>NC_138082.1:21600500-22979000 GCF_964212035.1 Myotis nattereri
AGAGACGCCTCCACCCCGGCCACGTCAGGACATAGCCGCCCTGGCCACCCAAGTAAAGTCATGCCCATCTGGCCAGCTTTTCAACTTCTCTCCCCCCCCCCCCCAACACCCCCACTGGCCCAGGTGGCAGCACCCCTCCAGAAGGTGTTTCCATTTTGACAGCAGCAGTCCCATCCTCTATGCCGTCTTTTCTGGCCCTGGAATGTGGAATTGAGAGCCTCAGGCCTTGTGGCCTGAGCTTCGACTTGGCTCTCCCAGCCAGGCTAGTCCCCCACCCAGCACTGCCTCCAGCCAGAGGGACCTTTCCCCATCCTCCTCTAATCAAACCCCAGGCCTTCCAGAATAAGTCCTGGGCCCTCCTCTGGAGGCCTCGCTCACTATCCCCCACCTTCTACTAGGTATTATCACAGAGGACACACCTCCTGCCACTACCTTGCTTCCTAGGGTGTGGGCCTTCAAGGGAAGGGTCTCTCTCTAATGCACGCGCACACTACACAAAGCCTGGCACTCAGTAGAGGCTTAGATGTTGGCTGAGTTGGACCTGACTGAAGAGCTCCCTGAGTTTATGTGCACCCCCACTGAATCATGCCCACCACCACATTTTTTTCCTGAGCCACAACCCTCCCCCGAACATATTATATTCAACCACAGAGGCATCCCTAAGTGTCCACTCTGGGCCTCCCAACCCCAGTTTAGCCACAATGAGCACAAGGGAAGCCAGGCCTCCATCTCCCTCCAGTGTCCTTCTGACAGTTCCAGTGCACTAAGCTCTTGCCTACCTCAGTGCCTTCATACTTGCTGTTCTAGCTGCCTGGATGCTCTCCCTCAGTCCAGCTCTCCATTGTTCACTAAGCCAAATCCTTCTTTTATTCTGGAAGCCCCTGAAAGCCATCTCCTCAAAGAGGCTTTCCCAGACAACCCAAATTACAGTAGGCTTCCCCATTATTCTTTATCAGCAGCACCCTGATCATTTGTTTCTTGGCACGGCTCACAATCTGAAGTCATTTGGGTAATGTCCGTTTCACGTATGTATAGTGGATCTCCCCACACTAGACTTGTGAGGGCAGGAGTATGCCTGTCTCACTCACACCGTATCGCACTACCTAGAACAGTGTTTGCTCTAGGCCCACAGCACCACACAGCATCTTTGTGCAAATGAGAAAAGGTCTCCCCTCTGGGTTGACCAGCTGTATGGATACACAGCTGAGTACAGTGTCCTTGTGGGAACAGCAAAAAGGTATTTATTCTCTATGGGGACCCAGCCTTGTACCTGGGTTCATGGCTTGGTGAGCATGGGCTGATTCCAAGAGCTCTCTTTGGAGCCTTTGGCACTGAATGGCCTACGTGACCATACAGGGAGCCCTGCTTGTCACACAGTGGGCAGACACTCAACAAGCGCCCTTGAATGGAGGGCAGATGGAGAAATCATTGGGCAATTGCAGTGCAATGGGCTGAATGCTCCCTGTGTGCTGGAATGCAGAACTTGTCCTGGAAAGTGAGGAGTGAGGAAAGACCTCCCCCTGGCCCCCGCCCAGAAGACAGAAGCTCAGCAAACTGAACTCAAGTGACAGGTGTGGCCAAGCCCTGGAGGACAGAGTTTTACACCTTCAGGCCTGCCTGGCGTGGCTCAGTGATTGAGCGTTGACCTATGAATCAGAAGGTCACGGTTTGATTCCCAGTCAGGGCACATGCCTGGGTTGCGGGCTCAATCCCCAGTGTGGGGCATGCAGGAGGCAGCCAATCAATGTTATCGCTCCCTCTCTGAAATTAATAAATATATATATTAAAAAAGAAGAAGAAGAAGCACCTGCCCTCAGTCCCCCAGGAGACTCTCTTGCCCTGGGCCCCTCTAGGGAAGGTACCTTTACATCTTAGTCACCTTTCTCAGGGCTTCTCCCAAGGGCAGCATTTCCTGCTCCAATGTGCATCCTCCTGCTACAGTTTGAAACTTGGCCCTGCCATTCTGCACATGTGTTACAGAAAGGGAAACTATGGCAGCCAGCCTCCAGGGTGGCCCCGGTGTTTCTCACCTCCTGGTGTGCACACCCATCTGTAGTCCGCTCCCATGATGAATAGGGCTGGTTTGTGTACCCACTCGGATATTGGAGAAATGATGATGTGTGACTTCTGAGGTTGTCATCAGAGGATGTCACTGTGGCTTCAGCCGTGGTCTCCTGGATCACTCACTCTGGAGGAAGCCAGTTATGTCATGAGGACACTCAAGCAGCCACGTGGAGAGGGCCATGTGGTAGACAGCGAAGGCCTCCTGCCACCAGCCAGGGCCAACTTGGCTGGCATATGACAGCGTCCCGTAGAAGTGAATTCCCCAGCCCCAGTCAGGCCCTCAGGTGTCTGCACCCCAGCTGACGTCTTGACTGCAACTTTATGCGACACCCAGGGTCCAAACCCAGCTAGGTCACTCATGAATCCCTGACTCCGAGAAACTTGTGAGGTCATAATTTTGTGTTAATTTTAAACTGCTAAGCTTCGGGGTAATTTGTTACACAGCTAAAGATAACTAATGCAGAAACCAGAGCACAGGTTCCCTCAGAAAGCAAGCAGACAAAAGGTGATGCTGGGAACTGAGAACAGATGCCATTTCCTGAGTCCTTCCTTGCACCCTGGGTACCAGCATGCCCCTTTCTATAACTCCTTCTTCCCTGTCCTGACCCTGCCAAGAAATCTGTCATCATGGCTCAGAAAGTAACTCCAAAGAGGCTGTTGAATCTCAAACATCCTCCCCAGCCCACCACTGTACCAGTTCAGGCCAATTATCTTTCCTCCAGCCTATCTCTCTTCGATCCACAGACTTACAGACCATTCTCAAGTGCAAACTGATCATGTCACCAGCTTAGAAGCCTCTGTCCAGCTCCTCAGCATATCTACCTGGACTTGTGTGGCCTGGTCTTGCCTCCATCTCCAGCTGCTGCCTCAAAGAGATCTGTTCCTGCCATACCAAGTTCCCCAGAAGAACGTTAAGTCTGCAAAAAGCAGACTCATAAACATCCTTCAAGGCCCAATTCAAAAGGCCCCTCTCTGGGTAGTCGGGCATTCAAAGATGGTCCCTCCCTCCTCTGTTCTCCCATATCCCTCAGCGCACACCCCTTGGAAAGCTCTTGACACCTCGAGGACTAAGTAATCCTTTATGATTTGTTCTCTCTCACATCCAACTGCTGCTCTAAGGAAGGGAGATCCTGTTCAACTCTACCGCTTGGAATCCTGCCCCCCACCGCCCTCCCCCCCTCCTGCCCCCCAGCTGATGGTCTGACGTACAGGTGAGACTCAATAAATATGCAGTAAATTTCAAACTGGAAGGATTCTCTCCGGGCGAATCCCCTGAGACCAGGGCTGACATTGTGGGGTAATGGGATAGATATGAAGGAGGGTGGGAGAGCCCCCCTCTTCATTCAGCTCCAGCCCCTGCTGGGAGAGGGCCAGTAAGGCCCATGGTCAGTGTTCCCTGAGTGTTTTAGTACAAACACCGCTTATGCTCAAGCCTGGTAAGGGGGTGGGGAGACTAAGGGACTACATTAATCCTTCATCCATTCATCACTGGTCCTGCTGGCTGCGTGTAGACTGGCTCTCAGCTCAGAAGATCACACCCTAGCTCTGTGATCTGGGGCAAGTTACTCAACCACTCTGATCCTTCATTTCCACATCTAGACAATGGGGGTCCTAACAGCATCCACCTCACAGGGTTGTTGTGAGAATTAAATGAGTTAATATGTGTGGTTGGCCCAGAGCCTGCTTTCTATAAGATGCTGTTAGCAGCAGCATCTTCATTGTGTTCGTTGCCGGCATTATTACACAGAAGAGCCGCCCCCCCCACCCCCCCCCCGAGTCAGGAGACCTGGGTTCCAGGCCTGACTGCTACACAGGCTGTGTGACCTGAAGCAAGTCACTCCCCATCTCTGGGCCTCAGACTCCAGCTCAGAAAATAAGGCATTCAAC
This sequence comes from Myotis nattereri, assembly GCF_964212035.1. Classification (NCBI taxonomy): domain Eukaryota; kingdom Metazoa; phylum Chordata; class Mammalia; order Chiroptera; family Vespertilionidae; genus Myotis; species Myotis nattereri. The sequence goes on from NC_138082.1 coordinate 21,604,452, forward strand.
TGGCACCTCCACCTGCATCCTTGTCTTCATTGGCTGGATCAATGTTTAAAACACAAAGACTTTTTCTTAGTTGGAATGCCTTTGACAGAGCAGCACAGGGTCCTCACCACGCCCTGCTGTCTCACACTCCTTTGCCAGCACTACCCCTGAAGGCCCTTGTGTTCCCGCCCCTGGAACAGATGGTCTCCACGCACTCTTCCAGCTGTGAGAGCCCAGCCTCCCCCTCCTGGCGTCCCTTAACACTTCTCAGGATCAACCTCACCTGAGTGGACGGTGGCCTCCCCCAGTTCCGAAGGAAGGTGGTGGCCTCTCAAGACAGTGGCCCTGCAAGATGAAGCCCCCTAGGGAGCGACCCTGTCAAACCAAAGCTCGTGGAGCCGTGGGAGCCCCATCTCCACCCATGGGTGTCAACATTGCCCCCGTGCAGCGCACAGCAGCTGGCCTGAGAGGGCACTGGAAACCCCACTGTGGGGAGAGTTACCTGTTGGGCACAGAACTCCACCCCCAGCCCCAGCCCTTGGCCAGCTTCTGCCTCACTAGACTTCGTATACTCTGTCCTGGAGTGGTTTCCTGCCTCTCGGGAACACAGGAAGCCGACATTGTTGGGATCTAAATGGCCTTTTCCTCCTGGCCTCGGGTCAGAAAATGAGCACAGAGCCTCGGTGTGCACCTGAGCCCAGAGCTGAGGCCCACACTCCGGGCCCACCTCAGCTCCTTCCCCAGCTGCCCACCTGCCCACAGGGCCTCACAGCCCTGCCCTTCCCTACTCATCTTCACGCTGTCCTGGAGGTGTGTAATAGTTTATATCATGTATCAACTTGGCTAGGCCATGCATGGTACCTGGTATTTGTTCAACATTATCCTAGATGTTTCTGTGAAAGGGTATTTCTGGGGGGGTGGGGATAAGATTAACATTTAAATCAGCAGACACTAAGTAAAGCCATTACCTTCCAGAATGTAGGTGGGCCTCATCCAATCAGTTGAAGGCCTAGATACAACAAATGGCTGATCTCTCCAAGCAAGAGGGAATTCTGTCAGCAGACTGGTTTTGAACTCAAATGGCAACTCTTCCCTGGGTCCCTAGCCTAACGGCCTACCCTGCAGATGTTGGGCTTGCCAAGCCTCCACCATGGCATGAGCCAATTCTGTATAATAAATACCTGCCCATCCATCCATCCACCCACCCACACATCCTGTGAGTTGTTTCTCTGGAGAACCCTGACTCTTACAAGGTGTCTCAGGGCAGTGGGCATGGTGTGGTTCTGAAGTTGGAGCAAGAAGAAACCTGTAGATGGTCCCATCCAGTAGTTTTCAAACTTTTATTTTTGCAGCCTATCTCTCTTTCAGATGAGCTCAATGAGGAATCTCAATGATATTCGTTCATATTTATTTAATACTTGTTATAAGCCAGGCCCTGTTCCGAGCACTTTGTTATCTCATTTAATCCCTGCAGTTACCGGAGGAAGGAGTCCTGCTGCATGTCCCATTTTAAAGGGCAGGTAACCAAGGCTCAGAGAGGTGGAGCAATCTGCCCAAGCTCTTACTGGTAAGGGGCAAAGCTGGGATTTAAATCCAGGATGTCTGAGCCAAGTGCAAGACCACCACACCATCCTACCTTTGAATATATTTAACTCCTAAAACCCAAGCTGCTTTGGTTGAAGTGTGCAGGTGTTTCAAGGCCTCAGCCCCTTAAGCTTTTCCTTGGGTTTCCCCTTTTCCCTTTCCTCTCAGGCCTCTAAAGTAGCTCCAAAGAACACATCTCCTTTCAAACCCATTTGGAACCTCTGATCTAGTCCAGCTCCTCCTTTAGAGAAATGGGAAAGCCAGTCCCAGAGAGGTTAAGTGTCTCACCACAGTCACACAGCAAGGCTGCCTCTGATGACTCCAAGGAGGTCCTCAGACACAGGGGAGAATCTGGAACCCCCGGTGAAGTAAGAGGAAGAAGGAAGAGCTCCTGAACCAAGGTTTCTCCAAATCCAACCAGTGAGGGCTTCTGGGTAGACTTGTCCCATTAAGGGCTGGATTGTCCTCCCCAGGTACATCCCACTCTGAGGAAGCTTCCTCCATCTTCCAGGCTGACTAGAGGCATTGAGAAAGGAAGTAGTCTACGTCTGGGTCTCAGACCAGGTCCACATGGCAGCCCTTGGGCCCTTGAGCCCTTGAGCTGGTATTCTGGTCTCTTCCATCGAGTTTCAGCCTAGTGGGAGGCTAGTGCCCTTGAGCAAGGCCCTAGACCCCTTAATGCACTGCCCCCAGGACCTGTGGGAAACCCACTGTTTGAAGTAAGGAACTCCTACACATCCCTCAAGACCCAGCCTACATAGGCCCACCCTGCTAAAGCCTGACAGGAAAATCTCTGCTAAGTCAGAGACAACCTTTCTTGCATACCTCTGTGTCAGCTTTGCCACCGTGTTCTGAGATCGGCTGGTGGCATGTCTGTCTTCCCAGGTCAGGGGCTGGGTCTTGGCACCCGTACCTGACACAGCATCCAGCCTAGAGGGCGCTCAGTTCATCACTGTGCCTGCAAGTGAATCAGCACCTGCACTGGGAGACTTGTCCAGCCTATGCAGACTCCAGCAGGGAGTTTTCAGGCCCTCCCACTGTCTGGCCCAGACCCTTGTCTGTAGATGAGGAAACCGAGGCCTGAACAGGGAAGTGACTTCTGAAGTCACAACAGCTGTGTGAGTGCCAAGGCCAGAAATAGAGCCCGGGCACTGACAAAGGCCCTGGGCCATTGTCCCATCCACCTCTGCCCCACTCACACCAGTACTCATTTACAGCCACTCACAGAGCCTTGGTGTTTCCCACCATAACCCCCTACGGGGCAAGGACAGGGTTTATTATTAACCCCGTGGTGCACGGGAGGACACAGGCTCAGTGAGGTAGAAGACTGGCTGAGGACTCACGGAGACCTCATCGCCTATATCTACCTGTCATACTTACACCCACATGTCTCACCACCTTCGTTCTTCACCTGCCTCGTTGGTCCTTGAGTCCTCTCCCTTCCCTGCCTGGTCTCGCACCTCACCCCCTCAGCCATATTGCATTGAACAGTGAAGTGCAGGAGGGTGAGAAGTGGAAGAACCATCGAGGTTATGGAGCAGGGTGGCCAGAGGGGACGGGACGAATGCCCCAGCCTCTCAAGTTCTAGCAAAGTGTTCTCGCTGCCCCCGCCTGCAGCCACATTCCCCTCAGCAGCGCAAGCTTTGGGAAGACTATAAATCCGAGGCTTGATGTTCTATACACCCCACCCACCCACTGCCCCTGGCTGCTAATCCAGAGGGTTACCACGTGATAGCCCGAGACTTGAAATGAAGACTGGAAGAGGAACCAACAAACCCTTTGGGTTGGGCTTGGTAAATAAAATGTGGCTTGGATTTTAGTCCACGACTGCCCCCTCAACCAGGGGACCACTCTTACCTGGTAGCCCTGGATGAATGGACCGACAGAGGGGGAGGGAAGGAAGGAGGAAGAGGTGGATGGATAAGGGGCCTAACCATCTCATACCACCACAACCTCATGGTTCCAAAGCACAGAGAGTGGGCCCGCTCGTTCAGCTCCTACCAGTAAGCCCAAGTGATCCCAACCCTGCCTCCAGGCCTGGTGACCCCGGCCCTCTTACTGACGACCCTCCCTTGCTGGGCTCACCCCTGGCCCTTATGTGGCCCAGTCCTGACACCTGGTGGTGCCTCTGGAGTGTGGCCCTGGCTTTCTTCCCACTTCTCACTAACTCACCCAGAGCTGCCAAACCAGCCTGGCAGCTCACTGGCCACCTCACCTCCACACCAGGTTAACACCCGGCAGAACCAGGTGAAACTGGGGGCATCCCTGCTCACCTTGGGAGCCTTCCATTCACCTGGGGTCAAATTCCCTCCTCAACCTGGACCCTCGAGCCAGGTCAACTGGGAAGCGTAGGACTACAGACTATCACAGAACATAAGACCAGAAATGTGCCGGTCTCACAGTGAGTGTGCTGGGACTTCCTTCTACCCCACCCCTTGCTGCCTCCTTTCAGCACAGCTGTGGGAGTCCCTGGGGTGAAGGGAAGGCACACTGGGGAAGGAAGGAAGGAAGGAAGGAACTGGGGGGAGGGTCAAGGGCTAACTTAAGCAGGTTCTCGGGTGGGGTGGTGATACAAGCAAAATACAAGAACCCACCCTCAGCAATTCCTTCCAGACTTCACCCAACTCCCACCCTAAACCACCGCCCGACCAGCCAGAACTCTTAGGAGGAGGGTGACACCATGTGGCTGATTTTGGTATTGCAAAAGTTCCCATTGGCCCCCTACACTCAACCCCTCTTCCATTAAAGGCTTTATAGCCCTTTGCCTATGGCCCTCCACATACAATCACACACACACACACACTCACACACTTCGATACACCCACTTCACCCTCCGACATCAGCTGAAACTCCTGGTCAGAAGCCTTCCCTCCTCCAAAGAGCATACACCCTGAAAACCCCACACTGGCCTAGCAGCTGTGTGCCTTGCCAAGAGATTTACTTACTCTGAGCCTTGGTTTCATCTGTAAAACAGATGCCATGAGCAATATATGGGAGCATGCATGCAAGCCATCTAATTTTAAGTGCTTCAACAATTGTTCACTAGGCTCTGCTGCCCAGCCTCCCAGCTCCACTAGGACGCTGATATGAAGGGAAGAAAGGAGAGAGTCCAGGTGGAGTAAAGGTGCCAGGGCAGGCAGGAACCCAGCCCCTTTGGCATACCTGGCATACTTGGCATTTCAGGGACTCTGCAAGGTGCAGCTGGTTTAAGTATGGACTTGGGGGATGAGGAGAGATGGGTCGGAGAGCTGGCAAGGGGTGGGTCCTGCCAGGCTCGCAGCCATGAGAAGGGGTTTGTCCTTTGTCTAGAGCAGTGGTTCTCAACCTTCCTAATGCTGCGACCCTTTAATACAGTTCCTCATGTAGTGGTGACCCCCAACCACAAAATTATTTTCATTGCTACTTCATAACTATAATTTTGCTACTGTTATGAATTGTAATGTAAATATCTGATATGCAGGATGTATTTTCATGGTTACAAATTGAAAATAATTAAAGCATAGTGATTAATCACAAAAACAATACGTAATTATATATGTGTTTTCCGATGGTCTTAGGCGACCCCTGTGAAAGGGTCGTTCAACCCCCAAAGGGGTCGCGACCCACAGGTTGAGAACCGCTGCTCTAGAGGGTAGTGCGGGCCCAAGGCTTTACCAGGGAACTGACATAACTAGGTCTATATTGAGTCCCCCTGCAAGCTGTCAGGGAGGGTGGATTAGAGAGGTGGGTCAGGAAACAGGAGGCAAAGGGGCCACAGTCGGTCGTCCAGGTGAGAAATGCCGGCAGCCTATAGGGCTGCAGAGCAGCTCAGTGACTCAGTTGACTGATGGGAGATGGGGGTGAAGGAGAAGGAGGCATGTGGGGGAGGGGGGGAAACTGGGTAGGTCATGGTGTCAGTCGCCGAGATTGGGTACAGGGGTCTCCTGCTGATTTCACTGTGTGATGTGGGCCAAGACACTGACTTCTGGCATCAGTGACAGCCAAACACCAGGCTATTCTAGGAAATCATGAGAACAATGATTGAAAAGCCTGTCAGCCAGCAGCCTCCCCCCCCCCACCACCCCTAAGTCTGATTGGGGCCTCTTAAACTCACCCCTGAGCTGCCACAAGGGAAGGACTGTGGCTTGGTGTCTTTGTAGGACTGCCGGTGCCGGGCACACAATACTCACACACCTTCCACACACCATCCATGTGCCAACTCCACTTGCCCCACACACACCTTCCACATGCCATTTGCTCATGGTACACCAGTCATCCATGCACAGGCTACATGCCACATACCAGCCACACACATCCACATGCTTGCCATCTGGTGTGCTCTGCATCACCCCCCAAATGAGTACCAGGCACCAGGTGGAGACCCCAAAGAAATCCGCAAAGCCAAGTCCCAGCCTGACTGGGTCTTGGCTTTCTCATTCCCAGGAAGACATGCCCCCACCCCCCTGCCCCATTAGCTGCTCACCTTTGCAGGTGCAACCCTCCCGGGTGATGACCTGCCGGCAGATTCCACAGGGCTTCACCTTCTTGAAGGTCTTCACCTTGAAGTGGTGAGTCTTGGGGGCCTCCAGATCCTCTGGCTGTGGGAGGAAAGGCACAGTGATCAGCCCTGGCAGCAGGCTGGGGTCCCAGGAGAGGAGTGAGGGGGGTGGGGAAGACATAGGCAAGGACTAGGGAAAGGGAGAGGCAAGAGCCCTTTCGGGTGTCACAGGCCTGAGCCTGTTTCTGGGAGGAGGTGCCCAGGGAAGGAGAAAGCTGTGGGTGGGACCCAGACTCCAGGTGGGGTCAGCGTACTGAGGCTTAGAAGACAACTGCAGACCCCAGCAGCTGGGGACCACAGGCCCCTCCATGGTTTCTTAATCACTTTTTTTAATTTACCTTATTAACAAAGTACACTCATTTAAATGTATTGCTCGATACCAATTTTACACATGTATGCCCCATGGACCACACCCCAGAAGGTTCCCTCATGGCCATCCCGTTCACTATCCTCCCCAAGTAAAGACCAAAGATTCACTTTGACAGACTTTTAAACTTCACATGAATGGAATTATACCTATGTACTCATGCCTGGCCTCTTTCGTGCAGTCCTATTCTGTGAGGCTCACCCGTGTGGTTGGTTACACAGAGCAGTAGCTCCTCCTTTTCATTGCTGTGTAGTACTCCATTGACTAGAGCTTATTCCTTTATCCATCTACTGTTGATAGTCCTTAACTTTTTATTTTTAATATATTTTATTGATTTTTTACAGAGAGGAAGGGAGAGGGACAGAGAGTTAGAAACATCGATGAGAGTGAAACATCAATCAGCTGCCTCCTGCACACCCCCTACTGGGGATGTGTTCACAACCAAGGTACATGCCCTTGACTGGAATCGAACCTGGGACCCTTCAGTCCGCAGGCCAAAGCTCTATCCACTGAGCCAAACCAGTCACAGCAATAGTCCTTAACTTTTACCCGTGTGCACAGAATGCCATGCCCCTCAGTTCCCTCTCACCCTCACTACCATCCCCTGCCCCAGCCCAGAAGTCTTCTTCCACCTTTATTTTTATTTTCGATTCTTTATATTAGGAAGATCTCAGTATGTTAAATATTCTATTTAAAGCTATACCACCACACATCATATGAGAGGCAGGCTAGCAGTCCAAGCCTTCTCTATATCTGACCTACCGTGAGCTCCTGGACCAGTCAATCACCCTCCCACCAAAACCGGGGGCATCACAAGGTGGGGCACCACACCCCTGGAGCTCTGACAGTCTGTCCTTTGTAACAACATATAGGCACACACCCTGGGAGCAAGCCCTGCACCCCCGCTGCTAAGAACCACCCTCCTCCCGCTTGAGGTCCCCCATTCAGAGGACTCCCCAGAGAAGTCATCCCTGCCTGCAGGCTCCATTCCTCTCCGAGGCGCCTCACTGTGGTGTCTAAGCTGGTCCACTCCCCTGCTCCAGCAGCAGGGGCCACAGAAAACAGACACTGCAGCTCCCTCCTTCCCTCTCCCAGGCACAGAGCTTCCAACACTGTCCGCACGCACGTGGACACACACAGAGACGCGGTCACAGACCCTGCAGCTCCAGGGAGGGGGTTCTGCTCTTCCAAGTCCCCTCTCGAACCCTGCCCCAGGGCCTCCCAGCTCCAGGACGGGGCTGGAGGGGGCAACCTGTCCAGAGCAGGAACGGTGACAGTCTCACACACCCAGCATGTCCAGGACTCCTATCTGAAGACGCTGTAGTGGTGAGTCCTGGGGAAGAGACTGAGCCATGAGAGACACAGAGAAAAACAGACAAAATGAGAGAGAGACAGAAAGCCAGAGTAACAAAGATAGAGAGAGACTGTGGAGGGGAGAGAGAGAGAGAGAGAGAGAGAGAGAGAGAGAGAGAGAAGACAAGACAAAGACAGAGTGAACAGAGACAGACAAAGAGACAGACAGAGAGAAGACAGAGAAAAGCCACAGGGAGTCAGACCGAGAGGAGAAAGAAGACCAAGATAAAGGCAGAGACAAAGAAAAAGACCAACAAGCCCACACAGAGGACGTGGTAGATTAGATAGACACACACACAGACTCTAAAGGGAGCCGGAGAATCAAAGGGGCACAGACAGACAAAAGGACACAGGAGCCAGCTTGAAGGGGCCCCCAAAGACTAAATCGGGGAAGATCTGAGCATCAAAATACATAAGACAGGAATGGCTTAAATGAACCCATTCTGATATGTGAAATAATTGGATAAATGGAAAGATGAGGAACAGGGAATTTATAAGACTCAAAGCACCTCCCCACATCATACTTGTAAATTACCAGGGGGAAATGTAACTTTTCCTGGCAGACTCCACTTCAATCAAGTGATCAAAGGTACCGGCACCAGTGGTTGTGTGCCACAGGGGACATACAGAGAACGAGCATCGCTTCTGCCACATTCCTGCCAAAGAGACACCAGCCCAAGCGAATCACGAGGGAACATCAGCCCAGCCCAAATTGAGGGACAGTCTACCAATCCACGGCTTGGACTACTCAAAAGTGACAAGGTCGTGAAAGCGGAGGAAAGACGGGGTGGATGTCCAGACTGAAGGAGACTGAAGAGGTGCGACAGCCAAATGCAATGGCTGCTTCTGAACTGGATTCCTTCCATGCCAGGAAGGACATCATTGGCCATCTTATCGGAGGACGAGATGGTAGTCACATATCAATGTCAGTTTCCTGACTTTGATGGCTGTGTTGGGTTAGGCAGGGGAAAGTCCTTGTAGGAACATCAGGGAAGCATTTAGGGGTGGTAGGCATCGTGTCAGCAACTTACTCTCAAATAGCTCAAGGAAAAAGAAGGTCGCCCCGGCCACATGCCAGGCGGCTCAGTCGGTTGGAATGCCGTCCTGTGCCCCCAAAAGGTTGTGGGTTTGATCCCCGGTAGAGCAACCGATCAATGTTTCTTCTCATATCTCTCTCTCTCTCTCTCTCTCTCTCTCTCTCTCTCTCTCTCTCTCTCTCTCTCTCTCTCTCTCTCTCTCTCTCTCTCTCTCTCTCTCTCTCTCTCTCTCTCTCTCTCTCTCTCTCTCTCTCTCTCTCTCTCTCTGTAAGCATGTCCCTGGGTGAGGATTATAAAAATAAACATATCCTCAGATGAGAATTTTTTTAAAAGGGTCTTTGCATTGCATTTGCAACTTTTCTGAAGTTTGATATTGTCTCAAAATTTAAAGAGACAGGCAGATGGCGGAAGACAGACAGGAGCAGAGGCAAAGCCTGGGGAGAGGTGGGGAGCAGAGAGTGGAAGGGACAGGCATGGGTGCCAGGAGCCCAGCAGTGTCCTCTGGTGGCTGGGCCAGGCAGCAAGGCCTGGGTCTGAGATGCCAGAGAGCTGGGTTTTAGGAGCGGAGCTTCCAGCTTCCTCTGGGGTGGGTGAGCGTGAGGGCAGAGCACTGCTCAGCCCTGGCCTCACTCAGTGTCCCCATGCCACCAGGAGGGGCAGGAAGTCCCTGCATGCTGAGGTCTCACCAGCCCATTTTCCCATCTCAGCTCCTGGCTGGCAGCCTCCAGGAGATCTCTGTCGCAGACATTCCAGGGAGGGGGCCCAGCCCAATGTCAACTGCAGCAGCCCAGGCCTGGGGTGAGAGGATGGGCAGGGAGGGGACTTGGGGTTCCATTTAAGGCCTGTGTGAAGAGGCAGGCTTTCAGCTCCAGGTCAATCAGCTCAGCCCTACTCTGGCACCTCCAAGCCCGCCCTTCCCACCCCACTAAGTCAGGCAGAACTCCCTGTTCCCAGCTTACATCCAGACTTCTCTGCCTACACCCCAAATCCAGGCCTTCCCCCAAAGCCCGGGGAAAGAGGCCTCCTCCCAAAGCCTAGCTGGGCCAGTGGAATCTCATGAAAGAGGGTCCTGGCCGCCCCGTGAACAGATGGGGAGCAGGCGGAACCTTCCATGCTGACAAGCAAACTCCGTCTTCTCTCCTGGGCCCTGGGTTTGCCTGCCCAACCCCATAAAATCTGAGTTTACAACATCTCTCGCTGCACAGGCTCAGAAAGCAGAAACAGGGTTGCAGATACACTCCCCCGCCTCCCTCACACCCCTCCCTGCAGCCCCGACAATGGCCCAGCACACTGCTGCCCCAGCCCCACCCTGTCCTGTTCTCCGGCTGATGGGATCCTAGGATGGGAGTCTAGAGACCTGTGCCCTAGGCCAACAGCCTTGAGAAGATCAGTGGCCTTCTCTAGGCCTTGTGGTCCCAAATGGAAATGGGGGGTGGGCAGAGTAGGGGAAATAGTGGGCCAGTTTGCAATGGAGGGACGGGAAGCTGGGGGGCGGGACATGCTGACGTGTACAGAGAGTGAGATGTCTAAGGAGATGCCCCTTCCATGCGGGGCTGGAGTACCCCGGGGGCAGGGCCACCCCGGACTGTAAGGACTCTGCCAGCGCTGGCTTCCCTGGGCACAGAAGCGGTGTCTGGTGACCTCAGTGAGTCAGCCACACAGGTCTGAAGGGCTCCAGGATGATGGAGGAGAAGTCTAGGCTGGGTAAGCCTCTTATCTGCAAATACCTGAAGGGGCCGTCACTATAAGGCGGCACCTCCGTGACCTGTGAAGTTACTGAAGGCAAAACAAAGCCCAGCGGGCAGAAGCCGGAAGGAGGCATGATGAGACACGGGCTGGGGAGAACGTCCCAACAATCACATGTTGAAATCCTGACAAAAAGAAAAACAGGGGTCTGGTACCTCTCCTGCCCTGGCCCAGGGCTACTCTGCAGGTACAGGCAGAGGGTGTGAGTGAGCCCCGCAAGTACAGAGCTCCGTGGCTTGTCATGGCGATGACCACCGTTTTCCTGACAAGTGGCAGACAGCCTCGCAAAGCACTCCCTGCCCCTTCTTGCTGGATTAACCCCTAAGGGGCCTGAGGAAAGGCAGGGGCAGAGGAGGCACTGCCACACCCACACCTCCCTCCAGAGCCAGAGCCCAGACAAGGAGAGTGGTCCCAGCCCAGAAGTCCTCCTGCCCCATCCTGTAAGCCCAGAGCCCTGGCCCTGTGACAAGCCCACTCAGCATCAGAGGGCTTTCCTGGCCCTCAGGGGGTCCTCTCCCTCCCAGCCTCCACTCAGCCAAGCTGGCCTGCCAGAGGCACGTCCCAGCCAGAGGGGTGTGGCACATCTGGCTTGGACAGCCTTGGCAGGAGGCCTTGGCCCAGGATGGGAAAGGCTGTTTGTTGGTTCCTCCCTGCCCACTGGGAGGGGAGCTGGATGGGGGTGAGTGTAGAGGGGATGATAGCCTAGGGGTCCTTCAGCTCAGGGGCTCCTGCTTCCTCACCAAGGACCTTCCCCAGCCCTGCACTCCCCCACCCCCCGGCCCTCTGTGCCCAGCACTAGGACCCCTGGATGACGTGGCAAGAGGGCAGAAGTCTGGGAGCCAGTGAGCCTCATGAAAAAGAGTCCCCAAAACTCGGGCCGAGGACAGCCCTGGAGGGTCATCTCCCCTCTCCCTGCCTCCTGGCCCCCAGCCCTCCCTGTCTCATCACCTCAGGTTGAGAGGCCAGGGCCTGGTTGGCATCAGCCATCATTTCTAGGGCGGAGACTTGGACTCACAATGGAGAGGTAGGCCTGCATCTGGGAGTCCCCTGAGCACCTCAAAAGCAAACTACCCCCAATCCCACCTCACCTTCACATACACACCAATGTTCCTTACCCGCCCACCCCCCACACACAATCCCCTAGCCAGCTAATGTTCTGACCGGGGTGTTCTTGGTCACCCCGGGTGGAAAACTCTGAATCACTCTCAACTCCTCCCTGCCCTCCACCCTCCAATCAAACCAGTTGCCAGACTCTGTGAAATTTGCTTCCTAAACATTCTCTCTTCCCTCCTGTGCTTGTTAATTCCACTGCCTTTGCCCTCCTGGAAGCCTTGTCATTTTTGCCCAGAGCTGTTGCAACAGCCACCAGGACCCCCAATACGGTGCCCCCACACATCCTCTACGCAGCCTCTAAGGAACACAGCTCTCTGAAGTTACTGACACCACCATTCACCCCAAAATGCTCCCATACATCCAGGATACAACCTGCACTCTCTGGGGCCAAGAGGGGAAGCAGCTGGCCCACACCCAGCCCACTTTGCCATCCCAATCCCCCGCACCTACTCTCCAACTCCCTGCCAGGCAGCCACCTCTGAGCCTCTGCTCTGCTTTCCCTCTTCCCAGGATGTCCTTCCTCCCTCCTCGGCTTTTAGCTTCTAGGCATCCTCGAAGGCCTCACTCCCACTTCATCCCCGCAGGAAGATCTTCCCAGGTACCCCCTCCCCACCACCACTGTCAGAATCAACCTCCCCACCGCTGTCTTCGTTTTTTGTTTCAAAAGCTAAAAGCTCCTGAAAAGATAAACTCGTATATGCCCTTCACCTGGATTCACCCGTTAACATTTTGCCACTTGTGCCTGGTCTCTCTTTCTCTGTGTCTGTCCCCTGCCCCAATATAATCGTCACACTCGGGGAAATTCAACAACAGCACCATACTATCCAACATTCGGTTCTTACTCTAATTTCTCCTTTCGCCCCAACAGGACCCGTTCTAGCTGGGTCTTTGTTTTGGTGTTTATTTTGGACTCGGGACCCAACCAAGATCCTGTATTACATTTAGTCGCTGGGTTTCTTTCATATGCCTTAATCCAGGCCCACTATCCCCCCTTTTGATTTCTCTTTTATGGCATTGATGTTTTGAAGAGTCCCCACTAACTGTGTTGCAGAATGTCCCTCAGTTTGCATTCGTCTGCTCACTTCCTCATGATTCATGCTTAGCGTCCCCAGGCATCCCTTCCTGTCCTCAGTGGCACCTTGGTGCCCCATCAAAGCCCTCCAGGTAATCTGACTCACCTCTGCTCCCCCACATAACTAGGTGACCCCGGGCAAGTTGCTTAACCCCTGTCTGCCTCACTTTACTAATCTATTAAATGGGCTAATAATAGTAACACCCATCAGTTGCTGTGAGGATCAAAGGAGTCAGTGCCTGAAAAGCAGTTGGAACAGCACCTGACACATAGTAAGCATGGCCTGTGTTTCATAGTGTCATTGTTGTGTGCACACTGGACCAGCCCCGGGGTGGCCTATGTCTGCAGTACTTCTGCTCCATGTCCCCTGTGTCCCAGGACAAGTCTGAAGGAGCAGATCCAATGGAGTTGTTGCCACGTGTCCCCCTGGGTAATTACACCCTGCTCCCACTGATCTGTCCTCCCAGGAGAGAGCCCGGGGTCAGCCTTTCACCAGCTGCAGACACAGGTGCTGGCATTGCTGACTGCAGGAAAGCTCTTTGACTCTGAGCAGGCCTGGCTCTCCACAGGAGGGCAGAGGGTGGGAGCGGCACTGAGCCCCTCCCACGGGACAGAGGAGCACGTGGAGGCTTGGCAGCCCAGGATCCCATCTGGTGACCAGTTCCTGGACTGGATGGTCTCCCCCCGGCATCTTGCTCTCGCTCTCTGTCTCCCCCTTGGCTCCTTCATAAACTACGTCCCAACATTTCTGAGCCTCAAGTCCTGAGTCCCTTTTTGTGCCCAAAAATGAAATCATCCCCTGGAGGGGGAGGGCTCAGTGGGGGCACAGTTTGAGCCTCATTAACGGGCTGGTGCCGGGAGAGGCTGGCGCTGCTCCTCGCTGACTCCTCACGACGTCCTGCCACGAGGCTGAGGAGTTGCTCTGGGACACAGGGCACACGGGAAGGCAGGGGGGAGCAAAGATTCAAATCCAGGCCTGTCGGAGGCAGGGTCCCAAGTCCCTAACCACGACAACCACCATTTCCCACAGTCTGTCAACAGCGGCCTGTCGGGGGCCTTCTGGGGAAGACCTGGCAGTTACATCTTCTGCCCAAAGGCCAGCGATTGGCCGGCTCGGCCAGCTTAGCCATCCTCAGCCATTCTCACTTCCTCCTCTCGCATCACCAAGTTCTCAGCTTCATCTTTGGATCTAGTTTAAAGCTCATCACCAAGAGTTCTCTCCTGATTCCTCTGCTCCCCCCGGGCCAGGTTAGGCCCCTCTTGGTAACACCCATCTTATCTTAACCGCCAGCCTCAGCACAACACCTGCAAGCTTCTCGAAGGAAGTCGGCGCTCCATGGCCCTTTGTGAGATGGATGGACTGGTCCAGGGCTGGGTGCTTAGATGGCTGAATGGCTGGGCGGCTTCTTCGTCACAGTCCTTCCCCAGCACCATTCCCTAGCCCTGGCTGCTCCCTAGCAGTCCCCTCCACCCAGCGCTCCAATGCCCCCAGCCCACGTCCTTCCTCTTTTCAGGAACCCATCAGCCATGTGGCTTGGGCAGGAATCCCTTTCACCACAGCTGGAAACTGGAACGAGTTGCCCTCGCCAGTCACAGAACTGCAGTGAGGGTCAAATGAAACTGCACACAGTAAGGCACAGAGAGGTTAAATAACTTCACACATACACACACACACACACACACACACACCATTCCTAAGTGGCAGAGCCAGGATTTGGGCCTGGGCAGGCTCGCTTCAGCATCTGAGCTCTGCCCACCGTGCACGCTGCCTGCGCATGCCTGCCTTTCCTGGGCCTTCACATCGCTCTTACGACCCCATCCACTCTGGTCCCACATGCCCTGCCCTGGAGTATCCCAGGATGGACAGCTGTAGATGGGGGGCAGCAGACCAGGTGCTAGTTCTAACTCTACTTTACTGCATAGCCGTGCACCATATATGTATAATAAGAGCTGTCATATCTCAAGCTCTTACTGTGTGAGACACTTTTCTAAGTGCATGTGTGCATTAGCTCACTTAAAACCCAGCATCCCGCCCTAACCAGTTTGGCTCAGTGGATAGAGCCTCGGCCTGCAGACTGAAGGGTCCCAGGTTCGATTCTGGTCAAGGGCATGTACCTTAGCTGTGGGCACATTCCCAGTAGGGAACGTGCAGGAGGCAGCTGATTGATGTTTCTCTCTCATCGATGTTTCTAACTCTCTATCCCTCTCCCTTCCTCTCTGTTAAAAATCAATAAAATATATTTTTTTAAAAAAGCCAGCATCCCTATATGTAGATGGGGAAACTGAGGCACAGAGATGTCAACTACTTGCCTAAGCTCACACAGCTACCAAATGGCAAGGCCAGGACGAAACCCAGGCGCCACACTCTGGGCCAGCACACTTCCTCCAAATGCTGCCGAAAAACCAGTGCAGCATTTCTCCCTGCCTTTGTGCCTCAAATGTCATTTTGAAAAACTTTGCAAAAAGAGGGTTTATGTTAGACCCTAGTGAGTGACATGCAGCCTGCCTGGCTCCCAACACTACAGTCAGGAGGCCCCGGATGGACATGGCCCTCCCAGGCAAATGACACTCCAGAGAGAGTGAGATTAGGGCCAGACTGGGGTTGACATGACAGGAACTGCACCCCAAGAATCCGGGGGCTCACGAGGACCCTTCTGACAAAAGTGTGTGCTTACTCCTGGGCAGGACACCAACTCCAGGAGAGAGAACACTTCATTGTCTGCAGCTGCAAGTGGCCGCAGGGAATAACGTCCAAGTTTTGTGAGGTCCAGGAAAGTCCAGTGTCCAGCCCGAGGCTACACGGCTTGCTCAGGGCAGGGCCAGAGCTGCACTTAGCCCAGAACCGCCTCATGGCTCTTTCAGCCCTGCCCTAATATGCCCCTTCCCGGTTCCTAAGAGCTGAGCGAGCCCCTCTGAAAGGAAGAGCCTGCAGTCCTAACGCCATCAGCGCACCAAAAACCTCGATTAATAGGCATGTAATTATTTTCTAAATAAGCCATACTTGAATATGTAATGGCAAATGGGAGCAATTGCTAGAAAATCAAGTTATGCATAATATATCCCTATGCTCCTCGGCTAATAAAGTGCTTTTTATTCCTAGAGCTTGTTAACACTATGCACTACAGATACATCACTTGGATGAAAGGTTTGCAGCTGTCCCCATTCAGGGACATGTGCACACACAGACAGACATGCATTCATACTGGGGCACAAGGCCTATCTCTTCCAGGCCATGCCTCAACTTACCTCCTGGAAGCCACAGACCCACTCAGTTCTTGGCCCCAGAACAGTTGGGCAGAGTCTCTGGGAAGTCAGGCGCCTCAGAGGTGGGGCCCTGTCCCACAACAGCCATCCCAGGGACACCCTCCCCTCACATGAGATCTAGGATATGGGGGATCCCACGAGCCAAATAGCAGGTTTCAGAGTAGGGCAGGGACCAGCATTTACTGAGCACTTACTACGCGCCTGGGCACCTGGTATTTTGACATACATTACCTCTCTCCCTACCCCAGCCATTTAAGATGTGTATTATTCTCCCCACATTACAGATCAGGAAACTGAGGCTCAAGAAAGGAAATGTTTTACCCAAGGCTGCCCATCTGGTAAATGATGGAGCTGGGATTTGAGCCTAGCCCTGCCTGGTGTCAAAGTCCACTCACTTCCCACAACTAGGTGCTTCTCAGGACAGAAACAGCCCCTGGGCAAAGTCTCCAGGACCTCCACGCCCCTTTTCCACAATTGGTGCCATCTATATACGGCCTGCCACAAATATACACACACTGAGGCCCACCCAAGAGGGAGGGAGGTAGCTGGTACACTGCCTTGGGCAACTGGAGGAGAAGACAAGAACCTTGACATGGCCAGGACTGTGCCCGGATCTATCCAGTCCACACCCCCCCAAACTCTGGCTCTCCCTGACATGGGGCATCCAGGCACAACCCCTCTGCCAGCCCACTACCCCCAGCCTCTTCCCATTCCTGTAAGAAAAGTGCCCACTAGGCTGCGCCACAGAGCTGGGGAGGGACAGAGGCTGGGATGGCACTAGGAGAGAGGGTAGGAAAAGTAGCAAGTGGAGGGGCTTAGAGAAGCCCAGTGGCAGCATCCACACTGCCCTGGGTTCCCGGCACCTCTCCCAGCTCTTGGGGGGGGGGGGGCCGGGGGAGGGGAGGTGCGTAGCATCAGTAGAGCACTCATGCCTGCCTCTCAGCAACTTCCTCCTCTTGTCTTCATTTTGCCCATGGCAACACTGAGGCTCACAAGGGCGAAGCACTGCTCCCATGGCCTTTCCTCCATCCACAGTAGCACATCACCCCGGGAAGTGGAAGGGCTACCCTCCACACACAGGGCTCCCTCACAGACCACCTCATGGAGGGGAGACTAGCGGGCCTGGAGAGTGAACTTGGTCGAAGATCCCTTTTACAGATGTCAACACCAGCCCAGCAAAGCACTGCTGCATCCTCTGTGCAGGACACTCCAGGCTCCAGGCACCTCCAAGCTACTAGTCAGACCCCTCCCCATACCTGAGCCCCAACTCCACCCAGACCCCTTCACGAGCCCCTCCCCCCCCCCTCCCTTCTCTGCCCAAGTACACCTGGTTGCCCAAGTCCCTTTGCCCACACTGTTCTCAGCCTGAGCTCGCCTGGCCCACAGAGGGCCCTGCTGAGGACTGGTGGGAACAGGGAATGGGGCAGGAAAGGCCACATCTGGATTCCTGGCCCGAAGCCCCCTCCCCCAAGCCAGCCATCACTCCCTCAGAAACTAACATTAACCTCGGCCAGGGATGACTTCCTCGCCCTCCTGACCCCTGTGCATGCCTTTGCCAAGACAGCCCCGGAGCCCTTCTAAGGGGTCTCCAGCCCCTGCCCCCACCCCTCCTGCAGCAGTAAACCCTCCCAACCCCACTCTGCCCCTAACTGGCCTCAAGACTTTTAACCCTCACCATGTGGCCCCAGACGCTGCCTGCCCACCATTCAGCATCCTCGCCCCAACACACGCCTTCCTGAACCTAGGAACAAGGAGAGAGGAAGAGAATGCCATGGCTGCCTCAGGGGGGGGGGGGAGGCTGGGGGGGATGGTTAGGGGCTATGGAAGAAGGGATGGCAACAGGTAGAAGCTGAAATTGGGTCTAGAAGGGATAAAACTGATGGAATCAGGCAGAACTCTCCCCAGCATGGCTTTTTTCATTGTCAAAGTCAGTATCTCCCTATTCCCCAGGCTCTTACCAGTGCCCCTCCTCAAACTCAGGCTGAGCAACTAAAGGGTAGCAGGAGGGGCAGGAGAGGCTCCAAAAAGAAACACACTTCCTGGTGGCTTCCTTCTTCTTATAGCTCCTGTCTCAACTGGGGGTGAGAGCAGTGGGGTGGGGGTGTGCTGAGCTGTAGAACCAGAGCCTGGGCCTGTTGATGGGGAAGGACACAGGCTGAGGGACTGCTCGAGTATGTCTGTTCTTCTGCCCATAGGGGCAGAGAGGCTCCACCAACCCCCTATACCAACACTCCCCCCACACACACACAATGGGCTCTCAGACGAAGGATAAGGGGATGGAGGTCAACACCCCAGCTAAAGCAGCCAGACCTACCCAGAGCATGCAGGACAGACAGATCCACGTCATCTTCGGGGGGCCCTGGACTCGGGCCACGTCTGGGGCCTGCAAACGACACTCTTGAGCTCACAGACCCTCAAACAGGCAGAAGAAAGCTCTAAGTCCCAGGCTGCTGCTCCGCGTAGCCAGCATCTGTGGGCCTCTGGCCCTGCCTGCCTCCAGCTTCCCCTCCCTCCTCCTCCCCCCACTCCACCCCCTTGTCCCAGCCTCCTGTCTCCTCCCTCCTCTAGGCTCCACTGGTGGCGGTGGGAGGCAAAAGCCTTGTTTTGCAGGGGGTGTGAAGGAGATAGAGCCAAGGGAAAACTACTAGAAACAGCCACCACCCCCGACCCGCACCCCCACCCTCAGACACACAAGTCCTGTGAGCCACGGAAGCTTCTCCTGCCTTCTGATCTCTTGCTGGCAGGGCTGGAGTCTGCTCTCCTCACTGCAGAGCCCTCCACCCCAACCACTGATGAATGGACAGACAGACATAGGACAGCACAGTCTGCACACCCCGGGGTTCCTTGGCACTGTCCCATCTCAAAGGATACACGCAGGCCTGCCTTTGAAACACACACTCATTTGCACACACTCAGCTACAGGTCTTAACACAAGAGAAACCGAGCCTGAGGCTGCCGGAGAATGGCCCCGCCCCCAGGCTGTGCATTTCATTCCAATTTTTTTTCCCTACTTCTTTTTTTCCTTCTTTCTTTTCTCCAAACATCTGTCCCAGCCCTTCCTGCCCTTCCTAAAGGGAGCCCCGCTCCAAGCTCCCGCGAGAGTCTGTTTTTCTTGACTGTACCCTGGGCCAACATTTGGTTTGCATTTCCCCACTTCCTCCTCCACCTCCCTCTTCCCCCTCCCAGAGCCCAGTTTTCACCTCCCACCACTCCACTGCCTGCTTCTCCCCAGTGTCCCATGCATCACCCACCAGCCCTCCCCTCCCCTGTACCCTCCCCTTAGCCCAGGGACAATGGTTGGCGTCTAGAGGGTGGGAAGAAAAGGGGCACAGGATCCAAATGTCTTCTTAGGGAGCTCTGCAGAGAAAGTCAACAAAATCTGCCCCAGACCTTACTGTCTCGATCCACATATACACATCTCAAAAAACTTTCCTGCCGGCATTCTGGCCTGGCTGGACCAAGAGAGGGTGGGTGGAGCTGGTGAATCACCAGTTCTGCTTTTTGGAGCTTTCCAGGGGAGGACAAGAAGGCTCAGCCCCACCCCCTTCTGTAGACACACACACACCAGGACACACGGTCCAACTCACATAAACACACAAAAGGCCAAAGACAGGGCCACACCCAGAGTAGGCACTCTGAGACCATTTTCTTGGATTGAGTAAGTTGGCAAGAAAGCGCTCTGTTTGTGCTCCTATGCAGACACAGGAGAGTGCTGTACGTGCCCCAGGCCACACGTACAATAGTTACATATCCCCTGCCTCTCTCCCCCACTCACCCAGGAGAGGCTCTGTCCCTGTGTGTCAGCACCACACACAGTGCAACCCCAGGGTTCAGTCTCTACGGCCGGCCTCTCCCCTCAGGGGGACCTGCCCAGCCAGGTGTGCTGGCTCCCAGCCCACAGTCCAGCCAAGAATTCTACCTGGGATGAGAGGGAATCCCCGAGAATGAGAGGGAAGCATTCACACTTGGTCTGGGAAAAGGCTGTGATGTGGTCATGCAGGTGGTGCCCTGCTCAAGGGACTGGCACTCTATTGCCTGGTGATGCTGAGAAGTCGGGAGACACTGAAGCAAGTCTCTCGTCTGGTCCTTCCTGGCCACGTTAAGAGTCTTTGATCTGATAAAGGAGATAGGACGCCGGATCAGGGTCCCTTCTCACATCTCTCCAAGTCTTCCTGTAGAGGTATGGAGCTGCCAATGGTTCTGCCCCGCTTCCCTTGCCAGAATCGCAGTGCCCCTTGAGACCCCCTCCTAAGCCTGCTGGGGCTCAGCTGGCAGTTTAGCCAACACTGAAATGGACCAGTGTAACTGGCCCCACAGCCACCTCTGGGAATGTCCACAGAGACACTCTCCCAAACTCTCCCTCTCTGCTGGCTAGAGCAGAGGGCAAGCAGGGAGGAGCGGCCTCTAGTAGCCTCTCTGAGAGCGCTGAGCCCACCCCTAAGCCACCATCCCCAGCCCTGCCAGCCTCCTCCCTGCAGCTGTCTTGGGAGTTCTGAGAAATCACCTTGCAGCTTCCCAGAAATGCTAGAAAATGAGAGCAAAGACCAAATCACAGTAACACCAACTTGTCTGGCCTCCCACACAGCCCAAGGGGGCCCTGCGGCCCTCAGGCCAGCTCCCTCCCCAGTCCTCTCAACTGGAAGTGAAAATGGGAGTGCAAGACCCTGGGTTAGGGGTCCCCTTGAAGGAATCCTGACCCCAGAATGCCTCCACCCCTCTTTTCCAAGACTATGGAGGTCTCTCCTGTATCTTAGCCAATCATTGTTGGAAGTTGCTCCTGCTACCTAACTACCATCTTCCCTGCTGAATGTTCAACTCTGCCACTTGAGGTGTCTCTAACCATATATAATGGTCCTGTTTCAAGCTTGTTATCTATTATTTATCCTTCACAGTCTGGGGTCCCCTCCCCCACCCACACACAGAGAAAGTGTCTTGGGCAAGGACATGTCCCATGTTTTGCATCCGCAGAGCCTGCCATACAGCAGGTTGACATACGTCGTTGAAAAAGGAATGAATCAATCTATCAATCAATGGGTCCTAAGGAATTTTTCTACTCTGACCATCTACCATCCCCTCCCCAAACCTTTCTTCTCTTCCCCTCTGGCCCCCCCAAGGGCCTACTTAGCCTGCACACCTTTGCACAGGCCTGTAACACCCACTCATCTTCAGCACCACCTCCCACCACCACCCCTACCCCGAGCTCCCTCAAGCTGCAGACTCTCCAGAGGCCTAAGTATCGCTCATCCTGGGGTACACACCCCTGCCTGGACTTCACACGCAGCAGCCATCAGGCACCTGCTGGTGGGCTGGCTGGGTTTTCTGGGCTGAAATCCCTAAGGCCTCAGAACCCACCATTACCCTGTGCCACACCACCCACTGCCCTGGCCATTTCTGCAGCAGGTTTGTGTATAATTCCACTCTCCCCTCTGCACACAGAGCCCTCCCCGCTCACCACCTACTGCCCTCCAGCCCCTGGGTCAGCAGCCAGCTGAAGAAACAGTCAGGACTGCAGGCTCTGGGGCTGGCCCTGGGCCCAGAGGCCGGCTGCGCTGAGGCAGCGGGAAGGGTGACTGAGGGCAGGAATGAAGGTGACGGCCCTGTCAGCCTTAGCTGGCACTTCTCCCTCCTGGCCTCAGTTTCCTCACCTACAAAATGACCAAGCTGCTGGTCACTAAGGTCCCTTCCAGCTCCACCATTTGTGATGCCACAACTATCCAAGGCCAAGGTCCAGCTCCCTCCTATTCATTCTGCCTACCATTTGACACTTGTCCATCAAAAAGTTCTTCCTGTTGTCTAGCCATCTCTTATTGTGGCATCGAGCCTTTCCTCTGTCACCACTGGTCACAGAATCTGAGTGTCACAGAACATCAGAGATAGAAAGACCTCAGGCTCAGACAGTGGTCATGGTCAGGGTAACTAGTAAAGTTCAGAGCCTTCCGGGGCCCGAAAGAAGTTACATGAGAGGAGCAGGCAAGGGGTCTTTAGGGACCTAGAGAGGGCAGGCCCAGCTAAAGGGGATGCACACTCCTCAGGGAGAGCCGCCGTGCCATCAGCTACAGAAGCCCACCCCGTCAGATCTTTTGATCTATCAAGAGAAGCCTCAAATCTATATCATCATATGAAATCTTTTCTATAAAATATGAGAGAAAAATGCAAATTTTTAAATGTTGGCGTTTTCTTTTTTTAAACCATTCTGCCTGCCAAATTAAACACGTCTGCCGCGGCGCGGGGGAGGGGGTTGCCTTTGGGGCACCACTCACCTAATCCAGCCCCCTTGTCTCACAGATGACAACACTGCAGTGGAGAGAGGGGTGGGCAGGAATTCCCAGGAAGCGTCCAGCTGCCCAGGCCAGGTCTAGCTTGGGGCAGAGGATGAGGGTAGGAGGGAACACACAGAGGTCCAACAAGGACAGGGCTGCCGCAGGGGTCAGGATGAGACCAGCTGGCTCCCTAGTGACTCTAGATGTTTTTCCTAAGCACCTGCTGTCCAGTCACTGTCATGCCCTCAGCTTTCTCCTGCCAACCCTGCAGCCCACTGCCTTCCACACTAGGCTACACGCACCAAAGCCTTCCTCCCAGCCAGCCCCAGGGGACTCCCATCAAATAAGGGGGTGCAGAGCTGGCACTGGGGTTCCTCTCCAATGTCCAACTGCAGATATCAAAAGCATGGGACACAGGAATCTGACACCAAAGCACTCGGCAACTGTATCTATACGCTTTTGTCCCCTCAGACTCTGCCACTCTGCCCTCTGCCCTGGGAGGAAGTGGGGGGGTGTGGGGAGGGGGGGAAACTAGCCAGGCATTTAATGTGGTACTGCACGTAAGCCTCCTACCGGTGCCCAATTCACAAATGCAGCAACTGAGGCGCAGAGAGGTACAGCAACTTGCTCAGTGTCACACAGCTAATAGGTGTGAGAATGGAGTCCAGGGCATCTGGCTCCACATTCTGCAGGGACCAAGAATTTCCTATTGCTCCTGTAGCAACACAGTCACCCAGGGCCTAGGAGTTATGGTCCCGTGTTGTAGTGATGCGTTAGCCAGCTCCCCATTCCGCATCCAAGGGCTGGTGCTGCAGCCTCAGAAAGAAATCAGCTACTCAGGCCCAGGTCTGGCTTGGATCAGGGGGTGATTCCAGAGGGGGGTGGGGGGACCAGCGGGACACAAAGGACAGTGCTGCCACATGGATCAAGATGAAACCAACTGACTCTCCAGTGACTCTAGAAAAGCCAACAAGAAGAGAAAAACTGTAGTCCTGGCAAGACCTGGGGCCCAGGATTAAGTGAGGACAGGGTCTGGCACCTGCTGCCCACAGGTAAGCCAGGTTACTTCATCTGCTCCCCATACACACTCAGCCTCCAAGCTCTGGATACTCAGAGCCCAGCAGAGCCTCATGTACCGCTGCACAGGACGCTCACTGCACAAGAGTACAGCCAGGATGTGAGTGGAGACTGAAGTCCCGTCCATGCTCCTCTCATCAAGCCTGGCACGAGAAGCATCAGACCAAAGCAAGGGCACTCGCCCGAAAGCCCACCAAGGCACCCTATGGGTAGAGGAGGTCCTGCCCCTGGCCCCCATGCCCATTACTGGTGCAAGACTGAGGTCATTGTTCCTCAGTCTGGATGTTCCCTGGCAGGTAAGGCGAGGTTCCAACCAGACCCTGTCTGAGCCTCAGTTCCCCCAGTTGACACAGGAAGGAATATCATTCACATCCCGTTCCCCTTCCTCCCCACACTGGTGGGCCTGTGTGTGTGTGTGTGGGGGGGGGGGGGGGGGAGGAGTGCCCTGCACAGAGGATGCAGCATCCTGGGTCAGGGGAGTGTCTGGGTCTAATTCCAAAAATTTTTAATAAAATCCTTCCCAGAGTCCGATTCAGTGATCTTGATCTCTTCCCCAGCTCTAATTTCCTGCCTGACTCGGGCCCTCAAAGGCAGGCGGAAGGCCGCTGCAGCTTCTCATCCAGGCCCTCACCGCCAGCCCGAAGCTCAAATCCTGGCCCAGAAGGTTAGGTCGTCCTCTACCTCTGCAAATGAGGAGGGAACAGATTGCTAAGTGGCCTGGGGTACCACTGACCTGGTCCTGCGTGGCCATTTCCCGCTGCCTTTTCTCAAATATGAAAACCCGGAGAGCGCAGCATCTGAACTCAGAGCCCACTGGAATGTGGATGGGGCTCCATCCCTGCGGCCCACAGCTGCAGCGCCTGCCTCCCAGCCAATCCTGGGGGACGATGCATTGTGCTAGAAGATTTCAAAGCACACTGTGGGTGCTGGCACCTTTCCCCATTGCGGAGTGGCAAAGCGGGAAACTGAGACCCAGGGGCAGTTTCTCATGGAGTGGAAGGATGCTTCCCATCCAGATGATGGGAGAAATGGGTACTGGGAGAAATCCTTCCCTCCCCATTACCCCAGATCAGGCCTGCCTGAGGTCTACAGGAGGTGATCCGCATTGAAAAGACATCATCATAATAAAGATATCCTCGATTCTACTGAACACCTACCATGGAGTAGGCACTTTGGTAAATGCTTTAAATGCATCTAATCCTCATAACAACCTATTCTATACCAGAGAAAACTAGGGTACAGGCAGACGCAGTAGCTTGCCAAGGTCCACAGCTAGGAAATGGTAGAGCCGGGCAGACCCGCAGACTCGTGCTGCAGCTGGCACTCCTAACCGGAGAGGGGCATTTAGCCCCCTCTCCCAGGACAAGGCCCCTCTGGGTCCCTAAAGGAGAGGACGGGATCAGAAGGCCAGGCCCCATTACAGGACCCCAGTCCCTCACCGAAGGCCTCCTGGAGCTCAAGGTCATGCTCTTGGGGTTCTCTCTGCCCCTCAGGGGAGAATTTGAGGTTATGTGCCGTCTTTTCCAGTTCCTTACTCTTTGAGCCAGCTATGCCCCCACCTCTGCCCCCTCCCCCCACACACACACACACATGCATGTGCCAGGAAGGCACTGTCTATGATCTCCTCTGCAAGGATCCCAGGGAGAAAAGTGGTCAACCAGGACACCCCACCCCAGCACTGCAGGTCCCACCAGACCCCTCCTCACCCACTACCCCAGCTACTGCCCCAACCTGGTGCCCCAGCCCCCATCTTCTTCCCATCCAGTTCCCGGGTCCCTCTATGCTCCTGAATAGATGGGAATCCCTCCTGACACCCACAGCCCTTCAAGCCCCGTTTCCATCTCACTCTGTTGGTGCCCAGCTTTCATGCTGGGTCCTCAGTGGGGACCCAGGAACTCACCCTCCCTTTCATAGAAATGGGAAGGATGCTTAAGGCCCCCAGGACCCCTGTCCCCAAATCTCCATCACCCTCCCACAGACCCTGTACCATCCTTCAGACTTCAAACCCTGGAGAGGGAGGGCCGTGCGCTGGGGAAAGGCGGCCACTCCCCCTTGTGGATCCGTGCGGCGGTGGGAGCTCTCCGAAGTCCCCAAACTCTGTTGACAGGCAGGCTAACAACGGTCAAGACGGGCTCTCCGCGGGAGGTGGGAGGATGATCAATGGAAGCCCAGGAGGCGGAGGGAGGAGAATGCCCGTTGGGGTGGGTGGGGCAGGTGCTAGGTGAGGCGGAGAGAGCTTACCTGGCTGCGGAGGCAGAAGCAGAAGCGCAGGGGCAGGAGGCAGGAGAAGAAATACTTGCCCCATCCGATCACGCAGGAGAAGCACCAGCTCAGTCGAGTCATGTTGACGAGGGTGGGTGCCTGGGGCGCGAGGGTCAGGGGAAGAGGACTGGCTGCTGCGGGAGCGGATTTGGGGGTGCGAGGGGGGTGGGCGAGGAGGTAGACAAGAGCCCTGCCCCGGGGCGTCCCGGATCCTCGGCCCGGCAGGAGCAGCCCCAGTGTCTGGACCCCTCTACCCGGAGGAGGAGGAGCGAGGTGGGGGCCCTGCGGTGCGACCCCGACGCGCCTCCATCTCCCCGGAAACCCCTGCGGGAGGCGCTTCCACCCTCCGGGACTTCCTCCGCTGCTCCCTCTCCCCTCCCCTCCGCGGGAGCGTGATGGCCTCCGGCCGGCCTGCTTCTCGGGCGGGCTGCGGGGCGGGCACAGGCACCCCTGGAACTTCGGAGGCGCAGGGAGCGGCGCAGAAGCTGGTCGGGACGGGGCGGGGGCGGCGCCAGGCGTCCACCTGCGGGGAAGGCGCAGCAGCGGCGCGAGCCGGGGCAGCGGCGGCAGCATTGTGCTCCCGCTGCAGTGAGCGTGCGTGTGTGCGTGAGTGGATTCCCTCCAGACCGCCCTCCAATTCCCATATTGCTCCCCAGAGCATAATGTGATTAACTGAAATGGAAGCCAGTGGCTTCCACGACCGAAGCCAAAATATCCATGGACCCAGGGGTGCACATGGGGACGCTGAACACCACTGGGCCAGCTGTCCCAACTCGCTGCCAACCTCTGACCCTGCCCACACCCCACTCCTCTGCCTGGATCTCTCTCCAGCCAACTCCAGGAGAGAGGGAGCTCTGAGATCCCAAACACCCCACAGGTTGGAAGGGACCCTGCCTCAGAGGCTGGACCGGCTCAGATGAATGAGAGCTGGACAGGTCACTCCCAGCTGGACAGTCTCCTGCTAAGGGGCCTGGGCTTCACTGCCCTGTTCACTTTCCGTGCCGCCTGTGTCCACCATCCTTCTCCGCCTCTGCTGTGCTCAGATGATGTGAACAGAGGCCTCTCGGAATATTGTTTGGGGTGACCGTTTAGTCACCCTGGAACTAAGGAGAGGGAAGAAGACAGAGGTGGGAAAGAGGTGCTGGGCTCTGACTGGAGGGAGAAAGAAATAGACACAGAGGGAGACAAAGACAGAGAGAGAGACAGGCAGGAGACCCACAGACATACCACGGAGAGGTGGAGAGGCAGCCATGAGCTTTGTCCCTGGTTCTGTTGCTGCAGAGAAACTGGGAGGGCAGCCAGCCAGCCAAGCCCAGAGAGGAAAGGAGGGGTGGGGGAGCTGCCAGGGCCTCTTCTGCAGCAACAAGCCACTGGAGCACCAGCCGGGTCCCTCCCCCACACTCCCACCCCCTATGGTCTGCACTCCTGGGCCTGGGCCTCCCTGGGCACCATCTCAGGGCCATTTTTCCTGGAAATGTTGTCTTCCTGACCCCTTCCTCAGGGAGGATGGAGACATAAAGACAGCCTCGTGGGGCTGTAACCAGGGGCTCCTTCCTGCGGAGCTGAGGTTTCTCAGCCAGCTGACCCTGACCCAAGCCCGCTTTACCCTAGTCCACTCAGCCCCCACCCCGAGACAGGGCAGTGGGCACAGCGCTTTGGGGGATATTGGGCAGAAACGCAGAGAGGGAAAAGGAGGAGGAGCCTGCCAGTGTATAGCTAGAGAGAGGAGAAAGACAGACAGGTTCCTCAGTCCCTAATAGTCCTTCAATAAGGGGGACACCCCCCCCTCTCTCTCTCTCTCTCACACACACACACACACACACACACACACACACACGAAGGCTCTGTATGAAAACTGGTGAGGGGAGGGAGGAGGCATCAGGTAAGTGGGGTAGAGTCGAATCCAGACCCTTATTACCCTTATTCCTTAAATTGTGGTTTGTGGATCACCAAAGTGAGCCCATCCCTAGCCGGCCCTGCCTTGTTCAGGCCCATGATCTCCAGCAAAGTGCCTGGTGCTGCTGAAGTCGGTTCCAGGCCTGAAGAGGTGGCCTTCTTCCAGTTTTTGGTTTTTGTTTTTGAAGGGGGGCTACCATCGCTACAGTCTCCCCACCCAGGCATGAGAGGAAATGGATTATGATGTGAGACTCAGAAAATGGGTTTTAATCCATAGCAAGTGGAATGAAGTTTAATGGAAAGGAATCACTTGTTGACTTTTTTAAACAGAAGTTCTTCAGATAGATCGGTGGAAGTGTGGCCCTGCCTAGACTAGAGAGCAGGACAAGATGACGTTCTTAAGAGAATTATTAAAGTCTTCTCAGCACTTAGGGCAGTGGTTCTCAACCTTCCTAATGCCACGACCCTTTAACATAGTTCCTCATGTTGTGGTGACCCCCAACCATAAAATTATTTTTGTTGCTACTTCGTAACTGTAATTTTGCTACTGTTATGAATCATAATGTAAATATCTGATATGCAGGATGTATTTTCATTGTTACAAATTGAATATAATTAAAGCATAGTGATTAATCACAAAAACAACATGTAATTATATATGTGTTTTCCAATGGTCTTAGGCAACCCCTGTGAAAGGGTCATTCGACCCCCAAAGGGGTTGCGACCCACAGGTTGAGAACCGCTGACTTAGGGCATAAAGGCCCTCATCAAACATAGGAAGGGAAAGATGGGGGGTGGGAAGAGAAGGAAAAGATGGCTAAATCCAGCCCTTCCAACAAGCAGATCCTGTCAAAAGGGCTCAGAAGGGCAGAGAGTCCTTCATTTCCATCCAATGCCCAGCAGGAGGTGTCCTTAACCAGTGGACTCCAGAGAGGAAGCAAAGAGTCAGCAGCTGATGGGGACATGAAGTCAGGCCTGTCACTGCCTGGATCTTCTCCCCAGGTTCCCCTCCCAGCCTCTGGCCCACCACACCCCACATAGCTTCACGCCAGGTGTCTCAACTCCTAAAGGTCAATGTAATCCTGTCCTCCATGTGCACAACCTTAACAGGACACAGAAGTACATCCTTGGGAGTTTGGTGCCTCATGGAAAAATCACAAGTCCTCTGTTCTTTTTTTATCACTAGAGGATTCCCAGAACCTCCTGGAAGGTTTCAGCAAGGACCCCCTTTGCTTCCTCTTTTACCTAAACTTGTATGTTTTGTAGGGGTGGGGAGGAGTCCAATCCCAAAAGGTTGCCTCTCAATCCCTTTCTCCCTCAGAGGACTCAAGGCACCAGAAACTGCATCTGACACCCGATAGGATGCTCGAGAACTCTCCCCTCCCTCCCGTCTCTCCTTCGAGGCCCCCTGAGCACCAGGGACAGAGATACAAGGCTCCACGGAACAGACCAGATTCGGATCCTCAGACACAGGGGACCATGAATTAGATGTCAAAGCGTGGAGTAAGTGAGGGATCAGGATGAACCTGGGCAGGGCCTGCTCCATCAAATGGGCCTCATGTCAGACGCAAACTGCTCTTCAGCCCCCATGTGGGTGCCTGATAATAGCCCCCAGCTCCTCACCTCTCCCTCCCAGTGGAGCTTTTACAAAGGTGGCCACCATCTTTAGAGGGTTAAAGGATTCTCTGGGAACTCCCTGCCCTGCCCAGGCTCCCTCAGACCCCAGGACTGTATCCCAGCTCTGCTCCGCCCCCTGGGGCCCAGCTCTTTCTTCCTTTGCCTCTTCTCCTTGGCTAGAGTCCAGGCTGGAGGCAGGCTGTGCTGTGGGCCTGGCCAGGGCTTGAAGGAAGAAGAATTTCTTTTCCACACCCACTCTTGTTCACGTAGCCTGGGGACCCAGATGCTGAGTGCAGGTCAGGGAGGAGATACCAGAGTCTAGAGCCAGGGGTGGGCAAACTTTCTGACTCGAGGGCCACAATGGGTTCTTAAACTGGACCGGAAGGCCGGAACAAAAGCATGGATGGAGTGTTTGTGTGAACTAATATAAATTCAAAGTAAACATCATTACATAAAAGGGTATGGTCTTTTTTTTTTTTTTAGTTTTATTCATTTCAAACGGGCCAGATCCGGCCCGCGGGCCGTAGTTTGCCCACGGCTGATCAAGAGCAGTGATGGCAAACCTATGACCGCGTGTCACTCCACACGGTTTTTTTGGTTGATTTTTCTTTGTTAAATGGCATTTAAATATATAAAATAAATATCAAAAATATGAGTCTTTGTTTTACTACGGTTGCAAATATCAAAAAATTTCTATGTGGCACGGCACCAGAGTTAAGTTAGGGTTTTTCAAAATGCTGACATGCCGAGCTCAAAAGGTTCGCCATCACTGGTCTAGAGCCAGGTAGGATGGAGGCCATGCTGGCAGAGAGGGGGCTGCTCTGGGCCTTTCCCCCCAAGATTTCCCTGGGTCAGGACTGGAGGGCACTCTTTTCCCCGGAGAAACTGGAGAAGAGGAGGAAACTTCCCAGAGGCAGTCAGCGGAGGTGTCAGGGAAAACAGAGCAGGTCAGAGCCACAGGCCCCCTGGGGACAGGCCCCGGGAGGAGGGCCCACCTGGCTCAGGGTAGGCACAGAGCTTCCTCTGTCCTGGGCCCCCAGGGCCACTGTGCCCCCGGCTGGTTTTGTCTGAGGGGGGACAAAGGAGGCTCCTGTTAGGGGAGAATGGCTTGGGCATCTGATCGGAGGCTCCGGTCTCGTTTTCACACCCAAAGAGAGATGCACAGAAGCCACTCCCCGGGGACTCCAAGCCTTTCTCCCCCATCAGATGGGGCCAGCTCCGGAGGCCTGCCTGCTCTCCAGGCACTTTCTCACAACCGGATTTAAGAGTTTCACCACCTCCAGCCACAGTGATTCCACCTGTGGCCCCCAGGGGGCTCTTACTTGGGTCTCACCTCCCAGGCTGGGTTCCCCAGGAGCCCAGCACATCCATGAGGGATGAAATTCATCAGTTCACTCGGGGTTAAACTGCCCAACCATATACAAAGTCCAGAACTCACATGTCATACTGCTCCCGAGTTTTCCCTCCTTGCAACAGAATAGGGTCCCTGAAGAGCTGGGCTCCCATCTCAGATATGTGCCAATGTCCTCCTAGTTCCCACATCCTCTGACCACCCCACTAAAGTCCTTCCTTGTCTTCGGGTCCCCAGACTCTGTGTAACAACAGCAGGTGCATTTCTTCATAGCACTTCACTATCTCTTCTTGATAGATTCTCTCACCTCCTTCCCTACCAGAATGCCAGTTCCCAGAGGACCTTGTCAGTTGTTCACAGTTGCATGGGTTACTTGGTAGATTGGCTCGTTGAGTGCGTGAATGAATGAATGAATGAATGAATGGAGGGAGGGAGGCCAATCCTGCTTCCAAATCCATTGGATCCCTCTACAGCCCTGTATTAGGGGACAGTAGGGAATGTCATTTTCAAGGTCCTTGAATTTTTTATACATCCCTACTCGACCCACCCCTGACGAGGGATCCCATCTCCATGATCTGCAATAGCTCCTCAATATCCAATACTGATCCCAGTTAAACTTGAAAAAGACCCAGGACCTTCCCCTGCTCCCCGCCACAACACACACATGATTGACACATGAGGATGCTGAGGCAAAGTGACTGGCTAGAAAGGGGTCACGTAGCTAGAAAGTAGCAGTGCCAGAACTGGATCAAAGCCCTCATTCCTGGTTCATTGCTTTCCCACCCCACAACCTTATAGAGGGAGGAGCAGAGGAGGAAGAGAAGAAGAGGAGGGGAGAGGAAGGACAGGAAATGTTTCTCTCAAGGAGGTGATTCCGTAAGTTCTCCTTCACCACCACTAACCCAGGTCTCTGACCCCTGACAGGCAGGAAGTTCCTCCTGATACCGAACCTCTAGCCCCCCTCTCAAATTCCAGACCATTTCTTCTTAGCCTGCCTTTCCTGGGAAGGAGACCTTGGTCCCTCTCTTCTGTACAATAAATGCCTTCAGACACTGGCAGCTCATTATCCAAATCCTCATCCCATCCCCACCCCCACCCCCACCCCCACCCCCACTCCTCTCTGATCTGCAAGCTGAAAATCCTGGGTCCTCTGGGCCCCTTTCCAAAGGACTTCCATCACCACCCAGGAGCTGGCGGATGAGAGGTGGGGGGGGGAGGGGTGGGGAAAGACCTGGAATGATGGTGGTTATTGATCCATTGGAGAGCCCTAGCCTGGACTCCCTCCCAGGGCAGGCAGAGCATCTGGGGGTGGAGAAATAAGAACAAGGTTCCTGATGTCATCCTGGTCACCCCCTGCCTCTGGGGTGTTCATTGCAGGGCCCAGCATGGAGACTGCAGGCCCAGGAGCTGGGCCGCTGGGTCTGAGCCCAGGCTCCTGCAATGAGATTAAAGCAGGGACTGTCTAATTGATTCTGATGGAGCTGGGAGAGGGAGTGAGATGAATGGAGAGTGCGGGAGGAGAGGGAGAAAGGAGGGGGCAGGGCAGGGGACAAGGGACAGAGGAGGGCCAAGTCTGGGAAGCCCAATTGCATCATAACTAGCTAATGCAATCACAATCCCCTGCCCCTACCCATTTCCATACAGCCCCTCCCCTCCCTGGGAAACCAGCCCACTGACTGGTCTTCCCCTGAACTGGATAGGGAGGGCAGCTGGGTGTGGGCAGCTCAGAAGGAGAGCTGTATTAATGCCCCCCCCCCCCAAGTCCTAGGAACTAGGGCACAAAAAGGCATAGATAGTGACAGGGCCTGGCAGACAGCTAGAGACATCAGGAGACAGAGGCGAGTGGAGGCAGATACACACAAATAAGCAGATGTGCCCCGACCCCCCATTCTCTGCCAGATAACTTCCCCCATCACACTAACTGGCACCCCTCACCCCTCTCCAGCCAAGTCATCCTAGGAAAATGGGAGCAAGTTCAAGAAATGGGACCCGGCACTCTCCAGCTCCCCACTCAGCCCAGGACCCTCCAGAGACTGGGAAGTAAGAGAAAGCAGGTGTGAGAGGAGAAGAGGAACAAAACAGAAAGGCAGTGGGTGATGGGGGGTAAGGAGCCAGGGGATGAGGAGGGCTCTTCCAATCACTCAGAAAAAGGCAATGAAGGCTAGCAGAGGTGAGGGGGTGGGGAGAGGAAAATGAGTGACAGAGAGAAAGCATAGGTTGCCACCAACCAGCCTTGGAACCCGAGGCAGGAAACAAGGTGACGTGGCTGCAACCCAGGCTTCAGAAGCAGGCAGGGCCCTGTGGCTCCCAGGGACTCCCTCCGGGGCCCAGTGGCAGCCCTGTGGTCAGGAGCCAGATCTGCACCCAGGCTCTCGGGGAACTTCATTCCCAACCAGGAGGCCAGGGCTGGTCCAGGGGCCTAGAACAAGCTCCTGGGAGACCTCAAGTCCCCTGGGAAGTGAATCTCTCACCACTCCCAGAAGCCAGGAGAGCTGGCACCTCAGTGTGCCCTGGTCGGACCTTATGTCAGACGTCCATAATATTCCCACAGCCCCTCAAATCAAGGCTGGGGGCTCTCCGGGGGCCTGCAGACCTCCGCTCGTGCCTTTGATCTAAATGGTACATTGTGGCTTCTTGTTCCCCCTCGTCAAAGGGTCCCAGACACACCTGAGCCTGGCTTTCGGCACTTTCTATTCTCACTGTCTGGTAGCTTCGGGGCAGAGCAAGGCAGGCCCTGCCCAAGGCAGACCAGGGATAGGAGGTTCCTGATGCAGCCCCCTTGGGCAGCCCAGCCCCAGCCCAACCCCATCACGAATCCATGAGGGGTGATGAGTCGGATCCGGGGACCAGAGGTGACACCTCTGACTAGGCTCCCAGCCCTCTGGGAGCCCCAGTGCGGTCTGGGGAATCAGTTCTGTTTTTGCCTTTCTTCCCTCCCAGCGCAGTTGAGAGCACCCCAGGATAAAATGCACGACATGTCACCTCCTTTGTGCCCTCCCACAGAGAAGAAGCCAGGAACAAAGCCAGCAGAGACCAGGGTCCGAATCCTGGCCCTGACCCTTTCCAACTGAGTGACCTTGAAGAAATTATTTTCCCTGTTCCCTGAAGACATTATTTCTGAGCCTGTTTCCTCTTCTGTGAAATAGAGACAAGGATCCTAACCTTGTGGGGTAGTTGCGCAGATTAAATTAAATGTGAAAACGCCTGGCACCAGACCTGACTCATCAAGGCACCCTCAGGAGCTGCTGGGAAAATACCTCCGAACCTCAGGCCAGGAGGGGCACCCCAGGGTGACTTGAAAAGCAAATTCACCTGTCCCCCTGGGTCTGGTGGCTGCACACTGCCTGCCCCACCCCCACTAGACAGATGCTGCCCGCCAAAACCCTCAGCAAGAGCACCCTGTCTGGAACACACAGTTCACCCCAACATCCGGGGAATGGACACTAGGAAGAGGAGCCAGGAGTCCAGCAGGATGAAGCCAAAATAGCATTGTTAGGAGATGGAAACAGGCCAGAGGAGAGGTGGCGGGGGGGGGGGGGGCGGGGGGGGGCGGAGATAGAAGCCCAGAAGAGGGTGGAACGCAAGAAGAAAGGACTTGAAGGATGCTTCTCCAGCAGAGAAGACAGAAGAGGAAGCATGTCAGTGAGTTACTGAGCTCCCACCCCACACTGAAGACAAACATGAGGAAATGAGTCATGCCTGAAGCAGGAGATCTTCATGTTAGACAACAGGCAGAACTTCCAGTGAGGCACCACACTGCCAGAGAAGCCCCATTTCCTCCCTGCTATTCCCCATTCTCCTCTGAACCCCAAATGAGGTTTGAGATTTGAACTTTCCATGACTCAACATAAGAACCTCAGTATTAGAAGCCCCTGCTCACTCTAGCAGGAAAATAGGCTGTCCTACTCCCCTGGTCCCCAAATCTCCAGGCTCACTTAACTCGGCACCCTCTGTATGGTTTCTCTTATAAAAACCAAAACCTATTCCCATCATCTGTGGTCATCTTATATCCCAGGGGTCGGGAACCACTTCCGGTCCAGACACCTGCTCCTTATCCCTCAGGAATCCCTCCTCTTCCTCACCCAGACCTGATTCTGTCCAGCATCAGCCTGTCCCCTTCCTTAATCTTCCTGCCCGGGGGGGAAAGGGAGGGGGCGGGGGGGGGGGAGGGCAGAGGGGGCGGGGACTAGAGCGAAGGGTGCACAGGCAGAGGATGGGGTGGAGATGGGGGGAGCTGTGAAGCAATTTGAAGGACAGGATGGAGCCCACTTAAAAAAAAAAAGAAAGAAAGAAAAAAAAAAGCCCTAGCTGGTTTTCTCAGTGGCTAGAGCGTTGGCCTGCGGACTGAAGGGTCCCAGGTTCAATTCTTGTCAAGGGCACATGCCTGGGTTATGGGCTCAATCCCCAGTAGGGGGCGTGCAGGAGGCAGCCGATCAATGATTCTCTCTCATCACTGATGTTCCTATCTCTCTCTCCTTCTCCTTTCCTCTCTGAAAACAATAAAAATATATTAAAAAAAAAAAAAAGTCTGATGGAACACCACTACTGTTCCAGAAAGTTTGTAAGAAAGGACTGGGAATTGGTTAGAAGAGTGGCACATTTTGTTTAAGGGGCCCAAGGAAGGAAGCAAAAATGGGCCCAGAAAAGAGGAATTATATACAGCATACACATGCATACATGATATATATGCCCCAAAGGACAAGGCGAGTGTCTGGAAGGACACAGCCCAGTGCAAGAAAGAATGGAAGGGGGTAGAGCTGAGCCCCCTCAGAAAGAGGAAAGCTGGTGCTAAAGGAAGTTTCTGGCCATTTTGGACCCCAAATGACATGCAAATTGGATGCAAAAGAATATGCAAATGAGGGTTGGCAGGAAATTCTTGTCTATGCCATGCTTGACTATACCGTAAAAAGATGTCAGAATGGGAGCTGTCCTAGAGGTATGAACCACCCCCAGTCCTCCTCCTCAAGTCTCCCATCTCCCTGGAGGACACTCTTCTCTCCCTGCAGCCTTGGGCCCCAGAGAGGGTTGCCTCATGGGGCCTCTCCCCACCTTTGGGTCTCTTTCTAGGTCCTCAGAGCTCCTCATATCTCTGCCTCTCACACCCCTAAGTTCCTCTTCTGCAAGGGGTTGTCCCTCAGCCTCACAGAAGGGGAACCTGCCTTCCGTGGAGAGCAGCTTTCTGTTAATGAAAGAGGAAGGGCAGCGGTACAGGGAAATCAATTAAACAACAATCATGGGGCAGGCAGGTGCCCTCTGTCCAGGTCACCCAGCGTCCCACCAGGCCTTAAAGTTTTTCTGGAAGGGAGACCACCAGCCTCCCAGATCATTCTATTCTCTGGCCTCACAGCCCTGGCTGGCTGGGAAGTGCTTCCTAATGTCTGACTTCCTGCTGTCTGCAAGCCTACTTCACACCTCACCAACCCATCAATGGCCCCAAGCCATAGCTAAGACAGTTGCTCTAGGACAGGGGTGGGCAACCCCTGGCACGCGTGCCAAACATGGCACACCAGTAACTTTTGCTGGCACGCGAAACCTTCTCTTATAATCTTCCATTTACAATTTTTTTCTTAATATCGACTTTTTTATTTTTCAGATAAATTCAGTGTAGGTGCATCTTAGATAAATAAATAATTTTACATAACAAGTTATCTTAAAGACCATAGACATGGATTGACAATAGAGGGGAAGAGCAATTTCTATGCCTCTGCCTTAACTCTCCCTGCCTTCCTAGACCCGACCAGTGTTTTGGTTTCATCCACATACGCTTGTGAATCTTTGTTCTCAGTGATGAATTTTGTCAAGTTTCGTAATAGGAGTAGCCTGACGGATGAAAGTAGTAGCTCGTGCATATCTCTGAAGGTCACGAAATATAAACCTGATGTAAAATCTCTGTCATCAGTGATGCAGCAGCAAAAGTCCCACTGATAATATCAAACGGAGTCATAAAGTTTTCTGTCGGACTATCAGTGTACATGTATACATTAAAAAATAAATGTATTTTTCTTTTTTTTTTTCTTTCTTTTTTTTTTAAAATATATTTTATTGAGTTTTTACAGAGAGGAAAGGAGAGAGATAGAGAGTTAGAAACATCGATGAGAGAGAAACATCGATCAGCTGCCTCCTGCACACTCCCCACTGGGGATGTGCCCGCAACCAAGGTACATGCCCTTAACCGGAATCGAACCTGGGACCTTTCAGTCCGTAGGCTGACGCTCTTTCCACTGAGCCAAACCAGTTTCGGCAATAAATGTATTTTTCATCATCATATACTGTGTTTTGTCACTCGAATGAATTTTATTGTTTCTTCAAGGTTCTTTACATACATACACCTTAAGAGATATCAAGTAGGCGTAACATGTTCTCAAAAACTTAGGGTTGGCACGCAGAAGGATTTTGAGTCAGAGATTTTGCTGGTTTTGGCACGCACTCACAAAAAGGTTGCCCACCCCTGTTCTAGAATCAAAAGCATAGAGCAGCCCCTGCATGAGGGCACCAGAAAAGGCTGCCTCCTCCGCCCTCCTCACCGGGTACAGCCTTCCTGCTGCCCATCTTGCTCTTCTGCAGGTGAGAGAGGCCTCAGCCCTAAGAAGCGAAGTGGACACTGCGGGTAATGCGAGCCCATTGAACACACACATTGACTTTTGCTCCCTCTTGAAACCCCACTAAAACAACAGTAAAGATTTTGTTGTTGAAGGTAGGAGCAATGTTTGGCCCAGCACAACCATTGCTGAAGTACTGCTGGTCCAGTGGGGCAGTAGCTACTGCACACCCACCCTCCCAACACTTTAGCACCTCCCCTGGACCTGAAAGGTACAATTCTCGAGCCTCCCAGCTCAGTCCCTAGGAGCTCTTGTTAAATATTTTGATTATCACCCCTGACAACAGTGTCAAAATTCTGGGAGCTGGAGAGCAGATGTCTGAATGGGAACCGTAAGCCTGAGAAAGCTGAACTGGCTGCAGGAACAGCCAAGAAGCGGCCAGATTCTTCAACACAGACCCTTCCAAAGGATCAGATGCCTTTGGGGTGCGGGGGAATGTGAACCTAAATCCGGTAGAGCAATAAAGAAGTGGTTATGTTTCCAAATCCTGTCCCGATGCCCAGCAGGAGGCAAAGATTTATTTTCCAGAGAGGGTAAACAACGGCCCTGATACAGACCATTGGGCGCAGTTGAGGGAGTGAGTATTGATAGAAAAGAGGCGGGTGAGTGTTTGTTGAGTATGAGGCAGCCAGGTCACTGCCTGCCCCCAGGCAGGAGGGTGGAAATTTCCCTGGGATCTGACAGGCACAAGAGGAGAGACTCAAAAATACTGACAGCAGTTTCCTCAGAGCAACAGCTCTAAAGCCAGGCCTCCCCCGTCCATTTCCACCCTCAGGGCAAACAATCCGCCCTTTCGTGTCCACTTGAAATATAAGCCAACACCGGCATCTAGGAAAGCCTAGCAGAGAAGCAATAGAGGCAAAGAGCGACGGGAGACAGCAGGTGGAATGGAAGGAGAAGAAAACTTCGAGATAAACAGGTACTGATCTTCTCAGAGAGCTCAGAGAAGAAAGTGCACTCGTGAAACAAGACCAGGAGGCAATTAAAGAGAAAATATTCAGAGAACACACACAAAGAAGCTCTTGGGAATTTTTAACACTGAGCCCAGCCTGAGGCCCACGCTAGGCACCCAGCCCACATCTGCTCCTTCGCCCTCTGCACTCCCTGGCAGAGGCCAGGCTCTCCTCCCCTCCCCTTAGGGCCCCAGAGTCCACGATGGGAGCAATACAGAGACCAGAGAGGAAACGGAGACGGACACAGGGACAGATCCACGGGGCCAGAAAGAGACAGAGGGTCCAGGGGTTTGGGTGGAAAAGGGACGAAGATTGCCAGCTTGGTGAGCTTATGGATGGGGCCCTGGATCCCTGTCAGCCACTGACTCCCAGTAGCCCCAAGAGACAGAAAGCCCCTTACAAGTAGGAAAGCTGATGCTCAAAAAGGTTGAGTCATTGCTCAGGGTCTAACGCAGAGGAAGTGCAGAGCTGGGGAAGAGAACTTCTGTCTTAACCTGCATGCAACCAAACCATCTCAGTCTGGAGTGTCGGTGCTTCCAGTCCGAGAGCGGACTTGGGTTCCAGTACAGACTATCTACTCTTACCAGCAAGGAATCCGAGGTTGATGCCGGCACTCAGCACACCTCTCTCTGCCCATGTGTCAGCCACCAGCATCAGAGAGTCCCTCCCAGACCCTCCAACCAAGCCTCTGGCTGCAGCGGTGGTGGGAGGACCCAGGGCCCCTGCAGAACATGTCCCCCAAACAGACCATGAGGGGCCCGAGGGCTGGACCCTGCCTCTGCCCCAGACTATTCTGAAAGCACACCACGCACAAGTCTATTTTTAGCCAGGCCCAGTGGGCAGCCAGCCACTCAGTGTTATTCTAGACTGTGGGGTCATCAAGCTGGCCGAAGTAAAGGGGAGCATGGCTGAGGCTTAGGAAATAGCGCCTCTGGGATGAGGGGCCCCACACAGAGGGAGGGGCAAGAACAGTGGGGCCCAGGGCACACAGTCAGGGCCCAGGGGGGCTGAGTTGAGAGCAGAAGTCAAGAAAAGGCTCAATTACTGGGTTGGCAGTGGGTAATGGGGCCTCTCTAGTCTCTCCTCAGTGGAAGGGGCAATGCCAAGGAAGGCAGATGCCATGATGAGGACAAGGAATGGGCATGAAGAAAGCAAACTGGGGAAGTAGGGAAGGGTCAAAGAGGGAGAGGAGAGAGGGAAACAGATAGGGAGATGGAAGGAGGGAGAGAATAGAGAAGTGGAGGTGGTGAGGGGTGACAGCACCCACTTTGGGGCCAGAGGTCCATGACTTGCCCTTCTCCCATACGCACTCCCAGGCCCTATTTCCCCTCCTCAAAGGCACCCGGTCTCCTTTCTCCCTCAGGGCCTCTCAGCCTTGGTGTGGGGGCCCCAAGACTGCTCTGCATCCCTGAGTCCCTTCAAGATTCCTCCCTGCCCCCAAGTTACATAGCAAATATGCCAAGTTGGGAACCTGGCGCGCCGCGCACACACACACACACACACACACACACACACACACACAAACACGGCCTCCTGGGAAGAGATGGGACAATGGGGAAGGGCGAGGGGTGTCCCTTTGTCTCCCTGCCTGGCCTTGGGAGCTCAGCTCCACACAAAGACCTTCACAAAGGGCCTCTGGCTCCCAGAGGAGGAGATAAATGGGGGAAGGAGGGGGGAGAAGGAAGACCCCCAGAGCTGGAATGCCCAGTCAATGTGGTCTGGGAAGCAAGATGAGGGCTGTTCTCACAGCCACAGAGGCCAGTGGGGGATGGGACTCGTGCTCAGGGGGCAGGGAGAAAGGCAAAGCCAGGCTGGCTTCCTGGAGTAGGCAGTCAGGGTGCCAACCTGCTGGAGGTCATTTAGAGAGAGGTAGCTGGGCTACTGTGCCCAGCCTGAACAAGGAGGCAACAGGCCTAACCCTACCCCATCCCCAAAGAGTGTGGCTGCCACAGTGGACCCCTCACCATTCCCCACACTGCCTAGGGTCTAGCTAGAAGACGGGTGGGTGCCTTCAGGGCTGAAGGACAGGCCAGGGTGGAGGAGGGTAGTCTCCAGAGGACTGACTAGTCAAGCAAGGCAATGCCTTCTTGCTTCCAAGGGGCCTCTGATAACAAGAGAAGCCCCCCCTTTAGTGGTATTGCTGGGAGTGGGGGCACTGTCCTGCTCAGTGGAAGGAGGACAGGCAAGATGCAGGAGAAAGGTCAAGTGCACTGAGCTTGAAAGGTCAAGTGATCAAGGAATCCTAAGACCTGGCTCACGTTCCACTCTGCACTAAGTGGTGAGACTGCAGACAAGTCACCTCCCTGGCCTCGACCTTCCCACCTGTGAAATAGGGTGACAATGCCTGCTCACATCATATCAGTTCACATCAGGGCTGTTGTGAGCAGCGTGTGAGGCTCTTTTTAGGGAGTTTATTCTCATTATTGCCAAGTGACCCCTGGCCTGTCTGCCAAGTCAGGGTTCTCCCTCATTCCTACCCCTGCTTTCTGAGAGGCACTCAGTGGTGAAGCCTTGGCCAAGCCAGCAAGTGAAGGGGTTAACCAAATGACCTCCAAGGCCCCTTCCAGGGGAAGGACACTGGTGTTTCCTGGGGGCCTACTATGTGCTAGGAACTTTACATGTTCGCCAACTGAATCCCCGCACTAACCTTGCAAGGTAGGTGCTCTCGTTCCCATTTCCAGATGAGGAAGCTGAGGCCCACAAAGCTAGCCCAGATTTGTGACCAGATGACCCCAACCCCTGGGTCCATGCTTTTCCACCACAAGTCCTCCTTTATTCTGTTGCTATGGTGCTCTAAGCTCCTCTGTCCCCATCCTCACCCCCAGTCCCTGAACCCCAGAGCAGAGCTCTCAGAATGGCCTCCTTCCTCCTCCCCCATCTCCAGGTGACCTCAGGATTCAGGATGCCAAACTGCAGATGGTGGCAAAAGAGGGAAAGGAGGTGCCAATGCGAACAGAGTGTAGACAGCTCAAACTGTGCTGCCTGCCCACTGTGTCCCAGAGCCTGGTAGACACTGTGAAGCTGGCTCTTCCCAACAGCCTGGGCTCTATTCTCTCCATTTCACAGATGAGGCTCAGAGATACTAGTTTGCCCAGGGCACCCAGCCAGGAAACAGTAAGCAAGGACTCATCCAGCTGCCTGTCTCCAAGTCACTGCTCCCTCCACTGCATGGCTTCCTCTCTGAGCTGAAGCCCTGGGAAGGGCCATGTCAAGTCATACAGGCAGCCCAGAGGTCCAGCAGCAGAATGTGGGAGACCCACAGAGAACCTCTCCCCCTCCAGTGCTACCTCTAACACACTCACCCCCTGCTGCTTCGCTGCAATTCCATTAAGAAACAAGGGAATAAAT
Source organism: Myotis nattereri (assembly GCF_964212035.1). Classification (NCBI taxonomy): domain Eukaryota; kingdom Metazoa; phylum Chordata; class Mammalia; order Chiroptera; family Vespertilionidae; genus Myotis; species Myotis nattereri. The sequence goes on from NC_138082.1 coordinate 21,645,867, forward strand.
TAGCCCTGCTTAGCATATTGAGTGGCTGGGGTTCAAGAGGCCGTCTGGATGGCTCACACAGCTCAGTGCAGTCTGCCTGCCCTGCAGTAGCCAGGAGCTGGTGGCGGCAGTGGCGGGGGGACCCTGGCCAGGCTGGGCCTGGTCTGACCTCCCACAGTTGGTCTCAGCTCAGTGTCCAGAAACACTTGCTCCTACTCCAACTTCATTTCCCTAATGGTGTCGCAGCTTGGCATCTGCTCTCACCCCCTGTGCCACACTCTGGCCAGCCCCAGAAAACTCCAAGGTCACTGTCAGGGATAGTGTCAGGCTGCCCATCCTCTCTCCCTCTCCTCCCCCCCCCCCAAAGCCCACCACCCAGTGCACTTTGAGGTGGATGCCTCCGTCCAGGGGGGAGTGGAGAGCAGCACAACACAGTCCCCTGAATGCCCTACACTGGACTCTCACTGGCCCAGTGCGCCTTTGACTCCATTTGCCCCACAGCGCTGAAGCACCCCCAGCAGGAAGGAAAGACGGGGGGACAGGGACAGACAGTAGTGTCAGAGGCCAGTTGGAGTCAGCCCTCTGCCCCAAGCACAACCACTCCATCCATCAGGTCTAGGGCAAAGGATATGAACTCAACAGCCATGACCCAGGCTAAAGCCAGGCCCTAAGGAGAGAGACTTGGTAGCCAGGCCAAGCAGGCCCAGGCCTGGAAGGGAGCACAACAGCCTGAGACCCAGGCTGTGGCCTCTTTCCAGATACTTGGATCATCCCCCCTGCACCCTTCAACCCCCCTCGGGCCCCCAAGATAGAAGGCCCTGTTCTCTTCCATATCCCAAAGCCCTGTAGCAGCCGCAAGCGCGCACCTCAGAGACCCCAGGCTGAAGGGAGCAGGACTGACAAAGGCCCCAGCTGTGCACTTTCAAAGTCATTGCTGTGCTTGCTGGGGCCATGCCTCCCGGGGTTGCTCCCCACTCGCTCGGCGAAGTGCACGGGGGATTCTAAGGCAGCCCAGTCCTGAGAGACACCAGACTTCTCGGCCAGTTTTTGGCTCATGGATTCCCTTTGCTGAACTCTCCTTAGAGTGCATGGACGTCTAGGACACTTCTGTCTAGTGCTCATTCCCTCCATCTCTCCTCCACTTCGGGTAAGTCTCAAGGCTCTCCCAGCCTTTCCTGGCTCCTTCCTTCCACTCGGGCATTTTCCCTAATAAAATCTCTACACATTTAATCCCGTCCTGTTTCTCAGAGGATGCAGGCTAATACAATCACTCAATAACCATAACAACGGTAACAACACTTACCCCTTACTAAATGCTATTAATGTGCCCACACTGCTTTGAGTGCTTTTTAGGGAAGCGAAGGATACCAAAGAACAGAGAAGTTATGTAATATGCTCAGCAATGCACAGCCCTGAAGTGGCAACGCCTGAATTGAACTTAGTTTAACCCCAAAGGCTACTTACTAGTATAACTACTGCTCCACACTGCCTCCTCTGCAAGAGAGATGCCATCATCCCTGCCTCCTGCTTTTGGGAGGGAAGAATGAGGGTGGAAAAGGGACTTGAAACTCCTGAGGAGTAAGCAACACAGACTCCCAGAAAGAAACAGAGATAGAGTGTGAGAGAGATTTAAAGAAAGAGGAGGAAATGAGACACAGAGGAGAGTCCCTCCTGGCCCCCAAAGGATCCTGATCCTACAAGCTTGAGCGCCTCCCTCCCCCAGGGCAGGACAGGCTGAGCTATTGGACCAAAGGAAGCAGAAGGAGAAGGGCAATGTGGCCCTAAAGCACTTTCTGACCCCACCCACTTCTTGCCATCCTTGGCCAACCACCCCCAACTCGCCCCCTCAGGCATGTGACTAGGGTGTGCCAGAGGTGCCAGCCAAGGAGCTCTGCAGCCAGGCTTCTCGCAGCACCAGGGCCCAGGAATCTTGATCCCTACCCACCCCCTCCATTCCCCATCCTCCAACCCTTCCAGGGCAGGGCAACAGACCTAGCCTGGTCTCAGGGTCCCAACAAAGCCAGGCCTGTCTCCTGCCCAACCTCCATGGAAGTGACGTCTGGGCTGGGCAGCAGGTGAAACTGAGCCAAAAGGACATGGCAGAGAGCCAGCTGCACCTCCTCCAGGTGAGCTCTCGGCTTAACTCCTGGCCTGCCAGACCCCAGTTCTTAGGGATGCTGTTTAGGGGACGAAAGGGTTAGTGGACATAAAGTCAGGGACACGGAAGGGGAACCAGCAGCCCGGGGGCACCCCTACACACACACACACACACACACACCCATCTGGTCTGGCCAAGTGAGAAAGACCCATTAGCACAGTGGTTCTCAACCTTCTGGCCCTTTAAATACAGTTCCTCATGTTGTGACCCAACCATAAAATTATTTTTGTTGCTACTTCATAACTGTAATGTTGCTACTGTTATGAATCGTAATGTAAATATCTGATATGCAGGATGGTCTTAGGCGACCCCTGTGAAAGGGTCGTTCGACCGCCAAAGGGGCTGCGACCCACAGGTTGAGAACCACTGCATTAGCAGGCTCAAGTCACTCCACTCTCCCCATCGTCCACCCTCCACCTTGTGTCAGGGATAGTTTAAAATGCAGACTCCCCCCATTGGTTGACCCTCCCAGGGGCTCTCTATGGACCACATGAGTCTAAAGTGCAAACTCTTTAGCTTGGCATTCAAGACCTTTCCCATTCCCAGCTTCTGACCAGGCCTATGCCCTCCCACCTTATGCATCTCCCTTAGGACACCACACACTTTGACTCCTTTGGACCTGACTAAAATGGCCTTGCCTCCCCTCGGTGTCAGTGAACTCCTACTCACCTTGAAGGACCCAGTTCAAAATGTCAGCTCCTCCGGGAGGGCTTCCCAGGTTGCTCCAGGCAGAACAATCCACTCCCTGCTCTAAAACCAAATGACAGCGTGTGCAGGCCTTTGTCTCAGGTTGGTGTGTTTGGGTGTCACACAGAGGGTGAGGGCTTACTGGACAACCCAAGTGTGTGTGCACAGTAGATGGAGAGGATAGGTAGGTGAGAGGAAAGGTGATAGATACGAGTATGAAGGGCAGATGGGTAAAAGAAGATGGTGGATGGATGAACAGGTGGGTAGAAAGATAGATAGGCTGAGAGGTAAGCAGACAAACGAGAATTGAGAAGCTTCTACTGGGTGCAGAACCAACATGTCACACACCGGGGCCCACAGGACATCTGGGCTCTGGTTGCCAGAAGGCTGTGAGGATTGGGTCTAAGGGCCCACCTGGCCATTCTTGACAACTGTGGTTTCAGCTGCGGCAGGAGTGTGGTGTACTGTGGTTTGGTTGGGACACCCAGGAGTTTCTGGAAAGGAGGTGCTGGCAGAAAATGCCAAGAAGAGCTGAATAGAGGCAAAAGCTTGTGCTGAGGCCAGAAGACACCCCCACGGGCCTCCTTGTGACTGCCACACACTGCCAGCCCCAGCTGGTCACCAGGGTCTTATCTCCCTTCCCACTCTCTTCAAACCCTGAAAAAGGTCTTCTGTCAGTTGACCTCCTCCAACCCTGCAGACATTCCTATTTGACCTCCAACCATGTCTGAGTTTGACCCAGGGGTCTCATTGTAGCCCATCCCTACATCCCTGCCTCCCCCTGGATGCCCCAAAGGAGCTCAGGCCCAGGTGGAGGTCCAAGGCCAAGAGATGATCCTCCTCTCTTGCCTGGCCTCCACCTGTGATCTCTCTCCTGCTCTGAGGTCTCTTCCTGTCCCACTCTCACCATCCAACCATTCATCCATTGGGCAACCCTGACTGAGCATCTAGATCAGCGGTTCTCAACCTGTGGGTCACGACCCCTTTGGGGGTCGAACGACCCTTTCACAGGGGTCACCTAAGACCATCGGAAAACACATATATAATTACATATTGTTTTTGTGATTAATCACTATGCTTTAGTTATGTTCAATTTGTAACAATGAAAATACATCCTGCATATCAGATATTTACATTACGATTCATAACAGTAGCAAAATTACAGTTATGAAGTAGCAACGAAAATAATTTTATGGTTGGGGGTCACCACAACATGAGGAACTGTATTAAAGGGTCGTGGCATTAGGAAGGTTGAGAACCACTGATCTAAATGCTGCATGCCCATTGCTAACTAAGTTCCTGGGATACAAAGTTCCTAAAATTTGGCTCAGTCCTGAAATCACTGGCTCAAAGTCTTACTAGGAAGACAGACTTGTGAACAGATAGCACCGGAGGCACCCTAACACTTCCTTCTCCTTGGCCAGAAAGGAAGTCTAAAGCTGTGACCTCTCCATCCCCTCTCCCTAGGGTGGGCTGGAGAGCCAGCTTCCTGTTCTGGACTCTAGAGCTATTCAGGCTGGGAGACGGAGGAGCTGGCCAGAAGCACCAGGGTTGGGGTGTCTGAGGGGAAAGGAGTCAACTTAGGGATCAGTCTGCAAGGGGACCTGTAACCTCAGCATCACCTGGGTCCCCTTTGCTCCCCAACACTCAGCTTCTCAGCAGATGGCAGCCTCTGCTTCCCACTCACAGGCTGCTGCCCCTCCAGGGGCTGCCTTAGCTTGCCTGCCCTTGGCACCACACTTTGCCCTTGTGCCAGAGGCCCGTGGCAAGTTCATACATCAAACAAGGAGGCAGTGCCTGGCTTCTTGCCTTTTAGGAAAGAAAGACTAGAGGGCATGGCCCTATCCCCAGCCTCACACCCTCCAATCAACCAAGGACCCAGTCCTGCCCCCAGAGAGTGGGTACAGCTGAGAGAGGTGGTCAGCTGACCCCACTCACCCCCACTCCAACATGGCCTCTAGAACTTCTTCCTCCTTTGCCTCCTACACTTGAGCTCCACATTAGGGGGGCGAGCAAGATGAGGAGAGTCACTACAAAGGACTTATTAGGGTGTTAGAGATCCTCTCCCTTTCCTTCTCCAGGTTGTCTCTCAGCCCAAGATGCCTGGGGTACCCCCTGGAGAAAATGATGCCTCTGATTCTTGAGATGTTTGGGGTGAATCTACTCAACAGAAATGAGAACTCAGGGCCACCAGAGACATGCACGAAGATGTTCATAGCAGTGCTACTGCAAAAGCCTCAGACTAGAAAGAACCCAAATGCCTGTCCGTGGCAGAATTGACAAGTGAATTGTATATCATTACATGATGGACCACTATCCAGCAAAAAGAAGGGATGATCTACCACCACACAAGAATATGGACAGCATTCACAACCATAATGTTGAGCAAAGGAAATCAGGCACAAAATAATACATACAATGTGCTCCACTTATAGGAAGTTCTACACAACAGGCAGATCTTTGCTGGTAGAAGTCAGAGGGGAATTAGTGACTGGAAGAGGACAGGAAGGGGGCTTCTGGGTGTAGGTAATGCTCTATTTCTTGACAGAGCTCTGGGTACATTGGGTACATGGTTGTACTCAGTTTATGTACTTCCTGTGTTACGAAACACCTCAGTAAACTCATATGGAGGGATGCCTGATGAAGCCTTATCAGCTACCATCTTTGTAAGATGAGGGGAATCCTTTTTACCTCTCCCTCCCACCCCACCTCCAAGTCCTGTCCCTTCTCCCCCTAAATCAGTCTTGGCCTCACCCCCACCAAGCCCTCCTGCTGGCGCACCACCTCGATAACTTGAACCATCATCATCGCTCACCACATGACTGTGACCACCTCCCCCGGGTCGCCCTGCTTTGCCTCTCACCCCTTCCAATCCATACACATACCACATGGGTGTCAGGGCTTAGGAGGAACCGGGAACTGCCAGAGGAAGCCTTTGTCAGATGCCATAAGAGCTCCCAACTCTTCTCCATCTCAGGACCTCCAAGCGTGCTGTTCCCACTACTGAGATGCTGGTCCTCACTAACTGCTACTTGCACTTGGGCTCCTTGCTGGAATGCACCTCCCGCAGCTCCCAATCTGGTTCCGATCCATTGGCATCTCCTATGACATCCTTTACTTCCCCTGCCTAGGACTGTTTCCAATAATGTCGGTCTTTGTGCAATCACTTGTTGACAGTTTGTTCTCTCTCTCCCACTGGATTAACACCCCCTCTGAAGGCAAGCACAGGGCTGTCTGCTTTCCTGCTCTACCCTCAGCTCCTAGCTCAGTGCCTGGCTTAGAGCAGCCGCTCAAAAATGCTTGTTGACTCAGAGACTAGATCTTACTTGTTCCCACCACAAAAAAGAAAGAATAATGTGGCGTGATAAAATTATTAGCTAATACTACTGTGGTAATCATATTGCAATATATAACTGTGTCAAATCAACATGCCCTACACTTTAAACTTATACAAGGTTACATGTCAATTATCTCTCAATAAAATTAACATTTTAAAAATACATAAACTTACAATGAAATAAAGTCAGTTCAAAACTAAGGTAATAAATACCCAAAAACTCAAAACATAAATGCTTGTTGAATAAATGCATGGCAGGTCCAGTCTTACAGGTAGCATTTGGAGAAGGGAAAAGTTGCCTCTGGAAACAGAACTCCCACATGCCCAGGGTCAGGCTGTGGTCCTGGTCTGTTACTTATTCTGTCACCAGGCCAGTCATTTCCCTTCTCTGGGCCTCCGTGTGCTCAACTGTGACATGCAGGGGTTGGAGGGATCTGGACCATGGGTAGGCTTAAGGGGATGTATGACAGTGTGTGTGTGTGTGTTTATACAGTGGCTGTGTATGTGTGAACATGTCCATGAGCATTTCCTGAGCAAGAACAGCCATAGCTTTCATCAGATTCTCAAATAGATCTGTGACCTCACAGGATTCACCAAGATCCTTTTTCAGCGCTGGGGAGTCTATGATTTATAGAACTAGAGAGAGGAAGGAATGCAACCACAGCAGAGGGCGTTAGATTAGACCCAGCACTTCCATCAGGGGTGTAGGACCCCACAACAAGCAGGCAGGGGAGGCTGCAGCACCTGCCTCCTGGGGATCTCCTAACTCAACCGGTCTCTGGGATACTGGACAGAGGCCAGATGAACTGACCCCAGGGACTGGCTTTCGGAGAGAAAAGGTAGAAGCAGCCTAGAGTCTCCCGCCCTCTGCTCCCACCACCATCCGGCAAGCACCCACTTGTATTGGGAAACGGCAGAGAGTGAGGAGGCGAGGCTGGCACCTGGAGATGCCCTCCAGGCCCCTTGGCGCCCAGGTCAGAGAAGGTTTGGCGGGAATGCTTAGGAGGAATGCCAAGCCCCACCTTCCCTTCTCCTGAGGCTGGCAGGCTGGTATATGTTGCCAGAGGAGGGCTCAGTGTGTATGGCAATCATAGGACCCGGAGGAAGCCACCGGAGGGATGCAGAACCACACCTCCAGGCTCCGATCATCCAGAGCAGGGGCTCAGGGGCTTGGGAGCAAAGAGGAGGAGCAGGTCACAGATTCAGGACAAGCAGGAGTGGTGTGGGCAATGGGGCCTGAAAGCAGAGAGAGGGCAGTGTGGTCTGTGCACAGGACAGTCTACTTAGGGGAAAGACTGGGGACAGCATGCAGGAGGAGAGGGCAGTAGGGCCTGGCAGGGAGGGGCTGCCCAGAGGGGAGAGAAGACGGGAAAGGCTGGGGGTAGGGACAGGTGATTTGAGCACAGCCTGTGACCCCAGGAGAGGAGCTTGGCCTGGGGAATGGGGATGGGAGGAGGGGAATGGTCTGTGGCAGGAATGGTGGCATGTTGATGGCAGGATGGCAGTGGGCGTGCCCTGGCTGGGAGCCCAGATGCCGGAGTAGCTTCTAAGCCCTGACTCCCAGGGGGGCTGAGCGCCCAAGAGATGTTTATCCTCCACAGTCCACAAGAACTTGGTAAAACACCTCTTCTAGTGAGGTGGTCGCCTGGCTCCTCTTTCCTAGGTCACTGAAGTGTCCTGAGAGTTGTAAGATGAATGGGAGGTGAAGGGGGGCTGGCAAGGAAGAGAGCAGCCAGCAACAGCCCCCACCTCTGGAGCCAGAGCCAGGGGGCAGTGGGCACAGGCTGGGGCTGGATGGAGGGTGTAATCCTGCAGATAAAGAAGGGAATGAGTCATGGGTGAGAGCCAGGCTCTCTCAAGAGGCAGCTCAGAAACCAGCTCATCTGAATGCAGACAGACACTCGTCCCCATCCTTGTCCCTATGGCTGTCACACACCCACACACACTCCCCTCCCCCTCCGTCTCCCCTCTCCTTGATCACCCACCTCCAGTGCCCCCTGCTCCTTCCTCCATCTCAGCAGACAGCCTGTCCCTCAGCCCACCTGGCACCTCCCCCACAGCTGGCTGCATGGGAGTGGAAGAGGTAGGGAGACAGGGAATCTAGGAGACCCACCAACAGAGAAAGTAAAGTCAAGAAAGGTCTGGGGCTCTAGCTGGTTTGGCTCAGTGGATAGAGTGTCAGCCTGCTGACCGTAAGGGTCCCGGATTCGATTCCAGTCAAGGGCACATGTCCCGGTTGTGGACTCGATCCCCAGTGTGGGGCATGTAGGAGGCAGCTGATCAATGATTCTCCCTCATCATTGATGTTTCCATCTCTCTCTCCCTCTCATCCTCTCTGAAATAAATAAAAATATATTTTTTAAAAAGAATGGTCTAAGATAGATACAGATAAGGAAGAGGGGCTGTGAAATCACTTCCCCCTGAAAACTCGAGTCTCTAAGGAAGAAGAGGAGCCTGGATGACCTCTGGAGGGACCCGAAAGCCAGGGATTCTGCCACGCCACCTTCCCTAGCTGGACCCTCCGCCTTTGCCAGGACTGAGAAGCAGCAGTCTGGGAGGAGCAGCCAACGCCCCCCAGCCAGCACCCCCAGGCCTCATCCTGCCCCTGGGCCCCAAGCTAGGCTCAGGCCTCCAGCCACTGCAAGGGCTCAGGCAACAGCTACATCCCAGGCGTGTCCCTCACCGTGGTCTGTCACCGTGGTGATGACCCGGCCAACGCTTAGGAAGGACAGAGAGTTCTGTTTATAAGTACAGCCTTATGCCTGGCACTGTGGAGTACAACCATGAATATGCCATAATTCGTGCCCTGAGGGGCATCCAGGCAAGCGGGGCAGAGGGATCACTTTGAGACATGTGTGTGCAAGCACACACACATACACAAGTACGTACACACACACACACACACACACACACACACACACCTGGCTTCACTGGCTGCCCCGGTGAAGAGGGAGAAGGGAGAAGGGAGCTGGGATGTAGCCACAGGTACATTTTGAGTCCCCCACACGCTGTGTACCCAAGTGGAGAGATATAAGGCAGCACCATAATCCAAACCCCGCACAGCAAACAAATCTTAGAAGACTGCAGCTCTCACAGCCCCGAACAGGGAGGTAGGCTAGGATTTTGCCGGGAGCCTAGAGCAAGTTATACAGTCCCTAGTGACCCCAAATATCTCCCTCTCCTCCTTCTGGGAGAAACCTAGTGCCCACACCTGTACCACACCTGCTGCTTCCCAGACAGATGCCTCCCTCCTTCAGGACAAACACCAGCCTGTCACCACCCCCGGGGTCAGTTCCCCACTCGCAAGGCTCCAGGACTTACCCAGACAGAGAATGCAGGAGTGAGGGTCCAGCTGCCCCCACCATCCTCAGGGCAGTCTTGCTCCGGTGGGGTCCTCCCTGCCTCAGTTGGCCCCTCCCTCCTGGCTAGAGAGCCCCCGGTCAGGGACAGCAGCCACAGCTCCCAGGTGGGATACCCAGGCGACTCCCAGACCAGCTCAGGGGAAATGAGCACGTTCAGTGCCTTTCCCCATGCCTCCCAGCCCTGCCCCCTTGGAGGGCTCCTAAGCCCCACCTGAACTATTTGCCCTTTTAAGGGTCAGGTGCTGCCTCACCCTCCTCCCAAGGGCACTAGCAATCCAGGTGAGACCTCACCTAACTCTGTGTTTTCACCTGGTCCTAATCCAACCCGCCCCCCTGGGGCAGCCTGCCCTTACTGCCCACCTCCCGACAGCTGACGGGCTCTTTCCTGGCTTGGCTCCTTACCTGTCTCAGGTGAGCTAGGCTCTGCCCATCACCCACTCCCCCCACTCATAGCCGCAGTGCCTACCTGAGGCAGGAGCCGCCTGCTCTCGGCGCGGACCAAACCCCCGGGCTCCCAGCATTGGCCCAGCGCCGGTCCCGGGGGGCTTCCCGGGGGGCTCCCCGGGGGTTGGGGGCCGCAGGGGGGCCCGGGCTCCAGCGCCTCGCAGCACACCAAGCTCACCGTGCAGCCCATCCGGCCGGGCGCCCCGCGGGCCTGTGCCGAGCGGGGACGCGGGCGCCCCGGGAGCTGGCCCGCCCCCCAGCCCAGGGCGCCTCCGACGTGGGAGGGGGGCGGCGACGCCCCCAGCCGTCCCCTCCCGGAGCCTTCTCGGCGGCACCGCCTGGAAGCGGGGGAGTCCGGGGCGGACGAGGGGCGGTGACACGGGCGCCGGGAGCAGCCAGTGACAGAGGGAGACCCGAGGGCGGGGACGCGGGGAGGGGCGGTGGCCGGGTCCCGGGGGCTGGGGCGCGGGCGCGCTGAGTACTGGAAGGCGAGAAAGATAGCGACGGAAGAGGCGGGAAGCAGATAAGGAGAGATAATGAGGGGGAGACAGGGACGCGGGGGACAGGAAGAGGGGGACAGAGCCTCTACACCGGGCGACCAGGTCCAGGAGGGGAGACAGGCGGGAGTGGCGCACGAGAGCAGGCCAGGCGCGCGCCAGGGCTCACGAGAGCTTCCTGGGGTTTGTGAACAGTATCCTCCCGGGTGCCTGCTCCCCTGTTCTCTGCCCCCAGCACTAGCCCTTGGGTCACCCCAGCCTAGAAAAGCGAGGACCAGGCGGTGGGAAGACCTGAGCTCAAGGAGGCAGAGCACATCCAGGGTGGAAGGGCCACAGCCCACCTGGGCAGCGCACCTGGCCCTTTCCTGGAGACAGCACCTCACCAGGGGTCACTTCCCTCCTTTTAGGGCTGAGTACCAGGACTGGAAGGATGGGGACCCCGTCTGGAGACTGAGGTAGGGAGGAGGAGAGAGACAGGGATGGGGCTCTTGCCTTCCCATCCCCACCTGCATCACACTCCAACCAGCGGCCTTAAAAACTGGCAGAGGATCAGCAGGGTCGGCATCCCAGCCTCTTTGCGCCACCTGGTGGTGATGAGGAAGAAAGACAAAGCAAGTGGCCGTGATGAGAAGGGAAGGCAGTTGCCGCTCCCCACCCCTGGATGAGTCCGTGTTTGGCCAGCTAATCATCCCCATTTCCACTTCTCCCCGTAGTCTTCTGCTCCTCCCCCTCGGAGCAGGGTTTCCCCTCGAGTGCTGGCGTGGGCCTGAGTCACCCTCCCAAGCAGCAAACTCTGAGAGCTGTAGAGGAACTAGTCACAAGTGGCAGGCTCAGGCTGCAGCGCCCGCTCTCCGTGCCTCCACCAGCCAGGCCTTCCCAGGTGAGTACAGATAGCCTCCGGGGTCTGGGGGAGGCTGGAGGAGGGAAATGATGCCAGGAGGGAGAAGCTGAGGAATCTTGATGGGTATGAGGGACAGGACAAGATGCATATAAGTGTTCATGGATTTATAATCAGTCTGGTCTGGAAGGGACTTCAGAGACCCTAAATCCAAACCTCTGGTCTACATATGGGGAAACTGAGGCCCAAGAAAGGTGTGTGATGTGCCCAAGGTCACAGTGAATTCCAGGGCCAGGATGGAGACCCATGTCCCTTGACTCCCAGCTCAGTGTTCCCTGAATGCCATCCCCCACCCACCCTCCCTCCTTACTCTCCTTTTCCCCGTCCTACCCTCTCCACTGTGCCTCACTGCTTCTTCACTCTCAGCCACCCCCAAATTCCAGCAACCAACCACAGCTTGGGAGGCAAGACCCCTGGGTTTCCTACCCCATGCCCAGTCTTTGCTCCAGGCTCTCAGAATAAGCCCACTGGCCCTCAGGGGCCACAATATTCCTCCCTGAGCTCCAGGACCCACTGGGGGTAGGGGGGCAAGCTGATATTTAACTGGGAGAGAGCAGCAGGATTAAAGCCAGGTGTCCTGCTCCCCACACCCCAGCCCCAGCCCTCAGGCCTTGCCTTACTTCTGCCTCCCTCTCCTCAAAGAACGCATATTTTCCGCTCAGCTGGGGCTCAGGAAAGGATGAGAATGTGTCTCAAGGATGATGACTCTCTGGTAAGGCTCCCCATGGGAAGAGGGGTGACAGTCCCTCAGCCCAGCATCCACATGGCATGAGCACTAACAGGCTCACTCACATCAAGTCAGGGCTGGGAGCACGGGCCCTGGGGGCACACAGGCCTGAGTTCAAATTCTATTTTCACAACTTAGCGCTTTGTGGCATTGGGTGAAAGACCCTCTCTGAGCCCCCTTTTCACCTTATCTAAAATGGAGTTGATAACCTGCTAGGATTATTGTGGGGACTGAGTGAGACAAAGATGTCAGGCACCAGGAACTGCTCCGTAAGTGGGGGCCATGCCATCACCTTCCCACATGGGCCTACAAGAAAGAGCTGGGGTTTTATTCTGCCAGTTAACTCACTGTGACCCTAGAGCAGTGATGGTGAACCTTTTGAGCTTGACGTGTCAGCATTTTGAAAAACCCTAACTTAACTCTGGTGCTGTGTCACATATAGAAATTTTTTTATATTTGCAACCATAGTAAAACAAAGATTTATATTTTTGATATTTATTTTATATATTTAAATGCCATTGAACAAAGAAAAATCAACCCAAAAAAATGAGTTCACGTGTCACCTCTGACACGCGTGTCATAGGTTCGCCATCAAAGCCCTAGAGCCATCCAATTCCTTCTCTAGGCTGATTCTTCCTTCGTGTAAGGAGAGGATCAAACAGCCGAACCCAGAGGCTCCTTCCGGGGTGAACTTCCAGAGCCACAGGAATCATATCATTTTCAAATATTCATGGCAGAAGAGGGGGCTGCCCTTAAGGTCACCAGGGACCTGAAAGGTGAGTGAGTCCCGAGAGATTTTCCAGGACTGAACTGAAAGAGAAGTGAGGGGTCTTGGGAGCCTCTCCCTCAGAGACCTCACTCCCTGATGCCTGATGTCCACCATCCTCCTCACAGCTGCTGTCTCTGCCATCCTCCAGGGCTACGGGGGTGGGCATCGGGTGACAGACGCCAGCGCTGAGCTGCATGGACTCTGTGGCTGCCTGGAGCGGCTGCTGCAGGTGGGGCCCTGCCCTGTCCTCACCTCGGGTCTCCTCCCTTCCCCTCTCTCCAGGCTCAGATAACCAGGAGGGCTTTCCCAGATACTGAGGGAAGAGACACCCTTCCTTTGCTACCATGTACCACCTTGTCCCCCTCAGTTAGCAAGACCTTCCTGACATCTAACCTCACTCATGTAGCCTGGGAGGGGTGGGGAGGCAGGGCTGGGGCAGGGAGGGGCTGGGGGCAACTACCCTGCTCTGAAGACTACAGTGTCAGAGGCACAGATGTCCTAGAGCTGGCCCTCCTTGCTGCTGGTTAGAGCCCCAGTCACCACTATCACTAGCTTTTACTGAGCATGTACTATGTGCCAGGCTAAGCCTTTACGTGCCCACCTTATGCACTTCTCATTCTAACCCCCTGAAGTGATTCATGATCTGCCCATCTCCCACATTACATGTACACCCTTCCTACTTATCTGATTATGTGTGTGTGTGCGTGTGTGTGTGTGTGTGTGTGGCGTGGGGGCGGGTATGGGTGTGAGTGCGTGAGGTTTGTGTATATGTGATATGGGTATGTGTGAGTCTCCTGCCAGCCTGCCCTCTATCTGCTGCCCTCTAGTCACACTGGCCTCCTTGATCTTCTAAAGCACACCAGGAATGCATGCACCACAGGGCCTTTGCACGTACAATTTCACCTGCCTGGAACGCTCTTCCCCCACAACTTTAGATGGTACACTTTTTTTATTTCCTTCTGATTTCAACTTGAATAGTATCTCCTCAGAAAGGCTTTCTCTAACCACCTAATCTAAATTTTTAATACACACATACCACATGCACCACACATACATACCATCACATACACACATGCGTGCACACACCACCCAATTCCTAGTCACTTTTTCTGCTTTATTTTTTCTCCTTAGCAGTCAGTACTATCTAACAGTATACATTTTTACTTTTTCAGTTTGTTCGTTTTCTGTCTCCCCTTCCAAGATATAAGCCCACGAGGTCAGTTTGTTCACTGCGGTCTCCCCTGGACTTAGAACAAGTCTGGCACATAGTGAGTCCTCAGCATGTCTGGAATGAGTGAATGGGAACGCTGAGGTCTCAGAGAGGTCCAGCAGCTTGCTCCTGGCCACACAGCCAGTACGGGCAGAGTCACTGAGCCGGGTCTGTCTCACAAGCCCTTGCCCCTCTGCCATGTGCCCGCTCAGCATGCTGGGGCACAGGGTAGGTTCTAGGAGGAAGCACTTCTATGACTCCTTCCCTCCTCTTGCTCCCAGTTTGACCAGAAACAGCAGAAGAGCTTCCTGCGACCTCAGAAGGATTACTGGGATTTTCTCTGCACTGCCCTAAGGCAGCAGCGGGGGGACACAGAGCCGGCCCTCTTCGTTCACTCACAGGACAAGGTACCCAGGGCCAAGTGGCAGGCATGCTGGCCCCAGGATGATGGGGTCCTGCCACCAGGCCCTTGATGGGGATCACTTGGGGGCCAGGGGACAGAGGCCTGCCAGAGGCCCTTCTCTTATCCATCCCAGCTCCACTGGCCATAGACCCCCTCGCTGGCCCTCAACTCTCATTAGTGCTATTCTCAGCACCCCTCCAGCTGCCCTTTCCTCCCATGACACCCTTTCTCATCAACCACCCATGCCCTCTCTGTGCTGGCTGAGTTCCCCTGGCCTAACACCACCCCACTTTGCCCCCTGTGTACTCTGCAGTTGAAGACCCCTCTGGGAAAAGGCCGTGCCTTCATCCGCTTCTGCCTTGCCCACGGACAGCTGGCCGAGTGCCTGCAGCTCTGCCTCCTGAACCCAGAGCTCACCAGGTGGGGCATGCTCCTGCTCGTACCTGAGCCCACTGTCCCTCCTTCACAAAACTTCCCCCTTCATCCCCACAAGGATGGTTTAATATCAAATGAGAGAGATGAGGGGAAAGTCAAGGAAAAAAGAGCAGATGGGAGGTTAGAAGCCCAGTCATGAATGACACTTCATCATGATACTTAGGCCCCTCACTCCCCAAGGGCCACAGCCCTGCCTGGGGAATTGTCCCATTATGGTATGCAGCAGAGGTGGATTCTCTGAGGTTGGGGATGGCAATAGTACCAGGGCCAAAGGCCAAGGATGCTGATCACTGTGAACACAGGGAATGGTATGGCCCCCGGAGCCCTCTGCTGTGCCCTGAACTCCAGGAGGACATCCTGGACTCCCTCTATGCTCTCAACGGGGTGGCCTTCGACTTGGATCTGCAGAGGTCGGACCTGGATGGGGCCTGGCCCATGTTCTCAGAGTGAGTGGGTACACGTGGAGGGAAGCTTCTTTTCATGCCTGCTGCCACAGCTACCACCCACCCCAAGCGAGCCCCAAGCCCTCAGCCTCTAGCACCATCCATTTCTCCCTCCCTTCTTGCTTTCTGAGCCCCTGAATCTCCACCTCCCTAGCCTTCAGGATAACCTAATGATGCCCCATGATGTTGCATAGAATATACTCTCTAAAGAGTTGTTGGGTGGCTGGGATAGAGTGTTAGAAGGATGAATGGGTGGTGGGATGGTGGATATGTGGAGGGTGGGGACACAGGGATGGATGAAGAGGGGAATGCGTGCACAAGGGTGGGAGGGGAGGAAGGTGGAAAGGAGGGTGGGATGAATGGGTGGTGGGATAGAATATCCTGCATCCAAGAGCCAAGACCACTTCTGGAGAGAGGACCAGGGTCTCCCTGCCCCTTTTACTTTCAGGTCCCGCTGCTCTAATTCCAGCCGGACCCAGGAAAGACCCAGAAAAACCAAAGACTCCCCAAAGGAGGTGCTTCTGCCTGACCTTCACTCTGAGCTGCCTCTTCTCCATCTCTGCTGGGACCCCTCGGGTTGAGCAGTAACTGAGCCCTGTACCAACTGGACAGACAGACAGAGAGGCCAATGTGTGGACCTGGGGACTGGGGACCCACAGAAGCAAAGGCTCATATTCCTAAGTGGTGGGGATATCGGGGAGAGAAAGGAATGGCTGACATCATCTGCAGAAGCCAGTGGGGCCCAGGGGAGGGGGAGGTGCTAGAGAGGGTGACCAGAAGCTTATAGGAAACAGTCCAGGGAAACAACCTCTTCTGGAAAATTTGCAAATGTCTCAGTTCAGTTCAGGGCGCGGTTGAAGAAGAGCCAGATCACCTGGTTCAAATCCCCGCTCCAGCCCTTACTAACCACGGTCCTCCAGCAAATTAGTTGCCATGCCCGCAGGGCGACTGTGAGGATGCCTTGAGACAGACCATGTGTGCACAGAGCAAGGCTCCTGCCACATGCTCAGTAAGGGGTAGTTTGCAGTTATCATTCCACGAGCTCGCTTTGCACCCCCACCAGCTTCCAGGCACCAGGTCCAGAAACTATGAGGACTCAGTCTCTGACCTGAAGGATTTCCAGGTCTGTTCAGGGAGGCAGACCCTAAAGGAACACGCTGCAACATAACATGTGAAGCATAGGGGTGTGCACAGGGGAACATGGGGTCCAGAGAAGGCTTCTTGGCAGAGGTGACTCTTAACAGACTATTGGTCAATCTAAGTTTTCATCACAACCCTACAAGGCAGGTATGATTATTCCCATTTTGCAGACAAGAAAATATAAAGAAGTCAAGTTCGGAGGGAAAGATCAGAGGAGGGGGTGGGAAGAACATAGGGGAAACCAGATTCATGCAGAAGATAGAAATGAAGGAGGGAGAAGGGTGTGAGCTAGCGGTGAGGGAGGAAAGGACATCGAGAAGAGAAGAGCAGAGCTGCTGCTCCCTGATCAGGTCAAAGCTGGGGCCTCAGATCAGATCACCGGATGTTAACAATTCAGATTCCTGACCCTCCCCCAGATCTGTTGGATAGCATTTCCAGTTGGGAGGGCCTGGGAATCCACATATTTAGCAAGCTTGTTGCATCAGGGCTGTGGCCTTTTCCATGCACCAGCTTGGTGAATTGGTGCTGAGAAGGATGATGATGGGTTTGGGGCTTCTCTGCAGATCTCAGCTGTAAATGGAGGCCCCAAAGGAGTTCAGCCAGAGGAGGCACACACCAGCCAAGCCAGCTGTCTGCAAGATGCACCAGGGGAAGACCGGTTGGCTGGACTCCCTATGTCCCAGCAACATAGGCATCTTTCTCCCTTTTTGGAAAAGAAGAAAGAAGATCCCAGGAGCCTCAGGGCCCTCCACAGCATGTGGGAACCAGAGGGGGAGGGGCTACAGCAAGACCAGGAGATGGGAGCCCCACAGACAGAGATCTGCCTGGAACTCTCAACACCCAGCATCCAGGGGCCGAGGGAGACGGCCAATCAGGCTCTGAAGGAGGTGGTAGGGACAGAGGTTGAGGGCCGAGGGGTCCTGCTGAGTACAGAGGGTCAAAGAACAGAGGGGACTCATGAAAGAGAAGCAGAGTGGGGTCACAACCAGGGGCTGTTGGTCTCCAGCCCCAGAGGGATGAATGAGGGCTCCATGTCACCAAACCGGCAGAAGAACAAGGAGCCTAGCATTCTGGGGGAGCCCAGCGTCCTTCAGGGCCTGGGAACAAAGGAAGGCTCCACCACAGAGAAGCCACAAGAGCAAACAGGAGTGATCAGTGTGACCAGGAAGGAGGAGCAAGCAGAGGTGGCCTTGCAGGATGCGGTCAAGGTGAGAGCAGTTGAGCTCTGTACCTGTCTGTTCTCCCCAATCTAAAGTGGCCCATAGTCAGAGGTCTTCAATGGTAGCCTGGGGATCATTCCAGCCCACAGATCAATATTTATTAGCCCATACAGGATTAGGATTATTGTTATTTGAGGATGTCTTTTGAAAGCTATGCATTCTTTAATTCACCATAGTCCCCACCTCTACCCATTGCCTCATACCAGGCTCATTTTATTCATCAATACTGCTACCTTGCCCCTAAAGACATTTGCATTTGAGATACCTTTCCAACAGCTCTCCAGGGCAGTTGTTTTTCTCAGGTTTCAAAGCTCTCGTTCTCAACAGGTTTCCTGCCAATATGTAAATCCTACTGTTGCAGACCTCAACTAGTTGCTCTTGTTGTAGATGGGTCTTCTGGAGGTCACCCAAGACTGTTTATAAGCCTTCCTTCAGCCTCCTCCTAAGGCCAGAGTCTTCTGGGTCCTTAAGCTTTGTAACTCCCACCCCTCAATGAAGGAAGACATGGTGGCTCCATGCTCACCCAGGGGCAGAGCCAGGCATCACAGCTCCCAGTGTTATCCCCAGTCCTGCCTTCCACCCAAGGGTGGTCTCACATGGTCTGAAGTCTCATGGGGTCCTTTGTCAAGTCATTTTGGGGCTGGGGTCTCTGACCCTCTTTTTCAGCTCCCTTTCCCTTTCTTCTTTCCTCTCCTCCTCCAGACCCTCAGACATAGGCTGCAGAAGACCAAGGAGCAAGCCTGGCACCAGGAGCAGCTGCTGAAGGAGCAGGAGAGGGAGCTGAAGGCACTGCAGGAGCAGCTCAGCAGGTAACCTTGGCAACCACTAGCACACATGGGAGTGAGAGCCAGGAGGCTGGGGGGACAGGCGGTGCTTCATGGCTCCTACTGGCATTCACGGTCAGTAAGCATCTTCTGAGCTCCTCCTGTGCACCAAGCCCTGTGAGGGCACAACTTTGAATTCTGAGGCATACAGGGCATTGTTCCTGCTCTCAAGGACTCCCACCTTCCCCTCCTATCCCTCCCCTCCCCCTTGCCTGCCTCCTCCTTCACTGGCCTCCCTATGTAGCCCCCAAGATAGATCTATACCTCCGGTCCCTCCCTTCCCTTCCATACTCATCTTGGCCTCTTTCTGCTGCTTCTTCTGGGCGATTCCTCTCTCTTTGCAATCCACTCTGCCTCCCTGCCCCACACACT
Source organism: Myotis nattereri (assembly GCF_964212035.1). Classification (NCBI taxonomy): domain Eukaryota; kingdom Metazoa; phylum Chordata; class Mammalia; order Chiroptera; family Vespertilionidae; genus Myotis; species Myotis nattereri. Next base: position 21,664,772 of record NC_138082.1, read on the forward strand.
CCTTGTGTTCCTCTGTCTCTCCTTTTCCTATTCCTCGTTGTACAACCTCTCTTTCACACCCTGGGTAGTCATAATCAGAACGACCTGGCACTGTGTCCTTGGCACTGTTCTAGCTGCTTCCTCATAACAGCCTTATGAGATAGGTTCTCTAAAACCCCCATTTTATAGATGAGGAACTAAAGCTCGAAAATACTATACAATTCACTCTCCTGCTTTTTTAGCAGCTGCTCCTGGTGCTAAAGATTCCCATGATTCAGGCCCAAAGTGAATGCAGGGCTTTGCCCACCCAAGGTTTTCTCTGGGGATTAAGCTGGAAGGCTCCAGCCCCAGGCTGCTCCCTGCAGATTGCTGTCCTGCCACCGGTCAACCCATCCATCATTGTCATTCCACAAACACTCAAAGTGCTTGTGTCAGGCCTGTTCTATGTGCCTGAAATCCTCTTGGGGGCAAAACAGACAAAATTTCCACCCTCAAGGAGCTTACATTCTATTGGCGAGGCAGTCAGTAATAGGATAAGCAAATAAAATCCATGGAATGTCAGATGACAATAGGTTCTAAAGGGGGAGGGAATAAGTCAGGGGAGGGGAATAGGAAGTATTGGGGTGATATTAAATAAGGTAGCATGGTCAGGGAAGGCCTCCCTGGAAAGGTGAGGTTTGAGTAAAAGCCTGAAGGAAGTGAGGCGTGAGCCCTTTGGATGTGTGGTAGAAGAACATTCCAGGCAGAGGGAACAGCAAGAACAAAGGCCCTGAGGTGGGAATGAGCATAGCAGGTTCTAGGAACATCAGGGGGCCATCATGGCCCCAGTTGAATGAAGAAAGAAGGGGATGTAGGGAAAGGTCAGGCAGGTAATGGGGACCAAGTTAGGGAGACCCTAGTAGGCATCAAAAAGGCCTTGACTTTAATTCAGAGTGAAATGAGAGCCACTGAGAGTTCTGATCAGGGAAGGGACAAGACATGACTATTTTAATGTTTAAAAAATCATGCTTATTTGTTTTTTAAAATAACTCAATGGTTTTAGTGTATTCAAAGTTGTGCATGGATCACCACAATCAATTTTAGAGCATTTTATCCCCCAAGGAAAACCCTGTACCCATTAGCAGTCACTCCCACTTCCACCTAACCTCCCAGCTCTAGGCAACACTAATCTGCCTTCTGTCTATAGATGTGCCTCTTCTGGACTGACCTGTGTTTTCAAGGGCTCTGTGAAGCTAGTCTGTGGGGAAGCAAGGGTGAAAGCAGGGAGACCAATGAGGAAGCTGCCCCGCCGTGCAGGGGAGGGCGATGGTGCCTGGGACTGCTCTGGTCGCAGTGCGGGTGTGGAAAATCTGCTGGATTCTGGACCCAGTGTAAGGTCAGGCTTCCTGAGGGATTGCATGTGAGGTCTGAGAGGAAGACAGAAGTCAGGAATTACCCCGAGTTTCCTGGCCAGGAAAGCTAGAATCACCACTGACCATCTGCTGTGCAGAGTAAGTTAGTGGGGAACATTCAAAAGTTTAATTTGGAGCATGTTAAGTTTGAGACACCTGTTAGACACCCAAGTGGAGCCTTTGAGGAGGCAATTAAGTGTGCCATTCAGGAAAGAGGCATGGGCTCAGGGTCTATTGGGAGCCATTGAAACGGGGTGGTGAGTGACAGAAGCTCCTGAGGCATCAAAGTGGTAACAGGTTATCTCAGCACCAAAGAACACAAGTGATATGGGGTCCATTTGGTCAGTCAACAATATTTATTGTGCCTCTACTACACCATGAGCAAGGGTGGGGAGATAGCAGTGAACAGAACAGGCAATGTCTGTTCTCACAGACCTGGGGAGACAGACAGTAGATCAACAAGTAGAAATACAGTGTCAGGTAGTCATAGGCGCTGTGGAGAAAAAATCAACCCAGGAAAGAAGGAAATGGGAGAGAGAGGCAGGACAGCCTTCTAGATTTAGGAACAAGAAAACCCTTCTGACATTTAAGGAGAAACCCCAACCATGGGAAAACTAGACTAGGCAGATATCTGGGGAGGAATCCTCCAGGCTGGGGACCAGCAAAAAGCGAAGGCCAGGAGAAGTGTGCTTGGGAACAAGCTGGCTGTGTGGCTGGAGCAGAGGAGTTGCCTAGGAGTCTTTAGCAGGGGCTCTCATGGGCTGACCTAGGTTTTTAAAGGATGGCTGTAGCTCAGCGGTTCTCAACCTGTGGGTCGCAACCCCTTTGGGGATTGAACGACCCTTTCACAGGGGTTGCCTAAGACCATCGGAAAACACATATATAATTACATATTGTTTTTGTAATGAATCACTATGCTTTAATTATGTTCAATTTGTAACAATGAAAATACATCCTGCATATCAGATATTTACATTACAATTCATAACAGTAGCAAAATTACAGTTATGAGGTAGCAACAAAAATGATTTTATGGTTGGGGGTCACCACAACATGAGGAACTGTATTAAAGGGTCGTGGCATTAGGAAGGTTGAAAACCACTGCTCTAGCTATACTGTGGAGAATAGACTGAGAGTTGGCGGGGTGCAGAGCCCAGGCTAGATGTATAGGGAGGACAGCAGACCATCCCAGCAGCAGGCCCCAGAGCAGAACATCCTATAGTTCAGGGGTCCTCAAACTACAGCCCGCGGGCCACATGCACATACAAATATTGTATTTGTTCCCGTTTTGGTTTTTACTTCAAAATAAGATATGTGCAGTGTGCATAGGAATTTGTTCATAGTTTTTTTTTAAACTATAGTCCGGCCCTCCAACGGTCTGAAGGAAAGTGAACTGGCCCCCTGTTTAAAAAGTTTGAGGACCAGTGGTATAGTTCCTATGAAAACACACTTGGGCCCTGGCTGATATGGTTCAGTGGTTAGAGTGTCAGCCTATGCACCAAAGGGTCACAGGTTTGATTCCCAGTCAAGAGCAGGTACCTGAGTTGCAGGTTTAATTCCTACCCCTGGTCCAAGCACATGCAGAAAGCAACTAATCAATGTGTCTCTCTCACATCAATGTCTGTCTGTCTCTCATCCCCTTCCTCTGCTCTCCTTTCTGCCCTCCCTCCCTTTCACTCTCTTTAGAAAACAATGGAAAAAATATCCTCGGGTGAGGATTAACAAAAAAGAAAGAAAATACACTTGGAACTGAGATATGGGACTGCCCTGGGGTCACTGGGCAAGTAAACTATCTCAGAAAAATGAAATAAGCAGCTAAGAAATGAGGAAGCCGAAGACTAGAATATTCATGAAAAGTAAAAACATGGCCCTGATCCAATACCCAAGCACAAAAACACTCTTTCTTAAGGCTGCAGGGATGGGCTTTTTGGAGTTCCAGTGGCTCGCTGTTGTCAGCTTGATGTCATGGCCCACCCAGGTTTTTCCCCTGGAGCAGGCTACATGACAGCACTTTAAAAATTAATACTTCAATTCTTTGTCAAGCTTCTTCCCCCAAACACACTCAGGCCCAGGGTCGTGGGCACATACATCAGCGGTCATGGGACACGTACCACCAGAGTGATGGAGTAAGGAGTGGGACCTTTATATTGCCAGTTAGTTCAGTAGATTTCTTGGAACCTTCCAGGAAGCCACTAAAGACAAAAAGAGGCAAGAATAAAGCTGAGGCGGTTCCAAGCCCGAAACTGAAACATAAATTTAAGGAAGTCATATGCTTAATATTACATTTTATAATTTAAAAGACAATGTAACATAATTTTTCAAAATATTTTAAAACCAAAAAATCACTCCATATTCTATACCACTTTCCTGCCTTCTCCAAGCACCAAAATTATTTTCAGCTGGACACAGCCTGCCCAGCCTGGTTCCCAGATGCTCACCTCCCCAAGAGAGCTGCCATGATTGTGGATATTTTAAAATGGAAATATTTCTATTAAAAATAGCGCCAGAGTAAGTGAAAGCTACACTGACACTCCAAAGATGAAACTGGAACTACAACTCAAATACAGAAAAAACACCATGAAAAATCAACTGAAGACTTGCTGGAGAGAAGCCTGATCACCAAGGACAGAAAGTAGAGGCTGGTAGGAAGGGCAAAGATGTGAAAGGGGTGGCTGGGCTCCCACAGACAGCAGTTGAAGGTTCAGTAGGGATATCTCAGCTGTGGGGGGGGGGGGGTTCCCACTGAGAACTCTGGGATCTAAACCCAGAACTGGGCTCCCCAGCCCAGACCACCAGAACTGAGAAAGCTGTGAAAAGCAGCAGGGTTACTATCTGCCAGCCAGAGACAGCTGGAAATGCAGGCACACTCTTAAAAGAGCCAACACACAAAATTTTGTGTGTAGCCACTCACCTTGGGCTCTGTTAGAGGGAAAGCAGAGTGGACTGGAGCTGTGTGAGGAGAGTCCAGGGTTGGGGGCTCTGGGGTTGGAGCTTGGAGGGCAGCCACCCTGGTTTCCTGTGCTGAGTCATTCCCTCATGCTGCTGAAGACATCTTTCTCCTACAGACCTTTGCTCTCCAGGTGGTTTTGGCCTAGGGGAAAAATAGTTGCCACACACTGTTGGGAAAGCTCTGGCCCTACCTTGTGGTCCATAGCCCAAGGCCAATCAAGGCTGAAAACAATCAGACTACAGATCTCTGGAGGCTTTGAGTCTTTGCCTGACTCCTTCTGGGCCTGGGGCTAAGAAAAACAGACCCTGGTGTACATCTTGGAAGGATGAAGTGCACATCCAGCCCCAGCAGAGGGAGCCACAAGCTGTGGATTGCTGGTAGCCCCAAATAGGGCACTCGGGGCCAATCAGAAATAGCATCTGACATTGTTCTGCATTAGAGATTAGGAGTCATAACAGATCTACCTAATACATAGACACAAACCCAAACAGGTAGCCAAAATGGAGAGACAAAAAAAACAACCCCCAATTGAAAAAACAAGAAAATACCCCAGAAGAAGAGATAAATGAAATGGAGATAAGAAATTTATCTGATATAGAGTTCAGAATAATGATGGTAAAGATGCTCAGCAGCATGAGAAGAGATATAATAACTATGAAAAAAGAACAGTCAGAAATAAAGAATGACATAGCACTAATAAAGAACACATTGGAGTGAATACACAGCAGATTAGGGAAAGGTGAGGATTGGATCAGTGAATTAGAAGACAGGGTAGGGAAAAATATCACTCAACAAAAGAACCGAAAAGAAAAAAAACAATTAAAAAACAGGAAAAGAGCGTAAGGGAGCTGTGGGGCAACATGAAATATAATGATATTCACATACTAGGTGTGCCAGAGGGGAAGAAAGGGAGCAAGGATCAAGAACATGTTTGAAGGAATAATGGCAGAAAACTTCCCTAATCTGGTGAAGGAAAAAGTCATACAAATTCAGGAGGCACAGAGAGTCCCAAGCAAGAAGAACCCAAACAGGCCCATGCCCAGACACATCATATAAAATGCCAAAAATTAAAGAAAAAGAGAGAATCTTAAAGGCAGCAAGAGAAAAGCAATTTGTTACCTACAAAGGAACTCACCTAAGGCTGTCAGCTGATTTTTCATCAGGAACTCTACAGGCCAGAGGGAATGGCATGAAGTACTCAAGGTAATGAAAAGCAAAGATCTGAAACCAAGATTACTACATGCAGCAAGGCTTTCATTCAAAATAGACAGTGAAATAAAGAGCTTCCTAGACAAAAAAAAAAAAGGCTAAAGGGTTTTATACTACTAAACCAGCATTGCCACTGTTAAAGGGACTGCTGTAATGAGAAGAAATAGAGAAACATAGGCATACAGAATTAAAATGGCAATAAGTAAGTACCTATCAACAATAACCTTAAATATAAATGGATTAAATGCTCCAATCAAAAGATATAAGGTAGCTGAATGGATACAAAAACATAACCCAATTATATGCTGTCTACAAGAGACCCACCTCAGAACAAAAGACTCACACAGAATGAGAGTGAAGGAATGGGAAAAAAATTTTCCAGACAAATGGAAATGAAAAAATACCTAGGGTAGCAATACTCATATCTGACAAAATAGACTTCAAAATGAAGGCAACACACGAGACAACAAAGGTCATCACATAATACTAAAGGGATCGATCCCACAAGAGGCTATAACCCTGGTAAACATATATGCACCCAATATAGGAGCACCTAAATATATTTTAAAGACTTCTAGAGACTTTAAGGCAGTGGTTCTCAACCTTCCTAATGCCATGACCCTTTAATACAGTTCCTCATGTTGTGGTGACCCCTAACCATAAAATTATTTTCGTTGCTACTTCATAACTATAATTTTGCTACTGTTATGAGTCATAATGTAAATATCTGATATGCAGGATGTATTTTCATTGTTACAAATTGAACATAATTAAAGCATAGTGATTAATCACAAAAACAATATGTAATTATATATGTGTTTTCCGATGGTCTTAGGCAACCCCTGTGAAGGGGTTGCGACCCACAGGTTGAGAACCGCTGCTTTAAGGGAAAGATCAATAGCAATACAGTCATAGTGGGGGACTTTAACACCCTGCTGACTTCACTGGATAGATCTTCCAGATCAATGAAACCAAGAGCTGGTTCTTTGAAAAGGTAAATAAGATTGATGAAACATTAGCCAGATTCATCAAGAAACAAAAAGAGGGGACCCAAGTAAATAAAATCAGAAATGAAAGCGGAGAAATAACAACCGAGTCCTAGGTTTGGCTCAGTGGGTAGAGTGTTGGCCTGTGGATGAAAAGGTCCCAGGTTTGATTCTGGTCAAGGGCTCTTACCTTGGTTGAAGGCTCTTCCCCAGCCCAGACCCTGGTAGGGGCTCATATAGGAGGCAACCAATCAATATGTTTCTCTCACATCGATGTTTCTCTCTGTCTTTCCCTCTCTCTTTCATTCTCCCTAAAAAAAAAAAAAAAAAAATCAATGAAAAAATATCCTCAGGTTAGGATTAACGGAAAAACAAAAAAAAGAAATAACAACAAACACCACAGAAATACAAAGGGTTGTAAGAAAATATTATGAACAACCATATGCCAACAAGCTGGACAATGTGGAGGAAATGAACATATTCCTAGAAAAATACAATCTCCCAAAACTGAATCAGGAAGTATTTGAAAACCTGAATAGGCCAATAACAACTGATGAAATAGAAGCAGTAATCATAAAACTCCCAGCAAACAAAAGCCCTGGTTCAAACTTCACAGGGGAGTTTTACCAAACATTCAAAGAACTAACACCTATACTCCTCAAACTATTAAAAAAAAAAAAAAATCCAAGAAGAAGGAACACTTCCAAGCTCTTTTTATGAGGCCAGCATTATCCTAATTCCAAAACCAGACAAAGACACTACAAAGAAAGAGAATTATAGGACAATATCCTGATAAACATAGATGCTAAAATCCTTTGCATTCGATCTATAGTAATGGAGAATTAGCAGATTTCTGTTATCAGCCAGGGCAAGACTTGAAGCCAAAATATCCTATTTTAGAGATAAACACAAAAAAAATGTTCCAAGACAGTTGTCCACAGCTTGCTCCGTGCCTTCTCTGCAAACCTCCAACCATCTGCTGGGCTCCATGCAGAGACACAGTGTGGTGGTCAGTCAGCCCAACAAGGGGAACTCATGTCAAGACCATCTTTATAACTCTTTGAGTCGGAAAGGAATCAGCGCTAAATCTCAGCCTTATAACAGGTCCTCATCTTCCTCCATCTTAGTAAACAAGTCAGCGGACTCCATCAACTACCCTAATGAAATGGGAAGGAAACAGCTGTTGTCTTTACACAACAGTTCAAGGTGTGAGAGTCACCAGGATTTGCTGCCAGGTATAGGTGACTCATGTCAACAGGGTATTGTAAAACGCTCAGCTCTCACTCTCCAAGACTCACAAAAAGTTCTGGTAGTAAATAGAAATTTGCCCTTAAATGCACAAATAGCTACACAGAACTATTTTTCCAATTTCAAAGAGACTAAAGGAGACGAAGATGACTATGTGGAAATAAAGTCAGAAGATGAGTCAGAGTTAGAGCTATCTCACAATCGTAGAAAGGAATCTGACCCAAAGATTGTGGATGCGGCTTTTCTGATAATGTCAGCAGCAACAACACGTCTTACTCTTTGGATAGTCCGTGCTCCCAAAAAGCCAGTGAGCGGCAAACTTGGGGTTTCACCCTATCTGACACCGTAGGATGATTCTGACAAACTGAATGACTATCTTTGGAGAGGCCCATCTCCCAATCAGCAAACATTGTCCAGAGTCTAAGGGGAAAATTCCAGTGTCTTAGTTCTAGCAGCTTTGCCTAAGGTTCTTAATAGCAGCTGCCCGAATTAACTTCCTCATATGCTCATGAATTACAGATCCTGAGGTATGTTTTATATGTACCAGATTAAAACAATTTTGTGATTTTAAAAAATTAAATATGGAAATGCCATTTGACCCAGTGATTCCACTTCTAGTGGAATATATCCTAAGAAACCAGAAACACCAATCAGAAAGAACATGTACACCTCTATGTTCATAACAGCACAATTTACAATAGTTAAGGTCTGGAAACAGCCCAAGGGCCCATCAGTAGACAAGTGGATAAAAAAGCTGTGGTACATTTACATCATGGAATACTATGTGGCAATAAAAATAGAAGGATCTCTTACCCTTTGGGACAGCATGGAGGGACCTGGACAGTATTATGCTAAGTGAAATAAGCCAGACAGAGAAAGACAAGTATTACATGATCTCACTCACATGTGGAATCCAGTGAACAAAATAAACTGATGAACAAAACAGATCCGGAAACATAGAAGCATAGAACAGACTGCAGAGCCTCAGAGGGAAGTCGGGGAGGGTGAGTGGGTGGGTGGGTGGGTGGGAAGAGATCAAACAACTTGTGCACATTTATGCATAAACCATGGACACAAACAATAGGGTGGTGAAAGCCTGGGGCAGGTAGTGGGGGCGGCTAAAAGGGGTTAATGGGGGGGAAAGGGAGACATATGTACTACTTTCAACAATAAAGATTTAATTTTTTAAAAAATATTAATAAAATGGAAATATTTTTTAAAAGAGAACAAATACAAATGTTGGCTTGACTCCTCTAAAGGAAGACACAAGACTGGACCCTGTTTTCATTTCTCTGAAGTTGGTGAGGAGTCAGCCTATGTGTCAGTCCACACAGTGCTCAGTTTGGTGTGTGGTGTGGCGTTTGTGGAGTGTGGTATGTGTTATGTTGAGAATGTGCATGGTGTTTTGTAAGTGTATGTGGTACTAGTATGTGTGGTGAGTACATGTGATGTGTGTGGTGTGGTGTGTGTGTGTGTGCCATGTGGTATGTGTGCTGTGCTATCAATGTGTGTGTTGTTATGTGTTGTGTTGTAAGTATATTTGACATATGGTGTGTGTATATGTGCAATGTGATGTGTTTGTGTATGTATAGTGGGGGGGGGTTGGTAGATGTGGTATGTGTGTGTAGGGTGATGTGTGTATGTACAATGTGAAGTGTGTATGTATAATGTAATGTATATGTATAGTGTAGTGTGTATATGTATAATGTGGGGTATGTGTATGTGTAGTGTGGTCTGTGTGTATATAATGTAGAGGGGTGTATGTATGTCTATAGTGTGTGGCGTGTGTATGTATAGTGTGGGTGTGGGGTGTTTGTTTTGTGGGGGGGTATTGTAGGGTGATATGTGTATGAATAGTGTGGGTGTGTATGTATAGTGTGGTGTGTGGTGTGTGTGTGTGTGTGTAGTGTGAGTGTGTGTATATTGTGTGGTGTGTGTATGTATCATGTGTAGTGTCGGGGGAGGGGGAGAGGGACTTCAACTTCAGGGGGCACCACCAGTTCCTCTAGGGCTCTCTGGCAGACAGAGGCCCAGCCTGGCTCAGTCAAAGCTGAGCTTTTCTCCTCAGAACTCAGTCTTCCCTTTGTACCCAGGTGTCAGGAAGAGCGGGCTGGGCTGCAGGCAGCGCTGGAGCAGAGGCAGCAGGAGGCTGAAAGGAGGGACGCCATGTATGAGGAGGAGCTTGCAGGGCAGCGGGACCTGATCCATGCCATGAAGAGGCGGGTGCTGGAACTGATTCAGTAAGTGGGGGACAGTGGGCAGGAGTGCAGATGGGAAATGGTATGGGATATAGAGGCTGGGAAATGAAAATTCTGCTCCACTAACAACTACCAAGCAGGATTCTGGGCCTTTTGTATATACTAATTCATTTCCTTTTTTTTTCTTTTTTCTTTTTCTTTTTTTTTTTCTTTTTTTTTCTTTTTTTTTTTTTAGCAACGACCTGCTATTATTACCATTTTACAAACTGAGGGTCAGAGAGGCTGACTTGGCCACCAAGGACACACAGCATATAAACTGCATAGAGTCCTCTGACTCTAAGGCATACCCTCCACCCCAACCCAGCCCACATATACACATACCTACTAAAGTTAGGAGAAGCAAAGGAACCCATGGGCTGAGAAGGAATTGGGAGAAGGGGCAGGTTAACCAAGAGGTAATCGCATGTCCTACATCAGCCTGCCCACTGGACTTCCTCAGATCACTGGGCCTGTGGGCCTGTCCAGGTCAGCTGTCCTAGGTTCCAAAGGCTGAGCTCACCAGAATCAATTCCAAGCTGCTAAGCTCACTGAGGGATGGAGATGTGTAAAGCCTGGTCTCTGCTCTTCAGTCTAGTGGGGAGATAATTCACAGGTGTGTCATCCTTTACCCAGTTCAGACCACTACGCTCAGGTTCCATTAGAATTGGAACTCTGCAAGATCATCTAAGACTAAATCCTCTTGCACAAAATCCAAGTGATAATAAAGGTGAAAAAAGGAGAGATGAACCTGAAAGGAACAAACAAAAAATTTAAGGAGTGATCTCCTCCAAGGAACTGTCAACTGGGTGGAAGGGGTATATAAAAATTTAGCTATATATCTCACAAAAGAATTTAAGTTCTCTAACAATAAAAGGTACATATAGAGCAAGATATATGATTATTAAAGGAAAATAGAAGATTTCATGGTGGAAGAACAATATATACTCCCAAAGTGTTCAGAGTAGGATTAAAACTTAGTTCTGAGCATCTTGACAGCAGAATAAAAAAGGGAAACACAGAAAATTGCCTAAAATTCACTGGGGGCTGGCCAGTGGGAGGGACCGTGGGCCGTCAGCCAGTCAGCCCCACCCCCTAGTTAAACTCCTGGTCAAACTCCCAGTCTAGGGGACAAATTGCATATTAGTCTTTTATTATATAGGACAATGTCCCTTGCATAAGCATTTTGGGAGATATGGCCCTAAGTAAAAAGTGGGGGGAGGGGAGAGGAGCCAAGGAGGTTGACTTGTGCCTCAAGATGCTAGACCGACCACACATCATCTATTCTCCATCCTCAGATCTCACTAAAATGATTGTGAAAGAATAAAACTACCAACAGAGAGAAAGGTGGAGGAGCCAACCAGAGATGAGAGATTCCAGCTAACTTCCAGAAGCCAAAAAATGGATGGAGAAGCCCAGTTAGAACTTCAGGGCCCAGAGACACCAGGAACACATACGGCAGAAGTGAGATGAGGTGCAGAAATCAGGGAAATTAACTGAAGAAGTGGATAGAAAGACCAATGTACTCCTCCTGCTTTCTGCCTGCCTCCCCAACTGCACAACACCCAACAGTTGACGGGCTTATCTGCCAAGCAAATAATTCAAAGGTCCTTATCTGGAGAAAGGTAGATGCCCCAAATAAAAGAGCAGTGTGTTCTGGCTTTTGAGAGACCCATGTGGCAGGTACCTCCCAGCCCAGTGCCTCCTAAAGGGAAGCCCGAGTCAACCACCCCAACCCATTACTTGGAGCTCCAGCAGCCTACTGCCTCTTCTTAAATGTGAAATGGCAACCAAGCTTTCGTAAGCATTTGAGTCAGAAGGGAGAGACAAAGATAAACAAAGAAAGTTCAATCTCCCATGAAACAAGAGGCTGTGAAAAGCGACCACCCAAAGATGAGAAACATTCTTGGAAATTAAAATATCACTGAAATTTTTCTCAATTCACTAGGATTGGAAGAGAAAGATGAGTCAATCTCTCAGAAAGTAGAATAAAAAGCATAGAGAGATGGGACAAATGAGAGAAATACTTAGAGACATAAAGAATCAATCCAGGAGTTCCAATATCTTCTCCAACTGAAAGGAATTTGAGAGAGAGGGAGAGGGAGAGGGAGAGGGAGAGGGAGAGGGAGAGGGAGAGGGGGAGAGGGGGAGGGAGAGGGAGAGGGAGAGGGGGAGAGGGGGAGGGGGAGGGGGAGAGGGAGAGGGGGAGAGGGAGAGGGGGAGGGGGAGAGGGAGAGGGAGAGGGAGAGAGAAGAAAATAGAGAAGACTATCAGATAAAAATGTGAGAGACCTTCCCAGTTCTAATGGACATAGATCTTAAAGATTTCATTGAGTGATCAGCACAATGAATGAAAAAGGTGGTGGGCACATCTAGATATATCATTGTGAAATTTCAGTAAAACAAAGATAGGAAGACTATCCTAAAAGACAGGCCACTTATGAAAGAAATAGAACACAACAAATTTTAAGAATCAATGGTGTAATACTTTTAAGATCTGAAAAAAGCTGAGTTTTGCCCTAGAATTCTATGTCCAGCTAAACTATGGAGCAAGTGGGGAAGGTGATAGAGGAAAAGACATTCTCAGACAGACAGATCACAGAAAAGTCACCTCCCACACAGACTTTCTTAAGAAGATAATTCAGGATATGTCCCAGAAAAACAAGGAAGCAAGCCAAGAAAGGAGAAGATGTGGAATTCAGGAGACAGTAGCTCTAGGCCAGGAGAGAACAAAAGGGAATTTCCAACATGACTAGTGGGCAGCAAGGCCGGGAAGCAGTCAGTCCAGGCTGTAGCAGAATTATTGCAGGCCCAGGAGGAAGGTCTCAGGGGAGAAAGAGAATCAGCAAAATGCCTGATATGAAGAATTGGGGTGGGCAAGAATAATTAGGCTAGTCTGGCCAGTGTGGTTCAGTGGTTGAGCATCGACCTATGAAGCCAGGAGAGCATGGTTTGATTCCCGGTCAGGGCACATGACCAGGTTGCAGGCTAGATCCCCAGTGTGGGTCATGCAGGAGGCAGACAGTTAATGATTCTCTATCATTGATGTTTCTATATCTCTCTCCCTATCCCTTGCTCTCTGAAATCAATAAAAATATATTTTAAATAATAATAATAATTAGGCTATGTTAAGGCAAGTTATGCAAGGAAAAAAGAAAGGCAATTAGACACAGTGCAATATACAGATGATGTCTCATAGAATTGTTCACTAGAAGCTTATATAATTGTATTAACCAAAATCACCTTAATAAATGTAATTTTGAAAAATAAAATAAAACTCTGTAAGAGAAAGGCAATTAGAAAGTCCTAGAAAAACAACAAATTCCCAAGAAGGGAAATATCATAGAACAAAACTCACTTGAAGCAATATGCTTACATATTGTCTAATAATATAAATACTAGTCACTGATTTTTTCACCAAAGCCCAAAAAATGATTATAATTATACAACAAATATAAATGTTACCACCTAAACAATATTATAGAACAGAATTCAATAGAACTTTCTATGAAGATGGAAGTGTTCTATATTTGTCCTGCCCAATATGGTAGCTACTAATCGCATATAGTGATTGAGTACTTCAAATGTGACTGGTGTGACTGAGGAACTAAAGTTTTCATTTTATTCTAGTTTAATTAACTTACATATAAATTTACAAAACCACAGGTGGCTGACAGCTATCCTACTGGACATTGCAGGAATAGATGACAAGTTAGGAGGTGGGAGGAAAAAGGGATGCTGGCATCACTGTATTACAGAATGGCAATCCTAAGATACTACCTACAGTTAATAGAATGAGTGAGAAATAAATGTGTGAGACTATTCAGTAGAAGTCCAGTAGTAACCAGTAGAGGAACCAAAAACAGGGATATAACTACATGGGGAGGAAGGATGAGGATTTAATGGAAATGATCATAAGCTGTCCTCTGACATCAAGGTAAGGAGCTCTATAGATGTTCTCTCTTGAAAGAGCAAGAAGGAGGCATATGAGCATGTTAATTAAGTATGAAAGTACTATCAGGAGAAAGAGCTAAAAGATGTAAGTGGTTTGCCACAGAGAATGGGAAAGTGTCTATTGTCTGTGCTGTTCAATTTTTACATCATGGGCATGTATCATTCTGATAAAAATTTAAAACAATCCTCTTTCTTTCTTTCTTTTGATTTTTATTGGTTTCAGAGAGGAAGGGAGAGGGAGAGATAAAAACATAAATGATGAGAGAGAATCATTGATCCGCTGCCTCCTACACACACACACACACATACACACACCAACCCCAGGGATCAAGTTGCAACTCGGGCATGTGCCCTGACTTTTAATCAAACCGTGACCCCTGGTTCATAGGTTAACACTAAAACACCGAGCTACACCAACCAGGCAAAACCACCCATCTTCTTAACACATCCTTTAAAAAAAACAAACAACAATGAAGATAGGTTTTGTGTTTTTTGGTTGTTGTTGTTTGGGGGGGGGGGGGCATAAACATCTATAACTCCAAAGCAGTTTGTACCAAGTGCCAAATAAAAGATCATAGGCATTATATGCTATAGGAGTCTGGAGCAAGAAAGCCCGGGGCCCTCTACTACCAGGGAGCACTCCTCCGAGGAGGCAGGCTGTGAACAGGTTCTTCAATAGTGGGTTAAGGTTATGATGGGCCACGGGGACCTGTCACCATCCATCCAGTCTTCGAAAGACTGGAGTCTCACTCTTAGGTGTGTGAGTCTCTCACTGTCTTCATCTCTCTCTCTTCTCTCTCTCTCTCTCTCTCTCTCTCTCTCTCTCTTGCCATCACTATGTCTCTGTCTCTCCATCTTTCTCTGTATTTGTCTCTCCCTCTTTGTCTGTGTCTCGGTCCCTGTCTGTCTCTGCATCTTTCTCCCTGTGTCTTTCTCCCACTGCATTTGTCTCTCTACTTCTCCATGTGTCTCTGTCTCCCTCTCTGACACCCTGACTCCCTTTCTCTCTGAGTGACCTTCTCCCTCTGTCCCTCTTTGTCTCCCTCCCCATTTCTGTGTCTGTCTTTTTGCCTCACTGTTTCTCCATCTCTTTTTGTCTCTGTCTCTCGATCTGTGCCATTTCCATCTCTCTCTCTCTCTCTCTCTCTCTCTCTCTCTCTCTCTCTCTCTCTCTCTCTCTCTCTCTCCTCCCCCTCCATCTACCCATCAGAGAGAAGGACAACCTGTGGCAGAAGGTGCAGCAACTCTCTTCTGTGGCCCCTGGATGCTGTGTCAGCTGTAGCAAGCTCTTTGGCCGGCTGTCTCGGCGGTATCCATGCAGGTAATGGGTGGGACAGCCCAGTTTCCACCAGCCCACAGTCCCCTGCCCACTCCAGGGAAGGGAGGGACACAGGAACTGGGCGTCTATGAAAGGCTACTTAAAGCTGGCCACTCATATTACCCAGAACTTAGCAGAGACATGAACGAGAACAACAGAGAAAGGTCAAAACAGGATGGGCATCTGGAAGATGGAATGGTGCAATCTTTCTGAGAATAGACTGATTAATGGGCTTCTCATCTGGGAAGAGATTTCATGTACAGTGGAAGCTGCTCCCCCAGCCTCCCTCTGGGAACACAGTCGCAGGACAAGCAGAAGGAGAGAGGGGAAGTGAGCCATCGAGAGAACCTGCCATTTGGAATTAGAGGACCCTAGAGGAGTGGAGCATTGGGTCACCCTTTGGGAAAGGGGAGGCCTCCTGGGACAGAGCCAGGGCAGTTCTGCTAGGAAATGAGAGACAGACAGTTGGACTTAAAGATGCTCAAACCCCATGACCCTCTTCCCTATACACACCCATGTGCTCCCCACTCTTTCCATCTTTGCTCCCAGGCTGTGTGGAGGCCTGGTTTGCCATGCCTGCTCTCTGGATTATAAGAAGCAAGAGCGCCGCTGCCCACCCTGTGCCCAGAAAGGAGAAGCCCAGGTTGTCTAACAAAGACCCAATCAGGACTGGCCATCCATTCCACCCGCCCCTCAGCACTTTCAGGAGCTATGATCTGACCAGTACTACCTTCCAGAACTTGGTGACTTAGGCAGACGGCACTTGAGGAGCCAGACTGTGGTGTGGAGAGTGGAAAGGGCCAGGCTGGCAGTCAGGAGACGGCTCAAGCCCTGCATCTCCCACTGATGAGCAGGGCGACTCAGCTCTGCAAGCTCTTCTGTAACGTGAGGAAGTCGGGCGTCATCCACTCTAAAGTCCCTTTGGCTTCAGATAATCCTTGACTAAGAATAAGACCCAATGGCCTTGACTTTCTCCTCCACACTCCCTGCTCACCCAGAGTGCCCTTCACCACACTGCACTGTCTCCGGTCCTCAGGAGCTTCCCGTCTGGAGTCTGCTTCGGGCTCTGTTTTTGTCCCACTTTGTTTTTAACATCTTTCCTGAGGCACTACTAACATACAACACAATTCACATAAATTGTACAATTTGATGAGTTTTTACTTTAATTTATACCCATGAAGTCACCACCATATTCAAAATAATGAATACATCCGTTAGTGCCAAAGTTTTCTCCTGCCCTTTGGAATCTCTCCATCCCCCTCCCTTTGCCCCACCCCTAGATAACTACTTACCTGCCTTCACTAAAGACAAGTTTGCATTTCCTAGAATTTTATATAAATGGAATCATATGGTCTGCCTTCTCTTTCGCTCAGCATAATTATTTTGAGATTCATACACATTGTTGTTCATGCCCACAGTTCCTTTATTTACTGTTGAGTAGTATTCCACCGCCTGGATATAGCACCATCTGTTCACACATTTACCTGTTGCCAGACATTTGGGTTGTTTCTAATTTGAAGCTATTACAGATCAGTTTCCTATAATCATCGAATCTTTGTGTAGACATATGCCTGTATTTCTCATGGGTTAATACCTAAAAATGAAATGGTCAGGTCATATGGCAGGTATATGTTTAAGAAACTGCTGAGTTATTTCCCATAAAGATTATATGTTGTACCATCCCACCAGCAGGGTGTGGGCGTCCCAGCTGCTCCCCAGGGCACTTGGTTTGGGGGCAGGAGAAGAGACACAGACATGGAACTTGGGCCTCTCTGTTCTTCCCTTCCAACCACTGTGGTGAAGTAAACAGTCCCAAGTTGTGAGGCTAGAGGGAGGGGCTAAGTCTAGGTGACTGTGCAGTGCTCACTCACTAGATTTTAATAAAGACAGTTAAGGATTCGTGTAGCTCTGTGGTACAAGTTATATCCTCTGACTGTCCAAGAAGTCTTACACAACTCGTTTCATTTACTGGGCACCCATTTGTGGTGTTTCCGAAAATACTGTTTCTGAAGAAACATGGACCCCACTCTGTAACAGGGCAGACTCTCTTGCCCCGAGCAGGCATGCAGGCTGTCCCCTGCCTCACAGGACTGCCACAGCCTCTGCAGCAGTTGGGCAACTCTGTGGCTCTGACCAGAGCCTGTGGACCGCCTCTTGGGGTCAGGGCCACCTAGAGTTGCATCCCATTACCATCTTGTGGAGCAACAGTTTTGCAACAGCAGTTCCTGCCCTGGAGAGCTGATGAGAACTTCTCCTTAGCAGGGTCAGCAACAAGGTGGGCGGGGGAGGGTCAGGGAATGGAGGGAGGGAAGGGTTGAGGAGGGCAGAGCTGGGACTCCCAGCGCAGTTAGGTCAAAAGAATCAGCATGCCTTCCCAGAGGTCACACTTGCTCAGATACTTCTATTAGAGCATGGAGTTCAAACCCGCCTGGTGAACTAATGGGGTAGAGAAGACCTAGCAGAAAAGCCTAAATTCAAAGCAGAAGCAAGATGCTCCTGGATGAGAACTCAACAGGAGGAAATCAGGGGCCAAGAATGGGAGAAAAATCCCCCTGGTTGGGAGTGATGGAGGGCAATGCTGGGAACCAGCCTCTAGCTTAACACTACTCCCCAGAGGGTCCCCTTTGCTCACAGGCTGGGGGTGCCCCAGGCGACAATTATTTCTTTAACTAGAAGTGCAGTGCAAGAAATTTGTGCACTCGGGGAGAGGGGTATCCCTCAACCCGACCTGCGCCCTCTCGTATTCTGGGAGCCCTCAGGAGATGTCCAACTGATGGCTTAGGCCAGCTGTGGGCAAACTACGGCCCGCGGGCCGGATCCGCCCATTTGAAATGAATAAAACTATTGAAAAAAAAAGACCATACCCTTTTATATAATGATGTTTACTTTGAATTTATATTAGTTCACACAAACACTCCATCCATGCTTTTGTTCCGGCCCTCCGGTCCAGTTTAAGAACCCATTGTGGCCCTCGAGTCAAAAAGTTTGCCCACCCCTGGCTTAGGCCCACTACCTGTGAGCCTGGCTTTTGGTTGAGCAGCACTCCCCCTGTGGGAGCGTGCTGACCACCAGAGGGGCAGCTCCTGCATTGAGTGTCTTCCCCCTGGTGGTCAGTGCATGTCATAGCGACCAGTCGTTCTGCCATTTGGTCGATTTGCATATTAGCCTTTTATTATATAGGATTGGATGTCACTCAGAAGTTCCAACATACATCAGTTTCCCCACTTTGTCAATCCATTAAGTGCTCAAGAAGATTGTATTTTACACCTAGGATATGCCAAACACTGATTGGTTTGGGGATACAGAGATTATACACACACACACACACACACACACACACACTAGGGGCCCACTGCACGAATTCGTGCACCTTGAAAGAAACTGTGGGCCGCGAGGCTGCAGTGGGCATAGGGGCAGGTCTCGGCCCATTTTCTGCACCCCCGTCCGGCCCCTCCCATCGCAGCCCCCAGTCCCCTGGCTGCTGGCAGTCCCACTCCTGCTGCCACCGCTTCCACACGCTGACGGTGCCAGCCCCACTTGCACCCACTGACAGCACAGAGTGATTAGGGCCAGCGCCAGCAGCCAGTGCAGGCAGGGCCAGTGCTGTCAGCAGGTGCAAGCGGCAGCTGCTGCCCTGATCGCCCCTCAGGAGCAGGGGGAGGTAGAGAAGCCCTGAGAGGTGACTGGGGCCGGCAGCCGCTGCTCACACCCACTGATGGTGCCGAGTGATCGTGGCCAGCGCCAGGCGCCAGCAGCAGATGCAAGCACTGGGTGGGACCGTGGTGCGTGGGAGCAAAGAATTTTCAGTAACCACCAGAGGCTTGCCCCAATGACAGCAACCAGCACCCCGCCATGGTCTGGTGCCCCTGCTCACCTGCTCCACCATCCCGCTGCGGCTGACACCCACCATGTTCCACATGCACCCCCTGGTGGTCAGCGCACATCATAGTGACCAATTGTTCGGTTGTTCAGTTGTTCCACCATTTGGTCTATTTGCATATTAGCCTTTTATTATATAGGATTATATCTGCTTTCACAAACCTCACAGTGGGGAGTCGGAAGCAGCCAAAGAGATGATTACAAAGCCTTGTAATTGAAGACATGATAGAGGAAACCCAGGTGTGCTGTCCATGGAGGTGACCACTGGGCTGGATTTGAAAGGAAAGGGGGAGTTGGCCAGACCTAGGGCGTGGGAAGAGCATGCCAGGGGAGGAAAATGCATTCCAGTCCCTGAGGAGGAACCAGAATAGTTCCTAGGGGAAGTACAAGTAGTTCCCTGTGGCTGAAGTTAAGGGTTCATGGAGGTGTGGCCTGAAATGAGACTGGAGAAGCACCCAGGGATCAGATGCAGGAGCACCAGGTACACAAGACAGGATTTTTACGCTGAGGGTAATGGGGGGGGGGGGGTCCTTAATTTAGAGAGATCATTCTGGTAGCAGAGTGGAGGATGAATTGAGGGGGGAGACTTGAGGCAGAGAGCACTTAGGAGAATAGTGGTAGTAACAGTAGCAGCAGCAGCAACAGCCAACACTACCAAGCACCATTTTAAGTGCTTCACACAGGTAGACTCATTGAATCCACAGAACAGTAGGTGCCCTCATTATCCCCCTAGTACAGTTGATGAAACTGAGACCTCATGAGATTAAATATTTGCCCAAGGTCTACAACCAGTAAGTGACATGGCTGGTATCCTAACTCAAACAGCCCGGCTGTGGAATCCACAGTTATTGCCTGACTATTTTTTAATATATTTTTATTGATTTCAGAGAGAGGAAGAGAAAGGGAGAGAGAGATAGAAACATCAATGATGAGAGAATTATTGATCGGCTGCCTCCTGCACATCCCACACTGGGGATCAAGCCCACAACCCAGGCATATATGTGCCCTGACCAGGAGTCGAACCATGACCTCCTGGTTCATCGGTCAACACTCAACTGCTGAGCCATGCAACCTGGACTATCACCTGACTATTGCAGTAGCTTCAGGGAGAATGAAGTGTTGCCTAACCCTGCCAGAGAAGATGGTGAGGAGAAGATAACTAAGAGATGTTAAGGAGAGAAAGAGGGAGGGGAGTGTGAGACGTGGGGACAGGCATGGATGAGAGGGAGCTCTGGAGGAGAAGCACGTGTGAGTTTGCATCTGTGGAACCTTAGGGAAGATTTTATGAAGTAAGTGCATGTTAGAGTTTGAGCTGAGGAGAGAGCTTCGAAGAGAGGTTGGGAATTATAGGTATGAGAGACACTGACGAATTGGGTGGTCGCCAAAGCCAAGGAAGGAGGTGGGCTGGCCTAGGGAGAGCAGGTAGAGAAGAGGAACATCTGATTTCAGGAACGAATTGAGAATAAAGTAACAAATGAAACTAAGAGAGGTTCAGGAGAAAGAAGAGAATGGGGTCAGTGGGATTAAGTGATGCAGAGATCAAATAAAATAGCACTTGAACAGTAACCATTTCACCAAATAAATAAAACAGAACATACCTTCACGTGAGAATTCAAAAAAAAATAGTTTAAAGAATTTACACATCCCTAGATATGAGCCAGCAAAATTATACTTAAGCTACAGAAACATTCCCAAAGATGCTCATAGGAAGAAGCTAAGTATTCATCTATAAGATAATCATTATATAAATCATGATACATACATACCATGAACCACTATGTCATCATTAAAAAGAGTGAGATGGCCGAAACCGGTTTGGCTCAGTGGATAGAGCATCGGCCTGCGGACTGAAAGGTCCCAGGTTCGATTCCGGTCAAGGGCATGTACCTGGGTTGCGGGCACATCCCCAGTAGGAGATGTGCAGGAGGCGGCTGATCGATGTTTCTCTCTCATCAATGTTTCTAACTCTCTATCTCTCTCCCTTCCTCTCTGTAAAAAATCAATAAAATATATATTTAAAAAAAATTAAAAAAAAAAAAGAGTGAGATGGATCTCTATGTAATGATGAGGAATAGATCCATGATACATTCTTTTTTCTTTAATATATTTTTATTGATTTCAGAAAGGAAGGGAGAGGGAGAGAAAGATAGAAACATAAATGATGAAAGAGAATCATTGATCCGCTGCCTTCTGCACGCCCCACACTGGGAATCGAGCCCACAACCCGGGCATGTGCCCACACCGGGAATCGGGAATCGAACCGGGACTTCCTGGTTCATAGGTCAGCGCTCAACCACTGAGTCATGCTGGCCAGGCCATGATACATTCTTAAGCTGCAGAAAATATAAATAGTTAAATACATTATATTTTTATTAAGGAAGGAAAGAAAGAAAACATGTTTGTATCTGCATGGGGAAGTCTGGGGAAAGGCAAATATGAGTGAACAGAGGGAGGGAAGGGAATCTTTCAAGTTTTACTGTATAGGCTTTTGTATCACCTATATTCTTGACAATATGCATGCTTCATTTTTATAACATTAAAGCAGTCTTATTTAAGAAAGGGGCTGTTGGGTTCAGTAACCCAGAGGTCATTGGTAACCCTGGCAAAAGCTGTTTCAGCAGAGCGGTGAGAAGGAAGCTAGTTTCAGTGGGTTGAGCAGTGAACAAGAAGCGGCCAAGTGGACACAGCTGCTTTGTCAAGAAATTTACTTGTGAAAAGGAGGGCATAGGGGAGCAGAACCTAAAGGGAGCCTAGTACAGAGGAAAGGAGAGAAAGACATAAAGAAGGTGGTTGAAGGGAAAAGCGCCGGGAGGCAGGATCCTCCAGGATGTGAGAGGCAGTGGGTCCCACAGCCAGGTGCAGGAATTCACCAGAAAGAGAGGAGGGACACTGCTCATGCTGACCCTACAAGAAAGGAACAAAGTGCCTGGCGAGTTCAGGCAAGTCTGTCAGCTGGAGTCTGGGATTGCCTGCCCCTTCCTTTTATAGAAGGAGGTGAAGATTTAAAAGGCACAGAGTCAGAGCTGGACTAGGGCAAACCTACACCTTCAGACTGGCAGTCCCCTCCAGAAGCCATTAGGCAGGAAGGTGTGAACATCCCCAGCGCTCACATCCCCAGAATCTCCTGGTGGAGCCTTGGCCTGGAGCCAGAGTCCTAGGACAGACCTATTGGTCCTCTGTGGGAACACCTCCCCTGGTGGGCCTCTCAGATTTCCCCCTTGGCAGCCTTGCCTCAGAAGTGTCCCCATAAATTCTGATTCACTTTTTTCCTGCCCAACAGCCCTGACCGCTACCGAGCCCTGAGTCACAGCGGAAGTACCGAAATCACTTCAGTAACAACAGCAGCCATAGCAGCAACAGCAGGTAAGTGGGCTGTTCAGTCTTAGAACTACTGGGGACATATTTCTGATGGAAGGGACTTGGAAACTTCAGTCTGGGTCCCCTGAGAACTGAGGTGATGAACTGCAGACCCTTAGAGCTAAAGGTAACTGTCTTTGCCAGACAGCACAGTACAAAAGAACTTTCTGCTTATAGAAAAAAGCAGAAATATTCTCCATCTGCACTATCCAGTATGATAGCCACTGGTCACATGTGGCTCCTGAGCACTTAAATGTGGCTCATGTGACTGAGGAACTAATCTTTTTTTAATTAATTTAAATTTAAGTAACCACCTGTGGCTAGTAGCCATCAGTTTGGGCCATGCAGATCTAGAACAATATCCTCATTTTCCAATGAAACACATCAAGGCTCAGAGACAAATGACTTGTCCAAGCTCACGCTGACCATTCACAGCAGAACCAGGATTGGAAGCTGGCTCTTTATTCACCCCACCATCAACATGCATGCGGTGGGCTCAGTGGAAATGAAATCAACCAAATGAGAATCAAGAAGTGGGCGGGTTGGGAAATGTCAAATCTGGACTCTTTTTTCTATGCCTTTCATACTCAGTTGTCTGGGACAGGGAGGTACCTAATGGAGTTCAGAAACCTCAGGCTGAGATATAGCCCCTTGTGATAGTGGACAGAATATACAATTTGGGGTCAGGTTAAAAAAAAAAATCTTTAAAACTGCTTAACAACCAGTTCATCTGTGTCATTCTAGGTGAGTTGCCTAAGTCCTAGAGTCTTAGTTTCCTCATTCAGGAAGCGCATGTTGTCATGAGGATTAAATGATACAGATTCTGAAAAGCACTTTTTTCAGAAACTAGACCCTCAGAGGCACTAAACAGTATAGCTAGTGTGACGACTGTTATCCGAGTGAGATGTGCCTTGAAGTCAGCCTGGACAGTGGACTAGCTGCTTTCCCTTGCTTGGGGATGTAGCGGGAGAGACAACATGCTGTTACTTGACAAACTATTTCAGTAATAATGATCACAACAATAAAGGCAAATACCATGTTTTATATCTGTCTTAAGTGCTTTTCCAGTAATCTCTCATTCCAGCCTCAGCCTCATTTTACAGGGGAGTAAACTGGGACTCGGAAAGGAAAGGTCACATGCAGGAGTTGCTCAGCGAGCAGAGTTCTTAACCACCACTCCCACCCTCTTCTCTCTGTGTGTAACAAGCTCCTGCCTGATGTTAGTTAGCATCACTTGACCAGGAGTCATTGCATTCTTCTCTAACATGGGAAAGAAAGATGTGACAAAGAATGTTTGCTAAACAGTGGGACTCAAAGGTTCTTTCCTTGGGGTAGGCAGCTTGGGTGAGTTGGCCACAGGCTCTGAGCATGCACCGGGCGAGAGACTGGCGTAAGGAGTGGTGGAGGGATTGAGGTTGCTAGGTGTGAGCTTAGGAAGGAGTGGTGAATTTATGTTCACTACTCTGCCTGTATTTATCCTTTCAATTGCAATCAATAGCAACTGTGACAAAATATATTCTTAGTGTCACTCAACACTGTTTTCAAAAATGTGTTAGGACTTGGATGGAATTTTAACTTTTACCAAAAAGCTTCCTTTTCCAAATTAGATGGTCTTGGCTCCAAAGCTGATAGCTGCTGCAGACCCAATCCCAAGTATACAAGCCAAGAACGAAGAGCAATGACCTAAGAGGGGCTCATGGTCAAAGCAGACGTTTGGGGAGTGAGGTGAAAGACAAGGAGAGGTGTTTGGGGCTAGGGGTTCTCAAAGGGATGTGGCATAGAGAAGGAATCTGTGAGGCTTTAAAGATTCCTGGGGTAAATGGGATGGAGACAGGGGGCATTAGGTCCAAGGAAAAAACCTACCTGACTCTCCAGTAACTTGTTCCATCTCCTTTGTCTTAATGAGCTGTTCTTTCAGGTATGAAAGATGTTTAAGAAAGGTAGTGCTGCTAGATAGTAAGCCCAGGGAAGCCCAAGGCAGTTAGAGTGTGGAGAGAGTCAGTCAGAACAGAGGCTGCTGAGATCAGGGCACAGATGAGAGAAATCTGCCCTAGCTGGTTTGGTCAGTGGATAAAGCATCAGCCTGCCTGTGGACTGAAGAGTCCCAGGTTCAATTCTGGTCAAGGGGACATACCTCAGTTGCAAGCTCCATCCCTGGCCCTGGTCAGAGCGCATGCAGGAGGCAACCAATGGATATGTCTTTCTCACATTGATGTTTCTCTCTCTGCCTGTCTCTCCCCCTTCCTTCCACTATCTCTAAAAATCAATGGGAAAATATCCTCGGGTGAGGAGTAACAAAAAGAAGGGTGGGGGGAAAGATGAAAGAAATCTGTGCAGTCCTGGGCAAACCACTTCTTTTGTGTGGATCTGTCTCTTTATCTGTGAAAATGAAAGATTGTCTAGGAAATGCCACAGGTCCTTTCCCAGTATGAACCCTACCAGTCCATAAAATGTCTAGTGATCAAAGATCTGACCTGGGATTTAAATATGCACGTCATCAAGAGTATCCTTCACCCTCCAGGACTCCACCCCACAATTGAGCAATCTCATCCACCACTCACTTCCTCCACTGGGTTCTCACTACAGCCACCCTTGCAGTCAGGCACATCTGCTCTTCAGAGGTGTCCTACAGGTGAAAAGCCCAGAATCCTGGTAAGTCTTGGGACACTCACCCCTCCTGCCATTCAGAATGTCTCCCTCCGTTATCTGTCTCCCTGGACACCAGCTTCCCATTTATTCCAGGCATCTTTCCCTACTCTTGGTGGGTCTCACCCACACCCGTAGGTCTCTTTATTCTCTCTCTTTAGGCTACCCTGTCTTCAAAAAGAGGGCTTCTGCCCCTCTCCCCTACACCTCTCTCCAACAACCACTTAGGGCAACTCAATTCCCACCCCCTTCCCTTCCCAAGTCAGCCAGCTCTCTCTCTTTGCTTTGGCCAAAAGTGGTGTGAGAAAGGACCAGACACTGTAGTCCCTCCTCCCATATATTAAATGCAAATATATGTGAATGGTATTTATAGAGATAAAAAATACTGGAATTGTATTAAAATGACAGACTTTTGTTGCTGTTGTTAAAAAGATTGCTATAAATGTTTGGAATCTTACAAAGTCCTCATTCTATAGCATCCTCATGAAATAAACTAGAATCATCCCATCCATGTTTTTTCTGAACTACCGTGAGTCATTAAGGAGCTGGCAAATTTGCTGAAAGAGAATCTCCTGCTGGGTCACCAAGAATATGACTGCAAGATCAGGAGGGGCCAGCCAGTTCCAGGGAGTTTGGTTTATCATTCCTAAAAGGGCTGTTTCTTTCATTCTGGGCTTAAGGAATAGCAAAGAAAGCAATGTACAGACATCAAACAATAGGAGTGTACTATACACAGGTTGGCTAATGGTATCTCAAGAATTTAACTTACAAATATATTTAATATGTGACCTATGACTTTGTTGTTGTTGTTGTTGTTGTTGTTGTTGTCAAATGATCCTGTGTAGTTCTTAACTTGCTGGGTATTCTATCAGACATACTGCAGTTGATGTCATCTATTCTGTATAAGGGTAATGGCCATTGACATGGCAGCCCACAGACTAGGCAGTCCCTGGATCTCTTTAATGGTTCCAGAGAGTTCTCTAGCTAAAAACAGGTGCCATATCTGTCAGGCAATATTGACAATCTCATCCAAAGTGATATTTCCACTGGGTTGATGTTTTTCTGTTTCTGTCTCTTAGAGAGGGCTTCGGTGGTCAGGGCAGAGGCAGAGCTACCACTTCAAGCTGGGTCTGTCTGTTCTGAATGGTCAGTTACAATGTTATCCTCAAGCCCTTCCAATCACCTGTTGCCTTGGCAATGTCATCACCAATCTTTTTGGGAGACACATCCAGGGGGCTGACCTTGGGGTGGAGGGCAGATATGGCACCCACTCTCAGATACAGAACTTTGATCTCATTGAGGTAGAACTTAGGGGACATGGTGGAGGGGGGCTGGTATCGGAAGAACCTGAATTTGGGATGAATGAAGAAAGTTGCAT
The DNA here is from genome assembly GCF_964212035.1 of Myotis nattereri. Taxonomy (NCBI): domain Eukaryota; kingdom Metazoa; phylum Chordata; class Mammalia; order Chiroptera; family Vespertilionidae; genus Myotis; species Myotis nattereri. The sequence continues at coordinate 21,691,300 of NC_138082.1, forward strand.
TTGGCCTCCTCTGATCCTAAAGCTCAGAGGTGTGATTTTTTTTTTTTTAAGAAGCAGGTCTGCAGACTGAAAATGTGGAGGGGGCCATTTGCACCTAGTTGGAATTTTGGCTGCAGAACTTCTAGGCTCTGGGACCACAGACTGGTCTCTGAGCCTCACTGTGTCTGTCTTCTTACGGTTAAATAGGGGCTTAATCATATCTATTTGTAACAATCCAGGGAGATCATGTACATGTGAGACACAAAGTAGATCTCAAGTGTCATCTTCCTATCTTCCTTTCCTTAGTTTCTCCCTTTAACAGCCAAAACATCACCTCTAGGGATTGGTTACAAAACAAACAAACAACAAAACATTCTCTCCACCCCCCTCCACTCATCCCCACCCCCACACCTGGCCAGTGGCTGGAGGCCATGGCCCTGGCCGCGTGGCCTGGTTCTCCTTTCTGAAATCTCTGCTTCTGTCCTGACTTGCATGGGAGTGGAGCTCACCCATATACCTGCAGCCTGGCCTCAGCACAGCCGAGCACCAGATTCTCTAGAATGAGGGCTCATCTTATAACAGGACAACCAAGGAGTCCTGACTGCCTGCCACTACTTCATCCAATTAAGCAGAGACAGGGTTGAATCATATATGAGTGTTTATTCCAATAAACCTATTCCAGAATAGGAGAGCAGCAGGTCATCCAAAAAAATCTTCTCTGCACTCGATCATAAATTAGCTGCTTATAGTGGGTAAGGGGACAGAGATTACGTGGGGAAGTAGGAATTACAGGCATGGAAAGTAGGCACAGAATAATCATTACAGGTTACAAGTCATGCAGGCTGGGGCAGGGATTGCAGGAGGGTGGGTGCCTCCGGACATCCCAGGACCAGGTTACAGGTAATAGGGGTGGGGGTTGTAAAGAACAGGCACCTCCTGGATTAGAGTATTTCGGCCTGGAGGCTGTAAATTTTTCAATAATGATAGGCAGTTCTTGGGAAAGGAGGATGGACTGTATTCCGATGTTAGCTCCCATGTCCCAAGGTGTACAACTCTCAGCGAGGTTAGAACGTGCTTTCTCTAATGTTTTGCTGCCTATGGATTCTTCTAAGATTTTTATGTTCTTACGTTTAAGTCTTTTATTCATTTTGAGTTTATTTTTGTGTATGGTGTAAGTTTGTGGTCTAGTTTCATTTTTTTGCATGTATCTGTCCAATTTTCCCAACACCATTTATTGAAGAGACTGTCTTAACTCCATTGTATGCTCTTGCCTCCTTTGTCAGATATTAATTGAGCATAATGGCTTGGGTCGATTTCTGGGTTCTCTGTTCTGTTCCATTGGTCTATATGTCTGTTCTTGTGCCAGTACCAGGCAGTTTTGAGAACAGTGGCTTTGTAAGATAGCTTGATATCTGGTATTGTGATCCCTCCAACTTTGTTCTTTCTCAGGATTGCTATGGCTATTTTCAGGGTCTTTTTTTTTTATTCCATATAAATTTTTGGAGAGTTTGTTCTAGGTCTGTGAAATATGCTGTTGGTATTTTAGAATCTGCTTTCTCTAATCATAATAGAACCTCCATGGTTAACAGAGCATGATTAATATTTCTTATAATTGTAGCTGGTCCCCAATATTCTATGTCTGCCCCTAACAATCAATGAAGCATGTTTGCCTGCTACTGCCTCTTCTCATAGGGAAGTTTCTGCAGCTGCCCCAGACCTGCCTTCTCACAACTGGTGTGCATAGATGTGGGGTTCTTCTCTCTGCAGGCACAAGCTCTCTGCACCCACCAATGATCAGTCTCTCTCAAAAGTGGGTCTTCTCCTACGTCATTTGTTCCCTTAAGCACATCTCTGATCATCAGCTCACAGAGGTGAGTCACCCTTGATCTCATAAGTAAACTGGACTTAACCCTGGGGCTCTGAGCAAACTTGCTTTTGTTCAAGGGACTACAGAGCCAGTAATTTCTCTCAAGTCTTGCTGGCAACACTGGCCAAACCAGCTCTTATTATCTGCCTCTTCCCCCTACCACCCCACTCACTTCATCCTTATCATCACATCTTTCTACATTCATGGGCTGGTTGAATCTGCTCTATCTGTGGTCTCCATGTGCTGAGAAGGCAATTTATCTGGCCCCCATCAGTTAGGGGAGAAAGTAATACCTTCTCAGAAAGGTGAAGACTAAGAATTCCATCACTCTAGGAGAAAGGGGCATTATTTTTCCAATTTCTCTTAACATCACTAAGCTTTCTTCTTTGCTACAAATGATTGACAATAACAGGCTTTCTTCTGCTAAAGCAAAAAACTTCCTAGTTTTGTTGTTGATGATGTTGATGATGTTGATTTGTATTTGCTTTGTAAGGCTATACGTCTTTGGTTAATCTTTTTAAAATTGAGATATAATTAACATACCATTAAAGTCACCCATTTAGCGTGAACAACACTGTAATTTTATGTCTTTCTCTTTAACACTGGGTTCCATTTGGAGGTGGGTTAGAGACTTGCATATGGTCACAGGATGCTCATAGCTTATAATAAAAAAATGGCACAATGGTGATGTAGTTTGTGGTTCAAAAGAAAGTCAATTTAGTAGCTGGTTTACTTTAGTTCATTTCCTCTTTGAAAACTGGGATAATATTTTAGAGAGGCTGAAGCTTCCCCCAGAAGCAAGCTCTCCACTGATCCTGTAACAAGAGCAGAATCAACAGATGGGTTTATTTGAGTGTGCTGGGAGTTAGGAATAGATGAAGGCATGCACTGGCAGGACAAGAAGGGTCCCCACCAGGACTGGGAAGCCACCAAAACAAGGATAGTATGTCTCTACCTGCCTTCTCTGCCTCTTGCCGCCCCTTCTCCTTATTCTGGGAGCATCCTGGCTTTCTCTGGCCCCCTGCATGGCAGAATAGGACTGTCCAGAGCTCCCACAATAATCTGTTACATTCCCACCTACTTGGAGAATCAGTCAGTCAACCACCTGCTTATGACTTTTAATATGTTTTTACAAACTATACAAATATGCTCAGAGAAGACCTCCTGCCTCCCAAAAGAACAATGCTGGAACATGCTAAATGAGTAAACTTGCTTCTAGCTCAAGGATCACGAAACATTATGCTGCTACCACTCAGTTTTTCTAGAACACTCCTTTTAAAATAACTTACAGAAAGTTGGACAAAGGGATTATTCTCAAAGTTTACAGTTAAACTCAGTTGGATTGCCTACTTAATCCCCCACATTGAGAACTGAATGGCGCCTCATGTTTCTGACATTAAACTCAGTCTCCACAATCAGGGATGCTCACCACTGAAGTTAACCAAGAAAATAGGCTTGGTAGATATTATCAAAAGAAAAGTTTCCATAGTGATTTGAGTGATGGCAAGGTCATGAAAAGTGACCACTCCACTTAAGAACCTCTCTCTGACTTTGAAGGGAACTATACTCTTTCATGAAATGTACTGCTTATAACTAAATGTGCCTCAGAATGTTAGAGTTAGTGCCCCTACTATTTCCTGAAGTGAAATTTACTTTCATGTAATATACAAGTCAATGCAAAAAATCCTATCCAAGCTTCATGAGCAGAAAGGCTAGAATCTGGAAAGACTTTATTATGCATTAACACTCATCTCTCTTCTCTAGGCTACAAATATGGCATACATGATTATAAAAGAACTTCCAGATAATTACACCTGGGAAGACTTCGAAAATTACAGTTACTCTGACATACCCATTTCGCCAAACTCTGTCCCATGTCAGCCAGAATCTCTGGATATCAACAAGTATGCTCTGGTGGCCATCTATGCCCTGGTCTTCTTGCTAAGCCTTCTGGGAAACTCCCTGGTGATGCTGGTTGTCTTATACAGTCGTGTCAACCGTTCTGTCACTGACGTCTACCTGCTGAACCTGGCTATTGCCGACCTGCTCTTCGCCCTGACCTTGCCTATCTGGGCTGCCGCCAAGGCAACAGGCTGGATCTTTGGCACACCCCTGTGCAAGATGGTCTCACTCCTGAAGGAAGTTAACTTTTACAGTGGAATTCTACTACTGGCCTGCATTAGCGTGGACCGCTACCTGGCCATTGTTCATGCCACACGCACTCTGACTCTGAAGAGGCACTGGGTCAAGTTCATATGCTTAGGCATCTGGGCTCTATCTCTGATCCTGTCCCTGCCCGTCTTTGTCTTCCGCAGGGCCGTCTACCCGCCTAATACTGGCCCAGTCTGCTACGAGGATCTGGGTGCCAATACAACTAAATGGCGCACAGTGATGCGGGCCCTGCCCCAGACCATTGGCTTCCTCCTGCCACTGCTGGTCATGGTGTTCTGCTATGGGTTCACCCTGCGCACACTGTTTCAGGCCCACATGGGGCAGAAGCACCGGGCCATGCGGGTCATCTTTGCTGTCGTGCTAGTCTTCCTGCTCTGCTGGCTGCCCTACAACCTGGTCCTGTTGTCAGACACCCTTCTGAGGATCGGGGCGATCGAGGATAGCTGTGGTCGCCGAAACAACATTGGTCGGGCCCTGGATGCCACCGAGATTCTGGGCTTCCTTCACAGTTGCCTCAATCCCCTCATCTACGCCTTCATTGGTCAGAAGTTTCGCCATGGACTCCTCAAGATCATGGCCATCCATGGCCTGATCAGCAAGGAGTTCTTGGCCAAGGAGAGCAGGCCTTCCTTTGTTGGCTCTTCTTCAGGGAACACTTCTACTACCCTCTAAGACCCCTGCTGCTGTTGTAGCCCCACTGGGCTCCTCCCCTCCCATCAGTACCCAAGCCTCATGACTATAGTCCACTGGCTATTCACAGTCTCTGTGTCAAGACAGCCTCACACTGTGGTCACAGAAAGTTGCTGAGGCTCTGACTTTACCAGGTGCCCTGATCTGGTTCAGAAAGCCTGCCCGGCTCCCCACCCCTTACTGTAATTACTATGTCAACTGCTAGAGCTCTGTCCATCCTACCACTGAGCCCATAGCACTCTGTCCTCTGAGACATTTCAAAGACATCCTTTTAAGTGAGTTCCAAAAGTTCCCACCCTTGGGAGCCATTAGTGACAAACACCGTAGTTGCTTCCCTAACTCCCACTCTCCTTGTTTGCTAGCAAAGTCTGTTTCCCTTAAGAGAGGCCAAAATTGACAAATACTCACTTCTATGATTTCCCTAAGCTAGGAGTGGCCACATCATCCAGTTATGGGTAGAAAGACTTACAGGCAAGAGTGTGCTAATAAACCAGTCTCCTGGGGTGGGGGAGTCCTGATTTGTAGTGTTTGCCAAGTCTCATGTTATAAATGTCCCCACCATGGCAATTTCAAGGGTGGTGGTAGAAAATGTAATAATCTGTTTCCACAAGCAGGTACAAACTGGCTTCAGCAAAAACATTGTTAAGGGAATCTGCTGGGGCCAGGGGACTCTCGGGAAATATTCCTGATATTCCTGATTAAAAAAAGAGAGATGCACACACTTACACATCTTTGAATCTTGCCTTGTAATATGGTTATAGGATATGATATGTGGCACTGAGGTGCCAATTGTGTGACAATGAGGCAAAAAGCCTAACATACATAGGTTGATGGTGCCAAAGGATAAAAGAACCTGAAAATCAAGAGCCCACAAATAAACCTAAGCAAGCATAATAATACAACTGGTCCCTTACCTTATACCAGATAAAAAAAATTAACTCAAAATAGATTGAAGACCTAAACATAAGAACTAAAACTCTACAAATCTCATAAGAAAACAAAGGGGTAAAAGCTTTATGACATTGGATTTGGGCAATAATTTCTTGGATATGACACCAAAAACATAGGCAACAAAAGAGAAAACAGTGAAGTTGGTCTTTATCAAAGTTAAAAACTTTTGTGCATCCAAGGATACTCTCAAGAGAGTAAAAAAGCAAACCACAGAATGGGAGAAAATATTTGCAAATCATATACCTTATGAGGGGTTAATATCCAGAATATATAAAGAATTGCTACAACTCAACAGCAAAAACAAAACAAAACAAAAAGACATTTAAAAATGGGCAAAGGATTTAGAGAACATAAATTTTTCCAAAGAACACATACAAATAGCTATGGAAATGTATATACTAATAATTATGGAAATGGATATCAAAACCACAATGAGGCACCACTTCACACCCATTAGGATGACCTTTGTTAAAACAAACGAAAGAAGTGTTGGCGAGGAGATGGAGACACACTGGAACCCTTGTGCAATGCTAGTGAGAATGTAAGATGGTGCAGCCACTGTGGAAAACAATATGGTGGTTCCTCAAAAAATTAAACATACAATTATTGTATGATCCAGCAATTCCATTTCTGAGTTATAGCCAAAAAAACTGAAAGCAAAGACTCAAATAGGTATTTGTACACTAATGTTCATAGCATCATTATTCCAGCAATAGCCAAAAGGTGGAAAAAATCCAAATGTCCATCAATGGATGACTGGATAAAATGTGGTGTATATCCAATGGAATATTTTTCAGTCTTAAAAAGGAATGAAATTCTGATCTATGCTATAACATGAATAAACCTTGAAAATATTATGCTAAGTGAAATAAGCCAGACACAAATACTGTATGATTCCATGTATAGGTGGTACCTAGAATAGTTAAACTGATTGAGACAGAAAGTCAAATAGTGGTTACCAGAGGATTGGGGGAGGGGGAAATGGGTAGTTATTGTTTAAAGGATACAGAATTCAGTTGGGGATGATGAAAAGGTTCTGGAGATGGATAGTAGTTATAGTTATACAACAATGTGAATATACTTAATGCCATTAAACTGTACAGTTAAAATGCTAAGCTTCATTATGCATATTTAACCACAATTTTTTTTAAAAAAACCTACTTCAAAAAGATAAACCCTGGAACCACCCTACCTATAACTTCCTGTTAAGTGAAATAAATGTTTTTTTTGGCACAAATCACTTTTATATTTTGTTGTTATTGTTGTTGTATTGATTTCAGAGAGAGGAAGGGAGAGGGAGAGAGGGAAACATCAATGATGAGAGAGAATCATTGATCGGCTGCCTCCTGCACACCCAAACCATGACCTCCTAGTTCATGGGTCGACGCTCAACCACTGAGCAACACCAGTCAGGCATGTACAAATCACTTTTAATTGGGTATTTCATTACTTGCAACAAAAAGCATATAAACTGCTATATAGAAGCCGGGCCAGGGTGAGCAGAGGTCCCTCTTGGGGGGTCTTTATAATAAATAAAATCCCTTTGCTGTGTATTAGGTGCATGGAGAGAAGGACTGAAACTAGCCTTTCTCAGCCCAAGTCTCCTGCTACTGACACATATCATGGAAAGAAATGTGCCCCAGGATCATCTGGTGCTTCTCCTGTCCTTGGGTGAAACAGTAGTCAGGTGCGTCAATGCTGGGACTCAGAAGGGCACAACTACGACCATTCTCCATCTCCAGAACCTTTTCGTCACCCCAAACTGAATTTTGTATCCTTTAAACGAGGCATGCGGCCCACCTGCTGCGAGTTTGACTTTGATGTGCTTGGTCATAAGTCCACCCAATCAGCTGATTGGATAGCAGGAAGCCAGGGCGCTTTCTTGAGCTCAACCAGCAACTCCCAACTTTGAGTTTCACTTCACTCTGTCTCCCACCCTTCACACACACACACACACACACACACACCATTCAGGGTTTAACAAAAGGGAACCCCAGATGGAGAAATGATTAAGAAGATGTCACCTAGACAAACAAAGGACTTGACTCATTCCTTACAGTGTGTAATGAGTGCCTGTTGCTCTATCTCAAAACCCAGGCAGAGCTCGCGGTCATAGGCCTTATCTCTGAAGGGCCTCTGGCTCTGAGCAGCCTGCTAAGGAAGTAAGAAAGCAAGAGGACCCAAACTTCATAGTCACCAAGCTTTTACCAGGTTCCACTCTCTTCATGGTAACAACTAGCAAGGGGATAGCAGCCACGGCTATGAAAAGAGGCCTATGGGGAAAGCAGAGCAAACTTCTGAACTGGAGCACACGGCGGGCAGGTAACTTTTATATATATATATTGATTTCAGAGAGGGAGAGAGAGATGGAAACATCAATGATGAGAGAATCATTGATTGGCTGCCTCCTGCACAACCCCCACTGGGGATGGAGCTGCAATCTGGGCACGTGCCCTTGACCAGAATCAAATCTGGGACCCTTTAGTCCGCAGGCCAAGGCTCTATCCAGTGAGTCAAACCAGCTAGTGCATCATCAAAGTGCTTTTCCTTTTGCATTCAGCAAACAGGATTAATTCAGCAACAATAATCCCTTGTTCCAAGCTCATGCTACTCAAGGCACTGTGCTAAGCTCAGGATCAAGAGTAGCTGTGCTGCTCTGGCCAAGCCTTCAGAACAGTTCTGACTCAACGGGAGGGAAGGCAGGGTAATGAGTATTTACCAAACACCTTGGTTGCTGGAGGGACCAGTGGTGTTCTGACAGGGCAAGGTAGACCGACCAGACAGCTACCTGAGATGACTGTCAGTGGGAGGAGGCCAAACCGAGTTTCACTCTGGTTCTGGGACTCTGCTCTTTCCTCCTCCAACAAGGGCTAGAGGAAACCTGGCTCCCCATGGCCAATAAAAAGATAAAATAAGCCCAGAAACAATGAGGCAGAGACAGTGTTGCACTTATGTGAGCTCTGTTAATATTCCTCTTTCTCTGTCTGCCTCCCTGTTTCTCTTTCCATATTTTTCTCTTTCAATATCCCTCTCTCTCTCTCTCTCTCTCTCTCTCTCTCTCTCTCTCTCTCTCTCTCTCTCACACACACACACACACACACACACACACACACACACACACACACAGAGTCTTGGCACAAATATCTACCAACCAAGCCAGTTCTAGGACAGGACAAACCCAGGGCCTGCCTTTGAGTCATTGATTTCTCCACACCCCCCTACCACACCCCCCATGTTTCCAGGCCTGAGTCCCTGTGTCAGGGCCCAGCACCATCCTGCCTAGAGCTGCCTGCTCAGTCTTGCTTCCAGAAACATGTTTCTCTACTTAAACTAAGATCATCTGTCTTTCTTCTCTGTCCCCTGAGTTTATGACGTCTTCCTCCATCAAAATCCCTTCCCCAGAATCTGCAGGATGTGCTCCCTTTGTTCGTGAAATAGCAACACCCTCCAGTCTCTCGGGCAACATGAAGAAGTACTCCAGTTTGCATGTCACATCAAACTCATTTCATGTAGAGCCACATGGAGAACAACATCACATGCATAGCAGAGCCAGAGAGACCTAGAGCTCCCCTGGGTCACCCCTTTCAATATATAAGTGAGGAAACTGGGGCCCGAGCAAAGCAACTTGACCAAAATCTCCTGGCTGGATAGTAGCAGAGCTGGAATAAAAATTCCTAGTTCAGTTCATTGTTTAGATATTTTGCTTTTCTAATGGTGACATTTCAGGCACCTGACAAACATATGGGAAAATATATAGTACATGAACTTCGTAGAGCATTCCACTCACACAGGTAGGCACAGCCAATTTCTTCAGTGCCAAGACTCCTGTGGCCTGGCTGGAGTGGTTCAGTGGTTGAGCATTAAGCATCAACTTGTGAACCAAGAGGTCATGGTTTGATTCCTAGTCAGGGCACATGCCCAGGTTGTGGGCTCAATCCCCAGTAGGGGGTGTGCAGGAGGCAGACAATCAATGATTCTCTCTCATCATTGATGTTTCTATCTCTCTCTCCCTCTCCTTTCCTCTCTGAAATCAATAAAAATATATATTTTTTTAAAAAATCCTCTGGGCCCAGTGCTGAGGTTGCTAGGGTCTCAATCATTTGACAAAAGGGCCAGATAAGGTTAGGGGCACAGATGTGGAGCAGGCTCAGATGGAGTCATCCTATTCCTGACTAGCAGGCTGGACAGTTAAAAGGACAACCAAGCCCAACCCAAAGTTCAAAGGCAAAACTAGCCTTGGCCAGGGTGGCTCAGTTGGTTGAAGCATCATCCCATACAACAAAAGCTGGCAGATTAGATTCCCAGTCAGAGCACATACCCAGACTGTGGGTTTGATGATGTTTCTCTCTCACATCAATGTCTCTCTCTCTCTCTCCCTTTCTCTCTCTCTCTCTCTCTCTCTCTCTCTCTCTCTCTCTCTCCAACCCCCCCCCCCCTCTTTTTCTCTCTCCTCTCTCTCCCTTTCTCCCTTCCACTCGCTCTTAACAAAAAAAACACAACAATAAAATTTTTCAAAAAGAAGAAGTGGGGGGTGGGAAGGGGATGTGGGAAGGACCTGAGATCACTGCCTCAACTCAAGGCCCCTCCCCCAGCAGCTTCACAGACAGGCAAAAGGCACCTTCCTGGAGAAGACAGACACACCACAGATTTCCCAACAGAGCCTTGCAAAGTCTGGTGTCAGACACATTCCCCTAGCCATAAACAACAGGCTCCGATTCTTATCAAAACTGGCTCCGTGCCAAGCCGGACCCAGAGGTTAGGTCAAACTCCTGATTCCCATGAGGTAGTATCCAGCGGTCGCCAACCAGTGGTCCATGGACCACTAGTGGTCTGTGAGGTCCGAAAGGTTGGCGACCGCTGGATAGCCCATGCTTTTTCTCGATTCCACTACAGTAATAATACCAACTAGTATTTCTAGAGGACTTTCTAGGACGTTTAGCATTATGCTAAGGGGTTTAACACACTAAGACTACACAGCCAACTATGGCACTTTGGATGCCTCTGCTGCCCACTGCCTAACAACACCTTGCTCAAGGGTCCAACTCAGTCGCCAAAAATGCATGAGGAGGACTTCCAGGGAACTTCTGAAGGGCTCAGGGATCTCCATGTCATGGCAGCTCCTGGGGATCAGGTTCAAGGTTGCACAGAAACACTATGTTTAAGGAAAGATTCTGCTAATTCAGCTTAGGGCATACACAGATAATGTGTGTTAGTCACATCTTGCTCTGTGCAAATGGCACGCCCTTGGGCTATACAGTGTTCAGCCTGCCACCTCTGAGTGGTATCCCTGAACTACTTTTCCTAAATCTATACTATTCTGGGTAGAAGAGAGCTTAAAAGATCTACTTCTAAACTGACAGGTGAGCAACTTGAGGCCCAGAGCAGGTGAACACTTGCCAAAAAGTCTTGAACTACAAGTGAGAGCAGCACTGGCCCCTGGTCTCCAGGTTTCCACATCCATTGCCCTCTTCACTATACCAGGAAACCTCCTCTCAAGTCACTGGGGACTGACCCATAGGACTGACGGCAGGACCCGTAAGATTATGCCCATGATCATTTCCTTCCAGTACCTGTAGATAAAGATTCAGAGGGAAAGAAAGCACAAAAACAATAACTCAGAGGACAGTCCTAAAGTTACTCCTTTCAGCCCTAGCTGGTTTGGCTCAGTGGATAGAGTGTTGGCCTGTGGACTGAAGAGTCCCTGGTTTGATTCCGGTCAAGGTCATATACCTTGGTTGCAGGTTCCCTGGCCCTGGTCAGGGTGCCTGCAGGAGGCAACCAATCGATGTGTCCCTCTCACATCAATGTTTCTCTCTGTCTCTCCCTTCCACTCTCTCTAAAAATCAATGAGAAAAATATCCTCAGGTGAGGATTAACAAAAAAATTTCTACTCCTTCATTTATTCGTGCATTCCCATACATCACACGAAGCAGGTAAACATTTGGAGCTGGTTTAGTGGTGAACATTGGCATGAGGACAGCTTCGTGCAAGAGATTTTAATGCCAAGAAGCCATACAATCATACAGAGGTTTTGTTTGTGTGTTTATTTTACATTTTTAACAGATTTATTGAGATGTAACTGTAGGTGTTTAATGTATCAAATTTGATGAGTTTGGACATATGAATGCACCCATGATACCATCACAGTAATCAAGATAATAACTGTATCTATCACCTCCAAACATTTCCTAGTGTCCCTTGTGTTTTTGTGGGGGTTTTGGGTTTTGCTTTTTGTTATAAGAACACTTAACATGAGATCTACCCTCTTCACAAATTTCTAAGTGCACAATGTCGTGTTCTTAATTACAGGTACTATATTGTTAAGCAGATCTCTAGAGCTTATTCATCTTTGAGATACCTCTCAGGAACTCCTCATGGTAGATGCAGTCAGTAGCCATCTGGAAGGCACACACTAAGAAGTGGCCTCCTTTGGAGCACCTAATTACTAATAATCATGATCTGAGCAAAAATAGAATTTCATATTAAATTCATACAGAGCCATAGCCCTCTCTGTACATCTCAGTAGATTCTTGGATTTAGAGCATCTCTTTTTAGAACTGGAGCTTACCTAATGAAACCTCATTTTATGGAAGAGGAAACTGAGGTTCAAAAAGTTGAAGTGAATATTTAAGGTCACATAGCTACTAAGTCTTTTCTTTCTCTTTTACTTAATTAGAATCATATTTCCAAATCTTCAGATTCAGCTTGTGGTGCACTAGGACCCCCAGATAGATCTCTTTGTACCAGTTACCCTGATGCTACAAGAAATTTCATGAACTCCTCACATATCAACCATTCACAAATTTCCTTTGTCTCCTAAATTTTGTTTCTGTAATACCTGCTCTTGTTTTAAGGGACTAGCACAAGTTGGATACATAGCAGGCATTTGATACATAATCAGTTAACTAGTTATTTGATTCTTATTAATATATCCTATATAATAAAAGCCTAATATGCAAATTGGCCAAACAGCGGAACAATCGGTGGAACAACTGGTCACTATGACATGCACTGACCACCAGGGAGCAGACGTTTAACGCAGGAGTTGCCCCCAGCCCGCAGGCCCCAGGCCAGCCAAGGCAGGTGCCAGAGGGCTCCCCCCACCCCCCACCCCCGCCAATTGCCCCGCCAGTTGCCCCACAGAGGGAGGCAACCGGCAGCAGCAGGGCGATCAGGGGGCTTTGCCCCGCAGAGGGAGACTACTGGCAGCAGCAGGGCAATCAGGGGTAGGGCCAGCTGGCGAGCGGGCCGGCACTGCCCCCCCAATCGCCCCACCAGTTGGCAGGGCCGGCAAGCGGGCAGCGCCAGGCCAGGCAAGGCAGGTGCCAGCGGGGCCCCCCCGATTGTCCCACCGGTCACCCCACAGATCATCCCTGATCGCCAGCCAGGCTTAGGGACCCTACCCGTGCATGAATTTCATGCACCAGGCCTCTAGTGTTTTCTATAATGCCTTGGGGAATGTGGACAGGACACAATACCCATTAAGTATCATCAGGATCCCAGCTAACGGAATGTACAAGAATGCTGGCAGAGTGGGAGGCGGGGCACTGCATGGCCCTTAGGCCTTACTTGCTTAGTTTCCCTCCATCCTTAACACTTATTTTCAAAGTTGGAGCAAAGCCAGCTTTTTCAGGAAGACAGCACTGTTGTTTACAATTTAGGAACCAAGAGAGGTACGGATGTGGCCTCATAGGTTTCTGTTGGGCAATATGATTTCTTCCCATGTCGGAAGTGACTGGATTTCTTCAGAAGCACCTTCCCACTCACCTTCTTTATCTTGCTTCTCCCAACCCACTGATATGGACCTGGTTAAAACAAGGAGTTTCTAAAAGTATAAAGATTACCAGAGGGAAATGGGATTGCAGGAAATGAAGAGAGTAAAGGTAGTCAAATAGATGGTGACACAGGAAGACTAGACTTTGGGTGGTGAGCACACTGTGCAATATATAGATGATGTATTATAGAATTGTACACTAAAACGTGTAGAATGTTTTTGCCCCTGTAAATTTAATTTAAAAGAATACGGGGGTGCTGATTCTGAGATAACATGAGGTCACTCACTTCCAACACACACATATATGCACAGATGTGTATGCTAGACATACACATAGACATACACACTGTGAGTTAACTAGAAATCTGGTCAATGTGCCTTCCAGACTGACATTTAAAATTCACTGGCAAAAAAAAAAAAAAATTCACTGGCAGCCCTAGCTGATTTGGCTCAGTGGATAAAGTGTTGGCCTGCAGACTGAAGAGTCCTGGGTTCAATTCTGATCAAGCTCACATGCCTGGGTTTGCAGGCTTGATCCCTAGTAAGGGGCGTGCAGAAGGCAGCCAATCAATGATTCTCTCTCATCATTGATGTGTCTATCTCTCTTTCCCTCCCTTTCCCTTTCTCTTTGAAAATCAATAAAAATATATTTAAAAAAATAAATAAAACTCACTGGCAGAAAGTTTTAACAGTGCTTATCTTTAAGAAAAGGAAATATAAAGAACAGGAAGGGAAATTGTTTTGATTTTATGTGCTATTTGAATTTTTACTGACATCATGTCATGATGGTGGACTCAGGAAGCATGGGAAGCAACAACACACACACACACACACACACACACACACACTACACAGAAATGCTAGATAACCTATATTTTTAATATTTAAATATCTGACACAAAAAGCAAAGAGAGAAAGAGAAAAGAGAGAGCGAGATTTCTAAGGGCCAGAAATGAAAAGTAGACTTAGAAATGTATTGACTTGCACTAATCATTTGAGAGATGCAAATCAAAACAACAACGAGATACCATCTCACACCTGCCAGAATGGCTATCATCAACAAATCAATAAACAAGTGCTGGCGAGAATGTGGAGAAAAAGGAACCCTTGTGCACTGCTGGTGGGAATGCAGACTGGTGCAACCACTGTGGAAAACAGTGTGGAGTTTCCTCAAAAAGTTAACAATGGCACTCAAATTTGACCCAGTAATCCCACTTCAAGGACTATATCCCAAGAAACCAGAAACACTAATCAGAAAGAATATATGCACCCCTATGTTCATGGCAGCACATTTTACAATAGCTAAGATTTGGAAACAACGTAAGTGCCCATCAGCAGATGGGTGGGTTAAAAAACTGTGGTACATCTCCACAATGGAATGCTATCGCGCGATAAAAAAAGTAGAACCTTTTACCATTTGCAACAGCATAGATGGAAATGGAGAGCATTATGCTAAGCAAAATAAGCCACTCAGAGAAATATAAATATCACATGATCTCACTCACATGTGGGATATACCTGGTACATCCGGGTTCCAGACACCATTCTGAATCCAGACCTACATCCGGGACCCACACACCCATCCCAGGGCCCCAATGTCAATCCCAGGGCACGGATCTGTATCCCAGGGCCCAAATGACCATCCTGGGGCCCAGACCACCATGCTGGAGCCCAGACCTCCACCCCATGATCAGACCTTATTTCGGGGCCAGACCTTCTTGGTAGAACCACTATTTCCATGGCAGGACTCGGACCTCGATCCGGGGCCTTGACCAACATCCGGGGCGAAACCTCAACCCTGGGGCTTGAAAATCTATCATGGGGCCCAGACCTCCATGCTGGGGCCTACACCCCTACCCAGGATCCAGACCCCGATCCTGGGGCCCATACCTCTATCCCAGGATCAAACCTTAATTCAGGGCCCAGAACTTCATGGCAGGACCCTTTTCCATGGTGGGACTCTGACCTCCATTGGGGCCCTGATGTCCATCTGGGGCCTTGACCTCCATCCGGTTCCCTGACCTCAATCCTGGGGCCTGGATCTCTATCATGGGGCCCAGACCTCTATCCCGGGGCACAGACTCCCATCCCAGGGCCAGACAACAATTCCAGAATCAGACCTTACTTCGGGGCCCAGACATTCATGGAAGGACCCTTATTTCCATGGCGGGACTCAGACCTCCATCTGGGGACTTCACCTACATCCGGGGCCCTGACCTCAAACCTGGGCCCGGGACATCTATCCTGTGGCCCAGACCTCCATGTTGGGGCCTACACTCCTACGCGGGATCCAGACCCCAATCCTGGGGCCCAGACCTCCATCCCAGGATCAGACCTTAATTTGGGGCCGAGAACTTCATGGCAGGAACCCTATTTCCATGGCGGGATTAGGACCTCCATCCGGGACCTTGACCACATTTGGGACCCTGACCTCAATCCTGGGGCTCAAATCTCTATCACCGAGCCCTGACTCCCATTCTGGGGCCAGACAACAATCCCAGGACCAGACCTTCATGGCAGGACCCCTATTTTCATGGCAGGACTCAGACCTCCATCCGGGGCCTTGACCTACATCCGGGGCCTTGATCTCCATCTGGTTCCCTGACCTTAATCCTGGGGCCTGGATCCCTGTCATGGGGCCCAGACCTCCATCCCAGTACACAGACCCCCATCCCGGACACCAGAAACCAATCCCAGGATCAGACCTTACTTTGGGGCCCTGACCTTCATGGCAGGATCCCTATTTCCATGGCGGAACTCAGACCTCCATCCGGGGACTTCACCTACATCTGAGGCCCTGACCTCAAACCTGGGCCCGGGACATCTATCCCGTGGCCCAGACCTCCATGTTGGGGCCTACACTTTTATCCCAGAATCCAAGCCCTGATCCTGAGGCACACACATCCATCCCAGGATCAGACCTTAATTCGGGGCCCAGACCTTCATGGCAGGACCCCTATTTCCACAGTGGGACTCGGAACTCCCTCCAAGGCCTGACTTCGTTTTTTTTTGTGTGTTTTTTTTTGAATTGGTTTTATTTAATCTTACAGAAACCTGATTGGAGTTTGATATGTAGTTATAAGTCCAGTAACAATTCTACAAAAATGGACATACAATGCCGGAATTCCTTCAAAGCAACAATATCATAGTCTTTTGCATAAAACATGCATTAACTGCCACATGTTGGCCAAAATCCATCTCCCTGAGAAGAAACGGTCCAATGCAGTCAAGAAAACTAGCTATGAACAACAGGTACAAAAGGAGGTGTTCTGGTTAGTGTAAAAGGAGGAACAGTACCTTTCAGAGATAGGTACTATCTGCCCTTTGTCATAAAGGGCTCACAAGCCCTTCAGCACTGGGGGATTTGTACTGTGTTGCAATGTAATGCGTCACCTCAGACCTGGTCCTGACCTGTCAGAAGGAGGAACATTCTGGTAGTTACACATTTGAGAAGATATAAACTTGCAGGCCACAATGGTCCACTACTTGTGCAACCTTGCAGAGGGGGCGCAGAAATCCTGACTTGGAAGAGTTCCCTAGCTGGGGTTGTAAACAAACTCAAGGACGCTCTGAGCTTTCCAACCTAGCCTTTCACCCTTTTCTACAAGGCCAGCCCCAGGCACACAGCATCTTCTGTGGCCATAAGACCTCCAGCTCCACACCACTCTTCATGAGGATCTGTAATTGGGTGTGATGCAGAGAAACATGGGATGTATCATTTCTTTGAGGCCTTGACTTTCTGTAGTTCTCATTCACCGCATCCAGGGATCAGTGGACACTCGTCTACATGGCTGCTGAACACACAAAGGGATATTAATAAACACTTGTGGCCCCAAAGCCTCAAATGCTTGTAGTCACATAACTCAAAGTTTGTCATCTATTGTCAGGACAGACTTTGTTCCTCCAGAACAGGGGTGGGGAACCTTTTTTCTGCCAAGGACCATTTGGGTATTTATAACGTTATTCACAGGCCATACAAAATTATCAACTTAAAAATTAGCCTGGTGTAGTCAGTCAAACATTTAATTAGCTTACCCCTAATGCCTTGGCAGGGCCAGACCCAATGATTTCCATGGGCCTTATATGACCCGGGCCAGACATTGCCCAGCCCTGCTCCAGGGGGAGCAACTCCATTTATCAAAGGGTGTTTTCCCCATAGACTGAAGGGCTTTAAAGAGATTTCAAACCAACTGAAAGGACCTCCCTTCCAATACGGGGTTTTATACAGCATTCCTTGAGGTTCTTCAAAAGATCTTAGTCATTAGGGAACCAGTTGTGGGCATTAACACTTAAATTAATACATAAACACATTAATACATAAAGCTCATCATTCGCACAACCTAGGGAGTCTGCCTCTCCCACAAAAGGGCTCTCTCTGCCCTGCTCACAAGTAAGCTTAAGCCAGTATCGTTTCCTTCAGCACAAGTTAAGGGGGGAAATAATTTATTAGGGCTCTAATAACATTTTCATAACAGAACAATATCAAAATAGGTTTGTTTTTAATATATGCTTACGAATATCCCTGATAATATAAAGAAATCCAGAGGACTTTGTAAACCACTGAGATGTCACAGGGTAGCGCCCGGCCTGGTTTCTAGGCATCAGGAGAGGGACTACTGTATGGCATGTTTTCTCCAGGAAGCCCTGTGAGCACCACAGTTCTGAAATTCTAACATGCTAGTGCCAGCAGAATTGTGAATGACATTTTCACTTTAAATTTATTAGTAAAATTCCTATCAAAGGTTGGCTTCCTCAATCCTGCCATCAGCCAATCTCCCTGCCTATAACAGGCCACAAAACCATCAACCTGGCCACTCCAGAGGTTGAGCCCAGAGGAAACAAGTTGTGAGATCCCTTGTAAGCCGTGACCCAACCTCAGAAAGCAGGGATGTGGGAGAAGGAGCAGACCATGCTTGAGGAAGCTTTGGCCCAAGGCACCACAATCACAGGGGTGAGGGGACCTAGAGAGGTTCTAGCTGCAGGAAGATGCCCCCAAAGCAGGTCCTGGAAGACAACAGCTCTGTGGCAGAGTAAACACATTTGGGAGTTAAAGACCAAAAAAATTAGAAAAGCAACTAGTTTACTCTCTCAAAACCAAATCAAACTTCTTAAAACTTATAAGCAAATAACCCTGGATAGACTGGGGGTGTGGTGGGGGCTGAAGTCTGTGGAATGAGTTGCTTTTAACTGAGTCAGAAAGAATGCTGGTTGTGAAATCAGCATAAACACTGTGGCTACTGCAGTTAAGGAGAGTGAAGGAAGCTCAAGGTCAGAGGAGGCCTCTTCAAAGAGAGGATGGAAGAGGAACAAATGTGAAATATGTCTCTTTTATTCCTGGATCAGTAAGTGGCATTTCCACCGCCTGGCTGAGAAGGCGCCGTACTCCAGTCTCGCTGCAATAATACTGCATCCCATCCACCCTTCTTCTCTTTTTGGACTGAAACTCTTCAAAGAACTGCTGGACGTCCTCTCTCTTTAAAACCGTGCCTTCATCAGCAAATCTCTTCAGATAGTCTTTACGTTCAGTCTTCAAGTCATTATATTCACAAATGAGTTCCACTTGCTGGACTCTGTTCATGCTGCTAAGGGTGTCCACTAAAGGATCTGTCCTGCCAGCCGCCTGGTCAACCTTGCCCCTGTTTTCATAAGCCAGAACTGTGTCATATTCATCTGTCAGGAACAGGACATCTAGATCGCCATACATTTTCATACAGTCTTTGCAGGTACATAACTTGCTACGCCAGTTCAGGGGCCAAAAGGTGGCAGTGTCTTTCTTTATAAAATGCTTGGCTTTAAGCTCCTGAAGTTTGCAGCCAGTCTGTGATTCTGTATTGAGATGTTGATTCTTAAACACTGTCTGGAGATCAGACTCAGAACTAGAGCTGGCACATGGTTCATTAGTCTGCTCTGCTTTAACTGCCTTGACAGCATCCTTTGCATGTTCTAGAACATCCTCTTTGAGGGGGCTATCATGATGATCTCCATTTTCAGGTTTGGTAACTTCCTCATCACCTATTCCATCGACATTCAGCACCAACCCATCATCCTCAGCAGATACTTTTGTTACTGCCAATTGTGCAGCGTAAGCCTACACACAAGAAAGAGCAGCGCTTCATACAGGCCTGGCACACCATCTCCTGGAAATCCCCACTCTCGGGGGTCATGGCACCAAGATGCCTTCCATGGAACCAGTCTTCACAGACTACGCACTGGATCATCTCATCTGGAATCTCATCATCAGGATCAGGATAAGGTCTCTTACAAATGCAATACAATCCAAAAAAGTTGTCATTATACTTATTGCCAGAATTTATCTTTGCTTTGTCAGGAAATAATTTGCATTCCAAATTTTTAAACTTGCTGTTTCCACAATCACAATGAAAATTTCTTTTTGTATATAGCTCAAATAGTTTATGACTTCCATGACACTCATAACTGCAAGCTAGGAAAATTCCTGCTGGCTCTTCTCCCTTGGGGGTGCAGGTACCACAGGCATATAGTGCTTGTCTCTTTGCGGAGCCCTGCGAGTAGGAGCACTTCTCGGAGTCGCTGCCACCCAAAGAGAAACATCCATGTGAGAGTGAAAAATCGATCAGCTTCCTCCCACACCCCCCTCCCACCCGCAACCAGGACTGAGCCTGCAACCCAAGCATGAGCCCCAAACAGGAGTTGAACCAGCAACCCTCTGGTGCATGGGAGGATGCCCAGCCAACTGAACTACACCAGTCAGGGATCAAGAAGGTATCTTAAGACTGAAAAATAATGCAGGCAACTTCACAGAATATAACACAATTGATTATAGGGTCATTTACTTAAGTGATGTAGGGTCAGAGGGACAACAACCCAGCAACTTGCATAGATTATTCTCCACTAACAGGCTCCTGTTACAGTACTTGTTTTATAGTGTAACTCAGGTACTAATGATTGACAAGACAAAAGGACAAAGAATGCAGTGCATGCTAGGAGTCATACCTCCTCGTGGTCTTATGATAGATGATTGTTCATCATAAATACTATCACCATTTTGACATTTATATTTATCTCAGTCGTTGTGCCATTCCCACTCTTACTAACAAAAATATTTAAGGCTACATTGTGTAAGTTTAAGGAACACAGATAATCATGCTTGCTAATGGCAATAACATTGGTTAGAGATCACAACATGAAAACTTAGAGATGAAAGAAATCCGGGATACAGAAATGGAGTTAGTTTTGTTCACATCCACATTTATACACTGTCCCTAACTCTCTGCCATCTCTGACCTCTCCCCCTGACTCCTCTCCTAAGATGCACCCCATCCCTGATTTCAGCACCATCCTGAACATTGAGCTCCTCCCTGAGGTGAACTCTCTGCCTGACCTTCACTAGGTATCTAATCCTTATCCTATGTAGTGATCGAAATACCAGTCTTTTATATTTTAACTAGGGGCCCAGTGCACGAATTCATGCACCTTGGAAGGAACTGTGGGTGCGAGGCTGAGGTAGGCACAGGGGCGGGTCTCGGCCCATCCTCCGTGCCCCCACCTGGCCCCTCCCACCACAGCCCTCCCCACACACAAACCCCCTCCCCCCGTCTCCTGTCTGCTGACAGCCCCACTCCCACCACTGCCCTTCCCACATGCTGATGGCGCCAGCCCCGCTCACACCCACTGAAGGCACGGAGCAACTGGGGCCGGTGCCAGCAGCGGGTGCAAGAGGGGCCAGCGCAGTCAGCAGGTTCGAGCAGAGGCTTCCAGCCCCAATCACCCCTCAGGAGCAGGGGGAGGTGGAGAAGCCCTGAGGGGCGATCAGGGCCAGCAGCCACCGCTTGCACCACTGATGGCACCAAGCGATTGGAGCTGGCGCTGGGCACTGGCAGTGGGTGTAAGTGGTGGCTCCAGTGCCAGCAGTGGCTGCAAGCAGGGCCGGTGCCAGCAGCAGGTGTGAGTGCCAGATGGGACCGTGGCATGCAGGAGCAAAGAATTTTCAGTAACTACCAGAGGCTCGCCCCAATGACAGCGACTGGCGCCACTGCTCACCTGCTCCACCATCCCACTACAGCCTACGCCCGCTATGTTCTGCACACGCCCCCTGGTGGTCAGCACACATTATAGTGACCAGTTGTTCGGTTGTTCCGCTGTTCGGTCTATTTGCCTATTAGCCTTTTATTATATAGGATATGCTATGTTATTTCAGTACCAATATCCTGGCATTTTTACAGATCCAAAATCAAAACCTTTTATGTCTTGAGCTATACCTAGAGAATTACACATTGCCTTAACAAATCTAACTGAACAATGGTGTACTTGTTTGAAGACAGTTCTGACACCACCTCTCTCCTTATTGCTATTTGATTGCCTCTTCTCAATTACTAATGAGGCCAAGCATCTTTTCAAATGTGTATTTGTATTTCCCCAGGCCCGATATTAACTTACTGAAGCCCCTGATGAAGTTGTCTTTTGGATGGAGGAAGTTGAGCATTGGGGGATACAGTAGGGAAGGTGGGAAGAGGATTCAGGGATGGAAGGAGAAGAAAGGGAGGTTCCCAGGGCCAGTTCCCAGCCTTCCTTCCTGGATTCTTTCTGCATTCTTCTATCATCTCTCCTTCATCAAATCCAGCTCTTAGGGATTGAGCCCCTAACTCCTTCCTCACCATCCTATTTGGAGAGTCTTAAGCTAAGGCAGGCAGAAGTATCTCCATCCTGGTCCTGGAAGAGCATCTTAGACAATACTCTAGAGATGGTGATGGCTTTCTGTTCCAGCCACTAACTGGACTAAATAGCAGTGGCTACTGTTGTAGTCACTAACCCACCCTAGCCATTCACTCTATTTCTGACACTTCTCCCTGAGACTCACCAACCCCCACATTCATCCCATTCCTAAGCCTCCTTCCATATCTGCTCCCAATGCCATCTTGAACCTCCCTAAATCTCACTCACATCATTGCCAGCCTTTCCCTATTTCTGAGTCTCTCCCTATACTCTGACCCTCCACCTTATCCCAAGTTGCCACACCATGCCTGGCTCCCGCCTTTGACTCTAACCTCAACCCTGACCCTAATCCCAACCTTGATCTAAATCCCATTCCTGAACCTACTCCATCCCCAACTACAACAGCAGCAGGGGTCTTAGAGGGTAGTAGAAGTGTTCCCTAAAGAAAAGCCAACAAAGGAAGGCCTGCTCTCCTTGGCCAAGAACTCCTTGCTGATCAGGCCATGGATGGCCATGATCTTGAGGAGTCCATGGCGAAACTTCTGACCAATGAAGGCGTAGATGAGGGGACTGAGGCAGCTGTGGAGGAAGCCCAGAATCTCAGTGGCATCCAGGGCCCAACCAATGTCGTTTCGGCGACCACAGCTATCCTTGATCACCCCGATCCTCAGAAGGGTGTCTGACAACAGGACCAGGTTGTAGGGCAGCCAGCAGAGCAGGAAGACTAGCACGACAGCAAAGATGACCCGCATGGCCCGGTGCTTCTGCCCCATGTGGGCCTGAAACAGTGTGCGCAGGGTGAGCCCATAGCAGAACACCATGACCAGCAGCGGCAGGAGGAAGCCAAAGGTCTGGGGCAGGGCCCGCATCACCATGTGCCATTTAGTTGAACTGTCACTCAGGTCTTCCTAGCAGACTGGGCTGGATAAAGATGGTTGATAGGCCTTACGGAAAACGAAGATGGGCAGTGACAGGATCAGAGATAGAGCCCAGCTGCCTAAGCATATGAACTTGACCCAGTACCGCTTCTGAGTCAGAGTGCGTGCGGCATGAACAACAGCTAGGTAGCGGTCCACGCTAATGCAGGCCAGTAGTAGAATTCCACTGTAGAAGTTAACTTCCTTTAGGAGTGAGACCACCTTGCACAGGAGTGTGCCAAAGATTCAGCCCTTTCTTTGCCTTAGCGGCAGCCGAGATAAGCAAGGTCAGGGCGAAGAGCAGGTGGGCCGTGGCCAGGTTCAGGAGGTAGACATTAGTGACAGAGCAGCTGGCCCAGCTGTATAAAATGACCAGCATCACCAGGGAGTTTCCCAGCAGGCTCAGCAGGAAGACCAGGGCATAGATGACAACCACAGCATACCTGTTGAGTGTCTGTGTCCATGAGAAGAGGCTATAATATTTTTCTGTGGATGGTGTGCGGGTAACGTTTTCAAAGTAATCCCATTCATATTACATGAAGGAAGCCTATATTTGATCTAATTGAAAAATTAGGAAAGAATCGTGACTTATAACTCAGATTCAAGTCACTCCCATCAAGAATGTGAGAACAGCCCTAGCTGGTTTGGCTCTGTGGATCAGGGGTCCTCAAACTACGGCCTGCGGGCCACATGCAAATACAAATATTGTATTTGTTCCCGTTTTGTTTTTTTACTTCAAAATAAGATATGTGCAGTGTGCATAGGAATTTGTTCATAGTTTTTTTTTTCAACTATAGTCCGGCCCTCCAACAGTCTGAGGGACAGTGAACTGGCCCCCTGTTTAAAAAGTTTGAGGACCCCTGCTGTGGATAGAGCATTGGCCTGCAGACTGAAGGGTCCCAGGTTCCATTCTGGTGAAGGGCACATGCCCGGGTTGCGGGCTCGATCCCCAGTGGAGGGCGTGCAGGAAGCAGCTAATTGAAGCTTTGCTCTTACATCCATATTTCACTCTCTCCCTCTCCTTTCCATTCTCTCTAAAAATAAATAAAGTTATCTGAGTTTTCCACTCTATGGATGACAATGCTTATTCTCTTCCTTTTCTAATATTTATTTCCACTTGTTTATTCCTTACATTCCCTAGCACACTGCCTTTAAAAGCTTCCAACTTGCCTGACACACAAAAAGGGGAAAGGATTTGACTTTTTACAGTAGATTTCAGAAGGAGTCCACCGGAGGAAGGCGCACAGGAGTATTCCACTTAGGAGGAATTTGGGAGTAATCTGGTGGGAAGGACTGTGTACTTAAACAGTGTTTGCAGAAAAAGCACACAATTTTTACTTATATTGTAAGCTCCTTTGGGGTGGCCTGGGGGCTGGTGGAGATGTTGATGGAGATATGGAGGAAAAATTGAACCCCCTCCATACCAGCCACCAGCACTTCTTTAGCACAACCACTACCAACAATTGGTTGATTAGAATGGCCCTGGGGCTGGGGGCATAGGCCACCTGGGGTCTGGCTGGACAACAGGGGGATCATTGGAGCAACTAGTGAATGGAGGAGGTGGGGTTCATGTCATTTTGCTCCTCTCTCTGTTCTGACGGATGGCTTCGCTGGGAACCTGCCTCAGCTGCCCCAGCAGCTAATGTCGTCCCCTGGCTTTACACCTCTTTAATCACTTCTCCATTATCATATGAACCTCCTGTACTGCGATGCTGTGTTTACCACTTTACCAGTCAGACCTCCCCACTAGACCAGGGACCCTCTCTGAGTCATCTTTGGATCCTCCGCCAGGGAACAAGTGCAATGACACTAGACATACCTCCTATGATTTATGGATCATGGATCATCACTAGGATTCAGAGTGTCTGTTACTGCGGGCACATGGTCATGCCTAAGGTGTGCCTGAAAGCTTCACTTGCACACAGCCAGGCTGGTCTGTCTGGCATTGTTCTTTCCCAACCATCCTCTATTGTTTAAAGTCAGTGTCCATCTGTTCGAGTGCAAATTATGCACCTACCCATAAATGCCAAATTTATCATGCCACTGGTGCCTACCATTTTGCCCCGAGCAAGCATTTTTTTTAAGGCTAAGTCATGCTCTCCACCTGGTTCTCTTATCATTTATAACTAGTAGCAGGAAGTGTAGGAGACCATTGCCTAGGGCTACCCATGCTTTGCTTTTACTGCCCTGAGACTACTATGATCTAATGCCTAGACTAAAAAGGACCTGAGGATGGAAAGTCCCTGAAGGGAGTGCACATTCCCCCTATTAATCATCTAAAGCAGTGGTTCTCAACCTTCCTAATGCCGCGACCCTTTAATACAGTTCCTCATGTTGTGGTGACCCCCAATTTCATTGTTACAAATTGAACATAATTAAAGCATAGTGATTACTCACAAAAACAATATGTAATTATATATGTGTTTTCCGATGGTCTTAGGCAACCCCTGTGAAAGGGTCGTTCGACCCCCAAAGGGGTCGCGACCCACAGGTTGAGAATCACTGATCTAGAGGCAAAGGTAGCTCATGAAGCAGAAAGTAGTGACTGGATACAAAGAAAAGAGACTGGGGCGTGGACTACAAAATGCCTGCAGGTCAAGCTGCAGCTACAGTAAAAGAGAGTGTTTGCCACCAGAGGGCAGCAAGGGACCCACTGAGAAAGACCAGAACAAGCAGCCATATCTTTTTTTGATCATCCATATCTTAGTATCTATTTTAAGCCCCTTGTGTTTAATTTCTTTCTGCTTTTCCTAAGCCCTCAGTCAAGCCGGTTCAACATTCCAGTCTATTTAAACTAATGTCTGAGAATTAGAAAAGAGTCTGGTCCACCCTCAAGCTTGGAGGAGCAGCAGTGGTACCTTAGGTCTCCAGTGGGAACATGATCTGGGGGTCAAGAGTCAAAAAGAATCTTTGCCTTCATGACAAGAAAGAGCATTTCATTGAGGAGGGGGAAGGGCACACGTACATGGGCATGAGATAATGTTTTACCCACTTGAAAATGTTCCAGCAAGTCTATCCACCCAGCTATCTTCCAACCTCACTTCCCACTTCTAACCGCTCCATCACAAACGGATCTGTAATGTTCCTAATGGGAAAGCATTTTTCCTTTCTGTGCATAGCATCCAATGCCACAAAGACACATGGAGGTCATGTGTCGTGATATGTGAAGCCTGAATGCCACTCTGATGGCAAAATGCGGAGACCTCTTCTTGTCACCCTGCTTTTTAAATGGCAGCTTCTATGCAAGACCACGGGAACAGCACAGTATGGCTGTGAGTATATCGATGTTGCCACGTGTCAGCTTTGATGTCCGCATCGGCATTTCTTCACATTCCTGCAGGAGAATCCACTTAAACCTGGGGACCAAAGTGGAGGCAAAGGAAGAGGAGAAGAGGATTCACCCCCCTCCCCAGGGATTACCCCCGTTGCCAAATGACAGGTTCAAGGACAAGCATGTAGCCTAAGATGATCCACTCAGAGCCAAGTTCAGGTTGGTTGTTTAACAACAGTGGAAACAACAAGTATGTAGTCTTGTTGCTGCTGGACATCATTTTGCTACCATAAATGGCAAACCAGTCCAAGGACAAAAACTAACATACAGAGGAAGGCAGAGCTCAGAGAACCAGCAAAACAGGAGCCAGAATCCTGAACAAACCATGCACAGAGGTCATCTTCTCTCTGTACTTTTCAGTTACAGGAGGCAATAAATTCTCTTTATTGTTAAGACCTATTCAAGTAAAGCTTTCTGTTACCCACAACCAAAACTGTGCCCAACTGAGAGAGTTCTAGAAAAAAAGGTGATCTGGAATGAGAGGAGAGAAGAGGAATGTCAGTGCATCACAGGGTCTTGGTTGTGACTGTCAGGATAATGGCAGGACTTAACAGAGATATGACCTCCTAGGTGCAGACCTCCTGCCCCCAATTGCCAAGTTCTGGTGGAAGCCAGAGAAGAACTTTGAAAGTTGAGTACTTGAGAACCCATCTCAGGGCACTCTCCTGCGTGAATTCAGAAATGCACATGAAGGATCCAGAAATCCCTGCTTTGAAGTCAGAACGTAATTCAAACACTGCCTCCCCCCCTCCCCCACTTTATTAGTTTGTGATCTTGGACAAGTTTGTTAACATGTATCAAAGTATTCTTATCCATAGACATGGGGATAATAAAACTTGTCTCATGGTTCTATTGTGATGATGAATGAGATAAGAGTGCAGGATCTAGAGCAGCGGTTCTCAACCTGTGGGTCGCGACCCCTTTGGGGGTCGAACGACCCTTTCACAGGGGTCGCCTAAGACCATCGGAAAACACATATATAATTACATATTGTTTTGTGATTAATCACTATGCTTTAATTATGTTCAATTTGTAACAATGAAATTGGGGGTCACCACAACATGAGGAACTGTATTAAAGGGTCGCGGCATTAGGAAGGTTGAGAACCACTGATCTAGAGCCAAACCACCCACTTCCATGCAAATCCCAACTCTGTCCCGTGGCCTGTATGTCCACGGGAAGAGTAGATACTTGCCTTGGGCCTCAATTTTCTCATCTGTAAAATGAGAATGAAAGTAGCACCTAGCTTATAGGATTGATATGAAGATCAATGAGTGAATACATGTAAAGTGCTTAGCACAGCATCTCACTGATAATAAATGTTCAATCACTTTTATCTGTCTTTATACAAAATTCTTATGGTCCTATTGGGGAAATAGATACCAAACACACTAAACAATACAGACCCTGACCCTACAATCCCACCTAATATAAGAGAAGGAAGGAACGTAGGAGGGAAGGAAGAGTGGAAGGACAAGTTTATCACAGGATTGTTCATAATAAAATTGGGTAATCATTTCAATGTCTTTCAAAATACTTTTATACAAAGTATAGTAGAGCTATAAAGTGGAACACTATGCTTCTATTTTGATCACTGTATCTCAAGGGCCTAGGAGGCATCTTAGTAATTAGGGTTCAATAAAAAGTTTTTGGAGAAAGAAAAACAAAGGGAAGAAAGATGGATTATATTTCTAGAGACTGGAAGACCCACAGTGACTTGCCTTCTGTTTATTTCACCTCCAGCCTCTGGGAAATAACGCTGGAGGGAAAGCTGACTCCACCATGGCCGTAAAGAAATGATTTAGCAGAACATAAGATCTCTAGCTATACTGGAAAACCAACTTAGATAAAGCAAAGGAGATTTTTCCTCAGGGGTTTTGAAATTCTCCCAGGTGATTCTAAAATACACAGCTGATTAAGAACCACACAGGAATAAGCCAAGTTCTAAAGAACATCAACGGCAGCTCATTTGTTTCATATTTTATTATACTCCTGCAATAAAATAATGAAATTTGTATGTTGCTTTCGTCTGAAAAAAAAAAAAAAAGCAAAGGAGATTTTAAAAAGAATCTAGGCCTGGTTGCCAGGGTCTGTAGTTGCAAGAGCAATCCAGCAGAGGGCAGCATTATCTTCAGTGGGGGTGGTGAAATAATCCAGGTGAAAATACCTTGTACTCCCTAGAAGTTGGATTAGACAGCGAGCATCTTGCACCTAACACCACCCTTGGAAGTTTGCAAACCTTTTCCATTCTCCCCTTAAAGTCCTTCCAGGTTAGACTTTAGCAAGTGCCAGAGTATGAATGCAGTTTGAGATGAGCGATTGAGGTTTGTCACCCACATATGTCACTCAACTAATCACTGGCTTCAAGAATTTAATAGTCTTATCCCTATGGTCATCCCCTTTTCCAGTCCACTGGCCCTTCCTCCAGAGCAGTGTGAACCCTTACTTTCAAACAGCACCTTTGGATACTCTAGGCAAAGCAATGAAAAGGTATAGTTCAGAGAACTAAAAATTTTTCCATTTTCTTCTAGCTCACTTTTTGGTCCTCCAGCACTTAGCTCGGCCTGCCATCACAAAATCCCGTGGACTCGGTGGCTTAAACAACAGCTATTTATTTCTCACAGCCTGAAGGCTGGAAGTCTGAGATCAGGGTGCCAGCAAGCCTGTGTTGTGGTGAGGGCTCTCCATCTGGCTTGCAGGCAGCTATCTTCCATGCAGCCGTTTGCTTGCACGGTGCAGAGAGAGAAGGAGCTCTGGTCTCTTCCTCTTCTTATAAAGACACTACTATCATCGTGGGGCCCCACCCTCATCAGTCCATCTAAACCTAATTCCCTCCCAAAGGCCCCCCCAGCCAACAGCCATGACATTGGGGGTTGGCGCTTCAACCTCAGAATTCTGAGGAGACACAGACATTCAGCCATAACAAGCACAGCATCACAATTTGAGTAGGATGATTTCCTTCTCCTGTAGCACTCGCTCTCTTACATATTCATGAGGCAAGGTTCTAGCAAGTTCCAACAAACTTCTGTCTGTCTTTAGTGCAGGCTTGCTTGTTTTCTCTTACATGGAGGAAACTACTCAGAGCTCTACCCTATGTGACCCAACCAGCATAAGCAACAGTCTGTCTGACAGGCGTGGCTGCCAACGTAGTATCCTTGGTTGCAGTAAAAACAAACTATACAAATAGTTACCTGGGAGTGGAGGGGTTGGAGATGAAAACTGGGTGGGGAGAGAGGGAACAGGTCGGAAGAATAGTTTTCATTAGTAGTTTTGGGGTTTTTTTAATATATTTTATTGATTCTTTTACAGAGAGGAAGGGAGAGGGATAGAGAGTTAGAAACATCGATGAGAGAGAAACATCAACCAGCTGCCTCCTGCACACCTCCTACTGGGGATGTGCCCGCAACCAAGGTACATGCCCTTGACCGGAATCGAACCTGGGACCTTTCAGTCTGCAGGCCGACGCTCTATCCACTGAGCCAAACCGATTTGGCTCATTAATAGTTTTTAATTTTTGAAACGTGTGAGCTGGTTCCTATTTAAATATTAAGTGTAAAATATAAACCTAAAATGTTAAAAACGAACTTAAACATGGAGTGGGGAAATGCGGTGCTGCTAAGCATCTCCTTTAAGCGCTGGTGTCTGCAGCTGTATGTCTTCTGGCTGCTCTGTCTCCACTTTCACCCAGGGAGCCAAGGAGGCCTTCGGCCAATTCCAGGAAGCACCTGGCTGGGCCCCAGGTTAGAGACCCGTTGCTTCTCTTCATTCCCTCCACTGCAGACCCTTGAATCCAAATCCGCTCACCCTGGACTCTCTTGGTCCTTGTCTCCTTCCCGTCACTGGTCTGTCTAGCTTCTCGTCAGTCCCTCCACTGCAAGCCAGGGCATCCTGGCATCTCCTCATCTCCCTCTTGGCCCTCTCTGCCTGCGTTGTTTCCAGATGTGATTCCAGATAGCTCCATGAATGTGCTCCTACAGTCTCCTAGGCACCAAGGTGACATCACACCCTGGGTTTTAATCTAGCCCTGGCAATGAACTCCCACTGACTTGCATTGACTATTGAAACCCTCTTATGTGCCCTAGCAACATCCCCATTTTCTTTCATTTAAAATAAGGCACTTGATTTATACTTGACTGTACATAGATCCAGCTTCCATTGAAATTACCTCTCATACTAGTAGTCCTAAAGCCACGGATGCAATCAGACTGCAGGTGAGTTTCTTTGCCTGCACAGAATTGATTCCCTTGTTCATTTAAATTAAAATTGGTTCCCAACTCTTAAAAATTTAAACTTTTTCATATTTAAAAAAATCTGGGTTTCTATGTCCTCTTCTAAAATTTAGAAGATCTGGCAATACTGAGCCATGGGGGAGGGGGGAAACCTGCTAAGTTGGTACAGAGAAGAGATCCTAAAAACACCATCCGATTTTAAACAAAAACCCCAAAGCAATCAAATGGGGAAAGGAAAGTTTTAGCAACAAAATGGTGCTGGAATAACTAAATATGGGAAAAACACAAACTTTGACCCCTATATAGTACACAAACATTATTCCTAGATGACTCATAGGCCTAAATGTAAAAGCTAAAACTGTAAAGCCTTTAGAGAAAAACATGAATGAGTATCTTCATAACTTGGGGGTAAGCTAAAGACTTCTTATACAAATAAAAGAATGCAACAACCATTTTTTAAATTTTTTGATAAATTAGACTTCATCATAATCAGAAATTTCTACTCATCAAAAAAAACAACGTTTAAAACAGAAATAGACAAGCCGCTGCCTGGGAGCCAGCACTGACTCGGTGGTGGTAAGAAGCCATGGCTGGCTGAGGTCTCCCCAAGAGAGACCATGGCGTGAGAAGGGAGGCGAGCCATAGCTCCCAAATGCACTGATTGTCCTTGTGCCTCTCACACAAATCTGTAACTCGAATGTCTCACAGCTTCCAGCCACGTTAAATTGTAATCAAGACAATAAATTACGTGCCTAAAGTTTGGAAATAGACAAGCAGGAAACTAAACATTCCCTAGGCCTCTGAAACCCAGATGCACGACAGAGTCAAGCTGCCCCCTGCCTTTAGACACAACCCAGAAACAGAGCTGATGGGTGACATTGACAGGCCCCAGAGGAAACCCATCTCTCGTCTATTTATTCCTTTTGTCCTCTTGATGCTATTTAAGGAATAAACATTTCCCCTTAAAGATGGTCCTCCTAAGAGTACAGAGATGGCATAAAGAACATACTAGTTGTCAGAAAACCTGGTTTAGAATTACATTAAGTTGGGCAACTTAACCACTCAGTGCCTCCTTTTCCTCTTGTGTAAACTAAGGATAATAACTGCTAAAGAACAAAGGAGAAAACACACTTTAAAATGTGTCCAGCCGAAACCAGTTTGGCTCAGTGGATAGAGCGTCGGCCTGCGGACTGAAAGGTCCCAGGTTCGATTCCGGTCAAGGGCATGTACCTGGGTTGCGGGCACGTACCTGGGTTGCGGGCACATCCCCAGTAGGGGGTGTGCAGGAGGCGGCTGATCGATGTTTCTCTCTCATCGATGTTTCTAACTCTCTATCCCTCTCCCTTCCTCTCTGTAAAAAATCAATAAAATATATTTTAAAAAAATAAAAATAAAATAAAATGTGTCCAGCCCTAGCCGGTATGGCTCAGTGGATAGAGAGTCAGCCTGCGGACTGAAGGATCCTGGGTTCAATTCCACTCAAGGGCACATGCCCAGGTTTGCGGGCTCGATCCCCAATAGGAGGTATGCAGGAGGCAGCCAATCAATTCTCTCTCATCATTGATGTTTCTTTCTCTCTCTCCCTCTTCCTTCCTCTCTGAAATAAAGATATATTTTAAAACAAAAATAAAGTGTGTCCAAAACTTGGCTCAGGGTTATAAAGAAAAGAACCCCAGCCCTAACCGGTTTGGCTCAGTGGATTGAGCATCGGCCTGCGGACTCAGGGGTCCTAGGTTCGATTCCGGTAAGGGCATGTACCTTGGCTGCAGGCGCATGCCCAGTGGGGAGTGTGCAGGAGGCAGCTGATCGATGTTTCTCACCCATCGATGTTTCTAACTCTCTATCCCTCTCCCTTCCTCTCTGTAAAAAATCAATAAAATATATTTTTTTAAAAAAGAATAGAACCCCACCCCCTCTAGGGACATATGTTACTTGTACGATAACTAAAGTTAATAAGTATTTCATTTTGAAAAACTAAGAAATATGTTATCTATGCTGTGCTTTAAAGGATTTCTGCATGTATCCTTTCATTTGACAAATATTAATAGTTGATTATGTGAAAGGTGGTGTCTCAGGGATTGGGGTAGACACAAAAGACAATCAGAGCTGAGCTATGAGAACCTCTCTCTACTTCCTGACACCCAATGGGTCCCACTGCTGGACCCACTGTCCACACCTTCCTCCTTTGCTCCTGCCACAGTGGAGCTGCTGTCCCTTGGCCACCCTTAGATTCCATCTCCCAATTTCTCAGAAGCCTCACACTATTCATTATTGTCTTTGCTTTATCTTCCACTTCTTGTCTCTTGCCGCTTATTTGTGGACAAAGAAAACTGCTCAACTCTCTTCCATACTAATGGGAGGGAGGAAGAAAATAAGTACTAAGACAGAATTATCTGGGAGGAGGGAGAAGGAAGGGAACAGAAGGAGAGAATGGGGGAGGAAAGAGGCTTCTAGAGTATATTCTCCATTCTTAACTATTTAAAAAATATTTTTTTATTAATTTCAGAGAGGAAGGAAGAGGTATAGAGAGATAGAAACATCAAGGATGAGAGAGAATCACTGATCGGCTGCCTCCTGCATGCCCCCCACTAGGGATCAAGCCTGTAACCCTGGCATGTGCCCTTGAACGGAATGGAACCCAGGACCCTTCACTGAGCTAAACCAGCTAGGGCTCCATTTTTTTTTAAATATTTTTTATTGATTTTTTACAGAGAGGAAGGGAGAGGGATAGACACTCAGAAACATCTATGAGAGAGAAACACCAATCAGTTGCCTCCTGCACACCTCCTACTGGGGATGTGCCCGCAACCAAGATACATGCCCTTGACTAGAATCGAACCTGGGACCCTTCAGTCCAAAGGCCGACGCTCTATCCACTGAGCCAAACCAGTTAGGGCTAGGGCTCCATTTTTAACGGGTTTTTTAAGATGATTTGTTCTCTTTTTTTAATATATTTTATTGATTTTTTTATAGAGAGGAAGAGAGAGGGATAGAGAGTTGGAAACATCGACGAGAGAGAAACATCTATCAGCTGCCTCCTGCACACCTTCTACTAGGGATGTGCCTGCAACCAAGGTACATGCCCTTGACCGGAATTGAACCTGGGACCTTTCAGTCCGCAGGCCAACGCTCTATCCGCTAAGCCAAACCAGTTAGGGACATTCTTAACATTTTTGAAGAAGCATGGTAGCTTGACTGCAATAAAAACATAAGACAGCCCGACTGGTGTGGCTCAGTGGTTTGGCATCGACCTATGAACCAGGTCATGGTTCAATTCCTGGTCAAGGCACATGCCCAAGTTGCAGGCTCAATCCCTATTGCGGGGTGTGCAGAAGGCAGCCAATCAATGATTCTCCCTTATCACTGATGTTTCTCTCTCTTTCTCTTCCCTTCCTCTCTGAAATCAATAAAAATGTATTTTTTAAAATAATACAGACAGCAGTGTAGAAGCAAGATCATGAGATAGGCAGGGAAGGTGCTCTCTCCCCCTGTTACCAAAAGGGCTGACCCAGTCCTGTGGGCCACAGCACCTGCCTTGGATGGCTCTCTCTTTGTTGTTGTTGTTGTTTGTTTTTTTGTTTGTTTTTATTGATTTAGAGAGGAAAGGAGAGGGAGAGTTAGAAACATCAATGATGAGAGGGAATCACTGATTGGCTGCCCCTGCACACCCCCCACTGAGGATCGAGCCCACAACCCGGGTATGTGCCCTTGACTGGAATTGAACCCAGAACCCCTCAGTCCACAGGCTGATGCTCTATCCACTGAACCAAACCAGCTAGGGTATCTCTCTTGATGTTAGAACCTGTATGATGTCAATGGTGGATGAATCCTCTCTCTCCAGTTACCACTCAATCCCTCCTCCCCTACAGCTAGATTTCTATAAAGAACTGTGTGTTTTCCATCCTTTTTCTCCTAATTCTCAGCCCATCAAGTTGGCCACTGAGCCCCACCCCTCCACCAAAGCCAGTTCTCCCCTTGGACACCTCTCAGTCCTATCTCAATTTCCCAATAGCATTTAGCATCACTCTCTTGTATCTATCCTTTCATGGTATCCTCCACCAGTGTTTCCTTTCCAGCCTGACCTCTCACTGTTGGGGCTCCCAGCACACAGTCCTAAGACCCTTGCTCTTCTTCCTGTACCCTCTTTCCTAGGCAGTCTCATCCAGGACAGTGTGTTAATCACTGTATAAACACCAATGTCCTCCAGGTGACATTTGCTTCATCGCTATGGCCACATGTCTTATAGATCTCATTCATTCATTCTCACTCATTCATATCTCATAGATCTCATTCATTCATTCTATTCATCACCTAAATGTGTCAGGAGCAACAGGTACTGGATAAAAGAAATGAAGAACTACAAACCTGTCAGAATGACTGTCATCAATAAATCAACAAACAAGTGTTGGTGAGGATGTAGAGAAAAGGGAATCCTCATGCACTGTTGGCCGCTGAGCCCCACAGTGGAATGCAAATTGGTTCAGCCATTATGAACCTGTTTCTATTTTGTTTGTTAATTTATTTTGTTCATTAGATTTCACATAGGAGTGAAATCATATGGTACTTGCCTTTCTCTGACTGGCTAATTTCACTTACTATAGTACTCTCTAGGTCCACCCATGCTGTCGCAAATGGTAAGATTTCCTTCTTTTTTATGGCTGAATAGAGAGTATTTCCATTGTGTAAAGGAACCACAGCTTAAGGCCACTGGAATTCTGATAAAGGGTGCATTGAATCTGTAGATGCTTTAGGGGAGTATTGCCATCTTAACAGTAGTCTCCCAATTCATGACCATGGAATGTCTTTCCATTGATTTAGGTCTTTAATTTCTTTTAGCAATGTTTTGTGGTTTGTTTTTTGTTTTTGTTTTGTTTTGTTTTTTAATATATTTTATTAATTTTTTACAGAGAGGAAGGGAGAGGGATAGAGAGTTAGAAACATAGATGAGAGAGAAACATTGATCAGCTGCTTCCTGCACATCCCCTACTGAGGATGTGCCCGCAACCAAGGTACATGCCCTTGACTGGAATCGAACCTGGGACCCTTCAGTCCGCAGGCCGATGCTCTATCCACTGAGCCAAACAAGTTAGAGCTGTTTTGTGGTTTTTAGTGTACAGACCTTTCTCCTCTTGGTTATACTTATTCCTAGGTAATTTATTCTTTTAGATGAAATTGATTTCTTCATTCCTTTTCAGATTGTTTCTTGCTAGAGTATAGAAACACAACTGATTTTTGTGTATTGATGATCTTGAACACTAAAAGTTTACTGAATTCATTTATTAGCTCTAGCAGTTTTTGTGGATTCTATGGGATTTTTTTTTAATATACTTTTTTAATTATTTCAGAGAGGAAGGAAGAGGGAGAGAGAGATAGAAACATCAATCAATGATGAGAGATAATCATTGACTGGCTGCCTCCTACATGCCCCCTACTGGGGATAGAGCCTGCAACCCAGGCATGTGCCCTTGACTGGAATCAAACCCAGGACCCTTCAGTCCACAGGCCAAAGCTCCATCCACTGAGCCAAAGCAGCTAGAGCTATGAAATTTTCTTTATACAGAATTATGTCATGTGCAAATAGAGATAGTTGAGTTCTTGTTTTCCATTGTACTTCCAGTACAATGACAAATGGCACTGGTGAAAGCAAACACCTTTATCTTCTTTCTCATCTGAGGAGGAAAGCTTTCAGTCTTTCCCCATTGAGTATGATAATAGTTTTGAGGTTTTTCTCATAAATTCCACTATCATGTTTTAAAAATTCCCTTTATTCCTAATTTTCTGAGTATTTTTATCATGAAAGGGTGCTGAATTTTGTCAAATGTCTTTCGTGCATCTACTGAGTTCTTTTTTCTTTTCCTTCATTCCATTAATGGGATGCATTACATTCATTGATATTCTTATGTTGAACCAAGGCAGCTAACCAGTGATTCTCATCACTGATATTTCTGTCTCTCTCTTCTTCCTCTCTGAAATCAATAGAAATATATATTTTTAAAAATCCCCAACAAATTACTAGCAAACCAAACTCAACAGCACATTAAAAAGATTATAGCCCTGCCCTAACCGGTTTGGCTCAGTGGATGGAGCGTCGGCCTGTGGACTGAGGGGTCCCAGGTTCGATTCCAGTCAAGGGCATGTACCTTGGTTGTGGGCACATCCCCAGTGGGAGGTGTGCAGGAGGCAGCTGATCGATGTTTCTCTCTCATCCATGTTTCTGACTCTCTATCCCTCTCCCTTCCTCTCTGTAAAAAATCAATAAAAATATATTAAAAAAAAAAAAAAGATTATAGCCCTAACTGGTTTGGCTCAGTGGATAGAGCATCAGCCTGCGGACTCAAGGGTCCCAGGTTCAATTCTGGTTAAGGGCATGTACCTTGGTTGCAGGAATTCTTATGCATTCCTGAGATAAATTTTACTTGATCGTGGTATATAATCTTTTTATTCTTTTAATTTTAAAAAAAATATATATTTTATTTATTTTTTACAGAGAAGAAGGGAGAGGGATAGAGAGTTAGAAACATCGATGAGAGAGAAACATCAATCAGCTGCCTCCTGCACACTCCCTACTGGGGATGTGCCCACAACCAAGGTACATGCCCTTGACCAGAATCGAACCTGGGACCCCTCAGTCCACAGGCCGATGCTCTATCCACTGAGCCAAACCAGTTAGGGCTATAATCTTTTTAATGTGCTGTTGAGTTTGGTTTGCTAGTAATTTGTTGGGGATTTTTAAAAATATATTTTTCTATTGATTTCAGAGAGGAAGAAGAGAGACAGAAATATCAGTGATGAGAATCACTGGTTAGCTGCCTCCTGCACGCCCCCTACTGGGGATTGAGCCCGAATCCCGGGCATATGCCCTTGACCAGAATCGAACCCAGAACCCTTCAATCTGCAGGCCGATGCTCTATCCTCTGAGCCAAACCGGCTAGGGCTTGTTGGGGATTTTTGAATCTATATTCATAAAAGATAGTGATCTATAGTTTGCTTTTCTTATGGTATCTTTGTCTGGCTTTGATATCAGGGTAACACTGGCTTCATAGAATGTGTTAGGAAGTTCTCCTTCCTTTTCTGTTTCTTGGAAGAATTTGAGTAGAGTTGGTACTACTTCTTTAAACTTTTGGCAGAATTTACCAGTGAAGCCATATGGTCCTAAACTTTTCTTTCTTGGGAAGTTTTTGATTATTGATTCAATATCTTGTTATAGGTCTGTAGATATTTTCTACACTTGAGTTTTGGTAATTTGTGTGTTTCTAGAATTTGTTCATTTCATCTACATTATTTAATTTTTTGGTATACCGTCGTTCATAATATTCTCTTAATTATTTTAATTTATGTAAGGTGTGTATTTTCATTTCTCATTTTAGTTTTTTGCATCTTCTCTCTTTTTTGTCTCAATCAAGCCAAAATCTTATCAACTTTGTTAATCTTTTCAGAGGGTAGTTAGGGTATCTTTCTTCTTTTTTAACATTTGAAACAATAAATTTTCCTCTGAGCACTGCTTTCATTACTTCCCATAAGTTTTGGTATATTGTATTTTCATTTTTATTTATCTCAGAGTACTTTCTAATTTATCTGGCAATTTCTTTTTTAATGTATTGTTTGTTTAAAAGCGTGCTGTTTGCCTTTCGGCCGGAACCGCCATCTTCCAGTAATTCGCCAAAATGACTAACACAAAGGGAAAGAGGAGAGGCACCCACTATATGTTCTCTAGGCCTTTTAGAAAACATGGAGTTGTTCCTTTGGCCACATACATGCGAATCTACAAGAAA
Organism: Myotis nattereri; assembly: GCF_964212035.1. NCBI lineage: Eukaryota > Metazoa > Chordata > Mammalia > Chiroptera > Vespertilionidae > Myotis > Myotis nattereri. Next base: position 21,729,673 of record NC_138082.1, read on the forward strand.
GGTGATACTGTGGACATCAAGGGAATGGGCACTGTTCAAAAACGAATGCCCCACAAATGTTACCAAGGCAAAACTGGAAGAGTCTGCAATGTCACCCAGCATGCAGTGGGCATAATTGTGAATAAGCAAGTTAAGGGCAAGATTCTTGCCTAGAGAATTAATGTACGTATTGAGCATATTAAGCACTCTTAAGAGCTGAGACAGCTTCCTGAAACGTGTGAAGGAAAATGATCAGAAAAAGAAGGAAGCCAAAGAGAAAGGTACCTGGGTTCAACTGAAGCGTCAGCCTGCTCCACCCAGAGAAGCACATTTTGTGAGAACCAATGGAAAGGAGCCTGAGCTGCTGGAACCCATTCCCTATGAATTCATGGCATGATAAGTGGGAAAAAATAAAAAAGACTTCTGTGCTGATAAAAAATAAAATAAAATAAAATAAAAGTGTGTTGTTCAATATCGATGCACTTGTAAGTTTCCCAGTTTTCCTTCTGTTATTGATTTCCAGCTTCATTCTCTAATGGTTGAAGAAAATATTTTATGATTTCAGTCTTTTTAAAATTTATTTAGATTTTTTTATGACCTAACACCTGGTCTATCCTGGAGAATGTTCCATGTACCCTTGAGAAGAATGTATATCCTGCAGTTATTGGAAGTGGTGTTTTACATATGTATGTTAGGTTTGATTGGTCTTGTGTTCTTCAAGTCTTCTTTTTCCTCATCAATCTTCTGTCTAGATGTTTAATCCATTATTGAAAGTGGGATATCAAAATACAACTCCAACTATCTTATTATAGAACTGGCTATTTATCCCTTCAATTCTATCAATATTTGCTCCATATAGTCTGGGGGCTCTGTTGTTATGTTTATAATTATTACATCTTCTTGATAAATTGGCCCTTTAATCAGTAGATAATGTCCTTTTTTGTCTTTTATAAAAACTTTTAACTTAAAATCTTTTTTGTTGTTTTTAATAATAGTATAGCAACCCCATCTCTCTTGTGATTACTATTTGCATGGAATATCTTTTTTCATCCTTTCACTTTCAACCTATTTGTGTCTTTGGATATAAAGTGAGACTCTTATAAGCAACATATAGTTCAATCATGCATTTTTTTTAATGCATCCTGCAGATTTCTTAATTTTAATAAAGTGAGTTTAATACATTTACACTTAAAGTAATTACTGATAGCCCTGGTCAGTGTTGCTCAGTTGGATGAGCGTCATCCGGTGCACTGAACGGTTGCTGGTTTGATTCTGGTCAGGGCACATGCCCAGGTTGCAGGCTTGATCCCCAGTGGGCGGCATGCAAGAGGCAGCCAATCAATGATTTTCTCTCATCATTGATGTTTTATTTCTCTCTCCCTCTCTCTTCCTCTCTGAAATCAATAAAAATATATTAATTTTTAAGAAAATAAACAGTATGCATTGTTATGCCAGTAGTGGCCCCATATATCTCATGCTTACCAAGTACCCTAATTAAATAATTTTCTCCTGCCCTAGCCAGCTTGGCTCAGTGGATAGAGCATCAGCCTGTGGACTGAAGGGTCCCAGGTTCGATTCCAGCCAGGGCACATGCCTGGGTTGCAGGCTTGATTCCCAGTGCGGGGTGTGCAGGAGGCAGCCAATCGATGGTTCTCTCTCATCATTGGTGTTTCTATCTCTCTCTCCTTCTCCCTTCCTCTCTGAAATCAATAAAGAAATATATTTTTAAAATTTTTTAAATAATTTTCTCCTGTGCTTGATTTAAGCTCATGTTGTCATATACAGTAACATGCTAGGAGCAATAGGCTATACCAGGGGTCCTCAAACTACGGCCCGCGGGCCACATGCGGCCCACCGAAAACATTTATCCCGCCCACCGGGTGTTTTTGCCGCCGCTGCCTGTCCTGCTTAGCAGCCGACTCGTCCAGGGCCCGCAGTGTGCATGTGTGGAATGTCTGAGGGACAGTGAACTGGCCCCCTGTTTAAAAAGTTTGAGGACCTCTGGGCTATACCATATAACTTAGGTGTGTAGCAGGCTATACCATCTAGGTTTGTGGAAGTGTGCTCTATGGTGTTTGCAAAATGACTTAATCATCTAACAATGCATTTTTCAGAACATATCCCTATTGTTAAGTTGTGTGTTACAAAAATGTGGATGCAGCTAAGTTGATACCACACCTAGGCCCTAAGGGTTGAGGAGAGGGGATGGTTATCAGGACCTGGAATGAAGGAAAGAGCTTTGCTGAGGTAGCCACCTTGAGAGAAGCAGTGGCATTTGGTCAGCCTGAGGCAACAACCTCACAAGGAAGATGAAAAAGAGGATTGAATACTCTGATTTCTCTCTCTCTCTCTCTCTCTCTCTCTTTTTCTCTCTCTCTACCCCCGAACAGCTCACTCCCCGCTTCTCCCTTCACTCCCTCCCTCCCTCTTTCTGGGGCTTCCTATTGCCCACCAAAGCCCAAGTGCCAGGGGACCCAGTTGATGTGGGGGTGGAGAAGAGGGAAGAGTAGATCCAGAGGACTAAATGGAAGATAGCCAGATAGCCCCTCCCACCTCCAAGATGACCTCCAGCCTCTATCTTTAAGACTAAAAACAGCACATTTCTGGCTATTTTAGAACAGGTTTTTCTACTTTGGTAAACAGGGTTCAGCAGAATGAGAGTTTAATCAAGAATCTGTTCTCGTTATTTTTAAATAGAGTGTCAGTTACCTCATCTACAAAATGAAGTAGTAGTAGTAGTAGTAGTAGTACCTTCTTCTAAGACAGCGGTTCTCAACCTTTGGGTCGCGACCCCTTTGGGGATCGAACGACCCTTTCACAGGGGTAGCCTAAGACCATCGGAAAACACATATATAATTACACATTGTTTTTGTGAGTAATCACTATGCTTTAATTATGTTCAATTTGTAACAATGAAATTGGGGGTCACCACAACATGAGGAACTGTATTAAAGGGTCGCGGCATTAGGAAGGTTGAGAAGTACTGTTCTAAGAGTTGTCACAGGGATTTGGTGAGATGGTACATGTAAGGCTACTATATGTACCATCTAGCCCAGAATAAATCATCAACCTCAATAAATGTTAGCCATTATTGTTTCCAGCCATCCATCTCTTGGCACTTCCCCCTTCCAGGTGCATGCCACAATTTACTGATCTTTCACTTTCTGCAAGATGTCATGCTATCTGGGCCCTGAGTCTTCATTCATTCCTCTCTATCTGCTGGGATAATTCTTATTTTAATAACCATCAGGGAACATTTGAGATCTTGCTCTGTCATCAGTTTGGCTCAAATAAACTCAAATAACTTCTCTAAAAAAAAAAAAAAAAAGAAAGAACAATCAAATATATTTTTCATATCCATTCTTTTCAAAGGCTAACAATACCAAGTGCTAGCAAGGGCAGGAAGTAATAATACCCTTCATACATTGCTCATGGAAGCATAAATTGGTACAACTACTTTGGAGAGCATTTTGGCATCATCTAGCAAAGTTGAAGATGTCTGTAGGCCACAGTTACATTCCTAAGACCATACTCTAAAGAAACTTCACACCTGTACAAAGAAGCTGGGTAGTGAGTACAAAGGTATTTATTTGTTCTATTTGTCATTAGTTTAAATAAACCAAAAGCGAAATGAAGACAATGATTGAAAATGTGTTTGAGATGCCCAAGCAGTCAAGTAAACTATCCCTTTTCCCACCCAGCCTATCTCACACATCTTCCTTCATCTCCTCCACCAGAGGTCCATTTGCTATAGACTCTAGCTCAGTGGAAAGCAGTGGATAGGCACAGGGCTGATAATGGCATTAAGTGGAAGTCAGCTGGGACTCAAAACATTCTTCCCTGTTCTCATACACTCTGGGAATACTCACAGCCAAGCTTGTAAACCCTAAATACAACTGGATGATTCTTCTTTGGAGAAAAGATATCCCAATGTTGATATTTGTGGGCTCCTAATGAAATCTGGCACATCATTGGTGCATCTTATAGTGAAGCCCATCAATTCAGTGCTTCTCACAACATAATGTGCATTGTGATCTTATTGAGATGCAGATTCCAAAAGCTGTAGTTTATAATGGGACCTGAGATTCTGCATTTCCAAAAAGCTCCCAATGAAGCCAATGCTAGTCCCTTTTGAGTAACACTCAGCCTCCATCCGATTGTTTTACAGCCTCCTTGTCCTTAAATATGAACAGATTGCTAGTGTTGCCAGTCTTTTGAGGATGGCTAATAACATAACAAATTAGCATAAAGATGGACCCAAAGAAACAGATCAAAGCAGAAAGGAGAAGAATAACTAAAAACATATCCTGTATAATAAAAGGCTAATATGCAAATAGACCAAATGGCGGAACAACCAGTCGCTATGGCATGCACTGACCATTAGGGGGCGTGCAAGGAACATGGTGGGCGTCGGCCACGGCCGGATAGTGGAGCAGGTTGGGGGGTGGGGGGGTGGTGCCAGACCAAGGCAGGGTGCCAGTCACTGTCATCGGGGCGAGCCTCTGGTGGTTACCAAAAATTCTTTGCTCCTGCACATTGCGGTCCTGCAGGTGCTCACACCTGCTGCTGGCACCAGCCCTGCTCGCACCTGCTGCAGGCGCCTGGTGCTGGCCCCAATCACTCAGTGCCATCAGTGGGTGTGAGCAGCGGCTTCTGGCTCCAATTGCCCCTCAGGGCTTCTCCACCTCCTGAGGGGTGATCAGGGCAGCAACCACTGCTCACACCCACTGATGGCGCTGGCCCCAATGGCTCTGCGCTGTCAGCAGGTGCAAGTGGGGCTGGTGCCATCAGCGTGTGGGAGCAGCAGCGGAGGGAGTGGGGCTGCCAGCAGACAGGGGCTGGGTGCCGTGGCAGGAGGGGTCAGTGGGGGTGTGGAGGATGGGCCAACACCCAACCCTGTGCCCCCTGCAGCCTCACAGTCCACAGTTCCATTCAAGGTGCACGAATCCAGGCACTGGGCCCCTAGTATATTATAATGTCCTCAAAGAGAAGATATTACTATCCATCAAACATATACTATGCTCAGAAAGATAGAAGATATTCCTGTCCATAAAACAAGGATCAAATAATACAGGGAGGGGCCAGTTGGGGGGGAAAAAAGATCTTGGAAATTAAATATACATTATTTAAAAACATTAATGTCAAAACATTAACACATAATTTGGGGGGACCGACAATGTCTTGAAGTTTACCCATGGCTGGTAAGTAAGGAAATCTGTTTTAAAGGGCTGTATGGGCCTTGAGGACAGGTGCTAGGGTTGTGTTTTGTTGTTGTTATTGTTCATTTTTTGGATCCTAATCCCCCCTTCTGCCCAAGAGCACTTAGCAGAGAATAAATCAACTAAGTTTGTTAAATTCTCCCTGGAGGCGACACTCAGGCAGGAGGTGCAGATGAAGCACAAATACAGTAGGTCCTCGGGTTACTTCGGAGATCCGTTCCCATGGTGCGACATAGCGCGATTCTCCCACCTACATAAGCACCTACGGCACTCACATGGAGCACATACACAACAGTAATCAAGTGAAACAGTAAAAAAATAAAAATTTAAAAGAAAGATAACAATTCCTGACCTTTACTTGTGGTAAATAATAAAAAACATAAAGCACATATGTACATATGTTGAAATGACGGAACTTTTTTTTTTTTTAATACATAAATGGGAGATGGCCACGTAACCACGAAACGACCTAGTGGAGTCAATTTAACCGGAGGACTGCCTGTGTGAGTTCAGATTCCGCGCGCGTGGATGAGAAGGTACGTGTGGCCGAGGTCCTGGGGGGTGAGGGGCGGCAAAGATAACCCCGCTGGCTGGCGGACGGGAGGCAGCTCCCCAGGCTCAGGAACCCAAGGAGGCCCATCCCAGGTGCCTTTTCACCTAGATGACTTCGCATTCCTGTCCTTCCTTGCCCTTTAAGCAACTTCTAATTATATAATTGGGCGTTTACTGTCTGTTCGCTCTACCAGACTATAGCTCCACTAGGGCAGGACCTTGCCTATCTCATTCACCACTGCACCCCCAGCCCAGAGCAGGGGCCCACTAAGCAGTGTTGGAGAAATGTGTGCCACTGGACAGTCATTCGTGTGGCATGAGGAAGGAACACGTCGACAAAACACATGCCGAGAGCAAAGAAGCCGGTTGGCAGATGACAAGGGCGCGCTACTTGCGAGTTCTCTGAAGTGACAGGAGCGGAAAGATGGAGCTGGACCTCTGGAACGAGCGGGCGGGAGGGAGGGGCTGGACAGTGAGGCCGGCCTGGGGACCACAGCGAGACCGGAGCTCGACAGGGGCGGGGCGTGAGCCGGCGGTAGGAAACTGGAGGTGGGGCGGCGGCACCGCGAGCACAGCCCTCCGGCCGCCCGCCCCCGCGCGCTGCGCGCGCGCGCACGAAGCGGAAATGGCGCCGCGGGGCCGCGCGTCCGGGCGGCGAGCGGAAGTGGGTGTGAGAGCGGAAGTGGCCGGCTAGAGCCGGGGGCTGGGCGGGGACCGGTCTTGTGGGTGAGGCGGCGGCAGCGGTGGCGGCGGCTCGGCAGGCGGGTTCAGGCATCTGGGGCCAGGTCGGTCCGGTGGGTGGGTGGGTGTCTCCACCGTCAGTGCGTGCATCTTCCCCTTTCCCTACCCCGATCCCTCTCCCCTTCTTCCCTCACCTCCTACCCCACCCAGACCCCTCCTCAGGGGGCAGCAGGGCCGCTCCCTCTGTCCTTCCTTCCCTTACCCATCCTCACCCGCCCTTGTTTCTCCTTCCCCTGCCCGGGGCAGCCGCCGCCATGATCCTGCTGGAGGTGAACAACCGCATCATCGAGGAGACGCTCGCGCTCAAGTTCGAGAACGCGGCCGCCGGGTGAGCGCGCGCCCGGGGACGGAGGGTGGCGGGGGAGGCAGAGTTGACCCCTGCTGATCCCCAGCGTTCAGCCCCCGAGACGTGGGGAGGAGAGAGATGGGGGACCTGGCCGGGTGTGGGCACTGGCCCGGCGGAGCAGACGTGGGAGGCGATTGGGTGCGGAGGGGTGAGGGGCAGAGGTGCGTGGGGAGCGGCTCCGGGGAGGATGCGGAAGCGGTGAGTGGACAGGAGTGCGCGTGCTAAAGGGCAGGCGACCTGTGGGACGTGAGGGCAGCCGGGGCCGGAACTCTCACCGGAGGGTGCCACTGCCCTCTGTGGCAAGCGTGGGACCTCTCCTCTCCGTATTCCCCGTCATTGTTAGGAACCTAAGACAGTCCCTACGCATTGGGTTCCAGGAGTTTGCAGGAATTCCCAGGGCTGGAGGAGGGCAGGAGCTGCAGGCTCAGGTCGTTCAGCCTTCTCGCACCCCACCCCAGCTCCTCGTCTAAAGGAGCAGGAGGGAAGCCTGAAAGCAGACCCAGTCTCGCTGCCAGAAAAAACACACGCCACCTCTCTAGTTCCCCTTCCCAGAACCCTACTGTGAGAGACACTGGCCATTCTGTTTTCTATTTCTCAAGCAAAGCTAATAGTCTCCCCATCCACACCCCTTCCTTATCTCTCTTCTTAGGCTCACATTCTCTTTTCCCCCACCCATGAGGCTTTATCTGGTTATCTCTTACGTTCTTATTCCAGCTCCCTGATCTGTGATTTCTTCTGTGGTAATTCTGGCCCAGGTACACACTTGAAATCGTCCGGTGTGTGAAGGGCCTCGGTAACCTTTTCTACCACCGGCCTTTTTAAACGTGGGCTTGGGACACATTGCCAAGGCAGCCTTCGCCGTCAAACGTAAGACTCCGTGGAAGACAGCCTCCTTCCTCCCCCAAAGCTGCTTTGCTTTTAAAACATGAGGCAGGGGATTTTAGCTTCTAATTTGTAGCGCCCTGTGGTTAGTCCCGTTGCCCATTTCCCCATCTGTGAGGACGGGGCTTCACATTTTGGTTACACAGTTGAGGAAATAAGTGCAGGCTGTTTCTGGTGAGCACGGAACTGGTAATAAGGAAACTTGATGCTTGGCGATCCATAGATGGGAGAGGATTGGCAGAAGGGAAATTGTAAGTAGTCATAGGAACCGGTGGCTTGGAGGCATTAAAAGACAGATACTTCTAACCCACTGCTGAAATTGAACATATTGTGTCTCCTATATCTTTTATAAGGCCACCGATTTTGATCTGTAAAACCAAGAACAGCTTTCCTTGAAATAATGCATACAGTGAACGGCAGCTTTGTTTCCTGCCAGGGGCTGCAGTTGCTTATATTTTAGGCTAACTTGCTTCTTGTCTTAAGCCTCCACTTACCAGTTCCTTTACATTTTAAATGTTGAAGCGAATCAGCTCAGACTTATTTTGGGTGATTGCTCTCTACTTTTAGAGCAGTGTAGCACACAAGAGGAAGTTAATTAACTTCTGCATTTTCACAGCTGATCCTAAGTGCATTCTCAAGTCCAGACTAGTAAAGAAATGAGACCTAGGTGGTTATAAGCTGGTGCATTTTCAAGTAGGAGCATGCCTTGTACTGTGGGAGTCTGTTCATATCTATTTGTGTACTAATAACTTGTGGTTCCAAAATATAGCCCATTATTCAGAACTTCAGCTCTATTCTTTTTAGAAAAGTACTCTTAAAAGGACCAACTAACCAATTTAGAGGACTTAAAAGTAGTCACTCAAGTCTGGAAGGCATAAGTTATAACTTCTAGGGCATTTCTTACAAAGTACATGTTGTAGCAGTGTTGGATATTGGGGCAGGGCAGTAAGGTTTGGCTTTTATTCTGGCCCATCTTCCCTTAGTGACGTGACTTTAAATAAGTGGGCTCAAAACATTCTGCTGAAAAGCACTTTGAAAATCTTTGAAACGAGACCATGATAGCCAGTTTAGGAAGTAGGACTTTCCTGGGATTGCACATGTAACACCCTGGTGTGAATTTCCAGGCATACAGGTAAGGTGAGGCAACAGAGAAGTAGTTGAGTATTTATTAAGGCACATGCCTAGGGTAGAACTTCCAGCAAAGGTTAACTAGTGTGATCATCATAAACATGTATGGGGTCCTACTAGTGCTCAGCACCAGCAGGACAGAAAAGGGGGGCCTTTCTGCGAGAGCCTAATGGCAGAGGCAGCTAAGGGGTGAAATGTGTTGGGTTGAAGATCAGAGAACTAAATTAAGGAAAAGGAGTAGCTTGGAGGAGAAACCCTGGAGTTTTGAAAGGCTTTGCCTGTGCGGAAACCTGCTAGAGAGGTCAGCTCCACCCTCCTTTACTCTTCTCAGAAGAAACCATTTGGGAGATTATAGTTCAGATCAACCCTCTCCAGAGTGAATCTTCCAACTCTGTCATAATCCTATATGGTAGCCAGTAGCTGTGTGTGGCTAGTTAAAGTGAAATAAAGTTAAGTTCCTCACACTAGTCACAGTTCTAGTGCTCAGTTTGCCCATGTGGCTAGAAGCTGTGGTGTTTGAACAGCACAGATGTGTAACATTTCCATTCTCGCAGAATATTCTCATGGACAGCAAGCACTCCTCCAGCTACTGAAAATGTAAGCATGAGATAGCCTTGAAACCGTTCTGTGGCATATAATTCAGAACACTGGCAGTAGCTTTCCTTTTGAGGTTGGTCTTTTTTTACATGATGCACCTCAGATCATCCTATTGGGTCTTCTTGCCTGTGACATCCTACTAAAAAGCTAAATTTCCTTTGGTAGTCACTCATTGGGTAAAGCAGTCCTATCATCTATGCTGTTTAAGAATACATTTAGTCATGATAACATTTTAATTTGGAGGCAGTTCCGACAAAGCCTAAGATTCATTCCAAACAAATTGCTTTTTATTTTTCCCTACCACACTCCTGGGAGAATGGCTTATTGGAATGATTCATATATCCTCACAAAATGATGATTATTGGTAAGTTGTCTTCCCAATAGCCTACAAACTAAGAGAAAGTGACTGATTAAAAAGCTATACTCAACATTGCAAATAACCTCATGTGCAAGGTCTTGTCAACAGCATTTGCCTTTTCAGTTAGGAATTCTTACCCAGACCCCCCAATTGAAATAGAAGTAATCTGTCAAGTTAATTAAATTCTTTTGTTACTCTGTACACACCAAGAACTTTTTCAGCCTCAAAAGCTAAGCTGTCAACTTAGCTAGAGTCTGGAGTCCAAGATTGAGAAAATGCTGTCTGATGCAAATTGCTGTTGATTTTAAGTGCATTCTGGCTCCTTGCCACAGCTGTGCATATTGTGGGGAGCTGTAGTTCTGTGAGGGGGAGTGAAGCTCAGTAAGCAAGCATTGCCAATTGGTGTGGGTGAGAACTGTGGGAAGAGATATTTGAAAAAGAAAGGAATAAATTAAATCTTGCTGATACCTTGTTCTCATTCCCAGCTATACTGCATATGTCCTCAGAGATAAACTGGTTTGAAATGACTTGGAATTAGGACATTGTATGTAGTGGCTGATTTGCTAAAAAGATCTGGTTGGTCTTTTTACGGGTCATTATAGTTACACACTGTTGCCTGTCCTCTGGCCTCCTTGGGACTGCTTTGGGCATGAAGCCCCAGAGCTACACTCCACCAACTGATGACTCCTTCAGGGCAGGGTCTGTCATTTTAGTCATCTTTCCCCACCCCCACCGGGCTTCCTCACATACATATTGTCAGTTTGGTAAATGTTTTCTTGAAGTAGATAAAGCCAGCTAGCATGGTTCTTACTTTCTTTAAGAGTTTATTGCTTTTCTGACATGGTGTGAATTGGCTTTTAGATCCTCTCCTCTGTATTTTGACATATGGCTTTAGCAGATCTTTACTATCTTTATAGTAAGATAGTGAGCAGAATTCAATAATTCCTTCAATTTATGGAAAGGGATAACTAGAAGAGAGACTTAAGTGCCCAAAGGGAATTGGATATATTTGGGAGTAAAAAACTCCAAAATTCTTCATGGAAAAAGAGGATTGGATAATACAGTTCTTGAAATCCATACAGTTCTTGAATGAATATACTATGTTTTAGTGTCTTGTGCTGTCCAGTCAGTAACCCTGAGGACATCTTCAGCTGGCTTGTACTGCTGATCCATTGCTTATTCTTGGAATTACAATTCCAAAACCTTTCCCAATTGTGGCTTCAAAGTCTGGTCTCCTCTGACATCACCTAGAAGAAAAACTAGTTTATTGGTTACCTTCTGTGAACCAGGCACTTTGCTATAAGCTGTAATATGGCTTCATTTGATTTCAAATGTGCACTTTGACAGAAGTTCCCATTTACAGTGGGGAAAACTGCTCTTGAGAGTTATGGGGAGTAGACATACATTCTAAGCATTGTGCACGTGCACCCAGCACTGGTGATTCCTGACCTTATTTATGATATGTCACACATAGATTGGTACATTTGGGTAAATGGCCTAGCCTCAAGGTCCTGCCACTGGACTGCCCTCAGGGCTGTGGGGATCATTATCTCAGCATAGCTTTAACTTAGTCATAAGACACTGATTACAAAACTTTGCTGTGCCGGATCATCTCAATTAGTCTTCACAACAGCCTTGTGAGGTGGGTGTTTTAATCTCCATTTTCTAGAAAAGGAACTTGAGACTCAGCAATATTAGAGTAACACTGCTTGTGGTTACATAGCCAGTAGGTGATAGAACTTGCATTGAACCGTCAGCTCTGAAGAACTTGGTTTTTCTGTGATTAAACTCACCCTCACTATATGAAACTTCAGCAGATGGTAGAACCGAAAATAACCGTTTATCTATTTGGCCTATTAAGGTTAAGTGGACCAAGATGCAGACCAATATTACACCCCTCTGCTCCATGATATTTTTAAGCCACAGGAGTAAACAACAAACACCTGGTCTTAGAATTGAGATAGATCTTATTATGGGATATTTCATACTCAGTATGGTCTCCTTGTTTGGACAGTTCTCGGACCTCTAACTCCCAGATGACTTCTCTCGCAGACTCCTTTGGCCTAGTGCTCTCTGCAGCCTGTCTCTCCTCTGCAACCTTTTGTGCAGCCATAAATAGTAAACTAAAATATTAATGGCAGTGATTTGACAAATATTCTCAAGTCAGGCAGAAACCACTTAGAACAGATCTTAGCGACTTCTCTCCTAGGGATCTGTGCTCAGGGAACTCTACAGACTAGAGAAATGTAAAATTTCAGAGTCAAAATGTTTCTTTGGAACCCTAAGGTGATTTATTTCTAGTTGATTCTTCTCAGTCTGTTAATGAAGTGGGAGAGTGAGGAACTCAGTCTTTCATTGGCTGAGTTAAAGCTTAAAGGTTAAAAAAGAAAACCACCACCACCTACTTACTACATGATGCAATGTCAACTTTTATAAACCCTCCACCCTTTCTGGCACAGCCAGCCTTCTCCAGGAAAATATGCTTCAGTGCTTCCTCCTGTTTGTGCAGCCTCTTAACATCTCATTCAAATGGACCACAGATTAAAATGCACTTCTTTCTTCTTTGCTCTTCTTTTCTAGAGATAAGGAATGGTTGTTGGCCATTCCTTGCTTCTGTTCTTGGCTCCAGTTTCAAATGAAAGATCAGAAGCAATTTAAATGTTCATCTCATTCTTTTCATCATATTCTGAACTCATTGCTTTTTCATAAACCCACTTGATGCTTCCATTCTTAGAGATACCAACATGTTTTTCCAATATGGATGGCTTTGATTTTTCAACAGAGCTAACATATACTCAAAAGAAGCCAGTTTCCTTGAAAGGTATTGTTGAGCCTCTGCAGCAGCTTTTTTAAATAGTCGAGCCATAAACCACATTATATATCCCGTTATTTCCCAGCAACCCTGGAGGGCAACTCAGTCTTGGTTCCTTTTACAGGTGAGGGAGCATGAAATCCTGAGCAAGTTAGGCAAGAATAAATGTGAAAATGTGTCTATCTTATCTACTGGCCCATAAAACAAAGTAGAATCATTTGAGTTAGTGGTAGCCAGCTGGTAAACAGTTTTCATTTGTTTCCTACCATCGGGCTTTGAGAAGTGGGGAGAGCATGTAGAGTAGCTTTTCACTGGGGGTTAATTGACTATTATTGTTTATAGCCAGGATATATGTCATGCTTTCTAGGTAATAGCTCAATAGCATTTATCAAATAGAAGTGCATGTACCAGACTAAGCTGGAAAGTGCACAGAGAGTATTAGGCTTATGAGGCTGCCTGCCTTCCATGACAGGTTCTTTCGTGTCTGTTCTCTTGTTTTATCTTTAGCAGTTCTATGAGGTAGGTAGGATCACTTGTGTTCTTTCATTTTATAGATGGGTAGATCAGAAAATACACACTATGGATAATAATCTGTCTGAAAATATGGTCCTGGTGAAAAAGCTACAGTTGGAAAACAAGTGTCTTGACTGTTCTCAGCGGTTTCACAATGTTGTTTTGTGCTACACTTTCTATGGAAGTATAGCATTGCAATTACAAAACAAAACTAGGGTAGAACCAGTCAAAGGTGGCTTCATAAAGGAGAGCGGTGAGTACTTCGGTGATACAAAGGGAGAGGGAGATGTGCAGGAAGACTTCTATATTGGCTTTGAAATGGAATAGAACTTTCTGTTTTGCTTTATGGCCTGAAATCATCCTTTTACTTTGAATAAATTAAAAGCATTCTATATTTTTTTAGCAGTTTTCCTGCTGAATGTACTACCTCCATCACTACTGTCCTGAGGGGAGGCACTGACCAAAAGATGGCATCTTGTGGTTCATAAATATAAACATGTATATCAGGATCTTAAGGAATTCAGAGCTGAACCACAATAGCTCTGAGCACCAGCCACAACAGAGATTCCACATCGGCTGGGAAACAAAAGCTGCATCTGTCCTGCTTCCCTTTTTTTATCCTCCACCTTAAGTAAATCCAAAGATTCAGGTGTATGAAAAAATGAATTGTGTATTCAGATCAGCAGTAAGCATAAGATTGCATCAGAGTGGTCTGATCTTAAATAAAACTCAGGAGCCTTTGCAAGTCCCCTTGAAGGCAAGCAGCAATACAGTTAACTAAAGAATTTTTGTTTTGCAGAAACAAACCAGAAGCAGTAGAAGTAACATTTGCAGGTAAGTGTCTTTATCTCAATTCTATAAAGAGAAGACACAATAAAAAAATAGAAAACAGCCCTAACCGGTTTGGCTCAGTAGATAGAGCATCAGCCTGCGGACTGAAAGGTCCCAGGTTCGATTCCGGTCAAAGGCATGTACCTTGGTTGCAGGCACATCCCCAGTGGGGGGTGTGCAGGAGGCAGCTGGTCGATGTTTCTCATCGATGTTTCTAACTCTCTATCCCTCTCCCTTCCTCTCTGTAAAAAATCAATAAAATATATATTTTTTAAAAAATAGAAAACAAATTTGTTCCTCAAACAAGCCTTGACATTTGGAGCACTATCCCTTAAATTGTCAAATCGTTATGAGGTCTTTATTATAGATGATTTTAAAAAATATTTTTATTTGTTTCAGAGAGGGAGGAAGAGGGAGAGAAAGATAGTAACATCAGTGATGAGAGAAAATCATTCATTGGCTGCCTCCTGCATACCACCCCCTACTGGGGATCAAACCCATAATCCAGGCATGTGCCCTGATCAGGAACTGAACTGTGACCTCCTGGTTCATAGGTTGACACTCAACCACTGAGCCACACCAGCCAGGCTATAGATAATTATTTTATGAATTTATGAACTGTATAAAATTGCCTGCTGTTATCTTGGAAGTTTGGGTTTAATTTTGTGGTACAAAATAAGGGGTTTTTTTAATTTTGAAATATTGAGATGTTATCTTCAAGTAGCCATCTCAGTTTGCCTAGAACTAGAGTAGTGTGGAAACACAAAAATGCAGAGACCTATTCAAAAAGTTAGAGATGTTACTGTTTTCTATTCCCTGCAAAGAATTAAGCGATAATACTACTTTCTTGCTCTGTGAACTTTGAGTTATACAGCCACCCTCTGTAAAATGAGAATACTTGACTAGATGATCTTGGAAGCTGAAGTCTGAAGTGCTGTGATTTTGGCGGTAGGTAGGCACAGTCCCCATACCCTCCTAGCTAGGAATGCTAGATGTCCCTAAAGAAATGGCAGTCATCACCTAATTTCAGGAACTATGTAGGGCAAGTTCTCTGTGTACTACAGGAAGGTAGAAGCCAAAGAGAAAGGAGGCCTATAGATTAGAAGAAACTTAAGGGATAACCAAATGCAGTATGTGGGCCTTGTTTGGATCTGAATTCAAATAAGAAAACAGTATTAAGAAAACTTTTTTGAGATAGCATTTGGACATTTGACTAGATATTCGATATTAGGAAATTATTTTAAAATCTTAGGCATGATAGTGGTGATGTAGTTGTGGGTTTTTTAAAAGTCTATTTATTTTCTAGAAATTCTAAAACATTCTAAAATATTTATGGTGTGATGTCTGGGATTTGGATTAGAATCAAGTCCATTGGGGGGGGCGGTGTCTAAATAAAACAAGATTGGCCATGTATTGATAATTGTTGAAGTCATAATAGGAATAGGGGTTCATTATACTGTTCTTTTAACTTTTATACATTTAAAGTAGGTCAGAATAAAAGTTTTATTAAAAAATTTTCCAGCCGAAACCGGTTTGGCTCAGTGGATAGAGCGTCGGCCTGCGGACTGAAGGGTCCCAGGTTCGATTCCGGTTAAGGGCATGTACCTGGGTTGCGGGCATATCCCCAGTAGGAGATGTGCAGGAGGCGGCTGATCGATGTTTCTCTCTCATCGATGTTTCTAACTCTCTATCTCTCTCCCTTCCTCTCTGTAAAAAATCAATAAAATATATTTAAAAAAAAAAAAAAAAAAAAAAAAAAAAAAATTTTCCAATACCAAGCTGTGATTAAGGTAAGGATAGCTTTGTAATTTTAGAAAAGAGCAAAGAAATGGGAACTTAACAGTTCCCAGTGTTTCTGCTGACTGCCCACGTGGATTTAAAATAAATGTCGCCGAGCCGGTTTGGCTCAGTGGATAGAGCGTGGGCCTGCGGACTCAAGGTTCCCAGGTTCGATTCCGGTCAGGGGCATGTACCTTGGTTGCGGGCACATCCCCAGTGGGGGGCGTGCAGGAGGCAGCAGATCGATCTCCCTCATCAGTGTTTCTAACTCTCTAGCCCTCTCCCTTCTTCTCTGTAAAAAATCAATAAAATATATTAATAAATAAATAAATAAAATAAATGTCAATTTACTTATATGCCTTCTAAAAAGAGGGACTTTCTTATGGCCTGCAACAGATAGGTACTTTGAGATATTATTCCCCATTCCCAAGTTAAGCAATCTTACTTACTTTACTTACAGATTTTGATGGGGTCCTCTATCATATTTCAAATCCTAATGGAGACAAAACAAAAGTGATGGTCAGTATTTCTTTGAAATTCTACAAGGAACTTCAGGCACATGGTGCTGATGAGGTAAGTTCCACATCATTTTCCTTGGGACTCACCCTTTGTTTTTCTCCGCTCCCTTTGTTGACAACTTGCCACCCAGAGAAAAGATCCATGGCACTGAATTTCCCCCACTGGCACTGGCCACTCTGGATAGCTTGCTCACCTAACCAGGGTTTTGGTTTTTTGTTTGCTTTTTACTCTAGAGAAATAAAGATGTTCCCTAACCATTGAAAACAAAAACAGCTTTAGTTCTAAAATTAGAGCAAAGAATACTCTTCGTTGACTGATAGAAAAATGGCTACCATGAGAATGAGATGGGTTCCTTTCTATTTCTATAACAGGTCAAGCAGGTATATTAATTCTGGCCTGTTTAAAGTTTATAATCATAATTTTTCATTCTGAACATGTAGGCACAAATCTTCCATTTAAATTTTTACATTTAACATTCTTTAGAGCTGGCCTCTTAAAGTACCTCCTCTTCTCTATGACTGCCTTAGGGGAACTATGAAAGGCTGTCCATGCGTTGTGAAACCCTTGGTGGCCATGCCTTATTCACTGGTTTCTTTCAATAGTTAAAGTAGCAGGTTTGGTTCCTGTTGAACTATATTTGCTCTGAGGAGAGCCATTTATGGAAGAAAGAAACTGCTATTACACCAGTGTGCGCACATTGTGGTTGGGTCTCAAAGCAGGAAGTATGACTCAGTTCCTGAATCAGTTTTCAAATATCTTTTAGTTTTAACAAGCTAGGTTCTTCTTAATCAGCCATTTCTATTTTTTTTCCGATTAAGAGTAGTAGCTTTTGATTATTTAAAATTTATGTAATGAAAAGATTGTTTGCAAAAGAATATGATAGAAATCTCAATAATTTTTTAGTTTAAAAACTAAAATTATATGTTAACCAAACAATGCCAAAAGCCATTGGTAGTCACTTACCTTAGTTATTCATATGCAGTTGATTTGCCCCATAAATTCAAGGGAAGAGTCAAAACCTTTTCTGATTTGCCTCTTAAGTTCAAAGGAAGAAGAAATGTTTAAAGAGTTTGTATTCATAGTTATTTTACCTGGGAAAGAAAAGCTTCAGGAAGAAGATCTAATCATATAAAGGATAATATTAAAGATAGTAGCTGATTCTTCTCTTTACCAGATAGAGAGCAAGAAGAAATAAGTGACTCTTAAAGTGGCCCTGCTTAGATTATCTGTAAAATAGCGACCTGAAAATAATTGTTAAACAGTTGAATAGCCAACCAAATTGTGTAATGATCTTCCCTACACAGTCCTCTCTCTGTAAAGATCTAGGTGCAATAATTATAATAATCTTTAGAAGGGAAAGAAGTGTTACTTAAGCTAGATTTCTTAAATCTCCTTCCAGTCTGTGCTTTCCTTCCAATGGAACACCAGAACACATTGCTCTTCTTAGAGCTACCACAAGGGTCAAAGAACCAACCCCACCCACTCAAGTGGGTGGAGTGAGTAACATTCACAGTGTTGGAGCAGAGTGCACAGTAAGTGGCTCCCTGGGTTGGTTAAACAGTGACCAGCCTGCAATAACCACAGGAAGCTTGTTACTTTGTCACAGGCCCTTTTTCAAGGCGTAAGGCCTCCGCCTCTATGGTGGGAAGGTTTGATGGGGTGATTGATAGGTTATCTATACCATCTCCTGGTGTTAGGTTGGAAGAGTGGGCACAAATTGAAAAGTGAATCATAGTTAAAAGTGCAAGTGAAGTAAACCAGGTGCGTTGGCTGGTTTGATCAAGGGGAGGGAACAGAGGAGTTGAATGTGTTATAAATTTGGCTCTAAAAACCTTTTAGATCTTAGACCTTAGTAACCCTAGAAGTAAACCTAATCTTAGGGGCTGTGGTTTCTGACATATCTGATTTCCGCTTCCTCCAAATACTAACAGTGCACATAGTACAGAAGTGTAGCTCAGGAGCAGTGTGCCAGTTAAGATTCTTGTAAGATGTGCATGTTATTTTTCCCCCAGAAATTCTTTATAAGAAGCATATAAGACACCTGAAGATCAGAACTCTCTGCCACCAAGAAACTCCAAGACCTTGAACCTTTCCCCTTCAGTTCCTCTTCTGTGAAAGAGATACCTCACAGTGGCTATATGGTCACCAAATAGGAACTATATGTGGCATTATTTATTTTTTGCCTTTATACAAACTGATCTGATCACTGGTTCATGCTTTGAGGTCCACCCCATTATCCGAATTTTGCAGTTTGAGAATTTCTTCCAGCTAAAGGAAAATGGTTAAATAATATGTGAAATATTAAGGAATACCTAAGAATGGGAGCACGGAGAACCTCACCATGTTATAATTTTCTCAAATGGGACATAAAATATATGGTCTGCTGCTTTTTAAAAAATACCTAGAGAGCACCTTGAAAATAAGATTAGAAGAAAAACATTGATATTCAGTCACATCTATTTATTGCTTGTCCTGATGTGCGGGTATATGTAACTGAGACCACAGCAGTGAACAGCAGAGTGCCTGCCCCCATGGAGCTCCACTCTGTTGCTGCCTGTGTCTACAGTGCTTTTCTTTGGCGAATGCAGTTTTTTAAAACATGCAGGTATAACTTCTATAATTAAAACAAAAGTTTGTGCTTTATTGATTTCAGAGAGGAAGAGGGAAGGAGAGAGAGAGAGAAACATCAGTGATAGAGAGAATCATTAATCGGCTGCCTCCTGCACACCCCACACTAGGGATCGATCCTGCATCCCGGGCATGTGCCCTGACCGGAAATTAAATCGTAACCTCCTGGTTCATAAGTCAACACTAAACCACTGAGCCACGTCAGCTGGGCAAATAGCTATCTTTTTAGTGCTTAATGTGTCCAATGTAACATTAAGTCAGAACAATTCCTTCCAAAATAAAAAGTTTGTTTCTTAACCCATGGCAGCCTAAGAGCAATTTCCACCAGGTGAAGCAGTCACACTAGCACAGAAAAAATGGGAGGTGTGAAAAGGTTTTATCATTTACTTCAAAAAGCTGGAAAGTAGCCAGCAGTAAGTATTGGTTTTGGGGAAAATGCCTTTAGAGAGTCTTCTGTGGACCCATCAGTATAAATAACTGGCTAAGATTCAGTTATCCATTGTCTTGCCTTTAAAAAGCTGGTGATGAGCAAAATAATTTTAAAGTATTCAAAATGAGCAGGCTAATTAGAATCAGTTCCCAAAAATTGTGATTTTATCTCTTTATTCACCTGGGTTAATGGTTTGGCTGTACTTACTTGATAACTAATATTATCTATATTCACTTAGCATGCATCCTTCTGCTCTATTGAAAAAAAGATGTTTACCTGCAGTGTATGATCTGGAGGTTGTGACCAAGTCCTAAAAGAGTAAAGGATGAGCCTTGATTGAAAATCAGGTCCTAAGCTAACCTTTTGGATTTAATAGTTCTGTGAGTGACTTGCTTGGTATCTCAGATAAATCTGCTTCCCTCTATCGTTTCCCATCTACCGAACGAAATGAAAAATGCTGGCTTAGGAGAAGCTTGGCAAACACAGTGCTTTAAAAATAATGAAATTATCATGACCTTTGGATTAACATATTTGTTTTTGTATTTTCTAGTTACTAAAGAGAGTGTATGGGAGCTTCTTGGTAAATCCAGAATCAGGTACGTGGCAATATATATGACTGGACAGACACGAAAAGAGACCTGCCCTGTTTGTACTATGCTTTTTTTAGCCAGTGGATTTTGTTTATTATCTTGCAAATATTTCTGTATGACCCCAGTTCCCATTTCAACTCTCCATAAAAATAGTTTTTAAGGGGCTTTGCATTGTTCAATAATGGTACACAGAGTGGTGTACAGTAATGGTGTATGTTTTTTCACATTTATTTAAAGGGGCCAGTTGACTTTCTTATTATTCTTTCAGCCAGAGAGCCCCCTTTGTGGTGATTAAGATGCCTTTTGAAAAGACTAAGCAAATATTGATTCCCACCCCAATCCCTAGTAATACCTTTTTCTGTACACAGCACATTTTGGAGAAGGAAAAGGAATATTCACAATTGTTCTCACATTTTTAAATAACAAAAATGGCCACAGGAATTAAAAAGTTCCATTGCCATCCTTGATTAGAATAGCTATGTTATACTGCTTTAAAGGAAGTTTAAAGTAGAAAAGCAATATTTTCATCCCTGAATGATTAAGTGATCATCTCAAATTTTGAGGCATTTAACTGGGCCCCATAGTTGGACCAGGTAGTAAGACCATTTAAGGGTATTGTTTTTTACTCAAATATTATTGCTGTGGTACCTTGATTAATACATTGTTTTAAGAAGGAAGATGTGTCTGTCACTTTCTTTTAATAGCAATTACTTTTGCTAGCATATTGACTTCTTTTTTCTGATATGGCCCTGACTCACCACTCCCCTTACAATACTTGCTGTCTCCTATATGCTGCTTAGAAGCAAAATATCAAATACAGAAAGGTACCTTTGGAATGTAACTTGTTACTAGGAGTATTTGTGGATGGGAGTTTTAACTGTCATCCATAAGGAATGCTGAAATGTGTTAATCTCCAAATTGATGGTACCAATATATTGCAGAAATAAAAAACAAAGGTAAATAACACTGTAGACTTTAAGAGGAATCAAGGAGTTTGAGGGAGGATGGAAGGAGAGAAGGAGAGAGAGGAAGAGAAGAGAAGAGAAGAGAAGAGAAGAGAAGAGAAGAGAAGAGAAGAGAAGAGAAGAGAAGAGAAGAGAAGGAAGAATCAGAGCTAAAACAGAAAAATCACGTAGGAACTCTTGGGCATGCTTGTCACAGCTCAGATCCTAAAATCTATCAGGATAACCTGAGTAAACACAGAGAGCTTATGCTTTGTACCTGCCTTTTTTCCACTCCCTGCTAAAGCACAGACATTGTCAGATTACAGACCTGTGTTCACACAAGTGCAAAACATGTGAAAATAGTGTCTCTCCTCTTTTTCTATGGATTTATCTGGGCAAGTTTGGAAAACGCAGCAGGGCATACTAGATTTTTTATTTTCTTCATCCTCAGTATGTTCTTTTCATCATATCAGAAGCCTTACTTAAAGTCTGACTTCAGCAATGGTTTTGTTTATTTTGTTTTATTTGGCTTCTTAAAGCTAGCAAACCTCAACTTTAAATATTTTCCTTTTTTATCTAATCTTGTAGTCTTTTGCTTACTGGTTTTTGGGTCCCTAAAAAGGAATAATGCTTGATATTATTTAATATTGGAGGGCCAAAAATGTGCTAAGCACTATCTAGAATAGAGATTTACGTAGCTCATGCTCTCAATGAGGATAGACTCAACAAAAAACACAGACTGAGGAATGTTCTTGGGAAAAAACTAAATTAAAGGTTCAAGATGTTCAGCAATATGAAATCCTTTGCAGTTCTGGTAAAAGTATTCCCATCAGTTGCCTAGAATATGAAATGATCCTCAGTGATGTACAGATATTTATCTATAGGCATTTGGGCACATATTAATCATATCACTATATAGTCAAGTGTGCCAGCCTTGTGTGCTGGCATTTGTACTCGGTATGCTGTAAGGAGCCAGGATAGTGCAGTGGTCAGCAGCCTTGGATTTCAGTCCTGTTCTGCCTCATTTATTGATGACTCGCTGTGTTCCAGACACTTTAAATATTGTACTTTTCTCTTAAGTCTCCCAATAGTCTCCCCCATCTCACCACCCCCTTTTTTAACAGATGCAAGAGTTAGAGGGGTTAGGCAATCTGTCCAAGGTCACAAAAGTGGCAAGGCCAGGATTTGGCTCCAGTTGTGTTTAGCTCCAAATAGAGGTGCCTCTACCTCTCCATCATGCTGCATTGGTCATGGCACTTTGCCTGTTTGAAGCTCTTTTTCCCTCTGAATGAGAATAAACATCTGACCTGCCTGTTTCAAAGAATTCCTATGGAGACCAAATGAAATAAAATATTTTCAAACATTTTGAAAAATGTAGTGTATACAAATAAAAACTACTGGAGATATTTTTTTTCTAGATTTTTCCATTTTCTGCCTCCTTCCACAAAGGACTTGGAATGTTACATAGGAGGTATTTTTATTATCAAAAAGATACCCAATGCCCTGCCAGTGTGGCTCAGTGGTTGAGCATAGACCCATGAACCAAGAGTTCAATTTCCAGTCAGGGCACAATCCTGGGTTTCAGGTTCAATCCCCAGTAGGAGATATTAAAAAAAAAAAAAGATGCCCAGTTTGTTGGCACTTGGTACATTAAATCTCAAAAATTTTACTCAGTCCCCTTCACAACTGTGCATAGAACACTAAATTTTTAATCAAATTTTCCAGAGTGTGTCATCCATTTATTTGTAATCAGTCATCTTCAATATTGATTCAAATTTTGCATAGCATTTGTTAATTAGCTGTATATATTTACAGTGATGTTACAAGAATTGAGATTTTATTTCACCTCATTTGTCCTATGAGGTAGGTGGGAATGGACAGCATTCTACCGGGGTTAAAAGTATGATCATGGAGACAAAATAAAATGTCTTAAGAACTTGGAAAGTTTTTGTTTTTTTAATAATATCATACTGGGTGTTTTTTTCCCTCCAGGATACAATGTCTCTTTGCTATACGACCTTGAAAATCTGCCTGCATCCAAGGATTCCATTGTGCATCAGGCTGGCATGTTGAAACGAAATTGTTTTGCCTCTGTCTTTGAGAAATACTTCCAGTTCCAAGAAGAGGGCAAGGAAGGAGAGAACAGGGCAGTTATCCATTATAGGGATGATGAGACCATGTGAGTATAGAATATGGTCCTGAAGCTTGGGTGTGGCTGTCGCACACGCTTATCAAAAGGCATACAGCCAAGTCAAACCTTAGACTGTTGTGTGAACCCTCCTCCTCTGAAGTGTCTTTCTCATAAATTCTTCAAGCCAGGATGTATGATTTGAGGTCAGAGGGGAGGCTACTTCCCTAGTCTCCAGTATTGAACGTTGGCAAAAGATAAAAAGAGAATCCAGTGCTTTCCTTAAAGGTACCATAGTTCTGAGTCCCCTTCAGTAATATAGCCAGATAATCAGGAGGTAGAGGGTGCCCATAGGTTCTGTGTTATTGCAACTCTTGCGTCATCTACATGCTGTGAGTCTCACTGAATGTAAATAAGTAAAACTTCTAAAGTGGTGTTCAGAGAATCACTAACTCGAGATTCCATTTCATATCATATAGACAAAGTTAATAACATCTACTTTGGTGATTTTCATCTCCTGCCGCTCTCAGGCCATGCATTTATTATACGGACTTTGTTGGCCATAACTACTTAGTCTCACTGGGCATACCTTGTTTTATGAATTAAGAGATTTATGACTTTACCCTCCTAATTTACTTGTAGATCAAGTTCTTAACAAAACCCCATTCTGATTCTGTACTTACTCATGGGTTTTGTTCCCCTCAGGTATGTTGAGTCTAAAAAGGACAGAGTCACGGTAGTCTTCAGCACAGTGTTTAAGGATGACGACGATGTGGTCATTGGAAAGGTGTTCATGCAGGTATGGAGCGAACATCTTGGGGCAAAACCATAGCGTGGTGGTTTATAACCTGGCACCAAAACCCACCATAGGCACAGGAAAGAGAACTCTCAGTTCTGTTGATGTTGGACCTTGTTGAAGATTTAATTAAACAGCCCCCACCAAACTCACTGAATGTATCTTAGTGGTTTTAGCCTTTGTAGGACTGGACTAGAGGGTGATTTGAATATTTAACATACTAACAATATGACTAAAATATTAAGCATCCTTCCTGCCATGGGGGTCTTTGATTTAAAGCTTGGTCACACTTCCTATCCTCTTGTATTCATCAGATTTCTGGCAAGGTCTATTGACTTGTGTCACTAGATTTCTGGGTCTGATACCTGCTAATCAGTTGCTGGCTCTGGGACATGAGAGCTCATGATGAAGTGGTATCCAGGCTGATTCCTCCTGAAATGGCTTAGCATTCAAAACCTAGTATAGTGGTTAAATTTTCAAAAAACTTTATGTTCGTTCTGTTCCTTAGCAGGGTGATGAGATTTAAGAATTCTGGGACAGAGTCTTGGGTTGAAAGATAGTTGTGCTTAATATAGTGAGGGTACTTTATTACGACGTGGCTAGGGAAATCTTCAAAAGTGATCTCAATTTGATCCATCTGTCATGGCTTTTTGTGTGTAGACTAATGAATCAGAAACTCTAATTTTGTAGCCCCTATGCAGAAGAATTAGAATATGAATACTTCCAGCCTTTGAGAGTAATAAATTTTGTGTGTATGTTAGAGAGAGAGAAAGTGTGTGTGTGTGTGTGTGTGTGTGTGTGTATGTACATAGATACATACATATATATATATCTTGGGTCCAAAATGTAAGCCTCCAGACATGAGCTTCATATATTTTTGTGCAGAATTGACGGGAATTAAATGCAGTAGCTCAGAAATTGGGGTAAATCCAGACCAGCGAACTAATTTTAAAAGCTATGAAGTATATATTTAGATTTGGCTGGTTTTTACCAATCTTGTTCCATTTTATTCCAGGCGACATCTTAGCTTCTTTTTATACTCTAAACAGATCTTATCTTGGAGAGTGTACTGGAGATTTGTTTCCCAGGAGAGTTTTGTGTATTCTTTTTTTGTGTATGAATGTAAACTCGTCCCTCACAGTACATGTGGTAGAGGACTTGTCTAAAAGAGAAAACAAAGTCTCTGCATTTTTGCACTGACAGTATCTCCAGTTAGTGACCAGCCTGGCACTGTGCAGACTCATATGGTGTCTGGGAATGTGGAATGGCTGTGTTCAGGAAGCCATCTGCCTGCCTCCCTCTCCAAATTTAAAGTCTGGGGTCACTTATTTGAAATGACTATAGAAACCTAGACTGACTTTGCCAGTTTTTCCCCCAAAATAAATAATCTGTGCATTTTCTTGGACCAGTGATTCTAAATTTCTAGGAGAAAGAACCATGGATGCCTGGCACGGAGTGCTGTGACCTGGGACACTGTTTGGAGTCCCTCATGGTCACTGGTCTGCTTGCTGTGGGCCTTTGGGTTTTCCCATGCCAACACGCACTTTCAGCCTGATCAGAACCCAATTCCTGCTTTTGTCATTTGGCAGACACACTCTGAGGGATGCTACTGCCTGTAGAAAAAAGACGGAGTTTCCAGTCCCCATTCACATAAATGATCTAGTGCCTGGATTTGGTGCATTATCTTTGTAGGCCTATCTATAAGCTGATGTATGCCCACAAAGAGAAAGGCTCGTAGATGTCATCATTTCAATGCTTATTCTGTGAGAAGCAATTAATGACTCTTGGAGATTGGAGTATGGTAAACTAGAATTTTTCCGTATTAGATCTTAAAGTCAGTAACTAAGAAAAGTTAAATGGAAACCACTGGGTTCTGTATGTTGAGGGACAAGACACAAGCATTCTGCCTCTTTAGATAGTTGTGAAGATAATATTTTGAGGACCCTC
The DNA here is from genome assembly GCF_964212035.1 of Myotis nattereri. Classification (NCBI taxonomy): domain Eukaryota; kingdom Metazoa; phylum Chordata; class Mammalia; order Chiroptera; family Vespertilionidae; genus Myotis; species Myotis nattereri. The sequence continues at coordinate 21,755,392 of NC_138082.1, forward strand.
GCTATCTGTATATATGTGTGATTATATATAATATACTAGAGGCCTGGTGCATGAAATTTTGTGCATGGGTGCGACCTCTAGGCCTGGCTAGCAATCGAAGCGCGAGTGTCTGGTGTGGATGGGCAGGTCTCAGCTGATCTCTGGGCCCCTGGGCCCCCGCGTGCCCCCTCTGTCTGAGTCATCGGGCCCCTGCCCAGCTCACTCTGCACCTGGGAGCCCCACTCGCACCTGCCTTGGCTTGGCGCCACCCACTCACCTGCTCCACCATCCCATCACAGTCCTGCTCTCAACAGGGCCCATCATGACTGGCAGCACCTCCATTGTGGCCCACTGCTAGCGCCATGTTGCCGACACCCACCATGTTTGGCACCACCCCCTGGTGGTCAGCACACATCATAGCGAGTGGTCGAACTCCTGGTTGAGGGGACAGTTTGCATATTAGGCTTTTATTATATAATAATACTAGAGGCCTGGTGCACAAATTTGTGCACAGGTGGGGTCCCTTGGTCTGGCCGGCGATCGGGGCTGATCAGGGTGGCAGGAGGTTGGCCAGGGGGAAGGGCCACAGGAGGTTGGCTGCGCAGGGGAGGGGCTGAGGGAGGTTGGCTATGGGAGTGCACTGACCACCAGGGGGCAGCTCCTGCATTGAGTGTCTGCCCTGTGATGATCAGTGCGGTCATAGCAACTGGTTGTTTGGTTTTTCGGTCATTCGGTCACTTAGGCTTTTATATATATAGATATAAGATATTTTCCTGACCTAGGAACAGAGTCAGAGTCAGTAATTTTTTTGTTTGTTTTGTTAATCCTCACCCAAGGATACTTTTTCCATTGATTAGAGAGTAGAAGGGAGAGGAAGAGATGGAAAGAGAAAAACATTGATTGGTTGCCTCCCACACACACCCTGAACAGGGATAGGGATCAAGCATGCACCTGAGGTACATGCCCTTGACCAGAATTGAACCTGGGACCCTTCAGTCCTTGGGCCAATGCTCTATCCACTGAGCCAAACTGGGTAGGGCCAAAGTCAGTAATTTTGTTAGATATTGCCAAGCCCTCTTCCACAGAAGGTGTACCATTTTCCCTTCCACCCGTTTTAGCATGCCCATTTCCTCAGAAAGTGTTGTCAGACTTTTGGATTTCTTTCAATCTAATGGTTTTTAAATGGTATCTATGTTCCATTATGAGCAAGGTCAAAACATATTTTATTATGTTGAAGGTTTTTGTTTTTCTCTTCTTGTGAGATGTCTTTTTATGTTCTTTACCCATTTTTCAGTTGGGTTATTGATCTTCTCTATTTCTTTTCTTTCTTTTTTTTTTTTAATATATTTTATTGATTTTTTTACAGAGGGGAAGGGAGAGGGATAGAGAGTCAGAAACATCGATGAGAGAGAAACATCGATCAGCTGCCTCCTGCACATCCCCCAATGGGGAAGTGCCCGCAACCCAGGTACATGCCTTTGACCGGAATCGAACCCGGGACCCTTCAGTCCGCAGGCCGACACTCTATCCACTGAGCCAAACCGGTTTCGGCTTCTCTATTTCTTTATATAGTAAGGAGATTAGCCATTTGTCTGTGATAAGAGTTGCAATTTTTCCCCCCAGTTTGTCATTAGATTTTGTGGTCTTTTTATTCCCCCATGCAGAAGTGCTTATTTACACATAATTACATTGATCAATCTGGTCCTTTATGGCTTTCTTGATTTTGAGTCATAGACACTCCTTTCCTACTTCAAGATTATAAAGAAATTGACCTAGCCTGGCCGGCATAGCCCAGTGGTTGGGCCTGTGAGCCAGGAGGTCACGGTTCAATTCCAGGTTGGGGCACATGCCTGGGTTGCAAGTTTGCTCTCCAGTAGGAAGCGTGCAGGAGGCAACCGATTGATGATTCTCTCCTGTCGTTGATGTTTCTATCTCTCCCTCTCCCTTCCTCTCTGAAATTAATAAAAATATATTTAAAGAAAAAAAGAAATTGGCCAGTACCGGTTTAGCTCAGTGGATAAAGCTTCGGCCTGCGGACTCAAGGGTCCCCGGTTCGATTCCGGTCAAGGGCATGTACCTTGGTTGCGGGCACATCCCCAGTGGGGGGCCGTGCAGGAGGCAGCTGATCCATGTTTCTCTCTCATGGATGTTTCTGGCTCTCTATCCCTCTCCCTTCCTCTCTGTAAGAAATCAATAAAATATATTAAAAAAAAAAAAAAAAAGAAAAGAAATTGACCTGTATTATTTTTCTAGAATTTGTAGTTTCATTTTACACATAATTTTTTTTTTATTATCTGTTTGGAGTTTCTCCTGGACTGTAACATAAAAGATGGACCCAGCCAGCCAGCCATGACTACCTACTGGTCCCAATAGCAATAATTTGAAAGCCCATGTGTATACTACTGATTCAAGATGCTACCTGTATCATATACTAAACTTCTGTAGATACTTGGATTTATTCTGAACTTCTGTAATAAATTGTGCTGTTGCAGAAAAGAAAAATAGTATTGTGATGCTCAAAACATCCTACCTGGAGGGAGAAAAAAGAGATAGTATTGCTGATACATATGTAGCAAAGACACTAAGGAAAGAAACTATTTGGGTGGGTTGGTGGGTTGATTTTTAAGTGTTTAGAGAGAGAACCAAAGAGAAAGACATGACATTTCTGAAGGATAGTCCCAAATGAGAATACTGTATATTTGTTAAGTCTTAAATGTATTATTTTCTGTCTGCAGAACTAATGAAATAGTAGTTTCACCTCAGATTTATAAATACCCTATCTGGATATGAATGCCGCATTTATAAGTGAATTGGAGCCTTCGATAAACTTACTAAACACAAAAAAATGCTGGCAGATGGTTATTATCTGTTTTGTTTTCTCCCCTGAGGCTGAAGAGTAAAACCGATAGAAGTTAGAAAACCTCCCAGCCACTTTGCATAATGAAAGGTGTTTTCTAGAGATGGGCAATCTCTAGAGTTTTGCTTTAGGAATTTCCATTTTGAATGCTCTTAACTCCTTTTCAGCTTCTCCAAATAATTTTCTTTTGGAGAACAAAATTCAAAAGGGAGTAACCTAACCTAGCTATGTTGATTTATTTTCCACCAACTGAGATCCCAGAGTAGACTTTAGAACTCCTCAAGTGTTATCCTTCCTTTGCCATTAATTTGCTGGGGGCTTCCTGATCAATGTGTATTATTCCTACCTCCAAAAGGAAATATAGTTTCTGTTCCTTCCTGTAGAATGTATGACACTAAGTCAGCTAGGGTAGAAATGCTTTTTTTTATTCAGCAATCCATGTGCTAGGCAGCCTCTTTGAAGGACAAAGGAAAAGCTAGAGGAATAAAGCAGAATCCTTGGCTTGAGGAACTCACAACCTGGTAGGGAAGCCAGCTGCATTAATAAATAGTGCAGTGTCATAGTAGAGGTTTGTAGAAAAGACATGGGAAACCAAAGGAGAGAGAAGCCAGCTGCCCCAGACTGCTGGGGATGGCATTATTAAAGAGGTCATAGCTGAGCGTAGTAGAAGAGCGGCTGTTTAAACATGCTTTTAGTGCTCATAAAACTCAGGTCTTGGTTAAGCCCTTGGTTCCATCCTTCTGCCATCTCTCAGTGACTTTGGATCATCTGGTCTTACTGGCATTGCTAGGAAATCTAGTTCAGTTCTTACAGATCTGGGTTGAGACAGGGATGCCTTGTATCACTTTTCTATTTACACAGGAATGTATGGATTGGAAAAGCTTGAGACTTGGAGATTTGAACAAGGATGGAGTGGCTGATTGTCTTATCCTCAGTCATTTTGCTGTAGTTTGATAAGGATGGGTGGGCTCGTTTTGTTAAAGGTGATGAGCTCTTATGCAGCATGGTGGCTGTTTATTTAGTCCAGGGCCATTCAAGAGCCAGAATTAAACATTAGGTTTTCATTTCTCATGTGACACGGTCTCCTTGTCTCAGTGAACACTAGGACAACTCAGCTTCTTTAACTGCGTTGTCTTCTGCCCCATGAACAGCTTAAATTTCGTCTAAAGTTCTCATTGATGAATTCTAAATAGTAACAGGATCTAAGATATTTCAGTGAAACAAGACTTGTGTTAACACCCAGAGCCCAGAGAAAATGTGGTATTCATGAGACTGAAAAAAGTGGAGATGCGGGTGAGGGGAGTGATAAAAAAAATTGGTCTGCTCATCAGGGCGTATATGCAAAGATAAAAGGAATTGAGACTTGCTCTTGAAGTCTTAACCAAGTTTAAGCTTGGGTTCCATTCATCCAGAAATTTTAAAGATTTCTTGAAAAATATTACCTCCTTCTCATTGAATCGACAAAACTATTAAGTAGTAGCCCTTATCTTAAACGTAATCTGGTTCTCGCAGTGCTTTGCAATTTGTCATCTGTTTAATCTCAGATATGATTCTATCACCTATGATATTCTAAAACAAGAGAAAGGGAAGATTAACAATGATTTTCATCGCATTTTGAATATTGAACTTAAGTACATTGTGACTTCTACGTTTTTTAATCTGAAGTGCGTTGTTAGCAGCCAGCACTTGTAATATTTCACATTAGGTATAGTTGAGTTTTAGTCATCTACTGGTCCAGGGAGCTAGGGCAAACCCCGTAACATAAGTTCTATTCATCTTACACCAGATTATCTTTGCTTGTCCTGGCAGGAGTTCAAAGAAGGACGCAGAGCCAGCCACACGGCCCCACAGGTCCTCTTTAGCCACAGGGAACCTCCTCTGGAGCTGAAAGACACCGATGCTGCCGTGGGTGACAACATTGGCTACATTACCTTCGGTAAGCAGGGTGAGGTCGCCATGTTTGTGTGCCTTTGATGCGTTCAGACTGCAGACTGCCTGCCCTGGACAGACCTTCGTTAAAGGGGGAGGGGGCAAAAGCAAGCATACCAAATTGTTCCTATTGCCATGACTGTAAGGGGGGGGTGTCACAAGACACTAATTACAGGTCATGTACAGTAGTCATCTCTCCTTTTTCCTGTTTTAAAACCTAAGGGGGGCAGGGTAGCCTCTGATGTCAAGTGTTGGGAGGTAAGCATTGCTGAGCAGCTGGTGGGAGTTCTGTGTCATTTGGCATATCTTGGGTTTTTTTTGGAGTTAGGCTGAAGCTCCAACCATGATTCACTTATTCCACTTTTTCCACTGAAGGAATTCAGGTCTTCCCATCTTACAGCTGCTTCTGCCTAGTGAGCTGGCTTGGCTCATTGTTAGAGCTGACAGTTTGGAATAACGTTGTGTACACACACTGTACCTCATGCCCTAAAATGACCCCTTTCGTGAAGTTTTCATTAATTCACCTCAGTGCTAAAAGGAGCGAGTGGATTTACCCTGTTTCCTTACATCTAAGCTACACATTTTTTCTTTTCATGAGGTCAGGATGCAGCTACATTTCATAGCATATGGCAGTTTAATTGGCAGTACATGTCTCTATGGTACATAAACTGATGGTAAACTTCCAGCCATGAGCATCTTAGGTTCTGTACAGTGTAGTTATCCTATCCCTGGTGGTCACTTCTTTTCGGGGCACATTCCTTTTCATTTCAGCAAAACTTCATACTTAGGATTTTGCTGATGGTGAAACCACTGAGTAGAGTAGGTGCAGGAAATAGGATTCAAGAGGCCAAAGCAGGCAGGGGCGGGGGTGCAGGTGCAGAGGGCTGAGTGCCTGCACGGGTCTTTAGGTGGTCAGTGCCATGGGAGCTGCTTTTCTCAGCCTCCATCCAAGACAGTCCCTCCTGCCTGTCCTCATCAAGAAAGTTCAGGTCCTTATTGTTTATACCGTAATGCTTGGTTTTCACCACAGGAATACAGGGTCTTGTCTGAATCTAGTTTCTCCGAAGTTTTACTCTACTTCAGTACCAAGGACATAGGACAGGCATAGGTTTCCTAATCCTGATTTCTTTTTTCTTTTTTTTAACATATTTTTTAATTGATTTCAGAGAGGAAGGGAGAGGGAGAGAGAGATAGAAACATCAGTGATGAGATAGAATCATTGATGAGTTGCTTCCTGCACACCCCCTACTGGGGATCGAGCCTGCAACCTGGGCATGTGCCCCTGGCTGGAATCGAACCTGGGACCCTTCAGTCCGAAGGCTGATGCTCTATCCACTGAGCCAAACCAACTGGGGCCTAATCCTGATTTCTTAAGTTAAAGTGTTTTCTCCAAAGTTAGTAGATACTAGTATCACCTTTCAAAGAGATTGCTGAGCTGCAGAGGCAGGAGCTAGTGGGCATGTGGCAGGCAAGGTTTTATTATGTTGGGAGTGCAAAGCCACAGAATCCGGACCTGGGATGAATGCCAGGGCCACACCCATTCCTTGGGGAACTCTGTTTTCTGCCATGATCTCCTCCTTTTTCTCAGTGTCCCCCACCTGCACTCGCTGGCATGTGCCCTAGTTAAGGTATTTATCCCTTCCTGGTCTCAAGGAGGAAAATCTGACAGCCTGGGCATGAAACGAGTGGATGGTACTTAAGCAGGAGATGGGAACTGACCGTGGGTTACTAGTCTTCCTGCCTTTGGCATTGGTGTTACATGCTGACTCCTTGTTTGTGCCCCCCAGTGCTGTTCCCTCGCCACACCAATGCCAGCGCTCGAGACAATACCATCAACCTGATCCACACGTTCCGGGACTACCTGCACTACCACATCAAGTGCTCTAAGGTGAGAGGAGCCACAACGTCTCGGCTCCTGTGCTCTCGGTCATTCTCTCCACCAGAGCTGATAACAAAAAGTCATCCAGTAGTCCAGGCTGTTGCTGTGAACTCTAAGTAGATGGTTCTAGAGGTCAGGAAATCATAGTCTTGTTCATCTCTCCCCCTACCACCACTCCCCCTGGCAGAGAGATGAATCTATGCCTCCTGCTTCCCTGCAAGGCCCTGTGTCAGTCCAGGGTATGTTTCCAAACCTTCCTGATAACTTCTAGTGAAAGCAAAGCTATCTTTCTAGTACAGGACTCTGCTTCAGTACTCAATGTGTTTGCCTCCAGGCCTATATTCACACACGTATGCGGGCAAAAACATCCGACTTCCTCAAGGTGCTGAACCGTGCACGCCCAGATGCCGAGAAGAAAGAAATGAAAACAATCACGTGAGTAGGGCAAGCCCACAGCAAGACCACCTTCCTCTCCTGAGCTCACTAAGCAGGAAATAGTGGGTGTTGGTAGCCTGGCCCTTCAGGGATCTGGGCAGGAGCTATCCATATGTGAGGTGGCAGGGTTGGGTCTCAGCTACCAGACAGACTAAAGGTGGGGTGAACAGGTTTTCTTTTCTGAGTGGGCGGGGCTGTGTTTCCTTATTCCCACATGCTTGTGAGCTAGAAGAATGGCAGCTAGAACACAACGGGACCTTTTACCCAGATAGGCTGTGTTCTCTTTGGGCCTGTGTTGAGGTCAGTGTTATCCTTCCCAAGGTCTTCCTGAAGAAGGAGCAATTTACTTTAACAACATTTACTTGAGTAAATAGGCCTGGAAACACACACCAGTGTTCTTTTTCCTGGTCTGCTCCTCAGCAGGCATTTTGCATGGAGAAGAGGTTGTCTTTATCAGGGATGGAAATGGTGAGTGTGTACAGAAGAGGCCTCTTGATATAGAGCCTGGAGATTTAGGTCTTTGTGCTAGGTGCCAGGCCTTGGTTCCCTTTCTGGTGATGTTTAGGCAATCCCTTTCTTAAAATAAGGTAATAGGTGCTTATTTGCTGTCTTTTGTGCCCATTGAATTACAGTATTGAGGGGACCTAAGCCTCCCTCCCACATTCCCCTGCAGCCCCCCACCCCCCATGCCCCTCACACCCAGTGTATTTGCCAACACCTAGCACTCTTGCAGGTAACTTTGGTAGGTGTGGTATGCATAAAGCAAGTTAGTTTCCTCTGGCAAGTTAGTTTCTGCTGCCACTTAACTGGATGAAAGGAGTATCTGGCTCTTAATGTGCCTGAGTAGAGGGTTTTCAACCTCTGAAACACCAGACAGCAGTTAAAGTCACCCCTGACTTCTTCAGGCAAAGGCTTTGGAGACTTCTGGTCTCTTTAGGAAATTAGTACCAAAGGCCTTTCTCTGGAGTAGCTCTGTGCCTCCTGCCCAGAGCCGAGTGCTGTTCAGCCTGTAACTAGATCCTCTGCTTAGAGAGATGTCCAGGTACTCTGGCAACAAAATGGCAGCATGATTCCTTCTGCAGCTTCTGGCCTATCCTAAAATGGGGTGGCGAATGCGGGGGAGGCAGAAACAGGTATAAGTGCTGAGACACACATGTTCTTTCTGCCCCTCCAGAACCTTGCCTCCATCCTGGAGTTTACAACCTCCCTTCTTTCTCTGCTCACTTTCCACAGGAGTACTTTTCTCATCAGGCACCACTTTGGTGACCTTGAGTATGAGGCAACCCATTTTGTGCCACTTTCAGAACTCAGGGGAGAGAAGGCAGTTTGGTAGAGCCCAGGAGGTAAACAAGCAGCTAGGGACAGCAGAAGGAAGCCTGACCTGGCCAGCCTGTCACACACCAAACACTGGGCATCACAGGGAGTCACAGGGCTGCCTGCTTGTCCATTCAGGAGATGAGCCCACTAGGCAGCCACTGCCCAGTGTCTCCCCCATGCCTCCTGCACCCTGCTACACGCCAACAGGTGCTCCTGAGGATCGCTGCAAAGTGAGTGCAGTTGTCTGAGGGGCAGGATAGAACAACTCTATCCTGATGGGGGAACTTGGAAAGGATGAGTCATTGAAATGAATAAATTGCCCATAAACATCCTCCCTGGGACTTACAAAGAGCAGCTTTGCCTTTTTCTGTCCCGTAGCCTCTCTTTGGCAGAGGTGGGCCGCAGAAGGAAGGGGGAGGCAGACAACTGCAGCCATCCCCAAAACCAGATTGTTACTAAGGGTGGGCAGGAGTTAACTGGTTCAGCTGGGCAGGAGAAGCCAGGACACACACACACACACACACACACACACACACACACACACACACACTCACTCCCTGGTACAACGGAGCAGAAGGGGTCTGCAGGACCATGAACAGCATGTAATAGGGTGGCAGGCCAGCTGCAAGAAATGGCCTGGATCAGAAGCCAACCATCAGCACCCACAGTGCTCTGCCAGAATCAAATGCTCATGAGCTTTTTATTAAAGGTGGGATGGCTTCATTTCGGGGTGGTGGGACATTCAGGGCAGGAAAAATTTCCCATAGTTCTCAGCTCTTGCTTCCAGGCTGCTTTAGCAAATACTACTCTGTCATTGAGAACCTACCTGTTCTCAAAGCTGCCCTTGTGGGGGACTAGTGGGTAGAACACAACTCAGAAGCCTAGCCAGGCAGGTGTTCTGTAACCCACAGTGTAGTTGAGGGTTACTTCTTTGATCATTCTGCCTCCATGGTGAAAGATTTAAAATGGGATTGCCATCTGCTGCCCAAAAAGCTATAAGCTGTGTAGAAGGAGCCTGATCTCTACCAGGAAAAGGCTTGAGCCCACTGTTACACAAGTAGATCTAGGCCATCCAGAAACTGGACAAATGATTCTCCTTTCTACTGGGGAGGTTGAATGTCCTCATGGACTTAGCGCAGGTTTTTCCTGGTACCTGAAAGTATTCAATAGAATGAAAGAGCTGGTGGAACCTTTCCACCTCATGCTTAGTGTCTCTTTGGGACCCCATCCCTAGTTCAGGAGTGTGGGTCGAAGGTAAGGTGAACCCGAAACTAGCCTTTACACTTATTCTCTGCTTTTAAAGGGGGAAGACGTTTTCATCCCGCTAACTCTTGGGAACAGGAAGAGGAAGTGGCTGGCAACTGAAGGATGGAACACTTGCTACTGGATAATCGTAGCTTTTAATGTTGCACCTCTTCAGGTTCTCAAGGGATTCTCCATTTAGGTTCCATTTTGTACACGTTGGAAAATAATCTGCAGAAACGAGCTGTGCTTGCAAGGACTTGATAGTTCCCAAGAATTAAAAAAAAAAAAAAAAAATCCACTTGATCAACTTAATTCCTTTTCTTTATCTTCCCCTCCTCACTCCCCTTCCCTTCCACCCTCCTACCAAGCTCTTTTGCTTTGCAATATGTTACTGGTAATGAGTTGCAGGATAATGCAATCTTAACTTGTTTTCTCTTGAGTATTTGAGTTCAAAACTCCTGTATCTAAAGAAATACGGTTGGGGTCATTAATAAAGAAAATCTTTCTATCTTACATGAGAATTTGCTGGGTTTCTAGACTGTGAGTCCAAAAGAGAGGAAGATGGAGGATGAGGAATCTGCAGACCTGAACTGGAAAACCTCAGGCTCCAGAGCCCCTCAAGCCTTCCTTTAGAGTGTTTCTCAACCTTCCTAATGCCGTGACCCTTTAATACAGTTCCTCATGTTGTGGTGACCCCCAACCATAAAATTATTTTCGTTGCTACTTCATAACTATAATTTTGCTACTGTTATGAATCGTAATGTAAATATCTGATATGCAGGATGTATTTTCATTGTTCACGACCCACAGGTTGAGAACCGCTGCTTAGAGAGAATGGCTAGCTAGTGAGCTCTTGGTTGGTATTTCTGACTAAACTTGAATAAGTTTGCTCTAAAGTTCTGTTACTAAGTCTGTCTGGCTATAGCCAAGAAACTCCCAGGACAGTGATAGGCACATTAAAGTGTGTTCTGGCTTATTCTTTTATCATGAATAATGTATAGCATTTCCCCAGTGTGTTCCAGGAAGTGTGTGATTCTGCAGGTAGGTATTTAGGTGTGGATCTGATGCAAACGAAGTGGTTCTCATATAAACAGCCCAAGAAACTGGCACTCCAAAAAAACTCACTTTGGGAGATTCTTACCTAGCAAATAGTACAGAGCCTAGCAAAGTATGCTGTCCCTTAGTAGGACACTGATCCCTAAAATAAACTTGGTTCAGAAAGTTTGTTTGGTAAAGAACTATCAGGAGGAAAAGGAAAAAAAAACTACCAGGAGGATTTTAGGAGCACCTAAAGTGGTCTGAGGGCCATCCTTATGGTTTCTATCTCCTTTCCCTGTTTTTAGAAAATACATTTTTATTGATTTTAGAGAGGAAGGGAGGAGAGAAAGAAACATTAATGATGAGAGAGAATCATCATTGATCAGTTGCCTCCTGTAGGCCCCACACTGGGGATCAAGCCTGCAACTGGGACATGTGCCCTGACCTGGAATCAAACCGTGATCTCCTGGTTGATAGGTCAACGCTCAGCCACTGAGCCATGCCATCCAGGCTCCTTTCCCTTTTAATTTGTCTCCATCTAATGCTCAAGCTGGGTTGAGGCTCGTTAATGAATCGTGAAATTTCTTGACTGAATCACAACCAGCATTTTCATTTCCTGTACTATCTTGAGATAATTATATCTCACATACAGTTGTAAGAAGTAATACAGAGATCCTGTGTACCTTTCACCCCTGGTAACATCTTGTATAGCTAGTATCATAGCCAGGGAACTGATGTGGTTATAGTCCTGGCATCACTCAGATTGTACCAGTTTCACATGCACTCATTTTTGTTATTTCTATGCATTTTTATCACATGTGTAGCTTTGTCACCAGCATTTTTAAAAAACAGAATAGTACAGACTAGATCAATCAGTTCATCACATCTGTTAAGGGTAAGTACCAATTTTGAAATGTGTTTTAAGGTATATATGCATATCTTGACTGGATTGTAAAATGCTTTACTATAGGTCATAGTCAAAAAGTTTGAAAGCCACACAAGGTCATTTAGTCACCTAGACTTCATTTGACTTCATTTAAATGGGCCCTTAGCTCGGGATTCAGTCAGGGAGTTATGTGCTGGTCCCAACAAACATGTCCCCTGGAGAGTGCTATCCTATCCCCTGGCTTATGCTGACCCTGTGGCCTCCAGTGGGAAGAGTACACCACATGAAATCTGCCCAGCATTTTCCTGGGACATAGCCCCTTGTCACCTACTCCTGTTAGCTGGAAAACCTGGCTAAATTAGATATATTGGGTGATGGTGACATGTATGTATGTATTCTGTACCCCTGGTCCTGTTAGGGTTAACCAACAAGATTCTCCACGTCTCCCCAGGAGCCAACTGCAGTGCTTTTATCAATTTCCAAAGGGAAAAGTATTGCTTGAACTCAAATAGCACCCGTTAATAGTTAGTAGGGGTTTTCAAGGGTAATTTTGACTAGGAGCAGTTTTTGCTTTCCTGTTGGGTTTAAAGCACAGCTCCTTAATAAGTTGGAATTCACTTGTACTCTCAGCCAATAGTAGAGATCAGATTTCTGAGAATCTGAAGCCTATACAATCTATAGATGATAAAGCCAAGATTGCTTAGAAAATACAAAGGGGGAAAAACAAGGCATTACATATTTTTTACAGCAGTAGATCCCAAGGCAGTATCCTATAAAAGTCCATGCGGGTGAAGACTCTCCAGACTTGCTCCTTTTTCTTCACCTGTGTCAAGACACACTTGGTATTGGTGTAGAAAGACCCTCCCTTTGTGGACAAAGGCCCACTAACTTCAGCCAAGTTCCTGTGGACTGTGGGAGGAAGGAGGCCTCAAGATAATGAGGGTCAGCGTTTGAAGATAACTGGATATCACATAGGCAATTACAGTGCCTATAATTATCCTTGATAATGCCATCTAAGAAATCTTAAGTTCCATTCTTATACACTCAAGGGGATCAGAAGTGGCAGGACTGCTAAGGAAGCAAAGTCCAACATAAGCCAAGGTCCTTCCCAAGAGAGGTGGTATTTTTCTCTGCTTGGATGCAGTGGGAGATGAGGAGGGTGTTGGTGGGGCCCTCTGTGCCTGGGTAAAGTGGGACCTGTGTATGCTAAGAACTAGTGTGGCTCAGTGGTTGAGTGTTGACCTATATATAAATCAGGAGGTCACAGTTAGATTCCGGGTGAGGGCACATTCACAGATTGCGGGCTCAATCCCCAATATGGGGCGTGCAGGAGGCAGCTGATCAATGATTCTCATCACTGATGTTTCTATCTCTCCCTCATCCCCTCTGAAATCAATAAAAATATATTTAAGATCTAGGAGCTTGGCAGAAAAGGCAATAAGACTAATAGGAAGTGGAGGAGTGGGGATGAAAGGACAGGAAGTTGCAATCAGGAAAAGAAAGTGCTAGCTGCTACATCAGAGGTGGTACTTAGCAGTTGCCATTTCAGTCCCCTTTGGTGTCATTCAAAGTTGGAATGATAGGCACTCATCCCAAAAGCTCTGTAGAGGCCTAAGACCCAAGCCTGGGTCTACTGGAGGGAGTGGGTGCTATTTGAGTTCAAGCAATACTTCTCCCTTTGGAAATTGATAAAAGCAGTGCAATTTCCTTTGGCTCCTGGGGAGAGGTGGAGAATCTGGCTGTTTAACCTTAACAGGGCCAGGGGTTCTTCTGCCATATAGCTGACTTAGGGCTTCCTGAAGCCAGGATCCTGGCCATTTCAGTCACACGATTGTGCCCCGAACCTTTCAGAGACTCCCAAGAGCTAGTGAAGGGTTGAACAGCGGCTCAAGGAGGATCAGCAAAAATCATATATCCAAGAGAATGGAATGGGCAAAGGAGGCCCACAACGTTCCCTGCCAGAGTCTGGATTGGGCACCATGATGCAGACTTTACCTGAGGAAAGGAGAACTGGGTGGGGCTGGGTGGTAGAGCCTGCAGAGTCAGCTCAATGGAGCATTTGCAAGCTGCCTGTATTAGGACTCCTTTGGGTAAAGGAGAAATGGCAGATGAGTCAGTCGCAGGGATTGTGGGGGAGCAGAGAGGAACTAGATGATCCAGTAAGGAAGAAATGGCTGAGGGAGCAGGGGATAGAACCCAGGCTTCCCAATTCCCACCGCCTAAGCTGTTCCCCCTTCACACGTCATCCCACACACAGTGTTTAGACAGAGCAGTAAGAAGAAACACAGACATCCTGGATCCCTCAGGGAGGAGGCCAGAGCTGGGAACAGACGGAGGTCTGTTTATTCCTGGCAGTCCAATATCGGAGGGGCCCCACACCCACTTCTGTCCAGACTCCAGGATGAACTCTCCCAGAGCCTCTGACTTCTGTCCAGCAGATAGTGTGGGGCTGAGGACAATCTGTTGGAACCCAGTGTCCCTCGCCCACCGGCTTCCTTGAGGATGGGTTTGAGGCTAGATGCTTTCCTCTACCCACTTTGTCCCAACATAAGTCGGGCCTCTCTAGGACCCCTGACAGCTGTGCCTCCAGTCCTTCAACCCTGGTTTCCCCCAGAGAACTCCAAAGTCCCCTTGTCCATCCACCTGTGCTCTTGAGCGAGGAAGTGTTTCCTAATGTCTCACCTCCAGCTTTCTTGCTGCAGTTTTAGCCTGTTCCCTTCCATTTCAGGGCGTGTAACTGGCTTCTCTCCCTCACCCGAAAGCCACACTGGATATGATGTAGAAATGGGGGCACCTCTGGGCTTTCTAACCCTGAACTTGCCCTTCCTCTCACTATACAGTCATGCATTACTTAAAGACATTTGACCCTGGCTGGTGTGGCTGTTGGTTGAGTGTCATCCAATGCACCGCATGCACTGAAGGGTTGCTGGTGTTCAATCCCTAGTCAAGGTATCTCTCCCTCTCCCTCTCTCTCTGAAATCAGTAAAAACATACTTTTCTTAAAAAGACATGTTGGTCTTTAAAGGACTGCACATGGGACAGTGGTCCCATAAGATTATGCAGATGTAGCCTGACTGGCAGCTTCACTTGCCCAGGTTGCGGGCTCGATCCCCTGTGTGGGGCATGCAGGAGGCAGCCAATCAATGATTCTCTTTCATCATTGATGTTTCTTTTTCTTTTTTTTCTAAGGCTTCTGAAAGGTTTATTGGAATATCTTGGCCTAGACATTTACTCATCACTTTTTTCAATTACTTTTCAACATTCTAAAAACTTTCCGTTTAAAATACATTTAGCCCTAGCTGGTTTGACTCAATGGATAGAACGTCGGCCTGTGGACTGAGGGGTCCCGGGTTCGATTCCAGCCAAGGGCATATGCCTGGGTTGCGTGCTTGATCCCCAGTGGGAGGCATGCAGGAGGCAGCCAATCAATGATTCTCATCATTGATGTTTCTCTCTACCCCACTCCTTTCCTCTCTAAAAAATCAATAAAATATATTTTTTAAAAAATACATTTAACTTTGCCAATACTGGATTCTCCCCCAAAGGACTATCATAACTGTTTTCAAACAGGAAAAAAAATTAATACAATAGGATATAAAACTGAACTGTGTAACCTGTCACTGCATGTTCCAAATCCTTAAGTTAAATGTGGGATGAATTTGAAAAGGGCCAGGACCTGGGTCTGCTCTAAGCAGGTGGATGCAACATCTTACCTTCCCGAGTTTAATTATACCAACAGGAACAAAGTTATGAGAATGAAGAGCTCCAGAGAAGACAGAAAAGGTAGCTTTTATTTCTCCAGCAAAGCCCTCCAGAATGGCCTCTCCATCTTGTCAGGCCCACATTTTCTCCAAGGACAAACCCACAGCGGCTGGCATTGCCTAATTTACTTGACCAAGGAATTCAAACCATAAACCAAAGCTTTCTGCACAACCCCTCAGTACTGCCCCCCAAAACACACACACACAATTGGGGGCCAATGACAGGTAGAGGAGAAGACAGACACTCATCATTGATGTTTCTATCTCTCCCTTCCTCTCTGAAATCAATAAAAATATATATATTTTAAAATATTTTTAATTGATTTCAGAGAGGAAGGGAGAGATAGAAATATCAATGATGAGAGCAAATCACTGATCGGCTGCCTCCTGCACAACAGACCGAAAGGCATAGAATGCCAGAAAAAAAGGGACCCATGTAGAGCACTGCCATCTGGGACATATTTTGGGTGCATTTAGCTTAGTTTTGAAAAGCCTAATATAACATATAAACAAAACAGCACCAGTTTCCTTCATTGTGCACACATTTTTAGAATGCTTCTTAGGACTATGAGATTTGGGGAATGGCTCCTCATAGTCCCGGATTGCAATAAATGTGACTCTTTAATTCGAAGAAAAAAAAAGAATGCTTCTTAGATGCACAAGCCTGAAACTGAGGCGTGTGCCCTTGACTGGAATCGAACCAGGGGCCCTTTAGTCTACAGGCCAAGGCTCTATCCACTGAGCCAAACCGGCTAGGGCTAAAGAATATTTTTTTAAAAAGATTATGCAGCCTAGTTGGTTTGGCTCAGTGGATAGAGTGTCAGCCTGCGAACTAAAAGGTCCCAGGTTCGATTTCAGTAAAGGGCACATGCCCGGGTTGTGGGCTCAATCCCCAGTGGGGGACTTGCAGGAGGCAGCCGATCCATGATTCTCTCTCATCATGGATGTTTCTATCTCTCTCTCCCTCTTCCTTCCTCTCTGAAATCAATAAAAATACATTTTAAAAAAAGATTATGCAGTTGTAAAATTCCTATCATTTAGTGATGTAGCAAAATGCATTACACAAATACCATTATGTTACAAGTGCCTACAGTACCCAGAACAGTGACATGCTGTTCTGGTTTGTAGCCTGGGAGCTGTAAGGGAACAGAATTTGTCACCCGCAAATATGTCTCTTTAGCATAAGGATTATTTTAGGCTGGTTAATTTTAAGAAACCCTCTGACTTGGAAGAAGCTCTGAAAACCAAGTAGAAGTTACTCTTTGTAAAAGATATTTGTGCTTGTAGGGACCTCTCCATTTGTGTGTCTTCCTCAGTGTACCAGGAAGAAGGGGAAGGACCTTATCTCTAGAAAGTCTTATCAGTGTAGAAGACCTTGACTGAAATTTGCATAATAACCTTACCCCTTGTTTACGGCCCTTTCCCCCAGCCCCAACATCAGTGGTTCTCAACCTTGGCTGCACATTAGAATCACCTGGGAATCTTTTTAAAATCCTGATTTCTGGGCCTCATCCTCCGGAAATTGTTTCTTTGTTATGGGGTAGGGCCACAACATTAGTAACAAAGAAACAATTTCTGGAGGATGAGGCCCAGAAATCAGGATTTTTTTATTTATTTATTTTTTCCCCCCAGAAATCAGGATTTTAAAAAGATTCCCAGGGGATTCTAATGTGCAGCCAAGGTTGAGAACCACTCCCCAACATCCTTTGTCTTAAGCTAAAGATGGTATTTAAGGTGATGGTTTCAGGCATTCTGGTGAGTTACTCAGTTTCCCTGGGTAACTCCTAGCTCCCAAGTACGCATGTTATCAAATGTTTTCTCTTGTTAATGTGTCTCTTATTAAAGGAATGTCTCAGCCAAGAGTCCAGAGGGTAGAGGGAAAATTATTTTTCCTTCCCTACAGAGCTATAAGCTATACTAACCCTAGGTGAGTAGTAGGCTATACCATATAGGTTTGTGTAACTAAATTCTATGATATTTCCATAACGACGAGATCAGCTAACAACCCATTTTTCAGAATGTATCCCTGTTGTTAAGTGACACGTGATTGTACTTAGTTTCCCTGTGGAGCAAAAGCGTCACTGCCCTCTTGCTTTTCATAGGTAATCTGCTTTTCTCAGGGAAGTTCTTTCTTAGAGGGGAGGATTGGCTGGAGGGAAGGGACATGCAGAGAAGGGCAGAAATCCTAATAATGTTATTAACTGCTACCTTTCATTGAGTGCTTATGTGCCAAGCACTGATCTAAGTTTTTTTTGTTGTTGTTTTTTTTTAAATATATTTTATTGATTTTTTACAGAGAGGAAGGTAGAGGGATAGAGAGTTAGAAACATCGACCAGCTGCCTCCTGCACATCCCCCACCGGGGATGTGCCCACAACCCAGGTACATGCCCTTGACTGGAATCAAACCTAGGACCCTTCAGTCCGCAGGCCGACGCTCTATCCACTGAGCCAAACCAGTTAGGGCTGATCTAAGTTTTTATCACATATTTCATTTAGTCTCAATGGGTGAGTACAATGTGAGCCCCATTTTGCAGATGAGGAAACTAAGGCAAGAGAACTTTGTTAACTTGCCCAAATTTATACAGCTAAAAAAATAGGATCTCAGCCAGGATTCTGAGATCCAAAGCCAGGCTTTCTGATTCCAACACTGGCTTGTGCCTCTTATTCATCGAAGGAGGGGGAGCGTGAGAGGAAAACATTGATTTGTTGTTCCACTTATAAATATACTCATTGTACAGGCCCATAACATTTTCCACAACAACTCTGAGAATGGCTTCCCCCATTAAGTGTCAGGCACTGGGATCTAATTAGTTACATATGTTATCCCATAACATTTTCCATAACAACCCTAAGAGTAGCTTTCTTTCTTCCCCATTTTACAGGTGGGAAAATTGGAGCCCAGAGGTAGCTTGCCCAATATCACACCCCAGAGCTATTTGAGCTTGTAGCCCACAACTTGACTCACAAAGTAGCAGAGGAAAATGCGGAATGACTCCAGATTCTAGAAGGCAAGGCTGGCTTTATAATCTGAAAGGTCCACCAGGCAATAAGATGGGGGGCAGTGAAGATACTCAACCCCTATCCCCTACTGCCACCATTACACACACACTCCCCTTTGGCAGACAGGTAGGATTATGGAGCTCAATATGCTGTCAGCTGGCTGGCCACTCCAGTATAAAGCTCATAAAATGTAAATGTATTAGCTGGGGCAGAAAGTGGGGAGGGGTAGAAGGAAATCATTCACTAGGGAATGCATTTCTCAGATCAGCTAGGCCAGTGGTTCTCAACCTTCTGGCCCTTTACAGTTCCTCATGTTGTGACCCAACCATAAAATTATTTTCGTTGCTACTTCCTAACTGTAATGTTGCTACTGTTATGAATCGTAATGTATATACTGATATGCAGGATGGTCTTAGGTGATCCCTGTGAAAGGGTCATTCGACCGCCAAAGGGGTCGCAGCCCACAGGTTGAGAACCGCTGAGCTAGGCAGTATCAGGGGAGGGGTCTCCAAACTGAGTGACCTGAGAGAGGATCTGCCCCCTAAGTGAAGCTATGGCCAGTAGCTGGAAAGGGGAAGCTCGGGTCCAGCAGGAGAGGAGGAAGGCCTCCCATTTGCTAAAGCCGGGGTGTGCCAGGTCCCACCCTCAGAGGCGGGGCCAGGCTAAGCCCCGTGGCCACAGTTCCATCCTCCCAGAACCCAGGCAGGAGCAGAGCTGGGGCAGCTACGAGCCTGGGGCCCTGCTATCCCAGAGTGGAGGCACCATGCTCTCCGCGGCCGGGACATCAGACATCTCCAGAGGCCCTGCAAGGTCGGCTGCAGCAGTTCCCTGACACAGGCCAGGCCAGGCTGAGGAGCACCTGTCTCCAACTGCCATGTGAGTCGCTACGCCCCTCCCCACCCCAGACCTCAGCCCCAACCCTGAAGAAGCCATTGCCACCAGACCCAGCAGGGTCACACTACCCACACACCACTGGGAAGTCGCTCCTGGGGCTGGCCCTTCCCTTCTTGCCGCTCTGGTGGGGTAGGGGACTCACTCAGGAGGGCTGGAGCTCCAGCCCAGGATCCAGAGGTTGGGTTGGAAGTAAGGTACCCTGAGGTCTTGTGGGGTTTAATCAAGTTGACATGCAGGGACAAAGGGGAACAGAAACTGGAGGGCTGCTGAAAAGAAAAGATGTCCTGAGTTGGGGGCAAAGGGAAGATTGAGGAAGAGAAAACAGGGGGGGGGGGGGGGGGGGAAGGGTGCAGCAGCTTGGAGGCCCGGCGTGGGGGCCTCAGCTTCTCCTGAGTCAGGGTGGCTGTCGGGGAGGGGGGGGGGGGCAGTAGGAATCCTTTCCTTATTGACTTTAATCCTAGCAACAGCAGCTGCTCCCATGGACAGAAGCAGGCATTCCCACAGGATCCAGGACCCCTCCCTGTTTCCCGATGTAGCAGTGGGGCCGGGGTGCTGGCGGGCTGAAAACAAGGAGCCAAGTGAAGGAAAGGACAGGGACAGAGCAGAGCTGCAGAGAGGCCAGCCCTGTCCAGCAGCTCCTCTCCCCTTTCCTGGGGGTCAGCTTCAGCCTCAGGGTGTGGGAGGTGTCCTTGCTGCTGGCATCTCCACATTCACTGCCAATCCTCCTCCACCCTCCCCCCCCACCCCCCCACCCCCCCCCCACCCCCCACTCACTTCTACCCCCAGCAACTCCTCTCTCTCCTCCAATTCCCTGGAAGGGACCTGTTGCTAGTGGTGCAGATGAGTCAAGTTTATGGGCTGGAAGTCCTATCCAGAGGCTGCTCACTCATCTGTAACCAACTGGCCACCGGGCAGATGGGGATGGTGGTGCAAGGGACAGGGCATCCCACTTGCTGCCACCATTGCCCTGACCTCGCCACTAACTCTGATGCTTAGTGATCCCTCTCTCTGCCTCACTCCTGCCCCCACCCCAATCCTAATGCTCTGGTTTCCCACCAGGCTTCGAGCATCTGAAGACAGAGACCCCTCTCCTGCACCTGAGCACCCACTTCTAGCACCTGGCCCTAGCCCAGAGGAGGCTGTCAGCTTTGGCTGACCACTACACCAGCCACACCCCGTCTTCCCTTTTGGCTAGTTTAGAGGCCTTGCCAGTAGAGGCAGGGGCGGGCAAGATGCTTTGGGGCTGGATGGGTCATTCTTTCAGTTTAAACAGGCATAAGCACAGCTGCCCAAGGGGGCCAAGCGGATAACAGAAATGGGTGAAGTGGCCTGTGGGGAGGTCCCCACTCCAGCTGGTCACTACCATACAGGACATAGGTATTGCCACGACTGATTTCTTAAGAGAAGCCAGAAATTGAAATTTTAATTGGCCATTAATTGAAAAAAAATGTGTATACAGCTTCATCCATTTGGCTGCAACCTCTAGATTAATAAGTATTCCCAAGAGGACAGTGACCCACAGCCCCACCCTAACTCTGGCCACCCCATCTCCTGTCCAGGCATGTCGGCCGTTGCTCCAGATTTTCCCTGTCCCCAGACCCAAGATGACACCCAACAGCACCAGGGAGGTGCCCGGTGCTGTTCCCATGGGAGCCTTTGGGCTCTCCCTGGTCCTGGCAAGCCTCATCGTCGTGGCCAACCTGCTCCTGGCCGTGGGCATTGCCGGGGACCGCCGCCTGCGTAGCCTCCCTGCTGGCTGCTTCTTCCTGAGCCTGCTGCTCGCTGGGCTGCTCACGGGGCTGGCACTGCCCACACTGCCAGGCCTGTGGAGCCAGAGCCGCCGAGGCTACTGGTCCTGTCTCTTCCTCTACTTAGCTCCCAACTTCTCTTTCCTCTCCCTGCTCGCCAACCTGCTGCTGGTGCACGGGGAGCGCTACATGGCAGTGCTGCGGCCTCTCCGGGCCCCTGGGAGCACTCGCCTGGCCCTGCTCCTCACCTGGGCTGGCCCCCTGCTCTTCACCAGCCTGCCCGCGCTGGGGTGGAACCACTGGGCCCCTGGTGCCAACTGCAGCTCCCAGGCTGTCTTCCCAGCCCCCTACCTCTACCTCGAAGTCTATGGGCTGCTGCTGCCTGCCGTGGGTGCTGCGGCCCTTCTCTCTGCCCGTGTGTTGATCACTGCCCATCGCCAGCTACAGGACATCCGCCGGCAGGAACGGGCAGTGTGCCGCGGGGTGCCCTCGGCCCTGGCCCGGGCCCTTACCTGGAGGCAAGCAAGGGCACAGGCTGGAGCCACACTGCTCTTTGGGCTGTGCTGGGGACCCTACGTGGCCACCTTGCTCCTCTCAGTGCTGGCCTATGAGCAGCGCCCACCGCTGGGGCCTGGAACTCTGTTGTCCCTTGTTTCACTGGGCAGTGCCAGTGCAGCGGCCGTGCCTGTGGCCATGGGGCTGAGTGATCAGCGCTACACAGCTCCCTGGAGGGCAGCTGCCCGAAGATGGCGCCGGGTGCTGCGGGGAAGAGCCTCCCGGAGCAGTCCTGGCCCCGGCACTGCCTACTGCACCAGCAGCCAAAGCAGCATGGACCTGGACTTGAACTAGGGGAAGGGCCTCCGCTTACTCCTACTAGAAGCATCCATCCATCTCAGCCACGCCTGTCTCCACTTGTCCGCACACCCCAGGATCAGAGACCCTGCCCTTTTTTATTGGTGGAATAAAGCTCCTCCGGCCGAGTTTATTGGTATCTCATTCCATATCGCAGAAGGGGAGAGGCAGGTAGAACAGCTGTGGAAAGAACCTAAAATAAGGGAATCAAGGGAGATTCCAACTCTGGATAGAGCAGCAATTGTAGGTGAGGCTGCACCACCGGCAGGGAGGGCGGGCTGAGTGCTGGAAGTCCAGCACATGTGGGGGCCTCGCCCTGATATGCCCCTCACCAGTTCTTCCTCAGGTCCGGCCACCACAAAATCCACAGACATAGTCTCTGGGAAGTATATTTTATTTACATTTTTAAAATCTGTAACTAATCTCTCTCTTCCTCCTTTCCACCCCCAGAGACTTGGGAAGGGAAAGAACAGGCATCTCAAACACCTACTCCCCACATACAAATAGGCACCCCATAACTCACACCCACAAATGAAAGTGAAAGAGAAAGAGGTCTGAACCTCCCTCTGAGAGATCCCCCGGGTCTGGGGGAGGAGGAGGGGCCTGAGGGGTGAGGGGTGGGTCTCTTATGAGAAGAAAGGGACAGAGGGGCAAGTCAGTGTGAAGGGGCTGGAAAGTAGTCCGAGGCCCCTCCCATCCTCTTCCTTCATACCCTCCTGCCTCTGCTGGTGAGGGGTCTCCCTTCACCTCAACACCAGACCCAAAGCAGAGGCTGCAGCCACTAGCGGTCAGGTCTCTGGACACAAAATACTTTTGCTTTGTGGTCTCCTGATGTGGTCACCACCAGGGAGGCATCTCTGTGGACAGAAAGAATAGGCTCGAAGGGATGGGAGCCTTGGGGCTGGCCCAAGCCCATGACCCAGGGCCCCCCAACCCCCCACCCCCACCCCCAGTGGCCCTCTGGAGCACATCAATTCTATGCCCTAGGTGCCTAGCACCAGGCTGACACACCCATGTTGAATGAACACATGTGAAGCCAGCAGTCAGCAAGGGAATGAGAGGAACCACAATATGGGGGAAGCAGTCCCAGCCCCTCAGCCCCGGGACTGACATGAGACCTAGCAAGTCACTGTCAACCAGAAGGGCAACTCTCTCAGGCTTCCCAGCACTCCTGCATCCAAAGCCACAACCAGGCCTTGGGTCCCAGCTTCCCTCAGGAAGCCCCCCACACCCCCATTTCCGTGTGGCCCTCCACATGCTACCCCCCGCCTTCCAAATACAGAGACTCCAGCCCTTGCCCATTTCACTTACTTGCTGAGGGCAAAGTCCAGGATCTCAGCCGTGTGGCCCCGGTAGTCAGTCAGCAGGCGGCCAGTCCGAGCATCCCAGAGGCGCACGATGCCATCCAGGCTACAAGTATAAACCACGGCGGTGCCCGCCTCCCACAGCAGCTGCACGATGCCTGACTGCACGGGTACAAGAGGCAAGGTGGAGGTGAGAGGAGGAGAGCTAGGAGGCACCTCAGGGAGGGAGGGTGGGAACATGGACCATAGACAGGACCAAGCAGGAGCCAGGTCCGGGGTGGATCCTGACAGAGGCCTGGGCCTCCCCACGGGTGCCTGTACCTGGTGCTGACATTGGTGCCTGAGGGTCTGCGTAGACAGGTCATAGATGGCCAAGGTCCCATCCAGGTAGCCAACAGCTGCCAGAGGCATCCTGGGTAGAGGGGAGCACCACAAAGCTCACAGAGGGACCTGGGCCCACATGCCCTTCGTCCCTTCCTGGTCTCCCCGCCCAGGCCCCTCCCCAAGCGCAGTCCCTCTCATCTCCAGGCGGCCTCCAGGCCTAAGCCTTAGCTCACACTCACACACTGCAGAAGCCCAAGGATTCCACTGAGTTGGACTCGCTCTCCTCCCCTTCTCCCAGGTTGGGCTGGGAGGCCACAGACTCAGGCCTGAAAACACCCACCACCTATGAGCCAGAGGAAAGCATCAGAGAAGGTCCTAGAAACATGGTCCTCTAATAGAGAAGGAAGGTGGAGAGGCAGGGAGGTTGAGTGAAGGATAAGAAAGGGAGGGGAGAAGAGTGGAAGGCTCCACAGCAAGGCTTCAGGTCCCACTCACCTTGCCGGTGGTGGCACTGACCAACTTGGCCTGGCAATCCACAGAGCCAGTTAGGATCAGGCTGCCATCCTGGTTGGTGGCAACACAGGTCAGAGGGCCCTGGTGACCCTCAGTCCCTAGGATGGAGCAAAGGGATAAGTTAGACTTCACCCTGTCCCCTGAGTCCTGTCCCAGGTCTTAACCACCCGCCCCACAAAGGCCGAGGGTAACACTTCCCCCAATTCTGATACCTTTTAGTACATGGATAGGGTTTCCCTGCTTCAGGTCCCAAATCCTGATGGTGCCATCTTCATAGCCGACCACAGCTCTCTTCCCTAAAGGGCCAAAAGTACAGATGAAGACAGAAGGACAGACCACACACTCAGACATACCCAACAAGAGAATTGTGGGTATGGGTGGGAGCCAAGAGAGGGAGACAAGAAAGGGAGGGGACAAACACACCCAGGACCCAGCAGAGGAGACTCAGTTCAGGATGGAAAAGAGGGAGCTGACTGCTCTGGGGCCTATGAGGTCAGTGCTGCTGAGCCCGCACTCTGAGCCTTGCGCCCAACCTCTCTGCACTCAAGAAAGGACACTCAGGGGAGCTCATCTCACCATCAGGGAGGACTCGGCCACAGGTGGCTGGGCAGTTGGGACCCTGGAAGGTCTTGCAGTCACCACTGGGGACCTTCCACATCCAGGTGTTGCCATCAGCAGTGCCCGCCAGTAGGATAGGTGCCCGAGGGTGCCACTCCATCCACTGGACAGGGAGAAAGAGTCAGCAGGGAGGCCCATCACTCCATCCCACCTAGGAACGTGTCTTCTGAGCCCCACCAAGCTGCCCCTGCTTCTGAGTCAGGGGGGACAGTCTAGGTAACAGGCACAGATATTCTTGCTGTACCTTGAGAGTGCACTGGCTTAGAGATGGCTTGGTCTAGTAAAGGTGGAGGCGAAGCTCCAAGCTCTCACCCACTACCAACCAAGGCCCCTGAGTTGGATCCACCCTAATCACCTCCAGGTCTCCTGCTTCAAAGGACCAGACCTCCTCCTTGGTGTCCACCTGCCACACTTTCAAGAGGCCACTCATGTCCCCTGTGGCCACTAGGGTGGAGTCATGGCTGAAACCAGCACAAGTCACAGAGTCCTTATGGCCTTCAAGAAAGAAAAAAAAAGAAACAGAAAGAGAACATCAGGGCACCTAGTGCTGGGGGCACATGACCCAGGTATCTGGCCTCTGAAAGGACCAGCTGAGAGAAAACAAGAGTTGATCCCAGCTGAATAGGTGACCGAATTCATTGTAGTTGCAGGAATCAACACACCCAGGTCTCCGCACGGAAGACAATGCTGGCCCTCCACTCAACCACATGTAGCCTAGGCCTAGGTCGTACCCTTTTGTCCATTCTGCACCTCTGCCTAGAATACCCACATCCTTCCCTCTTCCCAAATACCCCTACGTCAGCCTGTGTCTCCTCCTCTCAAGCCTTTCCCAGACTCCCTTGCCCAATTAGTGCCTCCCTCCCCTATATCCACAGCAGACTATGCTATTCCTCTTCAGAGTCAATAAATGGCTGTGAGATGCACAACTTCTGCAGGCTAGTCCCGGAGGACTTCCAAAGGGACACGACCTCAGCGGGGCCCCCTCACCTGCACACTCAAAGAGCAGCTCCCCATCGCTGAGCCTCCACACGAAGGCTTTGTCATCTTCACCCCCCGTCACCGCCAATGCGTTGGTCTTGGGGTCCAGGCTCACACAAAACACAGATGCTGTCCCAAGAGATATTTCACAAGTAAGGGGAGGGGGCTCCCACCTAGGGTTCTGTCCTTCGGGACCGGCAGGAAGCCCACCCCCTCCCACCCAAAGAAGCACATCTTTCCTCCTGGAAAAGAAGGATGCATCCAAGTTCCTTCTAAGTTTCAAGCATCAGATGGTTGGAGAAACCTCTCCCCGAGCTCGCCACGCTCCAAATCCTTCTCCGGAGCAGATGCCCCCTTAGGATGCTGCACCCTTCACCACCCCACACGGATGCCATGGACAACAGGAAAGTGTACGTGCAGGGCTTACAGCTCTCCGCATGGGATGCCACCAGGCTGGGTACAAACAGAGGGAGGAGAACATCGTGCTACTGGCTCCTCATTAAGAGCTCACATTGGAGGGTTACATAAAATATGCTCAGTGTAACTGACACCAAAGTAACGTTTTAAAAGAAAACCAAGACCCAGGGAGCTTAATGCAGGTGGTAAACTGGTAAGGAGCCGAGGTAAGATTTGAACACAGGTTTCTCGGCTGACTCCAGGGCCCAGGCTCCCCGCCATGCCACCACACTGCCCCTGCCCGCGAGTTCCTCCAGACCGGGGCCAGCGGTTCCCTCAGGATGCGATGCCCAGATGCCCGCCCGGCCTGAGTGTAGGACGGATCTCCGCAGAGACCTACCTGAGTGCAGTGCAAAGGTGACCTCGCTGTCGTCTGGGCCCTCCATGCTGCCCACCACCCCTTCCTGGGGTTCCAGAACCCAGCCCTCCTCGTTGCCCTCTTCCTCTTCCTCCTCTTCCTCAAAGTCCACATCTTCCATCTCCTGGGCTAGATCATCTGCATTGGTCAGAGGGTCAAAAAATGGGGCTCAGCAGGCGGGAAGAGGGATGGTGACAAGTGTGGGGAGGGCTAGGGTGCATCATGTGGCAAGAGAGTGAGGGCAGACGAATGGGATGAAGCGAGGCCGAGAAGGTGTGTGGGACGAGGGCAGGAGCCGGCTGCGTACCTGGCGTTGGCCAGGGACCGGAGAGGAGGACCGAGGGGATGACGGGAAGGGGGTGTGCGAGGGGAAGGGCCGGAGGAGGCGTCAGGGGAACCCCGACCCGGCCAGGCCCGAGCACTAAGGGTGGGGGTGGGAGGAGGGGGAAGGGCGCAGAAAGTCGGTGGGAATGACCGGTAGGGTGTGGAGGGGAGGGGGGGAAGCTGGGGTCATAGGCCAGGGGTGAGCGCCTCCTGCCCCACGGCCGGGACCGGCCATTCTCACCCGGGTCCGGCGGACCGGGATCCAGTTCTACCACCTCGATAATCTCTTCATCACCATGGAAGCTTAGGGTCTCCAGTGGGGGGGTGTCAGCGGCAGCCCCGCTTTCCGATTCGGATTCCATGCGGCGAAAGCAGCCGATCCACTTCTCTGGGCCCAAACGCCTCCCAGAGTCAGCGCTGCGCGACGACGCGGAACTCGGGCCCCTCCTCCCCGGGAGGAAATAGGCGTAAGCAACTCTCCGGAAAGGGAGAGCGACAGCCGTTTGGCCAATCAGAAAAAGGGCTGATAGCCTAACCACCAATCATAGAGCAGGGTTGGGAAAGGGACGGGGCGTGGCAGAGGGAACCCAAACTCCGCCCGACCTGACTCCGCCCCTGGCAGAAGGGAAACAAGCGAGCGTGCGCGCCTCCGGGTCTCCTGGGAGGAGTAGTTCGGCCAGTCCGTTCCGAGGGCTTTGGGGAGATGTAGTTTCTGGTCTGTAGGCGGGACGGAAGGAGCGGGGGGAGGCCCCTTACGCAAACTACAATTCCCGGCGGGGACCGCGGTGTAGGGGGGTGGGATCTGAACATGGCGGCGGTGGTGGCTGCTACGGCGCTGAAGGGCCGGGGGGCGAGGAATGCCCGCGTCCTCCGGGGTAAGGAGAGGGACCCCGGGGAGGGCAGGGTTGCAGGGGATCCCCCTCCCTTTTTTTTCCTTTTACATCCAGCCCGGCTATAGCAGGAGGTCAGGGCTGTCGATTCCTGCTCGCACCCCTCTGCGGGGTGAAAGAGTTGAGGGGCTATAAGGTGGTCTCTCGAGGTCACCCAGTCCGCCCCTCTGCCGTCGGCTTACACACGCCCCCGTGTCCTCGCTGCGAGAGGGCGTCCCAAGGAAGCCTTCTAGGCTCCCGCGCTCCAGGTGTTGGACACTCACCGCAGTGCAGAGGCGAGTCCTGAGCTGCTGGAGGCTCGGGTTCTAGCCCCGGATAATTAGCCGTGTGACCTTGGGCGAAGTCGTCCGTCTCTCTCTGGGCTTCCGTTTCCTCTTCTATGAATCGGGGCGGGGGGGACGGAGTAGACCACCTCTAAGCTTCCTTTCCGTGCTACCGTTTCTGCGGTTTGAAAACATTCCCGCGGAGTTCCTCCCTACGTCTCCTGTGAGTCCCACTGCGGTCCTTCCCGCCCCGTCTCCCCAGGAGCGGAGCTCGCTCTCCCGGCACCAGGGCGAAGCGCCCACAGTGACGTGGAGGTGGCTTCCCAAAGGTGTCCCCTAAGTGGCGATGTTCCCACTTCCCGTCGGATTCTCTCTGGCACTTGTGACACCACACTGCAGTCACTTCTCTTCCTCGGATCGCAGCCTCTCCTTCCCAGGCGTCCACCTGCTCCTCCGCCTGACCTTCACATTCTCTGCCCAACAGGGATTCTCGCAGGAGCCGCCGCTAACAAAGCGGCCCAGAGCAGGACCCGGGCGCTGCAGAGCCACAGCTCCCCGGAGTGCAAGGAAGAGCCCGAGCCCCTCCCTCCCGAGCTGGAATACATTCCCAGAAAGAAGGCCAAGAACCCCATGAAAGCTGTGGGAGTAGCCTGGTGAGTTTTAACTAACCCTTTGCCCACCCATAGCGAGTGGCACCGGGGGAGGGCGGAACCCAGAAACTTGTCCACATTTCAGGTGGTAAGCTGAATCCGGGGCTGTGGGGACAGAATTGCTGGCTGCAAGGACTGGAATCTCAGAGGAATGGGGCAGGGGAGGGGGGGAAAGTACGTGAAATGGGAGAGAGAGTGGGTTTTCTGTGGAGAACGCTGAGCTAATCTGATATGAATTTAGTTCCCTGGCCTCATCTGTTTTGGGGAACTTGGGGTGAGACCTAGTTGGGGTTTTAGCTCGAAGGTGTTCAACACATCGTTATTCAGATTTGACTCTGACCTAAATACATCATAGATCAATATTAAAGGAAAAGGAGGAGTAAATTACCAATTTTTTCCAAGGGATCTGATCTTAGCAGAATTTTTTTAAAAAATTTAAGATTTTTTGAGCCCTAGCTGGTTTGGCTCCATGCATAGAGTATCGACCCCCGGACTGAAGGGTCCCTGGTTCAGTTCTGGTCAAGGGCACATACCTCGGTTGCAGACTCGATCCCCAGCACCCCAACCCCAGTATGGGAGGCAACCAATTGATACACCTCTCTCACATCGATGCTTCTGTCTGTCTCTCCCCCTCCCTTCCACTCTCCCTAAAATTCAATGGAAAAATATCCTTGGGTGAGGATTAACCAAAAAAATAAGTTAAAGTCAATAAATATAAGGCCCCCAAAAAGGATTGTTTTGAGGGAGAGAGAAATATCAATGTGTGGGGAATTGAACCAGCAACCTTTCGGTGCATGGGATGACACCCAACAAACTGAGCCACACCCATCAGGGTGGGAAATTACTTTTTTTTTTTTCCAGCGCCTTGGGTGTTCCAGGACTTTACAGTATAAGGTTTTAGTCTTTGATAAATATTACATCCCCATTTCACAGATGAGAGAACTGAGGCTCAGAGCTGAGATTCTTACCAGGTCTTTTGACTCCATGCCCTTTCTCCCCACACCAAGTAGCAGTTACTCAGATTAAGAAGGGTACTCTGGGAGAGGATGTTGGGCAGTTCAGGCAGAGAGAAACTTTGCCAAGAATTGAAAAGGGAAAGAGGATGGGCCATCTGGGGAATCATGCATAGACTGTATAGTAGGCTTGCAGGCTTGCAGGGCTCATGTTGAGAGGTGTCAGGCTACAGGAGAAAGGAATGTAGAAGTGGGCAGAGACCCACCTACACTGGGCCTTTTGTGCCATGCCTGGGTGTTTGGACTTGGCAGGGAAGTGATGGAGAGCTGTTACGAGATTTAAGCAGAGTAGCAGCAGGAGCTGATTTGTGTAGGGCCCTCCAGCAGCCAACGAGGAGGCTAAATAGATACAAGAGGTATTGCAGTGTTCATGAGATCAATGAAGCTGGAATGAGATTTCCCCCAGCCTCTCTAACTCAGGCGTGGCCCCTCCCCAAACCCCGTGCACATCTCCCCACCCCTAGGGCCATCGGCTTCCCCTGTGGTATCCTCCTCTTCATCCTCACCAAGCGGGAAGTGGACAAGAATCGTTTGAAGCAGATGAAGGCTCGGCAGAACATGCGGGCATCCAACACGGGCGAGTATGAGAGCCAGAGATTCAGGGCCTCCTCCCGACATGCCCAGTCTCCTGAAGCTGGGTCTGGGGTGCAGACCTGAGGAACACTGCAGCCCTCCCCCTAGACTGTATTGACTGGCCTCGAGACCACGAAATCCTTTGGGTTTGGCTGCAATTCTAGTCCTTGCCTCTAAGGTCCACCAGAGGGCGCATGAAGCCCAGGCTGCTGCCAGCCCTCATCTCCCCCCACCCCACCTCCCTCCTCCGCTCTCCCTCCCCTCCCTGAGAAACCAGCCAAAGGCAAATAAAGTTATTGAGTGTGTGAGTGGAAAGGAACCAGGACTGGATTTTTGAATCCCTTGGGATGGGAGGGGCAGAGGGCGGGACGGTTACTCATGTGAGCGGCCTCATTGAAGCATTCAGTGGTTGGGGAAATCACAGAGACTTAAGCAACAAGTCTAGATGCAGGCCCTGGAGACCAAGTCCTCAGAGCTGCTGGCCAGGAGGGTGGGGTCTTTCTCAGCTTTGAACAAATAAATAAACAATCAAAGAGGGCATTGAGGGTTGCTGGGGTCCAGCCCCAGCAGATCCAGGGGTTCCCAAAGGTGTGGACGGAGTTGGCATTCAGTTGATCAGCATAGTTGGGTTCTCTAGCCAGGATCTCCAGCCAAGTTCTGTTTGTTATTGTCTTATTACATCTGTATTTATACCTGTTGATTTTAATCCTATCAATTTCTATTCCAAAAGTTAGGGCGTTTCTTATCTCCATTCCAGGGAGTAAAGATTATGTAGCTTAAGCGTGATTGTTCGTAGTTAAAGTGATTAACTACCCGCCTGGCACTTTAACTTCAGGGAAAAATCCCTACCTGGGGAAACAATCTTTCTCGGAGAGGTGACCTTGGTTAAAACACATAGCGCCAAGAAAGGGAGCAAATATATTAAGAACAGTATGTCATATGTGCCAGGTCCCTTGAAACATATGCTGTGCAGATGTTTCTTCCCTGCAGCGACTGTGTCAAGCAGCAAGGATGGACCAGCTTCCGGCAGAGGGTGTGAAAGAAATAAAGCAGTACTCCTTGTGGCTGAGTCCAAATGACTCAACCTCCCTGAACCTGGGCTACTTTAAGAGGTTTTGAACTAGTGATTTCTAAGGCAGGGGTCCTAAACCTGAATCTGCAGTCCATCCCTGACCCCAACCCAACTGTGAAATTGTGTGTACACTTACAACTTTGTGGGGAGGAGAGTTCATAGCTCTCATGAGCTTTTGTAAAGGGTCCATGATGCAAGAAAGGTCATGTTCTCCGTGTGGTCCCTGCCAGACCCAGTAATGCAGGTCGAGCTTCCAGCAGCCTTTTGCATCCATTACCAGGAAGTGCTGGGCAAAGTGTATTTGGTTATCTTAGAAAAGGTGGAAGATAGCAAGCCGGAATGCAAAGGTTGGAAGTGGATGCTTTGGGCAGGGCCAGACCGAAAGTGAAGAAAACCAGAGCCAAATGGGGTTTTAACTTCTAAATGTAAGACTTTATTACATTTCTAGTTATGTCTTTTTATGTGATATACTTGGGACCAAGGACTTAGAGAAGTCCTACTTATACCCTTGAGCTGATTTGGTTTCCACCCCACCTGATAGAGTGACCTTAGAGTGACCCTTGTTCCCCCTCCCATTCCAGCTTGAGGCACTTGGTGTCACGAAGAAAGCAGGCGCTGGCTAGAGAGACGGGGTCTGAGTCTACAGTCCCTCAGTAGGAGTTAAGAACAGAGGGGAAGTCTCCTTCCTCTCAGGCCCTCCCCAGGTTAGCAGAAGGAAAGAACAATATCTGTCAGACTGGATGGGGTACTCCAAGGCATCCCAACCCAGTCTCTTCTTCCTGGTTACTTCCTGGCCACACACGATCCTACAAACCACCCCATCTCCTGACCATTGCCCCTCACTTTCTGCCTGAGCAGCCTGAGCATGGAAAGCCAGCGATCCCTCTGACAGAGCTCAGAAGCACCAGGGAGGCCCCCCAGGCAGCTTTGGAGAATGGGGACCCAGTGGCTGCAAACGGGCCTGCTCTCTGCCACCACCACAGCCACGAGGAAGCCCAGGGTAGACGCTGCTCTGTACTGGCCCCTGTGCTTGAGTTTGCTGCCGTCTCTCCCTCTCCCTCCCCACCCCCAGCCCAGATAAACAGTATGTACGTGCATCAAGAGAGGAGCTGAAGCAGGGGCACCCACGGCACAGATCGTTTCTACCTCGCTGAGCCAGGGAGCCACAGGGTTTGCCAAAGGAGTACAGGATAATGGCCTAAGAGTCCAGCAGGCTGGGGACACACCTCTTTGGCTCTGTTAGGGGTTGAGGGAGGAAACAGCTCCAGCTACCTAGCCCAGAAGCCTATGGCAAAGGTGGGAGGGGGAACCTCATCACCTTGAAGAGTTACGTCTACATCCATATTCCCTTTTAGTTTTAGAAGAGGCTCTTTCATCCCTCCCCACTCTGACCCCAGCAGTTTAGAAGAATTTGGTGCCACATAGTGGGTGGAGGGAAAAGGCACATCTTCAGCCTAGTTCCTGCCAAGTCCATCAAGGGCAAGAGTTAGTCCCCAGTTCCTCCGGCCCCACCAGGTGGTATCCACACATCCACAGCCACAGAGGCCACTCACCCAGGACAGAAAGGAAACTGGGCGTATTACTTTAGGGGAAGGAAAGGCGTCTGTGGCCCAGACCCTGGTCACAGGACCCAGCCCTCTAGAGTTGTGAGAGCCCAAAGTGGAGCGGAACTGGGGGTGCTCTTTAATCGCGACTCCCCACCAGCTGCAACACAAAGGTAAAGATGTAGATGATGTCGGTGTAGATCTGCAGGGCTCCAGTGATATAGTCCTCTGGGCTGATGGTGTGCTTCCGGTTCCCCAGGACCAACTGGGTGTCGTAAGCCAGGAACTGTAGGGACAAGCATGAGTGAGATCCCTGGGTACAATGCCAGAACTCGTTTCTGGTCAGCAGATCTGTCCCCGGAGCCTCTGCGCCATGCAGTGTGCTTAGGGGACACATTAATGAGTGGCACAACACATGGCCTCTACTCTGAAGCAGTTCCCAGTCTAGAAAAGGAGAGAGACACGGTCCGCCTGCTGAGTGTTCTGCAGGCAGTGTGGACACGAGAGGGCAGGGGTGCCCAGAAATCAGCGAACCTCTTAACGGGGGAGAGAGGGAAGGGTAGTTGTGGCCACATTCCCTGCCTCCCGAGTAGCCTAAATTCATGCTCCATCCACTCAGTTCCTCCCTCCCCTCCCCTCAGCTCCCCTTCCCAGAGGGGCAGGGCCTTACTCACCAAGGTAAAGCAAATGGCCCCCAGACCAGCATAGACCATATGGAGCCAGTAAATCTGGGGAGAGGGAACAGGGATGGTGTTAGAAATCTTAGCAAAGCACGACCAAGGTGAGCTCTCAGGACCAGCTTCCCTGGGATTCTGGCGTCCAAGCGGATAGATCCAGGAAGCTACCTACACAAAAGGACTACCTCTGCCTTCCAGATCCTGGGAGAAATTGAGAATGGTAACAGGTTTGGCAGAGAAAACAGCCATCCTCCAGTGGCCATATAAAAACCAATCTCCAAAGTAAGTAAGGTACAGAGGTGTCCATATATTTCTGGGAAAGAGAAGGTGGTTGAATTGCAGCTCTGGGAGGGGCGGGCTCAGGCAAGCACTGGTCAAAGAGCCCCACCATCTTTCCCCAGCCATAGTCCCCCTTCAGGGAATGCTTCTTGCAGCCAATCCTGGAAGGGACGGACTAAAGAAGAGGGTTGGGAGGGAAGCCCCAACCACTTCGATGAACATCAAAGTCAGAGTACCCCAGGCAGCCCTGCTCAGCAGCCTTCCAGGTGCCTGTCCACTGAAGGGCAAGCAGCCCTCCTGTTCACATGCTTCCCCTTCCAGCTCTGTGCTCCCCTCTCTGCCATGGGGCTCCTCTCCCACCGCCTCCTAGAACCTGGCCTCAACTGCCAGATCTCATCCACCACTTCCCATGGGAATTCCGTGATGCTGTCCAAGGCCTCAGGTGTGATGGGTCCCAGGACCGCCTGTTGCTGAAGAGGAATAACTATACCCTAACTCAAAGGATGGGCCTCAGCACTGGTGCCTCTGCTGGCCAGTCGAGGGTCCTGGGAGCCAACGCCTGCCCAGGGGCCTGTGGGCCTGCTTCGCTCGTTCTACAGAAAGTCTCCCCTGACCGCTGGGCTCGCTGACCCCAGCTCTCCTGAGACACTCACGTATTTGAAGGACAGCACGATAGCAGTGACAATCCCAGTCACCATCATCACAATTCCCAGGACACAGAAGAGGCCTGTGCACGAGGTGAAGTCCACCTGCCAGGAATGAAGTTTCTGTCAGATGAGTGTCACAACCAGCAGGCCAGCCAGACTGGCCCTGCCTCCCCCCACCTCCCAGGAGTCCCAGTGCTGCCTTTTGGGGGGCATGGGAGTGACAGTCTAAGGCAGGGGTGGGCAAACTTTTTGACTCGAGGGCCACAATGGGTTCTTAAACTGGACCAGAGGGCCGGAACAAAAGCATGGATGGAGTGTTTGTGTGAACTAATATAAATTCAAAGTAAACATCATTACATAAAAGGGTACGGTCTTTTTTTTTTTTAGTTTTACTCATTTCAAACGGGCCGTAGTTTGCCCACGGCTGGACTAAGGACTGACATAGGGAGCAGTTTTGAAGGTGTAGTAGCTCTGAAGGGAAGGGATTAGGGTCTCTAAGGGGATCCCCAGTCTAGGGGGTCTGGGCCCTCCCAGGCCTGCTCAAGCACCAAGCCTTAAGGGCCAGCTCTGTATAAGAAAGGGGGGTGGAGAGGCCAGGGAGGGACCCCCCAAACCCTCACCTTGGTCTGGAAGCAGAAGATGGTGACTGAAATAGTCACCACAGCAGTGATGATCATTGCGATGATGACAGCTTTGGTTTGATACATACTGAGGGGAAGGAGAGGGAGAGGCCAGAGGCATAAGCCATATGTGACTGACTTCAAAACCACCACTTCCCCCATGCACAGGATTGCCAGCCCAGAGATGCCCGCTCCCCCATAACACACACTTCCCAGAGCACGGTGGTTTGTCCCCGAATGTACCTGGAAATGGTGCCGGTCATGAAGCCCAGGGCAAGAGTCTGAGGGGAGGAGAGAGACAAGAATGAAACACTTATGAGAGGCATGGCCATGGCAGTGTCAGGGCTGAGAGTAAATGTGACTGAGGAGACAGGCCTAAGGATAAGGTGGCGGAGAGAACCAGACACCTTCCACAATGGCATCCCCATCCCTAACCCTCCCTCACACCATCTCCACCTCCCCTCCGCGCTTCTAGACTTACAAAGAGGGTCAGCAGGATGATGTTCCATGGGAAACGGCGTCTGAAGGGAAAGCAACCATAATTAAGTGACTCGGGGCCAACCAGTTATCAGAGTCCTTTAGCAGAAGGAAGGTCTTGGCCCAGGTGCCTGGAGAATTAGGCCCTGACTGGGGGGGGGGAGGCTGGCCAGCCTTTGGTACCTGCTCAGGTGTTCTGTGCAGGGACAACACAGGGCATAGGACAGCTGTGGACTGGGGGGTCACAGAGACCTGCATTCATTTGAGCTTTTACACTATCTGTGTGCCTGGGAAGCTTACTCAGCCTCTCTGAACCTTGGATTCTTCCTACTTGTTAAATGGTAAAATGTTACATATCTTGCAGGGCTGCTGAAAGAATAATGGCTACATAGCTAAACAGAGCCCACACAGGCAAGGTACTCTGGTGTTTTTTCAAACTGTAAGAGAAAGTTTATTTAGAAGGTTACAGAGGTAGTAGAAGTGAGCCAGCTGGGCTGCATAGGCTCAGGAAACTAGTTATAGATGCAAAAGGGCCCTTGGAGCTTAGGAGAGAAAGGCAAAGGTAATGTGCCTGGGGAGAGGGGAGGGGGGAGGGGGAGGGAGGAGGGAAAGGCTGGGGCACCAGGCAAGGTGCTGTACACACCTGCATGTAGCTGCTATCATCCTCATTACTGCTTGTAAGTCTTCATTCAGCTGCTATAAGGAGTCCCCTTTCTGCCCCAAATATTTGGCCCCACTCCTGCCCCCTGCCATCCCTTCTCTTTGTCTAAGTCTATGGGACTCACCTGGGTCCCTGGCAGCAGGCAAGGGTCAGGTAGGTGGCCAGGAAGACCGCACTGGGGAGAAAGAGACAGGAAGTAGTCCACAGGCCTGGTCAGCACTAGGTCCCTCTTGGCCCCACCTGACAGCACTCACCAGGCCAGCAGGTTGGAGGCCCACAGAGCTGTTTGGAAGTCTGGGGGAAGCTACCTAGTAGGACAAGATTACCCCAGCCAAGGGCACTGTTATGGGGGGTCTGGCCAGGAAGAGGGTGAAGGAGGTCAGAGTAGACAGGCTAACCGACTGTGAGGACCATTTTACTTTATATGTGTTGCCACCAGTTCCCCACCCCTGCTCGTAGGAGTCTGTGCTGCTGCTGCTCCTCACTGGGTGGCATGCACCCACACTTCCCAACAGAGGTGGCAACGTGAAGGGCCCCTCACAAACAGTATTTGGATCCCTGCTCTGAGAAATCCAGACAGTTGTCACCCCCTCTCCCCTTGTCCCGAGCAGAGAGGAACATAGACTCACTAGGATACGTAATAGACAGCCACATTTCTTCTCACAAACTCGCCAACTGGCTTCCTGTGGAGCAAGAGAAGACCCGAGTCACAGCTGTTTCCTCAAATTGCCCACATCCAGCCCTTCTTCCGTCCCTCTGAGTCAGGGGCCCCCCACCCCAGCTCCTGGCAGGTACCCAAGCAGGCCCAGGACCTCAGAGCTCCAAAGAGGGGCGGAGGGGCTTAGAGACTCACACAAAGGTGAAGATGGCGATGATGGCCACTGTGATGAGCAGCTGGACGGAGATGATGCTGTAAACCTGCAACACAGACATGTCAGCATCCCACACCCCTGGCCTCTCCCCAGGAAGCAGCCAGTCCCCAGACCAAGGAGCCCGAAGACTCTCCTCCTCCCCTGACTATGAACCGTGAGGAGGGCCTCCTTCTTCGTTTTGAAGGATCCACTCTTTGTTTCCACTCGAGAGCCTGCCCTAACTGCAGCCAGGTGGAGAGGCTGTCCCAGTATTATCCACATCTCAGAGCTGATCCTCACCTCCAGCTGCTACCTGACACCCCATCCCTGTCTGACATCCAGCCTCAGTTTACTGCTTACTTCCGCTGCCTCACTGCACAGCCAGTGTGGCCCTGCAGTTGCAGCCGTTCAGGCTGATACTGTCAGGTATCTGTCTACTCTGAGCAGGGTGCTATGCACACAGGAGATGGGGAAGGGAGGGTGAGCTACCATCATTTCTGGCTTCCAGTTGCTTACAGCCAAACAGGAGAAAGAAGTCTGGGGAGGACAGAACACTTTGCAGAGTCTGCTGAGATTTTCCCAGACTGAATCTGCCCCTGACCCCAAAACAAGGTCACGGAAAGAGGAGCGAAAGGTTAGGAACAGGGATGAGAAGAGTACAGGGCTAGAGAGAACCTGGAAGGCAGCAGCTATTTCCATGGGAATGAGTCCCCGGGCTAACAGTGCCTCCCTGCCAACCACCCCATTCCCACAGCCCAAGGGGCCCAGGTACACCTGCCTCCCAGCCCACATCTCACCTTTCGAATGAAGGTGTGTCGGACTTTCATGTCATCCCACTCTCCGGCCCCGAAGCTGTCACTCACTGCTCTCTCCTCGGCGTCATAGCCTGGGCCTGGGAACAGATCATATATGACCAACTAGGAACATGTGCTCTCAATCCCAAAGCCTCTGTGACATCATCTCAGAGTCTCGGATATCTCCAGTCAAAAACCAAGTGTTATAACAAACTCCTTGCCCGAGCCAGGTCCTCTAGATGCCCACAGAGTAACCCATCAGCATGCACTGAGGTCTCCCGGGCAAGGGTGCCCAGCCCACACCTGCGTGCTCTGGTGTATAAACACCTGTGGTTGCAGGCACGCGGACTAGAGTGTCAGCCAGAGGAGCTGTGAGGGTGGGGGCAGAGCAGGGGACTTGATAGAAGGAGGAAAAGGAAGGTAAAAACACTGCACAGCCCTAGCCCACTGGTTAGAATGTCAGCCCACGGACTGAAGGGTCTCAAGTCTGATTCCAGTCAAAGGCATGTACCTTGGTTGGGTTGCAGGCTTGATCCCTGCCACAGTCAGGGCGTGTGTGGGAGGTAACCAGTCGATGTGTCTCTCTCCTATCCATGTTTCTCTCTCTCTCTGTCTCTCCCCCTCCTCTCACTCCCTTTAAAAATCAATGGAAAAAAAAATATCCTCAGATAAGGATTAAAAACAACAGTAGAAAACACAGCACACGTGTGTACAGGGTGAAGAGTGTGTAGAGCAGTGATGGCGAACCTTTTGAGCTCGGCATGTCAGCATTTTGAAAAACCCTAACTTAACTCTGGTGCCGTGTCACATATAGAAATTTTTTGATATTTGCAACCATAGTAAAACAAAGATTTATATTTTTGATATTTATTTTATATATTTAAATGCCATTTAACAAAGAAAAATCAACCAAAAAAATGAGTTCGCGTGTGTCATAGGTTCACCATCACTGGTGTAGACCATGATCTACCTCGGGTCAACAAGTAGGACTCAGAGAAAACAGACATGTCAGGGATATATGTTCACAGGACAAGACAGGACTGGAAACGTGACTGACCACTGACATTTGCATGGAGCAGACGAGTGGCCAGATGAGCCTGGGCTGTGCTCCAGGCCACATGGCATTCCTGGAATGCCTGGGGGCTACTTTCAAAGTCCGCGTGTGGGCTGCTCAGGAAAGTCACTGCCTTTTCATCTTATCTCATCTCAAAGACCAAACAGCATTTACTTGCCAGGGTGATTACCAAACATCCAAATGACCTCTGGATGTTTGCAAAAATCATGTTACCTTAAAGGACAAGGATTTAAAAAAAAAAAAGTACCTCAGGTTCCAAAGGGAGAGAGGAACTGGGTGGGGTGGTGCCCCTAGTTAGGAACGGCCGCCTAGTAATTAATTACTTCACCCAGCCACTTTCTCTGTGGTGTGTAACTTCCGGTGTGTCTTATGGACTCAGACTCCCTGCTGAATAACGGGGCTAACAGGTGGTCCAGGGGAGCTAGGTACGAGTAGGGAGAAAACAAAGATGGGAAATGGAGAGATGAAAAACCCGGTTAACAGGAAGTTGAAAAGGAAGGAAATGAGGTGGCTCGGTGCTGCCAGTGCTCCTCCCACCCACCGCCAGTCCCCCTCAGGCACTCACCGTAGTGCATGGGCATCGGGTGCACGGGGGGCATAGGCTGTGGGTAGCCAGCAGGGTGACCATAGCCAGGCTGTGGGTAGGCAGGGTAGGCAGGGTACCCGCCGGGCAGGACAGAAGGCTGCCCATAGCCCCCCTGGGGTGGAGGGTACAGGGGGTTGCGGTCCTCATACGGAGGGGGTGCGCTGGGATTGGACATGGCCACTCAAGGGCTGAGGGGAGACCCCAGCGGCTGGGACCTGAAATGGAAGACAAGAAAAGCAGTCATGAGTGCCAGGGTCCAGCTCACCCCACCCTAGTCCAGGTGGTCTCTGTGGAAGGAGACTCTCATAGTTTCTCTCAATCATGGGGTGCCATCCTCTGCCCACAGGCCATCCTCCCCATCGCCATAGTGCCCTTGGCCCACCAGCTCAGCCCCTGCCCCTCACCTTC
Organism: Myotis nattereri; assembly: GCF_964212035.1. NCBI lineage: Eukaryota > Metazoa > Chordata > Mammalia > Chiroptera > Vespertilionidae > Myotis > Myotis nattereri. The sequence goes on from NC_138082.1 coordinate 21,795,168, forward strand.
ACACCAGCTTTCTGCCCACAGCCCTCCCTGTGCAGCATCCTGCCATGGGGGGTGGGGGGACAGGGGGGATGGGGAACAAGAGTCCAGAGGGATCACTGGGCATCAGTGGGGTAAGCGATGAGGAGCAGGGGCCTGGGAACTCCCCTGTGATCACTTAAGAATGCCTTCTAGCCCTGGACAGTGTGGCTCAGCTGGTTGGAGCACTGTCCTGTATACCAATACGTGTCAGGTTCGACTTCCAGTCCGAGCACATATCCAGGTTGCGGGTTTGATCCCCAGGCAGGGAGCATGTGGGAGACAACAGATAGATGTTTCTCAGATTCATGTTTCTCTCTTTCTCTTTCCCTTTCGTTTTCTCTCCCTCCACCACCGCCCCCCCCCCCCATTTCCTCTCTCTGGAATCAATTTAAAAAATAATAAAGAAAATAAAATTTTTTAAAAAGCTTTCTAGTGACTAGGGAAGAAGCCCGATGGCCCAGCAAAGCCTGGTGAATCACAGGGCCAGCTGGGACCCATTGAAGGGTCAACCCAGCCCCCAAGGCAGCTGGCAGAAGAGTCAGGCCTGAAAGGCAGAGCTGGGGAGGAGCCAAGGCCGATGGTGGGGGAGGAGGCGAGGACAACAAGCTAGGCCTGGTGCTGGAGCCACCAGCCCCAGCGTGGGAGGGCAGAGGGCTATGGACAGTGGCAGGCTGAGTCAGGGGACGCCAGAAGCCTGGGGGAATGGGTGCACAGGGCTGGCCACCAGAGCTGGGAGGCGGCGCAAAAGGGCAGGCCTGAGACAGAACTTTCTGGTTCTTCCAAATAACAGCCTAGGCGTGTCAGATGGGTGTGTAGCAGCCTATGGCTGCCACTGCTCTCTTCATGGCCTTGCCATGGTGCTTACAGGGCCTCAAAGCCCCTAGGCAGGGGGAGACACTTGTTTTGAACCCCAGGGTCTCTAGTGTCCCTGTGATTCTTGCCTGTCTCCCCCAGGGGCAGTGGCTAGCAGGGAAGAGGGAGCCCTAAGGATTCATGCCACAAGGTCCAATCACTACCTTCTGCAGGAGGAAGAACTCCACAGCCAGGGGAAAGCTGAGGACAAGGCCACAAATGCTCAGTTCAGATGAGGGAACCAAGGCTCAGAACAGTGAAGTGATTCCCCATGATCACAGAACTGGCAGGTTAATGGTGCCACCAGAATCTCCGAGGCCTTCAGGGTCCTAGGTTTTTGTCTTCTATATTATGCCTGTCTGTCTCTGTCTCTCTCTCTCTCTCCTTGGTTGATTCCTGCATGTGCCCTGACGGGGATCGACCCTGCAACCCTGCCATATGGGGATGATGCTCCAACCAACTGAGCTAGCTGGCCAGGGCATATGCTGTGTTCTTTATGCCTCTTACGCCAAGTAAATGTCCCCCAAGACTGGTATTCCCCTCTTAAGTGGCAGAGATTGGGGCTTGCGAAGAGCTAAGAAGGAGGTTCCTGAAAGACCTGGATTAGGAACAAGCCCTGATAGAGTCTGGGCCCCTTAATAGGGCCACCACCTCCCCCTAGCATCCTCCAAGGGGCAGACCTTTAGGATCCCACAGAGAGGAAGCGCCCCCAGATTCAGGTCAGCAGACAGCCTCAGAGCCTCTGCTGGAAGGAAGAGCCGGCTTTTTAGGGCACCTGCACAGTTCAGGGATCAGATAAAGGACTGTCTTATCTCTTCTCTCTTATGACAATTGGGATAATCCAGAGAGAAGAAGGTGGCAGGGAGGGTGGGGAGGCAGTATTGAATTACAGGCCAGGTCTCTAAATGGGTTATTTTGAGGAAAGCTGTTCTCCATCTTCCCAGAGTAAATGGACCAGCACAGCAAGAATGTGTCAGGTCAGAAATAAGAAAGATGTCCCGGACAGCAAGGGTGTGACACAGCAACCAGGGCATCAGAAGTGGGGTTGTGTACAGGTCCTGCACCTGAGCGTAGAGTGGCCTGAGGAGAGTGGAATGAAAGGAACAAGGGAGGACTAAAAACTGGGTGTGCTGAGTTTAAGAAACCGAGATAGTCACTGTTTTTTGACAATGTTTTGTTTAGCCCTAGCCAGTTTGGCTCCATGGATGGAGCGCCGGCCTACGGATTGAAGGTTCATGAGTTCTATTCCAGTCAAGGGCTTGTACCTCAGTTGCAGGCAACCAATAGATGTGTCTCTCTCACATCGATGTTTCTCTCTCTCTCTCTCTCTCTAAAAAAATCAATGGAAAAATTTCCTCGTGGAAGGATTAACAGCAACAATAACAAAAATGTTTTGTTTATGTAAGAGTGAGAAAATACTCTTAAGTTGTTATATGTGTCTCTTCTTAATAGACTTTTAAAAGAGGAAGAAAGAAAAACTGGGGTCCCCTTTTGTGAGACAAGAGGCTCCTTCACCCTATAACCCTCTATCCATCCCCTTCAAAAATCCCCTTTTAGCCCTAGCCGGTTTGGCTCAGTGGATAAAGTGCCGGCCTGTGGACTGAAGGGTCCCTGGTTCGATTCCGGTCAAGGGAACATGCCCGGGTTATGGGCTCGATCCCCAGTAGGGGGCATGCATGAGGCAGCTGATAAATGATTCTCTCTCATCACTGATGTTTCTATCTCTCCCTCTCCCTTCCTCTCTGAAGTCAATAAAATATTTTTTAATCTAATTAATTTATTTTATATATTTTTATTGGTTTCAGAGAGGAAGGTCGAGGGAGAGAGATAGAAACATCAGTGATGAGAGAGAATCATTTATCAGCTGCCTCATGCATGCCCCCTACTAGGGATCGAGCCCGCAATCTGGGCATGTGCCCTTGACCGGAATCAAACCTGGGACCTTTCAGTCCACAGGCCGATGCTCTATCCACTGAGCCAAACTGTCTAGGGCAAATATATATATATATATTTTAAATCCCCTTTTAACTACACCAAGAGAACAGTGGCCTGTTTGCAGGAAGAGGGATGGGCTTATCTGTCATTATTGCCTTCATCTCAGCACCCAGGACCATTTGATGTCCACCATCCAGATGGTGGCATATAAGTGAACAGGCTGAACACAGCAGGGGACACTGACAAGAAAGGCCCTGTGGTCAGAAGATCCAGTTCAGCCACCAGTGTCACCAGTACCCAGTTCTATAGCCTCCTCTGGGTGCTCCTCTGTGAAATGAGCTAAGTGGACCAGAAGGTCCCTGACTCATTTCCATCTCTAACAGACTGGAATCCTGAAATTCCCCTGAGAAGCCAGGCTATTCAGTGCCTGCCCTGTACGTGGCCAGCCAGCCACTCCTCCCTCCTTCTCCAAAGCTGAGCCGGACAAACAGGTCCCTCTCCAGAGTAAAGGGTGAACCAGGGAGAGCAAGGCCGGCCTTAGATGGGCCACGAGGATCCAGGGTTCCAGCCCAGTGCAGAGGGCTGCTGACTCATGAGGACTCCCTCCGCACTCCCGCCCTCCCTCTGACTCTTCTGGTTTCAGAGGAATTCACTAGTGGTTCTGCCTGCTGGGGACACAGGAGGTCACAGACCAATTCTCTGGGGCCTCGGCCACCAGCCATGCTCACCAGAGACTGGCACTGACCATTTCACCTCACCATGCCTCAGTTTCTCCAGCTGGAAAATGAGTTTAATATTATATTGACTTTAATATTAACCCTCCAGAGAGTTGTAAAAATCAAATGAGAAAATACACATAGAACACGTAGAACATTGCCTGACCTCTGATAAACAAGAAATGTTGATTATTTTTAGTTATTATTTCATTAAATCCTCTCAAGAGGCCAACAGGATAGATAATGTTATTTTCCCTATTTACAAATGAAGGAATAGAGGCTTAGAAGAATTAAGTCACTTGCCCAAGGTTACTTAGCTAGGGTATGAGGAAGTCAAGATTTGAGCTCCAAGACCAACTCCAGAGCCCATGCTTAGAGCCCCTGCTCAGAGCCCTCATTCAAATACCTTGTCTGTTCAAACTTCTCATCACTTCTCATAGCTTCCCATCCAAGACCCCCTAATGACAATGGAAGGCTTACAGAGAAAGTGGATTCCAGACCATTCAGCCCCTTCCATATCCCCCAGGACCCCAATCCTATGCAACCACCAGGAGGAAAAGAGGATAGTCAGGGACAGAGATTCTTACTTGTAAGAGCTGAAATGAAACTCACTCAGCTAGGGTAAGCCCACCCCTCACTTTGCCAACCAGACAGCCATAGTCAGGGAGGCAGAGTGACCTGCTCTTTGTCACTAAGCTGGAGATGGGGTCGGGTGTAGAGGCCTGGGGACAGGAGAGGGAAAGTGTCCAGGCCATCAGGGAGAGGCTGAACTCAGCCACACTCACCTCTGAGCAATGCCAGACTGCACAGCCTCGGCCCAGGGCTGCCAGCACCGGCAGTTCTGAGCCTGCTCCCTGGCTGCTGCCCCACTCTCATGACACCCTGGCCACCTCCTCATTGAGCTCAGCTGGGGATGAGGTTTGGGGCTGGCACTGGCCCAGGGAAAGGGGAAGTGGCCAGTGTTTACTTTCATAGCTATGACTACAGGTGGGAGCTGGAGAAGAATGTAGAGTTGAAAGGGAAGGAAGGGAGATATCTAGAGAGTGAGGATGATTCATACCCAAAGACTAGGAACCAGAAATCAGGTCATCTGGAGGGGCTCACAGTCTCCAGGGGCTAAAAAGGACTATTAAGGTTCCCCATTGGAAGCCAGAATTTTCCTAAAACACAGTGAGCATTCAACTCCTACTGGATACACTCCAGTGACAGGGAGCAAGACTGTTCTACTTGCAGGCAGCTTGAATCACTAGAACATTCTTCGTCACAATGCCTATTACCAAGACATTCAGACTCTGTCCTGTCCTTGCCATATTACAGATCTAAGTGTGCTCCCCTCTCTTATGACCCCGATCCCTCATCAGAAAGGAGCTGGCACCTCTCCTTTCTCCTGCAAGACCCCCAGACCCAGCCGGCACAACCGCAGAAGTGGGTGGGCTCAGATGCAGGACTTGCTGGCTGTCAAGGTTTTCAGGTGCAGCGTCAGGAAAGCATCTCCTTCCCCTGGAGTGTGGCCACCAGACTCCTAGCCAGTTGAGGCCTAGGCCCAGGCTCCCCTGGGGGCATCCGAAGGTTAAGGCTCTGGAATCTGCAGAGAGGCTGGTGCTACTGGGGTTACAGCAAGAGGGTGTGTGTGTGTTGGAAGGAGGGGTGGAAAGGAGCAGCTGACTGGCCCAGGCAGCGTGCCCTCCTCCCTGCCAGGAATGGATGCCCAGAGCCAGAGTGGAAAGAATAGCTCAGAGTGCACATCTCAGGAAACCCCGCCCAGCAGGCCTAGGAGGGCAGCCCCGGCCCACTGCAACCAGGACTCTTACTACAGTCTCTTTTCCTCCCTCTTCCTTTACCTAACCCAACTCCCCCACCCAAGAAAACACGTCCCCCTCCTACCCCAGCATATAGCCACCAGGGCAGAGGAGGAGTAAAAAGATACACCCAGGGGTGTCTGGGCATGTCACCAGGCCTGACGCACACAGACCAATGGGCCCAGCATCCACTTATCTTCTGTCTGCCTGGCCCCTGGGATTAATAGGATGACGCTGAGTGGATCTAAAAACTGAAACATCAGAACTGGGTTGGACTTTAGAAATCATCTGGTCATTTGACAGACTAGGAAATCCCAGAGCCAAGAAAGTTCCTGTCCCAGCCCACGACAAGCCCTCTGGGTCATGGGTTTGGAACGTCATTCTCAGCCCTGCCCACTGTCTGAGAACTCAGAGAAACAGAAGGCCGCACACACACCCTGAGGCAGAGCCAGAACAGTCCACTCATTTCCCCAGTTCTCTGTGCCTCCTGCTCAGAAATAGATAAGACTGTCAGCCCATGACTTCCTTCCCAGTCCAGGTCTAACCAGGGCACTCTCTCCAGTCAGAGAGTGAGAGGGGCAGCTCCAGTCTCCAAGCTGCCCTGGAGAGCAGGGAGGACACAGGCATCCACAGCCCCCCCATCACCCTTTGCTGAGGGCAGAATTGTGTCATCAGTGTGGTAATCTCAAAGATCCCAGGCAAGTCAGTGGTCAGAGTGGCCTGGGAGTGCAGTTTAGGGAATGAGGAGGCCATTAAACAGGCAGGGAAAGAAGAGAATCACTTACAGTAAGTAGTAAGTGCTGTGTACTTTCCACGCAACACCTGGGCACATGGGACACCCACAAGGCCCCTATGAGATGCATATTCTTTTTATATTGATTTCAGAGAGGGAGAGAGAGAGAGAGAGAGAGAGAGAAGCATCAATGATGAGAGAAAATCATTGTCGGCTGCCTCAGGCACACCCCCTATTGGGGCTCGAGCCAGCAACCCAGCCATGTGCCCTGTCTGGGAATTGAACCATGACCTCCTGGTTCATAGGTCTATGCACTGAGCCACACCAGCTGGGTGAGATGCATATTCTTATTCCCACTCTACAGATGACAAAACTGAAATTAAGAGAAAAACAGATCTAAGGTCCCATAGCAGGTGGACAGCAGAGATGAGTTTGAACCTAAATCTGATGTCTGATTTTACACCTGCCTAGAGCAGATGCCTCTGAGACACCCCACCAGTCACCTGTGTGATGAGGTCAGCACCCAAGGCCGGCTGAGGTAGAAAAGATCTTTGCTGTTGATACCAGTCCCCTCCCCCTTGTAGAAAGTCCATCCAGGCCAGGGCCCTGGGTTAGGAGGCAGGGAGCTGAGTTCTTGTCCTGGCCCAGGTCCTGACTCCACTGTGTGAGTCAGGGTAGGCCACTTCACATCCCTGGGCTCAGTTTTCTCATCAGTGAATGAGCACACTGAACCAAAAGACCGAAGTCCATGCCAAGTCTAACAGTCTCTGATTCTGAATGAACTGCCCGAGCAAACCAGAACAGGAGACTTCAGGGCAGATTGACCTACTTCCTGAAGAATCTAGGCTGAGGTCACTACTCATGTTAACTGTTCTGGATGACCATCTACCGAGGCAAAGGCATGTGGCATGTTCTGGGTATGAAGGTGGCCAAAACTTCTCCCCAAATGCCTCTGAACCCTACAGCCAGCATCTCCTAGGGCCTCACTCACCCCAGAACCTGAAGCGAAACAAGGTAGCACTAGAAAAGAAAGACTGAGGCAGAAAGGCAAGAAACCTGGGTTTAAGTTCTGACTATCACTAACTAGTTGTGGGAATCCAAGCAAATGACCTCCCCTACCCTCCTTTTCACCCAGATCAGCCCAGGTGGGGGAGAGGAGGAGGGACTTGTTATGGGGACCAGAGAGTGGAGAGCTAGAACCATCACCCAGGCCTTCCCTGGACTGCTCTAAAGAACACAGCCCAGGAGATGGGAATGGATGAGCTCTGAAAACAGATCAGTCTGAAAAGCAACCCATATCCCCTTTTGGAAATTCACAAGGCACAGTGGCATACTAGGCTGCTGAGAAGTCCTGCAGTGAGCAAACCTGTTCAACTTTTGTTTAACCCAGTGTTCCTTCAAACTTTCTCAAGCCCGAAACATTTTTATCAAAGCACACCTAATGAATAATATTCTATGCGTGCTGAGCAGGCCACCTTTGTTTTACAGATAGACCCAACCTTGAGAATGACTCATGTCCTAACTCCTCATATCTTTACTTTTTTCTTAATGTTTATTTATTGACTTTTTAAAAGTATTTTTTTATTGATTTCAGAGAGGAAGGGAGAGGGAGAAACATCAGTGATGAGAGAGAATCATTGATTGGCTGCCTCCTGCACAATCCCCCACCGGAGATGGAGCTCATACCCTGGGCATGTGCCCTGACCTGGAATTGAACTGTGACCTCCTGGTTCATAGGTTGACACTCAACCACTGAGTCACACTGGCTGGGCTATTTATTGATTTTTGAGAAAAGAAGGGAGATAGAAAGAGAGAAACATGGATTTGTTGTTCCACTTATTTATGAATTCAGGATCCCTGAATTGGGATCGAACCTGAAACCTTCTCATATCTTTTTTTTAAAATTGAAGTATAAATGACATATAACATTATATAAGTGTCAGGTATACAACATAATAATTCAATATTTATATATACTGCAAAATGGTCACAATAAGTCGTTATCATCCATCACCATACAAACTTACAAAATTTTATTTTTTGTGACAAGAACTTTTAAGATTTACTCAGCAACTTTCAAACATGCACCACAATATTACTGACTAACTCCTCATATCTTAAAACCTCCGCCCTTACATACAGCCTCTCTGAGCAGTCACATTAAGTACCAGGCATGCCCCCTCTCAGAGAGTCAGCTAGCTCAGTGCCAGGATGGGTCCTCTGTGGGGGTCCTTCCTCTCATCCCTCCCCCTCCCTCCAAGCTGCTATTATAATCTCCACAGCAGGATTTACTGCCAAGGCTGGGTGACATCTCCAACTAGCATAGAACCGGGAGGCTGGCATTCCTTGACATCACCTTAATGTAACAAGAAAAAATACAAATCATTTCACACAAGAAGGACTCATTCTTATCTTCCTCCCTGCCCACTGTATTGAGTACCCTCTAGGTACCCAGCACTGTGGCCTGTGGACTTCTGGATATCATTTCTACTTCAAAAAAACAAACAAACACACAAACACACACACACACACACAACCAGGGTTTAGCTTAGAATCCCCAAGTCCTAGGGTTGGAAGATTCTGTTAAGGCCATCCCCTCCCAGGCGTTTCCAACAGAATACTCCAGAAAGCCCACATCATTTTGCTAGCGGAGGCCTTCCCAGAGAGCTGTATGAGCTTGAGCTTTCACTCCCTGGCCCTCCCTCTGAGGACACACAAGTGTGTGTCCCTTCTCTGGGGCCTCTGCTCTTTCTAAGGGCCCAGGGTGAGAAGTTGGGGGGATGGAAGTGCTCTGAGGTGGACAGCTTGCAGCTAAGGCCCCCATTCCCATGGGAGGAGGCTAAGCTGAGGTGGCTATTACTCAGCCTGACATGAGGTTCTCCCCACACTTAAGGTGTAACCCATCATTACCTCTCTGAGGTGCCCATTTTTACAATGAGGCCCTGAGATCATGGCATAAGGAGACAGTATATCAGGGCCCTTGACACTGTGAGGTCCCACCACTTTCTTCTGAGTTACAAACTGGGTCTCTGGGTCCTCATGACTGGAGAGACAGGGAGCGGAGGCAGGTGAGAAGGAAGTATGGCTGCCTCTTAGTCCCAGACAAAGCGGCCCCAAGGAAGCACCTCGCTCCCCCTGCCACCACTGGCCAGGCCAAAGGCGCCAGCTTTGAAACCAAAGCTCACCAATGAGATGAATATTTCAGAGCCCCAGAGAACTGGACACCTGAGGGACCTTCCATGACACGTGTGTGGCTCTGACCCTGGTTCCCAGGCCTACCCCCACTTATCCCATGTCCAGGTCCCTCAGATAGAACCCCACAGCTAGAGGCCCCAGTGGGCTGAGAGGGGTAGAGACGCCCCAGGGACAAGAACTGATGCAGAAATCACAAGATCAGGGCCAAGCCTCCCAGCATTCTTCCTCTACTTGCCCTCCCACTGTCCCCTGGCTCCTTCCCCAATCTCACTTGTTTACCCCTTTTCCATTTTCCTGCTTGCTTTTCACTCTGACCCAAAGAGGACCGGAGAACAATACTGTCCCTGTAGCTTTCTGAACAGCCTGAGGAAGAGGCAGGAAGCAGGCAAGGTGAGACAGAGCCACGGTGACAGAGGTGCCCACTTCCCCACCCACGGACTGGGGCTGCTCGCTATTTCCACCCTGTTGCTTCCCCCACTCACTAGGACTCTTTTACCTGTCTACACCTGGGCTGGCGCAGGGGCAACCTGCGGCCGGGTGGGTCCCGCGCCATCTCGTGCTCCCACCAGCTGAGGGCCATCAGAGCCCTCACTCCGCGCACAGCTGGCCACTCTGGGGATGGCACTGTGGACACGCCCTGCGACAGACACGCGCCAGAAAGAGGGGCACATGACACCCTCAAACCCTGGCCCGCCCGCCGGTGCCCACAACCAGCCGCTCGGCTCCCAAAGATAAACGGGTGGCACCCGCCTGCCCCAGGCGCAAGGGGGAAAGCGAAACTCCAACAGAGAGAGCGACGGATCCGCGTTCTGGCACCGGCTGCCGGGGCGGGAGCGGCCCGGCCCGCCGCGCACTCCGAGAAAGTTTGGGGGCCCCGGCGCAGCACCGCCCCGGCCCTGAGTCAGTCCCCGCCGGCCCGCAGTCCCCAACTCCGGAGGGCCGCGGCCCCCTGACTTGCCTGGCAGATCCTGACGGTGCGTTCCCGGCCTCCAAGCGTCGCAAGTCTGGCACCACCCGCCCCGGCCTGGGCTGGGCTGGGCTCTGCGCCCCGCCCCGTCGCGTCGGCCCCTGGGGCGGGGTCTCTGGGCGCCGCCAGTGGGGCGCTGGGGTCCGCCCCGGTCCCGCCCACGCCCGGCCTGTGGCCGTGACGAATTCGCTAGTCCTGTATTTTCGAATTTAAAGGCAATACGTGATCACTGATAGAAACTTAAAAACACACAAATACAAGATGAAAGCACTTCATCCCACCCCCTTCCGACTCCCAGCGGGAAGTACTTGCTCTTGGTGCTTCTTTGCCTTTACGTATTTTACTTGTTTTTCTAGAGTGACGTCATATTGTATGATAAGTGTTGTTTATTGATTTTCTTTAATATTTTATCACAAGCATCTTCTTGTTACTAAATATTTTTCAAAAGCAACTTTTAACCCTGGCCGGTGTGGCTCAGTTGGTTCGACGGTGTCGCAGGCACCCAGAGGTCTCTGGTTCCATTCCCAGTCAGCGCACAAGCATGGGTTGCAGGGCTCCATCCCCAGTAGGGGGCGTGCAGGAGGCAGCCGATCAAGGTTTCTCTCTCATGGACGTTTCTTTCTCTCCCTTTCCTTTCCTCGCTCTTTAAAATCAATAAAAACAGATATATATATATTTTTTTAAGTACACTTTTAATGCTTCAAAGTATTCTATCACATAGCTATGCTGACTTATTCTACAATTAACTACTGAACAACATTCAAATTGTTGCCCATTTTTTCATTATTAGATAGAAGTTTGTGATCAATATCTTTGACAATTCTAAGCTTTTAAGCCAAATGCACTTTTTAGGTTTAAAACTTCAAACATTCAACTATAGAGGTGAAACTTAGAATCCATGGGGCCAAGACATTTCCTGCTTGAAGTTGATTCAACCAGGAAAGCAGCTGCTAAGAGTCAGAGCCCTGAATTGAGATGTAAATTACTACTGTCAGTGCACACCCTTGGGCTGAGGGATTTGCATCCCTCTCTCAACCCTCACAGCCACAAACGGAAGAGGCACTATCAGTTTGACCTTAGAGATGAGGAATGGGTTCTGGGAAGTTTAGAAACCCTGCCTGAGTTTACACAGTTCCCAAGTTCTGTTTTTTCCATTACACCAAGGCTGACGCTGCTCGTGGCTGCAGCTTTATTTAAGGTGCTTATCTCGTGTTAATAGCTACAGATCAACACGACCACAAAACGTCTTCGCGGGCTGCTGACCCTTTTCCTTTTGAATGCATGAGGGTTGACTTGACAAAACACATCTAGGGATGAATACAGCTAGACAGCCAAGACAACCTGAGCAATTCCTGCTTCCAGCCCCCTCACTAAGCACTTTTCCTGACATTATTATCCCCTGTGGCCAGTCCAGCTCCGTTAGAGACCAAGGCTTGGGAAGGAAGGGCCTGGGCTGGACTTACTGGAAGCTCATATGCATTCTCAGCATAAGTGAAAGCAACCTGTTTACTACTAAACATAGTAAGCAAAGTTGCCACTTAGATTGTATGTTTCAGGCTAATCAAAATAGAAAATGTTTCTTAAATTGCCTTCCCCCTCCACACACACGCTGTATGTTTATTTGTATAGGTAGATATACCTTAACTAGGAGTTACTTTAGGGGATTGACAGGTGGACATCATGGTAAGCAAACCCCCAACCACTCTAACCTGTTACCAAACAAGGAACCTGCCCCCGAGCAGGTTTGCTAGGGCCAGCCAGTCGTGTGTGAATTGACTTGGTGTAGAAAAAATTTCACAAGCCCAGGTGACTATGAGGGTATGTTAATTAAAGCTGGGGACAGACCTAGCTGGTTTGGCTCAGTGGATAGAGCATCGGCCTGTGGACTGAAAGGTCCCAGGTTCTATTCCGGCCAAGGGCATATGCCTGGCTTGTGGGCTCGACCCCCAGTAGGGGGCGTGCAGGAGGCAGTCGATCAATAGTTCTTTCTCATCATTGATGTTTCTATCTCTCTTTCCCTCTCCCTTCCTCTCTGAAATCAATAAAATATATTTTAAAAATATATAAAAAATAAAGCTGGGGACAGTAAAACAGGAAGGGCTTAGGTTAGGTTAGAAGAAGCAACAGGAGAGCCTAGGCTGGATTGCCTTAGCTCTCTGGGAGTCGGAGAAAAGAGGGCCTCGAAGACAGGTTCAGGGGATTAGCCTGGGATGAGCTGCCACTGCCATGCTCCCCTGGTTGCAAGGCTCTTGAGGTCCCTTAGAGTTTAGTAAATGGGTGCCTGTGCGGGAAGAAGAGGGGGAAGGTAATGACGTGGGTGTGCTCCCCAGAGCAAGAGCAAGCTGGGTTCTTTATCTTGAGGCTTTTATCTCTCTTGCAGGTGGGAGTGTTAGGGGAGGCCTCGGGGGAGGGTTTCAGCAGAATATTCATCAGTTTTCCAGGTGTGTTCTTCCAGGGTCATGGTCTCTACTGATTGGTCAGTACCAGGGCAGGGTCGTTAGTCGTTAGTCGCTGTTGCTGGTCCTGGCATTGCCCACCTGGTTTTTCTGCTTTTCTGAGCCTGGAGCTGAAATACAACTAAGGCCTAGATGGTATGTATCTGGCTGTAAATTGCTCAGCCAATTTTTTCAGCTCTTTGTCTGTTTCCCCATTCCATTTGTCCTGGCTTACTAGTCTGTCTCAAACTATTGTCAGTGGAAGTGGAGTTCTTGGGGTGCCATGAGGAAAATAATTTCCTGAGGCCCCCCACGGGATGATGGGGTTTCATGGAAAGCTTTATTAATGATGTAAAATTAAGGAGGTTCCCCTCCAAACTCCCATCTCTGTCCATCTTGCCATGGAGGAAGTCCAATCTTGTCTTCAGCAGGGCCAGAATTAAGGCCACTGCCCAGAATTTCTGTTCCATATTAAAGTCTAGTTCAGCATCTGACTAGCTTGTATTTCCAGCTGCAGTCCATTGCATGAGGGGTCCACATGGCCATGGACCATGCAGCTGCTTCAGGCCACATGGTTCTGGAGAGAGAACATTCAAATACATGGAACAACAGAGAAAAGGGGAGGGAACTCTTTGGGGATTTTTAATTTTCCAAGATTTTGTGTATTTCTGATGGGGTTCACCCTTTAGCCAATCCACTGTTTCCCAGGCCAAACTGTCAGGCAAGCACCTCCCCTTTGTCACTGACTTCACTGTGCATGTGCCCATCTCCCCCTTTGTTTGCTCCCCTCCCCCAGTGATCTGCAGGGAATGGACCGGTGGTTCCCTGGGGAGCATGAAGCTGTAGCTTCCTGGGGAAGCTGCCAGATGACCATGCTTACAGTGTCTGATTCTCTCTTTGCTCTCTTCCTATTATTAATATCAATAACTAGCTAATTATTCTGATAATAAAGCCCTTCAACCTAAGTTCAGTTCGTAGGGACAGAAGGCCTCATTTTAGGAAGTCTCCAGCAAGCATTCATGGAAGAAGCACAGTTCTGCTCAATGTCACCCTCCCCCTCGATCACAGTGTGGAGCCCTAGGTGAACTGCAAGGCCTTGTAGAATCTGGCCAGACCTCCGATATCCCTGCATGCTCTCTACACTTGGCACCCTTTCCAGAAAGCACCCTCCACTTTCTAGAACTTCCAAAGTAGAGACATCTCCAAGGACATTGTTTTCCAGGCAGCAATCACATCTGCCCCGTGGGAAAGTGGAATGTGGGGACTCAAACAGACAAACCACACAAGCCTTGCTGCGGGCTCTTTCTCCTGAACCCATTTTCTGATCATGGAGTCAAGATTATAATCCTAAAAGAGCATCTGAGGCATCAGGCCCAGAGTGAGGGTTTACAATAAGCATTCAATAAGTGATTTCCTTCTCCTGACCCCTTTTAGCTCCTGTGTCAAGATAAGAAGCATCCAAACCTGTAGATAATTTTTATGAGTTGATTTGAGACAAACTGACAATTGCTGGGAAGCAAAATCTCAAGGGATTGAGAAAATGCTCCAGAGAATGCAGTTTTGCAGCTTATTTTATACATTAGAATCAAAGGAGATGTAGAGAGGTTACGTGAAATCTGTTGATGGTACATTAAGGGGGCAGGAGAAAGCAAAGTGGGGAAAACTCTGGGACTGGATAAAAAGTGAAACAGAGACACATACTTCTTTTACAGTAGTGGGGATAGGATAGTTAACAATGCTCACCTACAGCACATAGAGATGGTATGCAGAGAACAAGATAACATGAGGGGTTCTGTGGTCTCATACTCTGCTGCGAGATTGTGCCCTGAGGGATCTGAAAAAGATTACTCTGACCATCCAAAGGTATGTTATCATAGATGCAAAAAGACAACAGTCAGCTCAGTTAAGGTAAATACTGAACTTTGGTCAAAGAAACTATAGACCCAGGACATGACAGTCCTCCATGACTCACTTTTTTCTGTTGTTGTGCATCCATTTATTCAACTAAACATTTGTTTACTTATCTCAGACCAATGACTCAGATTCAGAAGTTTCCTCAGAGCAAGGGCAGTGAGAGATCAGATTTGGGGGCTAAAGATCCCTCCATGATTCACTTTTATTTATTTATTTATTTTAAAAATATATTTTATTGATTTTTTACAGAGAGGAAGGGAGAGGGATAGAGAGTCAGAAACATCAAAGAGAAACATTGATCAGCTGCCTCCTGCACACCCCCCACTGGGGATGTGCCCAACCAAGGTACATGCCCTTGACTGGAATTGAACCCAGGACCCCCCAGTCCGCAGGCCGACGCTCTATCCACTAAGCCAAACCAGCGAGGGCTCACTTTTATTTTTTAAAAATATTTTTTTATTGATTTCAGAGAAGAAGGGAGAGAGAGAGATAGAAACATCAATGATGAGAATCATTGATCAGCCGCCTCCTGTACACCCCCTACTCTAAATCTAGACCACAACCCAGGCATATGCCTTGACCTCATGGTGATGCTTAACCACTGAGCCATGCTGGCAGGCCCTCCATGACTCACTTCCATTTAGGAACTATGGATGAAAGGGGCCACATGCTGACCTGACAAGCTCAAGGGAGGCCTGCATGGCGGTCTTGCAAACTCGGAGACCTAAAGTAACCACAAAGGATGGTCTGAAATTAAATTTTAACTATAAGCAGTTATGGTGGGCAGTTACGTCCTAGGCCAGTATCTTCACTGACAAGATCAACCTTTACCTTAACTGAGCCTATCTGTCTTTTTGCATCTATGATAACATACCCTTGAAATGTCTGGGTAACTTGTGACTTCCCTTTATCTGGAGCCCCTGGGGCACAACCAAATGTGCTGGGTCCCAGGACAGATACCACAAATCCCTTCATCATCATGTTAATTGTTCCTGCTCCCACCTAAGTATGTGTCCATCATTTTACTTTTTATCCAATCCCAGGGGTTTCCCTGCTTTGCTTAGGCCTCTCCTTAATCTATCACCAATGAATTTCATGTAACCCACCTATGTTCCTCCTTTGATTGCAATGTATAAATATGGATGTAACCCCGCCATTCTCTGGAGCATTATCTCAATCCGTTGAGGTTCTGCTTCCCGGCATATGTCTACAGTTTGGCTCAAATAAACTCACAAAAATTCTTTACAGGTTTCGATGGTTTTTTTACATTAACAGAACTTTTATGTTCAAACCAACCTCTGTGGTTACTTCCGGTCTCTGGAGTTTGTAGAGTCCTCCATGCAGGCGTCTTCTGAGTTTGTCAGGTTTAGTATGTGGCCCCTTTGTCATCCACAAGGGAACAGCACTTGAAGCGAAGGGCTTAGGTCCCATTGTCCCAGCAATCTAAGACTGGGCAGGTGGAGTGAGGTGGGAATGGTGAGAAACAGAACTAGGCAAGAGGCAGGGGGCCAGGAATTGAGATTTTTACCCAGAGAGCCATGGGGAGCCATGAAACTGGCAATAGCTATTTGGAGGGAAGTTGGAAGGGTAGGAGAGGCGCGGTAGTGCCCCTGGGGCATAGTCACCAACTTCTGAGAATAAGGACGAGGACAGGCATGTCGATGTAAGAAACAGCCAGCTCTATAGAGAATTTTCATAGGAGTTTATTTGAGCCAAACTGACTAATATGCCAGGAAACAAGGTCTCAGATGCTCCAGAGAGTAAGTTTGTAGCTTCTTTTATGCATTTGAGATTAAGGAAGGGAAGATTGGAGAAACCAAGGTAGGGACTGGGGATTGGATTGCAGGATTGTTAACGCAAGTATGTGTTCCCATTAATACACCCTTTGAGGAGTATTACTTTTGGTATTTCAAAGGTGTGTTAACCTTTGCACAAACCAATGGACAGGCTGGCTTAAAACTCTTCAAGAAGTTCTAGGTCTGTGTCATGACACCAACCATGACCTGCCCAGTTAGGAATTTAATTAGCTCACCCTGTGAGGTTACTTTCCATTTTCCTTTTTTTAAAAATCCACAAACAATTAAATTTGAACTCAAACAAATAATTTTTTGTATAAGTATTCTTCCATTGTCCCATACAGCATTGGGGAAGTATCCATTGCTTATCTGAAGTTTAGATTTAACTGGATATCTTGTATTTTTCTGGCAACCCTGCCCTAGGAGGAAAGTCAAGTCAGTGGCAGCAGAAAAGGGGCTGGAGAAATGAAAGGGATCAAGCTGATGTTTATTTTAGGGAAGGAGTAGCCAAAGTTTAGTGATTGATGAGAGGAAGGGTGGGCCCCTGGAGTGGTTCCCAAGAGCCCGGGCGGAACTCCAGGGAGTGGGTGAGAAACCCTAACTGGATTGGTGGATCCAAAGAACTTTCTCGGCAGCCAGGTCCCCTGCAGCCCAGCCTCCAGGCTCCACTAATCGGCCTACACACTCCTCCTGCAGGTGCCTGATACAAGAGCTTACGGTTACTCCACCCAGAGGTGGAGTTGCTTAGACAAATGCCCTAACTTCCTCAAAGAAGTTGCCTTTTCCAGAGCACTTTGTATTTACTGAATGAGGCATTTAACCCAGCCCGGGGTAAATATGGCTCTTTCTCCCACTGGAGGGCAAAGACAAAGTCTCATTCATCTCTAGGCCTCGGCACAGCCCTGCCCCATCATCTGTTGAATTGAGGGAACTCAAATACTCTAAATTAGGGTCAGCACAAGGCTCTCAGACAGAATGACAGATATATTAGGGGAGGAGGGGAGGACAGTTAGAGCTTTTCCCCCTAAAAATTAGCCTTACTATATGTAAACATTAGTTAGCACTTTCATAAACAAACTAGAGGCCCAGTGCACGAAATTTGTGCACAGGTAGGGTCCTTAGGCCTGGCTGGCGATCAGGGCCTTCTGGCTGCTGCCAGCTGGGGCCACCCTTCGTTCCGCACTGCCCCCTGGTGGTCAGTGCATGTCATAGCAAGCGATTGAACTCCCGGTGGAACTCCCAAGAGAACACTTTGCATATTAGGCTTTTATATATATAGACTAGAGGCCCGGTGCACAAAAATTTGTGCACTCGGGGGGGAGGGGGGGGCCCCTCAGCCTGGCCTGTGCCCTCTCGCAGTCTGGGACCCCTCGGGAGATAATGACCTGCTAGCTTAGGCCTGCTCCCGGGTGGCAGAGGGCAGGCCCAATCCCTAGGTGCAGCCCCTGGTTGGGCTCAGAGCAGGGCCGATTAGGGAGTTGGGGCACCGCCCCCTGTCATGCACAGAGCAGGGCAGATCGGGAGGTTGCGATGCCACCCTCAGTCACGCACAGAGCAGGGCCCATCAGGGGGGTTGGGGCTCCGTACCCTGTCACGCACAGAGCAGGGTCCATCAGGGGGTTGGGGCACCGCCACTGTCACACTCAGGGCAGGGCCAATGGGTAGGTTATGGCTCTACCCCATCACACACAGAGCAGGGCCTGGGGGGTGGGGGCTGGGGGTGGGGGCGCCGCCCTCTATCACCCACAGAGCAGGGCTGATCAGGGGGTTGGGGCACTGCCCCCTGTCACACACAGAGCTGCAGGGCAATCAGGGGATTGGGGAGCTCCCCTATCAGGCACAGAGCAGGGCTGATCAGGGGGTTGGGGCGCCTTCCCCTGTAACGAACAGAGCAGGGCAGATAGGGAGGTTGTGGCCCCGCCCCCTGTCACACACAGAGCCACAGGGCAATCAGGGGGTTTGGGCGCTGCCCCCTGTCACGCTGATCCCGGTGCCAGGAGGCCTCTCGGCTCCGCTGATCCCGGTGCTAGGAGGCATATTACCCTTTTACTATATAGGATAGAGGCCTGGTGCACAGGTGGGGCCGGCTGGTTTGCCCTGAAGGGTGTCCTGGATCAGGGTGGGGGTCCCCACTGGGGTGCCTGGCCAGTCTGGGTGAGGGGATGATGGCTGTTTGCAGCTGGTCACACACCCTTCAGGGTAGGGGTCCCCACTGGGGTGCCTGGGCAGTCTGGGTGAGGGGCTGAGGGCTGTTTTCAGGCTGGCGGGTGACTGAAGCTCCCAACCACTCCTTTTTTTCTTTTTCTTTTTTATTCTGGGCCAGCTTTAGCTTTGAGGCTTGGCTCCAGCTCTTAGGCCTCCGCTGCTGAAAGCAGGTTTCTGGCCTTTGTTTACCTTCTATATTTGAAACAATGTTGCGATCCTGCTGGCTGAAGCCTGGCGGACTAAAGCAGGTTTCTGGGGTTTTGTTTAGCTTCTATATTTGTAACATAGTTGCTTAGAGTTGCAGGTCAGAGGCTGGCAGGCAGCGGCAGGCGGGGAATGTTGGAGTCCTCCGTCACTGAAGCAAGCAAGCCTCATGTTCGCTTTAAGCTGCCTGGCTGCCGGCCGCCATCTTGGCTGGCAGTTAATTTGCATATTGCCCTGATTAGCCAATGGGAAGGGTAGCAGTCGTATGCTAATTACCATGTTTCTCTTTTATTAGATAGGATAGATAGAGAGTGGAAAGAATGGTGGGTTTGGATGTCCCAGGCAGGAGGCTTTGTCACTGAATAACCATGAGGTCCATCTCTTTATCTGTATAGTCAGTGCTTCATAATGATGTTTCGGTCAAGGACAGACCATATATGCAGTGGTCCCATACGATTATAATGAGGCTGAAAATTTCCTATTGCCTAATGATAGCGTAGCTTTCTAACATTGCAGCGCAATGCATTACTCATGTGTTTGTGGTGGTGCTGGCGTAAACAAATGTATTATGCTGCCAATTGTATAAACATGTAGCACATACACTTCTGTACAGTACCTAATACTCGATAGTGATGATAAATGCCTATACTATACTTTTTATCATTATTTGAGAGTGTTCTGTAAAACAGTATGTGGTTGTACACTGGCAGCAGCTTCCTGCATTACTTGCTTACCAAGTATCTTGATTGCCTCATTTTCTCTTGTACTTGATTTAATCTCCTGTTGTTTTGTACAATAACGTGTCATACAGGTTTGTAGCCCAGGAGCAATGGACTATACCATATAGGCTAGGTGTGTAGCCGGCCATACCATCTATACTTGTGTACGTGCACTCTGTGACATTCTCACAATGACAAAATCACCCAACACATTTCTCAAAGCGTATCCCTGGCGTTAATCAGCAATTGACTATATATGTGTCTAAGCATACTGCTCTTTCTTACCTTCTACGACTTTTGAAACCTCAGATGAAATCATCTATATGAAAGCCTTGAAAAATGAAGGGACATTAGTGACTCTACCCAATAGACAGAACTACAAGTGGGTTGGGCAAGAGCTCCTCCTACCCGAGAGAGAAAGTGCTGCTGCCATTTGCGGAAAGCTGGGCCAGGAACCAGCCTGAGGGCCACAGAGCTGCAAGCAGGACTCAGGGTGATGCTTTCCAATCTTCCCTGACCATCAGAACACCCAGAGGGCTTTTGAAAGTATTTGCTAAGGGATTCTTTTTTTAGATCTATGTATTAGAATCTTCCCGGAAGGCTGAAACAAATTCTCCCGGGTGAATCTGATTATCAGCCAATTTTGGTGCTCTAGAGACCTGGGCTCTGTTGAAATTGCTTTAGTGTCTGTGTGCCATTTGGGATTATTACTACCTTCTCTGAGCCCTGGTAGCCTTATCTGCCAAAGGGAACAATATAGGGTGGTAAGGATTAAAAACAATAGTTTTCAAGAGCTTGGGACATAGCAAACACTGTTAATTATTATTATTGTTGGTGAGATAGAGGCCTAGTGATTCAGTGTTTAACACAACCTGAGTTTGGCCAGTGGTGTGATTGCGTTTGGAAGACTAAACAGGGCCTGGATGATGAATTTGCTATAGCTCAGGAGGCCCAGGTTCCAGCTGTGTGCCCTCACACCCTGCCTACTGCACCATGGTCCTTGGCCTCCTAGGTCATCCTGACCTGCTGGGGATTCCCAGCATTTGCAGCCCCCTCCTGGACAAGAAGCTCTTCATCATATTTCACTTGCATTTGTCTAAGCAACTCCACTCTCCAAAAAACCAGCAGCCATTTTATTTCCTTTTATTTTATTCTCAGCCCAAGATAGTAGCTACCCTAGAACCTTTCCTTACCACCAACTGCACCCCCTCCATAATCTCAATTTCAAGCACCCTTCACTCTGACCACCATCTCCCTCTCCAGCACTGACCCTGATTCCAACAACTGCACGTTGATCCACATGAAGATTGACAATCTAGCTTGGTCCACATGGCTCAGTGGTTGAGCATCAACCAATGAACCAGGAGGTCAAGGTCGATTCTCAGTCAGGGCACAAGCCGCGGTTGCAGGCTCGCTGTAGTACTTTCAACAATAAAGATAAATTTTTTTTAAAAAAAAGATTGACAATCTATGCATCTTATCTGCTGTTCCTTGTCCCTTCCAGCTTCACATCCCTTCTTAACCAGCTTAGATCCATTATTGCAATCACTCCTCACTCCTTTGCCTCTCTCTGCCTGTGGTACTCAGCAGGCAAAACCCCAGTTCTGCACCAACACAGCTGAAAGGGAGGAGAAAAACATGCAGGTGCTGACTGATCTCACCTCCAGCTCACGAAGACTTAGGTTTTTCTGGTTCATTCACATTAACATTCCCATCCTAGGTAATTACTCTGCCCTTTGTCCAATCTCTTCAAAACTCCAACACCTTCTTGGCAGTCTCACTCTCAACCTTGACCTTGCTTTCCTACGTCACTGAGCAAAGAAAAGCAATCAGAGAACTGCCACCTGTATCTCCATTTGGTTATCAAATAGGTGACTGTTTCTCAATCTGTAATGTGCAAACAAACCACATGGCGATCTTGTTAAAGGCAGATTCTGCTTTCGTAGGGTGGGGTGGAGCTCAGAGTCTGCGTTGCTTAGGAGCTCCAGGTAATGCTGCTACTGCTGCTGTGTGTACCATACTCTGAGTGGTAAGGTCAAGGCATCTCACCACTTCTAATCCACCTCACTATCCCCACCCTCGTCTGAATGAGGATTCCAGCAGCTTCCTCCATCTCCCTCGGAGAGCCCTCCTGTGCAGGTTCAGAAGGATCTCCAGTCTGTGAATGCTGTTGTTGAGACAGGTTAGTAAGCCAGGACAAACAAGAATAGGGAAACTGAGACAGATAGTTAAACAGCCAAGCAGTTTACAGCCATCTAGTAAATTGCAAAATCCTCATCTTCTGTAATCAAGGATACGTAAGAGTACATTTACACTTCTCCCCAACCAGAGCGTATATAGCTTAAATCCCCCTACTCAGGAAGACAGATAACAGAAATCCAATTAGTGCCATTTGCCAACCATACCCAAGCACAGGTGAAGTAAGGGAATAGGCCTCATGAATATTCTATGGATCCTCCCCTAAGGCCTCCCCTAAAACTCCCAGCCTTTAAAACTCCTCACACCCCACGCCCCACAAGGCCCCCGCATGTGTTCTTCCGATGGAGCGTGCTGGCCTCTCTCCCTCCCTCCTCTTCTTCCCCCGCAGGCATGCGTACTCTAAACTCGAAGGGAGCCCACAAGGCTGGCAACCAGGGAGCAATGGGCAGCGGCAGTTCATCCTGGGCTAACCCCGACACTATCCCCAAAGCCCCCTTTTCTCTGACTTCTTAGCCGAAGCAGCCCAGCCTCGGCTCATTTCTCTACCCAGTCCCTCTCCTGTTGACTCTTCTATCCTAGGCTCTTCCTGTCCCTGCCCCCCACCCCCTGCCCTTTTTTTTTTTTTTTTTTTTTTATAATTCTCACCCGAGGATATTTTTTTCCATTGATTTTTAGAGAGAGTGGAAGGGAGAGACAGAGAAAGGGAGGAAGAGAGAGAAAGACATGGATGTGAGAGACACAACAATTGGTTGCCTGCCCCGGACCTGAGCCGGGGATCAAACCTGCAAGTCAGGTAACTGCCCCTTGACTAGGAATTGAACCCTTGATCCTTCAGTGTGCAGGGCAACACTCTAACACTGAGAAACACTGGCCAGGGCTCACTGTCCCCTTTAATAAATGTCCTCCTGGATTCATGCTGTAAAATCTTTCCTGCACAAAGTCAAGAACCCACACACTACTGGCTGGCCCTAGGCAGGCCTGCTCAGGACCAGGTCTCCTTTCTGGTAACAATGTGACACATTTTCCACCCCCCTCTTTTTCTCTAATTAGAAATTCAAAAGAGGGGTGAGAGTGGAATGGAGGGGGTCAATGGGGGAAAAAGGAGACATATGTAATACTTTCAACAATAAAGAATTATAAAAAAAAAAGAAAAATATTTTTAAAAATACAAGGAAGAAAACCCCCAAAAGATTCATCATACATGATAAAGTTGTCAAGAAATTCTGTTAGCCACATAATTTCAATTTTCCAGTAGCCACATTTAAAAAGTAAAAAGAAGCAGGTAAAAATAATTTTAATATATTTATTTAATCCAACAAGATATTATTTCAACATTTTAATCAGTATAAAATTATTACTGGGATTTTTTTTCATGCGAGGTCTTTATTTTATTTTTTATAATCTTTTTTAAAAATATATTTTTATTGATTTCAGAGAAGGGAGAGGAAGAGAGAGATAGAAACATCAATGATGAGAGAGAATCATGGATCGGCTACCTCCTGCATGCCCCACACAGGGGACCGAGCCCGCATCCTGGGCATGTGCCCTTGACCAGAACTGAACCCAGGACCCATCAGTCTGCAGGCTGACACTCTATCCACTGAGCCAAACCAGCTAGGGCAGGAGGTCTTTATTTTATTTTATTTTTTTTTTAAATATATTTTATTGATTTCTTACAGAGAGGAAGGGAGAGGGATAGAGAGCCAGAAACATCCATGAGAGAGAAACATGGATCAGCTGCCTCCTGCACGGCCCCCCACTGGGGATGTGCCCGCAACCAAGGCACATGCCCTTGACCGGAATCGAACCGGGGACCCTTGAGTCCGCAGGCCGAAGCTTTATCCACTGAGCTAAACCGGTACTGGCCTTTATTTTATTTTTAATATTGTTTATTGATTTTGTGTGTGTGTGTGAGAGAGAGAGGTATTATTTGCTGCTCCACTTATTTATGCATTCACTGGTTGATTCTTGCATGTGCCCTGACTGGAGATTGAACCTGCAACTTTCAGGTATCAGGACAATACTCTGACCAAATGAGGTACTCCACCAAGGCCTCTTTAAAATGTGGTATGTAGTTTACGTTTACAGCACATCTCGATTTGGATGTTGGGTTTTCATCAGAAATATTGAATGTTTATTTAGATATTATAAAATGCACAGTTGAAAAAGTAGATTCACATACCCAGGTTCTTTATGTGAATTAAAAACATATTTGAGGTCGCGGCCGTGACGCAAGGGCCGGTCCTGGCCTGGCCCCGGGATGGCGATGTTCCGAAGCCTGGTGGCCTCAGCTCAGCAGCGACAGCCCCCCCGGGCGGGGGGGGGTCCCGCACTTAAAAAAAACACAAAAAAACAAACATATTTGAGTGTTTTCCAGTAACTGAAACAATTTTCCATTTTTATATTTAAATATAAATGAATTAAAATTAAATAATTTAAAATTCAATTTCTCAGATGTACTGTACTAGCTATATTTCAAGCCTATTCAATAGCCACATATGGCTACTGACTACCATATTGGACAGTACAGACCCATTGCAGTTATCATTCGGGGAAGACTATAGCAGTGAGAGCTTATGTCATAATTTACCTCAGATCCACCCCCCAGATGCCTGCCCTGGGGCCTGCACTCAGTACTTTTTTTTTTTGTTTTTTAATATATTTTATTGATTTTTTTTTACAGAGAGGAAGGGGGAGAGATAGAGAGTTAGAAACATCGATGAGAGAGAAACATCGATCAGCTGCCTCCTGCACATCTCCCACTGGGGATGTGCCTGCAACCCAGGTACATGCCCCTGACTGGTATCGAACCTGGGACCCTTCAGTCTGCAGGCCGACGCTCTATCCACTGAGCCAAACAGGTTTTGGCCACTCAGTACTTTTTACTGAAATGAATTTATTTTCAAGTTAAAAATTGTTTCTATGAAGACAATCAGTTCCCAAACATGACCACTAGGGAGCAGGATCCGGCTAGCTAGCATCACTTGACAAGAAAAAGGGGAACCCTAACAGTTTTCTAGATAGCTGGAGGATCCTTCAGTGCCATGTTTTTTATACTGCTGGTCATGACCATTCCTAAAATCAACTAATTGGTTTGTAAGAACTGTTACAAAAATGACTAGAAAAATACAAGCACTTACAGTCAACCCCAGCCCCCACCCCATCCTCAGTTTCTGCATCTCTAATTCAACCAACTGCTGATCAAAAATATTCAATGGGGAAAAATGTGAATGTTGTTGCTGATGTGTACTGTCATTAGTCTCTAAACGATACAGTATAATAGCTATTTACATAGCATTTATATTGTATTAGGTTTCAAGTAAACTAGAGGTGATTAAAGTGTATGGGAGGATTGTGTAAGTTATATGCAAACACCATGCCATTTTATTTATTTATTTATTTATTTATTTATTTACTTACTTACTTACTTACTTATTTATTTGTGTGTGTGTGTGTGTGTGTGGTGTGTGGGTGGGTGTGCATGTGTGTACACGGTGGGTAAAAGTTCGTTTTAGTTGTCTATATGGAAAATGATACAATAATAAATAATAATAATACAAGAATAAACTCTGCATTCCATGTACGCAACAACTGTAAGCCCACCCTGTGTATGGTGTGTGTGTGTGTCTCTGTGTGCGTAGTGGCAGGCATGCTGTGACTATTTCCCGGAAGGTGAAAGAGCTTGGGGTGTTCTGGAAACTTCCAGTGTGGCTGGAGACTGGTGAGCACTGGGGTGTGGCCTAAGAGGAGACTGGGGAGGTGGGTGGAGGCCAGATCTGTAGGACTTTAGGGATCGTAAGGATTTTGGATTTTATCCTATAGGGAATTCATTGAATGGGCTTGAGCAGGGGAAGGACATGATTTGGGTCATGTTTTAAGAAAATCCCCCAGCTCTGGCTGGCGGATGGGTTGGGGAGTAGAGCATGAGAGCAGGGAGGTCATCTCAGAGCTGCCCCAGTTATCAGGTGAAAGGTGATGGCCGAAGAGTCAGTACACCCCTGCCCACTGCCATCCCAAACCCACACGTCGTCTTTAGCCTCGCCTGGCGGGCTCTCTTCCATTTGGCCCCCATGTCCATCTTCACCCTTCACTGTGCGTGGAGCTGGCCAGTGCGGACACATCAGTGGGCTGGCTCTTCGTCGGTGGAGAGCCTCACAGAAGAAGGAAGGAGGCAAGGAGTCCCTGAGGTCAGGTTATTTGGTCTTCTTCTCTGAAGGGTCACCAAGGCCTGGCTCATCCCTCAACCAAAGGGGACAGCTCTAGTCAGATGGCCCTGCCCATACAGCTCTGTCCCTCAGGTTCCATACCTGCTCCTCCCTTCACCTGTCACGCCTGGAGGTGGAGACAGAGCCCCGCTGTCAGCCCTGGGAACTGCACTGCCATAGCCTTGGGGAGTAGTCCTTTCATAAAGCTGTCTTCCAGTTACCAGTTTGAGGGTGTTATCTGTTTCCTGGCAGGCTCGCTACCCTGGTTGGCAACACAGTATCAGCAGAAAGAGCCTGTACTGTGGGGTCAGATAAGACCAGGACTGAATTCTGGCTCTGTCCCTCATTAGCCCTGTGATGAGGCATGTCATTCAGCCTCCTTGAGCTCCAATTGTTCATCTCTAACATGAGGACACTATTACCTTCCTTATAGGGTCGTTAGGATGATGAAATACTACTTGTAAGGGCTTGGTGCAGGCTCAGGGCACAGTAAACCTTCATACATGTTTGTTCCGTTGTTTTTCCTTCCCTGCAACGGGCAAACACTTATTACCCTGCATGGCTCAAACAGAGTGCTAGGCACTGGGGTAGGGAGACCCAGAAGCACAGGGCCCTGTTTCTGCCTACAGGAAAGACACAGTCCTGCAAAGGAGATACAACCCCCCACCCCCACCTCTAGGATTCCCCCATCATTCAAAGTGGAAAGGAGTGAGGGCTACTTTTCAAGCCACTTATTTCTTTTTGACTACTATGTGGTAGGCATTTTTCCAGGGTCTGGAGATGGAGTAGTGACCAAAATTGCAAAGAGTTGTGGTAATCAGAAAGGGGTTGAGCCCTGGCCAGGTAGCTCAGTGGTTTAGAGTGTCGTCCCAATATGCCAAGGTTGGGGGTTTGATTCCTGGTCAGGGCACATACAATAATCAACCAATGACTGCATAAATAAGTGGAACAACAGATCAATGTTTCTCTCTCTCTCTCTCTCCCTTCCTCATTCTCTAAGAACAATAAAGCTTTTTAAACGTAAAAAAAGGAAAAGGGTTGTTAAGGAGCTGTACCAAAGGTCGGGCATATCAGTCTTCCTGGGGACTGAACTCCCTGCCCTTTCCTCCCCTGGAAGAGCCTGCAGAACTCCCCAGACTGAGAGTCTTAATGAGTTACAGTTACTCCTGGGAGTGATTTAGAGCGCCTCAGGTGTGCTGGGGCCGAAGGTACCTTGAGAAGTGTGCCTTAAGGACTCCCCAAGGCGTGGTGGGGCAGGTGTAGGGGGGGCAAAAAACCCCAGGACTCTGACTAGTGCAGGTTGACTGAAGGGGGTGGGGCACGTGATGGCAGTGGGAGCATAAAACACTAGAAAACTGGGCTGAGATCCTATTAAAAGTCAAGCAATGTGAATTTAATTGTGTAGACACTGGCTTTGAGCAAGGGGAAGACTTGATTCAATCCTGGGCTTCCAGAGGCTTTGACAATTATGTAATAAGGTGGATGGGAGCTGGAGGTGCCTGCAATGAACCAATAAGGGTGATGCCATTAGGAGGGGAAGGATCACACCCTTGGCATGCACTCATGATATATCTATCAGAGTACCCACAAGGCCAGAAAAATGATACAAAATGCAATAACATCAGTGAACATTTAATAAGTAACTGTGATGATTTGGGCACAGCATCCTTTACTTGAGTAACCATAGTTAATCGTCAAAATAGCTTCCTGCAGATTACCAGTCCCTTTACAGAGAGACCGAGGCTCTCCTACCTGCCCCACCACGGAGACAACCGGGAAGAAGATGGGCATTTAGATTTGGAACTCAAGAGGGAAGTTAGGCCCAGCCAGTGTGGCTCAGTGATTGAGCTTTGACCCATGAACCAGGAGTTGATGGTTTGATTCCTGGTTTTGGGCTCGATCCCCAGTAGGGAGCATAAAGGAGGCAGCCTATCTAAATTTTATGATTCTCTCTCATCACTGATGTTTCTATCTCTCTCTCGTCCTCTTTCTATAAAATCAATAAAAACATATTTTTTTAAAAAGGGAAGTTGGGATGGACATTTCTCCCTGGGAGTAATGAGTTGTATTTCAAGTGATAGCTGAAGTCAGGAGAAGCAGTGAATGAAACTGAGAAGAAGAGGCCAAGTACTGACCTCTGGGGAAACCAGACACATGAGTGACAGCATCAGCCGGGAAGCTTGTCAGGGACGTGAGAGGAGAACCAGAAGAGACTGTGACAGGAAGGCGAAGAGAGAAGAAGGCTCTGCCCAAAGGTTAAGTGACAGAAACTGAACAGTGACGAACAGGTTTGAAGTTCAAGGGGTCAGAGCCAAATTAGGATGGAATGGTGGGGCAGAAGCTCAGTTGAGTGGCCTGAGCTAGATGGGAAGTTTTGTTGTTTTAATAAAATGATAGTTTTTATTAATATAGTAATATACCTTTATTATCAAAGGTCAGAAAATATTTTTAAAGTGTAAAAAAAGAAAACAAATGCCCTAGCTGGTTTGGCTTAGTGGATAGAGCGTCAGCTCACAGAATGAATGGTCCCAGGTTTGATTCTAGCCAAGGACACATACATTGGTTGCAGGACCAATCCTCAGCCCTGGTCCGGGTATGTGCGGGAGGCAACCAATGGATGTGTCTCTCTCACATCGATGTTTTTCTCTCTCTCTGTCTCTCCCCCTCTCTTCTACTCTCTAACAATCAATGGAAAAATATCCTCAGGAGAGGATTAACAAAAAAAGAAAAAAAGAAAGTGCCCTAGCTGGTTTGGCTCAGTGGATAGAGAGCATCAGCCTTTGGACTGAAGGGTCCCAGGTTCAATTCAGGTCAAGAGCACATGCCTGGGTTGCTGGCTTGATCCCCAGTAGGCGGCATGCAGGAGGCAGTTCATCAATGATTCTCTCTCATCATTGATGTTTCTATCTCTCTCTCTTCCCTTTCTCTCTGAAATTAATAAAAATATATTAAAAAGAAAAGAAGGAAGGAAGGAAGGAAGGGAGGAAGGAAGAAAGAAAGAAAGAAAGAAAGAAAGAAAGAAAGAAAGAAAGAAAGAAGTGATACTGAATGAGACCTTCAATAAAACATTGTCACTGGTAGCATTTTAGATTTTTTTTATGCATCCTTATTTTTAGCAATATTATCAATTATACAAAATTTATAGTTTTGAGTCGAACCCACTGACCTTCACTTTGTAGGCGAACACTCTAACCACTTGACCACACCGCCCAGGGCCATAATGTGTGGGGTTTTTTAAAATAAACAACTTTATGAACATATGAACACAATTCTATTTGTGTGTGTTTTTTAAATAGGAGATATTCTTTTGAAAAAAAATTTTTTTTTATTGATTTCAGGGAAGAAGGGGGGAGAGAGAGATTGAAACATCAATGATGAGAGAGAATCATTGATTGGCTGCCTCCTCCACACCCCACACTGGGGTTCGAGCCCAAAACCCGGGCATGTGCCCTGACTGAGAATCAAACTGGTGACTTCTTGGTTCCAAGGTTGACATCAACCACTGACCCACATTGGCCAAGCTGTGCGTATTTTAGCTTTTTAAAAACTTTTTATGTTAAAGCTATTTCAGAATTACAAAATATTTGCTTCTAATAAAAGTGCAAGGAGGTTCCATACACCTGTCACTTAGCTTCCCCAAGTTCACATTTTGCTTATCTGTAGTATCAGCATCAAAACCAGGAAGTTAACATGCATTCAATTCTTAGACCCTACCCTCTCTACAGTCTTTATTCAGATCTTGGCAGTTGCCCCCCTAGTGTCCATGTTCTGTTCCCAGATCACACATGTCATTGGGTTCTAATTATAAATACTATGTAAAAGCTGCACAGAGGTTCATGGTACCTAACTCTTCCCTTCCAGACCTAAGGGCTGTTTACAGTCTCACTATTGTGTACATTTCAAATGGTATATTTTAGGACAGGTCCTTTGGGGAAACCTCTAAAACAGAATTACTGAGTCAAAGGATAGGAACATTTTTAAAGCCTTGATACATATTGAGAATTGCATCAAGAAAATTGTACCAATGACACCACCACAATGTATAAACACCCATCTTTCCATATACTTAAAAATTTTCAGGATTTTATTAGGTTTTTCTTTTTTTAATTGATTTTTAGATTGCACGCATGAGAGAGAGAGAAACATTGATTTGTTATTTCACTTATTTATGCTTTTATTGGTTGATTCTTGTATTTACCCTGACCTAGGATGGAACCCAAAATCTTGGCATATTGTGATGATGCTCTAACCAACTGAACTACCCGGCCAGGACAGTTTTTAATCTTTGCTATTTTGATAGATAGAAATCATATCTCATTGTTTAGCTTGCATTATCTTGATTATAAGTTATAACATTTTTCATATATATGCCATTTATTTATCCCTTTATTAATTGGGGTCTTTGTGTTTTCTCATTTATTTAAGGTCTTTATATATTAAGTAGAATAACTCTTTTGCAAATTTTTTTTTTTAAATGTATTTTATTGATTTTTTACAGAGAGGAAGAGAGAGAGATAGAGAGTTAGAAACATCGATGAGAGAGAAACATCGATCAGCTGCCTCCTGCACATCTCCTACTGGGGAAGTGCCCACAACCCAGGTACATGCCCTTGACCGGAATCGAACCCGGGACCTTTCAGTCCGCAGGCCGACGCTCTATCCACTGAGCCAAACCGGTTTCGGCTCTTTTGCAAATTTGAGGCAAATATTTTCCACTTTTTTTTTTGCTTTCTCTTTTGCAAATTTGAGGCAAATATTTTCCACTTTTTTTTTTTTTGCCTTTTCTTTTGTTTGTGTTATTTTTAAAAAACCTATAGAAGGTTTAATTTTTTTAAGTAGCCAAGAGAGCAATTCTTTCCCTTGTTAGGTCTGTTTCCCTTTGTCTGAGTTTAAAAGTAATATATGCCTATTAAAGAAAATTAGAAAAACTCTTTTATTGCTTTTAGCCTGAGAAAGTCTTCCACTATCAGAGATCAGAAATATATTTAATTTCCTTCTAACAATATAAGGTTTACTTTTATCTTCTTAAACTTTAATTCACCTGGAATTTATTTTGATGTACTCTGGGAGGCACTGGTCTAGATTGCTCTTTTCCAAATAGCTAGTCAGTTATCCAAGCACCATGCCTTTCCAACACCATTAATAACTAACCTCTTTGTTCCCACTGTCTTCGTTAGCTACGGTTGCAATAATGCTGTGTAACAAGCAAATCCAGAACTGAGATGCATACAGCAATAGCATGTGTTTTTTCTCTCGTGCATCTGTGGGCAGGCTGGGTTTCAGCTGATCTAGGCTGGGCTCTGTTGGGTTGCACTGGCTTCCAAGCCATGAGTGGGGCCAAGTCAACTCCATGTACCTTACATCCTTCTTAGGCCAGCAACTTCCTGAGGGATGTTCTCAAGGTGAAAGGAAAGGCACAGGAACAGAGGCCAAGTTAACCACAATAGTACATTTAAGACTTCTCTATGTATCATGTCTGTTAAGATTTCATTGGCCAAAGCAAGTTACAAAACCAAGCCAAACCTCAGTGGTGTGGGGAAATATATTTCACCTCCATGGAAATGATGCACGGACACATGGTAATGGGTGTATTTACAGGGAGAGACTAAGAATTGGGAACTGAAATGTAATCTACCACACCTAGGGAGGCAGACTTTCAGGAACCTAGGTTATCTATCTATATATATAAAAGCCTAAGCAACCGTTACGACCAGTCGACCAAATGACCAGTTGACCGGTCGCTATGACACGCACTGACCACCAGAGGGTAGATGCTCAATGCAAGAGCTGCCCCCTGGTGGTCAGTGTGCTCCCACAGCCAACCTCCCATGGCCGACCAACCTCCCACGGTCCCTCCCCCCGGTCAGCCGGCCCCAATCAGCCCCAATCGCTGGCCAGGCCGAGGGACCCCACCCGTTCATGAATTTGTGCACCAGGCCTCTAGTGTATATATATATAGGCCTAAGTGACCAGTTGACCAGTTGACTAGTCGCTATGATGTGCACTGACCATCAGGGGGCAGACACTCAATGCAGGTGCTGCCCCTGGTGGTCAGTGCACTCCCACAGTGGGAGCACCGCTCACCTGACCAATGGGTGCCAGACGCAGGGCTCATGGCTGGTGAGCACCACTGTGGAGGCTTGAGCCTCTCCCAATCGATTGGACTGACTGGACACAGCGGGACCAGGATGAATGAGAGAGGCAGGCAGGAGCGGCAGGCGGCATTGGGCTGCTGGTTTCGGCCTGATCCCTGCAGGCCATGCCACCCCACTGGTGCATGAATCCATGCACTGGGCCTCTAGTGTTGCAATAAAGGCAGAACAGAATCTATAAAATGACCCAAGGTTAAGGAAAGCTTTTAAGGCAGGGAGATAATCCCTGTTTGCGCATATGGTAAGGAAAAATGGTGGCCAGGAGAAACACTGCTTAAAGATATGAGCAAGAGGGGCTAATAGTACTTCCTCTAAAAATTTTAAATGTAAGTAACAAAATTTGTAGAGGGATGGGCAAGTCTCTAAGAAGGCTATTAGCTGAAAGCAAAAGATTGGAGGGCCTGAGGATAATGAGAGGCAACCTCAGCCATGTAAAAGCACTGCCAAGCGTTGGTGTAATGTCCCAGGAAGGCCGATATGTGGAGGCCCTGATTCACATGGGACAGTCGTTTTCTCCTGTCCACGAGGTTGGAGCAGAAAAAGTGGATTGTCAGGTTGGTACAGGCAGGTCTGGAAGTTGGTAGACTGAGGTTGGAGGGACAGGGTATGAGGAAGCTGACAGCTGGTGAGTGGTTTAAGAGATGACCCTAAGTTCTCAGTGAGAGGGAAGCCATGTAGGCTGGAGGGCTGAAGGGCTAGAAGAAAAATGTTTTGAGGGGCTAGAGATGGAAGGGTGCATGTTGTGGGAGTGAGATAGTCAGGCAGAAGGACACTGGAGTGTAGGCTCTCAGACGTAGAAAGTTTCAGGGAAATCCAGGGTGTGACCATGTGAGTAGGCTGTGGAATTGCATTTGAAAGCCTTGGAATTGAGGTCAGGAACTGAGGCCAAGGCAGAGTTCAGAATCACTGAGGCAAGATTCCTGGGCCCAGCCAGACCTACTGAGTCTGAATCTCTTGGAGAGGGGCCAAGGATTCTGTATTTTAACAAGCTGTGTGGTTCCTAGATTCCCTAAAGTTGAGCTAAAATGTTGAAGGAGCCATACTTGTTGGAATTACCTGGTGGCAGGCATCAGGCAGGAAGTCTAAAAACAGTGTCGAACTCCTCAGAGTCTGGACTTGGTCTGTGGCTGGACTGATGAGGAGGGTGGAGAGTTTTTAAATGAGGCAGGAGGAGCAGTGATGTTGACCTGGAAAGGCATGTGACAGAGGTAGGAGGCAGAGGATGTCAGGGGGATTTATTTCTAAGCAAACCAGGGTTCTGGGGTGTACAGCACAACAGCTCGGAGGGAAGCTCACAGTGGGATGGTGAGCTTGGGGTGGGGGCATGAACCAATGCTGCATGTGATTGGGGCTGGGCTGAGTGGAGCCAGATTATCCTAGTCACCACTTCTGCACTGGCTAACTTTTCTAAACTGAACTTCTTCACCCTGGTCCAACATGATGTCTCTTGTCTCTAACATCCAAACAGCTCCAATCATCTCAGCTTCATGATTGTGTCATCGTGGTCATCATTGTCGTCGTCGTCGTCATCATCATCATCATCATCATCATCATCGGTTTCCTGAATGCCAGCCAAACACCAGGCATCAAGCTTGAGCTAGGATGCAAAGATGAAGGCAGGCTTTCAATCCTAAGGGGAGCTAACAGGCCAGTTGGGAAGGCAGGATTCAGACACCAGAGATAGACAGACTAAGATGGCAAATGGATAAGGAGATGACTTAAGAACCCCACCCCCACCCCAGGAACCTGGAAGGAGGCTTGCTCTTTGTGAGTTAAACTCTAAGACCACCACATCACAGGCCAGACCTGCATGACTGCCAGTCACCTGACCCAGGTTACCAATGGGTCTCTCCTTAGGAGAGTCAGAGGCAAACCTTAGCGTTGGCAGTATCTCCCAAGCTACTCAGGGGAAGAGGTCATGGGCAAAGACCTAGATTGTAAGGGTCCCCAGACTTGGCTTTCCTGCAGCCTTCCCTAATGTTATGAAATATGCAGCCATCAGGCTTGTTCTGGCTCATGCTTCACAAGCCACCCAACTGAGTCAAAGAGCTGGAGGGAAAGTTTCAAGTGGAGTGAGCATGAGTAAAGGCCTGAGATGGGAATGAGCTTGGCACATTTGAGAAATAGTGTGGCTGGTTTTTGGTGAAAAGAGGAAGAATGGCATCTGATGACGGGGAAGATATGGGCTTGGCCCCATCAAGCAGAGGCCTTGGAGTCGACATTTCAAAGATTACTTGTGATGGGTGGTGGGCACACAGTGCAATATACAGATCTTGTAACATAGAAACCCACACCTGAAACCTATATGTTCATGTTGACCAATGTCACCCAATAAATAAATAAATAATAAAAAAACAAAAGAACACTTGTGAGTATTTAGTATATGTCTGGCACTGGAGATTCAAAGATGAAAAAAAAGTGAAATCATAGTCCCTACTCTTAAGAAATATAATAAAGCCTTCAAGGCTCTAGACTCTGAAATAAACATGTAAACAAAATATATGGCATAGGAGTATTGCATTGAATGATGCTATACTGTATGTACGAGACCTAGAATTAGCACAAGGGTGGGAGGCATGTTTAAGCCCATGCTGGGGTGGGAATTCTGGAGAAAAGCTTTCCTGAAGAGAGCACACCTGATCTGAATCTTTGGGGAACAAAGAATGAATGGCACTCCAGGCAGAGGGCACAGTCTGTGCAAAGTCATGAGGGTATGAAGCAATATGATGGGCTCAGGCGAAATATAAGCTGTTAGGTATTAACACAGTGCAAGAGGGGGCGAATAATGAAGCATCGGCCTGGCAGGCACAGAAGATTCTCACGGAGCAGAGGTGAAACAAAAGCAGATTTGGAGCAGAGGTTGGAAGTCTCCCAGAACAGTCCAGGGGAGGGGAAGGTTGGCTTCCTGAGTCTGCATGTGTCCCTAAAACACCCACCCTCACTCCTTATCCCCAGCCCTGTCCTAGCTCCAAATATTTCATAAAATGCAGCTTAGATTATTATCCTTAATCTTGTTAATGTGTGTGTGGCTTGAGATTAGAATTTGGTCATCTCTGTATTCTCTGCTGGTTTATGTCTGAGCCTGCATTTCCTGTTTCAGATGACATGGACTGTGTGTTAATTTCTCAATATAATGCCTGGCACAGCCTTATCTGCAGAAAGGTGTGTTCATAATGCCTTTTGATGAGGCTTCATAATTCTTTACTTTGCATGTATAGACACAAACTCCCTTGGAAGAACTTTCTGCAAATTAGCTTGTCAGTCTTCCCCCTTTGCCTCCTCTGTAGCACACAGGAAGCTAAGGGCAGGGGCTTACTTCAATTCTATCTTGTTTATTAAGAGCCCTTTATGTGTCAGGCAGTGAGAAGGAGCTGAATTGTAGGCAAGGAGACAGGGAGGGAGCAGGCTATAGGCTCTTGCTCTCAAGATGTATCCACATAAGAGAAACTTTATGTCTGGTGTTTCTGAATGAAATCCAGGACCAGGTGTTGGGATTACAATTCAGTTTGGGGATCATTTAGCCCATCTGTTGGGTTTTAGGGATGGGGTGGGGAATGAGAGCTCCAGTTCATTGTGCATGAAGATCCTATACTTCCATACTCTCCATGCAGGGTAGGTGGTGGGTGGGTGGGGGGAGGGGTGGTGGTGAAGCTCAGCCTTTAGATCCAACTACCTAATCAGAGTACAGAAGAGGGAGAGAGAAAAATGTGTGATTTGGGGGTCATCTAGCACCATCTCACCTGCTTCCCTCCAACCACCTCCCAGTGGGTGAGAGAGCTAGCTTGACTGTTTGCAGCATTTCCTTCCCTTCCTGTGCTGGGTCAGGGCAAGACTGGAGCCAGGAGTCCAGCCATAGCTCTGGTTTGCCCAAATTTGTAGATGTTACCACGCCTGCCCTTACATCTACTTCCATCCCAGGGACCATAACAGTGGGGGTTGGGTGGTGGGTAGAGATGTGGAATTCCCTCAGGGCTTGGGAGTCGGAATATTTTGGCCCTGGTCCTGTCTCTGCCACCCATTGCTACATAACCTTGGTCCAGTCACTACCTCTGAGCTTCTGTGGCCTCTTATCCTTCAGGGTATGGCTTACATGTCATCTGCTCAGGGGGCCCTTCGCCATTTAAACTGGTCTTCTGTCCTCCATATCACTGGCCCCCAATCACACACATGTATGTATGTATAGATAGCATATACATATATGTACATGTATAAGTATAAATACATATACACACAATTATGTTTGTCTGCTTATTTGGTTTGTTTCTCTACTAGATTCAAGATTGTAGGCTTCAGGAATGCAGAGACTGGGTGTCTTTGATCCTTGTATCTTCAGAGCCTAGCACAGTGCCTGGCAGACAGGAGGGATAGAAAAGTAACTAAGTGAATGAATAAAGGAACGAATGGCCGCTGACCCACATGATCTCTCAAGTTCCTTCCAGCTGAAAATTTTCATGAGCCTAAGTTTTCCCGCTAAGAGGAGCATTCCAGGACCCTTCCCAGAGTTCCTCTACAGGGGGGAAGGTGAGAGTTGCGTGGAGGGTGGGCTGCAAGCCTAGGTCCCTTCGAAGGATTCAGGCGAATGTGCACAGGAATCCGTGCAGGACCGAGGGTGCTCGAGTCCCGCCCCCAGGCTGGCCAGCGGGGGCGGGGCCGGGCCGCCTTTGCCCGGGTGGCATTCGAGGGGTTCGCCAGACCGCGGGTGGCGAGAGGCGGGTTAAAATGCTAGTCAATGGCCAGTGGGGCCAGAACGCCCCCATCGCCGCCCCGCCCCCCCAGCCTGCTGGCGCAGGGGGCGGGGCCTGGGCCCTGTGGTTGCCTAGCAACGTCCCGCCCCGCCCCCGCCCCCCTCCCCGCGGCGGCGGGCGCCTCCCCCCAGCATGGCCTGGCTGGGCTGGCCGGCGCCGTGCCTGTGGGTCGCCAGCTGCGGGCTGCTGCTTGTCCTCGTCCTGCTCCTGAGCTCCCGCAGCCGCCGAGCGCGGCGGCCCCTCCGCGGCCTGTTCATGGCGCGCAGCAAGCAGCTGCTCTTCCGAATTGGGTTAGTGCGGGGCGCCCGGGATGCGGCGCTCGGGAAGGCGGGCTGGGGGGACTGACCGGCGGCGGCCGCGGGAGGCTGGGGGGTCAGTGCGGGTGAGGGCTGGGGGGTCCGGGTCCAGAGAAGAGCGGTGGGAGAGGCGGGCTGGAGAAACCACTGATCTGGAGGAAGAGAAGTCGGTGGGTTGGACATTGGTATTGGCTGGTAACGGAGGGTTGGAGGGGCAGGCCAGGGTGGCCAGACATGAGGCGTGAGGGGACATCTGGAGAAAAGAGAAGGTGAGGGCGGAGACAGGGAGCTGGAAAAGGAGGGTAGGTGCAGTATCCCGGGCCCAGAGGCCCGGTGGACAGGTGCAGGGTAGATGGGATGCCACCTACCACCTAAGTGACATTTGAATATGCCAACTCTTTCCACGCGTCCCTGCCCCTCTCCCCATCACCCAGCTCCCCACCACACATCAGCTCTCCTGTCCCAAGCGAGTGTCCCACCCCTGTAGGTCAGTCTGTCCCCTTCCCCCTATCCTGGCCTGTGTGGGAAGCCCCAGGCTGTGAAATCCCACCCTCCTTAACACACTTGACTTAAGGTTCACTGACCTCCAATGACTTTTTACTGTCTAACCCCCTCCATATCCTGTCCTCACTCCCTACCCTGTGCTCACTTGTCCATTCCCCCTACTTCTGCCCCTTCCTAGGCAGGCAAGAGTGACTAACCAGCTCTGTTCTGCCCTGAGACACTGAGAGAAAGGGAAGGAGCCCGAAGAAAAAGATTTCCTAGGGTCCCTACCCGCTTCCCACCACTAGCAGGGCCAGAGGGCAGGACCTCAAGTCCCAGTTTAAGGACAGTGATGTTGGGGATGGAAAATGTGGGAGCCCTTGCCACAGGCCAGTTTCAGGCAAGGACCTAAACTTGGGAATTTCCTGAGCTTAGAGAAGACATTGTACAGTTCACTTCTCCTCCTTAGACCACCACAGATATCTCAGGTGCTTCAGCCCTAGGATTCTCCTCCTATTCAGTCTAAGAAATAGAGATGTAAGGGCCTAGTAGTGGGAGAAAACTGGAAAATATGGCGGGGGTGGGGGGATTCTTATGTGTGGGCCTTTTGGGGCACTCACATTTCTAATAGCCTAAATATTGGTCACGTTCTCGATAATGCACCCACCAAGTCACCATTGCTCTGTTAATTCTTATGGATTAACATAATGAGATAAATATTTAGATATTTTCATATTTGGGATTTAAAAAATTGTCTCCCCACAAAAATTTTGGAAATTTTACAATTATATTTGGGGAGGGATTTTTAAATCTACTTCTGATTTTCAAAATGGGTAATGTTGAAGTCATCATACAAACCTTGAGGAAGTAGAAAATAGAAGTTTCCACAAGGAACTGGAATTAGAAATCCTGAGATTAAAATTCCCAAACTGGCCTTCTCAGAATCCTGACAGTTCGAGTAGTCCTAGAATTTTGGATCTGGGAGTTACCCAGTTGCCAAACTTGGAATTCTCAGAGAGTTTATTTAGAATTCAGTATTCCTAAGGGTTTCCTGTATCTGCATTTCAAGGTTGCCTTGGAATCCACTCCCCAAATTTGCAGAGCAGAAGGGCGTGCCTGGAGTCAGAGTTCCAGGTCCTGCCCCTCCACGGTCTGGGAAACAATTGGTCCAGTCCCTGGAGGGAGAGGCTGCTGGCTGCTGGGAGGGGCAGCGGGTGTTAGCAGGAAACAGGCTGGGGAAATAGGCAGGTGTTGATGCTGTGGGGGTGCCTCCAGGAAGGATGGAGAGGGAGGGGTGGATGGAACAGGACATGATGGGGAGGGGCGGACGGAGAGGACCACAAATAGAGGCTGGAAGGCAGCAGTGGAAATACTAAGTAATGCCTGGGAGAAGAGAGATGGTTCATGTTATCATTAGTAACAATCATCACTGGTGTTTGACAATTTTATAAAGGGCTTTCCTCAAACACAACCACAGTTGTCTTGGAATGGGATAACTGGGCACAGTAGAGGGTAGATTTGGGCAAACCTGAGGTAGACGTGCGCATTTGGGATTCTGCAGGGTCTGGGGAACAGTGAGCATAGTAGTTAAGCACATAGCATGTGGGGTCAGGCAAATCTGCTTTTGAATCCTAGTCTTGTTGCTTAGTAACCATGTGACCTTGAACAAATAACTTAGCCTCTATGTGCCTCACTGGTTTGCATCTGTAAAATGGGCATAGTGATAGCGTTTACCTTCTGGGGCTTCTGTGAGGATCAAATGAAATTGTGCATATATGTGCACAGGGCCTGGCTCATCGTAAGCGCTCAGGAAATGTTAGCAATTGCTCA
Source organism: Myotis nattereri (assembly GCF_964212035.1). Classification (NCBI taxonomy): domain Eukaryota; kingdom Metazoa; phylum Chordata; class Mammalia; order Chiroptera; family Vespertilionidae; genus Myotis; species Myotis nattereri. Next base: position 21,834,566 of record NC_138082.1, read on the forward strand.
TTCTGTAGCATGGGGAATAGGTGGAAGGTACATGGTGCTAGGTAAGCTCCTTCTGGAACTTTTTACATGCTTCTACTCCAGGCTTCCAAGCCTGTTCTGCCAAGCCACCCATCAGGCAATTCTATGGCCCCTCATACAGTGAACCCCTCGCTGCCTGGGTCAGGATTGTGGGATCACAATGTGAGCACAATCTAGTGGCTGTTCTCAAGAAGCAGGGGCAAGAGCATGTGAACAGGAACCCAAACCGTGGCAGGAATCAGGGCATGACAAGTTCCCCAGGAGTGAGTGACAGGATGTGCATGAGGAGGCTGGGATCAAGAGTGTGGGCTCTCCCAGCTGTGTCCCCTGCTTCATGTCTCAGTTTCCCTTTTGCCCCTTTGCCTTCTCAGTGTTGTTGGGTAGGGAGGGCGGGCTGCGGAACCTGGCCCAGAGCAGAAACTCTGTCTGCAGAGTGGGGTTGAATGGGGAACAAGGCTGGGCCCGTGCAGGCCTGGGAATGTCTGCAGAGCTAAGTGGATGGCAGCCAGCCTTTGGGGCTGCACAGTCCATGCTCCCTCCCTGACCAAACCACCCTCTCCATTTCTAGGCACAGAGGATCTTTCTTTTAAAAAATGTTTTTATTGATTTTAGAGAGAGAAGCAGGGAAAGAGAGAGAAAGAGAAACATTGATGTGAGAGAGAAACATCGATCAGCTGCAGCCTTAGCATCCACAGCAGCCCCTCTGCTCTCCCCCTGTCCAGCTTCCCCTCTGCTGACGGGTTAGTCTTCAAACCCTGGCTCTGAGCGGATGGCCCCTTCCCCAAGCCACACTGTCTACAAAATGGAGTTCACACCTTCACCCAGGCCTTTGGGGCCCTCCGACACCCCCTCCAAATCTGCCCAATTCCATCATCTCTAGGCCATGAGCTTTCCCATACTTCTGTTTGAGAACCTGTCAGATCTTCCTTCCTCTCTACATTTCTACTGTTGCAACCTCAAAGCTCACCTTCAAAATATGTCCAAAATCTGAACACTTATCCCCACCTCCACTGCTCCCACCATGGGCCAACCCACGGTCAGCCCTCACCTGGCCTCACTCCTTCAGCCTTTGTACCTCTAACCAGAATGAAACCGCTAGATTTAATTTAGGCCCTGACATTGTTAAATGTCTTTTAATGAATGAATAAGTGAACAGCTTGGCCCAGGTGCCATCTCCTCTGCTCAGCCTCCCCAGTCCAAGTTCATCTCTGCCTCCGAGGAACCCCTCTTTGTCTTCCCTCTTAGGGTTTTCATCGCATGTTCTTGCTTTTCTTGCATTAGGTGTTCAGAGGTCTGATACCCCCCTGGACTCCCACAGGCCTGGCCCAAGGGCAGGACTGGATCAAGAGGGCCTGAGATTGGCGGGGGATAGAGCCAAAACAGACAGACCAAAATCAAACCAAACAAAACCCCAGGGCCTAGGCTGGGCAGTTGGCCTGGGGTGGTGGGCAAGGAGACAGAACTAGTTCAGGCCTCTCTGCCAGGACTGAGAAACCACAGAGAGGGCCCAGCAAAGCCTGTGCCTCTGGTCCCCCTGAGAGTCCTCAGGAGCAGCTCCTCCTCCATCTGGGAAAGATGGGCGCCGTCTGGAAAGGGCCTTGAAGTCCTCAGAAGACCATTCCCGGGATGGGCATGGAGACGGTAGACACAGGCCCCATGAACTACGGGGCAGGCCTATGTTTGGACCACATGCAGGCACTGCCCTTCTCCTGGGCATGGGGAAGTACCCTCTGCCTGCCAGGCTTGCTGGAGCTTCAGGAAATTCACCCTGTAGGGCCTAGTTAGCTGTCTCTTTCGCTTCTTCAGTTTCCTCAGCTTTGACAACTCACAGAACATGGAGCTGCTCTCTTTGTCCCTCAGGAGCCTGGGAGCAGGCCCTGGCTGCCGTAGAACTCTATGTCCTGGTGTCCGTGCAAGTGCCTCAGCCCTCAGCCATTCCTGGGTCGGCTTTCACAAAGAATGAAAGCCGACTGTGGCTAATCAGACACAAAGCCTTCACCACATGTCCTTGCTTATTCCTGTATTAGCTTTTCAAAGGTCTGGTTCCCCTCCCTGGACTCCCACAGACCTGGCCCAGGGAGCAGGACTGGGATTAGAATGAGGGAGAGCAGGGAAAAGCTAGAAGAAACAGACCAAAACCAAAACCAAACCCAACCCAGGGCCTGGGGCCTGGGGGGCATGAGAGGAGAATTCCCAAATCCTCCCTGACCAGAGGCCTCACCAACTTAGCTTGCCTGTTGGGTCCTGGTGGAATCTGGGGGCCCACCAGGATTGGGGGTCATTTAGAGAGTGCCGGAGGGAGGGGTCAAAATAGATGACCCTCAATAGGGGCTTTCCAGGTCATTCTGTTGAATGCAGAGCGCCCCTCCCACCCCCCACCCCCCACCCCCATGCCATCTTGAGGCTGAGCCCAGGGCCTGGCTGGGACAGACACTTGAAAAGCCCTCAGGCCTGTCCAGCAAAGGAGACTGCCCTTGGGGAGGAGGGGAAGAAGAAGAACTTCTTTGTGTGCTCTCCACTGTGTGCAGAGGGCGGAGGTTAGGGGGCGGGCTGTCTCACTGTCTCCAGCTGTCCCACCAGCCTCCCATGGGGGCTGGAGGTTCAGACTCAGATATCAGAGAAGCCACGCTCTGGTTCAGTGCGCCCGTGACCCCTCACTGGGGCAGCTGGTGCTGTGTCCGCAGCCCTAACCCCAGGGGAGGGCCCCTTGGGACAGCTGCAGGGCTCACCCCAGCCGGGGGGCCCCCACCCCCAGCCTTGCTCTTGCGGAGTGGTTTCTCTGTCTCTCCCACTGGGTCCCAGAGGACCAATTAGAAAATATTCTTTCCGTTTTGGTGAGTGACTGTGGGTAGTTCCGGGCCCCAGAAATGTTAAGTGAGAATTTAAGCAGGGGGCCAAAGGAGGAAAAGACCAGAATCTTCGTTGTTAGCCGGCGCCCTGGGTCATTCTAGAGCCCAGCTTTCTGCCCATGCCTGGGGCCCATGGCAGAGCCTGATCCCACATCTGGCCCTGGGGTGTCAGGTCATCTTGTCGGTCACAGTGAGCTTGCTGGGCTCTGCTTCTTGCCTCGGCAGCAGAAGAAAGGAAGTGGTAGGGCCCACTCCATGGGGCAGTGACGTCCCAGTCACTTCCCAGTGGGGCCTTCATCTTTCACATTTTCCCATCTAGGGTCTTGTTCTTTTTTCCTAAATTGTCTTCTGCATCTGACTCACGACACTCCCCCGAGAACCATCAACCCCGTCCTAAGTCCAGGACTGAGAAGCACAGGGCCGATTGGAAAGGGATTCTCCGCTTCCGGGCGTCTTACCCTGAGGCCCACGGGCTCTGGCCCTCTGTCCTTGTGGCAAAATGCTGCCTGTGTAATGAGTTGGTCCTGGGAGATGATTCACAGTGTCCTGGGGTCTGTATCTCAAAGGGCCCAACCTAGTGTCCCAGGAGTCCCAGGGGCCAGATCCTGGGCTGCGTGTCTGGTCAGGGTGATAGGTCATTTTCCTCAGCAAAGGCCCTCCAAGGAGCTGGGTCTGCCCCCAAATAGCTCCGCCCACGCATCTCATCCGAGCCCCTTACTTGGGTTGGGGAGGATTTTAGCAGTTAAGAATGCAGACTCCAGGGTCAGGCTGTGGAGTGATTCTCTGCCCCACCACCCACTGCTCTGCGGTCCCAAGCAAATCCCTCTTACCTCTCTGGGCTTCACTGTCCCCATCTGTGAAGTGGAGGAAAAGTAGTACCTGCCTCGGGGTTAGTTGGAGGATGATAGCAGATCATTGATAGGGCTGCTCACAAGGAAAGCTGTGGAAAAGGTCACTGTTATTAAAGATGAGCCAGTGAGCTCCAGACAGGCAGCCTAACCTGGTGGGCAGAGCCAGGGCTGTGGACTCAGAGCCAGGACTGTCTAGTACTCCTAGCTCCTCCACTTCAGAGACCCTGGGTCCAGACCCCAGGGCTGGGGAAGTTGGGATTCTGTGCCCCAATGACACAGTCCCATCATGCTCTTGGGTCTAGGTGACCTGCTTAGCAGAACAGCCTGTTTGGCCAGTTGTGTGGGTGCCGGAGGGGGAGGGGAGGGACTTGGAAGCAGGTGGGTAAGAAGGGGAGGGGAGAGCAGGGGCAGAGGTGGCTGTAGCTTAGGCCCCAGATACCCCCACTGGGCTTCGCAGGGTCCACAACCTGGCATGAGGCTAGCTGCACGGGGTGCCAAGTGGACAGTCCATTTCAAGTGCCTGGTCGCTTTAATACCTGCTTGCCCAGCCCTCCCCACCTTCCTGGTCACTAACCATTCTGAGTACCAGCTCTGTGCTGTGCTGGGGCTGGGGCTGCAGGGGGTGCAGAGGAGCCAGGAGGAGCAGGCTGGGTCTCCAGCTGAGTCCACCTGCCCTCCTCATGGTCCTTACCAGGTGGTAAGGCCCTGCCTCTGAGGGGCTCCCTCCCCGTGGAGGGGCAAGGCCGAGTGCTCCAGATGGAGGCGAGGAAGGAGGCTTTTTACTGGGGCAATCAGGAGCTGCAGGGTTTGAGCTGGTCCCTGAAGGAAGCTTAGGATTCCAGCAAGTAGAGAAAGGCATGGGGGGTATTCCAGGCCAGAGACCTGCAGGAGGATGGTAGTTTTGAAATTTTAATGAGTTATTTCAGGTATTCAAAAAAATAGATAACAGTCTCTCCACTACCCAGCTCAAGAGATATTGCAGACCCTGTGAAGGCCTCTGCCCACCTCCTGCTGCCTCCAAGGGAGCCTGCATGCTGCTCTTCCCCTTAGCTGCTGTGATTCTTTACTGTGTACGTCTACATCCCAACCAGTACAGGCGATGGTTGTGCACACTTTGGCATTGTTTTTGTTTTAATCCTCACCCAAGGATATTTTTTCCATTGATTTTTAGAGAGAGTAAAAGAGAGTTGGGGGAGGAGAGAGAGAGAGAGAGAGAGAGAGAGAGAGAGAGAGAGAGAGAAACATCCATGTGAGAGAGACACTTGACTGGTTGCTTCCCGAATGCATCCCAACCGGGGCCCAAGGATCAAACCTGCAACCAAGACACATGCCCTTGACTGGGAATCAAACCCACAACCCTTTGGTCTGTAGGCCAATGCTCTAACCACTGGGCACGTGGGCCAAGGCTACATCCTTTGTTTTCCTGGCTGTGCGGTTCTCCATGGTCTGATTATGTCACCACTCATTTATCCCTTGCGCAGCTGGTGGACATTTGGGGCTTTTTGCTTGTTTACTCTTGGGAGCACAGGGTCTTCCCTGGGCCACAGAGGGGAGGAGGCAAAGACTTGTTCCCATCCCAGTTCAGGCCTGACTGGGCGTCGGACACTCGCCTGTCAGCAGTGGGGAGCCACTGAAGCCACCGTCAGCAACGGTGCTTCTTTTGCCAGTGGTTTGCAGTTTGGATTGAAGGTAGAGAGCTGTGTAAAGGAGGCTTGCACAAGGGCCCGCTCCTGGGTGAGCCCATGGGTGAGGGGTAGACGGTAAACTTTTTCTTTTTAATTCTTTGTTGTTGAAAGTATCACATATTTCTCCTTTCCCCTCATTGACCCCTCCCAGCCTGCTCCCGCCTCCCAGCACAGGCCCTCACCCCCCTTGGTTATGTTGATGTGCATGCACACAAGTCTTTTGGTTGATCTCTTACCCCCTCCTTCCACCCTCCCCTGCCTTCCCTCTGAGGTTTGACGGTTTGTTCGATGCTTCTGTGTCGCTGGATCTATTTTTGCTCATCAGTTTATGTTGCTCATTATATTCCACAAATGAGTGAGATCGTGTGATACTTATCTTTCTCTGACTGGCTTATTTCGCTTAGCATAATGCTCTCCAGGTCCAAGTTTACCTTTTAGAAGGTAAACTTGAGGGAAAGTCTGTTTTAGTCGCATGTGTCAGGGGAGGGTTAAATCAGGGCTCACACTGTGAAACTGGGCAGATGACAGGGCCTTTCCCAGAAGGAGAGGCAGCAGGAGGAAGAGCTGACAAGCATGGTTTTGGACGCTGGTGATTGTGACACAGCCATTATATAGAGATGGAAGAGGAGCCAGACCTCAGAGACTGGAGAGGCACGTGGAAGTCACTGTCAGGGGAGGACTGGGCTGGGAGCTTGGGGCAAGTGTCCCACGTGTTACTAGGTCCTCAGGCCCCCCATTCCCCTGCTTTGCACTGTGATCCAGACTTCAGGGCCACCCTGTCCCTCCCCCCCGCCTCCCTCCCCTACGGCCAGCGGGTCCGGCACCCATCTCCAGCTTTCTCGTCTCCAACACCCCCTCCAGTCCACTCAGCGACTCCATTTCCCCTGCCACCTTCCACTGCACCCCTACACAGCAGCCACATGAATCCTTAAAAAGGGAAGTCAGAGCACATGCTTCCCCACTTTGAAAGCCACCAGCAATTTTCCACCCCTTCTCTTGGGCCTGGCCCCTGCACACCTCTGCTCTGAGTCTCTGCCCCGCTGGCCCTGCCTCAGCCTGCTGGAAACTCCGAGGACACACCCCACTCCTCCCTGCCCAGGACCTTGGGCTGCACCACCCAGGCTGTCGGCACTGCTGGCTCCCTCTCATCTGTCCATTCCCAGCTCAAAGATTGCCCTTGGAGAAGAGGCCTTCCCTGACCACCCTGTCCACAGTAAGACAGACCTCTTCCCTTCCATCACCAGCTATAGTTAACTGCTTGTTTGTTGGTTGGTTTTCCGGTTTGGTCTGTTGGCCGTTCCACTCACTATTCTGGCAGCAACCCAGCTGCCTGGTTCTCTGCTGCCTGTACCCTGTCTGGCATGTGCCATGAATATTTGCTGAAAAAGCAAATGAAAGAGAGGGGCCTCGTTAACTGCAGCTTCTTAATGCACAGCCCCTGTCCTCATGGATCTTGACCTTCGTTGGGGGACAAAGCACATATGAGCATCCAGAAAGGGAAAGCAGGGGGCAATGAGCAGCCCCTCCCAGCTGTGGACGCCTTCTGCTAGCAGATGTGAGGGGCGCCTAGCTGAATGTGGGTAGGAAACAACAGTTGCGCAACACTTTCCACTGCCGGGCCCTGACGATTGCCACTTGTTACCTTGTTTTATGTCACTTAATCCTCACACAGCACTGCAGGGTAAGTCCTGGTAGCATGCTAAGGATGAGGAGCCTGACCTGTGGGCAATGACTTGCCCAAGCTCTCAGGAGCAGGACTCCAAGCACGATGTGAGGTGGTGTCAGGGCCCAGAGGAAAGGGTGATTTTAAAAAATTATTTATTTTCTAGAGGCTCGGTGCACAAAATTCGTGCACTTGGGGGAAGGAGGGTCCTTCAGCCCGGATTGCAAGAGGGCGCAGGCCAGGCTGAGGGACCCCACCAGTGCATGATCAGGGCTGGGGTGGGATGCGAGAGGTTGGCCAGCTGGGGAGGGACCACAGGAGGGCTCCAGGGCATATCTGGCCCATCTTACTCAGTCCCGATCGACTGGACCACAGCAGCAAGCTCACCTACCAGTTGGAGTGTCTGCCCCCTGGTGGTCAGTGCACATCATAGCGACTGGTTGACCGGTGGACTGTCTGCCCCCTGCTGGTCAGTGCATGTCATAGTGAGCAGTTGAGTGGCCTTAGCATTCATTAGTATATTACATTTTGATTGGTTGAATGGACCACAGGATGACCAGACACTTAGCATATTAGGCTTTTATTATATAGGATGATTAATTTTTAACTTTTCATTTTGAAATTATTTCATACTTGCAAAAATAGTACACAGTATCCCCACATGCCCCTCACCCACCTCCCTTGAATGTTAACTTCTTTCATAACCACAATACTGTTATCAAAAACTAAGAAATTAACATCAATATAAATTATGAACTACTCTCCAGACCTTATTGAAATGTCACCTATTGTCCCACTAATGTTCCTTTTCTGGTCTAGAATCCCATCCAGGATAATTAGGTTGTTCCACAAATCACCTCAGGTTGGGCATCTCCCGTGCCAGCTCTTTGTCATCACTGATACACCCACCAGAATCCGCAGCTCCCACAGCTCGCTCCCTCCCTCCCTCCCTCCCTCCCTCCTCGGGGCTTCTGCACTTCCTTCTGTCCGGTTCTTGGGGAGCTTTCCCCAGATTCTCACTCGACCTGCTCCCTTCTTCTTGGAAAGTCAGCTCCAGAGAGGCCTTTCTTGACTCTGGTATCTAAAATAGCTCCTCCTCTGTCCTTGACACTATGTTTGTTGTCCTGTCTGTCCCACTAGAATATAAGCTGCAAGAGGACGCTGACTGCCTACTCACTGTGTGCCAGAGCAGGCTAATCACAAGGCCTCACTAAATATTGGTGACTGAGTGAGAAAGTACGAAGTGGCTGAAACTGATTAAAAAACAACAACAACAACAGTCCTGACCAATATGGCTCTGTTGGTTGAGTGTCATCCAGTGCACCTAAAGGTCACCGGTTCAATTCCCGGGCAGGGCACATGCCCAGGGTGTAGGCTCAATCCCTGGTTGGGGGGGTGCATGCGGGAGACAGCTCATAGATGTTTCTCTCTCATGTTGATGTTTCTCTCTCTCCCTCTCCCTTCCTCTTTCTCTAAAAAAATCAATGAAAACATATTTTATTTTATTTTTTTAATATATTTTATTGATTTTTTACAGAGAGGAAGGGAGAGAGATAGAGAGTTAGAAACATCGATGAGAGAGAAACATCGATTAGCTGCCTCCCGCACATCTCCCACTGGGGACATGCCCACAACCCAGGTACATGCCCTTGTCCGGAATCGAACCCGGGACCCTTCAGTCCGCAGGCCGATGCTCTATCCACTGTGCCAAACCGGTTTCGGCAATGAAAACATATTTTATAAAAAGAAGAACAGACTGGCAGTTACAAAATAGTCACAGGGATGTAAAGTGCAGCATAGGGAATATAGTCAGTGATATTGTGCTAACTATGTGTGGTGTCAGGTGCGACACTTAGTACATATTTGTCTAACCATATGCGGTTCACCCGAAACTAATACAAAATAATATTGAATGTAAACTGTACAACTGAAAAAAAAACAATTCAAAAATAAAAATAAAAGAGAAAGAGGGCCCATGAAAAATGGACATAAAGTCACAAAGGATGACAAAACCCCTCCATCGTGTGTCGAAATTCCCAATCAATACCAGTGCATGAGCACACAGCCAGGGGCTGCAGTGATTCACTTTAGCTAAGTCACATCGGCCAGATTGTCACAGGAACCTGCCTGGTTTTGAACAAATTGCTTGCAGACAAATCAGCTAGCTCTTTACAAAGGGCCTGGAGAGTGGTCATGCCTCCACCTCAACCCCCTCCCCACACCCTCACAATCAGACTAGCACGAATTTTTCCATTAATTTTTATATGGGACAGCACCAGTTTTAAATGCATATGTGAGGACATGTAACTCCCATGTGGAATCACTGGAACTACATAATTCACATTTCTCAGTTTGTGTAGGGATATGTATTTCGTTGTGACCAGACCACTGGAACGCTGCACAAAACAAACTCAACTCTTTTTATTTCTCCTCTTGACACACCACATCCTACCCTCACACTCTACCTTCAGCTCATGGATGAGCGAGGAAGGACCGATGAGAAGAAGAGGACAGATCGGTGACCCCCTTTCCCTTTCCTTTCCTTCTGTAGCATCATTTGCAGCTTAGTTGGTTGAATCATACAGAACGTAACTTGCGTAAGGAAGGATGTGATAGGGTTCCTTGGTCATTTTTGTTTCTTAGAGCTCCACTGCTTTCTTTATACCTTTGAAGCAGATTCTGGTCTGAACTGAAGGTGTGGCCTCTCAGGTCAGTCAGTGCCCCCCTCACTCAATTGTAGGTGGAAACTCACCTTGTATCACTTTGAGTCTGGTTGCATTCCCACACATAGTAGGTCTGCCAGAATTCTGTGCTCATGGGGCATTGCAAATACGGTATGTGTATGGGGCAGCAAGGAACAGAGCATACATGTGTTGTGTGTATCACCTATGCTCGTGTGCATGTTCTGTTGTCCCATCAGACTTCACACGAGGTCCAAGGTAAAATCATTATGGATTTCAGGATGGGAACAGCAGAGCATCAAACCCAGCAGGGGCCACACACCTGTGAGGCTGGCCCTGCGTGCTGCCTTCGGTGTTTGTAGGGCTCTGTCACTTACAAGTCCCGCGTCCTTTTCGCAGCCTTTTCACCGTGTTGCCTGGGATGGCCTGGCAGGTGGCCAGAAGAGGGAGGAAGTGTGGTCAGCCCATCCAACCTCACCTCTCGCTGCTTCCTCCACCGAACAGCCAAACAGAACTTTCTAGTTTCCCTCAACAAGCCCTGCTGTCTGCTAGTATAGTTTCCTCTACCCCAGTGGTTCTCCAAGTTGTGGTCCCTGGGCCAGCAGCGTTCCCATCACCTGAGGTTGTTGGAGAAATGCCAATTCCCAGGCTCCTTTTCAGGTGGTTCAGCATTCCCTGGCACCATTGTGATGCATCCTGCTCTTCCTGAAATATATTTCTCACCTATTTCAGCTTCCTAACTCCTCCACCCCTTTCACTGAAAAAACTCACACTCCAGGAGTCTGTCTGGGTTTTTCACCTCCCCCTGATGGGCTGCAAGCAGAGTGTGTCTGTCTTGCTCTCCATCTTGTCCTGAGTACTGAGCAGGGTAAACAGTAGGCACACAATAAGTGATGGTGGCGTTGCATTGACTCAAGGGTGGCCAGCGGAGGGGAGACATGGGGCCCGGGCCTCACGGAAGGTCGGGGGTGCGGGGCTGAGCACAGACATCCCGCCCTGCAGGTACAGCCTGTACACCCGCACCTGGCTTGGGTACCTCTTCTACCGACAGCAGCTGCGCAGGGCTCGGAATCGCTACCCCAAAGGCCACTCCAGAACCCAGCCCCGCCTCTTCAACGGTGAGCTCTGGTGGCCCCGGGCTAGTGTCCTCCCAGCTATGCCCACTACCCTCCCTGCCTACTCCCTGTCACATACCCTGGGCTCCCTGCTTGTCACCTCACCCACAACCCACTTCTGTCCCCAGGAGTGAAGGTGCTTCCCATCCCCGTCCTCTCGGACAATTACAGCTACCTCATCATCGACACCCAGGCCCGGCTGGCTGTGGCTGTGGACCCTTCAGACCCTCAGGCCGTGCAGGTGAGGGGCAGGGGTCCCTGGGGTCACCTTGGGGACTAGCAGCTACCCTTTACTAGAGAAGGGCTGGTCCTGGTCCCTCTGCCAATGGGATGTGCCCCCTCCACATGCGCTCACACACAGAAACCCCCACAGTCACAGCCTGGGGCAGGGTGGGTGGGTGTCCAGGGCTTAACTGGAGGAAGGGGGGAGGGCAGCAACGAGGGAACCAGACCCCAAGAGAGTGATGCTGACGCAGGACTGTGGGTCCCTCATTCTCTGTGGCTCTTTCTGGCCCTCTTCTCTCCTCACCTCTGTCTGTCAGTATCCAGGACTCTCCATCTTTCCCTCCTGTTTCTTACTCCTGTGTGTGCTTATGGCTCTCCTCCCCTCCCCTCTCCTTCCTCACCTCTCCTGTGTGCCCATGCTGGGTCTCAGCTGCCACCTTCTCTGCTCCAGCCCTTTCCTCCCACCCCCTTCTCTTTCTGTAGCTCTACCCTCTCTCTCACCCCTCCCTCTCTCTCACCCCCCCCCCCCCCGTCTCTTTTCCTCTCCTTTCCACCCAGCACCCAGGCCCCTATCTCTCTCTGCCTGGAGCCTCCCTCTGTGCCCTGTTCCTCAGTCTCAGTAACCTCTCTCCTCCAGGCTTCCATTGAAAAGGAAGGTGTGACCTTGGTTGCCATTCTCTGCACCCACAAACACTGGTAAGGAGCTGGGTGGGGGTCCAGCTACACTTGCTCTTCCCTAGCTGACTCTTACCCAACTCATCTTGCTAGGTCTGAGCTCCATAAGGTCAGGCTGGGCTGGGGGTCAGAGGTCAGGATGGGGGACACCACACCTCATGAAGTACCGGGGCCCTAGCAGAGAGGAAGGGCAGTAGGCCTCCCACTGCTCCACTTATCAGGCTCCGGAAGCCCCAGAGGAGGGCAGGGCAGACACTTATCTCTCATTCCGTGTTCCATGGGCACTTCTTACATGCCTGCTGTGCCCTGAGCATGGACAGACCTTGTGATCTCTTAAGAAAATTATGTACAAGGTGGGGCATAATCAGATCCACTTGGAAGAATTAGAAGCTGGTGACCCAGGAGCTGAGAGAGTCCAGAAAGATCAGTTGACATTGGCCGGTGATGGGGGCTGGCAGGGTGTGTGTGGGGTGACATTCTGGGGAGGGAAACAGCTTAAACAAAGGCCCGGAGGTATGGACAGCTCGGCTCAGTCCAGCAGCCGGGGACATCAAGGGCTCACAGGCCCGGAGATGCCACGGGAAGAGGAGGCGAGGAGGCCTGGTGCAGTTGTCCCTCAAAGCCCTCCCTGTCCCTGCTGTCCTACAGGGACCACAGTGGAGGGAACCGTGACCTCAGCCGGCGGCACCAGGACTGTCGCGTGTACGGGAGCCCTCAGGACGGCATCCCCTACCTCACCCAGTAAGTCCCTGACCCAGGGGTGGGATGGCACTTCCATGGGCCCATCTCCCAACTTTCAGTCAAGTATTTTGCTGATGCCTTTCCTGGCCTTTAGAGAGCAAATCACAGCCCATTTGAAGACTGGCACTGCCCACCCCCCAACTGATCCAGCCATGATCCCCAAAGCAGGAAGCGGGGAGGGTTTGGATCTGAAGTTCTAGGCACTGGGGGTGCCTTCTCTTTCTGGCGTGGAAGCCCCGGCTCCTGCAAATCACCTGGCCCCTTGAGCCTCGGTTAGGGCAGGACCAGGTTGGCATAAGCTCTAGTACCTTCTCTCCCCTGTTGCCTTGCTCCTCAGTCCCCTGTGTCATCAAGATGTGGTGAGCGTGGGACGGCTTCAGATCCGGGCCCTAGCCACTCCTGGCCACACACAAGGACATCTGGTTTATCTGCTGGATGGGGAGCCCTACAAGGGCCCTTCCTGCCTCTTTTCAGGGGACCTGCTTTTCCTCTCTGGCTGTGGTGAGTTCCCCCAAAGGGAAGAGGGAGGGAAGAGGCCAGGGCAGGGGCCCAAGGACCGCCTCAATGCCATGCAATGCAGTCAAGCACTGTCTTTGCACAGATGTTGCCTTGGCAGTTAACTCTGATTTGGGGAAACCGATACCTGTGTTACCTGAATTTCTTTTATATTCTCATGACTTCCCACAGGGACTGGATAGAATGAGACAATGTCTGTAACTGAGTACAGGGCATTTGTTTCCACTGGGTGGAGCCTGGTTCTCTGATACAGTGACTCGGGGACTAAGTTACAAAAACTTGAGAACCCCTGAGCAAGAGGACGATGGGGATCACAAGGCCCAGGCTGTACAGAGTCCCTAAAGGCAGCACTAGCAAAGAAGGAAGTGCTCCGTGGAAAGGAGCAACCTGACAGGGCCATGCTGGGGGTTGTTAGGACCCAGCCTGAAGCCTGGCACCCCCTCTCCACCTGCATGTCAGTATGTACAATGGAGGCCTTCAGGAGGGCTTGGCTGGGGGTGAATAGATGGGCCCAACTCCCTGGTGCGTGGTTGAGGGCTGATGGCTCGAGGTGCACAAGCTGGTCCCTGCCCCACTTCACATTCCTTATATCATACTGTGTTATCCTTGTGTTTTATAACACACCCCCGACCCCACCAGGACGGACCTTTGAGGGCACTGCCGAGACCATGCTGAGCTCGCTGGACACTGTGCTGGGGCTGGAAGACGACACTCTGCTGTGGCCTGGTGAGGTGCCCCCTTCCCCAGCCCCTCCTCCTAGAGTCCCCCAGACCCAGTGCCTGTCCCAGAGCGGACACAGCTCCACCTCTGGTGGCTCTGGGAGTCCACTGTAGCCGGGGCCACAGCTCCCCTCTTATTGGAGCACTGGCTCTGTAACGCCTCTGCTTAGCCAGAGCCGAGGATGAAAAGTCACCGCCGCTCATCAGGGAGGAGTCAGTAAATCCAGTCTGCGTGTATCCATTGTCTGCATCATATCCACACATTGTATGTCCAGCCATCTGTGTATATGCATGTACATTGCATGTCTATACAGACATATGTGTGTACAGTTTCTTTCTTTTTTTAAAAATATATTTTGATTGATTTCGCCAGAGGTGAGCAGACACGGAAGGGAGAGGGAGAGATAGAAACATCAATGCTGAGAGAGAATCATCCATCAGCTACTTCCCCCATGCCCCCACCAGGGACTGAGCCCGAAATCCGGGCATGTGCCCTGACCGGGAATCAAACCATGACCTCCTAGTTCATGGGTCAAAGCTCAAACACTGGGCCACACTTGCCTGCGCAAGTCTACACTTTCTAAAACACATTAACCAATATCTCAGTTAATCCTCAGAATATCTCATTTCATCCATTCACTCATACTTTCTTGAGCACCTAGCATGTGCCAGGCTCTGTTCTAGGCACTGAAGACACACCCTTTTCTAGTGGCATTATTTTCTACACCTGCCAAAGAAAGCTGTGGCCCAGAGAGGTGCCATGACTTGACTGAGGTTGCAAAGGTGGGCAGGGGCAGAGGCAGACTCGCGCTAGAACACGCTCTCCTGGCTGCAGATCTGGTGGATTCCCCTGAATTGCTTCTGCCACTTTACACGTGCTCACTTGTGCCTACCTTTCCTGGGCAGTGCTGCCCCTCTTCCTGGGTGTCAGTACCATAGACCTGGGGGCAGGGAGGACTTTTCCTGATCACACACCAATCTCTCTCTACCCTGCCTCTGGCCCCATGGGGATCCCTAGGTCATGAGTACGCGGAGGAGAACCTGGGCTTTGCTGGTGTGGTGGAGCCTGAGAACCTGGCCCGGGAGAGGAAGATGCAGTGGGTGCAGAGGCAGCGGATGGAGCGCAAGAGCACGGTGAGGGGCTGTGAGGGCACCCCCGGAGGGAACCCTTCCTGCTGAGCCCGTTTGCTTCCGGGGCCTTCCAGTGAGAACTCCTGGACCCAGGACGGGGCAGGGGGCGGGAGGCTTCCCTTGTTGGGTACAGTGTCCAGATTCTCCCCACCAAAGCCAGCTGCTCTGGTCCCACAGTGCCCGTCCACCCTGGGAGAAGAGCGCTCCTACAACCCGTTCCTGAGGACCCACTGCCTGGTGCTGCAGGAGACTGTGGGGCCAGGGCCGGGCCCCGCTGAGGACGATGGCTGCTCCCGGGCCCAGCTCCTGGAGAAGCTCCGCCGGCTGAAGGACCTGCACAAGAGCAAGTGATGTCCCCCAGCCCCCCCAGCCCACCTGCATGGTGGGGAGGCCGCCCATCGCCCACACAAACCACCCTCATTGCTACCAACACCACCTCCATCAGTGCCACGGTGGCATCATTCCCCGACACTGGTCATGGAGAGAGGAGGGACAAGGCGGGGAGACCTTGAGGCCCAGGAAAGGGACTGCTCCAAGGCTTGGAGACTCCATGGGGTGAGGCTGGGCTGACAAGCCTAACAGGAAAGGAGGGGCCCTGGGGCATCTCCAGACCTAACTGTAAGGGTTCCTGCGCTGGCAGTGAGCACCTGGAGGCTGCGATGAGCCCCTCCCTCAGGAGGCAGCACTCTCGCTGCAGCCACTAAGCCCAGGCCACAGGAGCCGTGAACAGGTTGAGTGCGTTGTCCCCCTTCCCCCATTCAGGGTTGGGAAACTCAGTCTCCCCAAGCGGGCTCTGGTTTACTGAGACACCGCCCCTCCTCCCCAGCCTCCCCACCCTGCCCCATCCCATCCTGACCCCACAAAGGCATTTTTCAACTGAGCCATTTCTGAGAAAGATGAGAGGGCTGGAAGTCTGGCTGTCTGTCCCATCTCAGCCTCAGTGGCTTCCCTGGAAGAGGGAGGATCCTGGTTGCCAAGGAAACCTTGACTTCAGGCTCAGGAGACACCTGAGGGTGCTGGATTGCAGCCCAACAATCTTGTAGGTCACACGGGCTCCCTGCACAGCTGGCCTGGTCCTGCCCGCTGGCCTCTGCCCCTGCCCTGGGCCAACAGGCCCCTCCCTTCCAGGGGAGAGAGAGCCATCGTCCGCCATGGCCACTGCAGTTTTCTCATTATGGCTTTTATTCTTAGGAACTTCTGCCTCCTCTAACTTCTGCTTTATCCTCAGCCCCTTTCCTCTTTTCGTTATTAACGACATTCATCTGGCCCCTTGCAGTTTGCCAAGAACATCCTGTGACATTGCTCATTTGGTCCTTGGCCCCATCCTGGCTGGGGAGGGGTCAGTGAGGCAGAGTCCAGAAATGGAAACCTGGGAGCAGAGGCCTCTCAAGGGAGCGCAGCTTCCAGGACCCCAGGCCTGGGCCCTGCCCTCTGCTCAGCCCTCCCTCAGCTCAGCGTCTCCTTTGGTCTTGGGTCCAGGTCCCTTTGGGGCCGCGTGAGGAACCCTGTGGTCCTCAAGCAGGCGTACCTGGGTCAGCCAGGGCCTTGTCTTCCCTCCTCAGGCTCTGCCCACCTCTGGCGAGCCTCCAGGATGCCCCCGCCCTCAGTTTCTCCTCCTCATCCGGCCTCTGCCTCCCTCTCTAGCCACAGCCTCTAGTACCAACTCTAGCAATACTATCAGAATAGAGTTCCCCGCACCCCAAGATATGCAGTTTCCTGCCTCTGTGCCTTCGCTCATGCTGTTTCTTCAGACTGGAATGCCTTTCCCTGCTCCTCCTGCCTTGTCTGCCTGGCAAACACCTGTTCATCCTCACAATCTCCCTCAATGGCCCCCTCCTCCAGGAAGACAACCCCATGTCCCCCACCCCCCACCCCCAGGCTACCTCTGCTCTTTGTAAATGCTTCTCTGTGGCACTTATCACTCTGTATTACTTGTTTACACGTTTGTCTCCCCTTCCAGACTGTGAACCCTTCAGGGCATGGACTGTATCTTATGCATCTCTGTATTCTGCGCCTAGCACGGTGCCTGGCACACAGTAGGCGCCCAATAAATGTTAAATGAATGAATGATTTAAGAGACGCTTGATCACTCAGTGGGCTTGTCTTTATTGCTGGTTTTGTTCTGTCTGGGTTACAGGTCCGCCAGCTTGGAGTGACTGTACTTCCAGAGCTCTGGCCAGAAACAATGCCATGAATATACCTTCCTATGGCTCGTGTGCATCTGTTCAGGGCTTACAACTCATTTACCTCTGTGTTTTCTGAAGCTTGAGATGCACAGGTGTGCCTGGCCACAGGGAGATGGTTTTACCTGGTCACAGCACAGCAGTGGGAAACACTTCAAGGGCAAGGCCTTGGCCTCTCTCTAATGCCTCTCTAACTAAGGGCCAGATGCCACTATCTGGAGATAAATTATAACAACAGCGTTTTGTTTTCATTGTATTTACCTTTGGGGTTAATATTTTTGACAAGTGACACCACTTTTCAATTCAGGACAGTAATTAAAGATATTTATTGAAATAGGAAAATAAGAAGCAAAGGTGACACTTGGCTATGGCAGAATTCTTTTTTTAAATATATTTTTATTGATTTCAGAGAGGAAGGGAGAAGGAGAGAAATAGAAACATCAATGATGAGAGAGAATCATTGATTGGCTGCCTCCTGCACACCCCCTACTGGGGATTGAGCCCACAACCCGGGCATGTGCCCTTGACCAGAATTGAACCCAGGACCCTTCAGTCCTCAGGCTAACGCTCTATCCACTGAGACAAACGAGCTAGGGCTATGGTAAAATTCTCGAAGGTGGTGCTGGCACTGGCCTAGCTCCACATTTCCCTGGGGCCAGCTCAAGGCATAGTTTTCCCACCCCTGGCCATACCTCTGCCTTCTCTCTGAGGTGCTCCTCTTCACCCCAAGTTGGGGAGCGTGGCACTGGCTTAGGATGTCCTGGATCAGGGCTGCACCTGGGGTGGGGGTGGGGAAAGGGACCTGGTCCTCACCTTCCTGAAGAAAGGCAGTTGTCTGTGTCTCTGTGTCACTGCTGTCTTGAATGGGCCAGCCCCCAGGGCCAGGTCACTCTGGGTACCCAGCTTCAAGGGGCCCTTGGTGATGGTTCTCTAACGCTGGTGACACATCTTCCCTGGGCCTTGGGTCATCCTCCCACAAATGCATCTGTCCTGAATGATGACACATGCTTCTCCCAGAGCTGGAACTGACTGGTAGCAACCAGGCCACTTGTTCCTTGCTTGTAGGAAGCAGGTGTCACTGGGCTTTGAGACCTGAGTTCTAAGCCCAGCTCTGTCACTCAACATCCAAGTGGCCTTGGATAAGTCACTTCCCTGACCTCAGTTTCCAATGGAGATGACAAGCATGAGTGAGTCAGAACCTTTTCAAGGACAAGTGACAAATACTTAACAGAAAGGAGCTTAGACCAAAAAGGAAATTTATCAGCTCATGAAATGGAGAAGAATAGGATTATGTCATGGTAAGTTCAGGCATAAATATGAACAGTATCATCACCATTCAGATCTGCTTTCTTCTGTATTGGTATGGTTCTCTGTCAGGCTTTCTCCCTGCAGCAGCAAGATGTCTCTAGAAGTTCCAGGCTACTAGTTCATACCATTTAGCAGAACCTCCCATAGTCCCAGGGATCAAGTTTCATACGCCCAGTTGGGGTCATGTGACCAACCCTGAACCAACCATAGGGATAAGGTATCTGGACCTCTCTGACTGGCCAAATAGGTCACATGACTATACCTGGAAGAGCAGTGTCATACCCAACTGAAACACTGTGCATTGAGAGTAGGGAAAGAGTCCCCCAAAGGACCAGGAGGTCTGATATCAGAAATGATGCAAAGCAGCAAAATCATACCCCTTCACTAACAATGCCATTTACTATTAGGAGAGTCTGATGAGAAAAGGCATATGAAGTCACCTTGGGAAATTCTATATCAGATTTTTGATGCTGTAATCCTATCTAATAAAGAGGGAATATGCTAATTGACTGCCCCACCCTTAAAGATGGTAATGCCCACAGCCACAAGATGGTGGTGCTCAGCCCCACCAGGGCAGCAGTCATGCTCTGCATGCCTGCCTCCGGAGTCCCCCAGTTCCCTCAGCCCCCGAGCCACCCAGGGCCGCCCGAGGCTCAAGTAACCAGGGCCAGCCAAGGCTTGTGCTGCTGGCAGTGGCAGCAGCAGAGGTGTGATGGGAGCATCGCCTTCCCCTGATCACTGGTTGCCTCCCACCCCTGAGGGCTCCCGGACTGTGAGAGGGAGCAGGCAGGGCTGAGGGTCCCCCTCTCCAGTGCATGAATTTTCATGCACCAGGCAGGCCTCTAGTTAATTATAAAGAAGAAAAGGAGGTAGACATATGGCCTCCAAGGTGTTTGAAAAAATATATAGGAAAAAAAAACTTTAGTGATTTACATATGAAACCAATAGGGTTTACTTTTTTTTTAGATTTTATTTAAATCCTCTATTATTTTTGTTAACAACTTTGAGATATAATTTACATAACACAAAATTCACCCTTTTAAAAAGTGCACGATTCAGTAGTTTTTCGTACAGGCACGGTTTTCTGGCCATGGCCGCCATCTAATTTTAGAACATTTTCATGCTCTCAGATAGAAACCCTGTGCCCATTTAATGTCACTCCCTGCCTCCATGCCTCCATTTCACCCCAACTAGGCAACCACTGATCTACTTTCTGTCTCTAGATTTGTCTATTCTGGACACGCCATATAAATAGAATCATAAATATGTGGTCTTTTGTGGCTGGTTTCTTTTACTCAAGATGATTTCAAGGTTCATCCATTTAGCATATATCAGCACTTTATTCCTTCATGGCTAAGTAATATCCCATTGCATTTATTTACCACATTTTGCTTATCCATTCATCAGCTGATGGACAGTTGGGTTGCTTTTGCTTTTTGACTATTATGAATAATGGTGCTATGAACATCTGTGTACAAGTTTTTGCATAGACATGTTTTCAATGCTCTTGGGTATATACCTAGGAGTGGACTTGCTAAGTCATGCAGTAACTCCATGTTTAACTTTTTGAGGAACTAATAAACTGCTCTCCAAAGCAACTGTGAGTTTTCCTACTGCCACTGATGGCTCACGTGCAGAGAGAGGCTTATTCATAAATCACTTTGGCTTTTAAAAATTAATGCTCACTTTCTTAAAATGCATATTTTAAAACATAAGCATTTCAAAAATTCTTAAGTTTAATTACCAGTCATATCATTCTAATCACATATCTAATGACTATTAATAACCTCTAAGGGGGCTTTGATTACTAAATGGTCTTCTTTTTAAAATTAAAATGGCTTTAGGCAGTTTATATTACACTTATTTATCCTATATATAAGTAGATTACCATATTTTCTTTTTAAAAAATATTTTAAAATTTATTTTAGAGAGAGAGAGACATCAATGTGAAAGAGAAACACCCACAGCTGCCTCCTACAGGCCTCCTACTGGGGATTGGGCCCGCCAGGTGCCCTGACTAGCGCAACCAACCGAGCCACACTGGCCATATTTTCTTTTTTAAAGTAATTGCTGTATAATGATTACATCTCAATAAAGCTGGAAAAAAATAAAGTAAAATGAAAAGAACTCAGTTCTCTTAAAAAAGTTTTAAATAAAGCCCTAACCGGTTTGGCTCAGTGGATAGAGCATCAGCCTGCAGACTCAGGGGTCCCAGGTTCGATTCTGGTCAGGGGCATGTGCCTTGGTTGCGGGCACATACCCAGTGGGGAGTGTGCAGGAGGCAGCTGATGGATGTTTCTCTCTCATAGATGTTTCTGGCTCTCTGTCCCTCTCCCTTCCTCTCTATAAAAAAAAAAAAAAATCAATAAAATATATTTTTTAAAAAAATTTTTTTTAAATAAAGCAATTGATTGACAAACTAACCTCCCAAGTACTTTTATTGCATTCTAATAAGTAAACATTTAAATACAGTGAATTTGAAGATTGTTTTTGTTTTAATGTTTTTACAATCCCAATAAGAATTTAACTTCGAAGGGGGATGGGAGCATGAGTTTGTGTGTGGGGGGGGGGAGGTTGGGGGGGGGAATGAGGACACATTTGTAATACCTTAACTAATAATTAAAAAAAAAAAAAGAATTTAACTTTGAAGAACAGTCTAAATAAATGATTCCACTGTCTGATTTAAATTAGAATCTCCAGGCTCATCTTTTAAGCACCCCACTATGCCAGATTATTTTAAACATTTCAAGTACTTAAAATACCAAATATGCACAATGCAACACACACACACACACAAACCCACACATTAACACTGTTAGTCTGAGTCTCCTAAACAGTTCCACACATAATTCTAAATTTTCCTAAAGTTGATAGATAATTACCCAGTAAGGAACTATCTGAAGTTTACCTTCCTGAGTGATATGGTGTGGGGGAGGGGATGGGGAGTGAGGAGCACACCTCCTTAGCTGACTAAGATTTTATGTCAAGATTTTTCTCTTATTTATTTATTTTAAAATTATAGTCAACATACAATATTATATTAGTTTCATGTGTACAACATAGTGATTAGGTATTTATATACCTTACAAAGTTATCACCTCAATACATCTAGTACCCATCTGTTACTGTACATAATAATTACAATATTATGGACTCTATTCCCTATGCTGCACATTGCATCCCCGCGGCTTATTTTATAACTGACAGTTTGTACTTCTTAACACTTTCTTTTACCTTTTCCACCCATCTCCGCACCTCCTCCCAAGGTTTTTCTTCTGTGTGACCCTATCAGGTTGAGCCCCTTTTTATAGCCACTCACCCAGACCAACACTTACAAGTGGGGATCAGATGGCCCAGAGCCTGGGGTTTGAATACATCATAACTCAATTTTCAAGCCTTTGTCTTTAATTACTACCCATGTTATGGCACCATTTGTTTAGGTTCAATGTATTTACCTCTTCATTTCTCTGAATTCTGACTCTGGAGCCAGACTGACGTGGGTTGAGTCCTGGCTCTGCCTGTTACTAGCTGTGTGACTGGGAAGACATTTAATCTCTTGGTGCCTCCATTTCCTCAGCCATCAAATGGAGGGGGGAAGTGCCTGCTCACAAGATTATCCTGCAGCTTGAGATCATGTACGTGAGGCCCCATGGACAGTGCCTGGCCTAGAGTCAGCATGGCTTATGAGTTTGCTGCACTGTCACTGTACAACCATCTCTGTTACGTGTTAGGACCACAACCCGCAGCGCTATTCACAGGCCATCGAATTGGGCTCTGAATTGGGTTCTGTGTGTGAGGGCAGTCTGACTCAGGGCCACCACATCTAAGGTCATTCTAATCATCCATGGCATCGTCCTGCCTCTTAAGAATGTCACATGCTCCCTCTGCTGGACAGTACCTCAGGCTTGTGCTGAGTCCCGGAACCCACATGCAAGTCCAACCAGTTCCATTCTCAACCTGTGGGTCGCGACCCCTTTGGGGGTCGAACGACCCTTTCACAGGGGTCGCCTAAGACCATCGGAAAACACATATATAATTACATATTGTTTTTGTGATTAATCACTATGCTTTAATTATGTTCAACTTGTAACAATGAAAATACATCCTGCATATCAGATATTTACATTACGGTTCATAACAGTAGCAAAATTACAGTTATGAAGTAGCAACGAAAATAATTTTATGGTTGGGGGTCACCACAGCATGAGGAACTGTATTAAAGGGTCGAGGCATTAGGAAGGTTGAGAACCACTGCTCTAAGATCTGGGTGTTTGGTGAAGTGGGAAATGGCCCTTTAAGAGGCAGTAGCTAGCTCCTAGTTGCCATGGAGACAGCTGGAAACAGACCGGGAGGCAGGCAGCAGGCAGCAGGCAGCATGTCCTCTAAAGTTCAGTCCAAAGGTGGGAACAGGGCTGCTGGGGCTGGAGAGGGGAGGGCAACCTTCTCCCTCACAACCTGCCCGGAGGGAGCCTCGAGGAGTCTGCTCTTGGGGCCATTGCCCACCCCTGTCCTTCTCTCTGGGGTCGGCCATCCCAGCTTCTTTTCCTTCCATAGGCCTCAAGGCCAAGGACCAGCCGGCCCCAGCCCCAGAGAGTCCGCCACCCCCAGAGGCCAATGCTGAAGCCATTCACTTCCTCAACTCCCTCAGTGAGCCTGGGCCGTGTGTGTGAGTGTGTGTGTGTGTGTGTGTGTGTGTGTGTGTGTGTGTGTGTGGCAGGGGTCGGGGGTACAAGCGTGGAGAGGAGGGGAGAGAGAAGGAAGGCCCAGGCCTGGCCTGGTCTCTCTCAGCTTTGATTCTCCTGGGACTCGGAAAGGGTTGATATTTGTTGATATTTTTCCAGGGAAGACCAGGGACATGGGGGTCGCTGGGGGTGCCTTCACCTGCTGGCTGCTGTAGGGGCTGCCTGGGAGGCGGGGATGAGGAGGGAGTGGGTAGGGACTGTGGGATCCTAGTGGCCGGGGAATCAGAGATTGAGGCTTGGCGCTGGGGCTTTAACTGTCCCCACGGAACCCCCTCCCCCAGGCCAGGAGGAGCTGCAGATGCTGTTCTTCTCTGAGACTCTGGCCATGGTCTCGAAAACAGGGGAGCCTCAGGGAGAGCTGACCATTGAGGTGCAGAGTGGGAAACACGAAGACAACACGGGCACCATGTTGCCATGCGCCCTTGTGCACGCCTTTAGCCGTGGCTTCGTGGACAAAATGCTCTGCGGAAACTCTCTCCTGGGTAGAGTCCCTGCTGCAGAACACCCTCCCTCCCCCCACCCAGCACCCCCTCCTCCCCTTCTCCATCCCCAGGACTTTGCTTAGTACCAACCCTTGGACTTCACCGTGGGGCCAGAATGAGGCACAGAGAGTGTGAGTGAGGTGGGGGAGGCTCAGGACAAGAGCATCGATTTTGTCTAGTTTTTTGCTGTGGCCACACTATACCTGGGCCTTCCAACCTGGACCATCACCCTCCCCTCCTGCAGTCTCCAACGCTGTCTCCCTCAATGGCACTGTCCCCTCCTTCCACCCCAGGCTATCTCACGTGGAACCTGGAGACCATGGAACAACATAGTCAGGAGTTCGTCAAGGTAACTTCTGGAGCCCCGAACCTTGGCCCCAATCCAGGGTGAGAGAACAGAGACCCTGGGAGACAGAGCAGAGGAAAGAAAGAGTTTCAATAGAACCTCTAACGTCACCCTAACTCTCGCCTCAGTCACCCTGTAATCCCTACAAAAGCCTGGGACACGACCCATCCAGGGAACAGCAGGCCAGCAGCAGGTTGCTTCTGAGGACCTTCTGATACACAAACGCGGGGTCCAGCCCAGCTGGGCCCCTCCAGCCTGAGAGCCGGGCATCTCCTAGGGCCACGCTGGCTGACCTTTCCCAGAACCTGACCTTTCCTAAGGGCCTGCCACCACCTGCCTCCAAATCCTCCTGCGCTGTGCCCCTCACAACCGCCCCAGCCCCTTCCTTCACTTCTGGAACGGGGCCTGCTTACACCGTGGAAGCCCCTTTTGCCGAAGAACCTTCCCACACAAACCATTCCCATCTTTGAAAGCGTGTATTTGAAGTGTATTTGCTTTTTAACTTTATTCTGCACCATCACATGACTTCTATTCTTGGGCTTTCCTGCACATGGAAGGTTTTCTATCCGAATCTCCCTTGGTTTTCTCACTTATAAAGGAGAATGGATAAGGTGACCTTTGGTGGGGGAGGGGGGCATTCGTATACAATCCTGGGAGTCCCTGATTCTCCTCTCCATGCTCTGGCCCTCAGTTCCACATCCTCCCCATGGAGCAGAAGACGAGTTTGCTGAGGCAGGGGGACCAGCTGGCCATGACCAGAAGTATCAGGGAGGGCGAGGTGAGGGTGGGAGCCAGGTGGGGACCGTCCTCCATATCCTCTGGACACCAGGAGGCCAAACTGCATCAGAACCTGGGGTGGGGGCTCAGGGAGGACTGTATGCCCAGCACCTGGCTTGCCCGCCCGCCCTGTCCCTTTCTGGCTCTATGTTCCTAACACATGTTTGTCCTGAACAGGAAGTGAGGAACGAAGTGACATTCTTCCCCTGGCACTCAACTGCAGGCTTCATCTCCCAGGCTGCCAACCTGCTGCTGCTGAGGGTGATGGCCTGGAGGCAGATGGTGCCCAGTAATGCCCGCTTCCTGGCCTTGGACATGGAGGGAAAATTCTGCTATTCCACCTACGTGAGGGATCTCCGGCAGGGCGGGGTGGGGGTGGGGGGGCGTGGACTTGGCCTGGGGAAAACGAGAAGGGGCGGGAGAATGCTCAAGTAGCGGAAGAGAAAACTACAGAGTGGAAGGGGTGGAATGTGGATGAAACCAGGGCAAGGGACAGGGGCTTCCACAGGCAGGCGAGGGTCAGGCTCATTTGTCAGCGAGAAGATCAAGCGGGGCAGGTGGAGTGAGGAGAGGGACTAAAAGGTGAGCAGTTGAGGGAAACAACACTCAGCCCAGGAAAAAGAAACGTATTTTTTAACATCAGGAAATGCAGTATCTCCACGTACACTTAAATATTCTCTATTGTCTTAACCCTGAAGGGTCTTCCTTTTTTTTTTTTCCCTTTCTTTTGTTTTGGCTAAAATTTCATAATCAACATACCTAGGACTCCCTGCAATACGTGATTTTAAAGCCGTGCCTCTGGACACACACTTAGGGGCTGATTTGACCAGCTTTGTGAATGACATTCTAGCCTTTTCTATCACGTATTGCAGGGAGCCCTAGCAATGTGTTGGACACAAGCAGGCACGTGCCATTTACCCCCGTTTTCTCGGAAACACGTGTTTTGCGTTAGCACTTTTCTCCCCATGGCTGCAGCCCTACCAGGGGTTTATGTTTTAGTTCCAGCAGGGCATCCTGCCTGCAGCAGGAGGGGCCACAAGTCCTAGCTGAGTCCCACCCCCTCAGAGCTCCACTGCCCCCCACCCCAACACACACACACACACACACACACACACACCCTCACACCTAATTGGTTGATCCTCATCCTTGTAACAGAATCTGCCAACTAGAAGCACGTGGTCATGGGGAGGGATTGGGGCAGGAACAGGCTGGTGCTGGCTATGAGGGGATCCCCAACTTAACTTTGGGGGCACAACTCAAATCTTGTGGTGCCTGGACAGCCAATTGTTGCTCATCACTGATGAACAAGGAATGAAGCTGTGAGAGGGAGAAAAGGGCCAGGGAAAGACTGTCAGAGAGACCCTAGTGGGCATCAACCTCCCCTCCTCTCCTTTTTGGCTGCTGCCAGAAAGCCCTGGGCTCCCAGACCATCCAGGTGGACCGTCAGCAGGCGGACGCATTCATCGTGGAGCAGACCGTGCACTCGGTGGAGGGCATCCCCTTCTCCTGCCAGTTCTACCTGCTGTCTGACGGGTGAGCTACTGGGGCAGGCCCAGGGGGCAGTGTGAGCACAGCCTGGGCACTCAGCCTCGGAGGCTGATGGGAGAAGGAAGACCACTGTTTCTGGGGACACCACTAGGAAGAGATGCTGTTGAGATCTGAGTGCCCCTGCTTTATCCACACCTTTCACCCTTTTTTCACTTACTCACTTACTCTCCTGGTCCTCATGATGCCTCCCAGACCTCACCACAGAGCCCTAAATGGCAGAGGACGCTCACACCAATTCCCCAGGACCTAAGGCATAGTTAATGCAGCTGTCACAGGTGCCGGGTTTCACACTGATAAACACCGAGGTTTGAACAACTCAACACGCAGTAAGATGCCGGGAGAAGCATTCTGGCACACGACTAAGCTGTCCGCAGCAACATGCAGGCGACCACACCGTGAGGAAATGTGGGAGGGGGGGAAGAATTTGTTTCTTGACATTTCTGAAGAGGTATTGACATACTCACTACACTAAACAGGGTAATCAGAGCATTCTTGGACTTCCTTAGTTCATCACTTAGCCTGTGGTTGCTGTTTTGCACATCACGTATCAGAGGCTCATGATTTTTTTTAGTGATTACGACTCTAAAGGTTTTGGTCCAGTCCTGGCACACCAGCATGTATCTTCAGGGGTAGGAACAGTGCCCAGTTTGAAAAGCAAGGGCCATTACTGGGGGAATTGGAAATGAACTTAACCTGGGAACTCAAAGATAAGTGGGAGGACAGCAGTAAAGGGAAGCCCCCAGGACGGCTGCCTTTCAAGGGAGTGGGCTGGTCTAGGAAAATGCACACCTTCTCCTGTGTGGCACTCCAGGCACCTGGCCAAGCGAGTCCAGGTGGGCTCCCCCGGCTGCTGCATCATCACCAAGATGCCCGTCTTGAGGGAGGAGGGTGAGTGAAGCCTCTAGTTGGTGGGAGAGTGGGAACACCCAGCCTTCCCCCCCCTCCCCACCTTGCAGGGGCTGGATTGAAGGTGCTATGGGTGCCATCAGAGCCGGAGATCCGATAAAGAAGCTTTACCCTCCAGCCCTTGACCCCAAGGCCATTAGGGAGGGTCATTTTGCAGGGACCCACTGCCAGCAACTATGCCCATGTGGGCGGGTCCCTGGGTTTCACCTGCCTGCAATCTGGGTGCTCTTGGGCGCCCCTGTGTATCCGAGGGAGGTTCTGGGGGTGGATACACAGCCTTCCTCCCTTGGCTCCCAGATGAGATTGAGCCTCGCCCAGTGTTTGAGAAGAAGCCCCTGGAGTGGGAGGAGGACATAGAGCTGCACTCGAGGTTCCTGGAACGGAAGGTGAGGAGGGGCTGCCCCCAGCCTGGGGTGCCCATACCCCCTCCCCCAGCGCTCCCCTTCCCCCGCATAAATCCCAACGTTAAAGATCTCTCTTCCTGCCGGGTTGCAATGCGCACCCCGA
The DNA here is from genome assembly GCF_964212035.1 of Myotis nattereri. NCBI lineage: Eukaryota > Metazoa > Chordata > Mammalia > Chiroptera > Vespertilionidae > Myotis > Myotis nattereri. Next base: position 21,862,234 of record NC_138082.1, read on the forward strand.
GGGACTGGGAGGCCCCAGCGCCCCTAAGTGCCCTAGCGAAGTGGGGGGCGGGGCCTCCCGGGGGGCGGGGGTCCGGTCGGGCTCAGCCTGGTCCCCGCCAGGAGGAGCTGCGCCTCAGCCACACCAGGTACCTGCAGCAGCACCCCGACGGCGAGGCGATCGTCTCCGACTTCCTGCTCTTCCTGCTGCTGCGCCAGCCGGAGGACGTGGTCACCTTCGCCGCCGAGTTCTTCGGGCCCTTCTCCCTGCGCCGCCCGCCCACGCCCTCCCTGCGCTCCTCCGCCCCGCGGAGCCCCTTCCGCTCGCTGGACCCCCGGACTAAGCGGGAAACGCACCAGGCCCGCGCCCTGAGGCTGGGGCCCGGCAGAGACCCGGAGGCCTTGCTTTCCCTGCTGCGGTTTTGATGGAATAAACCGAGCTGGAACCTTCCCTGGCCAGCCTGTGTCTTAACTAAGAATAGGATCCCTTGACATCGTTTATCGAGAGAATCTCAGCCTGTCTTCCTAAAGGCTCTTTCCGTCATTATCCCCATTTTGCAGATAAAAAGCTAGAGGCACAGAAAGGTTAAATAGCTCTTAGAGTGAGCACATGGGGAGCTGGATTCACATCCGGAGGTTACATTCCAAAACCCACGCTCTTAGTCACTCGGTTAGCGGGGGTGGGGCTTCTTGTCACTCGGGATCACTCTGGGTACCACGTAACGTAACTGCCCGCTCCCCCATCCCAAGAAAAAGAGCAGGTGACGTCGGGGGAGAGATGGGGAAGGGACCCTGACCACCACTGGTCTCGCTCATCTCCTCCGAAGCCTCCTGGCACCCGCTGCCCTCCCCATTTCTCACTGACCTTCGGATCCCCACAAACTGCGTGTGATGGTCCCCATTTCTCGGCTCCTGGAGGAAAAAGATGGACAGGTGATCACTTCCTCCGTTAGGGTCCTTGCTATCCAGGAGCTTGTTTCTGCCCAGTGCTAGCTGCTGCTCAGTAACAAATGTTAGGCGAGCGCCCAGAAGGCAGCTGGCAATGGGGGTGCCTTCGGTCAATTCATTCATCCAACTTCCTGCTGCGAGAGGAGGGACTCGGAGAAGTTCTGTATTCCGGTGAGCAATACCAGCCAATATCTCCAAGGCTGGGAGTAGGGGCTAGTTCATGGCCCAGGAATCAGGGAAGGAAGGCTTCATGGAGAACTGTCACTTGAGTCTGAAAGAATTTTTAAAAATATTTTTTTTATTGATTTCAGAGAGGAAAAAAAGAGAGAAACATCAATGATGAGAGAGAATCGTTGATCAGCTGCCTCCTGCAAGTCCCCCACTGGGGATTGAGCCTGCAGCCTGGGCATGTGCTGACTGGGAATTGAACACTCACCTCCTGGTTCATAGGTTAACCTCAACACTGAGCCATCCTGACTGGGCAACTTAAAGAATTTTTTTAAAAATATATTTTATTGATTTTTTTTTGCAGAGAGGAAAGGGGAGGGATAGAAAGTCAGAAACATCAATCAGGTGCCTCCTGCACACCCCCTACTGGGGATTTGCCCGCAACCAAGGTACATGCCATTGACCGGATTCGAACCTGGGACCCTTCAGTCCGCAGGCCGATGCTCTATCCACCGAGCCAAACCAGTCAGGGCAAGAATTTTTAATAACATATTTTATTGTCCCCTTCCCCTATGTTCATTAGAAAAACCTTAGAAAAAGGTCATAAACCAAGAGAAGAAGTGAATTCACTTCAATTCTTCTACCTAGAAGCAGCCACTCTTTAGGTTTGGGCAAATATTCTCTCTACTCTTTTTTTCTAGCAAAACGTGGTGTTTGTTCAGCAATTACTCTGTCAAACACTTTTACATAGAATGTTTGATCTGGTCTTCGCAGTTCTAAGGGACTTCATTTAACAAAAAGAGAAATCATACAGTAATTGATTCTCAGTAACTGGTAATTGCATACCTAATTGTATTCTTGGAAAGTTTCATACGGATAAAGTTGGAATCTCCCTAGATTCCCACCCCAATCTTCATGTGTTTTAATGGGTTCTTTCATTTAGCAATATATTTTGAAAATATTTCCCTGTCACTACAGTCTTCTACAGGGTATCCCCACAAATGTATACACACTTTAACAGCTGATAGCTCAATTGATGTTTCTTTCTTTGCAGACTTAACCCATTGGAATTAATAATTATTCAAAGTGTGCATACATTTTTTGATGATTCTACCATAAGGTAACCAATCTCTCCCCTCCCCTGCCTTTTTATTTTTTACTATCATAAACCCTGCTGCACTGAATATCCTTGTAGCTAAATCTTTGCATATATCAACAATTATTTTCTTAAGGATACATTCTGAGGAGTGTAATTGTTGCATTGATATTAAGGCTTTTGTTTGTTTGCTTTAACAAGTTGCCAAATTCTACACGTGTAGCATTTTTATTAAAGGTCCAATAAAGCATTCCAGGCAGAGAAAATGACATAAGCAGAAGTAAGAAAGTGCAATGTATGTGCATGGTCTAGAGCAGGACATCCAACAACGCTTTCTGCAATGATAGGAGTGCTCTGTACCTGCAGCGTCCAGTGTGGTAGCCACTAATCACATGTGGCCACTGACAACTAGAAACGTGGTAAACATGACTAGGAACTGGGGTTTTACTTTAATTTAAATTCATTTCAATTTAAATAGCCACACGTGGCTAGTGGCTGCCATATTAGATAGTAGAGAGTAAGCTCCTTTCATTCAGTCAGGCAAGTAGTTGAACAACTATTGGACCCCTTCCAAGTGCCAGGATTATTTGTGGCGCTGGGAGATCAGCAGTGACGAGACAAAGTCTCTGTCCCCAGGCAACATGGAGAGATGGACAATAAACACAAACGTTCATTTCATCAATTTCAGACATTGATGAAAACAGATAAAACCAAGTTGTGAGTACAGTGACTCAGGGTTGCAGAGGTGAGGGTGGACTTCATGGGCTTCTGGGGTCTCAGTTGAGCTGGGACCTAAATGACAAGAAGTCAGACCTGCGGGAAAAGCGGGAAAAGCATTCTAGGTAGAGGGAACAGCAAGTGCAAAGGGTTTGAGCCTGGCATGTTGGGAACAGAAGGCTGAGCCCAACAGGGTGGGAGGGGCTGGGGATGAGTCACCCTGAGGAAGGCAGGGCCCTGGCCAGTTCTCTATGGAGAACTGAAACTGAGGCTCTGACTCAGTCTAGTGCACCCAGAATATTTCTGCAGAGATACAATAACCCCCTTGAACCCCAATAATCTGCAACCGTGGGGAAGAGGTTGGGCAGGAACATCCGACCCACAGAGAGCCTTGCTGTCATGTGTCAGATGACTTGGGAAGGAGTCCAGCCACCTTTCTGCCTGGTCTGTGACATCCATTTCAAAACTGGGTTGTTTTTAGATGGTATCACTTGTTCCTGGAACTTCTATGACCCCTCTCTTCTTGCTCCATAACACTAAGAAACATGCTTCTCTGAGCAAAGGGAAAACAAATCTTGAGTGCCAGGAATGCTTTCGGCATTCCCACCCATATCTTATGAGTGGTCTGGTTTCTCCACACCATTGCCAACGTTTGGTGCTATGACTGTTTTTTATTTTAGCCATCCTGATAGGGGTGTAGTGATATCTCATTATGGTTCTCTTTGCACCTCCTTAATGGCTAGGGATGCTAAACATCTTTTCAGGGGTTCCTTGCCATCTGCACATTCTGTTTGGTAAAATGCCTGTTCATGATTTTTGCCATTTATAATTGATCTAGAGGCCCAGTGCATGAAATTCGTGCGGGGGGGAGGGGGTGTCCCTCAGCCCAGCCTGCACACTCTCCAATCTAGGACCCCCCACTGGGATCGGGCCTAAACGGGCAGTAGGACATCCCTTTCACAATCCAGGACTGCTGGCTCCCAACCACACACCTGCCTGCCTGCCTGATCACCCCTAACTGCTCCCCTGCTGGCCTGATTAATGCCTAACTGCTCCCTGCTGGCCTGGTCACCCCTAAATTCCCTCCCTTGTCAGCCTGGTCACCCCTAGCTGCTCTCCCCTGCTGGCCCAATTGCCCCTAACTGCCCTCCCCTGCTGGCCTGGTCCCCCCCAACTGCCCACCCCTGTAGGCCTGGTAGCCGCCAACTTCCCTCCCCTGCATGTCTGGTCCCCCCCAACTGCCGTCCCCTGCTGGCCATCTTGTGTCCACATAGGGGTGTCCATCTTGTGTGTTGGAGTGATGGTCAATTTGCATATCACTCTTTATTATATAGGATTGTCTGATTTTTTTACTGTTGAGTTTTAAGAGAATTTTCTATCTCTAGATAGAGAGAAATCTGGTCCTTTGTCAGATATGTGGTTTGCAAATATTTTCTCTGAGTCTTTAGCTTGTCTTTTTATCTTTTTACAGGGTCCTTCACAGAAAAAAAGTTTTTAAGTTTTATGAGATCCAATTGATCAGTTTCTCCCTTTTATGGATCATGCTTTTTGGTGTCAAGTCTAACAAGTCTTTGTTTAGTCTTGGATTCTAAAGATTTTCTCCTACTTATTTTTTCTAAAAGTTTTATATTTACATTTTGGTTTGTGCTTCACTTTGAGTGAATTGGGTTTCATGAAATTTCACTGCACTCATGCAGGGTTCAATATCCAGCAACAGCTCCAGGTGCAAGGGGACTGATATGCAGGTTTCTAATCCTCTAGCTCACATAGCTCCTGCTCTCTGCTACTCTGTCAGAACCTCTGCTCTTAACCATTACACTATAATGGTTAAGTTAAAGGTTGTATGGAGTATTGATCAGTTGTTAATCAATTATACTTATTGAGTCCCTAACTATAAGAAAGGCCCCACAAAAGATACAAAGAAGACATCTGTCTTAATCATGGTTCTTCAGAGAAACAGAACCAATAGACAGAGAGATAGAAATGATAGATAGATAAATAGATAGATTGATAGATAGATAATAGATCAGGGGTGCTCAAACTTTTTAAACAGGGGGCCAGTTCACTGTCCCTCAGACCGTTGGAGGGCCGGACGATAGTTTAAAAAAAAACTATGAACAAATTCTTATGCATACTGCACATATCTTATTTTGAAGTAAAAAAACAAAATGGGAACAAATACAATATTTGTATTTGCATGTGGCCCGCGGGCCGTAGTTTGAGGACCCCTGTAATAGACAGATAGACTAGTATACATAGGGAATTGGCTCACATGAGTATGGAGGTTGAGAAGCCCACTGATCTGTGCAAGTTAGAGACCCAGGAGAGCCAATGGCATACATAATTCCAGTCTGAAGGCCTGAGAAGTAGGAAGGGTAAGTTCCACGGTGTAAGTTCCAGTCGAATCTAAGTCTGAAGGCAGGAAAAAAACAATCCTAGTTCACAGGCAGTCAGGCAGAGAGAGAGAGTTCTCCCTTACTCAGCCTTTTGTTCTATTTAGGGCTTCAGTTGTCCGGATGAGGCCCATCCACAACAGCAATGGAAATCTACTTCACTCAGTCTACCAGTTCAAAGTTGATCACCTCCAAAAACACCCTCATCAGCACACCCACATATCCAGTCACATCCTGGTCCAATCAAGTTGGCACATAAAATTAACCCTCACGACATACTACACCAGCCATGCCCATATGAGCCCAAGGCAGTGATTGGGAAATGTGCACAAACTTAGTGGTCAGGGCGGTGATGGGAGCTTGAGCAATAGGGTTGTACAAATCATGATGCTGCTCTCTCCTGTCTGACTCATCATTCACCCCACTCCCCCACTTTCCAGTCCCTCCAGCCTCCTCCATCAACTAGGAGTCAGGGTATTGACTGCCTCCCCTGACCCTGGGTTTCCGAGCTTTGGTAAAGTTTTTGATTCAACATCGGCATCCATCACGTCCCAGATCGGGTCTGGCCCTGAGAACCTGCCTGGGTTCTCTGTGGGTCTTGAGATCTCAGACTTTGGAGCTGGACACTCCATAACAATTCCAGTTTTGAATCTTCTTGACAGAAAAAGAAGGCCACAAGTAGAAGGCATGAGGGGTATGGGAGGGAGAAGAACTTGAGGAAGGGAAGTGGGGAGCACAGAAGCTGCCAAAGGGAAGAGCCTGGGAGCTGGAGGAGTCTTGCCCACCGTTTATCCAGAGGTTACAGGATAATACCTCTCAAGTAGAACCCAGCCTGTAGGGATGTTTTGTTTAGATTATACAATATTTTCAATGTTTTGGGGTCTAGTATTCAAAAAGCCTATTTTGCATAAAATTCCTAGCATCCTTGACAAATCAGAAGGCACTGTGACAATCGGCCCACATGGCAATTGGCTGGAACTCCACAGACACTGCCCTCCTCAGACAGAATACCTGACCTCTGTTTGGCTACAGTCACCACTGTTCCCTACTGTCTCCTCACACAGAGGCTCAGCATCATATGTCTTTTAACACTGAGCTAGTGCTGTTTTTCTTACTCCCAACCTGTCTTATAGTTCATCTTACCAGCCTGGCCTCCATGGGCATCTAAATTTTAACCTCTTAGGTAGTTTGAATCCTTTATTTAATTGAAGAAACAAGCTCAGAGAGAAGACATGCTCTGGTGACAATCTCAAGTGAACTAGTGGCAGAGCCAGGACCAGGACCCAGTGCCCCTGTCTTACAAGGATCTCCTTGGCCAGAGTACTGAATTCATGTCCCTGAGGCACTGTCTGGAAAGTGTTTTCCTCTGAGGCACTCAATGGGAGCCATCAGGACTCCCTCCCTCCCATTAGCCCAACCAGTGGTCAAGGGACTCCAGGATTAGAGCTGGACTGCTTATGTAGGAGGTGGGGGGGTGGGGGGAAGTCAAGTGATATGGATGTGAATGCCCAAGTGGTAGAAACTATCTGGAAATCAGAGCTAACTTGGGTGATGCAGAACATGGGGTGCCTGGAAGGGAGCCACAGATATTGTGGGGCTCAGGCCAGAAGGGGAACAGAAGTCCAAGCAGACCTTTCCGCCAAAGCTGGCCACTTCTGCCTTGGAAAGTGTTTCACAACGCCCCATGTGTGTGAGGACAGCCGGGCTCACGAAGGATGGGCAAGAGGGTGTGGGCTCACACACTGACACGTACTGGCGCCCAGAGAGCCCGCGGCTGAGGAGCCGGCCAGCACGCCACTCACACGCAGAGAGTGCCTGACCTGTCGTCCTCATGGCAAGTGAGTATCCCCCTCCAGGGATGGGGTGGGGAGAGTCGGGGGGGCAAAGGAACCCCTGGTCCCATGGGAGTCCTGGTCTGGGCCATAATTCCGGACACGAGCCTGGGGTTGGGTTCTTTGCATCCCCTTTGTCTGGTCTCTGTGTCCTTGGAGCCCCTGGAACTTCTCCGGCTGCTGGAGGAGGCAGGGGTGAGGCCAAGGGGCACACGTGCCAGTGTTAGTGTCAGTCAGCCCTCCTCAGAGTCCCGCGTCCCTCTCCACATCCTCTGTGGCAAGAGAGATCTGGATGTGGGGATCTTTGCACTCACATGGAAGGCGAGTAATGCCGAAGGCTCCGCTTCTGACATTGTATGGAACATTTGGCAAGGGGTGAAGGCCATGGAGCCTACATGGATGTCAAGGACCCCTATTCAGCTGGGCTTTGATTCTGCACTTTGCCAGGAGGAGGCAGGGGAGGACACATGGCTTTAGCCCTGGGCCACCAAAAGCAGCAGGTCACTCATCGTGCCCCATGGGGCCCTTTGCAGGTGACAGGGTTCCCCGAAGGCTAAGCAGTCCCAGCTATGGCTCCATCTCCAGCCCACCCAGCGCAGGGCCACAGCAAGCACCTCCCGGAGAGACCTACCTGAGTGAGAAGATCTCCATCCCGGACACGAAACCGGTGGGAATACTGGAAACTTCCTGGACTCTTTCAGGACTGACAGGACAATATGGGGGTGGGGGTGTCTCACGGGCTGGGTGAGGGAGTCCCCTGAAGACCATGGCAAGTCCCTTCCAGCTCTGAGCCGCGGTGATAGACAGTGTAACTGCCCCCTTCCTGCTTCTGTCTCCATCACTTAGCTTCCATTTATCTAAAAATCATCAATGGCTTTCTGGATGAATCCCAGCTTTCCTATGAAGGCAGAGGGACTTGGGGTGAATTCAGGTTGGAGCCTCGAGGATTGGTTGCTAAAGGAAGGGACCTAGACAAGGGCATCGGGAGGAGCAAAGGAGGTTGTGGGCTGGCTTCTAGATGCTGTCACCTGCATTTCCAGAATCTTTAGCAGAGCCCAGGCTGCCAGACCAAGCCCTGGAATGGGGTGGGGGGCCCTTGGCTTGGGGTGAGGGGGCCCTTGGCTCAGTGGACTCTAGAGAGGAAGACCTATGGTCTGACAAGGGGCTGGGGAAGGAGGAACTGGACCAGGGAGGCCTGACCCCAGGAAAATCCCCTATTGGGGCTCTAGGATCTGCAGAGTCAGGGTCTGCAGGAGGTAAGCTGGTCAGGTGCAGGCAGGCTGCTGAATGTGCTGGATCCATAGCAGCCGATGGGCTGTTACTTAGCAAATCTTGCTGCTTCCTCCCACCCCATGTCCTCCACTAACCCCTGGGGGATGCGGCTCCAGGAATGGGGAATAGAGGGCCGGGCTGGCCAGGCTGGGCTGATGAGCCCCTTGGAATTCAGCTGGTGGTGGGCCAAGGCCAGTTATTGCAGCCCCTAGACCCAGGACATCCTGACCCCATTTCCACCCACAGGGCACGTTCAGCCTGAGGAAGCTGTGGGCTTTCACGGGGCCTGGCTTCCTCATGAGCATCGCTTTCCTGGACCCAGGAAACATCGAGTCGGACCTGCAGGCTGGTGCTGTGGCTGGATTCAAAGTGATGGAGTTGGAGCACTAAAGGGGGGGGGGGGTGACCCAGTTAAGAAAGTGGAGACCCCAGCTTGCCCCTTTTCCCCAGAGTGGCTTGCATGGCTGCTGTTCATGGGAGATGCTAGGTCCTAATGGGCCGGAAAAGGTCCCCAGGGCATCCCTTTCAGAATGTGGGATGTATGGGGGAGCGGGGGGAGGTTGGTCTTCTTTCTCTATCTCCCCTACTCTGTCCCCAAGGAGTGTCCTTGGTTAGAGGGTGCCACCAATTCTGGGGTTAGCCCATTCGCCCCTCTGGCTGAAGGCCTCTCCCTGCCCTCTTGCAGCTGCTGTGGGTGCTGCTGTGGGCCACGGTGTTGGGCTTGCTCTGCCAGCGACTTGCTGCCCGGCTGGGCGTGGTAACAGGCAAGGACTTGGGTGAGATCTGCCATCTCTACTACCCTAAGGTGAGCTTGGTGGGCCCGGACAGGAAACACCCACAGGTCCCAAGCCCGAAACAGCCACTTACAGGTTCCATAATCGAATAAATACATACTCTCAAGTGGGGTGTTACAAGTCCACCTGATAGAACAGAGGCTCACACTAACAGCACACAGACTGAAAGGGACTTGGATATACCCTGTCCATTTCATAGAAGGAGAAATGGAAACCTCGAGAAGTGACTGGCTTAAGGCAAAAAAATAGGGAGGCATCAGCTTGGTCGTTGGCTGAGATGGACACTGGGGGCTTGGCTGTTGTCAGTGTCCAGACAGGAAAAAAAAATTTCAACATTACACATCGCAAAGGTATTTAATGCAGGGATGTCACCACAGAGGTGTTGGAAGAGCTGGGACAAGCAGGGGAAGGAGGGTGTCACCCAGAGGTCAGAGAGCTGCTGGGCAGGAGCCCAAGAGCCATCATTTGCTGCCGAGCGCCCGGGAGCATTGCCACTTCTGCCGGGGAACGGTCATCAGAAGCAGGGAAACCATCTCTCCCTGCCTTTTCATCTCCCATCAGTGTTTCCTGCCAAACCCAACTGGAAGCCGGCTGACAAGGCCGTCTTGCAAATGCAGTTGGTAGGCTTCTAGCCCAGCAGGGCAGTGCTGAGTATTGAAAGGTGCACGTAGGACTGAGACAAACAACCGTCCAGCCTTAAGGAAGGTTACCTTCTCCCCTAGGTGCCCCGCACCCTCCTCTGGCTGACCATCGAGCTAGCCATCGTGGGCTCGGACATGCAAGAGGTCATCGGCACAGCTATTGCATTCAGTCTGCTCTCGGCGGGACGGTACTGCCCCACGGGCTCCGGCTCTTCAGTCCAGAGCTGGGATCAGCTGCTACTTCTTCCTCAGGCCTTTTACTTCCCTGTATCCATTTCCTCTTGCAGTCCCCTTTGACCCAGAGTTGTTGCCCAATTGGACAAGTGGGGAAACAGAGACCCAGAAATGCAAAGTGATTGTATCTAGTCACACAATGTCAGTGACCTTGCAGGCTTCCGGGCTGCCTGCCATACTGGAGCCCACCCATTTGGCCCTTCCTCTCCGTCCTGTGCCATTTGCCATCTCCAGCACACTCCCACTCCCCTCTCCTGCAGGTGTCTGGGGCCACTTGGGTCCCTGCTCCCAGAATCAGACTTCAGTCTCCAGCCCTGAGAGTGGGAGTTTGGAACCCTGGGACCAGGCTGGGCTGACCCAGGCCACTCTGGTTTCAGAATCCCTCTCTGGGGTGGCGTCCTCATCACCATCGTGGACACTTTCTTCTTTCTCTTCCTGGATAACTACGGTGGGTGTGCCCTTCCTCTGAGGGGGCTGTGGGCTGGGGCGTGTGAATGCAAGGCCAGCAGATGCTCTGCGGTTCTGGGGGAGGGCTCAGCTTCTCGCTGGGCGTGGCCTTGAGCAAGTTACCCACACTTCTGTTTCTTCGTCTGGAACATGGGGAAAGTAACAGCACAGACGTCACAGGGCTGTGGTGAGGATTCACGGAGGCAACATATGTTAAGCACTTGGCACAGTGCCTGGAACAAAGTGCTCAAGATCTCACCATTAATAAGCACTTATGTTATGGTTTTTTGTTTTGTTTTGAATGTTCTGCCCCTTTGCTCTCTCCCTAGGGTTGCGGAAGCTGGAAGCCTTTTTTGGATTCCTTATTACCATCATGGCCTTGACCTTTGGCTATGAGGTGGGAAGCCAGAGCTGCTACCCTCCCAGGAAGGCCACCCCTCTCTCTGCCCCCTGCGGAGCCTGAGGGGCCAGGGTCAGGGTGGAGGGTGCGAATGGCTTTGCAGGGGCAAGGTTTGTCCTGACCAGGCTCCTCCCCACAGTACGTGGTGGCACGTCCTGCTCAGGGACCGCTTCTCCGAGGCCTGCTCCTGCCCTCGTGCCCCGGATGCGGCCAGCCAGAGCTGCTGCAGGCTGTGGGCATCGTTGGCGCCATCATCATGCCCCACAACATCTACCTGCACTCAGCCCTGGTCAAGGTGAGCACAGGGGCAGGGAGGGAGGTGCCTGGTCCCTTGGCGTCACACTGGCCCATTCTCCAAGCCTGGAGCCCCTCCCCTTTGGCTCCTGAGGTCGATGGCAAGGTAGACAAGAGGGAAAGACAGACCATGAGCAAGTAAACAAATGTCAGAGAGAATTCTAGATTGTGCAAGGTGCCCTAAAGGAAACGAAACAGAGAAGTGTGACAGAGAACGACTGAGACAGGGGCTACTTTAGGAAAGGTGGCCGGGAAAGGCTTTTGTAAGGAGTGGCCTTTGAGACATGAAGGATGGGAAGGAAGATCAGGGGAGAAGATATTCTAAGCAGAGGGAATGAATGGGGAGGGCAAAGGCCGCAGGAGAAATAAACCGGGCGTGCAGGAAGGGGGTCGCTGACCAGGGCCTGTCCCAGACTTCCATGTGGGGGGCTTTAGAGAGAACTGGGGTTTGGGGAGACCACAGAGGTGTGCGAGTGGAAGGTGTTGGGGTGGCCCTGAGAGACTTGGGCTATTCCCTCCCCTTTGACCTTTATAGTCTCGAGAGATAGACCGGACCCGACGGGCTGACATCCGAGAAGCCAACATGTACTTCCTGATTGAGGCCACCATCGCCCTGTCTGTCTCATTCTTCATCAACCTCTTCGTTGTGGCCGTCTTTGGGCAGGCCTTCTACCAGCAGACCAACCAGGACGCGGTGAGCTGCACCACACCTCCCATCCATCACACCACCCATCCACCACACCTCCCATCCACCACACCTCCCATCCACCACACCTCCCCACCCACCACACCTCCCATCCATCACACCACCCATCCACCACACCTCCCCACCCACCACACCTCCCATCCACCACACCTCCCATCCACCACACCTCCCATCCACCACAGCTCCCATCCACCACACCTCCCCACCCACCACACCTCCCCACCCACCACACCTCCCATCCACCACACCTCCCATCCACCACACCTCCCCACCCACCACACCTCCCATCCACACCTCCCCACCCACCACACCTCCCATCCACCACACCTCCCATCCACCACACCTCCCATCCACCACACCTCCCATCCACCACAGCTCCCATCCACCACACCTCCCATCCACCACACCTCCCCACCCACCACACCTCCCATCCACACCTCCCCACCCACCACACCTCCCATCCACCACACCTCCCATCCACCACACCTCCCATCCACCACACCTCCCATCCACCCCATCCACCACACCTCCCATCCACCACACCTCCCATCCACCACACCTCCCATCCACCACACCTCCCATCCACCACACCTCCCCACCCACCACACCTCCCCACCCACCACACCTCCCATCCACCACACCTCCCATCCACCACACCTCCCATCCACCACACCTCCCATCCACCCCATCCACCACACCTCCCATCCACCACACCTCCCATCCACCACACCTCCCCATCCACCACACCTCCCCACCCACCACACCTCCCCACCCACCACACCTCCCATCCACCACACCTCCCATCCACCACACCTCCCATCCACCACACCTCCCATCCACCACACCTCCCATCCACCACACCTCCCATCCACCACAGCTCCCCAACCAGCACACCTCCCATCCACCACACCTCCCATCCACCACACCTCCCATCCACCACACCTCCCATCCACCACACCTCCCATCCACCACACCTCCCATCCACCACACCTCCCATCCACCACAGCTCCCCAACCAGCACACCTCCCATCCACCACACCTCCCATCCACCACACCTCCCATCCACCACACCTCCCATCCACCACACCTCCCATCCACCACACCTCCCATCCAGCACAGCTCCCATCCACCACAGCTCCCCAACCAGCACACCTCCCATCCACCACAGCTCCCCATCCACCACACCTCCCATCCACCACACCACCCATCCACCACACCACCCATCCACCACACCACCCATCCACCACACCACCCATCCACCACACCACCCATCCACCACACCACCCATCCACCACACCACCCATCCACCACACCTCCCATCCACCACACCTCCCATCCACCACAACTCCCATCCACCACACCTCCCATCCACCACACCTCCCATCCACCACACCTCCCATCCACCACACCTCCCATCCAGCACAGCTCCCCACCCACCACACCTCCCATCCACCACACCTCCCATCCACCACACCTCCCATCCACCACACCTCCCATCCACCACACCTCCCATCCAGCACAGCTCCCCACCCACCACACCTCCCATCCACCACACCTCCCATCCAGCACACCTCCCATCCACCACACCTCCCATCCACCACACCTCCCATCCACCACACCTCCCATCCAGCACAGCTCCCCACCCACCACACCTCCCATCCACCACACCTCCCATCCACCACACCTCCCATCCACCACACCTCCCACCCACCACACCTCCCATCCAGCACAGCTCCCCACCCACCACACCTCCCATCCAGCACAGCTCCCATCCACCACAGCTCCCCAACCAGCACACCACCCATCCACCACACCTCCCATCCACCACACCTCCCATCCACCACACCTCCCATCCACCATAGCTCCCCAACCAGCACACCTCCCATCCACCACAGCTCCCCATCCACCACACCTCCCATCCACCACACCTCCCATCCACCACACCTCCCCATCCACCACACCTCCCATCCACCACACCTCCCCATCCACCATAGCTCCCCATCCTCAGCATTGCTGGGGGCCCCAGGCCATGAGCTAAGCTCTTTGAATCTCTGCTCTAGACTCCAGGCATTGGTAGCAAGAGGGAATCTGTGATCCTGGCCTCTGGCTGGGACCCCTATCCTCAACCCACTGGGGAGACACAGCCCCCAACAAGCAGACTTTTTTTTTTTTTAACCCTCACCTAGGATATTTTTCCATTGATCCTTAGAGAGAGTGGAAGAAAGAGGGAAAGACAGAGAGAAATATGGATGTGAGAGACACACATTGATAGGTTGCCTCCACATGCGCCGGGAGGAGCCTGCAACTGAGGTACATGATTTGTTTCCTGCCTGCTCACTCTCCACCCCGCAAATCAAACCCGGTACCCTTCGGTCAGTAGGCCAACGCTCTATCCACTGAGCCAAACCAGCTAGGGCCAGACTTTCTTTCTCTCTCTCTCTCTCTCTCTCTCTCTCTCTCTCTCTCTCTCTCTCTCTCTCATATATTTTTACTGAATTCAGAGAGGAAGGGAGAGGGAGAAAGAGATAGAAACACCAATGATGAGAGAGAATCATTGATCGGCTGCCTTCTGCATACCCCAAACTGGAGATTGAGCTTACAGCCTGGGCACGTGCCCTGACCAGGAATTGAACCGTGATCTGCAGGTTCATAGGTTGATGCTCAACACTGAGCCATGGCAGCCGGGACAGGCAGACTCTTGAGGGTCAGAGCCACACAAAGAGGCTGCAAGGCACAGACATCCAAGGGAAGGGCCTGGGAGGGAGGAGCTAAGTCTTGGGAGACCCAGCATTCCAGCTGCACCTGGAAAGCTGGGCGGGAATTGCCCAACAAACTGCAGGGAGGGGGGTCTGGGAGGAGAGGATGTCAGAGCATGAGTGTGGAACGGGAATGCACAGCACTCATGTTCTCCTCCGAGTCCTCTCTGCTCGTAATCTTCGTTAGCAGATACACGGTCATCCGTTCAGCAAATATTTACCAAGCAGTTGTGATGTGTCAGGCAGTGCCCTGGGTCCTGGGGATACGGGAGTCAATGATATGAAGACCCTGCCCTCGTGCAGCTTAGATTTGGGGGGTGGAGAGTGAGCAGGCAGGAAACAAATCATCAAATCAATACAGAAGGGAAGAGCATGGACAACTTGTGAAGGAAGTAAAGGAAGCAGCCGAAACCGGTTTGGCTCAGTGGATAGAGCGTCGGCCTGCGGACTGAAAGGTCCCAGGTTCGATTCCGGTCAAGGGCATGTACCTGGGTTGCGGGCACATCCCCGGTAGGAGATGTGCAGGAGGCAGCTGATCTATGTTCCTCTCTCGTCGATGTTTCTAACTCTCTATCTCTCTCCCTTCCTCTCTGTAAAAAATCAATAAAATATATTTTTAAAAAAAATAAAGGAAGCAATGGAACATCACTGGGGATGTGGTGGAGGGAGGGCCACGCCAGCCCCGGGGGTCAGGAGAGGACTCGGAGGAGGTGACATTTGGCCGACTCTCTTGGATTTGTGACCTCCTGGGTTTGTGACCTGTGCCTGTCTCCCTTTCCGAGTGGGTCTGTGACGAGGCCCTAAATGACAGCTGGTCAGTGTGGGGTGCTTACCGAATGCTGACCACGTGGTCACTGCCACTGCCTGGCTCCGGGACCTCCCGCAGTCACACCCCTCCCTGGCCTCATGCTGCTCCTCCACACAAGGAGAGAGGTTTAAACAGGGACGGCAAACCCTTGCCTTCCAGACCTGGCCAGTCACAGAGCTGGGGAGGAGGGCTCAGTGTGAGGAAGAGAGGCCTGGGGGGCAGCTGAGGCACTGCCAGCCCATTGCCTCTGTGGTGATGCCAGCTCCTACAGGCCCAACAGACCCCTGGGAACCCGGTTCTCCTGTGAGTTCTCACTTTTAAAAAAATATATATTTTATTGATTTTCTACAGAGAGGAAGGGAGAGGGATAGAGAGCTAGAAACATCGATGAGAGAGAAACATCGATCAGCTACCTCCAGCACACCCCCCCACTGGGGATGGGCCCGCTACCAAGGCACATGACCTTGACCGGAATCAAACCTGGGGCCCTTGAGTCTGCAGGCCGACGCTCTAGCCACTGAGCCAAACCGGTTAGGGCGAGTTCTCACTTTTAAATGCTGGCAGTAAATTCACATGAAAGAAAAAACAACTTGTTACCCAAACAAAACATGTCTGGCCAGACTCAGCCCGCGGGCCACCAGTTCTCGGCCCCTGGTCGAGGCCTGGGGGTCTGAGCTTCGGAGACTGAGTGTGCACTTCCCGTCTCCCCCCTCCTGCCCCGGCGCCCGCAGTTCAGCGTCTGTGCCAACAGCAGCCTCCGCGACTACGCCAAGATCTTCCCCAGGAACAACCGCACGGTGGACGTGGACATCTACCAGGGAGTGAGTGCGCGGAGGGCCCGAGCCGCTCGGGCGACGGCCACGCCCACCGAGGGGAGGGGCCTCGCGAGAAGGGCGGGGCCACGCGTCTGACCACACCCCTCTCCCCAGGGCGTGATCTTGGGCTGCCTGTTCGGCCCCGCCGCCCTCTACATCTGGGCGGTGGGTCTCCTGGCGGCCGGGCAGAGCTCCACCATGACTGGCACCTACGCGGGACAGTTTGTGATGGAGGTGGGGCCTGGGGCCTGGGGGCAGGGGTGCGCGGTCAATTGACACATTACGGGGACACGGGCTTCGTTGATCCTTAAAGCAGCCTTTATAAGCCCCACTTTGCAGACTAGAGATTCAGAGAGGTGAGCGACTGGCTCAAGGCTGCAGACCCAGGACTGATAGGAGGCTTTTACCTAAAACTCTTCGGTCTGCCGCCATCAGCTGTGGGAACTCCCCCAGTTTCTTCCTACCCATTGCCAACTAGGGACAGCACTGCCCCCCATTTCAGAAATGCAAAAACAGAGGGTTCCCCCAGCATGAGATGGGGTGAGGGGAGACAGAGGTCCTTCATCTGGAATCTCCAGCCATCAAGGTGCCCCCCCACCCCCCACGCCAGGGCTTCCTGAAGCTGCGGTGGTCGCGCTTTGCCCGGGTGGTCCTCACTCGCTCCTGCGCCATCCTGCCCACCGTGCTCGTGGCCGTCTTCAGGGACCTGAGAGACCTTTCAGGCCTC
This sequence comes from Myotis nattereri, assembly GCF_964212035.1. NCBI lineage: Eukaryota > Metazoa > Chordata > Mammalia > Chiroptera > Vespertilionidae > Myotis > Myotis nattereri. Next base: position 21,879,260 of record NC_138082.1, read on the forward strand.
AACGACCTGCTCAACGTGCTGCAGAGCCTGCTGGTGAGGGCAGCCCTACCACCCTGACCCCTTGCGGAGCAAAACAGGAACCACAACAGTTCCCTATATTGAGTTCACCCTCCTCACACACCTTGCCAACAAGCCTCACATAATCCCACAGCCAGCCCAGGGGTAGGAACCACCATTGTCCCCATTTTGCAGCTTGGAAAACTGTTGCACGCAGTTCAGTGGCCAATGGCAGAGCTGGGGTTCAAACTCAGGCAGCCTGGGACCACAGCCCCCAAACACTCTCTCCTGCTCAGGAGCCCCACAAACTTGGAAGGCACAGAGGTGGAGACACAGAGTGGTTACAACACTTGCCCAAGGGCACACAGCCAGGCAGAGGGTGAAAGGCACTCCGATCCACCCTCTCCTCCTGGTTGAATTCCGAGGGCAGGGTTCCTCAGCCCCATCCTCCCCGTTCTCCCCAGCTTCCCTTCGCGGTGCTGCCCATCCTCACATTCACCAGCATGCCCACCCTCATGCAGGAGTTTGCCAATGGCTGGTGAGTATTCCCCATCCCAGGCACTGGACTTGCATTACCGGATTTGATCCTCACAAGCACCCTGAGGTAGGAATTACCATGATCATCCCCCTTCTCCAGAGGAGCTCAGAGAGGTTAAGGAAGTTTCCCAGCAAATGGGGGAGCCAGGACTGAAACCTGGGGGCGAGGGCTGTTTCTAGAACCTGAGCTCTTCACCTTCACCTCAGACTCTGCTCTTGCAAAATCCCACCAGGGTGGAGCCTGCGGGGCCCAAGAGGCAGAAGTGGAGGGGGTCTGCTCCAGATCCACAGCCCAGAGAAGCTGGCTTTGCCATCCCCCCCCTCCCCCCCAGACTGGCCGTGGGCACTGGAGAGGAGGAGGAGGTGCAGCAATCCTGAGTCTCCCTCCTGTCCTCCAGGCTAAGCAAGGCCATCACCTCCTCAATCATGACACTGATCTGTGCCATCAACCTCTACTTCGTGGTCAGCTACCTGCCCGGCCTCCCCCACCCCGCCTACTTCGGCCTGGTAGCCCTGCTGGGCGCAGCCTACCTGGGCCTCACCGCCTACCTGGTACTGTAGGGCCAGCAGGTGCCTTGGGGATCGGGAGGGCAAGGAGAGGAGGCAACAGATGGAGGGAAGGAGGAAAGGAGGGAGGGAGGGAGGGAGGGAGGGAGGAAGGGAGGGAGGGAGGGAGGGAGGGAGGGAGGGAGGGAGGGGATGGACTGAGGCTTCCCCAGAGGTCTGGTTCTCATAATCACCCCTTCCCCAGGTCTGGACCTGTTTCATTGCCCACGGAGCCACCCGGCTGGCTCACAGCTCCCACCAACACTTCTTGTATGGGCTTCCTGAAGAGGAGCAGACTGGGGAGCCCTCTGGATGAACTCCCCCGGGACCTGCTTGAAGGGAGGCAATAAATGGGGCAGACTGGCCTGTTGGACAGGGGAGTGGGGGAAGTGGAGGCAGAAGATGGAGTGGGAGTTTTGGGGGGCAGGCCAACCTGGGTTCCATAGGGACCTGCTGTCTCCCAGCTTGGACAAGGGACTAACCTGCAGGTCTTAGGGTCCTCATCTGCAAAGCGGGACATCAACCTTGCAATGGGTGTAAAGCACCTGAACACAGTGCTTGGCAACGGGACTTAAAAAAATCCTAAAGTATTTCCTGAGCACTTACAGGAGCGACCTGACAGACAGTCCCCAGTGGGGCAGGCTCCGAACTGGCACTTAAAACACGGTCCGGTGGATGCGAACTCAACGCCAGTTCTATTCTCGTTCAAGCGGGGAACGGAAACCAAGGAAGCACAAAATCCTATCAAGAAGAGCCACCTGTCCTGGCCGGTTTGGCTCAGTGGGTAGAGCGTCGGCCTGCGGACTGAAGGGTCCCAGGTTCGATTCCGGCCAAGGGCACATGCCCGGGTTGCGGGCTCGGTCCCCAGTGGGGGGGGGGGGGCGTGCAGGAGGCAGCCGATCAATGTTCTCTCTCATCATTGATGTTTCTATCTCTCCCTTCCTCGCTGAAATCAATAAAAATATTAAAAAAAAAAAAAAAAGAAGAGCCACCTACTCCAATGCCTCCTCCTCTCGCAGTCTAGTTCCTCTCGCTGGAGTGGCCTCCGCCTTTCTGATCCACCAGCAATCCCATTTTCCGGGCAGTAAAACCGAGGCGCGGTTCTCGCCCCTCCAGGCGCCGGGTCATAGGAACCCGAGTCTCTGCCTCCGAGGCCCGATTCATCGGCCGCCTCCCCAGGAAACCGGCGGCGCGACTCCCACGCCGGCCCTCACACTCCCAGGGCGCGGACTCCCAGCTCCCCCTGGGGGCAGGGACGGTCCCGCGCGCCCGCACGCCCAGCCGCAGCCTCGCCCTTCCCGGCTGCGGAAGAAAAGGCGGGCACTTGGGCCTCCCGCCCTGAGGCCTCGGAATCCGCCCAGACAGGAGGGGGTCACGGGGAGCTGTGTGGGCGGGGAAGCCCCGCCGCCGCTGGGAGCCGCCCGGCACGCCTTCGCCCCTGGCCGGGACGGCACTTTACAGACGCTCCCTGGGCGGTTTCTAGGCTCCCCCAAGCCCCTCCTCCGGCCTCTTCCTGTTCCTCGGACCCTGGCTCCGAGCGGAGGCGGCAGCGCGGAGAAGGGGTCGCCAGGCTTCCCCGGGTGTTGAACTTGAAGCGGGCGCTGTGCCCCTAGTTTCCCGGGGATTCGGCGGGGCCAGCTCTGCGCTCAGGATAGGGCGCTTGTTGATGAGAATTTCCTCTTTCTTAAAAGGGCAACGATGCCAGTGGGGCCCTCCAGGAGGCACGGAATGGGACGGGTCGGGCTCTGCCAGAGCGACCGTGGAAGAGGTGACCTGAGCGAGAAAGCCGCCAAGTCCCTTCCCGGGCCTGGCCCTGGAGAACCGGGGGCCGCGCGAGCTAGAGGGGGGGGGGGGCGGCGGAGAAAGGCCTCTCCCAGCCCTTCCCCAGCTCCCCGGGGCGCCGCCGTCCGTGCCCCCGCAGACGCCCCGGTCAGTTCCCTGAGCGTCAGAGGGGCTCTGGCCCCGCGCCGGGCGCGGAGGGAGGCGGGTTCGAATGACCGGGGATCCCGCCAGGAGCGCCCGCGGGTGGAGGCGGCCGAGTTAGTAACAAATCGCTACTCAGTGGGTGGGAACGATCCACGTGCGAGCGGAGCTGGAAAGAGCGGGGTCAGGACCCGAGAAGGCCTTGGACAGACTCGGAAGCTGAATCACCACGGGCGCCGGGCATGGGGGCGAAAGCGCGGACAAGCGGAGGGCTCTCCGCTCCCGGGGCGCAGGGAGGGGCCGCAGCGGCTGGGCAGTGAGGCCGGGACTAGGGACCCGGGGGCGAGGAATGCGGGGGGGAGGGGACCAAAGGCCAGCGAGGGGTCACCGCGGGCGAGAGGTGAGCGATGAGAGGGCGTCCTCCCAGCTCCGGGGCTAAACTGGACTTTCCCCGGAGCTGCCTGGAACCCGCCTTTCCTGCACGGCCCCCCGTTTGGAGATGGGGTTCCTGCGTGCTGGATGGAGAAGTCACAGCCCCCAGGACTTGGTTCCTCCTGGTTTGAAAAATAAACTGCTAAGGCGACCCCGCGCTGGGGTAGAGAGAGACACTGGGTGTGCCCCCCGCACAGTGAACAAACTCCAAGACACCCCCCCAGACCACCCCCCACCCTACAGACCGCCCCCCCCCCCAGCTCCTCGGCGCCCACAGCTGCCCAGACCCTTCGCGGCAGCCCTCGTGCTGGGAGCAGGGCAGGTCCCCAGGGGCAGAGGCCGCCCGACGGAGGCTCAGCGGGGGCACTGGGGAGGGGGGTCGGGGAGGCGGGCGCACCGCGGACCTGCCAGGGCACCAGCCCTGCGTCAGCTCCTCTGGCCTCCGGGGACCGCAGGCCGGTCCGTCCTCCCGGGGCAGGAGGAAGGGGAAGAGGAAGGAGAGCCGCCTGCCCAGGTCAGGGCGCAGCCACGGCCGCACATTTCGCGTCGGGTCGGCGGCCGGGCCTCCGGGTGAAGCGGAGGCCTTGGCCCGGCGGCCGGATCCGCCTCTGCCCGCAGCGGAGCTGGGCCCGGCGCCTCGTGCTCAGAGCCCAGGGACCTCGTGTGCAAACGGGGTGGGGGGACCCGCAGGAACGCGCAGGCCGGTCGTCCAGGGCAGAGGAGGGGGCGCAGCCAGACCAGCGCTCGCTGCCCGACGGCGGGGGGCGCTCAACGCCACGAGGGCGGCGGGGGGCGGCGGGGCCGGAGGGTGGGTCCGGCTTCGCGTCTTCAGCGGGGCCCGCCCTCCGCAGGCTCCGCTCCGTGGGGCCGGGGGACCGGGGCCGCCCTCGCACCGGCGGTTGGACGGGACCGGACGTGCTCGCCCCGCCCCGCCGCCGAGGCCTATTTGTCCAGGCTTGGCGTTATTATTTTTTAAATGACGAACACATAATAACGACGAAAGGAGAGAATAATAAACAGGAAACAGAAACCCACACTCAGGGCCAGTAACACGGGAGTTTGCTTCGTGAAGAACCCGCGCGGACGCGGCCAGGTGTGCCTGCACCGACCGGGCGGGAGCGCCGTTTAAAGCCTAAGACATGTCAGCCCCGCCGAGGGCCGGGCCGCAGGCTGCGCGTCCCCGGGGCGGGCGCCACAGACACCCCGCCCCGGCCTCGGAGGGCCGCGTCGGGTGGGGAGGGCTGGGAAGGCCGCGCGGAGGGGTGGGAGCGCGTCCCCGGCCGAGGGAACGGCGCGGAGAGGGCGCCTCCTGGCGGGGACGCCGGGTGATGGCCGCTCTGCTGGGCGCCGGGCGGGGCAGCTGGAAGAGGGGGGCCGGGGGGTCCCAGGGCAAAAAGTTGGATTTTCCCGCCCTACACTCCCGGGCCCCGCGGCTGCGATGGGTGCAGATGGGCACAGTCCGGTCAGGGGCGTAACCGTGTGAATCTTAGTCCCTGGGAGGGAGCCAAGGGCCACCGTTCGCTCACGACTTCCGCGAAGTGGTCCCTGCAACAATCAAAGATAAAACCAGAGAGTTTATCCCCATTTTCCAGAGGAGAGAAAGGAGCGGCGGGCCCCTGGGCCTTGGAATGCGCAGGGGTGAAGGCACCGCGCCGGCGGGGCGGGCCCGGCCCGAGCGGCGCAGCCGGGAGCTGTCGGTCCTGCCACGCAGCCGCAGAGGCTCCCCGCGGGCGGGCGGGCGCCAGGAAGGGAGGCGACGCCCCCTGGAGCGCGGCCGGAACCGGGCCGGACCCGCCTCCCCACCCGCGGAGCGCGCCGGCCCAGGAGTGGTGAAAGCCGCGGCCGCGGCCAGGTCACGCCGAAGCCGTTGCCCTTTTAAGGGGGAGCCTTGAAACGGCGCCCGGGTTCCATGTTTGCATCCGCCTCGCGGGGAGGAAACTCCATGTTGTAACAAAGTTTCCTCCGCGCCCCCTCCCTCCCCCTCCCCCTAAGAACCTGGCTCCCCTCCCCTCCGAAGCTCGCGGGGATCCCTCCCTCCCACCCTCCCCTCCCCCCCGCGCCCCGATTCCGGCCCGAGCCGGGGGGGAGGCCGGGCGCCGGCGTCGGGGCCAGAGTCCGGCCGGAGCGCAGCGCGCCGGGCCCCATGGACAGCTCGGCCGTCATTACTCAGATCAGCAAGGAGGAGGCGCGGGGCCCGCTGCGGGGCAAAGGTACTGGGGCGGCGCGGAGGGGCCACCTGGAGGCGCCGCGGGGGGCGGGGGCCAGGACCCTCCCTGGGCCGCCGCCGCCCCGGGAGCCCGCCTGGCAGCGGGAGGAGCGGGGAGAGTTGGGGCCCGGGAAGCGGGGCGGGGTCGGCGCCCTGGGCGCTCCGTGTGCTCGGCCGGGAAGCCGCGGCGGGGGTGGACCCGGGGCTCCGCCAGGGTCTCCGGCCGGCGGTGCGCAGCGCCCGGGGAGCCCCCCCCGCTCCCCCCCCTGAGCGCCGGCGGGGCCGGGAGGTCGGTGTGGAGGGCGCCCGCGGCCGCCGGAGACCCCGCCCACCACCCCCGGGTCCGGGGCGGGAGGGGCGCGAGGTGACAGCGGGCCGGGAGGGTGCGAGGCTCCCGCCAACACTCAGCCGCGATTCCCACAAACTTTGGGTCTTGCGTGGCGGCGCCCAGGCCCTCGGGCACCGAGAGCAGCCGCCACTCCGGAGAGGCGCGCGCCCGCGGCGGCCCGGCTGCAGCCCGTGGGCCCCGGGCCTGTGCACACAAGTTCCGACCAGGGAGCCGGCCGACCGCCTTGGCGGGGTCGGGGGAGGCGGGTGTCTGGGCTGGAGGCCCGCCCCGCCCCGTCCGGGGACGGGCTGCAGCGGCTGGGAGTCCTTCCCGCTCTGCCCGCCTGGCCTGCGCCTCCTCCTCGCCGGGCCGGGGCCGGGGGAGACGGGCTGTCAATCAGCCGGTGGGTGCGCGGCTCGAGGTGGGAACGAGGGGAGGGGAGGGGCGGGGAGGGGCGGAGCGGGGTCGCGGTGGCCCGGGTCCACCCCCTGCCTCCCCGTCCAGCCTCGGGTCTGAGGACTTTGGACTCACAGGGGCCGAGTATGGAAGGAGGCGGGAGTGGACCCCAGGCCCCGGCCCTCCTGGGCCCCACTGAGCAGGGGCTGCTCAGGTAAAGGTGGGGTCAGGAGGCGCCCCCAGTGGGGCCGATACCTCAGCAGGTGGAGGCTGGCTGGGAGGAAGAGCTAGGACCCTTGGTGCCCCCTCCAGCCAGCCCACTCCCTGATGGGGGCACCGTGTACCCCACACTGGAATGACGTGTGGGAGCAGAGGGGTGGCCTGGAGCCATGCTAATGCGTCTCCCTCAGTGAAGGGGGTATGGCCAGACCCTCAGAGCCCAGGGCTGGCGCCGGGGCACACAGGCATGCCCCCACCTTGGGCCTCCCTGTTCCAGGTGACCAGAAGTCATCCGCTTCTCAGAAGCCCCGAAGCCGGGGCATCTTCCACTCACTTTTCTGCTGCGTCTGCCGGGATGATGGGGAGGCCCTGCCCAGCCACAGTGGGGCACCCCTGCTTGTGGAGGAAAACGGAGCTGTTCCCAAGGTGCGTGGTGGCCAGGTGAGGGCTGCAGGGCACCTGGGTTTGCCCTCGACGGGGGTTACGGGAAAGGGTTTTTCTTGACCAGCCTGCAGGCCCTGGAAGGTCTACCCAGCTTGTCACCTGACAGCTCCGAGAGCTCCTCCAAGGGAATTTAAATGTCCCCGTCGTAGTGGACGCTGTTCTCTGCCTGGATTTCCCAGGTGGGGAAGTGAGGCCCAGAGAGCCAGGTGGCCTACCCTGGCTCCAGAGTTGGCAGGGGCAAATCTGGGAAGAGGGTGGCCTCTCCCCTGTCCCTGTGACTTGCCAGCTAGAGGGCTGCAGGAGGGAAGACTTGTATGAAGAAATGACGGGGGTGAGAGAGGTGCCCCCAGCCAGCCCCGCTCGTCCCCACAGCAGACCCCGGTCCAGTATCTGCTCCCCGAGGCCAAGGCCCAGGACTCAGACAAGATCTGCGTGGTCATCGACCTGGACGAGACCCTGGTGCACAGCTCCTTTAAGGTGGGCCTGCCCAGCAGCCCCCAGCCCTGGTTCAGAGGGGCCTGCCCTGGCCTGGGAGGGCGGTCTGGTCTGGGCAGGCCTGGCCGCAGCTCCAGCCGCTCTTTTCCCCCACAGCCAGTGAACAATGCTGACTTCATCATCCCCGTGGAGATCGATGGGGTTGTCCACCAGGTGAGGGGCCGGCTCCTGGGGGGAGGCGGTGGGCTTGGCTTTTCCCACCAATCCTGAGAGCTTCGTATAAGCCTTTGGGAGATGTGGAATGTCAGAGGCCCAGAGAGGGTGTGAGACTTATCCAGGGTCACACAGATCCTCAGGGACTTGACTCTGAGGCCTGCGAGGAATGGGGTTCTTCTTGGCGCCCCCTTACCCCATCTTGCCCGGGACCCAGTTCAAGTAATTCAGGATAGGTTGTGTGCTGTCCAGCCTGTTCTCCATTACTTGGCTCGGGGGTCGGTGCCCTGCAGCCTGGGGGTGAGGGGGCTGCCCCAGGCCCCTCCATTTGGCTGAGGCCGTGGAGCGGGAAGGGCCTGGAATTAGTGACGCCCCTTGAGGCAGGGCCAGAAGCCTGGAACTCACAGGTTCATTTTGATCCCCTTCTGAGAGGGGGTGGTTTCCCTAGCAGCAGTTGGGGTGGCTGGTCAAGTGGGACCCCCATAGGACCTGGGACCAGCTTGCCCCCTGTGCTCCTCTGCCTCCTTCACTGGCTCCCTCCCAGCCCCGTGCCACCCCCCCACTCCCAGCCTGAGGCCCAGCAGTCCCCTCACTGGCCTGCCCCCCAGGTTTACGTGCTGAAGCGGCCCTATGTGGACGAGTTCCTGCAGCGAATGGGCGAGCTCTTCGAGTGCGTGCTGTTCACTGCCAGTCTGGCCAAGGTGAGTGAAGCGCTCCTGGCACAACCCCTCCCCCCTCCTCACTAGCATGTGGCCTCTGGGCAGCGGCCCCTGGATCACCCTTGGCCCCAGATGACTCACCTCCCATCCACAGTATGCAGACCCAGTAGCTGACCTGCTGGACAAGTGGGGGGCCTTCCGAGCACGGCTGTTTCGTGAGTCGTGTGTCTTCCACCGGGGGAACTACGTCAAGGACCTGAGCAGGCTGGGCCGAGACTTGCGGCGGGTGCTTATCTTGGACAACTCGCCTGCCTCCTACGTCTTCCATCCGGACAATGCCGTGAGTGCCATGCAGGACCTGGATAGGGGGCTGGGACCCAAGAAAAGGGTCCGTCCATCTGGGCTTCCCCTCACCTCTGCTCCCAAGCTGGGTGGTTTCCCAGGCCTGGTGCCTTCCCATTCCTCCCTCTCAGAGACCTGTGCCCACTCGCCCCGTACTTATGGATCGTTCAGATCATTCTGCTTGCTGGGCATTGGAGCAGGTGCAATTTTTTAAGCGGCCAGTTGTGACCAGTTAGTGGGTCACAAAAATAATTTAACAGTTCCTAGTTGGGGTTTTGAAAAAATGAAATAAAATAGGAAATATCAGAGTGCTTTGCACACAGTTAGATTAAGTTTCATTTCGTAAAATTGTTGCTTTGTTATGTATGTAAATGTGATTTACTGGGTGCTGCTGTCAAAATATTTGAACACTGTGGGTACGGGGTTTCAAGGAGATAGCCCACCCAGCCATGGGTGCTCAGGGGTGGCCTGCATATTCTGCGTCCAGGGTGGTGACCCTACACCCATCTGCCCAGGTACCGGTGGCCTCGTGGTTTGACAACATGAGTGACACAGAGCTCCATGACCTTCTGCCCTTCTTCGAGCAGCTCAGCCGAGTGGATGACGTGTACTCAGTGCTCAGGCAGCCACGGCCTGGCAGCTAGTGAGGCGCCCTGGGGCCAGGACCTGCCCCTGACCACACCTACACCTTTCACACATGGACTCTTCCTTAGGAAAGCCCAGCAGCCTGGGCCACCTCAGTGCCATGGGGAAGTGGGCGTCTCCCCCACCAGCCTGGCCAGGCTGCGAAGGGGGGCAGCAGGCTGCACAGAGGGCAGTGAGACCCTGGGTCCCTGTGTCAGTGCCTTAGAACCTCCTCGCTCTTCTTGGGGGACCTATGGCGCCCTGCATGCTGCTCCCCTTTCTCTTTCTATGCTGCCATGTTTCTCTGCTGCCAAGTTGGGCCTCTCGGCCCTTTCGGTTCTGCTTGGGGGAGGGGCAGGGTTCCTGCTGCCCCCTGCCTTGGGCCCCACCTGGGAACGTGGACACCAAGTGCCTTGCATAGAGCCCTCTTCCCCGCCTGGCTTTCCCAGGGCCAGGTCAGGTCAGCTCTTGCCTGGAAGTCTCCAGACTGTCGGTCGGAGAGAAGCTAGTCCTCACGCCTCCTCCGTGGGGGCTGCTGCAGACCCCGCCACCTCTGTCTCGGGGGGCACAGGAGGGGAGAAGATCTGTTGCCACTTGTGAGAGCAGCAGGGGTTTGTCCTTCAGGACCCAGTCCTGCTTCTCTGGACTCCTCAGCTGAGGGCTGCTCCCCATACCACCCAAGGCTCTGCAGCTCAGCTCCCCAGCTCCAAGTGTGGGGGCATAGGCAGGACCCCTTTATGGTGCCATATAAATATGTATATGTGTATATAGATTTTTAGGGGAAGGAGAGGGGCAAGGGTTGGAGTAGAGACAGCCCTTCCTCACCCCTTTCCCGGGCCCATAAATTGGGGGGAGGGAGGAAAAGGATTTTTACATTTTTAAACTGCTATTTTCTGAACGAAACAAGCTGGGCCAAGAGGCCCCAGGCCCTGTCCTCTGTCACCCACACCCTCTTTGCTTCATTTAAAACATTTATTGAGCACCTTCTCTGTGCCCAGCCTGTGCTAGGCCAACCAGCTGAGTGTGTGTGTGAGGGGAGGGGGATCTCTCTCCACCACCCACCCCATACTTCACCCGTGCCTTTAGGGGATCTGTAGGAGGTGGGACACTTGTGGGGTTTGGGGGGTACTCCTGCCAAGCTACACCCCTCCATGCCAGCCCACTCTCTGTAGCCCCCTGCCTCATCCCCAGCGGGCTGAGGGCTGCTCCCAGGACATCTGCCTTCCAGCTCTGCCTCCTCTACCTGGAATCCCTCCCCCAAATGCTGAGTCTGGAGGTCAAGGCCTTGGGCTCTTCCCAGGGCCTAGCAGTTACGGGGGGACCCACATACCAGTGCCAAGGGGGATGTCAAATGGAGATGTCCTTGTTTCCCCGCCAACCCCCAGCTGGGGGCGGGAGGGAGGGCATGGCTGGTCCGAATCTGATGACCCTCCCATTTAAGTGCCTTCTCTGTGATAGAGAGCCCCTCAGTGTGACGCGAACTAAAGAGAAAGCCAGACCCCCAACCTGCCTCTGTGGTTATTGGGCGGTGAAGTGGGGGCTTCAGCTGACCCTGCGGAGGGAGGAGGGCGGTCCTGGAGGCTGCCCTACCCTCCCGGGCTCCCAGTGCGAACGTGCAGGAATGACCGAGTACTGTCTAATTTCCCTGCTTCTCTCGGCCTCAGTTATCTGGTCTGCAAAATGGAGATCGGCTCCCTGCAGAGCCGCTTCCAAGCCGCCCCTGGAGATCTCCGTAAGATTAGCTCAGAGGCCACGCAGAAATGCGTCCCTAGGCGAGGCCCCTGGAAGGTATTTGGAGACGGAAGGGGTGGGGTCTCTGCCCGGAGCGAAGGGGAGGAGTTCGTGAGGCCCCAGAGGGGGTAGGTGGGGAGCGGGGCGGGGTTGTGGGAGCCAAGATCAGCTCCAAACCGAAGACCTTTGAGCGAGGCTGCCCTGGGCCTCCCGCTGCTTCGCGGGAAGGGCTGGCAGGCCGAGGCGTGGGGACTCGGGGAGACGGGCGCCCCTTCCCCCACCGGCCCTCCCGCTGGCCGCGCCCTTGCACGAGCCTCCGGCCCACTTCCTGCCCCCGCCCCTCCAGCCCTGGCAGCACTTCCTTTGCAAAACTGGGCAGCCCCGGGCCCTGGCAGGAAGTGCCCTCCCGCCCCGCCCTCTCCTGCTTCCCACGGTGGCCACTAGAGGCCTCTCCGGCCTCGCCGCGCCGGGCCCTCGGCGATCTGCCCCCACCCCAACCCTGGGGGCCTGGAAAGATGAACATTTCTCCTTCACCCCTCTCCCGGGGGTTGCCCGCCTCCCCCTTCTCTCCCCACCCCACACACACAGCGGAGAAGGGAGATCTGCCCCTTCCAAAGGTTGGGCCCTGCCCCCCACCCCCAACCTCTCATCCCCTGTGAATCCAGCCTCAAGCCTCCCTCCTGGTGTCCCAGATGCTGATCTGCCCCCCAGGTCTCTGAGGGTGACCTGCCACGTGTACGATGCTGCCCCTTTCCTTCCCTCGCCCCCCCCCCCTCCCCCCGCTCCTGGTAGGAAAGTGCTGGGAAGCACCGGCCTGGGAGGAGCACCTGCGGTTCCCGCAGTTCCCGCAGTTCGATGAGCTCCCGTGTGAGCTGGAGCTTCGGAGCCTTTGGCCCAGTTACGGCCCAGGTGGCCTGCTTCTGCCCTTGTCCTCCTTGGGGTGCCACTGGGTTTCCTGCTCTCCATGCAAACACTAGTCCCCCAGATTTGCATCCCACAAGCCCACAGAGGCCAGGGAGTCACCAGGGCTCCCAACTTTGAGACCGCAGTCAGCTTTACCACCCACCCTGCACCCACAGAGTTCAAGGTAACCACATATACCTGCACTTCCCGTGTGCCAGGCACAGTGCCAGGACTGGGGACACACCATGACTAGGGCCTGCCTCTGCTCTCAAGGAACCCACACTCTAGTGTGGAGAAGGACGCCTGAACAGGTGATCTAAGACCTTCAATGCTGTAGATGGAGTTGAGGAAGAACATGGAAGGCCGGGATGGGAGCACAGGGGACACCACCCCGCCTGGGTGGCGATGCAGGGTTTGGAAAATGCATCCTGAGGACGTGAGGCTAAGAGGAGTTTGGAAAGGAGGCGTGAGTCAGGTGATGGTGGCCTCAGCAAGGAGAGGCCCCAGAAAGGAAGCCCAAGAGCCAGGAGCCGCCCCGGCAGGGAGTGTGAGAAATGACAACAATTTTGGAATTGTACACAGCCAGGGGAGATGGGAAATGACGCTGCAGAAGGCAGGAGGGGCCAGATAATGCAGATCTATAGGCCCGCCAAGGCAGTGGCCTTCTCTCTTGCAGGCGGTGGGTGTCTTTGAGGGACACGGGGACACTAACCGGGAAAGAGGTGTGCTCCATCCTGGCAGCTTCACGTTGGAAGATAAGTCAGGGGTATGGGACGGAGGACCTTCCTGGGAGGCCACAGCCGTGGAGGGCGGAGAATGGAGAATGAAGACGAATGGGGGCACAGAGGCAGAGTGCAAAGAAGAAGGAAGGATGGATGTGAGCTAGGAGATAAACTTGACAGGAAGCTGTGGCTGGTTGGCCCTAGGAACTGGGGTAGAGGTTTTGGAGATGTCAGCTGCAGTGAAAATGACAGCCCGGTATGGAACAGACATTCACTATTTGCCTGTCACACACATACACACGCACATACATACACATGCAGAGGAAACAGGCACCTGATACGCCCCTGTTGGCAGGAGTGTAAACTGGTACAACCTCTTTGGAGAGTGATTTGACAATACTATTTTTCAAAAGTAATTTTTAGCCCTGGCTGGGTAGCTCAGGTGGTTAGAGCATTGTCCAGATACACCACGGTTGTAGGTTTGATCCCCAGTGAGAGCACATACAAGAATCAACCAATGAATGCACAAATAACTGGAACAACAAATTGATGTTTCTTCCTTCCTCTTTCTCTCTAAAATCAATTAAAAAAGAAAACCTATCCATATTTTATTTTTATTTTTTTAGCAGACATCCTTTGATCCAGCAATTCCACTGTTAGGAATTTATGCTGTAGAAAGAATGCATATACACATAACTTTGTACGTATCCAATATTAATTGCATCCTTGTTTATAATAGCAAAACGCTTGAAATAACCTAAGTGTCCACCAGTGAGGACTGTAAGTAAATCTTGCTCTGTCTATACCAGAGAATACCATGCATGGGGGAAACAGTGAGGTGGAACTATCCAAGCAGATAGAGAATGGCCTCCAAGATAGACCAGTAAATGAAACAAAGTAAGATTTATAACAATAGTGTTGGTGTATTCCCGCTAAAGAGCAATGTAAAGGTAGACAAATAAACATATATATTTTTGTTTACTCCAGTAGGGTAACAAGAAGTGGGAATTATGGCTAATCCTGGGAAGTAGTTCTGGAGGACTGGGTGGGACTCGTCTAAGATGGGAGGGACACATTTTTACGAACACCTGTTTGTGTTTAGTAAATGTACCAGGTACATTTTTTAATTTTTTTAAAGGTAAAAATTAGTTTAAAACAAAAACAACAGTCAATCTTCTAAACATAACATCAAAACAGAACTCAAATTGCATGTCTTTCCTTCAAATTCCAGGCACTAGGGTACAGCAGCGAGCTAAACAGATACTGTGGGGAAAACAGGGTTACAAAGTAATTACAAAACAAGAAGAATAAGGTGGTAAATAAAGAATTTTAAACTTCCGTACTGCCCTGGCCAGCATGGCTAAGTTGGTTGGAAGGTTGTCAAGCGGCATTGGGTTTGATCCCAGGTCAAGGTGCATGCAGAAGGCAATCGACCCATGTTTCACTTTCACATCAGTGTTTCTCTTTCTTCTCTTTCCCCCTCCCCCTCCCCCTCCCCTCGCCCTCCTTCTTCCCCTCCCCCTGCCCCTCCTTCTCCCCCTCCCTCTCCCTCTCCCTCTCACTTCCTCTCTAAAATCAATAAAAACATGTCCTCAGGTGAGGATTAAAATAACACTTTTGTACTGTCAGTGCCAAATTATCACCCCAAGATGACTTATGATTGTAAATGGGGGAAAGTGCCTTTACAGTGGAATGCTGGCAGGAAGCAAGGGAGCAAACTTCGCATTACTCATGCTGCGTCAACTTGACTTCATCTATCGCGGAGTCAATGCAATGTGAAGTACACAGCATCCATCACCTTTGCCCGTGCTACTCAACGTGCGGTTCAGGAACCAGCAGGCACAGCAGCTTCGCCCGGGAGCGTGTTCGACAAGCAGGATCTCAGGCCCCACCCAGACCTACTGAATCAGATTCTGCATTTTAAAAAGGTTCCCAGGTGATTCTTTGATACTACAGTTTGAGAAGCGCTGGCCTTCATCAAGTATTCTTAAAAAAACCTGTTTAACCAGAACAAACCTTTAGAGGTACTTTCAGTTTGTGGGGAAAATAGGAGGAAGAGGAACAAATTAAATAAGACACAAAGATTTAGACAAGTCCACAGTGTGAACATTCTGCAAGACAGCTGTCCTTGACTCAGGTAAGTCAATGTCATAGAAAAAAAGGCTGGGAGACTGTTCTAGATTTAAAATCACTGAAGAGCCCTGGCCGGTTTGGCTCAAAGTTCAGAGCAGTGGTTCTCAACCTTGGCTGCACGTTAGAATCACCTGGGAATCTTTTTAAAATCCTGATTTCTGGGCCTCATCCTCCGGAAATTCTGTTTCTTTGTTACTAATGTTGTGGCCCCACCCCATAACAAAGAAACAGAATTTCCGGAGGATGAGGCCCAGAAATCAGGATTTTAAAAAGATTCCCAGGTGATTCTAATGTGCAGCCAAGGTTGAGAACCACTGCTTTAGAGCATGGGCTGAGGACCTTCTCGGTTGCAGGTTCGTCCTGGCCCCTGTGGGGCACCTGTGGGAGGTAACCATCAGTGTATCTCATCTCACATCTCAATGTTTCTCTTTCTCTCCTCCTCTCTCTAAAAAATTCAATGGGAAAAAAAAATCCTGCCCTAACCGGTTTGGCACAGTGGATAGAGCGTCGGCCTGCGGACTCAAGGGTTCCAGGTTCAATTCCCGTCAAGGGCATGTATCTTGATTGTGGGCTCATGCCCAGTGGGGGGTGTGCAGGAGGCAGCTGGTCGATGTTTCTCTCTCATCAATGTTTCTAACTCTCTGTTCCCCTCCCTTCCTCTCTGTAAAAAATCAGTAAAATATATATTTAAAAAATAAATATATTTTTTTAAAAATCCTTGGGTGAGGATTAAAAATAATGCTGAAGATAAAGGATTAAAAAAAACAATACTGAAGATACATAACAATAAAAGGACATGCAGGATCTTAATTTGATCATGAATCAATAAAAATAGCTGTTAAAGTCCTGTGAGGACAATTGGAGAAATTTGACCATGAACTGGATAGAAGATGATATTATAAATAATTTGTGATACCATTCTCATGTGAAAATTGTATTCCAGCTATTTTATTTATTGATTGTTTTTATTTTTATTATTTTTTAAAATATATTTTTTAATTGATTTTTTACAGAGAGGAAGGGAGAGGGATAGAGAGTTAGAAACATCGATCAGCGGCCTCCTGCACACCTCCTACTGGGTATGTGCCCCTAACCACGGTACATGGCCTTGACCGGAATCGAACCCGGGACCCTTCAGTCGCAGGCCGACGCTCTATCCACTGAGCCAAACTGGTCAGGGCCATATTTTTATTATTTTTTAAAAATATACTTTTATTGATTTCAGAAAGGAAGGGAGAGGGAGAGAGAGCTAGAAATATCAATGATGAGAGAGAATCATTAATCAGCTGCCTCCTGCATGCCCCCCACTGGGGATTGAGCCCACAATCTGGGCATGTGCCCTTTACTAGGAATCGAACCTGGGACCCTTCAGTCCCAAGGCCGGCACTCTAGCCACTGAGCCAAACCAGCCAGGGCTATTGACTGTTTTTAGAGAGAAAGAGGAAGAGAGTGAGAGAAACATTGATTTGTTGTTCTGCTTATTAATGAATTCATTGGTTGCTTCTTTTCTTTTTTTAATCCTTATCCGAGGATATTTTTTCAAAGAGAGTGCAATGAAGGAGGGAGGGAGGAAGAGGAAAAGAGAGAGAGAGAAACATCAATGTGAGAGAGACATATAGATTGAATGCCTCCCGCACATGCCAAACAGGGTTCGAACCTGCAACCCAGATACATGCCCTTGACCAGGGATCTAACCCACAACGTTGGCGTATCAGGACCATGCTCTAACCAACTGAGCTACTGGCCAGGGCCTTGTATTACAGTTATGAAGGAGAATGTCCTTATTCTTAGGAGATGAGTGATAAACTAAATATTTGGGGCTGAATAGCATGATATCTGCAATGTACTTACACACACACACACACACACACACACACACAGCAAATGAGAATTTTTGAGCCCTTCAGTGTTTATTGTTATACTATTTTACTATCATTTATATTTTTCTGTTTTTGACATTTTCATAATAAAGAAATTGGAAATAATTTTTAAAAACATAGGTTCTCCTCCAAAATCCTGAGGCTAAATTAAAAGCACCAAAGTGGAGTAGAGAACCCATAAATGACAGGCAGGCTACCAATCTCAATGCATTAACTATATAAGCAATCAACAAATTACTTTAAAATTCACGAAAGAAGACATAGGCAATACATATATTTAAAAATGGTCTATCCCACTGGTAATAAAAAATATATATAAATCAACACAATGCTGATTTTCTTTTTTTTCCTTTTTTTAAAAATATATTTTATTGATTTTTCACAGAGAGGAAGGGAGAGGAATAGAGAGTTAGAAACATCGATGAGAGAGAAACATCGATCAGCTGCCCCTTGCACACCCCCCACTGGGGATGTGCCCGCAACCAAGGTACATGCCCTTGACAGGAATCGAACCTGGGACCCTTCAGTCCGCAGGCTGACGCTCCATCCACTGAGCCAAACCGGTCACGGCCTGATTTTCTTTTTGACATTCAGACAGACATTTTCTTTTTCTTTTCTTTTTTTTTTTTTTGAGTAACCAAACTTTATTTGTAATAATAATTCTTTATTGTTGACAGTATTACATATGTCCTCTTTTTCCTCCCATTGATCTCCTCCAGCTCTCCCACCCCCCCCCCCCCAGGCCCTCACCACCCCATTGTCTGGGGCCATGGGCCATGCATATATGCATACAAAGTTCCTGGTTGATTACTTTCCACCCATTCACCCTCCCCGGCCTTCCCTCCGAGATTCCGCACTCTGTTCCATGCTTCTGTGTCTCTGGATCCACTCTGTTCATCAGTTTATTTTGTTACTTAGATTCCACATATGAGTGAGATTCATGTGATACTTGTCTTTCTCTGACTGACTTATTTCACTTAGCATGATACTCTCCGGGCCTCTCCATGCTGTTTTCCCAAAGGGTAAGAGATCCTTTTTCACTGCTGCATAGCATTCCATTATGTAAATGTGCCACAGCTTTTTTACCCACTCATCTGCTGATGGACACTTGGGCTGTTTCCAGATCTTAGCTATTGTAAATTGTGCTTCTGTGAGCATAGGAGTGGATCCATCCTGATTGGTGTTTCGGTTTTTTTAGGATATATTTCTAGAAGTGGGATCACTGGGTCAAATGGCAGATCCATATTTAATTTTTTTGAGGAAACTCCATATTGTTTCCATAATGGCTGCACCAGTCTGCATTCCCACCAGCAGTGTTCTAGAGTTCCCTTTTCTCCACATCCTCACCAGCATTTGTCATTTGTTGATGGTAGCCATTCTGACAGGTGTGAGGTGATACCTCATTCAGACAAAGATTTTCTTAAAAACTGGAGCCCAGGGCTGGGAAGAATAGAGAAACAGGCAATCGCCTGTCCTCCTGTCCTGAACACGGGGCTACCAATTAATGCAACTTTTCTGGAAGGCAGTTGGCCTACTCACATCTTTGACCGAGCAACCCCACTTGTAGGAGTTTATCCTAAAGAAAGAATAATGAATGCAGTCTAATGGCAAAGATTTCATAGTAAGAATATTACCACAGCATTCTTGGTAGAATCGAATAATTGGATATAATTTAGAAGTCTGAAAACGAGCTATTGGTTACAGAAACTATGCTAATTGACTGCCATGGGACAATTTAAATGAAGTTGCAAAATAACAATCATGTCACAGAAAAAGATATATGTATGTATGGTCATTGGCTTCCTCATTCCCAAGCTCCACGGCCCTTCTTTCACCTCTAGAACTTGTTTGCTAAGCCCATGTCTTCTAGGAATTACTTTTTCTGCCTCTGTAATTTACCCAACAAATGTTCTCTTACAGAAAAAAAAGATATATATGTAGATAGATCAATCGATCCGTAGATAGGTATCATATACATGTAGTAGACATATGCTGTTGAAAGAAATGCTAATAGTGACTTATCTGTAGATTACCTTTATAGTGGAATTACAGATAAGTTTTTCTTTCCTTTTTGCCTGTTTGTACAATTGAATGAACATATACTTCTTTTTATTCATAAAAAAGGTATTATTTTCTTTTTCTTTCTTAATATATTTTTATTGATTTCAGAGAGGAAGGGAGAGGGAGAGAGAGAAAAAAACATAAATGATGAGAGAGAATCATTGATTGGCTGCCTCCTGCTGGGGATTGAGCCCACAACCCTGGCATGTGCCCTTGACCGGAATCGAACCTGGGACCCTTCTGTCCACAGGCTGATGCTCTACCCACTGAGCCAAGCCAGCTAGGGGAAGGGTATTATTTTCAAAAACAAAATCTCACTTGCAGTGTGTTTACGCTTAACAGGCTGCACATCAGAGCGCTCACACTTGCACACACCTGCACATATGTGCACACATAGAACATCCGGTCTCCAGAACTCAGGGAGCTGTCAGGAGGAGGGCCGCCCTCGCCCAGCCCACTGCATCTCACCCTCCAGGAGACTGGAGTTCAGAGGTGACAGGAGAATTTCTGCAGGGACGCAGGCTGGAGGGCAGCTGCCCAGGATGATGAATTTGTGGGCAAAGCCAACTTCCGCACTTGAGAGGGTCGCTCTCCTTTCCCATTCTGAATCCTGGGCCCCCGGGCTCAGGAGGGAATGGAGACTGGCTGCTGAGAGAGGGTGGCAGAGTCCAAAGGCACTGGTTTATGGCAGCTCATAAACACTCCAGGTGGAGCCTGAAGAGGGTGGGGGTGGGGGGGCAAGAAGAACAATATGCCCCTCTGAGCGAGTGTCATGCCAAGTATGAGACCTCTAGGGTGTCAGGGTCCCATCTGTCCTAGAGGGACCCTGCCAGTGAACCCCTGGCCCTGCATCTCTGGCTCTGGGGCTCCCTTGCCCCACGAACCATTCCCCCTGGGGAGGAGGGAGGACTGCGGAGCCTGTTCCCTGGCAGGTGCCATCCACTGCAGTGAGGGCCTGGGCCCTGGGCAGAAATGCACCCCATCCCTGGCAGAATGCGGGAGCCCGGGGTGAGGGACTTCGGGTCTGGTTGTCCTTAGGCTCCTGGCTCCCAGGGACCTGCTGGGCACCTGCCTCCCTACCCCCTCGGCCATTCTCTCTCTCTCAAGGGCCCTATCTTTCCTTATATGGAGAGGGCAGTTCCTAGAGGAGGGGGGTGGGGACAAAGGTCGCTCTCCCGCAGCCAGCTCGCCACAACTCCCTGAGATCTCGCAGGTGGCAGCTGCCTTCTCCAGCAGGTAAGGCAACCCTGCGGGTCACAGGGACCATCGGGCCCATCGGTGGTGGGAGAGGACAGGGTCCCTCGCTTCTCTCTGGCAACGTGGGGCCTCCTGAGGGGGAGGCTGGGCGGCCTGGAGTCTGGGTAGAGCCGTGAGCCTGTGGCTCCCTTGGCTTCCAAGTAAAGACTTGTGCAGGCTCCACCATGGACCCTGCCTGCGGCTAGCCCACGCCTCACTCCAGGTGCCAACCATCCCCGTTGCCCGGACCTGAGGAGAACCCAGAGGTGCGGGACTTTGGGACTTAAAATTCTGACAGTCCTGAGCTAGCCAGGACTCACTGACCTCACTCCTCCGCTCTCACCTCTTTACCCATTTCTTTTTCATCTGAATTGGTTTCTTTCTCGGTGTCACCATCCCCCTGACACTCCTGGGATCTCAGGACTCTTGTCTCTTGGGTCCTAGGGTGTGATCAATAGCCATCAGGGGTTGAATGGGCAAAGCAGAGGCAGGGGACTGGGTGCTTGGCCCTGCTCCACGAACTGCCCATCTCCCTTCCACCAGCACCCATTGTCCCCTTGGCCTCACCAGCCACTATGGCCCCAGTCTGCTGAAATGGGAGCGAAGGCAAGAGACGAGTCCAGACTAGGGTCTTGGGACACACTGACCACCCCCTTCCCAGGAAGCCTGCTCAGGCACCCTCAGGGCCGGGGGCGGGGGGGGGGGCGGGCACAGTCTGTAGGCTGGGGGGCTGGGGCGAGTCCATCCCACTGTTGTTATGGGCCCAGGAAAGCAAGAAGGTGTCCTTGTTTCAGGGACAGTCACATCTCTGTCCAGCTCAGACTGCATGACTGAGGACTGAGCTGTGACAGCGTCCCAGGCTCTCTGGGACCAGAACTCTGAGGACAACAGGGCAGCAGAGAAGAAAGGGAAGATGGGACCTGGCTGGATAGAACCCTAACTCCCTCCAAGGCCCCAGAATGTCAGTCCCCTTCCATCCCACAGTGCAGTCTTCCAGCTATCTGCTGAGCACCTACTATGTGCTAGGAGCTGGGGGCTGCACAGACAAACATGTCTAGGTCCTTGGCCTGGAGGACCTCGGGCTTACAAACAGGTCGTTTCATCACCATGTGGTCGGGGGACAAGACAGCCATCGGCCCAGATGCCTTGGGGCCCCAGACGAGGGGCCCTAAACTAGCCTGAGGGTTCTGAGACAGTCTCCTGGGAGAAACGAGACCTAAATTGAGTCCAGAAGAACATTTAAGTATTAGCCAAGTGAAGAAAGGCGGGGAGGGAGGGCTATCAGCAAAGGGGACGGCAGGAGCAAGGACGGGGAGGGGAGGGTGAGAAGCAGCATGGGCGGCCTCTCTATAACCACTTGCCCACCCTTGGCCACAAGGAGGCTCCCCTTTATCTGTCCAGGCTGCTGGAGGTCCCCAATCCTGATTTCTCTCTCAGGAGCTTTTTCAAGTCCTGCTTACCTGAATCTCCTCTCTGATGGGCAAGAAGTACCTCCTCGTGTCCACCCTCTATTCCTCTTGCTGTTCATCCTAGAATCAGAGCATGTCCCTGGTGGGACTTCAGAGATCATCTAATTGACCCCCAACCTAGATGAAGAACAGGGCCCATGTTCATACAGCCAGTGTCAAAGAATCTGCCTCAGAGAAAAGGGGATGTCGACAAAGGTGGTGAATGAAATAAAACAAACATTCTCTTCCTTTGCACCCACATTGGTTGTACTGAGCCAGGAGTCCTGGCAGCCTTGGGTCCCTGTGGGTTGAACTCACGGAGGGGAGCAGGGCCAGCAGGGACACCAGGCAGGACCCAGGCACAAGCTCTGTCTGGCCATTGGCAGGTGGCTCTGATCTGCTGGAGGGGAGGCTGGGCCCGGAGACCTTGCCCCAAACTCCAGAGTGCCAGGGCGGGGGGGTCACCACTCAGGACTCAGAAGGAGGAGTTTCTGAGCAGTAAAAGGCCAGGTCATTGTCCCAAGAGGTGACTCAGAGTCAAGGTGCAGAGATTAGATAGAGTCCAGGCTGTCATTTCGAGGCTGGGTCTGTGGGGCACCCTGATCTTTCATTCATTATGGATCAGTTCAAGGAGCACTCATGGAGGGTAACCCTGTGCCAGGCTGCGTGGTAGGCTCGGTGGGGAGGGGCAGCAAACCAGGGACAAGGACAGCTGGGGACCAGGTCCTCCGCCCTGGTTCGTATCAGAATCACCGGGGAGTTTTGAACGCACCCATGCCTCGCCTCTCAAAAGGCAGAAAATAAAGCACCCATGCCCAGGCCCTACCCCAGCCTAGTTAAATCAGGATCCCTGGGAAGTGGCTTGCCCACTGGAGAGTCAGTATCATTTAAAAGCTCCCCAAGTGATTCTGATGAGCAGCTGAAGTGGAGAACACAGTTACAAGTCAAAACCAAAAGTGTCATAAACGATACCATGAAAGAGCTTGGGAAGGGGAGGTTTCTCCCAGCTGAGCAGGTGGAGGGTGGTTCACAGTTGGGAGTTCATTCTGTCATTCATTCATTCATTCATCCATCCATCCATCCATCCATCCATCCATCCATCCATCCATCCATCTATTCATCCATTCATCCATCCACTCAGCCAACCACCCACCCGTCTATCTATCCATCCACCCACCCACTCAGCCAGCTAAGTGCTGCACTGTGCTACATGGGGAGGGAGGATTCAGAACTGAAAAAATAAACCTGACCCCACCCTTGTGGAGTCTACATCTTGTGGGCCAGGAGAACAGTGATTGAGGGGTGTTTGGGGGTAGCTGGGAAGGAACAGGAAACTGCTGCATACACTTTTTTATTGTGGTAAAACACACAACATAAGATTTGCCGTTTTAACCACCTCAAAGCCTACAATTTGGTGGCATTCAGCACATTCACAGCATTGCACAGCCATCACCCTCTATCTAACTCCAGTATTTTTCAACATCCCAACTGGAAACTCCGTACCGATAGCAGTGATTCCCAATTTTCCTCCCCCAACAGCCCCTGAAAACCATCGATCTCTATGGATTTGCCTTGTCTGAGTATTTCATATAAATGGAGTCATATCACACAAGCCTTTTGTGTCTGGCTTCTTTCTCTAAACATAATGTATTCAAGGTTCATCTATATTAGAACATGCACCGTACTTTTTGTGCTAAATAATACTCCATTGTGGGAATATGCAACCTTTTGTTTATCAGTGCACCTGCTGATGAACACTTGGGGTGTTTCTGCGTTGGGGCTATTGTGAATAAGACTTCTATGAACTTCATTTACAAGCATTTGTTTGAACACCTGTTTTGGCAATTCTTTTGGGTGCATACACTTTTCAGCCCTTATTATTCTTTGCTTTCTTTAAAAAAAACAACACCACACACACACACACACACACACAACTCTCTGATTTTTTAAAATCAATCTTTGATGAAAATTTTCAAAAAGAAAAATTATTTGAGGCTAGAAGGGCCTTAAGTGATAGGCTAAGGAGAGGGGGCTTTATTCAGAAAGTGATAGGGAGTCAGGTGTTTGAGGAAGAGAGTGACAAGATTAGAAATGAGTCTCAGCAAAAAAAGAAATGGGCCTGGGCCCTCAGCCAATCAGGGCCCAGAGTAGGGAGCCAAACCTCATCTCCCCACTCCTCCCCGCCAGCCCCCTGGCCTCTGGCACCATTGGGAGCTCTCAGGGCTGGACTGGAAGAGCAGCACCTGAACTCCAAGCGCTCCCAGCTCCTCAGTCCTTCCTCTCACACTTCTTCCCCCCTAGGCTCGTCGCCATGACCAAACTGAGCGCCCAAGTCAAAAGCTCCCTCAACATCACCACCCCTGGGGTGCAAATATGGAGGATTGAGGTGAGGTCTGCCTGGGTGTGGGGTGGGGAAGAGGACCGAGGGAAGAAAAGGCCGGGGATTATGCTTACTGTCCTCCAATCCTTCCCTCCAAGTGCCCCTCCCCTGTCCTCGGGCATGGCCTCTTCCCCTGCTCCTTTACCTCCTCCCCTCCTTATATCCCTTCTCCTCATCAGCTTTGTCATGCCCTCCTCCTCCCAGCTCTCTGCCTCTCCCAACTCCTGCGTTTAAGGGTAGAGGAAGCCGGGGTCCTGAGTGGTCCAGGGCAGCCCCTCTGACCTCCCTTCTCTCCCCAGGCGATGCAGATGGTGCCTGTTCCTCCCAGCACCTTTGGTAGCTTCTTTGATGGTGACTGCTATGTAGTCCTCGCTGTGAGTAGGGGCAGGTGGGAGAGGGGGCTGAACAGAGAGCAAAGCCCTCTGTGGGGTACGGGAGGAAACTTGAGGCAGGGGCAGTGGGAAGAGCTGGCCTGGCTTCAGCCCCAGACTGTTCTCACCAGGTGTGTGCAGGTGCCCAGCTTAGTGGCGGCTCTGTAGGCTCGGAGCTGTAAGAGGCTCTTCCTGCCTTTGGGCCACTGAGCTCCCAGCTGAAATGACCTTCTGTGGATTCATAGTCTCAGGGACCTTCTGAACTAGTAGAATGTCACCCTACTTGAGTCCACATTTCCCAAACTCACAGCCATCTTCATATCACCTTTTTGGTTTTGGCCACATCCTGGTACTACCTGTACTATTAATGCATTTGTATTGTTTCTCAAAACTTTTTAATATATATATATATATATTTATAATAAAACTTTTTTAATATATATATATTTGTATTCAGAGAGAGGGAGAGGGATAGAGAGAGAGAAACATTGATAAGAGAAGAACATCATTGATCAGCTGCCTCCTGCACATCCCCTACTGGGGATCAAGCCCGAAACCTGGGCATGTGCCCTGACCAGGAATCGAACCAGCAACCTCTTGGTTCCTGGGTCAATGCTCAACTGCTGAGCCACACCAACCGGGCATATAACACACTTTTAAAAATTAAATACATTTGTTTAAGAATATAACTCTATATCATCACTGAAGTGGAAAGCAATGTCCCATGTCCCAAACAGAAAGTAGCTATAAAATATTTACATAGTAATTTCATATATACATTTGCTTGTCTATCACCTAATCACCCAGGGACCTCTGCTGGTCCATGCACATCACTTTGGGAAATGCTGCTATAGTCCAGCTCAGTCATTTCCAAAGAGGAGGTGAGCAAGGCCCACTGGGGAAGCTGCTTGCCCCTTGTCTTGGAGGAAGAGCTGGTGCCACAACTCAGGGCTCATCCGTGGCCCAGGCTGCATGTGCATGGGAGACCATGCCAAGCAGGGAGGCGGGAGAGCGCTGTGGGAGCCCAAGGTCTCAGGCACATTGGACATTCCCTCTCCCTAGATCCACAAGACAGGCAGCAACCTGTCCTATGACATCCACTACTGGATTGGCCAGGCCTCGTCCCAGGATGAGCAAGGGGCGGCTGCCATCTACACCACGCAGATGGACGACTTCCTGAAGGGCCGGGCTGTCCAGCACCGAGAGGTCCAGGGCAATGAGAGCGAGACTTTCCGTGGCTACTTCAAGCAGGGCCTTGTGTATGGAGGGGCGCGCTGCAGGCTGGGGAGTGGGACCAGGGCAGGGGAGGCACGCCTGAGGCTGGGGGCAGAGCTGGAGCTGGGAAGGGAGCCTGAGGCTGGGGGGATCCCATGAGGGTGATTTCTTTTTTCCACTCCCCCAGCCCCACCTCTGCTGCTTCCTTGTCCTTGGTCTTCATCCTTCCAAGTGCTGTCTTTGGCTGCCCAAATGCTGCTCTGAAATTCTGTAACTCTGTGAACCACGAATGTTTGTAAATCAACCTTCAGGGTATTACATCAAGTCTTCCCTCTAACCAACTGGCAAATGACTGCTCCTTTCTCTGAAACAGGACTTTTACACTAAAAGCTCACATTCCAGTCTCTAGACTTTTCCCATAGAAACACATGGTCAGGAACCAAGTTGTTACTGGTCTGTGGTTATAGGCCAGGAGCTCTCCAGTTAGCCACAGTCCCCACCCCTCCCTTTTGTCTTGCTGCTCCCCTTCTTCCCACACTTACAGCAGTATTCACTCATTTGGGCATTTGAGCTGGCACTTCTTTTTTAAAGATTTTTTAAAATTGATTTCAGGGAGAGGGAGATAGAAACATCAATGATGAGAGAGAATCATTGATCAGCTGCCGCCTGCACGACCCCTATTTCGAGCCCACAACCTGGGCATGTGTCCTTGACTGGAATCGAACCTGGGACCCTTCAGTCCACAGGCTGACGCTCTATCTACTGAGCCAAACCAGCTAAGGCTGAGCTGGCATCTCTTCTGTCTTAGTCTGCTTAGGCTGACATAGCAAAATACAGAAAATACAAAAAATACAAAAATAGACTGGAAGGCTTAAACAACGTAAATTAATTTCCTCACAGTTCTGGAGGTTGGCAAGTTCAAGATCAAGGTGCCAGCTGATTCGGTTGCTGGTGGGGGCTCTCCTGCTGGCTTGCAGATGGCCACCTTCTCACTGTGTCTTCACCTGGTGAAGAGAACGAAACTCTCTGATGTCTCTTCTTATAAGGGCACTGACCCCTGACGTCATCTAAACCTCCTCTAAATCGATTACCTCCCAACAGTCCCATCCCCAGTCCATCCCACTGGGGGTTAGGGCTTCGGCATATGAGGTTGGGAGGGGACACAGTTCAGTCCACAGAATCTACCCTCTTTTCCTTCTCTTCAACCCCTGCCCTCAGAGTCCTGCGCTGTCCCTCACATTGCCTTTGAAGGACTCCCAGCAGGGGAGGGACTAAGGTGGAATGGAGCGGTCTAGGGAGCAAACTTCCAGGAGGCATTCACTGCCAGGGTCATGCAAATGCACGGACCTTACCCGTGCATGACCCTGAGAGGGAATGTCTCCTTAAAGTTTGTACCTGAGGTGCCTCATGCACTCATCCTAGCCCCAGCCCCAGCCCTCAGATGACCCTGCTTAGCCAAACACCCTGTCACACTTCCCAGCCCGCTCTCTGGGGTCAGCTCACCTCTCTTCTCAGGATCCGGAAAGGGGGCGTGGCTTCCGGCATGAAGCACGTGGAGACCAACTCCAGCGAGGTCCAGCGGTTGCTGCATGTGAAGGGCAAGAGGAACGTGGTGGCTGGAGAGGTGGGCATCAACCACAGCCCTAGGGCATGGCCTCCTGCCCCCCTCCCAGTTGGGGTGAAGGGCAGAGGCCAAAGAAGGGTGAGGGGCGGGAAGGCGATGGGGAAGAGATGTCGGATGATGGAAGGGGTCTGAGTGGGGTCTGAGCCTCCCCGTGGCTCTCCAGGTGGAGATGTCCTGGAAGAGTTTCAACCGCGGGGATGTTTTCCTCCTGGACCTCGGGAAGCTTATCATCCAGTGGAACGGGCCGGAGAGTAACCGCATGGAGAGACTCAGGGTAAACCTACCCATGCATCACCCCTCCCCCAAGCCCGACCTGCTCCCACCTGCCCCCACCTGCCCCCACCTGCCCTGCACACCAGCACCCTGCCTCCCCCAGACTTCTGTTGCCCAGCCGCCTCCATTTCCCCAGGCCTTCTCTCCGGGGGGCGGTGTTTGAAGGTGGATCTGAGTCTTCGTGTGTTTGGGGACAGGTGTGCATGTTGGAGTTGGCGTGTGTGCACCTGTGGCGAATCCCCTGAGATTTAATGGGTACCTGCTGTGTGGCACATCCTGTGCCAAGCGTTTGGGATCCACTGATGAATGAAGAGGCAGAGCCCTGCCCTGGCTCTGGCCTCCAGCTGAGCATCCAATGGAGGATGGGCATGAATGGAATAATGCAGAAGTGAGGGGTGGGGTGTACATCTGGGGATTCTGGGAAAGCTCCTGGGAGTTGATGAGGGTGGGGAGGAGAAGGCCCTCAGGCAGGAGAGAAATGGCTGGGGTCGGGGGGCTGCCTGAGAGTGAGTGGGGGTTCAGGGAGCTTGGAGAGGAGGCGAGCTTGTCTCATAGGGGCCTGTTATGTGGTCAAAATCCTGTGTAAGAGGGTTAGGATTTGTTCTCAGTGCCAGGAAGGCTGTTGAAGGCCACCTGACTTCTGAGTGACAAAGGGATGGAGGGGCTAAGGGGCCCAAGGAGCCCTCTGTCCATCAGGTGAGGAGGGGGCAGGTGCTCTGGCTCCTTGGCCTGGGAAGGTGGAATCCACTAGACTTGTGTGTTGCATGGGGGTGAAGAGAGAGGGGTGAGGCAGAACTCACTCTCTGCTTGAGCAGTTATAGGGCTGGACAGAGTCCCATTTCCTGAGATGGGAAAGATCAGGAAGCAACAGATTTGGGAAGAAAACCTAGAGTTCAGTTTGGACATCTTAAAACGGGACTCTTATGGAAGTTGGGTTAATAAGGTGAGAGCAGAGAGCTGGGCTGGAGACAGAAATGTGGGATGGGGTGAGATCGCCTTGGAGGGAGAGAGAGGGGCCTGGGACTCAATGCCCAGAACTGAACAGTAGATGTTGGGCTGAGGAGGGTGAGCCAGGGTATGTGTGAGGCTGTGTGTGTGTGTGAACATGTGGCCTGTTCACCCTCGTGTGTGTGTGTCTATGTGTGAGGACAGGAGAAACTGTGCTGTCTGCGTGTGTGGGTTTGTGCATATGTGTGTGTGCACAAGTGAAGCTGTGTGTGTATATGACTGTGTGTGTGTGTGCACAAGTGTTTGAGCATGCTATGGGGCAAAGAGACTGAGTACTGTGATCTTGAGAGCTCAGCTTTTGTCCAAAATTGTGAAGTAAAATCATAAATTTCAAACAATGTGAAAAGTGGAGGCGAGCAAGGTCCACCTGAAACCCCCTCTCCCAGCGGTTCTTACCTGGTTTCCCCTCCAAGGAGAAAAGCAGGGGGTGCCTCGCCCCTCGGGGCTGCCGCAGGCAGGCTGTGGTCTCGGCCCTGTCCCTGCTGGCCTCCGTGGGTCACCGGGCTTCTCCGCAGGGCATGACCTTGGCCAAGGAGATCCGGGACCAGGAGAGGGGCGGGCGGACCTACGTGGCCGTGGTGGACGGGGAGAACGAGAAGGCGTCCCCGCAGCTGATGGAGGTCATGAACCACGTGCTGGGCAAGCGCAGGGAGCTGAAGGCGGCGGTGCCTGACACAGTGGTGGAGCCTGCCCTCAAGGCCGCCCTCAAGTTGTACCAGTGAGTGCCCCGCTGGGCTCTTCCCAGATGGTGGGGGACTTCCTGGGGGCAGAGTGCCGGCTGAGGGCGTGAGCCCCCTGGTTTATGCTGTACCTTTGTCCCGCAGCGTGTCCGACACGGAGGGAAAGCTGGTGGTCAGAGAAGTCGCCACGCGGCCACTCACACAAGATCTGCTCAATCACGAGGTGAGAGGGCTGGACACCCCTCCCTAACCCCCTCCCCCCGCCCTGGCTCCCAAGCTTCCTCAAGCCAAGCAGTGTGGGGGGTGGGGTAGGTTGGGGGGCAGGGGGGTGGGGGTAGGGGGCCCAGGCGGGTGTGGGAGGGAGACTTTCTGTGCCAGCAGTTCCCCAGCCCGGCACTGCGCACCATCAGGCCCTCATTCTGGGTCTCTGTCTCCCACCTTTAGGACTGTTACATCCTGGACCAGGGGGGCCTGAAGATCTACGTGTGGAAGGGGAAGAAGGCCAATGCCCAGGAGAGGAAGGGAGCCTTAAGCCAGGCCCTGGTGGGCATGGGGTCGGGAAGAGAATGGCAGGGAGAGGGCAGAAGCTCAGACTGGGGCGTAGAGGCCAGGCGTAGACCCACTGGGGTCTGAGGGTCTGCTCTAGCCATCTGGAGGGCTCTCTGCACACCAGGGAGCCAAGCACCAGGCAGCTTGGGGGCCTCCTGAGGAGGTGGGCTCCTACCTCAAGCTGAGTTCAGAAAAGGGAGGAAGAAACATGGAGCCGCCCTTCCCACAGAGAGGGTGGGGTCAGCATGGGGCAGGGCCAGGTCCGAGTTTGGGGTCATTGCTGGGCTGGAATCAGTAACCCTAACTGACTTGGGGTCAGCGTACGGTTGAGGATTGGGTTCAAGTTGACAGTGGGGCTGACGGCCAGGGTTAAAATTGAGGTGGGGTCAAATTTGGTGTCAGAGTGGGCCTTGGGGCGGGGGTCAGAGGTAGGTTTGGGTTGGTGTCAAGTTTAGGATCTGGTTTGGACCTGAAGGTGGGGCCAGAGCAGGGTCAGCATTGGGACTAGGGTTGGGTTTCCGGTGTGGGCTTTGGACCCGGGGTAAGAACCAGGCTTTGGCTTGTACCAGGGGTTGGGGGATAGGGTGGGACACAGCCCCAGCCACCCCATCTCTCCCCAGAACTTCATCAAAGCCAAGAAGTACCCGCCGAGCACGCAGGTGGAGGTGCAGAATGATGGGGCCGAGTCCGCTGTCTTCCAGCAGCTCTTCCAGAAGTGGACAGTGCCCAGCAGGACCTCAGGCCTGGGCAAAACCCACACCGTGGGCTCCGTGGGTAAGGGCCGGGCAAGGCAGGGCAGGGCGGGCTGGGAGCCGGGAGTGGCGCCAGGAGAGCACCCAGATCTGCCTCCTGCCCTCCTTCCCAGCTACCCATCCTCGGTGTGCACTTTACCTGGTCTGTGCTCCCCAGCTGGTGGGGGGACATGAGGGCATATGGATAAACTCAAGAGCTGTCACAAATGGGAGCTGAGAATGACCTGCCTCTCAGTTGGAAGGGGCTTGTGTCTCCCTGGAAACCAAGTAGCTCAATCTCTCACCAGACAATATTGGCTGAGGGCAGGCTCAGTGCCCGGCACCTGGGGGAGGCTAAAAGGGCTGTCCCTCTCCTGGCTCCCCTGGGGTGCCCTGGTGAAGCATGAGTCTTAGGGACAAGGAGATCTGGCTCTGTATTATAACTCTGCCATGTGTAACCTTGGGTAAGCTACTGAATCTCTCTGGTCTCAGTTTCATCATCTCTAAAACGGGTCTAAGAATTATAGCTACCCCTCAGGGCTGTTGTGAGGGCCTGGGGGACCTCATCTATGCTTCCCTTCACTCCAGCCAAGGTGGAGCAGGTGAAGTTCGATGCCATGTCCATGCATGTCCAGCCTCAGGTGGCTGCCCAGCAGAGGATGGTAGATGACGGGAGTGGAGAGGTGCAGGTATGGCGAGGGGAGGGAGGCCTTGCCTGGGTGAGAGGGGTTGGTGGAGCCTGTCCCAGACCTCACACTCGCCTGGTACTGGCCTCAGGTGTGGCGCATTGAGGACCTAGAGCCGGTGCCTGTGGAGTCCAAGTGGCTGGGCCACTTCTATGGGGGCGACTGCTACCTGCTGCTCTACACCTACCTCATCGGAGAGAAGCCGCACTACCTGCTCTACATCTGGCAGGTCAGGCCCCGCCCACTCTTCCAGAGCACGGCCAGCTAAGCTCCTACCCCACTATACCCTTGCCAAGTGGCCATCCCCTTTGTGTTGCATATTCCTGGTGACAGGGAGCTCACCTCTTTTCCACTTTGGGACTGCTTTGGCTGTGCGATCCCCTGGCACTGAGAACCCCCATTCACAACAACCCTTTTCTCATTTTGGTTTTTTTTTTCCCTTTTGAGTCTCCCTTCTCATTTCCATGACCTCTTGCATTTTCTCTCCACCTGCTTTGTGGGTTTCTGTGTCCAGATGTGAGAGCAGGGAGGTGCTGGGGGTGAGTGATGTGGTAGCCATGATGTTTCCCAGAGAAAGGTACAGCGAGGAGGAGGGGAAGTTTGGGGTTAAGGCTGGGTTTCAGGTGGGTCAGGCTGGGCGGGGGCAGGGAAAGGGTTGGGTATGGGGCTGGGATCAGAACTGAAATCAGGGTCAGGTTGGGTTGGCTGTGACAGGATGTTAGGTGGGGAAGACAGTTGGGTTTGGGCCAGAATTGGTGATGGAGTTGTCGCTGAGGTCAGGGGTAGGGTCAGATTCAGGACTTGACCTCACCCCGCCCCTTCCCTTCTGCTCATCCCAGGGCAGCCAGGCCAGCCAGGATGAAATCACAGCCTCGGCCTATCAAGCCGTCATCCTGGATCAGAAGTACAACAACGAACCGGTCCAGATCCGAGTCCCGATGGGCAAGGAGCCACCTCATCTCATGTCCATCTTCAAGGGACAAATGGTGGTCTACCAGGTGTGGCTGCTGGACTGAGGCAGGGTGGGCGGCCAGGAGATGGGGGCGGGGATCTGTGATGGGGGCGGGGCTGTGGGTGAAGCCTGTTCTCCACAGGAGAGGACTGTTGAGGCTCCACCACTGACGTAGAACTGGTAATAGAAACACCACTCAGTGCTTTAAAAATCCATGCGATGAGCACGTAGCATGTGCAAGCACTGTTTCTCTCTGCACCCCAACTCTTCAGATCCTTTATATGAAAAAGGAAGTTATTTTGGCTAGATTTACCTAAACCATGGACTTGTTCAAATGCATGGGTGCCTTCCAACATAATGAAACAGACAGCTTTGCATTCATTTAAGCAACAATCTGTTTACTGAGAACCTACTAAGTACATAGCCCTCTGCAAAGCGCCAGGTGGGGAGAATGCCTGCTTATACTATTTACCATCTTGTTGGGAGAGCAGTGAGCTAGCAGCCTGTGGCACCATGTGGTTAAATTCCAGGAATATACATTGAATTCAAAGGGGAATGTGAATACAGTCATCTGGGAATAGGCATGGAGTTCCTGGTGGAAAGGGGGTTTGAAAAGAGTCTTGACATGGGGTCAGCTGAAGAGCTCAGCAGAGGTGCGATGAGGACATGCAGTGCAGGGGGCACAGCAAGGAAGGAGGCCTGGAGGAAGGGATCTGTGGGGGACAGTGAGGAGCTGGCCAGGGTAAACTGGAAGGTTTGGAGAGAGCAGAGTGAAGGCAGTTTGCACCCTATTCAGGCAGGGCCTTCAAAGGCCCCTCTGAAGGGCTAGGTTCTAGTCTATAGGCAGTGCGGAGCCGCTGCAGGTTTTTGAGCAGGGACATGTCATGACCACGTTTCAGAGGATTAATTTGATGTTATCAGCGGACCCGGAGGGGCAGGCAGGTCCTACCCCAACATCTCTCCCTTCCTGGTTTTCTGTGTCCCTCTAACGCGCCCTCATCTTTACTAAGTGACTTCTGCTTTCTCCTCACACCCTATAGGGAGGCACCTCCCGGGCTAAGAACCCGGAGCCGGAGCCCGCCACACGGCTGTTCCAGGTCCGAGGAACCAGCACCAATAACACTAAGGCTTTTGAGGTCCCAGCCCGGGCCACCTCCCTCAACTCCAATGATGTCTTCATCCTCAAGACCCAGTCCTGCTGCTACCTGTGGTGTGGGAAGGTGTGTGCAGGCCCCCAGCCTCAAACAGACCTGGCACAGGGTGGGAGCCTCTGGCTGTACAGGCCCAGCTGCCCCTAGCCCCGGCCCCTCCTCCGCAGCTCTGGGTCTGGCCTGCTCAGAGTCTCTGCCTCGGTCTGAGTCAGTCATTGTGTGTCTCTGGCCACCCCTGTCTCTCCCAGTACTGGTCTGTCTTTATGTCTTAGGCTCTCTCTCACTATCCCTGTGCCAGTCACTCCTTCATCTATCTCTGTAATGAGGACTCTCAGCCTCTTACAGTCCTTCTCCTGCCGTGTAAGGTGAGTGAAGCTTCTATTGCCTCCCCTGTCATTCTTTGGAGTGTCGAGGACAGAGGATGGGAGAACTGTCCCTGCGTCGGCCATGTGATCAGGGTCCTGATCCAAGAGAGCCCTCACAGCTCCGGAGCTCAGTGAATGTGGTGCAAGGGTGGGGGTCAGCATGGCACCAGAGATGGTCTCCCCAGTACATCCAGCCCCCCTTTCCCCAGGGCTGCAGCGGAGATGAGCGGGAGATGGCCAAGATGGTGGCTGACACCATCTCCCGGACAGAGAAGCAAGTGGTGGTGGAAGGGCAGGAGCCGGCCAACTTCTGGGTGGCCCTGGGTGGGAAGGCACCCTACGCCAACACCAAGAGGTAAGTAACTATGGGGTTCCTCTGCCTCCAGCAGGCATGGATTGAGGGCACCGTGTGCCAGGCCCCCAGGGCCACAAGATGAGTCAGGAGCAGTCAACACTCTCAGAACCTCTTAGACACAGGGTCTATAGCTGTGCTCGCACCATGGTCTGCCTGGGGCCTGGTGGGGTGTTTCCCTGGTAAAGAGAGGTCACAGCCAGAGGAGGCAGCCCAAAGGGCTATAGGTTTGCCCTTTGGGAAGATGTCAGAGCCCACCCAGTTCCTGCCCTTGGGGTTGACACAGGAGGGACCCAGATGCTGAGTAGTACCAGCTGTAAACGCTCTTTCAAATAGTTTTTCTTAAGAAGATCCATAACACCCAGTTCAAAAGCATAAGGTCATGTACTGGAGTAGCAGCAGGAAGGCTAGAAGGAAGGTATCAGAAAGAACTTCCTAACAGGACTAGAGAAGAGCCACTGGAATGCATGTCCAGGAAAATCAGTGGGAATTTCTCCCGTGGAGCCGTCTCAGACTCTTGGGAAGAGGGGGGACCTTTTGTGTGACCAGAGGAGAGAGCATTTTCCTAGGAGATGGGCTTTCCCTGTCGGAGTCCCTTCCTCAGAGTGCTGTGTCCTTGATTCTCCTCTCCCACGCCTTCCTCCTGCCGACACAATCTCTCTCCACCCGGCAGACTGCAGGAGCAAAACATGGCCTTCACCCCCCGGCTCTTTGAATGTTCCAACCAGACTGGGCGCTTTCTGGCCACAGAAATCCCCGACTTCACTCAGGATGACTTGGAAGAGGATGATGTGTTTCTGCTCGATGTCTGGGACCAGGTAGGACTGAGGCCTGGCCAAGAAACAGTGGCTTTAGGTTTGGGAAGGTCTGGCGTTTCCTTGGCTCCCATATATGTTCTTTCTGGGAGCAGTGTTAGGAACACAGGAGCCTGAGAAAGAGGAAGGCGGCCTGGAGGGGCTGCTGGGTGTGATGTCTTTTCCCAAATCCAATTTATTTCACGTGGCAGAGCAGTGTTTTTGAGGGCTTAGGCTCTGAAGTCACATATTTGCAGAATATCCAAGGAGAGAGCATCTGTCCAACCTCCTCAACTGCCCAGATGCAAAGTCAAGGCCAGATGTGCCTGTTCAAGGTCAGGCTCCTCGGTTGGACAGCGGAGCCTGGGTGAACCGAGGCAGAGCCTGCGGGCCAGGGGGACAGGGCAGACTGACAGCTCCGGGTTCTCACAGGTCTTCTTCTGGATCGGGAAGCATGCCAACGAGGACGAGAAGAAAGCCGCTGCCACCACAGTGCAGGAATACCTCAAGACCCACCCCAGTGGCCGGGACCCTGACACCCCCATCATTGTGGTGAAGCAGGGTCACGAGCCCCCGACCTTCACGGGCTGGTTCCTGGCATGGGATCCCTTCAAATGGAGTGTGAGTGGCCCTGCCCACCTGGTCCTTACAGCCCAGCACACCCTTCTCCGGTGGCTCTTCACGGTGCATCCTGAGAGCAGGGTGATAGATGACATGTGATATATTCGTGAAGAGTTTAGAACGAAAAGTAAGGCTGCAGTGAGCTTATGAAGCCCCCTGGTGAGGGTGAGGGTGAGGGCGAGGGCGAGGGTGAGGGAAGGAAACTCAGGCTGATGACAGTCCATTGCTTGTACACTAGTTTTAGTTCAAAGCTGTTATACATTATTGGTAAGAGCTGTACTGGCTACTTAAATTAACTAAAATGAGACAAAATTAAAGATTCAGTTTCTCACTGGCCACACTTTCAGTGGCTTAGTGGCTACTACCCTGGACAGCACAGGAAGAGGAACATTTCCTTCGTCACAGAATGTGCTATGGGACAGCACTGGTGGGTCCTCGTGCCAGTGAAAGGAAACGTCAGCTCTAACGTTCAGACAAATGTCCTCGTGGCACTAAATTCTAAGCAAAATGGGTCACACATGGGTCCTTCCTGAGAGGCAGTGATTCAGACTTCCACCGGATTTTCCTAAACTGGCCCCAGGGAGAAGCAGAAGGCAGGTCCTCAGATGGAACTCCAGCAAAGGTTTCTGCAGGAAGGAGGAAGGCAGTTAGAATGAGTGCTGGCCTGGTGGCTCTGAGTGTGCTAAGTTGGCACAGCAGACGATCTTCGATTAATTTCCTCAAATACATTTTAAAAAATTTAGTGGGCTGAGTTTAGTTTTGAGGATGGAGTCAGACAAATCTCAAGGTTGCAAATTCAGGTGCCAGAACTTAAATTCACATCATCAGTGTCCCAAGTCAACAACGCTGGCAGTCTCTCCTCGCCTCAGTCTGTGCTGGCTTCTCTCTCAGACTTCATTCATTCATTCATTCATTCATTCATTCATTCAGCATAACGGAAGCTCATGTGTCACTGTTGGTGCAGGTCCTGGGGATATGGAGATGGGGCTCCTTGGTCCCTTCTATTCTCTACTCCTTTGCGGCACGGTTCCCTCCAGGCTCTCAGAAGAGCCTCCCAGTTTTCCAGGACCTCTGTCCCCAAGTTGGGCCTTTTCTGACCTTCAGGGCCGATCCTCATCACCCCACCTCCTTTTTCAGGGGCCCCTCCAGCCCCCGCCTAGCTCCCTCTTCCCTTTCTCAGCCCCAGGCTGTAGGCCAGCCTTCTTTCAACTCTTGAAGGAAAATGGTCTTCTGTCTCCTCTGCTGAGAGCCAGGCCTAATTTGTTGCTTTCTTTATGTGCAGAATGCCAAATCCTACGAGGACCTGAAGGCGGAGCTTGGCAGCTCTGGGGACTGGGGCTGGATCACTGCTGTGAGTCTGGGGCAGGTGGCTGGGCCCTGAGTGGGCATCTGACCATGATCAAACCTGTGGGGGCTAAGAAAGCTCCAGAGAAGATGCCAGTGTCCTGTGCTTTCCTTCCCACCGTCTCCTCCCAGGCCTCATGGAAGTTCATTGTCTCTAGCTGTTTTGTCTTCTCCATTCCCTAGTGAAATGATTCTCACATTTTGTCATGCACAAGAGGCTGGGTGATGGGGAGCTGGGGGTGAGGGGAGCATATTAAGCTACAGATTTGAAGGTCTCACTCACTCCCAAAGATTCTGGTTTATAAAATTGGGTTGAGACCCAGGAATATGTGTGTTTTTCATTAGGGGCCCAGGGGTCTAGCTCATAGATGACACTTGGAGAAATGATTTCTCTGTTGTCACCCTTGGGATCCCCTCTCCAGGTAGAATAATTCTACCCTGTCCATCTTAATTCTACAGGTAGAATAATGCAACCCCGTCCATCTTTCAGCTAGTTACAGAAATGTATGTAGCCTGGAGGTCTGGGCCATGGAAAAGTGAAAGCAAAGCCTTTCCTTTAGGAAGTTCACAGGCTTGCAGGCGAAACAAAGCCAATGAGACTGGCAGAAATGTGTCCAGAACAAGGGAGTGATTTCCCAAGCTCACCAATATCATCAGCAGATAACATATATGGCTCCTCAGCCCCACCACAGTCTGATAACCTGGTGGCATTCATAAACCCTTCTTACTAGATTGATGGTACAGGCAGGAAAGTATGGATAGGTCAAGGCTATGTGACTTTACAGATGACAAGTTCACAACAGATAAGAGAGAGGGTCATAAATGTCTAAGATAGACCTCGGACATCTGGGGAGAGCCATGGAGACGCTCATATGGCATAGAATGAAAGAGTCATCTTTAACCACTGGCTTTGGTTGTATACACACCACCAAGCTTTGGCTTACACGTGTGTATATGTGTATGTGGGTGGGCCGGTGGAAGTGGGGTCATGGAAGGCATCTTGGAGGAGTGCCTTAGGATCAATGTTGACTTCAGAGAGAAAGGCAGCTTAGGAGGCAGCCACAAACCAGCTGAAGTAACAGTGGTTTCCTCTTCTCCTCTAGGAGATCACAAACCCTAAACCGGACGTGTTCAATGCAAACAGCAACCTCAATTCTGGGCCTCTCCCTGTCTTTCCCCTGGAGCAGTTGGTGAACAAGTCGGTGGAGGAGCTCCCTAAGGGTGTGGACCCCAGCAGGAAGGAGGTGGGTCAGACTTGAGGAGGAGGAAGAGCTGAGGCCTGTCCATTCGTTGGACAACACTAATGGACCCCCAGATTGTACCCTGCAGATGACCAGATGTTGGGGACAACCTGGTGAACAAAACACACCTGGTCTCTGCCCTCATGTGAAGTTACATCTCAGTGTGGGGAGAGGAAGGAGCCTGAGTACACTATTATTTAATTTGTGAAGATAAGTGCCATGAAGGGTATTATAAAAGGAACCTGGGTTAGTCAGAGAAGACTTCCTTCTGAAAGGTGAACAGGAATTGTCCAGGCAGAATGGGTTATTTCTGGAGAAGGGAACAGCATGCACGAAGCCCAGAGGCAGGGAATAAGCACAGGGTGGAGCAAAATGCCAGAGTGGTGACAGGGTGAGTGCCAGGGTGGGGCAGCTGGCCGGAGGGTCAGGGGTTGAACTGAGCAGTGCCTTCTATGCCACTTAGCGATGGTGGTGTCATCCTAAAAGTGGAAGGGAGCTGCCTGGCCGGCATGGCTCAGCAATTAAGCATTGACCTATGAACCAAGAGGTCACAGTTAGATTCCCGGTCAGGATACAAGCCCAGATTGCGGGCTTGATCCCCAGTGTGGGGCATGCAGGAGGCAGCTGATCGATGATTCCCTCAGCGTTGATGTTTCTATCTCTCTCTTCCTCTCCCTTCCTCTATGAAATAAAAAAAAATATATAGTGGAAGGGAGACATCATGGTTGAAGCAGGCAGATGCAGTCAGGTTTTTACTTTTAAAAGACTACGATGGCAGCTTAGTGAAGAATGCATTGGGAAATGGCAAAAGCAGCAGCCGGAAGTTAGGCTGAGAGGCAGATGGTAGCTTAGCATAATATGTGGCGGTGGGGAAGGTGATGATTTACAGCAGTGGTTCTCAACCTTCTGGCCCTTTAAATACAGTTCCTCATGTTGTGACCCAACCATAAAATTAGTTTCGTTGCTACTTCATAACTGTAATGTTGCTACTGTTATGAATCATAATGTAAATATCTGATATGCAGGATGGTCTTAGGCGACCCCTGTGAAAGGGTCGTTTGACCGCCAAAGGGGTCGCAACCCACAGGTTGAGAACCGCTGATTTAGAGAAATTATAGGTGATAAAATAAATGACACTTGGTAAGTACCGGATAAAGGCTGTGAGAGAGAGGGGGGAAATTGTATTACTCTCTGAGATAAAGAATAAAAACAAAAAAACTTTGAGTCAGAAAGAGCTTGCCTTAGAGGGTGATGTGAGTTCAGGGAAGCCATGTGGTTTGAGACACCTGGGAGACATCCGGGTGGGCAGGCAATTCAGAGGCGGTGCCCGGGGGCAGACCCAGCTGGTAGCTGCAGCTGCATGGATCCCCCGGGGCAGTGGTCGGCAAACTCATTAGTCAACAGAGCCAAATATCAACAGTACAACGATTGAAATTTCTTTTGAGAGCCAAATTTTTTAAACTTAAACTATATAGGTAGGTGCATTGTTATTAACTTAATTAGGGTACTCCTAAGGCTTAGGAAGAGCCACACTCAAGGGGCCAAAGAGCCACATGTGGCTCGTGAGCCGCAGTTTGTCCACCATAGCCCTGGGGGAAGAGTTTGGCAAGAACTTGTTAAAAACATATTTCTAATATTCATTCCCACTTCATGAAGATCCAAAATGGATTTCAAATCTAGCTTGATGGGGTGCTGAGGGGAAAAAAATTTATTCTATGTGTAGCAAACGATAAAGAAGTCTTACGAATGAATTAGGACATCCACTGAAGAGATACCTGATTTCTCCAAGAATATCCAAGTCTGTTAGGAGCTTGGGCCTGATATATGTGAAAGTGTATTGTTTCCAGAGCATTTACATCCTGCCCCTCACCTTGGAGACCACTTTCATACATTCTCTCTCAGATATGCCCATCTGTGTCTTCACTATAATACTGGGGTGATCCCAATGTATTATTCGTAATAATAGTATTATAAATATTATTTGCCCAGCCTCTAGTGCATAGAAAGTGCCCTATAAATGTAAGCTGTGATTATCATTGCTCTTCTACTCCTGAAAAAACTCAGGTCCAGAGCAGGGAAGTGACTTGCCTAATGTGATGTAGTTACTTAGTAGCAAAGACAGACCAGAACCAGGTCTTCTGAGTCCCACTGTTACCATCATATCAGGTGGCATAAAGAAAGGATTTCTAAAGGGAAGGGCAGCCAGTGTTACTGAACCAAGTGATTGACAGGAGGCTATATGGATTGCTAATTTTGAATGAAGCACATGGAACCAACACAACCCTAACAGAGTAGAAGCAGTCTAAGAAGTCTTTGAGCCTTTTATCTATCTATCTATCTATTTATTTTTAAAAAATATATCTTTATTGATTTCAGAGAGGAAGGGAGAGGGAAAGAGCGATAGAAACATCAATGATGAGAGAGAATCATTGATTGGCTGCCTCCTGCACGTCCCCTACAGGGGATCAAGCCCGCAACCTGGGCATGTGCCCTTGACCAGAATAGAACCTGGGACCCTTCAGTCTGCAGGCCGATGCTCTATCCACTGAGCCAAACCAGCTAGGGCCTTTGAGCCTTTTAAAGAAATCAGTTGTCTATTGCTGATTTTTATCATGGGAGTAGCATACATTCTTGTGGGAGAGCTGTGGGTTTAATGCCAAGTGGGGAGGGTGGGAGAGGTCTTCAAACCTCTGGCTGCTCCAAATTCCAAAGTGGAGCCAGTGACAGTGAACAATGGGATGGTGGGTCTGACTGCAGGCAGTAGTAAGAGTGTAATCTAAGTGTTTGAACACCAGTGAGTAAGCCATAGAGGCGGATGTGGGCATGGGTGAGGCCGGCAATCAGCTGACAGGACAGCAGGGTTCAAGAACAGGACCAGTGGAAAGATACAAGTCCACTGGGATGGGCAGTCTCTGCTATCTAGCCCGAAGGTCAAAGTCCAAAAGTCTCCACTAAGCTGCAGAGCCGGCCTGGGTGGGCCAGAGAGGGCACCTGAAGCCACTCACAGGCCAAGGATATTGCAGACAGCTGTGAGGGACCTGGCAGGGGAGGGGAAGCTACAAATAGACTTGGGGTAGGCAGCTCTTCCCTATTATTCACTGATGCCCAAACCACTCATATTTACTATTGTCTTCCAAAACAAGGCACTTCACTGCCCTGACTGTGGGGGTGGGGGTGGGGTTGGGGAGCGCTCCAGGAGCCTGGTGGCTGGAGGCAAATCTAATGACAGGCTAGAGAACTGGGGCATCAGAACCACCTGAACTTGAAATCCAGCTGCAGGTGTTTACCAAGCTGTTCAGACGAGGGTTCTCTGCGGGAGTCAGCAGTGTTCCCCACGCAACTCGCCATAATGGAAAAGAAACCCATTGCTTTCACTCCACCCTGTTTCCTCCTGGTGCCTGAGGAAGCAGAGATGAAGACTAGAGGGTGCTGTTTTATAGCAGCTTTAATTTGGGGTTCTTACTTGAATGTGCCTTGAGGATATTTAGCTGGCCCTAAACAATATCACTATCATACCAGCTGGGAGCAAAGATCATGTCAGGCAATCCCCTCATCTTATGGCTGAAGATACCCAAGGCCTAGAAAAGTGAATCCTAGCTGGAGGGTCACGGTTTGATAAGGAGGTAGATGTCCTTTCATATGTAATATTTTCATCTCCATAAAAGCATTAAAAAGAAGTGAAAATTGGCCTGTAAGAAATTTTCCCCATTAAGAAAATGTTTTTAAGAGGTAGAAACATCTATGAGAGAAACATCAATTGGCTGCCTCCTGTGTGCCCCCCACTGGGAATCCAGCCCCAAATCCCAGCATGTGCCCTCATAGGGATTCAAACCACTGAACTCTTGGATCATGGGAAGATGCTCAACCAAATGAGCCACACCAGTCAGCGAGAAATTTCTCACATCTTACAGAGAGGAAAACTAAGACCTGGAAAGAGAAGCAACTCTGTAACCACGCTAAGAAAGGCCCTGCTTATTTCAGGGCTAGTGTGAACTTGAACCCGTCAAAAGAAAAGGAGCTCCATCTATCTCATGTTTGTTAGCGTCCTTTTTATTATGCTCCCAATTCAGGGATCCAATTTCTTGGACTTACCCGCCTCATCCTTTCCCAGTCCTCCTAACACTGCCTGTTTTGCTCTTCATTTGATTTCTATACCACACCTATATGACTCATGGAAGCAAACCCTGGGGAAGAATGTGACCTTTGCCTTCTGGTCCCTGTTCTAGGAGCACCTGTCCGTTGAGGATTTCACCAAAGTCTTGGGGATGACTCCAGCTGCCTTCTCTGCCTTGCCTCGATGGAAGCAACAAAACCTTAAGAAAGCCAATGGACTATTTTAAGAGTAGCTGCGGTTGCAAAGCAGTTTCGTTTTATTACTGGTATTAATCCTTTACTTAATTGAAATTTTACTTGTACCTGTGAGCAGCAGTCTGTGGCAATGCTTCTGTTTACTAACCTATTCCTCCACAAAGATGATGCTTCCAGGAGGCTGTGGTCCCAATTTCAGCTCTCAAGAAGGTGGTTGCCATATGATTTCACTCATACGTGGGAAATAAAACTGAAACTCCTAGACACAGACAACACTATTTGGGTTACCAGAGAGAAAGGGTGGAGGGTACTACGGGGTAAAAAGAACCAAATATATGTGATGGAAGATGCACTTGAAACCTATATAATCTTATTAACCAGTATCACCCCAATAAACTTAATTTAAAAAAATGAAGAAATGAACCCAATTTCAGATTATGAAGGTATCTGTACCTACATGCTAATTGGGGCGTTCACACACAGAGGGCACTAAGAAATCAGCGGCTCTCAGTTCCCCTCCTTGCTTTAAAGAAATTGAATCAAATGTTATAATCATGGGCTCTGGAGTGAGTGCCATCACTCCGTTTTCTAACCATGTAAATATGTTTTTTTCAATTAGTTCACATTCAATATTATATTGGTTTTAGGTGTACATCATTGTGGTTAGACATTTATATAATTTACAAAGTGATCCCCTGATAAGTCTAGTACCCACCTGGCACCACCCATAGTCATTACAACCTTTTATTTTATTTAAAAGGAAAAAAAAGGTGGTTGCATTATTTCTGTCCTGAGGTGTTGCACCACTTTAACCATACTGTTCTAGAGCTGCCCCTTCTTAGAAGAGCAGCCAACACTCCCGGGAACACTTGTTCTGGAGTCCTCTGAAGGCGTTTATCAATGGCAGGTGGGCTGAAGCACTTTTGTCTACCTTTCCCAGAATAACGGTTTTTCCTTTTCACATACGTCTTCCTCTGGTGATAAGTTAAAGGGGATCCCTTCTTTGAAGGAGTTCAATGGCCTAGGACAGTGGTCGGCAAACTCATTAGTCAACAGAACCAAATATCAACAGTACGACTGAAATTTCTTTTGAGAGCCAAATTTTTTAAACTTCAACTATATAGGAAGGTACATTGTTATTAACTTAACTAGGGTACTCCTAAGGCTTAGGAAGAGCCACACTCAAGGGGCCAAAGAGCCGCATGTGGCTCTCGAGCTGCAGTTTGCCGACCACGGGCCTAGGAGATGCCTTAGTAGGAGGTTTCACAATACTCTAAACCAGTCCCCAGTGAAAGCCAAGACATCCACTGGGTTTAGGCTTGAGTTTAAAGGCGAGTATGAACTGCAAATGCTAGTTCACCCTTCTCTGGGAAAGGCGTAAAAAACGCTAAGGCCAATGCTGGGTTTATAAACTGTTATCCAGAACCTCTGCAAAGCTTCCCTGGCTCCTCAGATGGAAACAACGGGAAATCGGTGCATATGTTGGTTTGCCATCCCATTTTCTTTAGGGTTTAACAGTGCTGCACTGAAGTCCCAAGTCTGAAGGCCAACAGAAGGTGATTTCTACAACTTCAACAACTATTGTTAAGTGTCTGCAAGAATATGTCCTTTTCAGAAATAAGTCAAACCAACACAGGGTTAATAAAGGCTTTAATTTCACACACACAAAAAACCTCTATGCATAATTTAAAAAGGAAACCAAAACAAGGAGAAACTGTAAAGAATACAGAGGAACAGTTCTGCTAAAACACAGATAAAGTGCCGCTCCATACAAAACAAAACATAAAGATTTAGAATCAGAAGTCACTCTGAACACAAAGAAAATCACCTCACAGATAATGTGGCCAAAGCTGCCAGCAAACCTGGTAGTGGCTCAACTAGGCAAAGTGTAGAAGCTTACTTGTTTTCCTTTTCGTAGCATAAATAAACACTTAACAGGCCAGAGCAGTCAGAGGGAAGGAAACCTGGGGACCCGAGGTGTGTACAACCACATGCAGTCATTCTTCGCTCCCCCTCCCGTTCTTGAAGTAGACCAGCCCATTCGATTGTTTTGGCCTAATGAACTTGGGTTCTGATCCAGACCCTCAATACACTCTATTTTTACGTCAGTGTACACACCTATTCTTCATCTCTGTACTTTAAGAAAAGTCCAATGTTACC
The DNA here is from genome assembly GCF_964212035.1 of Myotis nattereri. NCBI lineage: Eukaryota > Metazoa > Chordata > Mammalia > Chiroptera > Vespertilionidae > Myotis > Myotis nattereri. The sequence goes on from NC_138082.1 coordinate 21,923,480, forward strand.
AAAATCAATTGCTTATATTCATACTGGCACACTTTGTATTAAAATATCAAAACCTCAGACACATAGCACACATGGAAAGGAAAACTTACTCATTGCTTATAAATATGATACAACCAAAGAGACTGCCTGAAGCTTAGTAATCAAAGCATGCCATAGGAGTCAATGATTGCGGTGAGACACAGCAAAAGAATTCTGTCACACAACTCTCAAGGCCTAACAAACTGTAGTTTCCCAATTAAAAAAAAAATTTTTTTTTTAGAGGTTAGTAAGACCCATCGATAGAGACAAAATCAGGGTTCTGAAGTAATATAGTAGAAAGTCGTTAAGCGGTCAGAAATCGGGTTTTCGTACACATTTAAAAAGAGCATTACTCAGTGTAAAGCAAGATGGGAGGAGGAAAAGGACACATCTGTTTTTGGGGTACATTTTTATGTGACTTGCAACTGGTACGGGGTTGTTGGTGGTTTTTCTGAAGATCTCCACACATATACAAGATCCACGTGTACTTGGAGATCTAGCTGTTTCCCTGACTTAAAACACTACCTAAGAGCGTCAATTAAATCAAACAGGGCAAAAGATGGCTGGATGACTAAGAGCATCCACTGTTTCATTTCAGAGGACAGAGAAGAGTGAGCAAGAAGGGTAATGTTTTTATTAGTTTTAAGATAATCTCTTTTCAGATCACAAATGAGTTTATAAACTACCTTCTTTCTGTATGTTTCCACCCCGCCCCCCTATGCTCTCTCTACACTCAAAGCACTCAACTATATATGAGACATTGCCAAGAATTTCTTTAATTTAGATGTTTTCAAACAACTTTCATTATACAACTATATCAATAGTTGTAGCTATATTTATATAGTTACATAATGGTAACGGCAGTATGGAAGGATAAGTAAAGCCAGGAATTCACTTGCTGAGGTTTTAATTCTTAAAGCTTTTCTTTCAGAAGAATTTTACACTAGACAAAGAAAGAATTGTGTAGTCTGTTTGCCTCCCAGAGTTAGCTGATAGTTACTTCTTAAAATGTAAACACATTTACATTTGTTATATGTGCTATTGAACAATTAAATTAGTAAAGTAAATTGGCAAGTAAACAAATAGCGTTTGGAATAAAAAAATATAAATAGAACAAGTCATGGATTTGCTTCTTTTCTAGTTTGCTGAAACAAAACTTATGAGCGCGCGTACACACACACACATATTTTGCCCACAGAACAGAGTCTATCTTCTCACAGGCTTAAATTATAGCCATGGCTACTGAAGTGACAAGAGAGAGCATTTGACAACATACAACCTTCCAATTCTCCATTATAATAGCCAATAAGAATTAAGTTTGAATTTGTTTTTCCCTTTCAAAAAAGTTCCAGTTAAGATCAGTTGAGTGCAGAACTAAGTGCTGTCAAGTTCCAATTCAATGCCATTTAGAAAAATGTAACCACATGTGGTATTTTCAATAGGAAATTTATTGTGCAGGCTGCCTAGGACTGAAGCACTCTGTCCCTATTTCAGTTGTCCCTTCCTGGCACAACATGCCAAATGCCATCCCAACCCCCTGACTCTGAGCAAACTGATCAGACTGCACACAAAAAATCTACTTATAATTTTTAAATATATATAGTCAGCTCAAAAACAAAACAATAAACCCCATCAACATGGTCCAGATAAAATCTCCATCTACAGTCATTAATCCTTCACTAAATCAAAACAAGAAAGTAATTTAACTCATCTACCCCAGTAACCTGTATTCATTCAACAAGTAAGTCCTGCCCAAGACATGAAGATCAAATCAAATTAGGTTTCTGAGCCAAGAGTACTTCTAAACCATACACCACAACCAAGCTATGAAAAGCAAGTCAACGAGGGTATTTCATGGGCAATCTAGGCTTATCGCATTATTTCTAATTTTTTTTAATGCCCTAATGTACCCCTCACTTCAAATCATTCCCAATCATTTTTAACAATACCTCTCAAGGCTCTCAAATACAGACACAGGAAAGAGGAATAATAAATAGCTAGAGAATTTGATCACCACTTCATTTGTATAAGAAAACCAGTTATTTTCAAGAAAAAGAAAAAAAAAGGAGCTCCCCAGTAGAAATAAAACATAAAAAGCAAGTTTTTAAAACAAATATTTCCCTCTGCTCTATACTACTCTTGCGTATTGTACCACCATACCATTTGGAACGTTTACTGGAGTAATATCTAAGTAAGTGGTAGGAAGCAAAGCTTTTATCAGTAGTTAAGCAAGAGTGTTGGGGCTGTTTACAATCCAAAAATTCAAAATTTTAGAAGAGGTTACTATGTCAGAACACATCCAAGTTTTAAGAGTGGGGCTGGAACTCTCTTATGGCAATTTTCCAGAAAAGGTGTTGCATCTTCTGTGACAATGAACTTTACACTTGAAAACCTGCTAACAGTTTTTTCCCTACCTCAGAAGAGTAATTTGTTTACAATAAAAAAGCAAAAAGAAACAATATTGAAGGTTTCATATTGCTATACTTAACTCTGTATGATCCTAATGATCCCTGGGCTTACAAAATTATTTTTTGGACAGAATTCTACTTTCAAACTCATTCTTTATATAGTTTCACAAGCTGCTGAACCAAGCTGATTATGTCAGCTGAGTGATTAATGCAGCAATTAATGCTGTACCCCCATTTAACCTCAACTTGAAGCACCTAAAAAGTAGAACAAATACATTATGCACCTTTATATATTAGTTCTTGGGATTATTAAACCAATCACACTTTTAATTCCCATTCTGTTTTAAGGGCAAAGCCAGACAGTGGAAGGTTAAATGTTCAAGCTTTATCCTACAGCTCATGCACTTATTTCACACTATAGTAGGGCTTTTAGCTTTAGTGGTCCAGAATTTTAACTTTTAACACAAGAATACTCCTCTTGACCTCTTGGAGAGACAGAGATTCTAGTATTCCTCCTTATCCCTAAGTATCCTTGCTGGGGAGTCCCAATTGGGACAATATTATTTCCCTACCTTTTAAAGTTCTGGTTGAACTCTGTTAGGATAATGCTTGCTCCATAAAATAATTATTCTATCTTCACCACTGTAATATAGATGATATACAATGAATATACTGTGTGAAGGAATCTCTTTAAAGGAAATACAAAGTGTATAATAAATACCAAATGTGGGACCAAAACATATTCCAAGCACCAACAACAATCCATTTCTTGGGACTACATGTAAACAGCAAAAGCATTACGAATCCATGAATTTTTAAAAAATAGCCCCCCAAGTCAGGTGGCAGAAATGCCCCTCCTTTGTAAGGAGGACAAACTGTCATTAGTGTAACATGGAGAGCTTATTTTCCAGTGACCTTTACTAATAAGAAACACACATGAAAGATTACAGACTTGAGTGAAACTACTCAAGGAACATAAAAGCCAAATGTCAACTGATATGTATATCTGTACACATTTCTCAGGTGAATGGATTCTTTGACAACTTAATTTCTTCTCCAAACTGCTGTGCTATTAATTTTGAGCAGGTATACTCTGGTGGCTCATCCTAACTCTTTAAGGCTCCATTCATTCCACATATATGTTTGTATGTACATATATATATTTACAACAAGTATTTCCAAGACAAAAGGAAGTGCTACTCTTGTAGGAGAAAAAGAAGATAATCAGCTATAGAGGTGAGACCAAAGTTTCCATAAAACAATTAGCATGGAGCATTCCACATAACTGCAACTTTCATCTTTTGGTTTGGCCCTGAGCTGTTTGTTGCTCCCGCATCAAATAGAGTTCTAACTTCTCCTCAGGTGGAGGAAAGTGAGGTGGGTGACAGTAAGGGAGAATATGCAGTGCACACTGCCAACCCAGCAGTTTGTTTGTTCTTCACGAGGCCTGACGAGTGGTCTTCCCCACTTCCATGCTGAATGCCTGAGGGTTCTTTTCTGTTTCCAGCAGCTCATCAAAAACCTCCCTTAAAATAAAACAAAAAAATAAGCATTCAATGAGCAAAGCCAAAGAATATACAGAAAATAGATAATGATAAAGCCTGCATAATCCCATTTGGTACCTAAATTTTATTACATAAGCAGCTCATTCATTTGATAACCATCTTAACCCCAAGTGCTGATTTTTGAAAACATTAGGAGGGAGGAGGCTGGCAAGAGCCAGCTTTCATAAAAATGTTATGTAGTTTCCACAGATATAACTCAGATCTTCTAGCTGATACAACTAGAAGACCAAAAAGGTTTATGATAAGACAGCTTCTATCATAAAAAAATCTTAGGTTCCATACCTAGATGCTACTGTGTGATGAGTACTTAATGCTGAATTAAGAGAGAAAATATTCTGGACTTATAAGGAAATAAAACATGAGCCCTAAGCAAAGATAACAAAACAAAAAATTATCAACCAATTAAATAATGGGAACATTTTATTCTTAAGGAAGAAAAAAGAGTTGGGTAATTTTTAGCCCATGTCTTCTGATCTGGGAGTTTCTTACTTGTGCATGTAAAAGAAGATGTAACCACTCCGATCCCGATCACTCTGCACGGAAGCCTCTTGGATTTTAGATACCTCTAGGTCATTATAAGTAAACCACGCTTGCTTCTTAATGTCATACACATCACTAATGTAATGACCTGAAATAAAGAAAATCTGAAAATTGAGGTCTGTAAAATTTTTTTGCATGTCTCTCAGGTATAGGAAGTTTCAGAAAAACAGCCACCCCCTCTACCTTACTCCTACAGAAGTTTCTAAAAACCACTCAAAATACAAGCAGAAACATTTAAGATAGAAATATACTACACCAGACAACTTTTTGACAAAAGACTTCAATGTTTTTCTTGATGCATTCAACTTACACCTCACAAAGCAAGGCACAAAACAACCTAATAAGGAGTAAATGTTGGCTGCTTATTTATAAAATGCTAAAATCATTTTGTCCATTTACCTGAAGAAGAAGTGCTACCAATGTGACTGACAACACTGATGAGCCGATAGGAATGAGGAAGATATCCTGTCTGGAAAACAGAAGTGGGCATGACTTTAAACTCCTCATTTGAATAAAAAGCAAAACACTAATTTTAAATTTATTATCAAAGGTGACATGGCTAAGTTTTAGTGTGTGTGTAAAGTCAGATACAATAAAATATCCAGTGGTTGGTATTGTTCATATTCTTTGATCCAAGAATTCTACTCTCAACAAGAATGTATCCTAAAAAATAATTCAAGCCCAGTTGGTGTGGCACAATGGCTGAGCGTTCAACTATGAACCAGGGGGTCACAGTTTGATTCCAGGTCAGGGTATGCCCAGGTTGTGGGCTCAATCCCCAGTGTCAGGCATACAGGAGGCAAGCTGATCGATGATTCTCTTTCAATATTGATGTTTTTCTCTCTCTCTCTATCTCTGAAATCAATAAAAATGTGTTTTAAAAAATAATTCAAAAGAAGAGTACATGTATAAATTATTTTATTGTAGCATTATCTTTCTTTTTTATATATTTTTTTTTATTGATTTCAGAGTAGAAGGGAGAGGGAGAGATTATCTTTAATAAAAAAAGTTGAAACTAACAATAGGCCCAATAATAGCTAAACCATTAGTGGTACAGCAACTCAATACCATACTATTCAGCTATTTTAAAAAATCACGTGGGTTACCAACATATTATCCTGTTTTCTAAACCTACAAAAACGCACATAATAACCATAGTTCTATAAAAATAGTATGTCAATAGTTAAGTACTCAATAACAGAATAAAAAAATGAAGAGTTGCCCTAGCTGGTTTGGCTCAATGGATAGAGCGTCAGCCTACAGACTGAAGGATCCCAGGTTCTATTCCGGTCAAGGGCACATGCCTGGGTTGTGGACTCAGTCCAACGTGCAGGAGGCAGCCAATCAATGATTCCCTCTCATCATTGATGTTTCTCTCTCTCTCTTCCTCTCCCTTCCTCTCTGAAATCAATTAAAAAAAAATATACACACACACACACACACACACACACATATATATATATATATAGAGAGAGTTGGTGTAGGGGTTATGGGTGAACATTTACATTTTAAATATTTCTAAAAATGCTATTAAAATATTGTTAGTAAAAAAAATAAAACAAAAACTGAAAAGATATTTCTGCACCGAGGCAGCACTATTAGGTATAATTTTGGGAACAAATACAGCTATATGGAAACCAGAAATCATTAAAATAGTCATAAACTTTGATGTAGTAATTTACTTCTAGGGATTTAGAGAAAAAATCCTAAATATAGAAAATGTTAGAATAATACAGTTCCTTAATGTATTATTTTTTACAGTGAAAAAACAGAAACAACATAAATGCTCAATGTTAAAAATACAGTAAAAAAAAATGAAAGATTCCAATGCGTTCTAGTAACATTATTACTTTTAACCGTTTTTATAGTTTCAGTAGAACTAAAAGAAATTTAATATACATGTGACTTTGAGAGTCATGTCACTTGGTTTTACCTAACTGTACGTAAGGTAGTCAGGAAATATTTCTGTTTTTGTTCCATTTTGTTTTGAATCTTGTAAGAAATGAGAAGCAAAGGACAAGAGAAAGTGAAGACAACTTGACGGCTACCAAAGGGGCAGAAATGCAACTCAATGGAAACTGACAGTGGGGCCCATGAAGATGAAGAGCAGAAGCAATACTGACCGACTGACCAGTGCTACTCAGGGAACGGAAAGTCACCTACCTCAGCATTTCTCTTCAGTTCCTCAGCTTCAGCTTCTGTGTACTCCATATCTAAAACATCCTCATTCCCAGAGTCTTCATCAGAACCCAATGAATCCAGAAAAGAGTTGTTAAACTCTGAAGAACACAAAGACAGAGTCTTGTAAAATTTCTTGGAATAGACACAAAGAGATGATTAGGAAGAAAAGAACAGCTTGGGTACACATGTTATCATCCAATTCACCCAGCCAATTCTGGGGACCAACAACTCAGGTAGCTGATATCTGTAAAAGAAATGCTCCGTTTCCTTTTAAATATATCTATATGAAAGGTATATAACTCACACAAAGAATAAAACTGAAGAGGAGAATTTAATTTTAAAGATAATCCAAGTGTATTAAATCCTATATTATAGAAACAATTTTTAAGTACATGGTGCATAATGTAGGCAACACCAGCAAATATAAATTACCTCACAGAAAAGAGACCATAAAAAGGTCACTATCCTTTCATTCTCTTTAATATTAAATCATTTTCTTGAAATTTAACAAAAATAAAGGAAATTTAACCTTTAACTCTTAAATTTCAACTTAAATACATTACACAAACAAATCCAAGACCCATTTTTTTTTCTTTAAATAAGTCTATCTTTAAATAATCACAGGAGCATTTTTGCATAAATGGCTCTTTGCTCTGATATTTAATTCCACTAAAATCACAGAATAGAGCTGTTTAAAGCAGCGGTCGCGAACCTTTTGGACCTCACGGACCACCGGTTGGTGACGGATGGTTTAAAGGACATGAACACCTAAGAATGGGAAGAATAGGAAAAAAGACTATGGCCTCAAAATCCTGGAATTTGAAAGTAGATGGGTGACAGACCTGAGAAAGCCAAAGTCAAATCCTAAGCCATAATGGAAAAATTGAGAACCATCCAATTTATATCACCAAAATTTCAAAAGACATACAACTTGGAAATACCAGGTACCTCTGAAACTAGAGGCTAAGTAGGGGATAAAAATAATGATTAGATGAAAGTTATTTGAGAAACAGACTCCTAGGATCCACTTTACCCCACTTGATGCTGCTAGAATAACTAAAGTCTGGAACTTTATTCTGTGAAGAGGGTAAAATAGTTTCTGGATAGAGTGTGCCAGGCAAAGGGGAGGCTATGAGTACCACACTGAAAATAGGAGTAGGTAACAGCCTGCATACTGAAGGATGTGCATATCCTCCTCCTCAGTCCTATTCTTATACTTGCCTTTCAGAACTCTGGCAGCCATATCTTTTATCTCTAGGCAAAGGAAAGAGATTAGAAAATCCTTTAGGAATCTGACCAGCCAAAAGACAGGATAAAATATTAACATCATCCCCATACAGTCCTATCCTGTAAAATTCAAAAGTTGACTAGCCCAGTGATTCATGTGTTCAGAGTGTCCAATCATTTATTTAGTCCCCTATTCTTAACCATAAGCTGACAATCAAGTATTACTAGATATCCGAGGAAAGCCTCTAATAAGAAATATAAAAACCATAATAAACATAGTACAGAGCAATCTGAAAGAGATGGAATCTATTCAGCTATAGTAAACTTGAAATAAACAAACAAATGAACTATATTTAATATTCTCAGAGAATTGAGATGGTATTGTTTCCAAACCAAAACAAACAAAAAATTACAAAAAAGGAACATTCACAAAACAAATCAGTTTTTAAAAAAATAAGTATAGAAATAAAACACTCAAAAGAAGTTTTGGAGTTGGAGATAAGGTTGGAAAAACTTTCTAGAGGTAGAGTAAAATGACAAGATCAAAACAAGAGATAAGAAAATTAAAAGGACTATACTAGAAAGTCTGGATAATATGACTTTCAAAAGAGAAGAGAAAGAGTGGAAGGGAGGAAATCAGTGAAAATTTCTTAGAATTCAAGGATACATTTCTAGATTAAAATGATTCATCAAGTGCCTTGCAAAACGGATGAAACAGACCCACATCAAGGCACATCACTGTGAAACTTCATTACAGCAAAAACAAAGAGAATATACTACTAGCTTTCAGAGAAAAAGAGGTCACATCAGGATAATGAAAGAACAGCTTTAGATTTTTCACACAGCGACCCTGCAAACAAGACTTCTCCCATTGCCCAGCAGCATGAAGTTGGTGGAAAACAATGTTTTCACAATGACTGCAAACCTGGAATTCTATATTTAGCCAGACTACTAATAAAATACTACGGTAGAATAAAACTTGCAAGGTTTCAAAAAAAAAAAACATAAGTCATATCCCCTCTATTTCAAGAAAACTACTTGGGGGTGCTCTCTATCAAAGTACAAATAAGTCAAGAAAGGAGAATGATTAGGGTGATCTTAGGATGGTTGTGCATGGATGTAGAGGGAAACCAGTCCAGACTGGAGCAATAGGATTCGACACGGACATCACCATCACCATAATACCATCTTTTTAATTTGAGAGTAGAATGCCTGGGTGAGCTTAGCTTGAATTCTGATTTTAATAGTCTCAACCATGTCCCAAATTCTTGCTCTTTCCTGCATGTCATGGTGTCTAGACCAGTCTTTCTCATTTTATACTATCAAAATGTTTTGCTTTGATCTATTTCTGAGAGTTGGAGGAAGACCTCAATAATCTTAGAAACAGAAAATACAGACTTAGCTCACTTCCTGTGGTTACATGTCCCTGTGGCCTTGCAGCACCTGGTTCATATATTAGTTCTGCCAAATGCCATAACTACGGCGAACCTTACTCTTTTGAATACTCGCTCTAACTGCCCACTGATTTTCACAGAGTGAGCTCTTGTAAATTCATGGGGAAACTGAAGCCACCTTATTTTCTCCCAGGAGTCTTAACAGTGGGAGTACTGCTCTTCATATAAATGGATTACAGATAGACTGTCCCTGCTATTTAATTTTTTCAAAATTAAAAAATGTATATTGTTTAGGAATATGGATACAGTAAATACTGTTGTTGTTTTTTTTTTTTAAAAAGCAAACTACTAATGAATACAAATGTTAGAATCGTGGTTTCTTTTAGAGGGAGGAGGAAAGAAGGGGAATCCAGGTATCTTCTAAGATTCTATTTCTTTACCTGGGAGGTGTTCAAATTTGTTATTGTTATTAAAAATAAATTTTACATGCTTTTCTCTGTGTGATTCATTTCACCATTAAAAAAAAGTAATTAAAATAATCTCCATACCTTGAAGACTTAACTCTGTAGCTCTTTTGAGGTCATCATCTTCTTTCTGTTCCCAAGCCTCCTAAAAAGACAAGAATAAAACTAAGGCACTTAAAGAGGTACTGATTAAACTTATTTAGTGATGATAAAAATCAGTTGCTCTAGAAATATTGTTAATAATATATTACATGATTTCATAGATGTTTGGAACATGACCTATTGAAGGATGTGGAAAAGTTCTTTACTTTTTCCTACACTATCCTCCTAAAACAAAACCTGGGGGATTAAAAAAGCTTAAATGCTATCTCTTCTTGTCAGTGAAATTTGGTTTGCTAACCAAAAGCCATTCAAAGTGACATTTTGATATAATCCCCTTTCTTCTTACATGTACGAGATACCTGGCATACAGCAGATACTTAGCAAATTGCTCTCTTTACTCTCCCCTGATTTACAGTTCATTTCCTGGTATAAGTGCTCCCACAATGGCCAATTTTAAGCTACCAACATGAGACTGAATGCAGTGTTGGAAAGAGGTGTGTACAAGTTGGCTTTCCTGAGCTAAGAGTGAGTTGGCTGTGGCACACCACTGACCAGAAATCTATGACAGCAGGATAAACAGTATTTCCACATGATATTATTCATAGATTTCTATTTTTGTTCTTGCTGAAGAAACCAAGACACATAATAGACGCTCGGTAAGTACTAAATGAATACTGTTGACTGTTACTTTTCTAATAAAATCTAAGGTTCTCTCTCTCTCTCTCTTTTTTTTTTTTTTAAATATATTTTATTGGTTTTTTACAGAGAGGAAGGGAGAGAGATAGAGAGTTAGAAACATCGATGAGAGAGAAACATCGATCAGCTGCCTCCTGCACATCCCCCACTGGGGAAGTGCCCACAACCCAGGTACATGCCCTTGATCGGAATCGAACCCGGGACCTTTCAGTCCGCAGGCCGACGCTCTATCCACTGAGCCAAACCGGTTTCGGCAAATCTAAGGTTCTCTTAGAGAACAATTAGTACCTCTGAAAATGTCTCAATTAGGGGACTAATTATAAAAAGAAATAGTGAAACGCTGACTATAAAAAAATTTCCCTCTCATCTTTAGAGAAAAGATAATTTATAAACAATGAATGAATAAAAAATATAATTTAAACAGAATTATTTTATACTTTCCTCAAATCTGAACTTGTTTTTAAAGTTACTAAAGTATATGAGAAGCTCAGAATGAACTATTCTGCATTATAGTACTTGTAGCAATAAATACTGTATTCAAGAAAGCAATAAATATTTCCTAAGAGAAAATAAGATTACTTAAAATTATCCAAATACATAAAGTCTATGCTGAAACCAGAAAGAGAATCTTTTAGTTCTTAAATAGAATAATGCAAGTAGACTAAACTAAAGAAACTTCATCTTATAATCCTACCCTCACACCTGAAAAAAACACAGGGTGGGGCAAAAGTAGGTTTATAGTTGTGAGTACGTGAAACAGAGTTATTCTTGTACTAGTATTTATTAGTTATTGTATTATTTTTCATATGAACAACCATAAACTTCTTTTGCCCCGTCCTGTAAGTCAGTTTTAATGAGCTCAGCTGATAAGAAATACTACAAGGTACTACTATTAAGAAATCAGACCTTGCCCTGGCTGGGAGGCTCAGTCAGCTGGAGTATCGTACCATTGGGGTGTGTACGGGAGGCAACCAATCTATGTTTGTCTCTCTCTAAAAAATCCATAAATATATCCTTAGATGAAGATAAAGAAAAGAAAGAAAGAAATCAGGCCTTGGTCTTTTACATTAAAAATAAGTTTTCTAAAACAAATGATCTATATTATTTGTAAAATAGTTTGACATGTATACATCTTGATGACAAGGTAGCTAGTGAGGAACTATTTATAAATAAAAGAATACAGAACAGCTGGTTTTGAAAGGGTTTTAAAATAGCAGTCCTCAACCTTGGCTGCACAGTAGAATCAAGGGATGCAGCTAAAAGAAAAAAATTCTTATTATTTTTTTTAAAAAAGAAAACTAAGAAATCTAGATGCCCAGACCACAGCCCAGATCAATTACTTCAGAATTTGAAAGGCAGAATAACCTAGGCATCAGTATTTTTTAAAACTCCCAGGTTAATATTACCTGTGCAGTTAAGCTTAAGATCCACTGTTTTAGAGAAATTAGATTTCTTATTTAATAATTTCTTAAAATATGTTTTTGATTTTAGAGAGAGAGGAAAAGAGAGGGATAGAGAGATAGAAACATCAATAAGAAAAAAACATGGGGACGGGCGGAGAAAAAAAAAAAAAAAGAAAAAAACATGTATTGACTACCTCCTGCATGCCCTATATCGGAGATCCGAGTCCACAACCCGGGCACGTGCCCTGACCAGAATCGAACCGGTGACCTCTTGGTTTATGGATTGACAATCAACCACTGAGTCACACCAGCCAGGCGAAATTAGATTTCTTAATCTGACTGTTTGTAAATACTAAAACTGTTCACTCATTCTAGGGAGCATTGGTAAATTTTTATTAATCACATGACTTGGATTGCATAGGGTTACAAAAGCATGAAAACAACACTTTTTAGTCAGATACCTTGATTACTGCCACAGTGCAAATCAGACAGCTTTGGCAAATATAAAGAACTAAAAATTAAAGAACAGAATCTATAATAATAAAAGCGTAATATGCTAATTAGACCAGATGACCTTCCAGACGAAGCTGGGGCTGTGAGGGAAGCCCGGGTCCCGGGTGCCAGAGGGAAGCTGGTGCTGGCAGCCAGGGGAAGGCCTACTCTTGCACAAATTTTGTGTATCGGGCCTCTACTATATATAAAGAGCAGATAAATGTTAGTCTATGACTAAAATCTAAATTTCAGATAATATTCCTAAGAATTTTATGTCAAACAATTTATAGGAAAGGACTCATATTGTGAGAAAATGGCCAAAACAAATACTTTGCCTTAAAATATTAATGATAAAATCATAGTGTTATACTGGCTGTTTCCACATCTTGCAAAATAAGGTTGCATTGGGATAATCTCTAGTAACCCATCTTGCTTTAGCATGCAATGAATTATTGTAATGGAAGGTAACCAACAATATATTTTGCTGCATTTGGATTTTCAAAAACAGAAAAATTACCAAAGTTTCTGTTTCAAAACCAATGCAAAGCCCCAAAGTTTTTATTTTGTTTTGGTGGATCAATGACATTGTATTCAAATCACCTGGAACAATGCCTGACACTTCATAAATGTTTAAAACATGTTGGTTTTTATTATTATTACTAGTAGCCTGGTGCACAAAATTTTGTGCACTTGGGGGTGGGGGGGGTGAGGGGTGGGGTCAGACCCCTCAGCCCGACCTGCATCCTCTGTCATGTTCTGGGACCCCAGCCGCTCCTGGCCTAGGCACAGGCCTACAGGCTTGGGGTAGCCTGGCTCCCGAGGCCCCAATTTATCAAGAGAATAAAGTCGGCGTTAATTACAGCCCTCACCGAACCCAGTACACTGCATCTGTGCGTACAACTGCCTCGCCTGCTTCGCCCTACTGAATTACTAACATCCTGAGGACATAGCTCTGTCTTATCCTGCTTCAACTTCAGTGCCTGGCCTGGTGCCAGTGACCTGAGAGGGTTTGCTGAGTGAGTGAGTGAATGAGTGAGTGAATGAGTGAATGAATGAGCAAATAAGTGAATGAGCAAGCAGCTACGGGGCGGGAACTTCTGCCGCGTTGCTATGGCAACGCGGCAGAAGTCCCGGCCCCACTCCCAGCTGCCTGAACGCCCACCCCGGGAAGTTCTCGCCCTGCTCCCAGCAGCCCGACGTTCCTCTCCCAGCTGCATAGTTCGTGCCAGGCAAAGGCGGCCCGGGTTCTCCACTTTTGCCATGCCACCTGGCTCTTGCCTGCCGCCTGGGTTTCGGATCACCGTCAGCGGCAGGCGGCTTCTTCTGTCCTTCCCCTTTCGCCTCCCAGCATTGCGCCTATGTATGCAAATTAACCACCATCTTTGTTGGCAGTTAATGTGCATATCGCCTTGATTAGCCAATGGGAAGCGTAGCGAAAGTACGGTCAATTACCATGTTTGTCTATTATTTGATTAGATTACTAGTGCCCCAGTGCACAGATTCATGCACATTGAAAGGAAATTAATTAGAAGGTGGCCTGAGGGGCAGGACTGGGTGAGACTCACCCTGAAGCCAACCTCCTGTGGTCCCTCCCTTCCCCTCCCTGGCAGGCTGCACCTGGGGCGGTGCCGTGGCAAGAAGGGCATCTGTGGAGTGAGTGGGGTACCTCCAGCAGGTGGGGTCCCTTGGCCTGGCCTGCAGGGATTGGGCTGCAACCAGCTCTCTGACATCCCCTGAGGGGTCCTGGATTACGAAAGGGCGGTTCTTGGCTGATACACCCTGGAATCGGGGTGTGTCACCTGAGGACCGCAGCTGCCAAGTCACCGCAGCTTGGCAGCTCCTATGTTGAGCATCTTCCCCCTGGAGGTCATTGCACATCATAGCTACTGGTTAGACAGTCGCTTAGCCTTTTATATATGTAGATTACTACTACTACTACTACTACTACTACTACTACTATTCCATTTCTTGGGGAAGATAAAGGATGGAGAAAGTAGCAATATAAATCTTACTTGCTCCTGGAGGCTCTGAGCCAAGGCCTGCTGAAGCTCTTGCTCTTCCCTTTCGCGGTCCACATCATACTGCTGAAGCCAATCAACCTCTCCTTGAGGTCCTTCTGGGGTTTTGTTTTCTTTATTCTCATCACAGTCTTTAGTTATCTCAGTAAAACTGGCTGGATCTGAGGAAGCAGAACAAAACATAACTGGGAAATCCTCTCTAATAAACTGAAATCTCTGGACTAGAGTGACATCTACTGTTCAGAGAGTAATTTACCTCAACCTCACACATAGCTTGCTTGGGATATACAATTTCATCTTACTACATGTACACTAGCGTTTCTCTATCTCAAAACGATTGATATTTTGGGTGGGACAATTTTGTTGTTGTTGGGGGGTGGCTGTCCTGTGCCTACATCCCTGGTATCCACTTACTAGATGCCAGTAACACCCCTCTCTCTAGTTGTGACAACCAAAAATAGCTAATAATGAGCTTTCCCCATTTATTATAATGTATGTTAAATGAGTGTTTTAGAATTAATAATCAAATAAGCCTTATACATATTCTGAATCAAGAGTTCCATAGTACTGGCGGTGTGGCTCAGTTGGTTGAGCATTATCCCATGCACTGAGAAGTCGCCAGTATGATTCCCAGTCATGGCACATGCTTAGGTTGTAAGCTCGATCCCTTGTAGGGAGCATGCAGGAGGCACAGCTGATGGATGTTTCTCTCTCTCTCCTCCTCTCCCTTCAAAAATCTGTAAAATCACATTAAAAAAAGAGTTCCATAAAATATGTAATAAACATCTCATGTATTGCACAAGTATATAACAACATATATGTTTAGAACATTGCCCAGGGAGATAAAAAATTAACCATCAACTTCTTTCTGTTCATGTAGTCCAGGGGTGGGGAAATTCTGGCCTGTGGGCCACATAACTCTTATACATTTTATAGATCCATCTCACACTTCCCATTATTTAGAAGCCATTTGTCACTATAATGATTTTGAACACAGTTGTGCCTTAACAGCTATATTCATTAAACCTACCTGGTTCTGTGACTGTTTTAGGTTTCTCAATTTCCATAGAGTCTGGATTTTCAGGTATTTCTTGAATATCATCCTCTGCAAATCCAGTATCTGGGCTGCTGGTTGGTTTATCATCATCTTCATGACTCAGGGATGGTGAAGCTTCTCTCTTACTTATCTCTAAAACAGCTGCTAGGAGCTCTTCTTCGCTCATTCCATCAAATCCTGAGTTTTCTAATTCAGACTTATCAGGTTCTATTCTGCATGATTTTGAATCCTGAAGTAGAGAGTTACTTTTAGAGAAAACCTGAATGACTACAAATATAGCAATCTTAGAGTTTAAAGTGAGAAGTTAATTTTATTTCTAAAAAGCTTCCTTTCTTTGATGCTTTGGGTTCAGTTCTTATTCTTTGAATAAATGAATAAAATAAAAATACAAGTATATTAAAAAATAAATACACACACATATATAAAATTAAACAGTTGCATGAGATGATGCAAACTCCTAGAAAAGTTTGTATCTTCAAAGTATTAACTATCATTATGTGTCAAGATAGGAAATAATGTAGTTATGCTTTCACACACATTATTTAAACTTTTAGTTTTTGTGGTTAGTCTGTTGTAAAACATTTACTCTGGTTTCATCATATTAGCGATTAGTATCAAAATAAAGCAAGTAATTATTTGAGGACCAATATGTAAAAGCTTTGAAGGAAGCCCTGCCCCGGTAGTTCAGTTAGAGCATTGTCCCAATATGTGAAGGTTGCGGGGGTCAATCTCTGGTCAGGGCACATACAGGAATCAACCAGTGAATGCACAAATAAGTGGAACAACAAATCGATGTTTTTTCTCTCCCTTCCTCTCTCTCTCTCTAAAAAAAAAAAAAATCAATAAATAAAAATTTAAAAATAAAAGTAGCTTTGAAGGTTTACAGGAGAAAGTATTTTATCTAAAACTTCATTTCTTAAAAGTCCTGTAAACAACCAAAGTGCCTATCAATGGATGAATGAGTAAAGAAGATGTAATATACATATATCTTATTCAACCATAAAAAAGAAGAAAATCTTGACATTTTCAACAACATGGATGGACCCTGAAGGCATTATGCTAAGTGAAACAAGTCAGACAGAGAAAGACAAATACCACAGGGTCTCACTTACTAATATATGTGGAATCTAAAAAAATAAACAAAAAAACCCAAGCTCATAGATATAGAGAAGATTGGTGATTGCTAGATGAGGGTGGTGTATGTGTGTGTGATATATATAAAATGGGTGAAGGGGGTCAAAAGGTACAAACTTCCAGTTATAAAATAAATATGTCCTGGGATGTAATGTACAGCATGGTGACTACAGTTAATAATCTTGTATTGCATATTTAAAAAATATATATTTTTATTGATTTCAGAGAGGTAGGGAGAGGGAAAGAGATATAGAAACATCAATGATGAGACAGAATCATTGATCAGCTGCCTCCTTCATGCCCACTACTGGGGATTGAGCTTGCAACCTGGGCATGTGTCCTGACCAGGAATCAAACCCATGACCTCCTGGTTCATTGTTCGACGATCAACCACTGAGCCATACCAGATGGGCTGTACTGAATATTTGAAAGTTGTGAAGACAGTCAATGTTAAAAGTTCTCATCACAAGAAAAAAATTCGTTTGAGCCTTAGCTGGTTTGGCTTGGTGGATAGAGCGTCAGCCTGAGGACTGAAGGGTCCCGGGTTCAATTCCGGTTAAGGGCACATGCCCGGGTGGCAGGCTCTCTCCCCAGAGGGGGCATGCAGGAGGCAGCCAATCGGTGATTCTTTCTCATCATTGATGTTTCTATCTTTCACTCCCTCTCCCCTCGTCTGTGAAATCAATAAAAAATATATAAAAAATTATTTTGGTAATTATGTATAGTGATGAATGTTAGCTAGACTTATTGTGGTAATCATTTCACAATATGTACAAATATCAAGTCCTTATATTGTACACCTGAAATGTAATACAATATTATTTGTAATTAGAGGCCCGGTGCACAAAAATTTGTGCACTGGGGGAGGGGGGTAGGGGGGGGAGGTGTCCCTCAGCCCGGCCTGTGCCCTCTTGCAGTCTGGGACCCCTCGGGAGATAACGACCTGCTGGCTTAGGCCTGCTCCCGGGTGGCAGAGGGCAGGCCCAATACCTAGGTGCAGCTCCTGGTCGGGCTCAGAGCAGAGCTGATTGGGGAGTTGGGGCGCTGCCCCGTCATGCACAGAGCAGGGCGGATTGGGAGGTTGCGATGCCACCCTCAGTCACGCTCAGGGTAGGGCCTATTGGGGGGTTGGGGCACCGCCCCCTGTCACACTCAAGGCAGCGTCGATGGGAGGTTGCGGCACCACCCCCTGTCACGCACAGAGCAGGGCCGATCAGGGGGTTGGGGAGCTCACCCCTGTCACGCACAGAGCAGGGGCCATAAGGGGGTTGAGGAGCTCCCCCCTGTCACTCACAGAGTAGGGCCGATAGGGGAGTTGGGGCACCGCCCCCTGTCACACACAGAGCAGGGTAGATCAGGGGGTAGGGGCGCCGCACCCTGTCAAACTCAGGGCAGGGCCGATGGGGAGGTTATGGCTCTACCCCGTCACACACACAGCAGGGCCCGTGGGAGGCGGTTGGGGCGCCGCCC
Organism: Myotis nattereri; assembly: GCF_964212035.1. Classification (NCBI taxonomy): domain Eukaryota; kingdom Metazoa; phylum Chordata; class Mammalia; order Chiroptera; family Vespertilionidae; genus Myotis; species Myotis nattereri. The sequence continues at coordinate 21,941,649 of NC_138082.1, forward strand.
TCTATCACCCACAGAGCAGGGCCGATCAGGGGGTTGGGGCGCCGCCACTCTCACACTCAGGGCAGGGCCGATGGGGAGGTTATGGCTCTATCCCGTCACAGAACAGGGCCCGTGGGGGGTGGGGGGTTGGGGGCACCGCACTCTGTCACACACAGAGCCGCAGGGCGATCAGGGGGTTTGGGCGCTGCCCCGTCATGCTGATCCCGGTGCCGGAGGCCTCGCGGCTCCGCTGATCCTGGTGCTGGGAGGCATATTACCCCTTTACTATATAGGATAGAGGCCTGGTGCACGGGTGGGGGCCGGCTGGTTTGCCCTGAAGGGTGTCCTGGATCAGGGTGGGGGTCCCCACTGGGGTGCCTGGCCAGCCTGGATGAGGGGATGATGGCTGTTTGCAGCTGGTCACACACCCTTCAGGGTGGGGGTCCCCACTGGGGTGCCTGGCCAGTCTGGGTGAGGGGCTGAGGGCTGTTTTCAGGCTGGCGTGTGACCCAACTGCTCCCAACCGCTCCCTTTTTTCTTTTTTATTCTGGGCCAGCTTTAGCTCTGAGGCTTGGCTCCAGCTCTTAGGCCTCGGCTGCTGAAAGCAGGTATCTGGTTTGTTTGGGTTCTATAATCGAAATACTGTTTCAACTCTAGCTCTGAGATCCCAGTTGGCTGAAAGCAGGTTTCTGGGGTTTTGTTTAGCTTCTATATTTGTAACAATGTTTCAAACTGCAAGCTCAGAGGCCGGCAGTGGCAGGCGGGGAACGTAGGAGTCCTCTGTCACTGAAGCAAGCAAGCCTCATGTTCGCTTCAGGCTGCCTGGCTGCCGGCTGCCATCTTGGCTGGTAGTTAATTTGCATATCACCCCGATTAGCCAATGGGAAGGGTAGCGGAGGTACGGCTAATTACCATGTTTCTTTTTTATTAGATAGGAGGATTACATCTCAATTAAAAAAGTCTCAATCCAACTTTAAACAGACTGGTTTTGTAGCTATAGAAAGCACATTCTAAAATTAGTGTTGGAGACTTTCAGTCAAGATGGCAGTGTAAGTAAACTCTGTATTTGCATTCTTCCACAACCACACTGAAGTAACAACTAAACTACAGAACAACCATCAGAACCACGTGAAATCTGAATGAATGGAAGTGCTACAACTAGGGAATTAAAGAACAAGTCACATAGACTGATAGGATTGGAGATGTGGAATGGGCTGGTCCCACACCCAAACACGACAGATAAAAATCGGGAGGGATATCTCAGCTGCAGAGGTGCCCCCTGAGGAGTGAGGGGTCCTAGCCCCACACCAGGCCCCCCAACTCAATGGTTCCAGTGCCAGGAAGAGAAGTTGCCATGACTTCTGGCTATAAAAATCAGCTGGGATTGAGGCTGAAGGAGAGGGAGGGCTGCTGGAGTCCCAGGCAGTTTCTCTTAAAGGGCCCACATGTAGACTTACTCAGATTCACTCCCACTTGGTAGCAGCCTGAAAAACACCAGAGACATACAGGGGGAACTGCATTGTCTAGCATCATGATGAAAGCTGGAGGGGATGGGGGGAAGGAAAGGGAAGCTTTCTCCAAGACAGAAATGCTGGCAGCGTCCATTGTTCCTTTAATGAGCCCTCCCCACACAGAGCAGGCAGGCAGGCAGCATAACTGAGACTCCATCAACCTGGCTTACACAGTTTGCCCTGCCCTGGTTATTCCCTGAGACCCTGCTCCACCAACTTGCAGGCCCACCCAACCTGTTTCCAGTGGCTTTTCTATATGAGTGGCCTGTCTTGGCTCATGCTTCAGATTTTCCTAAAATCTCTCAAATCTACAACATCTGGTCTCAGGGTGCCCTATATCTCTCACTAAGTGGATCTAGGACCAGCACTATGAATATATATCTGTAGATATAAATACCTATCTATCAGTAATTGAGTCTAAAATAAAAATAAACAAGCAGAACAGAAACAGATTCATACATACACAGAACATTTTGATGATTACCAGAAGGGAGGAGGGTTAAGAGGATGGATGAAAAAGGTAAAGGGATTAAGAAATACAAATTGGTTGTTACAGAACAGTCATGGGGATATAAACTACAGCATAGAGAATATAGTCAATAATACTCTAATAACTATGTATGGGGTCAGGTGGGTGCGAGATTTATTGGGATGATCGCTTACTAGTAGTAAGTTATGTAATGTCTAATCACTGGGGTGTACACCTGAAACTAATATAATAATGCACATCAACTGTAACTGAAAAATAAAGAAAATGATTAAAAACCATAACAACTGGTGTTTGAACAGACCCATTAAGTTTATGATCTATCTTGTGTATTAAGTTTGCTGATGCTGGTTATAAAAGGCATTATTTGTTTGGCTACTAAGAGCTATACAAATCTTTGTCATATATTCTGATAAGAAATTACTTACCTTTTCCACATCTTCCTGCTGTTGTTCACAACCTGTTAATTCACAGAATCTCTGGCTAAGGGCCACAGAGCGTTTTAGTTCATCCTCACTGTCTGAATCAAGGCTCAAAGCCAATGAGCTCTTGGATTTGAAGGGGAAATTCCTGTAATTCAAGGGAAAATAAAAAAACCTATATAAGACTGATAAACACTGTCATTATTTTTTTGAAACTCAAGTCCAAAATAAAACAAAAGCTTTTCCTATATGGAAAATAATGTAACATAAATAAAGATATATCAAAAAGTATACTTAAACATTATTACCTTTGCCCCACTTCAAAAGAGTCATGCTTTGAAAATTAGACAGCTTTTATAATATTATATGTCAATAAACCAATCACTTTGTGCCTTTTTTCTTTTAATGATCAGCCCCAAAGAAGTTTGTTATTGTCTTTATAAAGCAAGTACAGTACTGAATGCATGCAAAGATAGCAATGAATAAATGTTTTGGACAATAGAGTATGAGAACTAATTTTTGAACTTTTAATTTATGATCCATGTACTTTAAAATTAACAGTAACATTCCACTTATCCACTTATATGTAGGTCAGACATCTGGCAACCTCTACCTTCCAGAATACAGGGATTCAAAAGTAAGAAAAAAGGCTTCTGAGGAAGGCAGCATTTCAAAGCCCATATACTTTACTCTTTAGACAGGGACCCGTCTTTCCCAGGAAATGATGTATAAAATAATGTAGCAAGTTCATCAAGAAATGAGAGCTAAGAAATGAGAGAGAATAACCACAAATAGGGCAATAAAGACCTATAAGTCATTTAATGTAAAGGTAAACCGTCTTGTAGAATAATGCCATCTGAGGGCATTATTATATTAAAACACAGTGCAATAACTGATACTCATAATGTTGATTCTAAGTCATTACAATATATTTAAATTATCTTCAATATATTTTACTTAAGAATATAAAGAATTCTGTAAAGTTACAGACTATATAACCACCTAAAATGGTTAAAATTTTTTTAAGATTAATGCTCAAAAAGACAAACTTTAGTTATATAAAAATTCATTTATGTGGAATATCAAATATTCTTCAATGATACTAGATAAGTAAGGTGTTACTGTGTTGGCTTCCAAGTGAGCTGAAAATGAATTAAAGGAAAAAGTGGTAAAGGTCAAAGAGCACAAACTTTCTTTGATGGAGGTTAACATAAATTCATATGCTATACTATGTAAAATATGTAAAATGGAAATTGGAAAAAAGGCATTTAATTTAAAGTGAAAACTGTACATACACATATAGAATGATGGTACCAAGAAATAAGAGGCCACAGTGGAAACCAGGAGAACTGTTTAGCAATGTAGATCAAAGAAAAGAGGCAAGTGGTCAGTGATAATCCCAAACATAGTCTTTGGCTGAGAGCAGCCAGGATATCCCTGCATTTCAGCCGGAACACTTGAATAGTCTCCCATTATGTTTTCAAAAGAGTTTTTAAAAATAACTGAGAAATAGCCAATTAACCATCTTTACTTCTCATTTCTGATTTAATGCTCACCAAGCAAAACTGAACATGTTAAATTTGTTTATCCACATGAATACTTGGCTGAATGAGGCTGACACCTGGCTATCAATATACCAGGGTCAAATGTGATGACAAAGGACACTGTAGACAATCCAATGGTGTTCTGCTTCATAACTCAGCCTCTTTTAAGTTTGATCGGCATGACAGGTCTTCTAGGGCCTAATCATCCTTTATTGACCAATTCTCAAATTCTCATACCAATAGACCCTGGAGAACAGATGACCATGCCAAGTATAATGATGCTCAATGAAACCATCTCTTTCTTGAAACTACAGTGATCTGGTACATAAAGAGTGCATTCCATTTAATAGTTACTATATTCACAGAAGGCAGCTTGCCTGTAGTAATGAAAAATATTCATCCTGTAAATGCATCACTTGCTCACTTTCTAAGCAGCCAAGTGGTATTGCTCATTTGTATCTTGAGAACGGGCAAGAGTATTCATATCGGTACCATTTCTAGTCATGTTAGTCATCTGGTTTTAATTGCACTGAAAAATAATTAACAGGAGGAAAAGAAGATAGCAATTCCCAAATGTCATTTTATGGTTATATAAGCCCCCCCAAAGCCCTTAAACAACAAAAATGTCTCTTTTCTAAAAGTATGTTGGGACATCAAATTTTTAGAAAAACTAATTTTAAAGACCAATGACAAGCATTTAGACATTTAAAATTGTCTAATCAAGAAACTGTGGTTCTAGTTTAATCATAGAGGAGGTATATTTAAAAAAAGTATTTGTGTCTCATCTTGGACAAACTTTTGGACTTAAGCAAAAAATAAAAAAATGAAACATTTGTAAAGCAGGTACATTCCAATGTGTGTTTGTTTTCTGTCTCCTTTCAGAATAGCTTCAGTTCAGTGTCTAAGACAAGAAGTCCCAGATTGGCTAGCAACAAGTAAAAAGATATTTTTGATATCTCCCATGTTATCCTTGAGGGATGGTGCTTTACACCAACATGGGTTATTTCAGCCCTTCAATCCTCAACATTCCTCATCATCAGTCAATTTCTAGAGAAATAGGATGAAAATATTACATATTAACAGATGATTTTAAATGTTTTAGAACAAAATCCTGAGACGATCATCTCAAATTGCTTCACTGTTAAAAACTTGTTTTACCCCAGATTATAGTTTAAAGCAGAATCAAGAAAATTCCAAAGTATAGTAATACAGAGCAGTCATCATGCAAAAAGAGAAACAATAAAGGGGAGGGAATAATTTTGGAAATTAGGGTAAGCCAAATCCTTAAAAATACAAATTTTGGGTACACAAGACATATAACTCACTTTGAAGGTGTAGAAGGGCTGGTGATGCAGGAATTCACCATTTGAGAGGCTTTCAATGGTCTAGAACTATCAGAAAATTAGAAAATATACAATGTATACAATTATATTATTAAAAATATATATTTAATTTACAAAATGAATTATTCTGAACTATAGACCCATATCTATCCTCTTGAAAAGCAAATAATTATACTACTTTTACTAGCAATAGAGGCCAAAGGAGAAAACAAAATACTATCTCTGGCCCAGCTGGTGTGGCTCAGGGTTTGAGCATCAACCTATGAATCAGGAGATCATTGTTTGATTCCTAGTCAGGGTACATGCCCAGGTTTTAGGCTCGATCCACAGTAGGGGGTGTGCAGGAGGCAGCTGATCAATGATTCTCATTACTGATGTTTCTCTCTCTCCCTCTCCCTTCCTCTGGGGGCGGGGGGGGGGGGAGGTAGGGGAGATTACACACACACACACCCACACACACACACACACATATGTATTAGAGGCCCGGTGCATGACATTCATGCACTTGTGGGGTGGGGCGTCTCTCAGCCAGGCCTGCACCCTCTCGTAGTTGGACATCCTCTGAGGGGTCCTTAGCACTGCTAGGGAAGCAGGAGCCTTGCGGAGGCGGGACAGGCTCCTGCCGCAGCCACTGTGCTCACCATCCATGAGCCCGCTGGCGAGCCCAGCTTCTGGCTGAGTGATGCTTCCCCTGTGGGAGCACACTGACCACCAAGGGGCAGCTCCTGCATTGAGCATCTGGTCAGTGCGCGTCATAGTGACCGGTCTTTCCGCCATTCAGTCGATTTGCATATTAGCCTTTTATTATATAGGATATATATATAAATAAAATACTATCTCTGGCCTTTCCTTGATCTAATGACCTAAATAAACAGCATTGGAAACAAAGTCAAATGTAAATGAAGTCGAATGTAACGCATATGAACAACTTGGGAAAAATTATCTTGTCCCAGTTCTTTACTTTTAAGCAATAAAATAGTAATAGCTCTCATTTTTTGAGGACTTACTAGACGTCAGCCACTGGAGTAAGAATGCGTGTGTTTCACAGCATTTAACGTTGACAACCACCCGATTATTTTCCCTACAGCTAAGTCAAGGAATTTGTCCAAAGTCTTAAAGCTATTAAATTACAGAGTCAGAGAGCCTGTTTTCAGGCCTGGTATGATTCATAAAGAGCCTACATTGATAGGCTGATATAGTGCTACTGCCAGCCAGAAAGAGTAACAACTCTACCAGCAGAAGGCAGTTGCACCAAGTAAAAAAACAACGAACAAAAACAAACAAAAAACACACCCACAAAACCCACATCTACTCCAAAGAAAGGCCGTAAGACAAAATCCAGAAACATTAAGAATCTCTGGAACAGGTTTTATTAGTATATCCGTTAAGGTCTTTAATATATACTTATAAGATGTAGTATACATTTCAATTATTAAACCAAGGAGAAAGACATTTTTACGAAACAGTATCAATTCACGTTAGCAAATGTTCATCCACTTTCTGAAATGTCTTTTATTCCACTTTAGCCAAGAAATCTGGCTTTTCCGGTGTACTAACCATATGACTTTAAGAAAATTACTTAATCTCCTTGGGTCTCCTCTGTAAAATTAAGAGTTTAGACAAAATCTCTAAAGTCCTTTTCAACTCTAAAGTCCTAAACTTTATGACTCTCTCAAACTAGAGTCCAAGTATAAAAAGGAACTACATTATATGGTTCCAAAGTAATACAAGTATGCAGAAGAAAGAGCAGTATTCAGAAAGTCCTAAGGTTTTTCTTGCATTTTACGATGAAGCAAAATTAAAGGTTACTTCTTTTCTCATGTAAAAATTTCTAGGAGCCACTGAAGTTCTTTACTCCCACTGGTAATAATACATTTATGAAGACAAAATCTATTTTTGGGGCCCCAGCATAACATTCAATATAGTGTTTCCCAAATTTCCATACCCCAAAGAGCCAGAAAGGCTTTTGGTAAAAATATTGATTCCCAAGTCCTATCTTAGAACTAATGAAACAGAACTTCTAAGGAACACAGGAGTCAGTATTTTATGTTCAGATAATGCATATGAGCATGCAAATTAAGTTTATATTCCTAACATATATCACACTGTGTTCTAGTGATCTAAAATCGTTAAGAGTTATTACCTAAAGAGGTAACTTTTTATGAAAGGCAACTAATGTACTTGGAAAATTTTTGAATAAGCACTTTATTACTTCAATTGATTACAATTACTTCAATCAGGCAGTAATTTAACACAAAATCTCCAAATAAAGCAAAATTAAAATTTCCTTCTTGGTCTGATTTTACCTGGGAGCTGTGTTATCTAGCTTAGTCATTCTTTTGATCAGACACTACAGGCTTTCCACATTATTATTATTATTATTATTATTTTAAGCCTTTCTACTTTAAAAGCAAAGGCAAAGAAATTCTCTCTTAAGGACTTACATTGCCATATGCGCACTCCAACCGAGAGTGAAGGGTGGTTTTGTACTTTCAGTGCAATGAGATGACAGGGTCAGGTATCTTGGAATGATGACTTGCTGCCCAATCTTGTTGTTAAGTGAGAGAGTAATATTGAAGCTATACCGCTTCAAATGAAGAATGAGGATCCTAAAAACAGGAGACGATGACGTCACTAGTTTGTACATAATAAAGGTAGCTCTGTCATTCGTGAAAAAAGATCACAGCAACTAGCCATGTTAAATAGCTCTTGATTTAAAGAATACATTTGATCAAACTAAAGATTTGGCCAAAGAACATTTACTGCATATCTGCTATGTGCTAGGCAGTGTGTTAAGTAGTAAGAATAGAAATAAAAATAAAACAGTGGCATTGGGTGGATTTAGGTAAAATACTTACAATGTTCCTAGAAAAACAAAATACACACAAAAAAACCCCACATCAGGCAAGAACGCTATATTTTTAAATGCTAATATTGATAACTGGGTTAAATTCTTAAATTTAATGTTATATAGTTTTAAAAAATAGGTGTTATATAAACACTGATAATTTTAATTAAAGCATTAAACAGCCCTATGTTGGATGGTAAACACTGGTTTTTGACAAGCTGATTTTTTTTCCTTGTTCATCCTTACCTGAGGATATTTTTTCCATTGATTTTTAGAAAGAGTGGAAAGGAAGATGAGAGACAGAGAAAGAGAGAAACACTGATGTGAGAGAGACACACTGACTGGTTGCCTCCCACACACACCCTGACAGGGGCGGGGGATCGAGCCTGCAACTAAGATATGTGCCCTTGACCAGAATTGAGTCCAGGACCCTCAAGTCCACAGGCTTATGCTCTAACCATTGTGCAACCGGCCAGGGTAACAAGATAATTTTTGATAAGAAGTAGGCTTATTTCATTAGAACTTTCTGTGAAAAAAGCTAAGGCAAACAGAAAAAAATTTTCTCTACTTAAAAGTTCTACAAAATTTCATGGCACATCTGGTTTGTGGGTCTGAAAAGGCTTTTAGATCTATAAAAACACTTCTTCTTAATTGCTACTGTGGCAACCTTTCATCTCTAATACAGAACATAATCTTTGCTTGATGGACTAGATATAGTTCATAGTGTACAAGAACACTTTAACAAGTGAATTTCAGAACTTTATGGGAATAAACCTCAATTCTGCAAAAATAATGTCTGATTTATGGAAAACAGTTTCATTTCTTACCATATACATATACCTTCATCACAGAAGTCACGAACTGAAAAATCTGTAAATTAAAGTTATCAACTGTATTTTTCTTTTAAAAGTATGCTAGAATTCCTAACCTTCACATTCACAACTTGAGAAAACACAAGGATACAACTGATGTGAAGAAATTGTCTAATTTGCTGATAATTAGAAATGTAAGCATTCAGAAGTCTAACTGCAATACAAAACTATTATGAGATGTCAAATATTTTGACTAACTCTTCAAATAATCATACCAAAATAAAAGGCAATATGAAAGACAGATGATACAGTTAAAAATCACTGATTTACAAAGATGAGGTAGACTAGAAATGAACAGATTTCTAAAAAAATTTTTAAGTACATTAGAAAGATATTTTTATTGATTTCAGAGAGGAAGGGAGGGAGAGATCATCAATGATGAGAGAGAACCACTGATCAGCTGCCTCCTGCATGCCACCCACCAAGGATTGAGCCTACAACCCGGGCATGTGCCCTGACTGGGGATCGAACTGTGACCTCCTGGTTCATAGGTTGATGCTCAACTACTGAACCACACCAGCCAGGTAGATTTGATAAAGATACCAGACCCTTCAAAAATAGTAGTTGATTGGCTTTAATAGTAAAATGAACAAAAACAAAAAAAGTACAATATTAAGACTTATGATACAAAGGCTTCTATTTCATGTAAGTTTGGAATAAATTAACCTTTAACATATGTGACCTACCAGAAAGAAAAAAAACTAAGAAGATAAATTCCCCTCAGTATTTTTTCCTACCAATTGAAAGACCATATAGCTAGACAGCTAGAAAGGGAATACATTCAGCTGGCCAGGTGAAACAAGTATTTTTAATTGTACACCGGTTTCATTCACTAATGACAGCTGGTAATAATCTTTTGCCTTAATATTTGTCCCCTCCCACCCTCCTGCCTTAAGACACTCACAAATAGCAAAGAACAAATTCTTTGTTATGATTTAGAAAGTCATTTCTTTAAAAAATATTTCATTTTCTAGAAAGGAGCAAAAGAACTAGGCTCTAGAGCAGTGATGGAGAACCTATGGCATGCATGTCAGAGATGACACGCAAACTCATTATTTTGGTTGATTTTTCTTTGTTAAATGGCATTTAAATATATACATAAATACCAAAAATATAAGTCTTTGTTTTACTATGGTTGCAAATATCAAAAAATTTCTATATGTGACACGGCACCAGAGTTAAGTTAGGGTTTTTCAAAATACTGATATGCCGAGCTCAAAAGGTTCGCCATCACTGCTCTAGGGGCTAGGTTCCAGAAACTCCATACTTAATTTTTTTTTTTTAATATATTTTATTGATTTTTTACAGAGAGGAAGGGAGAGGGACAGAGAGTTAGAAACATCGATGAGAGAGAAACATCAATCAGCTGCCTCCTGCACACACCCCACTGGGGACGTGCCCGCAACCAAGGTACATGCCCTTGACCGGAATCGAACCCGGAACCCTTGAGTCCGCAGGCCGACGCTCTATTCACTGAATCAAACCGGTTAGGGCACTTAGTTAATTCTTATTGTTACAGAAAACTTACCAACTTATAAGAGCCTTTGAATAAAGAAATACACAAATTGCAGAAAAGTACTCTTCCTATTTTATTTTCACACTCAGATATATGTGTCTGTAGCAGATTTTTACTGAAAGTTTGGGATAAGAGAGGGAGGGGCTACAGCACAACACAAGAAAAAAAATTATAATTGAATGTTATACATTATTTAATTAAAAAACTACTAGTATTCACTATCATTATTCCCAAGTTTCACCAGTCAAGTCCTCTCGTTGCCATCACTTGGGACTCTGAAGTTCCTTCAACATTCCAAACCCTCCTCCTGTCTTCTCCATTCTAGCTTTCTATCCTCTACCCTCTTCATATCTCAGCTCTACTGACCTTCTTTACCAATCCACTCTGGTAAACCTCACTTATTCAGTAATATTTGTAAGTACTTTAAAAAAGAAAAATGAAAGAGCAATTAATTTTACCTGGGTAGCCTGTTAAATTTGTGCCTGACAAGAGCACACTTCCCACTACACTTCTCACAGGAATACTCAATTTCTTCTGCCTGTAAAAAGACAAGAAGGAAAAATAAAGAAGCATAAAGTTGAATTAGTATTATCCCATTAAATGCTACTAATTTTCTTTAGTCATACTACTTCAGTGGCTTGACAGCTCCGACCAGTTTGTATCCACAAACCTAACTAAATTAAGACCTAATGCTCAAAATATAGTTATAATAACATGCCCTATTTCAGAATTCCTAATTCCCTTTTTTACAAAGGAAACATCTCAATTTATGATAGTAACTCAATTTATGATAGATTCTACGGTAGCAGATTCTCAACCTTTTCCCCATGAATACATACACAAGAACCACTGCCAAGAGTATATCTAACATTTGGCCATAGCAGAGATAAGATCACCTTCAGGTTAGGCGGAGTTCCTGGTCTGTTAGGTGTAACTCTACCCCTTTCTTATAATGGAACTCAATCTTCTGGTAACAGCCCACTAAGAACAACTGCTCTAAAGGACCAAAGTTTGGGGTGGATAGCATTACCTAGAGAAAACTGAAACAAGAAATCCTTAAAAAATGGGGGTAAAGATACACAGGAAAAGCTTCAAATTCTATGATAATAGTAGGAATAGCAAGGAATGATTAAAGCAAAAAGAAAAGCAGAGTATTTATCATTGGGTGGAGCTAAATATTACTCATTTAAAGAAAAGAAGTTTTTTAACCTTAGGAAGACAATTCTGCCCATTTGCTACAACAAAACAAGAAACACTATTTTAAAGACAAAGGGTAATCCTGGCAAATTTCCTTAAGTTATAAGGACTGCTACACAACAGGACCAATTATGCCTCAGATTATCTGTAACAGTATTTCACAGACACAAATATTTATTTACAGCATTAGGTAAACATGACTTCTGTGTTGTTTCTAAGAGTACATACAACCTAAGAAAAGCAAAGAGCATTTTTTATTCCTCAGATCTTAGTATACTCACTTATATAGTGTCTCCAATTTTAATCCACATTACCAAATTTTAGCATGTGTCACTTCCTAGGCTTCAAATTAATATTTGTTTACAAATAACTGCTTCTAAGGTTTAAAACACTTCCTGTTGAGTCAGATGTATAATCTATTTAAGCAATCAATCTTCTTCAATGAGTTAACAATTAGATTTATCAAGCTTTTAAAAATATTTATAAATATTTCTCATTTGTTTTCCCTCAAGTAATTTTGTCCAAATTCTGCCTTAAAGAAACCAACTTCAAATATAATTATATATGATATATAAAATTTAGTTATGGAAAAATACCAAAATATATTACTTACCCTAAAGAAAAGATCAAGAGAATCTTGAACTGAACGCAGAGGGAGTGGCTTTTTCCTTCGAGGAAGGTCGATGGAGAGGTCATTAAACTGTTCTCTTTTGGGAATAATCTCTCCACATCTGTAAAAGAAGACAAATCTAAGCATTCAGAAACCTAACTGCAATACAAAATAAATACAAATATACTTCAGGAACACTGCTCCCCCACAGTGTATAAACAGGCTATGATTAAGCATAAGAAATATACACATTTAAGACACATTACTTTAACCCTTATTAAATCACAGGTATCCGACCGGTGTTGGTCAGTGGCTGAGCATTGACCCATGCACCAAGAGGTCACTTGGTTTGATGCCTGGTCAGGGCACATGCCCAGGGCTGTGGGCTCAAAACCCAGTAAGGGGCATGCAGGAGGCAGCCGATCGATGTTGATGTTTCTCTCTCATCGATGTTTCTAGCTCTCTCCCTTCCCCTCTATTTCTAAATTCAAAAAAAATATATATATCCAAAAAAATCAACACAAAGGGTAATCCTGGCAAGTATTTAAGTACTTTCTTGAAATGTGAAAAGGCCCTGAGGTACCAAGATTCTGGCATTTTTTAAAAAAAGGTTAGAACAGAATGAACAAGGGGAAGAGTAATAGGAGATGAAGCTAGAGAGTAAACTGGGGGAGAGGGGTTAATCAAAGGCAAATCCTAAGAAGTTTTGTAGATCATAGTAAGGATTTCAGCTTTTATTTTAAGGGTTACAAGCAGAGGGTTGACATGAACTAATTTCCATTAAAAATTTATCACTTTGACTAATGTGTTTAAAATAGACCACAGAGAGACAAGAACAGAAAGACACCAGTTTAGAAGGAACTGCAACAATCCAGGCAAGAGATGATAGCAGCTTAGTCCAAAGTAGTGGCAATAGAGGTGGTAAGAAGGGGTCAGATTCTGGATGTACTGTGAAGAATTGAAAGGATGTGCTGAGAATTAGATGTAGGGGTGCAAGAGAAAGAAAAGAATTAAGATATACACCACATTTCTGGAACTGTCATTACTGAGACAGACTGCAGAAGGAAGTTTTATGAGGAATATTAAGTACTTAATTTTAGATATTTTAAGTTCTTCAAATGAAAAATTCATAATTCTTTTTAAAAAAAATATATTTTATTGATTTTTTACAGAGAGGAAGGGAGAGGGATAGAGAGCCAGAAACATCGATGAGAGAGAAACATCGATCAGCTGCCTCCTGCACACTCCCTACTGGGGATGTGCCCGCAACCAAGGTACATGCCCTTGACGGGAATTGAACCTGGGACCCTTGAGTCTGCAGGCTGACGCTCTATCCACTAAGCCAAACCGGTTTGGGCAAGAATTCATAATTCTTCATATTCAAGAATACATGAACATATTGAAATGCCATGTAATAATTGAAAACTGGTAGATTTAAACTATAATACTTTAAAAATTAGGTACATTTGGCAAACTGGCCAAACTAACTTATAGTCAGAAGAGACAGAAGCTAAAAATAAAAAATTACAATATGAGGAATAAGGTATATAATATCTTCCTTCAGCCAGAAACTACTTTGTGGTTAAAGAACTGTGTTTTTTTTTCTTTTTTAAAAAATATATTTTTATTGATTCAGAGAAGGGAGGAGAAACATCAATGATGAGAGAGATTCAGTGACTGGCTCTCTCCTGCACGCCCTCTACTGGGGATCTGCCCACAACCCGGGCATGTACCCTTGACTGGAATGGAACCCAGGACCCTTCAGTTCACAGTCTGACACTCTATCCCAGCCGTGGGCAAACTACGGCCCGCGGGCTGGATCCGGCCCGTTTGAAATGAATAAAACTAAAAAAAAAAAAAGAACGTACCCTTTTATGTAATGATGTTTACTTTGAATTTATATTAGTTCACACAAACACTCCATCCATGCTTTTGTTCCGGCCCTCCGGTCCAGTTTAAGAACCCATTGTGGCCCTCGAGTCAAAAAGTTTGCCCACCCCTGTTCTATCCACTGAACCAAACAGGCTAGGGCTAAAGAACTGTCTTAAAGAAAATTATTAATAAAGCAACTAAGTCATGGTCTTTGAGGAGATAGTTGTACCACAGTGGCTGTGGCCCCACAGAAACTTGTTGACTACAGACTTGGCAAACTCCTGGGCCACTGTTCAGCCTGGCGTGCCTACATTCTGTGAGTCACGTAGTTTCATGCACTGATGCACACACCTCAACTAAACACCTGACATTTGGGTGCTGCGCCTGACAGATGCTGTTGGCACAGCACTGGAGCCACCTCTTTGATATCATCTTCTTTCTTCCTGTGCTGCCTGTGGCCATTTCTATCAGAGGCAACTGAAATTTTTCTATAAAAATAAATTTGGTTGCCCTAGCCCAGGGATGGGCAAACTTTTTGACTCGAGGGCCACAATGGGTTCTTAAACTAGACCGGAGGGCCGGAACAAAAGCATGGATGGAGTGTTTGTGTGAACTAATATAAATTCAAAGTAAACATCATTACATAAAAGGGTACGGTCTTTTTTTTCAATAGTTTTATTCATTTCAAACGGGCCGGATCCGGCCCGGGGGCCGTAGTTTGCCCACGGCTGCCCTAGCCAGTATGGCTCAGTTGGCTGAGCATTATCCTGTGCACCAAAAGGTCACTGGTTTGATCCCCGGTCAGGGCACATACCCAGGTTGTGGATACAATGCTCAGTTGGGCACATATGGGAGGAAACAGATTGATGTTCCTCTCTTCCCCCTCTCCCTTCCTCTCTTTCAAACCAATAAAGACATGCACCAAGAGGTTGCTGGTTCGATTCTCAGTCATGGCACATGCCCAGATTGTGGGCTCGATCCCGGTGAGGGGCGTGCAGAAGGCAGCTGATCAATGTTCCTCTCCCACATCCATGGTTCTTTTTCTTTCTTCCTCTCTCTAAAAAAATCAATAAAAATAATATTTTTTAAACCTTTGTTTCTCTTTCTGACTTGAACAAATTTTGTTTGGAAAGTGCACTGGGTCCTGGCTGGATGGCTCAGTTGGTTAAGTGTCATTCTGTACACCAAAAAGTGGCAGGTTCGATTCCTGGCCAAGGCACATACCTGGGTTGCGGGTTTGACCCCTGGTTGGGGCACATATGGGAGGCAACTAGTTGCTGTTTCTCTCTCACATCGATGTTTCTCAGATCAATGTTTCTCCTCCCTAACCATCGCTCTCTAAAATAAATATCTTCAGGTGAGGATTAATAAAAAAAGTGCATTAGAAGGGAAGGATGGCAGTCTATCATATTATTAACTGCTGATGGGTTTTCCAGCTTTTACAAGAAGATGAGCTGAATTTGTAAGACCTGGGCTTTTTCTTTTAAAAAATAATTTATCCACTGGAGGAAAAAAGGCTAAAGAAAGCATGAAGGCAACAAATGTCACAGACTGGTGACATAGCGCAATTTACAATAGCTAAGAACTGGAAACAGCCCAGGTGCCCATCAGTAGATGAATGGATAAAAAAGCCGTGGTACATTTACACCATACTGTGCAGCAGTAAAAAAAAAAAAAAAAAAAAAAAAAAAAGAACCTCTTACCCTTTGAGGCCACATAAAGAGATCTGGAGAGTATTATGCTAAGCAAAATAAGCCAGTCAAAGAAAGACAAATATCACATGATCTCACTCATATGTGGAATCTAATGAACAAAACAGACTGATGAAAAGAATAGATCCAGAGATATAGAAGCATAAAACAGACTGATGGCTCTCAGAGGGAAGGCGGGGTAGGGGAGTTGATGGGGAGAGATTAACCAAAGAACTTATATGCATAATCAATGGACACAGACAATAGTGTGGTAAAGGCCTAGGGTGTGAGGTGTGGGGTGGAGGGCGTTAATGGGGGGAAAAAAGGGGACATCTGTAATATTTTCAACAATAAATTTTTAAAAGTTAAAAAAAGTCACGGACTAGTAATACAAAACTACCATCTTTAGTGTCCACATTTCACATGGTTATTCAAAATTCTAGTAAAAAATACTAGAATGTTCTAGCTGAGAGACCTCAGTGAACACTACATTTTGAGCAAACCAAGAAAAACAGACAAATATGGAAGCCAAAGAATGGAGAGCCAATATATGGGTATTGAGTATTTCTAAAAAAAAATTTCAGAATAAAAGAAAAGTAGTATTTAGAGACTAGTTTCCTTGAACTGAAGAAAACTCCAAATCTTCAGATGAAAAAGCTCCATCATGTTAAAAGCAAAATTAACAAAAAGTGTCTAGATCTAGATGTAAACTAGTGAAAAATGCTAATTTCCAATAAATAAGGAAGATTTTCAGGAAGAAAAAGATTATCCAGAAAATCAGGTTTCTCCCAAGTTACATCTAGTAACAAGATACAATGAAACAGCCCAGTCTACGTGGCTCAGTGGTTGAGCATCGACCTATGAACCAGGAGGTCACAGTTCAATTTCCAGTCAGGGCATATGCCTAGTTTTCGGGCTCGATCCCAAGTAGGGGATGTGTGCAGGAGGCAACCAATCAATGACTCGCTCTCATCATTGATGTTTTTATCTCACCCTCTCCCTTCTTCTCTGAAATCAATTAAAAAAATTTAAAAAGATACAATGAAACAGTTTGCATAATATGTTGAAGGATAAGGCTATATGTGACTGAATAATCCTGTATTAAGTCATGTATTAAAGTCACAAAATTAATTCTCACTAATACAGGGGCTGTGAAGAATTCTACTCTCGCTGAAAAATTGTATTCAGATATGTGCTACCAATAACTGGAAAATTAATCAAAACAGAACCTTTTGATGTGATACAATGAACATGGAAATTAAATTTAGAAAGTAAATTTGAGTAACTAATGTAAATATGGTTAAAAAGCATTGCAGAAGTTAAAAATAATTCAAATTTTGATCTATTTTATAAAAACCCATTTTTAATAAAATCAATTTGGTTCAATAAAATAAGCAATAGCAAGTTTTTTCAGGATAAAAAGAACAAGTATTCCCAGATAACTTGATATTCCACACAGCCCTAGCCGGTTGGCTCAGTGGATAGAGTGTCAGCCTGCAGAGTGAAAGGCCCCAAATTCAATTCTAGTTAAGGGCATATGCCCTGGTTGTGGGCTCGATCCCCAGCAGGGGACTTGCAGGAGGCAGCCAATCAATGATTTTTCTCTCATCACTGATGTTTCTATCTCTCTTCCCCTCTCCCTTCCTCTCTGAAATCAATAAAAATATATGAAAAACAAACAAAAAAAGCACACACACAGTAGATCAAAATGAACTGTTATCACTAAAGCATATGGCAAAATATTTAAGTACTTTTTAGTTCTCGCCCCAACAAGCATTTTTACAGAAAATAGTAACACTAAAAAAAGATGTCTGTATTTCTGTTTTTCCCATGACATGGGAAGGAAAATGTGGTAAGAATTAAAACCCTTCAAAAGAGTTTCAATCACTTGCCATTAAAATTAAAAGGAGCCCTAGCCAGTTTTGCTCAATGGATAGAGCATTGGCTTGAGGACTAAAGGATTCCAGGTTTGATTCTGGTCAAGGGCACATGCCCGGGTTGCAGGCTCGATCCTTAGTAGGGGGCATGCAGGAGGCAGCTGATCAGTGATTCTCTCCCATCATTGATGTTTCTATCTCTCTCTCCCTCTCCCTTCTTCTCTGAAATCAATAAAAACATATTTAAAAAAAAAAAAGAATTAAAAGGAAAAACAGATTTCTTGGAGACTACTTACGCTTTACAGATAATGGAGTGTTGAACCTCAAACTCCAAATTAGTAATAACAGGGCAAGTGTATACTCTAGTGGCTGAAATATCTGGTGAATTTTCTTCTCCAGGAACAGGTTCAGTCTTCCAAGTTTTATTTAATTTTTCCATATCCTCTTTTAGCTGGTCTAAGCACTGACTTAGAAATTCATGAGCATCCTAAGAAGGTATAACATCTTTAATCAGATCAAAACATTTTTTATCACAATAATAGCTTATCAACATTATGATTTATAAAACTAAGCACTTGGGAGTCAATAACACTATATTAAAAAGTAACATAGAGATTTACTCTAATGATTTACTCTACATATTTTCTGAATAAGAACAAATGATGAATTATATATTCTTTACTATCAGTGAGATTAGCAAGAATAATGGAATCACTTCTTACTTCATTTTTTTAAAAAAAATTAAAAAAAAAGCCTTTGTAGGTAAAATACCCCAAGTTCCTTCACTGACAGAACACATCTGTATTATTAAAATATAATAAACCACAAAAGAGTCACATTGAACCTTACCAGAAGTTCTTAGGTTCTCCAACCTGTGATGAACACAACATATATGTATAAATCTCACTTTAAAGTAAAAATCAGGTAACACACTAAGATCATTTCAATTTCCACTACCTTTAAAGTGGCTAAAAACAACTGGTACTCACATTCTGCATATAACCAGAGAATCTCTCTGCTGTAGCAGAAATGGCATTTTTAACCTTCTTGAGTAAATCCTTTTTGGTCTCTGAATTACAGGTATCTTTTTTTACAAGCAAGTGTGCAAAGCGTCTGGTAAAACAAAAGAGACTAGTTTAGCATGTTTTACAAAACACTGAATGGTATGATATTTTAAAGACTATTAACATAGCACATAGAATTTTAAGTGTCTAAAACTTCATTATTCTATAATCAATAAGGTAAAAGTTTACTCAGTAAGTACGTAACAGTTACCTGATAAGTGCATTGTGTGGAATTTTCTTCCATGGGATACCTTGCTTAAGCAGGTCATTTGCAAATGACTGGAGTGAAAATAGGGACTGTAAAATAGCATTCATATAGCAAGTATTTCCCAAGTTGGAGAAACTGAAAAGTAAAGAAAAAATACTTTTGAAGACATTGGTAGTTCCTGAAGTATGTTCATTAGAGCATGGGTTCTCCAGAAAAGCATGCATCAGAATCACCTAGAGGGCTTATTAAAATACATATTGCTGGGCCCCATCTCCATAGTTTCTGATTCTGGAAAAAGAAGGTGCAAAAATATGCATCTCTAATAGGATCAACTGATGTAATGCTGCTTGTCTGGGACCACACTATGAGAACCACTGCATTATAACATTACTAGAGGCCCAGCGCACTAAATCGTGCACAGGTAGGGTCCCTAGGCCTGGCCCGCGATCAGGGCTGATCTTTCCTCGCTGCTGGCAGCTGGCCCCATCCCCACTGCCACCGGTTGCCCTCTGTGTGTGGGGCGACCAATGGGGCGATTGGGGCCCTGGCACTGCCCACGTCCGCCACCACTCACCCCCGGTTCCCAGTTCACCATTGGGCGATTGGGGCCTGTGGGCTGGGGGCAGCTTCTGCGTTGAGCATCTGCCGTCTGCCCACTGGTGGTCAGTTCGCATCATAGCCGACCGGTCGTTCTGCCATCGGTCAATTTGCACATTACAGTTTATAAGACTAGAGGCCCGGTGCACAAAAATTTGTGCACTGGGGGGGGGGGGTCCCTCAGCCCAGCCTGTGCCCTCTCACAGTCTGGGACCCCTCAGGGGATGTTCACCTGCTGGCTTAGGCCTGCTCCCCAAGGGATTGGGCCTAAGATGGCAATCAGACAACCCTCTGGCAGTCCGGAAGCCCTCGGGGGATGTCCACTTGCCAGCGGGGAGCAGACCTAAGCTGCAGTCAGACATCCTTAGCGCTGCTGAGGAGACAGGAGAGGCTCCCACCACCACCGCTGGCAGCCATCAGCCTGGCTTGTGGCTGAGCAGAGCTCACCCATGTGGGAGTGCACTGACCACCAGAGGGCAGCTGCTGCATTGAGCGTCTGCCCCCTGGTGGTCAGTGCGTATCATAGTGACCAGTCATTCCCAGTCTTTTTGCTGTTAGGGTCAGTTTGCATATTACCCTTTTACTATATAGGATAGAGGCCTGGTGCATGGGTGGGGGCTGGCTGGTTTGCCCTGAAGGGTGTCCCGGATCAGGGTGGGGGTCCCGCTTGGGTGCCTGGCCAGCCTGGGTGAGGGGATGATGGCTGTTTGCAGCCGGTCACACCCCCTTCAGGGTGGGGGTCCCAACTGGGATGCCTGGCCAGCCTGAGTGAGGGGCTGAGGGCCGTTTTCAGTCTGGCCGGCGACTGAAGCTCCCAGCCTCTCCTTTTTTCATTTTTTTTTTTTAAATTCTGGGATTTATTTAGCTTCTATAATTGAAACTTCGTTGCTGTCACTGGAGCTGAGAGCCAGCACCAGCTCTGAGGCCATGGCCTGCTGAAAGCAGGTATTTGGGGTTTGTTTAGCTTCTATAATTGAAACTTTGTTGCTGTCACTGGAGCTGAGAGCCGGCTCCAGCGCCACCACCAGCTGAAAGCAGGTATCTGGGGTTTGTTTAGCTTCTATAATTGAAACTTTGTTGCTTTCGAAGCTTAGAGCCGGGCTGCAGCAGGAGGAGAACCTTGGCTTCCTCCATCACTGGAGCAAGCAAGCCTCCTGCTCGCTTCAGCTGCGTGGCTGCCAGCTGCCATCTTGATTGGCGGTTAATTTGCATATCACCCTGATTAGACTATGGGAAGCGTAGCAAAGGTACGGTCAATTACCCTTCTTGTCTTTTAGTAAATAGGATAACAACATATACTTTCAAATAAAAGCTAACAGAGGCTGGGGACTTATGCAAATTGCTATTTGTTCTTAGTAGGACCACTGGGTCATAGAATACAAAAGTAGGGCAAAAGTAGGTTTACAGTTGTGAGTAAACAAAAGCTTATCATTGTATTATTAATCACTGTATTATTTTCCATATGAACTGTAAACCTACTTTTGACCCACTCTGTATATGTTGTGTTTAGCTTCAATGATTACTACCAAACCCTTTCCCAAAGTACCTATTTTTAAAAAACCTTTATTTAGAAATATTCTCAAACTTTTAGTAAAGTTGCACAAGAATATTCTTTATCTAGATTCACCAATTGTTAATCTTTTGCACTATATGCTCTATCATTTCATACCTCTGTGAGTTTTATTTTCCTGAACCATTTGAAAGTTGCAGAAATCATACCCCTTTAGCTCTAAATACTTCAAGATGCATTTCCTAAGAACAAAAACATACTTCAGTTGAATCACTTTATAAAAAGAAAGCAAAATGAAAGAATTTACCTACCCCTGCAGTTGCTGTTGGTGAGAGGAAAGGGGCACTCTTGGTTTATTCCAGCCAGTATAATCTTGATTACACCTCAATTTTTTAACAGATAGAGGAGCTGGCTGAGGAAGAAATCCCAAACTTCTTTTGGCAGAGGGAGTTTGGCTTGAGATGTTAGTCCTATAAAAAAGAATAAAAATATAAAGAAGCAAAACAGTTTTTAAAATACTCCCCTCTCACCCCCGTAAGTAGATTCAGAGAAGTCATATCTGAGAGAGAAAAATCTAAATTTGGGGAAATACCAGTAATAATGATCACTTGAGGAAAAAATCCACAAATTCCAAGTCTGATAGAGAGCTGAAGAAGCATATAATACTTAACCTACAATCAAAATAATCTAAGTCAATGGCTTAAGAAACAGTATAAATATAGTTTTACATTTTTATTCACTTTTACCACTTAATGGATATCATACATTAGTTTGCCTAGTTTGAAAACATTTGGACAGTTAACTTTTTCCACTATTAAATGACACAACCAATATTCTTACCCAACCTACTTGAGAACAACTTTCAGTTTATATGCTGAGAAGGGAAAATATTAGTATCTTTTAATTTTCCTAGATAGTGTGATTTTTTCCAAAAAGACTGTACCAATTTACAGATTCCAACAGTAGTGATTTCCATTTCTTCATATGGTCTCCATTACAATATTACTAATTTAATGAGTGACACATGATCCCTCATTGTTATTTTATTTTCCTGATTACTACTGAAGTCGAATATATTCTTATAATTGTTTACTCTTCTCTAAATTTCTTTTTGTGCACCCTGAGGTTTTATATCGGATTCTTAAAGATTTGTAGTTTTTTACACATTCTATATTCTAGTCCTTTGTCTATTAGATATCCTAAGTTTCAGGTTTTTGCATAGTCAAATTTATCATTTTTCTTTTATAGTTTCAAATTATGTGTCTTGTTTAAGACTCATTCTGTAGCATAAGGTCATAGAAATGTCTTCCTTAAAAGTTTTAACACCTGTTTTCCCTCCTATTTAGGTCTTTAATCTGCTTGAATGTTTATTTGCTTGTATGTTGTGAAGTAGGAATATGATTTGCTTTTTTTATAAGGAAAAACTGTCTCCAAATGACTTATTGTCTGGCTAGGCCATCTATTAGCCACTGTTTGGTTTTATTGTAAAAAAAAAAACAAAAACAAAAAACAATGTGTGCCTTAGTCGGTTTGGCTCAGTGGATAGAGCCTGAGGACCGAAAGGTTCTGGGCTCGATTCCCATCAAAGTCATGTACCTCAGTTGCAGGCTCCTGACCCCTGCCCAGGGCCCTGGTCAGGGCGTGTGCAGGAGGCAACCAATCGATGTGTTTCTCTCACATCGATATTTCTCTGTCGTTCCCTCCTTCTTCCACTCTTTCTAAAAAGCAAAGGAAAAATATCCTTGGGTGAGGATTAAAAAACAAAATGTGAAGTAGAATACTTTACAAAAAAGTATATAAAAATGAAATGTGTACCACTGTGTCAATTGCGAGGGAAGCTGCATGTGTGTGGGGACAGGAGGTTCACAAGAACTCTCTGCACTTTTTGCTCAATTTTATTATGAATCTAAAACTACTCTAAAAAAATAAGGTTTATTAATTTTTTAAAAAGTGAAATGTAGAGCTCAACAACTTAAAATTTTACTGATTTCAGAGAGGAAAGGAAAGGGGGAGGAAGATGGGAACATCAATGATGAGAGAGAATCATTGATAGGCTGCCTCCTGCATACTCCACACTGGGATAAACCCCACAACGCTGCAGCCCTCCTCACAGGGAATCGAACCATGACCTTCTAGTTCATAGGTCAACGTTCAACCATTAAGCCACGCCCCTGGGCAACTTAGCAATCTTTATAAAGTGAATACCTATGTAACAATCATTCATGTCAAAAAACCCTAAATGCCTCCTCCCAAACACAACCCTATTCCTCTACCCTAAAAGTTATCACTAACTATTTCAGGTTTATCCTTTCAATGCACTGCTAAATACTGTAGTTTGGACAATGCAAGGTATATCTGTTTCCATTCTTTCTCTCTCAACCTTTCTGCATCTTTCATTGCAGTTGTTTCTTTTTAAAATAGCAAATAGATTATTCCTCCTTAAAAATCCAGTTTAGCCCTCGCTGGTTTGGCTCAGTGGAATGAGTGTCGGCCTGCAGACTGAAGGGTCCCGGGTTCGATTCCAGTCAAGGGCATATGCCCCCAGTTGCAGGCTTGATCCCCAGTGGGGGCGTGCAGGAGGCAGTCAACAGTGATTCTCTCTCATCATTGATGTATCTATCTCTCTGCCCGTCTCTCTTTTTTTCTGAAATCAATAAAGATACATTAAAAAAAAATACAATTTATTGCCCTGGCTGGTGTTTAGTGGTTAGCACAATGGCCCGTGGACCAGTGTCTTGGGTTTGATTCCCAGTTGATGCTTCTTCTCCCCCTTCCTCCCCCTCCTTCCCCCGTCTCTAGAAGTCAATGAAAAAAGTATCCTTAGGTGAGGATTAAAAAAAAAAAATCCAGTTTATCTTTCTCTTTAATTGAAGCATTTAGTATATTTATATATAATATACTTAATGATTTGCGTTAATAACTGTTTTAATATCCTTGCCTACTAATTCTATCATCTGTATAATTTGAGTCAGTACTTATTAATTTTTCTCTTCCTTATGAGTTGTGTTTTCCTGCTTATTAGTATGCCTAGTAATGTTTTTCTCAGGTGGCAGACATTGTGAACTTTACCTTGGTGGGTGCTGGGTATTTTAGACTTCTACAAACATTCTTTTTGTTGGTGTTGTTAATCTTTATCAAAGGATATTTTTTGCATTGATTTTTAGGAAGACAGAGAGGGAAGGGGAGGGAGAGTGGGAGGGAGAGGGGAAGAAAAACATCAATGTGATACAGACATTGGTTGCCTCCTGCACGCACCCCAACCAGTGCAGGGGATTGAACCTGCAACCCAGGTATGTGTCCTTCACCAGAAATTGAACCAGCAACACTTCAGTGTCCAGGACTATAAACATTCTTGAATTTCGTTGTGGGATGTGGTTAGGTTACCTGGAAACAGTTTGATCTTTTGGGGCCTTGCTTTTAAGGTTTGTTATGAGGGACCAAAGCAGCAATTAGTCTAGGGATAGTTTTCATCACTAATAAGGTAAGACCTTTCTTAGTATTCAAACTGCTATTCAGAATAGGAACTATGCCTGGGTTTATGTGAACTCCCTAGTATTATTCCCTTAGATCCTCTTGGGTAGTTCTTTCTCTAGCCTTGCCTAGATTTCTCACCTACATAAGATGATTGGCAGCCAACTGAATACTCAAGGTGGACCCTCTGCAGATCTCTGCAATTCTTTCTCTGTACAGCTCTGCCCTCTGGTACCCTGTGAATTCTAGGTGCTTTGGCCTCTCTGGATTCTTAGCTCCATTTCCTGAACTCAGGAAGAGCACAGGGCTCTGCCTAATTCCCCCTCTGTGTGGCAGCATGAGAACTTTCTCTAGAAAGCAAGCTGGAGCAGTCATAAGGCTAATTTTATTTGTTTCCCATCTCTCTAGGATCAATATACTTCACTGCCTCATTTCCAATGTCTTAAGATCCATTGTTTCATATGATTTGCTCTGGTTCATAATTGTTTCATGAAGGAGGACAGTCTGGTCCCTGTTACTCCACCTTGGCCAGAAAAGGAAATCATCTTTAACTGTTTAATATGTCTAACTTAACTGTGGCCTCCTCTTAAATAAGAAAAGGAATTTAAACTTGTCCTCTGGAAAGAGGAAATGTACAACTAGAAGTTAAGAAACAAAGGGAGATTTACTATTTACTATTCACTGTATCCACTCTGTAACTTTTGAAGTTTCTACTATATGTATTTATTAGTTATATAAAAGAATAAATTTTAAAAGTATTTTGATGTTAAAATTCACCTTTAAAATTATTTTGCTCAACAGTATTTCTTACTTTCACTCCTGTTCAGTTTTCTTTTTGCTGAATACATTCTTGTATTATCTAAAAATAGCATTGTCTGCATTCTTCAATTAGAATTTAGCTGGGTATACTGGTAGAATTATTTGATGCTATTACTTCAGTGTCTTCTGTTCCTATGTTGCTAATGTCAGTCTGTTTTACCTTCATAGATGACATTTTCTTCTGGTAGCTTTTAAAATTTCTTTATCCATCATATTCTACAATGTGAATTTTTATTTTTTTAATATTTGCTGTTAGCACTTGTTGAGGTAATTTTTCCATGTGTGGACTTTCATCATTTTCATCTATCATGTCTTTGACAAATTCCTTACTTTTATTCTTCTTAGTCTTTCCCCCCAGAATGCTATTAAGACATGGAAGATAGACCATGGAGACCAACATAAGTCTCTCAATTTCATTTACATTCATCATCTCTTCTCTGGTGCATTCCATGATCATGCCTGACGTACTTAGTAGTTGCCGCGGTCTGGACCTCTAATCTGCATAGGACTTTATGTTAGGGGTTCAGAATTCTTGCCCTATGAAGGTAACACTAAAGCAGATACCAAATCACCGCAATTCCCATTTCTTTGTATTTTTTCTTGCTCAACGAGCATCAGGCAAGCAGCACATTTATGGTTTTGTTTTAGCTTATTAGCATAGAGAGAGCAGTTGTAGATACCCACCTTCATGTAGCTTCATATAAGAAACCAGGTTCTGGTCTGGGGTCTTGTTCAGTTTCCAACCTCATGTTAATTTTGAAGACCCAACCGTAAATACTTGACTCCTGTCTATGTTTTCCATGTGTCTTATGGACTCAGCCTTTACTCAATATTAGTTTTCTCACTTATCTGAAAATTTCTACCTTATTTTTTGAATGTAGCTTTGCATTTTGAAAAATCACTCCCCTCAATCATTGCTTTGTGCAATGAAATGATTATTCTATTACTTTGAGAAGAAATCTGTATTGTACTAATAAATCATTTATAAACCAAATGTGTTTTTTTAACACTAAAGATTTCTTTACGATCCCTCTAATAAACAGAAATAAGCCAAGCTTTCTCTCTCTTAAATTCAAATGACCTATAGTTACCACTGCACTCATAAAGTGCTTGACAGATACCACCCAAAGTCTTATATACCTAAATATACATTATCAAATTCTTTACTTCACCTTAATCATTTTCTATAAATAATCAAGATGTTTTTTACCACTCTGAATTTCCAGTAAAAACCAAAATATGACTTAATAGGTCATTCATTATATACCATATTTATTATACAACACCATTACCATCACTTTTTACATTTACCATTGCTCCTCTGTGCTACAATCTGTAATCACACCTTCCTAACAAGTGTTTAGCAGTTGTCTTATATACTTATATCCAATAAATCTCAAAAAATGTAATCTACAGCTATAGACCACAATTAAATTTTTGACTAGCCTTTTCCAATAATGTGAAACTTGTTTTTTAAAAAGAAAATGCCTTAACTTTTGATAGGTACCTTAAAAAATACACAGGCAACAAAGGCAATCTGTTGAGATCTTAATATTTTCATAATTTGGGATGATGGAGAATTCACTGATCCAGGATCTGATCATATTGCCAGTCACAACCTGTGGCCTCAGTACAAATTTTCCTAGAATTTAGTTTATTCATTTACTAAAAAATGTAAAAAAGAAGAGCTTTAATGAAAATATTTGTAGGTACTTTCTAACTAAAATGTCAGGAGTCTATGATTTTCATCAAATTTGTTATTTTAAATTAGTGTATTCACTTAGAATATACTTAAAGATGTAATAAACATTAATGTTGAAATTAAGGTACATCTTACAAAGTTGATGTGAAAGAGAGGGGGTAAAGGGTATTCATGCATAATCTATCCCTTCATTCAATATCTGAAGAAGCCCTAGCTGGTTGGACTCAGTGGATAGAGGATCAGCCTACGGACTGGAGCAGCAGTTGCCAAATGGTGGCCCGCAGACCACTGGTGGTCCGTGAGGTCTGAAAGGTTGGCGACCACTGGACTGGAGAGTCCCAGGTTCGATTTTGGTCAAGAGCACATGTCCGGGTTGTGGGTTTGATCCCCAGCAGGGGGCGTGCAGGAGGCAGCCAATCAATGATTTTTCTCTCTCATCACTGATGTTTCTCTCTCTCCCTTCCTCTCTAAAATGAATAAAAATATATTTTTTAAAAATATTCTGAAGAAGAGAGCTCTTTAAGTTCTTTACAGAGCATATAACCAATGCATACCTGTCTAGATTAGTATTGCCAGAAGAGTAGTCCTTGGATCCAGATCTGCTACCATAAAAGGATGATGACTGCAAAGGTAAAAGTCCTATAAAACGAAGAAACACAGGAACAATTTTATTCCTAAATCAACCACTGAAGTCCAATTAATAATAAAATTATGCATTGGGCCTATTTATATTTAACTCTTTTCCCCCTTTCTTTTCATCAAAGTTGGATAAATGTTAAAAGATCTATACTGTGTAAAAGGTTATAATAGCTAAAAATACTCTCCTGCCCTAAAGCTCCAAAAACTTTTTAATTTATTCATTTTGAACGGTATCAACTGACTCCCTATTAGGAAAAACTTGAAATTTCTCATTTACATCACCCCTACTCTTATGTACTTCCTTCCGACCAATTATTAGTAGCGTTATTTTAGTTCTACTGATTAACTTTGTAACTTTAACACACTTAGAACTTCTACATTTTGTTCCACGAACCTTCTTATCTTCCTTCTCTCTCCTCTTCCACCTTAACTTTTGTAATGTGTATCTTAACTTCAACATTGTTAAGGCTTATTACACCTTCAAGTATTTTCTAACTATAGGTTGATTATAAAAGCTTAAAACTAGTAAATGGAGATTATATAATGTATTATTATTTCAGAGATAAGAAGTATATTCAAGATACTTCTTTCTGTAGGAGTCTAAAATCACAACTCTGAAAGGCTAAAAGGAGATGATTTCTAGAGTCTTAATCGAATTAATTCCCTTAAACTCTCAATTTATCAAAATCATGCCATATTTTAGTTTGCTTCAATTTAATTTCAAGTTGACATAATATTCAAATCTACATAGTTCAGAGGATCATAGAGATTGGTTAAGTGTAGGAAATATTAACGAAACTTAATAGACAATTTAACTTTTAGATTTTGTAAAAACAGGGTACAAGGTGAGATTAAGCAATTGCTTTAGGCAATAACTTCAAGATCTTATAGAACTTATAGTAAATGGCAACACTGATGAACTTTAATTTCAATCACTTTAACTCCTTGAATTCACTTTAAGGTACCTTGATAATGAGAGTTTAATTCTAGGCAGTTAAATAGGGAAGAAGGTAAAGTCTAGACTCTTTATAAATAGAATAAAAGGTCCCTTATATTTCTATACTTTAAAAGTATTTTAGCAGAGTACTGGATACAAATTGGTGCCCAATAACTAGTACTGAATTATGGAGTATTCCTGAATAACAGAGAGGTATGTCCCAATTTAGGGTTTTATTTCTAGTCTATACAGTATATCCTATATAATAAAAGGCTAACATGCAAATTGACCGAATGGCGGAACAACTGGTCGCTATGACACACACTGACCACCAGAGGGCAGACACTCAACACAGGAGCTGCCCCCTGGAGGTCAGTGTGCTCCCCCTGTGGGAAGCCGGGCTCACGGCTGGCAAGTGCAGCAGTGGTGACAGGAGTCTCTCCTGCCTCCGCAGCAGCACTAAGGACCCCTTAGATAAGCCGGCAGTTGGACATCTCCCAAGAGGTCCCGGACTGCGAGAGGGCGCAGGCCAGGCTGAGGGACTCCACCCCTGCAGTGCATGAATGTTGTGCACTGGGCCTCTAGTTATATAATAAATGACTATCTTATATAAAGACCAAATACCTACCTGAAGTCCTATTCTCTTCCGACTGTTTCAAACTCAGCTGCTTCTCTCTACTGCTGGTTAAATACTTTCTTGAGGGATCTGTCATAGCTTTGTTGTTCCTATAATCAATAATTTAATTCAATATATATGTGTGTAAAGTATAATTCTTAATTTTAAATAGTTGTCATTAAAAATTTACATTTCAAGTGCTAAATTCATGGATTTGCATGGAAGTTATGCTACAAAGTGTTAAAGCCTCAAAAGGTCAGAGACTTAAGCAAATGAGAATCATGAAAATAAGGTTTCATTACCAAGTCAAAAACCAACCAATCCATAACCCTATTGATTAAGCAAAAATGAAGGAGCATTTTATTTTTTACAAAACTCAAACCAGAGACAGCAAGATTATACAGGTTTTCTTAGTCAAAAGCAAGGGCAGATGAAATGATTTAGCTACTAAAAGACCAAAAGAATCAAGAAGTAAACTATTCGAGTTTGATACTAAATAGGTTTAAAAAGTAAACATAACGGTTTGTTGAAGGAATGAATGAGTGAGGATGTGTCAAATATTCAAAGACCTGTGTACAGAAGAGGAATTGGATTGATTAATAATCTTATCTTAGTGTGATTCTATTTCAGAGTAAGGCACAGTTTTTCGGCAGTTTGTTTATCACTGAATAACCCCAAGCACATAATTGGTACTCAACAGGTATCAGTTAATATAATTGCTCACTGATGCTTTTTTTTTTTTTTTTTTACTTTTGACATGTTTAATATAAGAATATTCACATTCTTAAAATAAAATCAGAAAATGTTGTCATATAGCTAATATATTGTAGACATTTTTAGACCATATGGGAATATTAACCTTGTCCTCAAATTGCTTATAGTTTACTTATGGAGGAAAAAAAAAAATCCAGCCCTGGCCAGGTGGCTCAATTGGTTGGAACATCATCTCATACACCAAAAAAGCTGTGGGTTCAATTACCCATCAGGGCACATATTTAGGTTCTAAGTTCAATCCCCAATTGGAGAGCATACAGGAGGCAACCAATGTTTCTCTCTCACATAGATGTTTCTCTCTCTTTCCCATTTTCTCTAAAAAAATTAAAAAAATAAAAATCAATAAACATATCCTTAGGTGAGGATTTAAAAAAAACCTCACAAGAAATAGAACACATTATTAGCAAGAGGAAGATGTACAACAATGTAAGCAATATCACATGGTGGCAATATTGTTTGGCCAAAATATATACATATATTTATGAATATGAAAAATGGATTTTTAAAACAAATGTTTGCCAAATAAACTTGTGAAGTTTATTTATAAAGCAAAGAAAAAAAGTAAAGCAAAGAAAAAAGTAAAGCAAAGAAAAAAAAACCCTTAAATGTTCTTATCTATAGATTTGAAATACTATTTACTGTGTCAACATCACTTACGAGTAACATTTATAGTAATTAAATTATTTTTATATCTTTAAATTCTTTATTAGTTAAGGTATTACAACTGTGTCTTCATCCCCCCATTAACCCCCATCCTAAATTATTTTAATTTCATGAACACAAAGGTAAAGTTTCTTAAGCCCCATTTCCCCCACTATCATTCCTAAACTGATATTCAGATAATGCTCATGCTTTAATTAAAAGTGTTTACTTTAAGAGGACCATTATGAATAAAGCCTATAGTAAACAAATTAGATGCTCCACCCAAATTCCCTCTGACCCCATTTTTGTATCCTCTCTTCCACACCAATTTAGGTATGTTTTCCATAGCAGTACTTAGGACTATCCCTAATAATATTCTATTACTGTTATTTTGGTTTTCTTAAGGGATTTGTTTTCTGTACTTCACTGTCTTGCCCACCCGATTCCCTTCCTAGTAACCCCTGGGAATACTTCCTTAATAAATTACTTGCACACTTAATCTCCATTTCAGGGTTTGCTTTCTGGGAAACTTGATCTGTAACAGCTGGAACTAAGAAGCACACTCTAAGGACAGGATTCTGGAATTGGATCACTTGTTTGGCAATGGGAAGAGAAATCCCATTGCTGATAATACCTCTGTGATCCACAGTGTATCTGTACTGAATTGGAATGGGATAAAGTGAAAGAAATATGGCTCATGAAGTATCTCTAGCATTCATGGAAATGTGGTAGAGTGCACAATGAATCTTGGTGGATTTATTGAAATGTTCAAAAACTGAATTTGGTAATGATTGCACAACTCAATAAATTTACCAAAAAATTATTGAATTGCAGATTCAAAACAGGTGAATTTTATGGACTATAAAATGTACCTCAATAAAGTTGTTTAAAAATGTCCCAAATTGCCCTAACTGGTTTGGTTCAATTCTCGGTCAAGGGCATGTACCTCCTTTGCAAGTTCAATCCCCGACCCCCGAAGTGGCGCTTGTACGGGGAGGCAGTCAGTCTATGTGTCTCTCTCACATTAATATTTTCTCTCTCCTTCCCTTTCACTCTCTCTAAAAATTAATGGAAAAAATATCCTCAGAAAAGGATTAAAAAAGAAAGTCCCAAATTATTCCCCTCCTAATATTCAACACCTCCACCCCAAGAAATGCAATTGCTTCTAACTCTCAAACTGAGGCAATGATAAGAGGTAAATGGAAAAGTAGTTTGTGAAAACTTGGATATTAGCATTAGGGGAAACTGGGTGAGGGATATATAGGAACATTCCATTTCATCTCTGTAACTTTTCTATAAATCTAAAATTATTCCAAAATTTAATTCTTTCTGGACCCTATAAAAGCCTACTTGTTGTGCCTTTAAAGGAACTTCTAGATTTCTATTGACGCTTCTTCCAAAACAGCATCAGCATGAAACAGGCTACAAAGAACAGTTTTCAAAACCTTCAGCTATAGCCTTGAAAGATAACAAAGGAAACCCACCAAAGGACAAAGCCAGGAGTCATATGGAATACAATGCACAAGGATTTCTCTCAGAGGAAAGAACAGAGATTGCTACATGTGCTAATCAAGAATTTACTCCCCTGCCCTGGCTGGTTTTGCTCAGTGGATAGAGTGTGTCCTGCAGACTGAAGGGTCCCCAGTTTGATTCCAGGTTGCAGGCTCAATCCCCACTGGGGGGGCATGCAGGAGGCAGCCGATCAATGATTCTCTCCCATCACTGATGTTTTCTCTCTCTCCTTCACTCTCTCTCAAATCAATAAAAAATAAAAAAAGAACTTACTCCCCTGCCTTCACAATTTCTGCTTAGCAAGATTTTATTGCTGCCACAGACCAGTGACTCTTCCAGTTTCCTATTCTGTCTATTCTAAACGTAAATTTTTATTGTGAATCTTCTGTGCCTACTCCAGCAATGTACAGGCATACCTCATTTTATTGCACTTCGCACAGCAGTTTATTACAAATTGAAGGCAAGATCCTCTACCAGCAAAAAGATTATGACCACTAAAAGTTCAGATAATGGTTAGCAATTTTTTTTAGCAATAATGTATTTAAAATTAAGGTATACACTTTTTTTTGTTTGTTTGTTTTGTTTTTTGTTTTTTTTTTTAAATATATTTTATTGATTTTCTACAGAGAAGGGAGAGGGATAGAGAGTTAGAAACATCGATGAGAGAGAAACATCGACCAGCTGCCTCCTGCACGCCCCCCAGTGGGGATGTGCTCGCAACCAAGGTATATGCCCTTGACCAGAATCGAACCTGGGACCCTTGAGTCTGCAGGCCGACGCTCTATCCACTGAGCCAAACTGGTTCGGCTGTTTGTTTTTTTTAAAAGACATAATGCTATTGTATACTTACCAGGCTGCAGTGGGAAACCAAAAAACTTGTGTAATCTTATTGCAATATTTCCTTCACTGTAGTGATTTGAAACCAAACTCACAATATCTCTGAGATATGCCTGTATAATGATATGTGTATGGAGATGGGCATAGGGAATGCAGACTAACTTGCCTTTTAGTTTTTAGGAACCAGACCATAAGGCACCTGGTCCAAAAGAGCACACCTGGACCTTATGGAGAGGACTGCACATCACTAAGCGATCCTGGACTTGGAGCTGGATACAAGGACTAAATGAGAGTTGGAGGCTGTCTCTATTAGGCTGAGGGAAAGAGTGTTAGTAAACAGGGCTATTTCTGTGGATACAGGGGTAAACTATAACAGCCTGTTAGTTGTCCCCAAATAACCATTGTACCCTTCTGCCATTATAAAATTTGGGCTAGGCATATTTACTGGTCTTCCTTATAACTTGATATAACCATATGACTAAGTTCTGGTCAATGTGACATACATAAAAGTTGTGTGTACAATTTCCAACCTAAAGGAAAGCAGTATGCCCTCCCTTTGCTCCTCTTTCTTTCTTCCCTCTGATAGGAATGCAGACATGAGAGCGAAGACTGAAGCAAAATGGAAGCTTATTAAGGACAGTGAACAAACAAGATAAAAGGAGTCTGAGACCTTGGTGATTGTGGTTTCAGATACCACACTATTACCTACCCAGATTTTTACATTTATTTCAGCAGCAGAACCAAGATCCTAATCTATACTAATAAAAGGGTAATATGCTAATTAGACCAGGTAGATCGGACGTCCTTCTGGACATCATTCCAGACAAAGCCATGGTGGCAGGGCCGAGGCAGAGGCGGTTAGGGGCAATCAGGCAGGCAGGCAGAGCAGTTAGGAGTGATCAGGCCGGCAGGGGAGAGCAGTTAGGGGCGATAAGGCTGGCAGAGGAGAGTGGTTGGGGGTGATCGGGCTGGCAGGAGAGAGTGGTTAGGGGTGATCAGGCCAGCAGGGGAGAGTGGTTAGGGGCATCAGGCAGGCAGGCAGAGGTGGTTAGGGGTAGGCAGGCAGGCAAGCAGTTAGGAGCCAGCGGTCCCAGATTGTGAATCGGACATCCCCCAAGGGGTCCCGGATTGAAGAGGGTGCAGGCTGGGCTGAGGGACACCCCTCCCCTGCCCTGCAGCAGTGCACAAATTTCATGCACTGGGCTTCTAAAGTTCCTTCACCTTTTTCCCAGTTCTTTTATGGTGATCTCTTAACCTCAAATACCAGTTAACTACCAATTTTTGTTAAGGTGTTAACTGAGGTATTAACTAAGAACTGTGTCGAATAAGTTTTCTCCCCCTAGAAGACAAAAAAGACCCTCCCATGAAGAAAAAGAGGATGTGAGCTGGTGACTGTCTTGTTATAGGTGGATACCTTTTTGTTCAACCCAGAAAATAACTCTAAAAGATTGATACTCAATGCCTAGAACCTATATATGGTTTACATTTTTTTTACCCCTAAGCTAACTTTTCACATGAATAAGGTAAAAAGAAATTTTTGTAGGTAAAGGGAAGAGGAAAAGAAGGAGTTCACTCTAAAAGAGCAGACAGCAAGAAACATTTATTAGAGTTCTTCAACTCTACTCTTCCTCTAAGTCAGTGATGGTGAACCTATGACACACGTGTCAGAGGTGACACGCGAACTCATTTTTTTGGTTGATTTTTCTTTGTTAAATGGCATTTAAATATATAAAATAAATATCAAAAATATAAATCTTTGTTTTACTACGGTTGCAAAGATCAAAAAATTTCTATATGTGACACGGCACCAGAGTTAAGTTAGGGTTTTTCAAAATGCTGACATGCCGAGCTCAAAAAGTTCGCCATCACTGCTCTAAGTACCGCAGATTTTTTAAAAAAATCTATAATGGAAGAAGTGCAATCAAATGATCAAAGCAATAGTAATGGTCAATCTATCACTAAAATACTTTAAATTCTGCTTTTCTATCTTTGAAATTCCCATAAATTGAATAATCTTCCCTCACAGTTGTAATTACCACTATAACAAATACTGATCTAGGGCCTTAAAAGCTCTTAAAGCAACTTACGATGATGAATCATTTTCCTTAGGGTAATCTTCATTCAACTCTGAGCCAGACAGCATTCTTTTCCTCTTTTCAGTTCTATAGAGAACAGAGAAAAGGACCTTACTTGAAAAAGTCAGAATTCATACCATTAAAAAGTATTAAACAACACACTCAAGGACAGATACTGTGACTACTGCTATCTAATTCTCTATACCACATGTAAAATAACATACCATATATCTGCACACTCGATATGTGTCACTGACATAAACCACATAAAACAAATACTAATTATCTACCAAAGATGCACTCTATACTTTCTTCTAACACATTTGACTAAATGGAAAATCTCACTCTTTTTCTCAAACTACAGGTCTTTCTATAAAGCTTAAAAGACATTTCTAAACAGGCACAGCTAATGACTAAGAAAGAAAAAATGTCTTTCATACCTATTTTCTAATAAACCTGATCTAAGAGGTGTTGATGTAGATGTCAAAGACGGAATCGTTCGGGTGACAGTTATTCCATTTCCTGCTGCAGTCTTAATCGATCCTCTACCTGGATTACCAAGAACTTTTCGAAATGGAGTATCATCTTTAGTTTCCAAACTTACTCTTTTTGAAGAGGCCTGTAAGAATAAAGTATGAAATAGTAAATTGTCAAATTGGCAAACTTTTATACCAGTGATTCTCAAGTGAGGAAGTATGAAAAAATACATACAACTAGAGACCCATCACCAGAGAGTCTAACCTAATTGGTGTGGGAATGAGGTTCATTCATCAGTATATTTTTTTAAGCACCCTAGGTGATTCTAATTATGATCAGTGTCATAAATTGAGCAACATTTTTCCCCCCTGTGGTATTCTTTTTTTTTTTTTCTTGAACTAAAGAATCACATTTATTGCAATCTGGGACTATGAGGGGCCATTCCCTAAATCTCATAGTGATAAGATGGTGGCAAAACCAGACTTATATAGGCAAAGATCACAAAGGTATTGATTACATCTCAAGGTTTGGAATGAGGAACCTGGTTTGCAAAAAAGCACTTTACAGAAGCAGAAGCAGCCTGTTAATTATAGTTTTGGGTCTCTGGATCACAGAGTTGCCAGGAACACATGATCTAGAGCCCTCGGGTCTTGAGACCACTGAGTTGTCAGGAACACATTACCTAGGGCCCTCGGGTCTGGAATGAGGAACCTGGTCAGACTTAAGCATGTGATCTAAATTACAGTTTTGGGGTCTCCGGAACACTGAGTCAACAGGGACATGTTAACTGGAGCCTCTGACCTTGGGATAACGGTGCTGTCCTTCCCGGGTAAAGGAAGATGTGCTTTCTAAGACCAGTATGACCACTACAAATGGGATTTCACATTACAATCAATAGGGTATTAATCAAATGGGGTGATTTATATAATTCAGAAAATCAAAATAACTTTTCTATTGTTAAACAAAGCAAGTAAGTACAGAAGTCAAACAGCATGGTTAAAGTTAAACTACAGTTTCTACCTGAGATGACTGCTACCATACTTCATTCCCCACTGGTTTTATGTACATGAGCCAAATCATGGACTCATCTTCATCAGTTAGGGGATTGTACTGCCCCCTAACTACAAGTAGTTTGACCGAATTAATTCTTCTGAACTGCCTGCTCTCCTGTTCCCTTGACATCTAGCCCCTGTAATATTCTTATAAACTTAAAAATTCCAAAACATACCTAGAGGCAGAAGAAAAATACTGTGAATTATTTATTTAAAAAAAAAAGGGGGGGGGGTGCCAAAACCGGTTTGGCTCAGTGGATAGAGCGTCGGCCTGCGGACTGGAAGGTCCCAGGTTCGATTCCGGTCAAGGGCATGTACCTGGGTTGCAGGCACATCCCCAGTGGGGGATGTGCAGGAGGCAGCTGATCGATGTTTCTCTCTCATCGATGTTTCTAACTCTCTCTATCTCTTTCCCTTCCTCTCTGTAAAAAATCAATAAAATATATTAAAAAAAAAAGGGGGGGGGGGAAGGTTCACATATAAAGACATGGTGCTAGTAACCAGGATGAAAATAAATCTTTAGAGAAAAATCCAATTATAATTATGATAAATTAAAGTGATGTGTGTGTGATGTGCCGATGAGTAGTATCCAACTCCTGGCAACCCTAGGAATAAGTGATGTCCACAATGTCCTGTCCTCAACTGCCCTGTTCAGCTTCTGAGGAAACATGCTTGTGGCTTCTTTTATGGTGTCAATCCATCTTAGTTTTTGTCTTCCTCTTTTTTTGCTGCCTTCTATTTTTCCCAGTATGACTGTCTTAAAAATGACTTAGATGTGACAAAAAGGAGCAACAATGACATTTGGTTGCCACAACTCAAATGCCAAGTCACATGTACATCATTATGACTTTTGAAGGGGTTCCAGTTTGGAAAAATGAAACAAATATATGTAATGATGGAGAAAATGATAGTGACATAGAGCTCATTGCAGAAGCTAAGTCAAATACTCTACTACTCCCAAGACACAGCAAAAAAATTTGGAGAGAAAACAGTAATAAAAAAATACGGGGTGGGGCAAAAGTACACTTACAGCTGTTTGTATAGAAAATAACACAATAATTATAAATAATATAAGAATAAACTGTTTCCTGTACTGACAACTTTTGCCACACCTTGGGAAATAGTGGTTTCTACCAGCATTCTGCCAGATTGAAATTTTATAACTATATTAAGAGCTATGTGAATTACAATCTTAGGATAGGGAAGAAAAAAATGTGAGGCTCTCTGCATGAACAATTTAAAAAGTTACACTTATTTTCAAATGGGTGATACATACTCAAGATTCAATAATCAAAATACAGGGGGAGCAAAGGGGTACTGGAAGAGATTAATGGGGGAAAAAGAAGGACCTATGTAATACTTCCAACAATAAAAATTTTTTCAAAAGTCCAGAATAAATATATTAAAAAAAAAAAAATGAAGAGATATAGGACTGTTTAATTGCAACAGTGCATAGCAAATCTCAGGCTGGCTGAATATTTATGAAAGAAAAACTATTTAAAAAGCAAACAGAAGACTTTAACCAAAGAGTCTGGTATCATATAGTGTGGGGGCAAAGTTCATAATGTAGAACAGACACAAATGGCATCATAAAAATAGTAGCAGCAGACTCTGATCAGGTTGTTAGTATATGGTATTCACATGCATTATCTCACAGCAACCCTTAAAATATCATTGCTGTCTCAATTTTACGGATAGGTGCTAAGGCTTAGGATACTTAAAGAATCCCTCTGATGACTCACAGCTAGTAAGTGTCAGCACCAAATCTCAAGTTCACATACAACTCCAAAGCTATGCTTTTAAAAACCATACTGTACTTTACTGCAGTTCATAAGACATGAGACACTGAGCAAAGATTAAATTGTATTCTGTAAAACTGTATGTAAGAAGGGAGGTGATAAGTTTTAGAAAGACGTTGATAAAAAATAGTTGGAGACTGAAATAGCCAAAATGGTAAATTTCAGGTATGTTGAAAAGACCCTTATGACAAAGCCAGAATTATTAGGTATTACAGTCTAAATTCTAATTCTTGCAATTACCTTATAGCAGGGGTCCTCAAACTTTTTAAACAAGGGGCCAGTTCACTGTCCCTCAGACCGTTGGAGAGCGGGACTATAGTTTTAAAAAAAACTATGAACAAATTCCTATGCACACTGCACATTTCTTATTTTGAAGTAAAAAAACAAAACGGGAACAAATACAATATTTGTATTTGCATGTGGCCCGCGGGCCGTAGTTTGAGGACCCCTGCCTTATATAGAATGTCTATCGTTTTTTTAAAAAGCTTTTAGATTCAAAAGAACATACCTGATTGTCTGAGTAAGAAAGCTGCCTGTTGGTTTCCTTCTGTGAGGTTCTACTGCCCAGAATAGCTCCAAAACTACCAGACCCCTGAGAAGGTTTCATGGCTAGTGCAAAAGAAAAAAAAAAATCCCAAATCACTCATTTTAATATAGAGATTTTCCATTATTAGTATATAACATTGCAGAAGTAGAAGCAGAAATAAATTAAAGTGCTTATTAACCAATTCTTTCTGAATAGAAAGCACATCTGATATAAACTGTAATTAAAATTTAGAGCTAGTCTCAAGCAAAAAATGAAATAACAGGCAAAAATTTGGAAACATAATAGGATAAGATTTTATTTTTTAAAGTATCTCATAGGGTTGTTATAAGCCTTATAATATAAGGATTAAATATTTTTTAAAAATGTATTTTTATTTATTATAGAGAGGAAGAGAGAGGGAAAGAGAGATAGAAACATCAATGATGAGAGAGAATCATTGATTGGCTGCCTCCTGCACGCCCCCTACTGGGGATCGAGCTTGCAACCTGGGCATCTGCCCTTGACCGGAATCGAATCTGGGACCCTTCAGTCTGCAGGCCGACGCTCTATCCACTAAGCCAAACTGGCTAGGGCTAGGACAAAATTTTAAATGCTAGAAATTCTCCTATATCGATATTTGGTAATTAACACTATAGAAAAGTTAGTCGCCATGTGTCTATGGCATGAACACTGACAATGGATGAATGCCAAGAAGACATGTCAGAACCAGTGGTAGATATATTTCTAATAATGTATACTTCAAAACATTCTCTGTAAGTTCAGCAAGTGAAATGGCTTGTATTTCAAAGAAATCAACAATAAAAGAACACGCAGAGTACTGTATATACTTTAAAAAATATTTTATACTTAATTTAGTCAATTCCCACTGATGATCATTTGGAATGTTTTAATTTTTAAAAATTGAAAACAATGCTGAACATCCTTTCAGATCCCTTGCACTAATGGTACGATTTTTATAGGATAAACTCAAAATACTAACTGCTGGGGTAAAATAAAGGATGCTCTGACTAGGACTTACAGTACTATGCTGAATAGAAGTGGTGAAAGAGGGGCCGTAGCTGGTTTGACTAAGTGGGTAGAAGCGTTGGCCTGCGGACACGAAGGGTCCCGGGTTCAATTCCCGTCAAGGACATGTACCTCAGTTGCAGGCTCTTCTGCAGCCTAGGCCCTGGTCAGGGTGCATGCAGGAGGCAACCAATCCATGCATTTCTCTCACATCAATATTTCTCTCTTCCACTCTCTCTAAAAACCAATGGAAAAATATCCTTGAGTGAGGATAAAAAAAAAAAAAAAAAAAAAAGAAGTGGTGAGAGGGCATCCTTGGCTTGCTCCTCATCCTAGAGGAAAATCTTTTAGTCTTCATCATTGTGATTTTAGTTGTGGGCTTTCACATATAGCCTTTATTATGCTGAGGTAGTTTCCTTCTACTCCTACTGAGTATTTTATTGAGTATTTTTTATCATGAAAGGGTGCTGAATTTTATCAAATATTTTTTTTGCATTGAGATGATCACGTTGGTTTTTGCCCTTTATTCTATTAATTTGGTGTATTACATTGATTTTTTTCATATCTTAAACCATCCTTGCATTACAGAAATAAAACTCAGTTGGTCATAGTGTAATCCTTTTAATGTGCTGTTGAATTTCGTCTGCTAATATTTTGTTGAGGATTTTTGCATAAATGTTTACCAGGGATACTGGTCTACAGCCTAGTAATATTCTTTTATAACTACTAATGTCAGACCTTGGGATAATTAGTGCTCACCTGCATTGAGTCTGTTTTGATGGACTGCATCTAGAAACAATCTCATTTCCTCTGCATCCTTACTTGGTACTTTGTCAATAGACAAGAAGCTGTTATCCTGTAGCGTTAACATTAGGCGGCTTTGTTTTGCTCCACTGGGTCGAAGCACCACGTTTTTAATGTTATGACTTAGCTGATTAACACAAAAGGGAAATGATCTTATCATTAAAAACATGATAATGAAGTATATAAGTTGTATAATGAATACTAAACTTTATACTTTCTAAGTTACATTTCTTACTCTTCCCCACATTAGGTTTTTTCCCCCCAACCAAAAATAGTTCCCACTTCTTGACACATTCAAATCAAAGATTTCACTTTTAGAAGAGGCAAACACATAGTATTAAATTTTATTTTACATTGTAATCCTAGCAGTCTTGTTTTTATGGCAGGAAATTGCATATTTGCAGGTATAGTTACAAAGTTATAAAAACTAGTGAGTTAGAAGGGGATCTTAATATAAAGTGACAGAAGATATTTGACTTTGGGAGGTGGGCAAACAGTGCAATAAACAGATCTTGTAACATAGAAACCCACACATAAAACCTGTATGTTCATGTTGACCAATGTGACCCTAATCAATTTAATAAAACTTTAAAAATAAATTAATTTTTTACAAAACAGCACAACAAAAAAACTGAGGGAGTTAATTTTCAGAGTTTGGATGGTTTTTATACCATCATCGGTTTAGAAAACCCCATAGTGCAGCAGTCGCCAACCTTCGGACCTCGCAGAGCACTGGTTGGTGACCACTGCTCCAAAGGTCTCCTTAAACCAGCGGCTGCCAACCTTTCGGACCTCACGGACCAGGACCACCAGTTGGCGACTGCTGCCATAGTGGATTAGAGGCTTTCTTTTTCTTTTCAACAAAAGCTTATAAAATACCTGGCAAATGGTGTAAATAGCTGTAATGTAAATAGGACATATTAATTCAAATTATAATCCTCAAAAGAATTCCACTCTCACACATTGAAACAAAACATTACCAGTATAAGAACATCTTTTTTTTCTTTTTTAATTGTTTAAGCAGGCTCATTTAACATTTATTCAATCACAAAGAACATGAGCACCCTAGAACTATCTTAGCTTACTTCTCCCACTCCCTAGAACTGGTTCGGTAACTTGTCTTATACTCTTCCAGACTCTGGACATGTGCTTTCAAGTGATAACTTTTCTATTCTCTTGGCTGAAATTTTTCCTAGAATTAATATATTTTGTAGTTTATTACCTAAATAATTCCTGCCAATCAGGCAAACTTGTTCTTTAACATTCTCCCTCAGCAGGCGTATACAAAAGTTTCTAAAGCTAGCTTTTCATGAAGACATACTCTCTTAACAGCATAAAAAAGGAAGTAATCGAATTTCATTTCTTGATTAGGAAAAATAGACCTTTACCAATATTCAGATAAGAATGAAAAAAATAATTTTACCAGTCAGACTTAATTTACATTTAAATTTTAAGTGATAGGTCTTAAGTTCCATGTCCTTGAGTAGAAATTTTTTCACAAAACACAGTAACTAGTTTTAGATGCTTTAACTCTGAAGTATAAATGAACACTTTAATATCAATAGAAAAGTAGATAACATCAATCAATATGCCTCTTTTAAAAAATGAAAGTTAAGTCTTGGCCGGGTAGCTCAGTTAGTTAGTATCGTCCAGATACACCAAGGTTGCGGGTTTGATCCACAAACAAGGCACATACAAGAACCAACCAATAAATGCATAAATAAATGGAACAGCACATAGATGTTTCTCTCTCTCTCCCCCTCCTCTCTCTATTTAAAATCAATAAAACAATAAAAATTGTCTTTCTCTGTTTAACTTATTTTACTTAGCACAATACCCTTTAGGTCCCATCCATATAGTTGCAAATAGGAAGATTTCATTCTTTTTAATGGCTGAGTAATATTCCATTGTATATATATACACACCACATATCTTTTTTTTTTTAATACCACATATCTTTGAAATATTTTTACAGCTGCGAATGCATTTGATTCTAAGTTCGAGAGGAATAGTGTATTATTCAGCTCTATATTCTTAGCCCTTACGACAGTACCCACCACAGCAATTTGTAGGTGGTTAATGAATGCTGAATGCAACCTGATGTAAAACTGAGATGAGGGTGGAAACACATGTAGAATCATATGCTCCCGAAGATCTATGTTAGCTTTAAATATTTAGTGCTAATTTGGGCTGAGGACTGAAAAATCAAATCTCTATTTGGAAAACAATCTTTCATTGAAATGGGCACTTTGGTATACATATATGGCAGAAATTACTATTGTTTCTATTACCCATGTCACCATGTCTTTCTTCTAATCTATTTAAGAATATCTTTTCAGCTAAAAGTTCTTCTTAAATTTATCTAGTAGGTCTTCCAATGCTCACCAGTATATCCCCACAAAAACTATGTATATCTTTGATACACAAAATCATAAGCAATTTATTTTCATAGTTGAAAAGCAAAGATAAATGGCAATTTTACCTCAGCTCAGGTTCTCAAGCATAAAGTTTTATAAATTGTTCTTCTATAGGGTACTTTACATTTAGAATAAATATATTTTGTATAATTTAACAAATAGAACTTTAAAGTACAGGAAAATATAAGTAAAACATTTTTTTCTTAATTTCAACTCATATCAAAATGAGCAGTTCTTCGCTGCGCAAGATAAATAGCATAGAAGTGAAAACAAAGTTAATTATTTTTTGCAGTGATAAAATGAGACCCTTTAAGTGTGCAAATAGCCCTGGCTGGTGTGGCTCAGTTGGTTGAGTGTCATCCCATGCACCAAAGATCGCCAGTTTGATTCTCAGTAATTAGGGTACATGCCTAGGTTGCAAGCTTGATCCCCCCAGGTAGGAGGCATGCAGGAGGCAGCTAATAGATGATCCATGTTTCTCTCTCACATCAATGTTTCTCTCTCTCTTTCTTCCCCTCCCTCTTTCTCTAAAATTAATAAAAACATAGTATTGTTTTTAAAGTTTACTATTAGAAGAAAATAGCTGTAAGGACGGATGACCTTGAATTATCATCCTTGAACAGTGCATACACCATTCTGGCAGGATTATTTTGAAAGTAAACATTAAGATAACACTAATCAATCCCATTAAAAGCTAACACTAAATAATGAATCTATCATATATATTAAGAAAAAAAAAGAATAAAGTTATTCTAATGTGGTTTTTAAAATAGCTTCAATAGTTTCATCTTCCACTAGCTTTCTTTTCAATAATGGTGACTACTTCC
Source organism: Myotis nattereri (assembly GCF_964212035.1). NCBI lineage: Eukaryota > Metazoa > Chordata > Mammalia > Chiroptera > Vespertilionidae > Myotis > Myotis nattereri. Next base: position 21,985,749 of record NC_138082.1, read on the forward strand.
TGCTCTTTATTATATACTAGAGGCCCAGTGCACAAAAATTTGTGCACTCGGAGGGGAGGGGGGGGTCCTTCAGCTTGGCCAGTGCCCTCTCGAAGTCTGGGACCCCTCAGGAGATAACGACCTGCTGGCTCAGGCCTGTTCCCGGGTGGCAGAGGGCAGGCCCAATCCCTAGGTGCAGCCCCTGGTCGGGCTCAGAGCAGGGGCGATTGGGGAGTTGGGGCGCCTTCCCCTGTCATGCACAGAGCAGGGTGGATTGGGAGGTTGCGATGCCAGCCTCAGTCACGCTTAGGGTAGGGCCGATTGGGGGGGTTGGGGCACCGCTCCCTGCCACACTCAAGGCAGGGTCGTTGGGGAGGTTGCGGCGCCACCCCCTGTCACGCACAGAGCAGGGCCAATCAGGGGGTTGGGGCGCTGCCCCCCGTCACGCACAGAGCATGGCCCATCAGGGGGGTTGGGGCTCTGTACCCTGTCATGCACAGAGCAGGGCCCATCAGGGGATTGGGGCTCCATACCCTGTCACGAACAGAACAGAGCAGGGCGGATAGGGAGGTTGTGGCCCCGCCCCCTGTCACACACAGAGCCGCAGGGCGATCAGGGGGTTTGGGCGCTGCCCCCTGTCATGCTGATCCCAGTGCCCGGAGGCCTCTCGGCTCTGCTGATCCCGGTGCTGGGAGGCATATTACCCTTTTACTATATAGGATAGAGGCCTGGTGCATGGGTGGGGGCTGGCTGGTTTGCCCTGAAGGGTGTCCTGGATCAGGGTGGGGCTCCCCACTGGGGTGCCTGGCCAGTCTGGGTGAGGGGCTGAGGGCTGTTTTCAGGCTGGGACTGAAGCTCCCAACCGCTCCTTTTTTCTTTTTTTCTTTTTTATTCTGGGCCAGCTTTAGCTTTGAGGCTTGGCTCCAGCTCTGAGGCCTCAGCTGCTGAGAGTAGGTATCTGGTTTGTTTAGGTTCTATAATCGAAACTCTGTATCAACTCCAGCTCTGAGATCCCGGCTCGCTGAAAGCAAGTTTCTGGGGTTTTGTTTAGCTTCTATATTTGTTACAATGTTCAAACTGCAGGCTCAGAGGCTAGCAAGGCAGGCGGGGAATGTTGGAGTCCTCCGTCACTGAAGCAAGCAAGCCTCATGTTCAGTTTATGCTGCCTGGCTGCCGGCCGCCAATCTTGGCTGGCAGTTAATTTGCATATCGCCCTGATTAGCCAATGGGAAGGGTAGCGGTCGTACGCCAATTACCATGTTTCTCTTTTATTAGATAGGCTTATCTATAATGCTGCTGAATAATACTATACAATAAAGGATATAATATAATATGCAAATTAACCCTCATGCCCTCATAAGATGGCTGCCTACAACCAGGCCGGCAGGGGGGGTTAGTGAGGGACAACCAAACGACTGAACAAGCAGGCTGCGTGGGGCGACCAGGACAGCAGGGGGATTAGTGAGGGACGACCAAACGACTGAACAGCAGGCTGCATGGGGCAACCAGGCCGGCGGGGGGGCTGTGAGGGGTGACCAGGCCGGCAGCAGGGGCAGTAAGAGGTGACCAGGCCAGTGGGGGTGGCAGGAGGACTGTGAGAGGGATGTCCCCCGAGGGGTCCCTGATTGGAGAGGGTGCAGGCTGGGCTGAGGGGACCCTCCCCATGCACGAATTTCGTGCACCGGGCCTCTAGTTTATAAAATAAGAACATAACAGTATTAGTGTCCTGGAAATAAAAAACAAGAAATATTAATCTAGTAGAAGGGCTACCATGATTCTCAATATGGCACAGAACAGCTATTCACTAAAGGATGTGATGGAAGATCTATTCCAAATCAAAAGTTGGTAATACCTGAAATATCCTTGGAATTCCTCCAGTATTGTAGTGAACCACTAGGCTGACTTTATTATCCTTTTCCACAATTTCAAAGGATCCTTCTTTCCATTTTGTAATCCCAGTTTGCATACTTCGAATTCTGATAGGACCATGTATCTTCAGAGGAGACATACTTTCTTTAAAAATAAATTGCTTCTAGCAAAATTATAAAACAAAAATATAACTTCACCCAACAGATTCTAAGAAAGAAAAATAAAATTAAAAGTTACAATTTACTAGTGATTAAAATAAGTGTATGAAAGAGAACAGTTAGTGAACCATCTTATATGTCTTTTTCTCCATTTCCATAAACCACATTTTATTAAGCATCCTTAAAGGCCTTGATTAGCTGGATGGCACAGATAAGAAAAACAACTAAAGCAGTCACTCATGTTAAGTGTCTGAATCTAACCAACATTTAGTTCTTCTATACACATTCTTTTCTTTGCCATGTGTCTTGCACCTGTGTCTATTAGTGCCTAAATTTTGCATTTTGCACCATTAACAAGTCAAAGTGCTGCCTCTAAAGGCGTGCCAATGGATAATACTAAAAATTCCATTCTCAATGTGGCCAATTTTTACATTCCTTCATGAATAATAATGCATCTTGAACTTCAAATATATGTAAAAAAATATTTTCAGTCAACTGACTTCATTTCTTAGAATGGAGCTCCTTCCAAAATATCAAATCATATCACCAAGTAGTCTAAGCATATCCACGTTTAGAAGACATTAAATGAATACAAACTATAAGAAAAATCAAATTAGTTTAACCTCCAGAATTATTTGAGAAAACCATTTATTTTCTAGGGAAAACAAACTAACAATATAATCTCTCTTCCTAAGAACCACCTATTATTTATATTTAATATTATCATCCCAGAAAGACTATCAATTTTATCCATGACAAATATTCAAATTTCCCAAATAAACTTCTAATAACTTAAAAATGGCTTACAATAGAATTTCTAAAACTCTTCAAATTAGTTTACCAAATGTCAATACATAAATACAATTCTAGTAATAGCACAGAATGCTATCAAATAGTGTGTGTATTATACAATTCTATGTCCATATACCTTCCAGGTATCTTTACAATGAATTTCAGATCAAATTACATCACACACAATGTTAAAACAAATTTTATTTATACACTTCAAATCTTTAGAAACACTGCTCTAATACAGATTCTTGCTTACAATTTAATAAATTTTTTTTAATATATATTTTATTGATTTTTTACAGAGAGGAAGGGCGAGAGATAGAGAGTTAGAAACATCGATGAGAGAGAAACATCGATTAGCTGCCTCCTGCACATCTCCCACTGGGGATGTGCCCACAACACAGGTACATGCCCTTGACCGGAATCGAACCTGGGACCCTTCAGTACGCAGGCCGACGCTCTATCCACTGAGCCAAACCGGTTTCGGCGAATTTAATAAATTTTAAAAAATTCATTAAATTTTGCATCTGCAAAAACAGCTAACCTAGAAAAGCTTTAATAAAGTAGTCATCAAAACAGACTAGGTCTAGATATCAGGAACCCGCTCTGATATAATTTATAACTTATCTTTTCTAACCATTTGTTTTCTCAAGTGTAAAATAGGTAGAGCAAATGTTATAGTGTTGCAGTTAAACAACACACATTAGGCATTAAATAGACCCCAGCTCTTAATATGAAATTAGTGTCCACTTTCTGAATTTATTCCTGGTCTATAATACCCTTCTCCAAAGATACCAGATAAATAAGTTAACAGGGATTACCAATCCAACTGCCTATAAGGCCTGGCAAATCACATAGATGACTTAGGCAGGCAAAATATGAAAACCACCAATCACCCCACCCAGAGTGGTTGAGTTGGTTGAGCACTGTTCAGTGTCCTGAAAGTGCAGGTGAGGTTCTTGGTCACGGAGCACACCTGAGTTTCAGGTTTGACCCTCGGGGAGCGTAAGGAAGACAATCAATTGATATTTCTCACTCACATTGATCTGTCTGTCTCTAACTCCCTTTCTCTACCTATGTCCTTAGGTGAGGATTAAACAAAAGAAAACTGCTATTCAAATTTAGTCAATTTTATCATGTGAAAATAAGTGAACCTAGCATTGCCAGATCATCTAATTTTTCAAGAAAATGACATCCCAATTTTCATGTAAACCTGCCCATTTTTAATTGTGGTCAGTGAATTCAAAGTTATTTTTAAAAGCTACCAATCAGCCCTAGCAGGTTTGGCTCAGTGGACAGAGCGTCAGCCTGTGGACTGAAGGGTCCCAGCTTGGATTCCGGTCAAGGACACATGCCTGGGTTGCGGGCTCAGTCTCCAGTAGGGGGAGTGCAGGAGGCAGCTAATCAATGATTCTCTCTCATCATTGATGTTTCTATCTCTCTCTTCTTCTCCCTTTCTCTCTGAAATCAATAAAAAATATTAAAAGTAAACAAATAAAATAAAAGCCACAAATCAAACAAAACCCATCTGTAGGCAGGATACAGCCTAGGGACCACTAGTTTGAGGTCTCTAGATAGTATACATCAAATAAGTGGGAATGAAATTTAAAAAGAGACATGAAAACACTTTGAATAGTTAAAAGGTGTTGCGCATTATGAGTCCTTTATTGTTATTCACTCATCTCATCAAATTTTTTTTAAAATATATTTTATTGATTTTTTACAGAGAGAAAGGGAGAGGGATAGAGATTTAGAAACTTCGATGAGAGAGAAACTTTGATCAGCTGCTCCTGCACACTCCCTACTGGGTATGTGCCTGCAACCAAGGTACATGCCCTTGACCAGAATCGAACATGGGACCCTTGAGTCTGCAGGCCGACGCTCTATCCACTGAGCCAAACCAGTTAGGCCTCATCAATTTTTTTTGGTTCCTACTGTGGTCAGATTTAGATAGTATAATTGGCTGGGTATATGAATCCATCAAAGTAATCGAGTCCACTACTGTTTATATCCAGTCTGTTAGTAAGACAGTTTGCTCAACCAGTAATTACAGAATTTTGGGCCAGCAATGTGTGTTTGTAATACTTTTCTTTGGCAATTAATAATTTGGTGCTTCATTGTTTGGATATGTCCTTTGAGATTTTTTTCCTACTCTGTCCTTTAGCACTGCCAATAATATGTGGCCCCCTCCTAACCCAGATGCCTATGCCAGAAACATGGGAGTTATCTTTGACTTTTTTCTTACTGATTATTGATATTGGATTGGGGATGGAAGGTCAAGGTAGAGTACTGTCAATTCTACCTCCATACACCTTCCAGACATTTCTATAATGAGCTTCAGATAAAATCACATCATTTTCCTCCTTAATATTATCCAATGACTCCCAATTGCCCTCATAATAAAATCTAGACTCATTAATATGACATAAACCCCCTTCATGATCCAGGACCTCCTTACCTCTCTATTCCCAACAAGCTCTCCAAATCCAGCCATTTGAACTACTTATAATTTCCCTAAAAAAGCCACATACTTTCATGCCATGTGTACATGGTAGTCAATGTTTATAGGATTTTTATGTACTTTCCCCATCCTCCATAATTTCTTCTCCTGTCTATAAAATCAAGGCTCAACTTAGATATTACCTTCTTTAAGAAGCTTTTCCTAGATACCTTTTACTTTACTCTCACTCCATATTCACACTGACATTGTTTAAGGTTTCTCTATTCTCCTATTATACTCTGTGCTCACTGTTAGTAGAGCATTTATCACATTATATAAACTGTTTACTTTATATAAACTGTTCACCTCTTTGTCTCTACCTAGATTCTGTTATTTAAAGACAGGGAATATGTCCTTTAATCTTTACATCTCCATTAGAACAGTGTCTGACATACATGAAACAACAATCTATATATATAAAAGGCTAATATGCAAATGTCCCCACGGGGGTTCAACCAGGAAACCGAGAGTTCTATTGCTCGCTATGATGTGCGCTGACCACCAGGCGATGGCGTGGAACAAAGGAAGGCCCTGGCCAGCAGCTGGAATGCCCAGAAGAGCCCTGATTGCCAGCTAGGCCTAGGGATCCTACTTGTGCACAAATTTCATGCACCAGGCCTCTAGCTTAAGAATAAATAACAACAAAATAATGAACAAATCAGTATTATCAATTTATTGTTAAAATATACAACAGTAGCCCTAACCGGTTTGGCTCAGTGGATAGAGCATCGGCCTGCGGACTGAAGGGTCCCAGGTTCGATTCCGGTCAAGGGCATATACCTTGGTTGCGGGCACATTCCCAGTAGGGGGTGTGCAGGAGGCAGCTGATCGACGTTTCTCTCTCATCGATGTTTCTAACTCTCTATCTCTCTCCCTTTCTCTCTGTAAAAAATCAATAAAATATATTTAAAAAAAATATATATATATATAACAGTAGATACTGGAACCATAAATTCCTTTTATGTGACCAATATAGGGTTATATTTACTAAGTTCTTTAGAAGAGTATCACTATGCCCTGTATTACATATGACTTATCTTTTGAACACTTAAGCTTTTTCTATGTGGACCTGAACTTTTACACTAAATATACAGCTGTTCTCACATCTTAAATTCAATGAGAGAAAGATCATTTATGAAGAAAAAGAATATGCAGTTACAGAATGCATTAAAACAAAAACATTAATAAACTTGCCTAAACTGGGATTCATTTTATTCACGACTCAATAAAGAAACTTCATTTTAAGAGTATGTCAGATTACTTCACTTTAAAAAAATGTCACTATGGGTCATGGTGCCAAATTAAAATGAATTAAAATAAAACCACATTATCTTAGTGTTTTCCTTACAGACCAAAAGTAAATAAAGGTTATTAACCTTGAATTCCTCCAACAAAAACTTGTTTTTAAAAATTGCATTTAACAAAAATTTGAGATGAAGATTTCAATGTTCACTAAAGTTAATAAAAAATAAAAACTTGTTACTTCTGTTTCTCTATATATAATTTTCAAATATTTGATGCAATTTTGATTACACATATAAAATTTTACTTCAGATATTTAATATTTTCTAAACCTTTTCTACTAGCAACCTCTCTTTCTTTGAAAGAAGAAACCCTGAAAGGTGCAGGACATAAAACTGGCAGAACCAATAAAATAAAACTTCTAATGCCTCAATTTAGTCCATCACCTGCTCTTGTACTAAATGCATTAACTATATCTATTTTTGTATAATCATCATATTTTCAGGGTTTACCTTACTTAAAGAGAAAATAACTTTCTTTTTCAGTATTCAGCATAATTCAGTAACTGTTAAACTTTCTATGAACCTAGAACCAAGATAAGATTTCTCTGAATTCTGTAATGCTAATTCACTACCAAAGTGATACCAGGAAGACAAAATATAATAAAAACTCACTCTTTTTTTTTTTTAAAATATATTTTATTGATTTTTCACAGAGAGGAAGAGAGAGAGATAGAGAGTTAGAAACATCAATCAGCTGCCTCCTGCACATCTCCCACCGGGGATATGCCTGCGACCCAGGTACATGCCCTTGACTGGAATCGAACCTGGGACCTCTCAGTCCGCAGGCCGACGCTCTATCCACTGAGCCAAACCGGTTTCGGCGAAAACTCACTCTTTAAGTACACCATTCAGATTCTCCTTTCCCTAAATTTCTTCACAATTATTAAAACTACCATTCAGCCGAAACCGGTTTGGCTCAGTGGATAGAGCGTCAGCCTGCGGACCGAAAGGTCCCAGGTTTGATTCTGGTCAAGGGCATGTACCTTGGTTGCGGGCACATCCCCAGTGGGAGATGTGCGGGAGGCAGCTGATCGATGTTTCTCTCTCATAGATGTTTCTAACTCTCATCTCTCTCCCTTCCTCTCTGCAAAAAATCAATAAAATATATATAAAAAACAAAAACAAAAACAAAAACTACCATTCAGCCTTGAGCATTCTATGAAAGCTCAATAACATTGCCAAAAATGTTTCTATACCCTGGACAGATATTTAAATACTCCTATTTTAGCCCCGGCTGGTATTGCTCAGTGGTCAGAGTGTCAGCCCCTACACTGAAGGTCATGGTTCCATTCCCAGTCAAGGGCACATATCTAAGTTGCAGGTTTAATCCCCGACTTCATGTGGGCAGTGTGTAGGAGGCAACCAATCAATGTGTCTCTCTGCACATCGATATTTCTCTCTCCCCCCCTCCCGTCCTCCCTCCCTTCAACAGTTCCTTCCACTCACTCTAAAAAGCAATGGGAAAAATATCCTTGGGTGAGGATTAACAAAAAATAAAAACCTACAGCTTAAAAATAAATAATTAAATAAATGTTCTTATTTAAGGTATTGCTTTGAAAATATCCTTATCTAGAAGGGCATTCTATGGTTCAAAAAATACACACACACACACAAAAAACATGCTAAAGCATGAAAACTGTTACTAAAAACAGAAGAAAGAAAATGGTCAATTCTTGCCACTATGCATACTCTTGGAAACATATCTAAAATAAAAACATTACTTACTTTTCAGTGACTTTTACTGAAAAACCCTATGTAATAACGATTCACCTTTATTCTGATGCTTGTGCCAAAGGCAATGCAATCTTCTTGGGGAACTACTCATATTCTGCAGCTATCCCAGTTCTTCGGAAGCCATCAACTCAGCTACAAGAAATATAAGTGTGCCTTTTAAAAATAATCCAATTCACAAAATTAAAATGATTGTTAAAAGTGATCATTTGTACAACAAAGATTAACCTTTTCATTATTTAAAAACCACAAATTTAACCTTATTGAAAAAATTTAAAACATAATGCTCAGGATACACACACACACACACACACACACACACACACACACACACGCACGCATACAACAGAACTTTAGGGATCTGTGTGCAAACTGAGGGACTCCAGGAGGAGCTGTACCTTGATCCATTTGTATCTTGGTTTATCCCTGCTACATTTTGAAACTATGAAGGCAGTGAAAAAGAATACATCCTTTGTTGACTTTATAAACATTGTCACATAAGGATGTTTTATGTCTTAAAACACCACTTCCACCAGGTGCTGTTACAAATTTAAAAAAACTGATAAACTTAGTTTTTACTTTTTTCAAAACCAGCTTTACAGGTTTCTTTCTCGAATTGAAGCATCTCTAAATCTCTCATTGCCTTTTGAAAACTAAAACAACTTTAAACTGATTTGTTCACTTCTAAAAAAATCATTTATTGAGCTACTCTAATTTGATACACTGTGGTAGGGATACAAATGTGAAAATTATACAGTCCATGCCCTCAGAAGGCTTCCCTATACTTGTCCTCCCACCATCATTGAGGCAAAAAATCTTAGTATCAGCTTTAACCTCATTCTCATTTATCAAAACCCCCATCTTTTTGTAACTACTACCTTAATTCAGAAACACATCACTTTGCTACCACTCCAATCTAATATTTTTTACACAACATTTATTAAGCACAGTGCTAGGCACCATACATGCATTTATTTTCACAATAACCCTAAAGGACGGATATTAATACCTATTTATAGATGAGGAAACTAAAGCTAAGAGAGATCAAGTAATTTATCCATGATTATAGTCAGTAAGTGACAAAAATAAGTCTAACATCAGAATCTACGTTTTTAACCACTACCATAATGCATCCTCATCAATGAAAGTGATTCCAGCAATGAATCCTTTACCCTTTCTAAAAAACTACTTTTATTATCTCCTACCAAAGAAAGTACAATATGCACTAACTGTCTTCTTAACTTTCTCCCTGAAGGAGGGGGAGAGAGGAAGGAGGACCTGTCCTATCTTCTTTTGTACTCCTGCAAAATAACAGGCACTTTGTAAGTGCTAAATACTTGCCATTGATGCCAATTTCCTCCCAAACATTTTTAAATTCTGTGTTAAGAATACTTAACACACACACACAAAGAATACCTAACACAAGATCTGCTCTCAACACATTTTTAATTGTACAATACAGTACTGTTAACTATAGGTACAATGTTCCACAGCATATCTCTAGAACTTACTCAACTTGATTAAATGAAACTTCCTCCTAAACGTTTTTAACAGCTCATCACTCACTACCTATAAAATAAATCCAAATGCCTCTTTGTTTGACATTCATACATTTCCTATGTTTTATTTTCTACTTCTCAACAAAAAATGTTGTTCTATATACAAACAAATTACTGAATTTTAATACTTTCTTTCACATCCACCACCAACAACTTAAATATGACATTTTCCTTTATCTGTTTATGAAAACATCATACTCACTGGTCTCATAGTTTAACCTGTTGTTAAGATATATAAACCACTATTCTGATTTTAAGGGCTTTCTTTCTTAAAAAGATCCATAAAACAAATGCACAGAGATAAAATTAGTGTTATGGCTGAAAGAGAGAAGTTGACCTAGATAAACTTTATCTCCACTTAAAGTGTCTAAAATCTGAATGGTTTTATGACATAAGAATGTAAAAATCATCCAAAGCCATGGAAAACCCGTTGTTTTTTTCTTTTGTGTTCTTTGTTTGCAGAGTGAATATTCAAATGACAAAAATATCAGTAAGCTGGTGTTTCCAAAAGACATGATGGTTCTTACAGCAAGCTCCAGTTTACTTATTCACTTAACAAATTTTTAAGAAAGAGACATAAAATAATTACTAGCTTATATTCTAATAGGGTCAGACTTTAAATAATCACACAAATAAAGATATAATTAGAAGTTCTGAAAAATGATATAAAATGCAGGGCTTGATGAGAGATTATAATACGGTACCTGACTTAAGACTTGGGAGTCAGGGGTTAGAAAGTACCACTTAAGCTGAAAACTGAAGAATGAGTTAAGTGAAGGATGGTCATGCTGGGTCAATCCAGGCAAACAGAACAAAATGTGTAAAAGCCCTGCGATAGAAAATAATTTGGTGTGACTGAGAAATGAAAAGCAGTGTGTCTGGAGTTCAGAGAGGGAAGGGAGGATGTGCAAGATGAAGCTAGTAAAGCAGGAAAGAATCAGATTATGAAGAATCTTGTAGACCACTGTAAGGATTTCGAATTTTACCCTAAATGTAATAAACACTTAGTGATGGGCAATCCACTGAAGAGTTTTAAGCGGAGAAATGACATGTTACTGCTGAATGGACAAGTGATGTGCTTTGTTTGGGTTTCAGGAGGAGAGTGAAAGCAGCAAGAATGAAAGAAAACTGGGCAACCGGACAGGAAAGTATTGAGTGATTCAACGTATAACAACACTTACAATAACAATTAATGTTTACTGGCTATTGACGGAAGGCCATGTGCATGCTATGGTTACTGCGTTTAATCCTCATAACAATCCAATAAGGTGATGTTTATTCCCATTTTACAGATGAGAAAACAGGGTATCAGTGACATTAAGTCCAGGTGAATGAGGATTGTGGCTTCAACTAGAAAAGTGATACTGAAGATGTACAGAAATAAATTCAGTTATTAAATGCCAAGAATCCCTCAGTGCTCCATCCTAGGCCCCTTTCTTTTCTAGCACTGTACGCTCCTCCGGCAATTCCATCCACATCCATAGCTTTACCATCATGGTGGCAGATGACATATATACACTTACTTGTATGTCCAGCTCAGAACTCTCCTCTGAGCACCAACCCAATATATACAACTGTCTACTTGACATCCTCTCTTAGACATCTCCAGGTAGATACTTTTCAGATACTGCCATCCCCAAAAAAGGGCCTATCCCTAGGCAGAGCCAAATTTTTGAAAGAGCTACCACAAAACCAGTACAGGCCAACTTTCCGAAACACAGGATTTTGTCACCGATTATCATTTCCTTTCGTGGACCATGCCCTAAAATATGTAAACTTGACAACGTGATCTGATGTCTAGAGCTGGGGAGCAACCAAATGCTTGACGAAAATACAATCCATGCCTTTTGGTTAGAGATGATTAGGAGAGGAAGGTGAAGAATTGTCAAGCGTGAAAGAGTACCCTGTCCAAGGCCTGACGGATGTGCGGCTACCGCAACCTAAGTTCCCTTTAGAGACAGCAGGCCTCGTTAAGGGGCGAGTGGCGGACGGCGACAGCCCCCAGCGAAATGGGGCAGGTTCGGGCTGCGGAGGAAGCGAGCGACAGTTAGGACCAGGTCAAAGAAGGAAAGCTTAGGGATAGACCCTAGTGGAGTACGTGTGAGGCCCGGGGAGCCGCGAGGGGCTGGGGGCAGGCTGAGCGGCAGCAGGGCGAACTCCAGAAGAGTGAACGCCGAGTGGGCGGACCGCACGGGGCGAGGGGGGTCTGGAAAACGGCTCAGTGGAGAAGCTCGCTGGGCCCGTCTTACCTGTGCCTGTGAGTCCGGGGCTCGCACCGAGTCCGCGCGGAGGGGGAAGAATGGAGGTTAAGGAAGGAAGGGACGCCGAACCCAAACGGAGGTATACAGCTCGCTCCCCCAAGTCAGGGAGAGTGGCTGATGGCGGGAACTGTGACCACACGCAAACACGCAACGCACGCACGCACACTCGACGCGACCGGACAGGGCGCGTGCGCGCAAGCCTGAAAACACCGCCCCTCCACGCCCTCGTTCCGCCCCAGCACCGAGCGGAGTCCGCGGAGGTAGCTCCGCCCCATAGTAGCACGCATGCGCATTTTCACTTCACTCACTTTCGACTTCCCCTCGTTTCGTCTTAGTCGGCCTGGTGGGGCATGCGCACTACTTGTCCTCCCGGGACTTTTTCCCGCCCTTCACTGGCCTCCGGAATAGGGTGGGAGTTCACGCCCCTCTCTCGGGGTACCTCCCAGGGGATGCGGGGACAAGTAGGTGGCAGATGTCCTTAAGGTCCTGAATCTTGAGAGGCAAAGGACATACTTTGCTGAGAGTTAGGAGGTGGGAACAAGTTGTTCAGAAGGGGTCAGGGGTGAAAGGTCATAGGGCTGCGAAGGGGCGGAGCGAGCCAAAAGCGGATGGCTGCCGCGGCGGTTCATCATCTTTGGCGGCTTCAGTGCTGAAGTGGGGACGTGGGTCGGGAGCGTTCGGCGGTGGGCGTAGAGCGGCTGCCACTCCCAACATGCACAGTCTGGCGACGGCTGCGGTAAGTGACTGGGCCGCCCGGCCTAGGCCCAGAACCCCTCTCTCTCTCTAGCCCTGCGTTTCGGCCTCCTCCTAGGTCCCTGTGTCGAGCCCGGAGTCCAGCTCCTACTGCCCTCTCCCCCCGAGGCCCCGGCCCCCCTCCTCGCCGCGCCTTGGCCGTGGGGGAGCCCGCCCTCACTTTGCTCGGCGGCCGGCTCTCGTGGCCTCTTGCGTGGCGTTTCGCGTTCTTCTCCGGCCTCGGGGCCTGGTCCCGCGCCCGCAGCGCCGGTCTCGCGGCCGGGACCGGCCATTCATTGCGCTGACCGACAGTTTGGGGTGCCGTTTGCGCGCTGGGCGCCGGTGGGGATGAGGAGAATTCCGTGAGCAACCTGACAGGGCCCGGGGCCTCGGGACTCCCTGCCGAGGCACAACGCAGCGGGAAAGAAAGGGCTTCTGACCCAAACAACGTGCTTTACCGAAGCAACGCTCAGACCCGGGCTCATGTGTGACTTACGGTTCCCTGCGCTTAGAACCTTTTCCCACACATCTCATTTTATCAGTGCAGTTTTTTGACAAAAACGGGGCCTGCAGTTCCCCTGTCTGAAGTAATCCTTTGGCTTCCGATTGCAGTAAGATAAAATCCAGACTCCTTGCCGTGACATACAAAGCCCTCCCTTGTCTTTACAACCACGTTTGCAGTCTCGTTTATGTCACTTGCTCGGTAGGCTCCACTGGCCGCCGTTGCATCCCTTCTACTCTCCCTCCCAGTGCGCTTTTCCATCGAAGGGGCGCTTTCTGATCTCTGTTCTTGGAACGCTCGTCCTGCTCCCATCCCTTATGTACACACACACCCCATGTGGGCTAACGCGGCTCCTCTTCCCTCCGGTCTCTGCCTAAACCTCCCTAGAACTGGCCTTCCCTTACCATTCTTTTTAAAGTAGTTCTGTAACCCTCGACTTTATTAAAGGACCTTTACAGCATGGATTCCACTTTGTAATTTTTGTATTCATTCCCTTGTTTTGTCGGTCTCCCTCTTGAGGACAGAGACAGGTGTAGGGTGGGCCCTGTGTACATGGTTACCCTTGTTCCTGGCATAAAGTAAGGGCTCAGATACTTTCCTGAATGAGGGAGGTGGCTGCTGAGAGCGCTTAGCCAGGATGGGAACACAGGGCCATATGATCTGAGCACGCTCTTCTAAATGCCCATCCCACTTTTTCGGTTTCACCAAGGTGAAGTGATTTAGGAGAGGGTAACATATGGAAACTGCATTATTCGGCAAAATGACAAGTACCAAATAGAGAACTAAAAAAATCACCTTAACTTTAAATATAAAAAGTGAGCTTAAGTGTGATTGGGCTGTAGAAAACTGTCATTTCCAGAGCCAGTGGCATCTCTGCCTCCAGACACCATGTGTCTAAGTGTAACTATTCAAAGTGGAGAGGTACCTTTTATATGTCTCAATTGGTATTTGCAGTTTCCCAATTTTTTTCTTCTTCCAAATTGCATGTATAATTTAGAAGAAGCAAGTCAAGATGAGGTTGCTGCTGGTAGGGGAGGGGCAAGTTAAATAAGGGATTCTGATAAGGTTGGCTTGTCTGTCCATCTCTCAAAATCTGATTGTGTCTTCTCCACACTTTGATACCAAGCTGCTCTTTTCCCTGTCCCTCCCCAAACTCTATACCTATTCACTTTTATTTTTATTTGCTCCCTAATGCTTCTTTTGAACAGCCATTAAAGCTGTATTTCATTACTTAAAATAAGTACTGAATTAATGGTTTTCCAATTAAATTTACAATACCTTGCATTTTTTTAAAATTTGAACTTTTAGGTACAGTTTCACTTGTTATGCTGTTAGACCACACAAAAGTGCTGACAAGTTCCTTTGTACCACTCATTCACTAGAATATTTGGTTAGTCAGGAGGTGGAAGCATAGAAAAGTTGAGTGGCCTCTTTCCCAATTCTCTATGCCTTCCATTAGACAAGCTGCTTGTTATTCTGATTATTTTGCTCTGGGTAAAGGAACAGTAATGGTGTTTGTCACTAGCTACTGTAGTACATGCAATAGTGCTTGCAATAATCTAAAGCCACTTGAGAAAATGCTTTGTGCCTAATGATGAAAATTTGCATTTGTGTTAACCTTTATCTCTTTTTAATGTAACAGGTAAATCATCACTCAGTTGGGGAGACATTACTATCAAAGGAGAATGTAGTCACATGAATGCAGAATGTCATTCACAAAAGAGAGAATTTGAGATAATTTTGGAAGTATCTTAAATTTTCACTCTTGAGTGGTATTTTATTACGCTAAAAATGTATGGTGTAGTAGATTTGTCACTGTATTTTTTTTTTTAAAAGAATGAAATTGGAACCTTATCTTTTTTTTAATATATTGTTATTGATTTCAGAGAGAGAGAGAAACATCAATGATGAGAGAGAATCATTGATCGACTGCTTCCTGCATGCCCCCTACAGGAGATCGAGCCCACAACCCAGGCATGTGCCCTTGGTTGTAATCAAACCTGGAACTCTTCAGTCCTTAGGCCAATGCTTTATTCACTGAGCCAAACCAGCTAGGGCTAGACTTGTCATTCTTTACAAAATACATCCTAACATCTTCATTATTGCCACCATAGAAAGTAATTTCTGTCTCACATCCTATATATAAAAGCCTAATATGAAAATTGACCGAATGGCTGAACGACTGGTTGCTATGATGTGCACTGACCACCGGGGGCAGATGCTCAACGCGGGAGCTGCCCCCAGCCCGCAGGCCCCAGGCCAGCCAAGGCAGGTGCCAGTGGGGACCCCCGGTCGCCCTGCAGATCAGCCCTGTTCTCCGGCCAGGCCTAAGGACCCTACCTGTGCGTAGATTTCGTGCACCAGGCCTCTAGTCTATTAAATAAGGACACACATACCACACAGGATTACCTAAAGATTAAATAAGAATAACAAAGTGCTCAGTGGTTGGCTAGGTTCACTCACTGGTGAAATGACTCGCTCCCAGATTCAACCTTGGGACTCAATTCCTGCCTCCACAGAGTAACAAATCACTTTGTTATGGACCTCACAGGTTGCTTTAGAATAGTAGAACTACAAACTTCACATACTGTGGGTCTTCTGTAATGAATGTTATGCTAGTGATTTAAAACAGCCAAAGGTAAGCCTTTAGGAGATGCATTGGGTATGCATTTTTTAAAATTTTTCTCACTGATATCCATTGGCAATTCTAACATCCATAAACCCTTTTTTTCCATCACTTTCCACCTAAGCGGCAACATCATTAGTTACTTTATATCTTTTTGTTGAAGCTGTGCTAGACTCCCAGACACTCTCCCCTTTGTCAGATAAAAAGAACATTGTGCACTCTGAAGGATCTAATTCAAACACTATCTCCTCCCTCCCATGTCTCCTGTTGAAATTTAAGCAGATTGCCTAATTTCTCTGCTTATTCACTTCCATTTTTAAAAAGGTATTTTAAAGAACATTCTGGCCCTTATTTTATAAAGATAGGATAATTAAGCTAATTCATTATTTCCCCTTGGCATTATTTAAGAAGTGTAGGTTTTTTGAATGTCATTATGTAGACATCAAAAACCACATGTTGAGTCATCTCCAGAATTGGGAAAATACCTGTTTCAGTCCAATTCCATTCTGTTACATATTCATTGGTAGGAAAACCAGCAGTTATTTTGGCCTTTAAACATAAAATTGTATTGATAGGTTTGTCTATTTTCTGTTTAAGAAAGCCATCAATGTCAATTTTTAATTTTAATCATAGGGGCTAAATCATATTTTTATTTATGGGTAAATGAGAGTCTTTTGATTTAGGTTCTAGATATGTTTTTCCTTTTCATATTAGGTGTTAAGATTTCCATAGATAGAGAATCAACTGTCAATAACCTGTGTTTGTGACACTTGGCGTTAACCATTGGTGACTCACTTTGGTGAATCTCTTGCCTGTGTTAAGCTTTGTTGAAAGAAAGAAAATTATTTGAAATACTTTTTCCTTATACAAATCGTTAAACAGAAAAGAGGAGAGTGATTCCCTTGTACATGTTGACAATACAAATATTTTTCACACATATATTAAAAGGAAAGAACCACGGACATTAAATGAGTATATAACTAAAGACACAGTTATATCCAATAGATTCTGTTTCTAATCTTAGCAGACATTGTTGAGGAAGATAACAGTCCAAATCAGACTCTCCTGACTTTGTTTCTAGATATGTAATTGAACTTACTATTTAGCCAAATCCAACTGTTAGTGAGCTGTATTTACATAATAGAACATTAAAGTTCTATATTGTGTTCTTAAGAAACTATTTCTTCAATTTGGAAGGATATTTGTGATTGCAGTTCTATAAACCAGTTAGGGTTCACTGATTTTTGAGAGAAGTAGACTAATTCTGCCATACACTCACTTTGCAATTTTGAATATGTTAAACCTCCCTGAAACCGTTTCCTGTTAGAATTTTGAGAATAAAGGGAGGTGATCCACAGTGACTGGCTGGCACATAGTATGTTCAATAAATTTACCTCCTATAAATAGTTTCTAGAAAAGGCAGGCCTAATATATAGCAACAGAAAGCATATCTTTCTGCTTTCTGGTTACCTAGGGCTGAATGTGGTGGGGTTTATTAAAAGGAGTACTAGAAAACTTTGAGGGGTGGTAATTGAAGTGGTCCATGTCTTTTTTTTTTTTTTTTTATAAATATATTTTATTGATTTTTTACAGAGAGGAAGGGAGAGAGATAGAGAGTTAGAAACATCGATGAGAGAGAATCATCGATCAGCTGCCTCCTGCACATCTCCTACTGGGGATATGCCCGCAACCCAGGTACATGCCCTTGACCGGAATCGAGCCTGGGACCTCTCAGTCCGCAGGCCGACGCTCTATCCACTGAGCCAAACCGGTTTCGGCAGAAGTGGTCTATGTCTTGATTGTGGTGATGGTTACACTGGTGTATAGATTTCTCAAATACTGAAACGTTTTATTGTGTGCAAATTATAACTTAAAAATTATTATTTTTAAAGGGCCACTTAGATTAGGTTCTCACTTATAACTAAACTAAATAATTTCTAAGATTTTATAACTGACTGAGACTTTGGGAATAATCCTATGTAATAAAAGGCTAATTTGCAAATCAACCGAACTGCAGAATGAGTGGTTGCTATGATGCTCACTGACCACCAGGGGGCAGACACTCAGTGCAGGAGCTGCCTCCTGGTAGTCAGTGTGCTCCCACAGCGGGAGCGCAGCTCAACCAGAAGCCAGGCTCACGGCTGGTGAGTGCAACGGTGGTGGTGAGAGCCTCTCCCCACTCCATGGCAGCACTAAGGATGTCCGTCAGTCGGACATCCCCGAGGGCCTCCCACTCCACCCAGTGCACCAGGCCTCTAGTTGAATATGGTTTCCTCATTTTACCAATGATAAAACTGAAGCTTGGAAAAGTAAAGGACACAATTCTAGAAATGGCAAAAAAGTATTTTTTTTTAATATATTTTATTGATTTTTACAGAGAGGAAGGGAGAGAGATAGAGAGCTAGAAACATCGATGAGAGAGAAACATCGATCAGCTGCCTCCTGCACATCTCCCACTGGGGATGTGCCCACAACCCAGGTACATGCCCTTGACCGGAATCGAACCTGGGACCTCTCAGTCCGCAGGCCGACGCTCTATCCACTGAGCCAAACCGGTTTCGGCGGCAAAAAAGTATTTTGAAGACAGTTCTGGCTTCTAGTCCAGTGTGCATTCCAGTTTTGTACTTGTGTAGTTACTTGCAAATCAAGGTCTTTTCTATTCTTCTTCTTTTTTTTTTTTTTAATTGTTTGACTCTGCAAAAATCAGAAGGCACTAATGGACAACCAACCCATCCCATGGTGCTCTGAGTAAAGCTAGTCAGCTTAGATATATGATGGACTAAAGTCTATTCTTTAACTTGATAAACAGGTTCTTAATCCTGGGTTAATGGATGGGTTGGGGTGCTATCCATGAGTTCTCTGAAATTATGTGTAAATTTTGTGAAAATCAAATTATGTGCAAAACAATTTGCAGTTATGTTTTTTTCTAAGGTAAAGATCCATAGATTCCTGTGGATTCAAGAAATGTTCATCTCTGTGTTTGTGGTAGTGTCCTATCATTGTTAATGTGTTTAAGTTAGGTAAGTCATAGATTATTTTGCTTATCTGCTGCTGGACAGTGTGTGCTACTAGGCTGAATTCCATATCACCCACAGCCTCAGAAATATAATTAGTAACTTATAAATTAAAAGATTGTATCAATGGAATTAGGAATCTTTAGAGGTGATCTTTAAATAGAGAATGGGAAGAGGAGGAAATCTGCCCACCATCATTTACTCATAGTTGTAAAACGAGGATAATAACCACATTGTTGTGATTACTAAGTGAAACTATGTTTTTAAAAAAGTACAATACAATTCCCTCTCTTCCCTCATCCCCCTCTTTCACTTCCCACTCCCTTTTAAGAAGACATCAATTTTCAGATTTTAAAAATTTTGTAAGAGGTATGCCTAAATGATCTTTGGGATTCAGAAAGAGAGTAAGATACATTTTGGGTTTTACTATCAAGATCAAAGAATGAAACTAGATCATTATTTTACACCATTCAAAAAATTAACTCAAAGTGGATTAAAGATTTAAATGTAAGATCTGAAACAATAAAATACATAGAAGAAAACATAGGCATTAAGCTTTTGGACATCGGTTTTTGTGAATTTGACTGGAAAGGCAAGGGAAGCAAAACAAAAAACTAAAAAGCCTCTGCACAGCAAAGGAACCATGAACAGAACAAAAAGGCAACCAACTGAATGGGAGAAGATATTATTTGCAAATGATATTTATGATAAGGGGTTAATATCCAAAATACATAAAGAACTCAACAACAGAAACAACTGATTTAAAAATTGGGTAGATGGCCCTAGGCATTTTGGCTCAGAGGATAAAGTGTCAGCCCATGGACTGAAGGGCCCTGGGTTCATTTCAGGTTAAGAGCACTTACCTTGGTTGCAGGTTCCCATCCCTGGTCTGGGTGCGTGCATGAGGCAACCAATCGATGTGTCTCTCTCTCCCTCTCCCTTCTACTCTCTCTGAAAATCGATGGAAAAATATCCTCATAAATAAATAAAAATAGGTAGATGAACTGAATAGACATTGTTCAAGGAAGCCATACAGAGGGCCAACAGACACATGAAAAGATGTTCAAAATCATTAATATTAGGGAAATGCAAATCAAACCCACAATGAGGTATCACATCGTACCTGTTATAATGCTACTCTTTATTTTTTATTTTGTTAATCCACACCCAAAGATATTTTTCCATTGATTTTTAGAGAGAGTGGAGGGGAGGAGGAAGAGACAGAGAGAGAAACATTGATGGTTGCCTCCTGCACACCCCTGGACCGGGGCCAGGGATTGAGTCTGCAACTGAAGTACGATGAACTCAGGACCCTTCAGTCCGAGGGTTGACGGTCTATATCAAATGATTTCACTGACTGCCATTAAAATGATGGTTATTAAGTGCCTTGTAATCTCAACAAGTAGAGAATTTCTCTTAACATAAGTGACACTGTTCATGGTTCTGATTGTTTTCAGATTCTACTGAACTAATAGCAATAACTTTTTAATTTTAGTTTGAGATTTTTATATATTCCCTATCTCTATTGTCTAGGAAATAGACACAGGAAATAGTTTTTTAGAAAGTCGTCTTTAGATCAGACCTAATCTTTCAGGCAGGTGAGAAGCAGCATTAGCAAAGCAATTAAGAGTCTGTTGCCAGACCACTTGGATTCAAATCCTGGCTTGTCACTTAACTTTTAAGTCAGTGCTCCTCAGATTTCTCATCTGTAAAATGCAGGTGGTGATGATACATATTTATTTAGGACAGTGCCTGTCAGAGTAAGTACTGTATATGTTAGCTCCCTTTATATTTTAAGAAATGATTATATTCATCCCATAACAAATAGGTTGTGGGATTTAAACTAATGCCTCCAATTAAGCTGGAGGCAGAATTCAATAGGCATGATGAAAAGGAGGGACCCTGCACCAGATATTTCCTGGTATCAAACTGCCTTCACTGCCTTCCCATTGCTAGAATGGTCTACAGAATCCACAGCTCCAAATTAATGTCTGAGATCCCAACCTGACATCCCTAGCTCTCTTAGAACCAAATTCTCAGGGAGGCTGCAGGTACCCACGAATAGTCTCAAAAGTTGGAGTTTTGCTGGTAGTGGGTGGTCATAGCCCTAGGGACCCAAGCAGACAGACACAAGGCATTGGCCTCCCAGAGTGCCAGCACCATTCATCTAATTGGAGTCAAGTCAGCTCTGGAAATATAAATTAATATGTGGAGATAGGGCATGGTGTTCAGAAGCCATAATATGCTGACTGGTGTTGTTCACCTAGGGTGCCCCAGGGTGGATTGGGGTACAGGGGTGCTGGGTATAAGTCACAGGCTGGGTTTAGTTGGGGTAATGGAGTTTATTGACGGTAGTGTCTGGGTGACAGGACTTTGGGGAGAGTTGACCAGAATGAGCAATGACTAATCAGGGTAGATACTATATTGCTAGAGCAGCATCTGTGAAGCCCCCTTGAATTACTGGATTATGGGTCATTCAAGAGACTGGGCAGGAAACCCAAAGCTAAAATTTTAGCCCTTGTTTCCACTGAGCTTTTAAGGTGATGTAATACTCTAAGCATATCTTATCTTCTGATGGGAATTGCATTTCCAAAAATAACTTTTTAAGTTGAGGGCCTGTCTATAGTAGAATAGAAAGGACAAGCGCTTGGACAATTCTGTTTTTGCTGTAGAGAGGGGAGAAACTACCCTATTCTTTCTACATCATATTGTTACTTTAGGAGCCTTTGTTTCCTTGAGGAGTATCACTGCTGGGAGTCAAAAAACAGCGTTTAACAGATTACTCTAAGGCAACAATTTTCACCTGGTATGCCGCAAGAAATTTTAAAACATGCAATACCTCACTATTTAGTCAAGGGCACTAACCTCTTTTCCCTTAGATTGTTAAGTTTAAAAAATGACAACAGCCAACACAACAATAGTCGTCAGGTGTGAATGAATCAAAATTATACCTTTTTTTTTTGTCAGATCAACAAATACATATATTTTTTGGTGTGCCACAGAATTTTAGTAATTACTTATGTGTGCAATGAGATGAAAAAGGTTGAAAATCACTGCTCTAAGGCATTTAAGGAAGACTTAAGCTGCATGGTATTTCATTTCATTTAGCAGAACACCTTGTGGTACATTCTGTCAAGCAAGTGAAATGATAAACATTAAGCTAAAAACTTACAATCAAGCTTCCATTTATAGAAGGCGATTGTTTAGCTTGGGTAGAGTAAAGTGAATACGCCTCAAAGTTCATCTGAGACTTCAGTCTATTCTTCAACAAAAACAGTTGTCCTTTTTGTTCCTCATCTTTCCATCTGTGTGATGGGTAAATCAACATTCTATCACATTAAGGTACAGTGGGAACATGTACTAGTAAATACTATGAGAAGCCATGTAATACCATTCAAGAAAGCATTGGAATATGCACCTTCATACTTGGGTAAATTGAGCAGGTTTATTCCTTTGAGCATAATGATCTCATCTGCAAGTGCAGAGCCCTTCTTTCTAGCTACCCAACTTTTTCTTTGTCATGGTTTGGGAGGAATTAAATGAGAAAATATTGGACATAGGGACAGAAATCAACATAAATTTGATAGGACTTTCAAAACAGCAACAGTTCCCCTAACCGGTTTGGCTCAGTGGATAGAGGGTCGGCCTGCGGACTGAAAGGTCCCAGGTTCGATTCCGGCCAAGGGCATGTACCTTGGTCGCGGACACATCCCCAGTAGGTGTGCAGGAGGCAGCTGATCGATGTTTCTCTCTCATCGATATTTCTAACTCTCTATCCCTCTCCTTTCCTCTCTGTGAAAAATCAATAAAATATATATATATATAAAAAAAAACAGCAACAGTAATCATTTTTCTAGTCTACCATCTTATTTTCCAGATAAGAGCAATTAAGAGACTTAACTAGGTCATAAGGCTATTTGACAAGTGTGAAGAATTACAGATATCCTCAATTTGAGGGGAATATTGTGGTTCTTTAGCACAATAATGAAAGCATGTTCTATTAAGTCTTTATATAATTCCTACATGAGTATCTATCATGATTCTCAAAGGGGAGAATCATTAGAAGGAAGAGCTTTTCTAAATTACATCCGTTTTCTTCTTCACAGAAGGGGATGCTGATAAAATAAAATTTAAAAAAAAAAGAGAAAGGGATGCTGGAATTATTAGAGAAGAACAGCAATAGATGGCATGGGTGTAACTTTTTTCTTTCAAAAACTTATAGCCAGGCCAGTGTGCTCAGTGGTTGAGCGTCGACCCAGGAACCAACAGGTCAGGGCACATGCTCAGGTTGTGGGCTCAAATCCCCATAGAGGGCGTTCAGGAGGCAGCCAATCAATGATGTTTATCTCTCATCAGTATTTCTATCTCTATCCCTCTCCTTTCCTCTTTCTCAAAAAAAACAAAAAACAATAAAAACAAAAAACTATTATAGGTACATGATAAAAAAAAGTTTAAACTATGTAAAAGGTTTTATTGTATACAATGAAAAGTAAGTCTCCCATATGGATTCCAAAGTTAGAGGTAACTACTGTTAACAATTTCTTATGTGTTCTTTTAGAAATGTTACATGTAAATATGTAAGAATATATGTGTATGTTAATGGAAGCATATATGCCATTCTGCACTCTTTTTTGTTGTTTTTGGCTTTTTATTTAGTATCAACAGATACAGAGGTACAGTGTCTCTTTTTTAAAAGACTGCATAGTATCTATAATAATGAAAACATAATATGCTAATTAGACCGGACAGCTGAACGAACTTCAGGATGTCCTTCCAGACGACCTTCTGGACGAAGCCAGGGCTGCAAGAGCCACTCCTTGCATGAATTTCATGCATCGGGCCTCTAGTTCTGTATAAAAATGTACCCATACATTTTAAACCAGTTCCTTAAGGATAGATATTTGTTATTTTAAGTTTTCTGCTTTTAAAACAGTGCAACAGTAAATATCTTGGTATGTCTTCAGTACAGCCCAAGTATATCTATGGGATAAATTCCTAAACATGGAATTATTAAAGTGTATGTGCAATTTAGATTTTATAAATTCAATTAGTTTATATCAAGTGTGTATATTTAGAAAAGCTCTCCGGATATTTATGAAAAGTATATTCACTCTAAAGCACTACTGCAGAGTAAGATTTCGTTTGATTCTAATGAAACGCACTTGTTTACTTTCTTGTTTTCACTTGAAGCCTGTGCCTACTGCACTGGCTCAAGTAGATAGAGAAAAAATCTATCAGTGGATCAATGAGCTGTCCAGTCCTGAGACAAGGGAAAATGCTTTGCTGGAGCTAAGTAAGAAGCGAGAATCTGTTCCTGACCTTGCACCCATGCTGTGGCATTCGTTTGGTACTATTGCAGCACTTTTACAGGTGAGTATATATATACATGAGCTGTAGTTCAGCCCTGTTTATTACACTTGTAACTCTCCCTTTGCCCAAATGATTTTGAAGACATTAGTAGGGTGAGTCTCTAAATGTGGGCATTTGCAAGAATCTTGTAGAAAAGTTTAAGGTGCTTGTTAAAATGCAGATTTTTGGATCCTACCCAAGATATTTGGTTTATTTAGTCTGAGATTAAAATCTGTATTTTTAATAAGCACCTCCCCTGCTCTCAGGTGATTCTGATGCAGGTGGTCTAACAACTACACTTTGAGAAACACAGCTTTAGGAATACTACAGGACAGTTCTACATGACAGTGGCGAGAAGGTGGAAAGTCAGGTGTAAAGACTGCAAGGTATATACTGGGGAAAGAAAATGTTAAAGATATGACAGTTGTAAGATTAAAGGTGGGAACAATTGTACATTAAAGATTAAATAACTGAAATTTGTTTCTGACCAAAATGGTCATTGGTAGGGAATAAATTGATATGCTATAGTCTAGGAATGATCATCCTTTAAAGTACTGTATGAAATACCTAATATTTATGTTAATTTTTCAGATCTGTTAAGTCAGTTCACATTCTGTCCCTATTGCATGTAGCCAAGAATCTAATCTTTCTTATTGGAATATTTTTTATGTAAAAGTTTTACAATTAAAATAAATGAAATTGTATTCAACAAATCATCATCTTTTGAGGGAGAGTACATATATTCACTGCATATACCCATGTTCTTATCTTCCTCTTTTTGCAGTTGCTATCTGGCCAAACTCAAGCTCCTTTATGGGTCACTGTGGTTGATTTACTAACATTTTCTGGCCAGGTTCCTCATCACTGTAACTTAAAGCAGGGTGTTGACAAAAAAGGGATTATAAATGTAAGAATTTCACACAAGTGAAAGCTTCAACAGATGCAGGATATAAAGAAAGTGTCAGTGACCACAGCTGCCTCCATAGCTGTCTTCCTAGAGACATGTAGAAATATCAGGTAGTCTCAGTCAAGTATATTTCTGATGAAAGGATAGGAGCATATTTAAGTTCTTTGCTTTAATATCATGGGAATTAATTTTATAACAAGTTATACTTTGTTCATCTGGTGGTTTCCATTTTTTAGGAAATCGTAAATATTTATCCGTCTATCAACCCACCCACCTTAACAGCACACCAATCTAACAGAGTTTGCAATGCTCTGGCATTACTGCAGTGTGTGGCATCACACCCAGAAACCAGGTAAATGCTTTGAATGAGTCTATTTGGGAAGGTTTGTACTGAATGTGATCTTTAACTTTTTCTGAATGATGACAAGGAGGGGCATGCAGTAGGGTGCATGTACGTGGGCATGGATATTCAGGATCCACATTCACTTTTTAATTTTATCCTGAAGAATTTCTGGTATCTTATTCACTAAATTTTAGTGTGATGACAGTTATAGTATTACTTAACATGTTCTTTTATAATTAACTTTTTTTAACCTCTTTTTAGTGTGGTAAAATATACATAAAATTTACCATTTTAACCACTTTTAAGTGTATAGTTCATTAATATTAAATATACTTATAATGTTCAACCATCACTACCATCCATCTCCATAATTCTTCATCTTTTAAAGCTAAAACGCTAGCCTGGCTGGTGTGGCTCAGCTATTGAGGGTCAAGCCATGCATCAATAAGTCACTGGTTCGATTCCCGGTCAGGGCACATGCCTGGGTTGCGGGCTCAATCCCCAGTAGGGGGCATGCAGGAGGCAGCCAATTGATGATTTTCTCTCACCATTGATGTTTCTATCTCCCTCTCCCTGTCTGAAATCAATAAAAATAAATTATAATAAATTTTTTAAAGTTTTGTGTGTTAGCTCTCCTACAAGGTTTAACTATAAATACTGTACAGTAATAGATTGATTCCGTATTAGTTGCCTGACAAAAGCTGCAAATTAAAATGTTTTTAGAATATTTAGTGTATCTGGAATTTCTCTAATAAAAAGAGAAGAGTATGCGTTTAAGCATAGCAAATAAACCTGAAATGGCTGCTTTGTTGTCTTCGTTTATAAGGTTTTGTCTGACTATACCTGTGAATATTGTTATTCAGCCATAACTTAGGTGAGAGAAGGCATCTAGGAGAATCTCTTGGGCACTTGATTGCATTTTATGGTCTAGTATTTTAAAATCTGCAGTTAGATATTTCTTAAGTACTTGGTACTGATACGAGGGAAAATCATGTATTCTCTTAACCATTGGCCTAGACTGGGGTTTTTAAATCTTGACACCATTGATGTTTTGAACTGGATAAGTGTCTGTGGTGGGAGGAGAGGGGATGGGGAGGGGAGAGGGCTGTCCTGTGTATTGTAGGATGTTCAGCAGCATCCCTGGCCTCTGTCTACTGGATGCCAACAGCACTACCTCAGTTGTGACAACCAAAAATATCTTCAGATGTTGCCACATGTCCCTGGGGGTGCAAAATCACCCCACTGAGAACCACTGGTCTAATAACAGTCTTTCCTAAAGATATCTCGGTCAGTCAATGTTAAAGACCTTACAGAATTAACCATCTGGAAATTTGAATGTTTAGAATCCTTAGAAATTAATTCTGGGCTCCTTATGATTATTTCTTCCAGGTCAGCATTTCTTGCAGCACACATTCCACTTTTTTTGTACCCCTTTTTACATACTGTCAGCAAAACGCGTCCTTTTGAATATCTTCGGCTAACCAGTCTTGGAGTTATTGGTGAGTCATAAGGGTTGTTCTGCAAGCCTGAAGACCTGATTTATAATAGTGGTCTTAACTTGAGTGCTTTGTCTGCTGTTTTCTAGTTCACTAATTGTTTCTGTCTTTGAGATTTAGAATGTTTTTACTAATGAGTATCGACCATGATGGCTCTTCTCAAGTACCATTCGGGGTGTTAATAAGGCCCAACATTTGGGATTAAATTCAGTGTATATGTAGAAACATTTGCTAGAATTGGGAGAGTAAAGTACTTCAGTCAACAAATAAAAAGTATAATTCTAGGAATAAGAATCTGAGTTTGTTGTTTGTCTTTCTCACTTCTAACCTGTTCTCCTTTAACTCGAAGAGTTTACCTTCTATTTCACCTAGTTCAATTTTTGCATGCTTGAGCTAATGCTTCCATATACATTTACTCTGGGAAATGTATCTAAAATACATTTTATTCAAGAAAATAATATAACTCCTATAATATATAGCTATTTCAGATAGCTATTTCAGATCTCAGCCTCCTGGGTAGTAAAGAACTACTTTTGGGTTTGGGAAATGTAAACACACTCAAGAAAGTTTCTTTCTCAATTACCCTTTCTGTTTTTAGTGTCTTCTTATAGTTTTTGCTTACATACCAATCAAACCATAAGGACATTGATTATTCAAATTTTGTTTTATTAGGTTATTTTTATGTTCAACCTGTGTTCACATGCCTATGGTTATAAACCATAAATCAGGAAGTATAATTTAAAAGTTTGATATTTCTAAGACATATTTCTGACATTTTATTATGCTTTTAAGGAGTAACTATTACTTCATTTACTCCAGATGAATGTTATTGTTTTTTACATCTTCTGGGTGGCACTCTAATTAGTAACTTTTTTCCCAATATATTCTTTTCTGCTTTAAAGCTACATAAATTGCTATATAAATTTGTATGTAGGATTTAAGATAACATGATTTCAGCCAAAAGAAAACATTTATATTTTAAATCTGATTTAAATCATCCTATTTCTATTGTGTGCTTTTTTTACTGTTGATGTTGGATGGTATATTTATGAGATGGTAAGATAAAGATAACAGTGGAGGATGAATAAAATACTTGGACAACATTAAGCCAATTGTTCACGGTTGCGTATCTTTTCTGAAACTCAGTTTCTCCAAGTCAATTGAAGGTGAACATTTGGACCTAAATTTTTTGCTTATACAGTAAAACCTTGGTATAACGGACTAATTTGAGTGAGGTGGTGTCCATTAAAGCTGAAAGTTTGTTATATAATAAAGTAGGTTTTCCAAATGTATGTTAAAAAGTTGACAAATAGTTTACCTGTTTTTACTTATGTAGACATGTTTATGTAATTAAGTATGTTTGAGAAGTTTAATTTTACAAAAAACATTTCTAGATGTATAATGGTAATTTTAAATTTATACTGAATTAGTCTAGTAAATGCATGCATTCACCAGTCACTATAAGTAAACAAATGCACATGGCTGGAGCATGGCTTAGCACACATCCACACGAGTTAAAACTGCTGCAGAAAGTCATGTCACACAACAAAGAACCAATTACCAAGCATGATGTATTATGATCACATACTAGTCATTCATTGAACATTGTTTACATGGGGTAACTCTTAAATTTAAATATGTAGACTATAATTGTAGATGTAGTATTTATTTATGTCGGCGAAATTACTATAGTGTTTTTTCTAACATATGGCCTATTCCCTAAAATTTGTCAAAAATAACAGTGAATTGCCCAGCCGGTATCGATCAGTGGTTGAATGTTAACCTATGAACCAGGAGGTCACTGTTTGTTTCCGGTCAGGGCACATGCCCAGGTTGTGGGCTCAATCCCCAGTGAGGGTCGTGTAGGAGGCAGCCAATCGATGATTTTCTCTCACCATTGATGTTTCTATGTCTTTCTCTCCCTCTCCCTTCCTCTCTGAAATCAATAAAAACAAAAAGGAAATAAATAATGGTGAATTGCCTTGGCCAGTGTGTAGTTACAGCATTGGCCTGCCCTCCCAAAGGTCTTGGGTTTGATTCTTGGTCAAGAGCACGTACCTGGGTTTCAGGTTTGCTCCCCACCCCCTGTCAGGGTGTATATGGGAAGCAACCAGTCAAAATGTCTCTCTCACATCAATGTTCCTCTCTCTCTCTCTCTCTCTCTCTCTCTCTCTCTCTCTCTCTCTCTCTCTCTCTTTCTCTCTTCCCCTCTCTTTCCCCCTTCCCCTCCCTCTCTCCCTCTCCCTCTCCCCAGTGGGAAAAATATCCTCTGGTGAGGATTAACAACAACGACAACAAAATAACAGTGAACTAATAACAAAAAGTAACCTGTTAATTTAATTATAAGCAAATTTTGGTTAAAAGCATTTTAAAATTAACAGGATGTTAATTTTCACATATGACATACGTACCAGAAATTTTGTCCATTAAATCCCAAATTCGTTAAATTGAGGTCTGCAAAATCAAGGTTTTACTGTAGCGTAGTTCAAGAGTCATCAGGCAAGTCTGAATATAAATGAAATGATACATAAAAGAAATTAGGAAACACTTGAAACTGAATAAAAATTAAAACATATCAAAATTTGTACAATGCAACTGAAGCAGGGCTTAGAAGGAAATTTGTAGCATTAAATTCTTATACTAGAAAAGGAGAGAGGTCTTTAATTAAATATCTTAAGCAAGCACTTTAAGAAACAAGAAAAAGGAGCAAGAGAGTAAGATTTTCTCTCTATCAACCTCGTCTTCTTTTTTGAGATGGAAAATGCAAAAGGCAAGAAGTGGAACTCCACAAATAAGTCGGGGTCGGGGAAAGGCTTGAAATTTCAACTGGTAGAAGCTAAAGAGGAACATCATGCTGCTGGTGAACCAAGTATACAAAACTCAGTTGTTTCATGGGGTTCTGCTTCCCTGTGTACAGAACGGAGATAATACCACTGAACTGTGTCAGTCACTTGGTCAATGGTCTTAGTTTAGAGACCAACAGAATAATAGTATTTTAGAAATCATTTGTTTCAACTATTATTTTTAGATAAAGAAACAGGCCTACAAAGGGAAGGTACCATTATCAAACTTAAGTAAACTATTGTAGAACCAGGATTAGAATCTAGGTGTATGTGTGTTTCTTGTTTAGATATCCAAATGTTTGTGCTCTTTGAGGAAAGAGGGGCAATTAATAATCAGGAAGTAATGTTTATGTGCATTGTGAAGTAGGATTCAGACTGACACTGCTACCTGGGAATGTGCTTTAATACTGATGTAGAATTCTCTCTTACCTAAAATAAATGAAGAATAGATGGTGATATTATATGATTGTCTACCAAAAGTGATTAAAAAAATGATTTAGGTGGCTACACTGTTGCAAACTCTGTGATCGACCAAACTTGGTTCCTGATCTTTTAGAGCTGACTGATAGCAGTCAATCTGTGCTTCTCTTCCTCCCCCTTTTTTTTTAAAAAAAAACCATGGGTACAGCTGATGTTCTGACATATAAACTACAGTTTGTGTTCTGTGTTATTTCAGTTCCACAACTAGCTTGGATGAACAATACAAAGTTCATTTTAATTGGAAATCCTAACAACTGAAATACTTTTGTTTGTCCATATTTTCTTTAGGGGCTCTGGTGAAAACAGACGAGCAGGAAGTAATCAATTTTTTATTGACAACAGAAATTATCCCTTTGTGTTTACGCATTATGGAATCTGGAAGTGAACTTTCTAAAACAGTATGTGCTTTTAACTTAATGGATTCTACATTGTGTTGGCTCTTGAGCTACTTCTTTATGGTGTATAGGATAACTATTTTGGAAAGCTATTTGGTGGTAGTATCCACTATAAACATAAGCCTTTTTCATGATCCAGCAGTCCCACTCTTAGGAATATACACAAAAGAAATGAGCTCTCATATACATCAACACATGTACAAGAATGTTTATAGCAGTTTTACTTATAAAGGATAAATTGTATTATAGTCACAAAATAAACGGTATAGTAATTAGCCCTGGCCCATGCACTTAAGATTAGTGCACTTTGTACACTTTACACTTTTATTTTTTTTTTTTATTTTTTTTTAAATATATTTTATTGATTTTTTACAGAGAGGAAGGGAGAGAGACAGAGAGTTAGAAACATCGACGAGAGAGAAACATCGATCAGCCGCCTCCTGCACATCTCCTACCGGGGATGTGCCCGCAACCCAGGTACATGCCCCCGACCGGAATCGAACCTGGGACCTTTCAGTCCGCAGGCTGACGCTCTATCCACTGAGCCAAACCGGTTTCGGCTACACTTTTATTTTATATGTTTGTATTACTTTGCTATTGATGCCATAACAAATTGCTACAAGCTTGGTGGCTTAAAATAACACGAAATTTATTCTCTTATAGGTCTGGAAGCCAGAAATAGTCAGTCAGTTTCACCAAGTGAAAGTCAGGGTGTCAGCAGGGCAACGTTCTTTCTGGAAGCTTTAGGGGAGAGTCCCTTTCTTTACCTTTTCCATCTTCAAGAATTGCATGCCTTGACTCATGCACCCTTCCTCCATCTTCAAAGCCAGCAGTGTAGCATGTTAAAATCTCTCTCTGCTTCTATCACACTGCCTTCTCCCCTGTGGTTGAATCTCCCTCTGCCTCCCTCTTGTAACAGCACTGTGATGCCCTGGCCAGTGTGGCTCAGTTGGTTGGGTGTCATCCCATGAACTGAAAGGTTGCCAGTTTGATTCCTGGTCAGGGCACAACACATTGTCCCAGTTGCAGGCTCAATCCCTGGTAAGGGGCAAGCAGGAGGCAGCTGATCTATGGGTTGCTCTCACATGGATGTTTCTTTTTCTCTCCCCCTCTCCCTTAAAAAAAACTACCAAAAACAAACAAACAAAAAAAAACAAAACACTTGTGATTACATTTAGGACATACCTGGATAATCCAGGATGAGTAATCTCCCCTGCCCTCCCCCAAGATCCTTAATCACATCTATAAAGTTCCTTTTGCCATATTATGTAGCATTCACAGGGTTTGCTGATTAGGACCTGGATATCTTTGGGAGCCATTATGAGCTAACCACAATGTTGTATCCCAGTAAAATTAACTAATTCCCACAGTTGATTCTGATAAGCAGGCAAAGAAGAGAATCATTATAATAACTGACTTGAATTAAACTAGTATTTTTTTAAATTCTATGTAAGAGTTAATGAGCTTAAGTTGGGGGTATTCGAAGGGAGGCTTAAAAATCTTATTTTTTTAAGGATCTTTTAAGAATAGGAAAAGCCTTCATTTGGAAAAGATGAGGCATAGCTGCATCTCTAAAATCATCTTGTCCCATGGAAAACAGAATAGGCTCTGTATTCAAACTAGTTTTGGATCTCAGTTCTGCAACTTAATAGCTTTGTCACTTGGGACCAAAACCTGGCAAGTTATTGATTATCAGTTATACCTGATACATAGTAGGTTTTCAGTAACAGAAAGTTTCGACTTTTTTAAGAATCTGATAATTATCCAGAATCTATTTTTTTGTGTATGTAAAATGAGAACAACAATGGTACCTACCTCATAGGTATATTGTGAAAATAAAATAAGGCATGTTTTATATCTTTAGGAAAAATTCTAACAGATAGTAACTGTTCAGTATTGTAAAAGTTGTTTGTTTTTGTTTTTTTACTATGTATATCTCATCAAGTAAGATGTATGTAATGCAAGGGTCTCTGCTTCATTTTCTGATTCATGGTTATTTCTGGGAGATTGTATAGACTGTTGGAAGACAAATCTGAGTAATGTTTTGGACTCCTTCATTTTGTTTTACTCCAGGTTGCCACATTCATCCTTCAGAAGATCCTCTTAGATGACACTGGTTTAGCTTATATATGTCAGACATATGAGCGTTTCTCCCATGTTGCCATGATCTTGGTGAGTTCCTTTATCCACCCTCTTTGCAACTACTTCTGACCACACAGCTTAGTCCCTTTGCAGTTGATACTGAACAACTTCAGTATTCCAACTAGAAATAACCCTGGAACCTTGTATAATCATTCTTGCGATATCTCATCTTTTGATTATTTTGTGTTTTGTGGGTTTTTTCCTACCCACCCCATTTTGGGGAGAAACAGGGTAAGATGGTCCTGCAGCTATCCAAAGAACCTTCCGCCCGTCTGCTGAAGCATGTAGTAAGATGTTACCTTCGACTCTCAGATAATCCCAGGTAAACATTTACAGAATTTATAGAACTTCGGGGAAATACTCTGGTCAATGGTTGCTTCATCTCATGGCATAGCTTCTATATCTTTAGGGCAGGTAAGGGATATAACTATATTTAGTTTATCTGAGACAGAACTTGATTAATTCCTTTTAAAATCTGAAGTGATAAATTTTTAAAATCCATCAGAATTTTATTTCTCCATTATAACTGTACCCTACTCTAAAATTCCAAAGAGTTCAAATAGTTCCCTGGGAACCTTAGAATACATTACTCCTGTGATTTGAGCTTTCAATTGCTACTCTAGGTGGTCAAAAAGATAATATTTTCAAAGATCTTAAGAAAGGAACAGGACTTAGAGGGCTCGTGATGTATTTTCATTTCTCTCCTTGATTCCTGTAAAGTTCTTTAGCTAATTATTTCATCTCCCTATGTTTATAAAATCTTTCAGCCAGAAATCATATATTGTAGGTATAATGCATTTTAGAAATATTTGACCTTTTGCTTTATAAATCCATAATTCATGCTGAAAGCCACTTTCTCAGATTCTGCTAAACCACATAATGGAGTGATTTCTGTGTTCCTAGGAATGGGAATTACTTGATTTAATGTGAACTCTTGCCACTGAGGTTATTCAAGCCCTAACTATTTATTTGACCATTTTGTCCTGCTCCTTAGTGGTTCCTATTTTCACCAAAGTTTGACTATATTTATTTGAAATTCTACTTGTACAGAGCTGTAACTTTGCTTAAAACGAAACTGCCTTATACAGGGGTGGGCAAAAATAGGTTTACAGTTGTGAATATGCAAAATAGTTTATTCTTTGTATTGTTATTTATTTGTATTATTTGTCTTCTTATTGTTATTTTGTATCCTGACTTATGATTTATCTTTTAGGTAATGATGTCTGGTAATTTAACCTGCTTTTGCCCACCGCTATAGTTAAACCTTTTTGAGGTTTTCAGATTTGACTTTCTGCTGGTCAACTTTAAAAAAAAAAATAAAGCATGTAAAAGTTCATCTGATAATTTTGCTACCATAGTTTTGTTTTTATTGCTCATCTCTTACTAAGGATTTTAACTATAAAACTGAAGCAATTTTTGGAAAGAAACAAATTTATATTAATTTAGAATTAAAGTTTATTGTAATACTATGAGTCGGGCCATATTCCTTGTTAGCGTACTGATTTTGGAAATGTTTCATTTATTATAACCCATATATTTCTGATATGAGCATATTGGCAATATTTACTGTAATAAATCAGAAAGCAGTTTGAATTGAAGTAAACTATTATACCATTTCATTCCATTTTCCTTTGTCATGAAGTTCTATATGGGGGCATCATTGTGAAAATCTGCAGGCTACAGATTCTGAAGATGTCTCTAAGTTTATACCTCATATAAGCTTTAAAGAATGTTAATGGCTTCTAAAAAGTAACTTGACAAAGCCATAGGTTCAGAATTCTGTATATTTATGTCTAAGTAAGGGGCTCTTTCCTGTCCCTCAAATGTGGCTTTATTTGTTGGTCTCCCTGGTTGGTTTGTTTGTTTCTGATGTAGGGCACGTGAAGCACTCAGGCAGTGCCTCCCTGACCAACTGAAGGACACAACCTTTGCCCAGGTGCTAAAAGATGACACCACCACGAAACGCTGGCTTGCACAGCTGGTGAAGAACCTGCAAGAAGGCCAGGTCACCGATCCCCGGGGTATCCCCCTCCCCCCTCAGTAATCCTCTCCTGTCCCCTCCCACTACTCCCACAAGTTGGGAAGGGAGGGAGAACCTTCGAAGAAAACAGCTCAGGTTTTATTGCTGACTGGGAATAGACAACCTCAATGCTGAACTGCACTGGAGAAAAAGGGCAAGGTACTCCAGCTGAGGTATATGAGCTGCCATCTCAGGCTGCTTTGACGACATGGGCTTCCTCTGCTACTCCCAGAAAATGGGCTCCTGACAGAAGTCTGCCACCACAGCCCCAGGAGGGAGTCAACACCAGCAAATGCTGTATTTGCAGCATGCCCAAGATCCTTCTCCCCCACCTCTACCTAGCCACTGGCAGGGAGAGGAGATGATGGTGATAGCAGCGGAACTCTAGGCATGGGAACGCCTGGGACCAAGCCATGCGGTGTTCGTTTTTTGTTTTGTTTTTTCATTTTGTCTTCCTGGAAGACTCAAGATGTGTCCCTTCATTCCCTCTCTCAGTATTTGTTTACTTTGGTATTTGTTTGTTTTTTTGTTTGTTTAAATCTCAGAGAGAGAGAGGTGTGTTTGTGGACACAAGCTGTAATATTCAGCAAAACTTTGTCATTTGGCAGTGTTTACAATCTGTTAGCTGCATAAGCTCAATAAAAAGTTGGTCTGGGCATAACATCCCCTCCAGCAGGCCAATAGCTGCATGAACTATTGGGAAGAATGGGAGGCAGGGGAAAGAGATAATGCCAAAGGACAGCAGGAACCCAACCACCTATTTCCCTTCCCTTTCCCAGTCTTCTACCCTCAGTTCTGGATGCCACCAGGACCTTAACCTCATTTTTGGCTTCAGCTGCTAACTATATCAAATCTCATTTTCCTCCAATTAAAGTTAGACATCTTAATTCATCAGGCTGTCCTGGAAGGTTATTATATTGAGGGAGGCAGTGGTTCTCACCTATTCAAGTCCTCAAAGATCTTTCCTGAAAGACTTTTTTAAAGGGAGATGCCTGGAATTAAGATGATAGGCTACTTGATCCCATTCTTTCTTTGTTTTAGTGTGAATTTCTGCAGCTCCATCTGTCTTCATGATTGTACTTGAAACAGTATTAGCCAAATTGAGTTCATTTTATTCAGATTTAAGATAGATGACTGAGTCCACTATCTTAGTCCATTCAGTCCTTTCTTTTTTACACATTCCCTTTTGATCTATGGGAATTACAGGGTTGCCACTAAAATTTTTTTCACTGTTCATATTGTGTTAGAGAACCCCGCTTCCTTCTGTGGAGCTTTAGGTAACTCTACTCACAATCCAGTGTAATCTGCCTTGCTTTATCCCAATCCTTCCTCCTACCAAAACCTGCTCTTGCTCTCATCTCCATCTCCATTGAAAGATGGGATTGTTAATCCAACTCTAGAGAGAGACCAAGTATATTCTGTTCACATCTCACACAATTGAAGGTGTCTGAACAAGTTTAGTCCATAAGAGGCAAATTCAGAGAAATCTTTGCAGAGACAGTTCTGCCAACACAAGGGCTCTTTCAAACCGACTTTCACAAAAGGGAGCCAGACTTGTTAGTTGACTTCTGTCTCTTTAGAGCCAAGAAAGTTGTAATTGACTGGCCTAGATGTAGGAAGAGTAGGATAAGCACTTAATCCCCTGCCTTCCAAACTGAAGAGGAGGACCAAACTAGCTCTCAATAATCTCAAGCCTGAAGAGAAGAGGTCTTGGAGGAACAGAGAAGAAGAATGGACTGGATAGACATCTTGACTCCCTTCAGCCCATAGTTTATATCTGAAGAGTCCAGCTAGGGTAACACTAATTTTTGCCAAACATCTTCCTACTGAGCCAAAGTGTTCTCATCCCCCTCCACTGGGAAGCAGCTGAGGCTCAGGCCCTTGCTCCCTGAGAAATTGTTTCTCCATCTTTCGGTGCATTGGCCATATTACTGTGCCAATAGTGTCTTAATTCTTTTTACATCTATTCTCAGCTGTCCTTGGACCCCATATAAGAGTTGCAGGGGAGGGATGGAAATGGGTATTATTCCTTGTAGTTGATCCTGATGTCGTGTGTATAAAAAGATCCCTCCCCTCATTCTGTGTTTTTCATCCCTTGCATTTCTTCAACAGGATTGAAATAAAAACATGCTTCTGTTTTTATAAAAATAATTTTTCCTTTAAACTATTTTGTCAGTATAGAGGTATCTAGGCACTTTAGTCAGATGATCCTTGTCACCCCTGTCTACCCTGTGTCTACCTGAACAAACACACTGACCTGCCAAGAGAGCATTGATAGTTCCTTTGTGGATAAGTCATTTGGGAGAGTCTTGCTGATGTATAAAAGCTGTTTGGGAGACAGGGGTGGTGCCCTTTATCTGATAAAGTATCTCTTTACTGGGACAGAACCTCACTCCTGGCTGTAGTGGCCAGTACTTAGTACTGGTATGAGAGAGACTTCTATATGTAAAGAGGTAACACTTGAAAGATTTTATCACTGACTTTAATATTAATTTTCTTCTTGAGATTCAGGACTTAGAGCTCATCTCCAGAGTTGTTTCCATGCCTGGTCATGGCTCTCAGTGGGATAGAGCCAACCTCTGCTTCCAGCTTTCTCTCCACCCCCCGCCCCCCAAGGTTTTAGAGGGCCTTTGACTGTTTCAGTGGTGCAACAGGGCAAGGAGAGACATTGGTAGCCTTCACAGCATGCCTTCCTTACTATCCATATATATGATTTCCTGCTCACTATTCCTGCTACTCAGTGTCTGTGAAAGAGGAGATATACAAAATTATTGCTATCAAAAACGTAAGAAAAACAAGTGGAATAGGAAACCATAGTATGAAATGAGATTTCTTTCCTGAGTTGTAGATTAATTTTAAAAAATATTTTAATATATTTATTTCAAAAGCAGATATAGCATAAGTTGAACAACACAAGAAACCTAGTTTAACTGACAAATAGAATGCTATCCTCCAAACCAACAGTATGCATAGTTTTTAATTAGACTGAAGTATTTTACCAAAATTGATCATAATTAGACCATCAAGCAAGTCTCAAAAAAATTATTTTTAATTAATAGAATGTTCTCAGAAATGAATACATGCGATTAAGCTAGGAAAAAGAAAACTGGAAAATCCCTAACTGTTTAAGATCGGGTAGTACAAAATAAATCAGAGAAAGACAAATACCATATGGTTTCACTTGTATGTAGAATCTAATGAACAAAATAAACTAGAAACAGACTCAGATACAGAGAACAGACACAATTGTCAGGGGTGGGGGTTTGGGGCCTGGGTGAAAAAGGTGAAAGGGATTAAGCAGTACAAATTAGTAGTTACAGAATAGCCACAGAGTTGTAGATTACAGCATAGGAGATATAGTCAGTAATATGATAGGTATGGGGCCCGGTAGGTACTTGAAGCAGCAGGGGACCACTCTATAAATTACATGCTTTTCTAATCACTTTGCTGTACATCTGGAACTAGCACAGAATAATCTTATATAATAAAAGCCTAATATGCAAATTGACCGAGTGGCAGAACAGTCACTATGACGTGCACTGACCACCAGGGGGCAGATGCTCAACAGAAGCTGCCCACAGGCCCCACGCCAGCCAAGGCAGGAGGCCCCCAGTTGCTCCACTGGTCCCCCACAGATCAGCCCTGATCGCCAGCCAGGCCTAGGGACCCTACCCATGCATGAATTTCATACATGGGGCCCCTAGTGTTAAATATAAACTATAATTTGAAAAATTAAAATTTATACCAGAGGGGAAGGGCAGGTGGGGAGAGGGTATACAGGGAATAAATGGTGATAGAGATTTGGGTGGTGAACACAATACAATATACAGATGATGTACTACAGAATTATACACCTGAAACCTATATAACTTCATTAACCAGTGTCACCCCCATTAAATTCAATTGTTAAAAACTTAAATAATAGTCCTGACTAGTTTGGCTCAGTGGCTAGAGTATCAGCCTGTGGACTGAAGAGTCCCAGGTTCAATTCTGGTCAAGGGCATGTACCTTGGTTGTGGGCACATCCCCAGTAGGGGGTGTGCAGGAGGCAGCTGATGGATGTTTCTCTCTCATGGCTGTTTCTAACTATCCATCTCCCTCTCTGTAAAAAATCAATAAAATATATTTTTTTGAAAACTTAAATAATAAATTAAAAACCAGTAATACAATTCTAAATAACCCCTGGGTCAGAGAAGAAATCACAAAAGGAAATTAGGAAAAAATTGTAATTAGATGATAATGAAGATATGCCATATCAAAACTTGTGGCATACAGGTAAAGCAGAACTTAAAAGAGATACATGACTTTATTTTATTTTTTTTAATCTTTTTTAAATATTTTATTGATTTTTTTACAGAGAAGATGGGAGAGGGATAGAGAGCCAGAAACATCGATGAGAGAGATCAATCAGCTGCCTCCTGCACGCTCCCCACTGGGGATGTGCCCGCAACCAAGGTACATGCCCTTGACCGGAATCGAACCCGGGACCCTTTAGTCCACAGGCCGACGCTCTATCCACTGAGCCAAACCGGTTCGGCTAAAAGAGATACATGACTTTAAATTCACACGTTATAAAAGAAAGGCTGAAGTCAGTGGTCTAGGTTTTCATGTCAAGAAACTGGAAAGGAATAGCAAATTCAAAGAACAGAAAGATACCCAAAAAAGCACATCAGTAAATTAGAAAACTAATGTTCAATAAAGAAAATCAACAAAGCCAAATATTATTCCCTTGAAAATAATAAAATTGATAAACCCTTAGACTAATCAGGAAAAAATAACATCAACAATGTTAGAAATAGAAAAAGGGACATTTTCATATTTTACAGTCACCAATCTCATTAACTGCCAGAGACTAGAAAAAAGGGAACATCCAATTCACTTTTAAAGTAGTATTAACTCAGCCACCAAAACCTATCAAGGATATTAAGAAAAGGGCCAAAATCCCATGAGTATAGACAAAATTTCTAGACAAATCAAATCTAGCATTATATAAAGATGATAGCCTGGCCAGTGTGGCTCAGTGGTTGAGTGTCAGCCTATGAACCAAGAGGTCACTGTTATATTCCAGGTGAGGGCACATGCCCAAGTTGCAGGCTTGATTCCCAGTAGGGGGCATGCAGGAGGCAGCCAATCAATGATTGTCATCATTGATGTTTCTATCTTTCTTCCTCTCTGAAATCAATAAAAAAAATATAGTTTTAAGTATCCCAAAAACCCTACCATAAACCTCTCATATTGAAATCATTATTGATAAAGTATTGAAATCATTCTCCATGAGATGAGGGACAAGATAAAGATGTTCATAACACACCTCCACTTGCTATACTGGTTATGGCCAGTGTGATAACAGTGTGATAAAACTACAAAGGAGGAAAAAATGCTGACAACATGATTATATACACAAATCTAAAAGAATCTACAAGCTATTAGAATTAAATGAATTTTGCAGCAAAGTCAATATACGAAAATATCAACTGTTTCTAAATACAATAGAAAATAAAGTTTCAAAATACCATTTATAATAGCATAAGAAATCAAAGAGCTAAAAATATATCAAAAGACATGCAGAACTTTTACATTGAAAACAATGGAACATTCTTAAACCTACATTAATAGAGAGATACATATATCTTCATGAATTGGAAAACAATAGTGTAAAAAGCCAATTTTCTCAAATTGATCTGATTAAACTCACTTCTAACTAAATTCCCAGCAGATTTATTTTTGTGAAAACTGACAAGCTGATTCTAAAATTTGTATGGAAATGCAGAGTGCCAAAACAGCCAAGCAATCTTGAGTAAGAAAATTGGAGTCCTCCCATTCCCAGTTGTGGTCCTTTAAATTTCAACTTCTTAGTAATACCTTTTTGTAGATACGAGTCTTAATAGCACACACTTGTATTTTGTTATATGACCTTTTCTGAAAGGTTTCTTATGGAATATACTATTTGTATTTTTTTACTCTAGCTTCTATCATTTCAGTCTCTCATTTATTTTATGCCTTCCTGTTCCTCCTCCCCTGGGTGTTCTTGTTTGTTTTTAATTTTGTTGGAATGAAGGGATGGCTATATATTCTCTGGCCTTTTGAAGTTATATATTCTTTTAATTCTACATGTACTCTCACTGATGATTTTTTTAAGTGAAATTTAATATTTTGTGTTACTTTTTGGACCATCAAGAAGATGGGTTTTAATTCAGAAGTGTGAGTAGTTTGGCTGGATGAGCTGGGAAACTGGTATCTGACTCCCTAGCCTGACTGTTCCCAAAAGAAAAAATGTTTAGGGTGTCACTCCATGTCAGGAGGAGGGTCTAGGCTTGTCTGGATGGCAGTGTGAGAGTGTAGAGTTTAGGTCTTCCTCTGCCAGCTGAACCTTCACTTCAATTTAGGGCTTCTGGTCCTTTCCTGGGCATGGTTCCCAGAAAGTCTCTGTGCTGCTGCTGCTGTGATCAGGTTTCTGGATCTGTTAATAATAGCCAACAGTGGAGGAAGGGCCAGGATCATTATGGGAATAGGAATAACCAAACCAGGTGGACAGTTCCTGTGCCTGGAGCCATCTATCTGCTCCCTAATCTAAAGAGCATCCTGCAATGAGCATGTTTTCTAAGCCACTCTTTGAAGCTATTCTAACCTTTGAAGGTCTCCAAGTGCCTGCCCCCAAAATCAGAACATATGATCTGGGAGCACTGTTTATGAGGACACTGAACGAGAATATTTGAGATCTGGACTCTCCCAGAAAATCCAGATTGAATGAGAGTATTCCTGAAGAGAAGAAGATTGGGCAGAAATAATGTGAAGCCAATAATCACTTAGGAAGAGGCAAACCATATATAATCCTGGAGGAGTGGGAATGTGAAGGGGAAGCATAGAAAAATAAGAACATGATGATGTTGAGGAAGTAGAAATGGGAGAGTGCAACAAGCATGCGAGACATGGCCTCTATTAATTAAAATCTGAGATCACAGTTTAAATATTGATACCCCCATAATCTTCCTGTTCCCAATAATGGCCTCATTCTGCCTCCCCTCTCTGTACACTCCTCTTCCTTTATCAAAACCGGCTCTCACTAAAGGATGGTAACATAACCTAGGTATAAATTGTGAAAAACCAGTAAGGCTTTAGAAATTATCAGGTGCAAAAATTTGAAACCTTCTTATTATAAAATATAACACAGATATAGCAAACTACATAAAGAAAACATATAGCTTAATAATCCTATCTAATAATAGACAAACATGGTAATTGACCATACCTTCACTACGCCTCCCATGGGCTAATCAGCGCAATATGCAAACTAGCCTCCAACAAAGATGGTGGCTAATTTGCATACTG
This sequence comes from Myotis nattereri, assembly GCF_964212035.1. Classification (NCBI taxonomy): domain Eukaryota; kingdom Metazoa; phylum Chordata; class Mammalia; order Chiroptera; family Vespertilionidae; genus Myotis; species Myotis nattereri. The sequence goes on from NC_138082.1 coordinate 22,028,080, forward strand.
CAGGCAGGGTGGGACAGTGCCATCCTGCCTGCCCTGCCGCCATCTGGGCCTGCTATTTGCGGCCCTGGGCAGAAGGGTGGGACAGCGCCATCCTGCCTGCCCTGCCGCCATCCGGACCTGCTATCTGCGACCCAGGGCGGCGGGCGTCCATGTGCGACCTGACCCCGGGCGGCCGGGGGGTGCAGCAGCAATCGGCCAGCCTGCCCGGCCTCCATCCAGGCATCCCGTGTGCGACCCCCCCCCCCCCGGGGTGTCCCGTGTGCAACCCAACCCGGGGTAGCACCCCAGCCCCTGGATCAGCCCTGCCATGTGCACGACCTGGGGAGGCGGAGTAGGCACCGAGGGATCGGGCCTGCCATCTGCCACCCAGGGAGCGAGCCTAAGCCAGCAGGTGGTTATCTCCCAAGGGGTCCCAGACTGTGAGAGGGCACAAGTGGGGCTGAGGGACACCCCCCACCCCCCCTCCCCTGCCAGTGCACAAATTTTTGTGCACCGGGCCTCTCGTTTATTATAAAGTGAAGACCCTTTTTAGCACCCAGAACTGGAAATAGAACTTGGCCAGCTGTTTCAGAAGCCATATCTCTGCCTTTTCCATCACAACTCCCACCTCCTCCCAAAAGTAACCACTATCCTGACATTTATGGTAATCACTTAGAAGGATTTTATTTTAATGGGACTAAAGTTTAGCTATAAATAATCACTAATGGTAGAATATTAGGCGGTTGAGAGGTATGTGGGGGAGCCATCAGAGACAGCCAGATCTCAGCACACTTAAAATCACATCATTTTATACAGTTAGTTTGCTCTGTGCCCATAATTAAGACAGACCTCACTGGAAAAGGATCCCACAGAAGTCCAAGCAAGTACCGGGCTGTGCCCTATGCCCTCAGCTATTTTACTGTCATCTACTGGTCCAGAAAGAGCCATACCCTGCAGTCTTTCCAAGGCAGAGCAAAAGTAGGTCCCAGCTCACAGTGCTTGTGAGAGTGCAAGGGACTAGTTGTCTTTGCTAATGATATATGAGTCCAGGACATTGCCTAAACTTCCCTGGGCCTCAGTTTCTCACTGTGAAGTATGGGGCCACAATAAAGCCCTTTACAATCACCCATTCCTCTCCTAACTTAGCCCTCTTTCCTCAATCTTGGTGTCTGTTTCAGCTGCCTATTCATTCACCCTTATATAAGAAGCTCATTATCTTCCTTTCCCAGCTGGGTCTTTCCAGTCTTGTGCTTCTCTTTTTGCCCTTGATTCTTACACACGGTAAGTGTGCTTCACACACATCTTTATAAACATGCATGTATGTTCTTGCACATTGGAGGTGCTGAGCAAATGGTCATAGAATGAATGAATGTAAAGGAAGAACAAATGAATTCCTGTATACATTCCTTAAGTATTTAGCGAGTGCCTATTATATATACAAAGATACAAACCTGTCTCCCTACACTCTAAAGATCATTCCTCTCCTCCCTTTCTCCTCATCTTCCTTTTCCATCTTATTCCTTTTTTTCTTTCACTGCACCGCGAAGCTAGACTGAGTGCCCTGCAAGGCAGCATGCAGACATACAGAAGCAGGCAGGCTGGTGGAAACGGACACCATGGAAAGAAGCCAGAGGAAATAAGGGCAAAGACAGCTGTATAACATGCAGAGAAACCAACCAGAATGAAAAGCCGTGATTCATGGAGCACTGCAACTCAGACACTCCTTGGATTTCACTTTGAGAGCTGAGTCTGGATTGGGGTCAGCGAGGGCTGGCACCAAGATGAAGGGCAGTCAGGCTCCTCCTCCCTGGAGATGTGGTGCTCCAATCCCTCCCCTTAATCCTTTTCTACCCACTCTATCCCCACGACTCCCTCACTGACCAGTGTCCTGGGCCTTTAAGAGTTGGGTGGGCTGGACTGAAGATAGCTCACACTTCCCCCCACCCCACTCCTTCCTTCTGGCTGTAACTCTGCCAGTCACAGCAGCAAACTGCAGTAGAGGAGGGGAGAAAGCCAGCGAGTGCAAGAGGAGCAAAGGAGAAAAGGAGAAAAGGTGCCGGCTGGGTTTCCTCATCCCACAGTGGAGAGCAAGCACTGCAGAGCTCACAGACACAGGACTGCTATCCTGCACACGGTAAGGGCCTGGAGGCTCTAACCAGCCTCTCTTCCATGTTCTGTCCTGCCTGAGTCCCTAGGTCTGCCTTCTACATGCCTTGATTAAATTGCAGTCTCACCCTGGCCGGGTGGCTCAGTTGGTTGGAGAATTACCCCGTACACAAGTACACGAAAAGTGTGGGTTCGATTCCCAGTCCAGGCATCTGCCTCGGTTGTGGGTTTGATCCCCAGTCGGGGCGCATACGGGAGGCAACTGACTGATGTTTCTCACATCGATGTTTCTCTCCCCTTTCCTCTTTCTCTAAAATCAATAAACATATCCTCAGGCGAGGATAATATATGTATCACCCTGGACTCCTTTGCCAGAACAAGGCTCTGGCCTTCTGGTTCTCTCTAGCTTATCCTCTTTGACTTACAGTTTTCCTGCTGGCTCGGGTCAATCACCTCTTTATATGGGACTCCTTAGCCACCCAGGGCTGCCACTTAGAGGTAGCCCCATCATAGTAAGGAGAGAGAGAATTGGAATAACTGTGCTTTAGCATGGATTCATTAATGGATTGTTGAGGATTATCAAATGAGGGTTGGCCATGGCCCAGGTGGAGTATAGGAACCCCTGGTAATAGAGAGTTATGAGACTTCCTTGGAAAGAGCCAGGGTTTGAATTCTATACCTCGTTCTTCGCCTGCTCACTGGACCAAGACCGTTTGTTGGCATGCCCAAGTGCTGTTCTGGGAAGAGAACTTGCTTCTAGTCCTGACTGCCATCAATCAGGTAGGTGACTTTGGTCCCCAACTTCTTGATCTGTGATAAGAGGGAGTTTAGGGTTTCCCAGACTTGCCTGTGTGTCAGAGGTGCTTGATAAAAATAAATCTACCTAAGCCCCATTCTCGGAATTTCTGATCTGGTAGATTGTGGGCTAAGGAATCTCTGTTATAAGACCCTCTCCAGGGAATATTGATGTAGCCAAGAACCTCTGGATTATATGTTATAAAAAGTCTTCAAACTCTGACATTCTGAGGGCTAGGACCTATGTCTAGGGGCATTCTGTCCTCTCTACATGAACCAGACATAATCCTGCTCAGAAGCAAAAGAGTAGACAAAATGTAACAACTTAGAAAAAAAGAGTAGACAGAATGGTCCTCTTCCTTCCTGTTCCTCAGGGAGACCGGAGACACCCTGAATCCCACTGTAATGCCGTTGACAATTCTGCCATGTCTCCCATAAGTTACCTGGAAGTTGAAGACCCAATCTTGCTTGGAAGACCTGTCCACTTCCCACCTCATTTTCCCCCCTCTGTTTTCTCATCTGTATTATAGAGGAAATTATTTGTACCCTTGAGGATCTCCACATGTGTGTCCACGAGGGAACAGTTAAGACCAGTCTCTCTTACTCACAGTCTTCATCCTCTGCTCCCAGCCTCTTGTTCCTACTCCCAAATCTTTTGTGTCTTTTCTAACCACACTTGCACCAGCTGTGAGCATCCTTCCCAATTTACCTTCAGACACCAGAGGAAACACCGAGACCTAGAACACTTGGGTTCTAAGTTGCATTCTCTGGGCAGTTTGTTTAGTTAGTCTCCTGGGATACGGGGGAAAGTGAGGTTGAGTAGAGGAGGGATGTACTATTGGACCACAGTTTCAAAATCCTCATGGGTTGAGAACCAGAAAAGAGAGAGGATGAAATGATGGGGAGAAGGATGACAAGAGAACAAAGAGAAGCTGACAAGTGAGCAAGTAGAGAGGCAGATAGGACAGGAGAGAAAAGAGTGAGTTGGGGGGAAAAGAAAAGGTATGGGTCAGGTAGAGGATGGGGAAAAGAGAGAAAATAAGAAAGAAAAGCTGTTTTGTGGGATATGGAGGAAACAGAAATGATGGAAGGGAGAGACAAAACTTTGATATTCTTCATTGATTCTTAGCCCTGCTTTAACCTGCTTCCTAGTGAAAGCCCTTTCTAAGGGCAGAGTCTTGGTGAAATCTCTGAGCTGGTCATGTGGAGATCTTGGTTGTTATCCTAGTTCTGCCACTTAATTTTAGGTGACTCTGGCAGTTGAGCTAATTTTTCTAGTGCTAACTCCTTTTCTCTATAAAATGAAGTCCAGCTCTGACATTCTGTAGCTCCTTGTGTTGAAACTGGCCATCTTATGCATGGCCACATGTCACCTAGATACAGATTTGAAATAGTGATTCCGGAATGGGAGCAGGATTTGAAGAGCATGCCAAGTTCTGGGGTTGGAAGTGTTTGACAAAAGAGGATAAAAGAACTTTCTAAAGCTGGTCTGAGAAGCTCCAAAATAGGGGCATCCTGGTACTTGGGCTCTGTTTTCAGGCTTCCCATGTTTTAGGACATTATTCTGTGGCTCCTGGACCCAGGCGTAAGATCAGGTAATTCTGCCTTCTCCCAGGGCCAAGGTCCACCCCATCCCAGAGTCCCTATGCCCCAGACGTGGGAGCTGAAGTTCTGAGAGAAGATGTTATAGGATGTTGGCAAGGGGGTTTCAATTTCAGCTCCAGGCTGACCCCCATCCCCACCCCACCCCAGAGTCTGAGGACCTGAGATATTTAAGAGGGACCTGTTTGTTACTTTCTACTTCAGTCTTAATATAGCTTTTGCAAGCCTCAGGTTCCAAGCTGTGTATCTCCACCCAGAAAAGTAGAGATGCACTTCTCTCTCCCAGGAAGCACTCTGCAGCCCTTCTTCCGTTCAGGGGTTTCTCACCCAGGCTCTCCTATTCATTCTCAGCCAGCAAAACCTTTTCTTTTTTTGGAACCATTGCAGGGATCTTTCTCTCTTGAGAGAAGCCTTGAATTCTCTTTCCCACTTAGGTACAGACTGATTACCAACTTTCTCTATTCCCTCTGACACCTGCACATTGCTGCTCATTTAGAAAGCCTTTTCTAGGTGCTCCAGTCAGGGAAGCTGTATTTTCAGCGACCTCTACCTTCTTTCCAAAGACTTAGTTATCCCCAGGTGACTTTATCGTCTCTTCCCACTGGAGACACAGGGTACTAATATGCTTTGTGGCCTCAGACAAGTCACATCACATTTCTAGACTTCTGCTTTTTCGTTTGTAAGATATAGAGAGTTGAGCTGCATGATGTTTTTTTAAAAATATGTTTTTATTGATTTTTTTTTTTTTAGAAAGAGAGGAAGAGAGAGGGAGAGAGAGAGAAAAACATTGATGTGAGAGAGAAACATCAGTTGCCTCCTGCATGCACCCTGACCAGAGACCAAACCCACAACCTGGGCACATGCTCAGACTGGGAATTCAATAGGCCACCCTTCGGTGCATGGAGCAATGCTCAACCAAGTGAGCCACACTGGTCAGGGCTGCATGATGTTTTCATAGAGCATTAATCAAATGATTGTTTCAGAGATTCTTTTAGTTTTTTAGACGTTCACCAATGTCAACATTTTAAACTTATTAATTAGAAAGCACAACATTTCTATTCAAGTGTAGATACTTTTCTTATACAAAAGCATAGAGGTTTATGTTTCATGGGCTTTGCCAGTTTCAGAATGATTTGGTCAAGAATTGAGCATTTCCGCCCTAACCGGTTTGGCTCAGTGGATAGAGCATCAGCCTGCGGACTGAAAGGTCCCAGGTTCGATTCCGGTCAAGGGCATGTACCTTGGTTGCGGGCACATCCCCAGTAGGAGATGTGCAGGAGGCAGCTGATCAATGTTTCGCTCCCATCGATGTTTCTAACTCTCTATCCTTCTCCCTTCCTCTCTGTAGAATCAATAAAGTATATTAAAAAAAAAAAAAAAGAATTGAGCATTTCTTATAGGGGCAAAGCTAGAATCAAGTGGCCATATATAAAATCTTCTAGTCTTTTTCAAGGGAAGTTTGTTGTTACTTACTAGGACAAATGAACCAGGTCCTGAATTAGCATATATCATAAAGGAGGCACTCTTTTTTTAGTAGGTAGAGAAAACTTAAAAATGCAATTCTGCCCTGACCAGTTTGGCTCAGCAGATAGAGCGTCGGCCTGCGGATTCAAGGGTCCCAGGTTCGATTCTGGTCAAGGGCATGTACCTTGGTTGCAGGCACATCCCCAGTAGGAGGTGTGCGGGAGGCTGCTGATCGATGTTTCTCTCTCATCGATGTTTCTAACTCTCTGTCCCTCTCCCTTCCTCTCTGTAAAAAATCAATAAAATATATTTTTTAAAAAGAGAATCAACCAATGAATGCACAAATAACTGGAACAATAAACCTCTCTCTCTGCTTTCCTCTCCCTCTCTAAAAATCAATTTTAAAAAAATAAAGAAAAGAAAAAGCCCTAGCCGGTTTGGCTTAGTGGGTAGAGTATGGGCCTGCGTAACGAAGGGTCCCAGGTCAATTCCGATCAAGGGCACATACCTCAGTTGCAGGCTCAATCCCCGGCCCCACGGCTCCGTGCAGGAGGCAACCAGTGTTTCTCTCCTTCTCTCTCTCTTCCTCCCACTCTCTCTAAAAATCAATGGAAAGATATCCTCAGGGAGGATTAACAAAAAATTTTTTAAAAATAAAATAAATTAAAAATAAAGACTTCAAAGCTGGATGGTCTACATGGGAGCATGGAGAGGGCTTCCAGAAAGGGAAGTTAGGATGATTAAGATGATTTTATCTGGAGAAGAGAAGACTGGGATGTAGAGATTCTAGATTCTGCAAGGGCTGCCAGCAAGATAGTGGTTTTTTGTTTGTTTTTTTTATATATTTTATTGATTTTTTACAGAGAGGAAGGGAGAGGGATAGAGAGTTAGAAACATTGATGAGAGAGAAACATCGATCAGCTGCCCCCTGCGTACCCCCGACTGGGGATGTGCCCGTAACTAAGGTACATGCCCTTGACCAGAATCAAACCTGGGACCCTTGAGTCTGCAGGCCGATGCTCTATCCACTGAGCCAAACTGGTCAGGGCAAGATAGTGGTTTTTAATAATGAGGAGCTGAGCAGTGTGACATGAGGTTATCTTGTGGAATACAAGTTATTGGGAAAGAGAGGAGTATTTGGCAGAAAGACCTGGTTTAGCCCTCTCTGGAGATGACTATGGGAAGCAGCAAAGGTTCTAGAATCAGACATACTTGGCTTCAATTCTGAATCCCTATGTGATTTGAGGCAGGTCTCTTAGCCTTTCTAAGCCTTGTAGTTACCAAATTCAAATTAGAAGTAAAAAGAGCTACAGACTATGTAGATGGAATGCCTGACACATAGTGGGCAGTCAGGAAACATTGGTTTCCTTCTCTTCCTCCCTTGTTCTGTTATTCTAAAATCACCAAGATTAACCAGTCTTTTGCTCCTCCTTACCCCTTTAGGTGACTCTGGTGCCAGCTGGTGGAGCAGTGGGTGATGGCATCCCTGCTGCAAGGCCGTGAGTACCCCTGCAGAAGAGGGCTTGGGGAGACAGCCCAGGGACGGGGAGGATACTGAACCCCTATTCAAGAGCTCCTCCTGGGCCCTCCACATCCCTGGTTGGCTATCCAGCCCCTGCTTCTCCTGGCCCAGGGCTGCCCATCAGTCAAGATGTGCTGCTGATGCAGAAAGGTACAATGATGCGCAAGGTAAGATCCAAAAACTGGAAGAAGCTAAGATACTTCAGACTTCAGGAAGATGGCATGACCGTCTGGCATGCCCGGCAGGTCGGAGCCAGAGCCAAGGCCAGCTGTAAGTAACATGGATAGCTAGGGGTGGGCATATGGGTGGATAGAATCCTGAGAACAGCATCTGATAGCAGGAGAGGGACCAGGGTCCTATGATGTTGCCTTATGCTGTCCCACTTGTATCTATGTCTGAGCCTATAAAATGAAAATTATAACGGTATTCGCCTCTTAAGGCTGTTATTAGGATAAAATCAATTATTGCATGTAAAGGGCTTAGAAGAGTCCTGGAACATAAAAAGGCTCAATAAATCATACATTATATATCTTGTTACTTTTATTATAATAAGAGCATGATCTCAGGCATCTGACTGGCTGGATTAAAGCCCTGACACTTTCTAGCTGAGTGGCTTTGGACAAGTTACTTAAACTAAGCTTTAGTTTCCTCATCTGTAAAATGGATGTTAAACAGTACCTGCCTAGTAGGTTATAGGGACTCAATAAATTAATGTTTAAAGCATGGGACCTGAAACCAGATGCATTTAATAAATATGAGCCATTATGGTGAATATTTTAAAATGTCATAAATGCATCATAAGTATACATTCTATTGGCTGAACACTTTATGATCCCTCTAAAAATTTGATCACAGGATGCATCTAAGGGAGTCTGCTTTAGAGACATATCAAAGCTCACGTTCCACACCACTCCCAGCTGAGGAAAGAGGGTGGGAGCATTTCTCTGGCTCCCTCCTATCTGGAAAGAGGAAGCTCTCAAACCTGAAATGGAAGAACTGAAATTGGGCATATTATGCTTTGGTGTAACTGCTTCTACCCTGTAACTCTGCTTCCATTTGTCAGCCCCACCAGTCCTTTTGTGATCACCATGTACACTGGCCATGTAAGGAACCATCCCTTATTGAAGATGAGGACACTGAGGATTAAGGTCTTTTGTCTGTGTCATACTGCCAGCTGAAAGCTGGGAGCCAGTCCTGCCATTCCCAGCACAGGCCCCTTGCCATGCTGCCTATGAACACAGCAGTGATTCATGTGGAATCCTGAACCCAGGGCTCTGCATCTCCCTATACTAAAGCTTTTGGGGTTTTAGCCCCAAAAGGCTGGGGTTCCTCCTCTCTATGGCTTCACAGAGAAGAAGGGAGTAATTAATGGTCCTTGATCATTAGCTCCTGCAATTTGGTGAACTGTCTTCCTCAGTCTCCTCACTTGCTTCTTCTCTGGCAGTCTCGATCTCTGACGTGGAGACAGTGCGTAATGGCCATGAATCTGAGTTGTTGCGCAGCCTGGCAGAGGAGTTCCCCCTGGAGCAGGGCTTTACCATCGTCTTCCATGGCCGCCGCTCCAACTTGGACCTGGTGGCCAACAGTGTGGAAGAGGCCCAGATCTGGATGAAGGGGCTCCAGCTATTGGTGGACTTTGTCACCAACATGGATCAACAGGAGAGGCTGGACCAGTATCGGGCAGGATGGAGTCAGAATGGGGGCCAGAGTCACTGAAGGGGCAGATGCTGCAGGGCTAGAGACAGGTGAGGGGGGTGGTATAGGGCTAGGGAATCCCAAGAGTCCAGATGGGGTGGGTAGGGGCAGTTTAGACCGATGTGAGGCTGAGAATGCTGAAGGAGGAATCAAGGTTTGAGATGGAAAAAGCATAGCCAGGCAGAGTTTGGGCATGCATCAGGCCTCCTAGGTTTGGGGGAAGGGACAGCAAGAGGTCAAGGGCCAAACAAGATGCTGATCCTGAGAGCTGAACAGAAGATCCTAGTGGCATTAACTACCACAGGAGTGGGAAGCAATCCCTTCAAAGACTTAGTGGTATCAACTCACTTCAAGTTTCCTAGATTGTATTCACCTTCTGTGCTAGTTCTTTCATTCATTCATCCATTCGTTCACCAGCTATTAAGCAGAATGTATCAGGCACTATATGCCAGGTTTTAGGAGTACAAAAATATTGTTTTCCTCAGTGGAGAGGATGGGATTGTGTAAATAATCTAAGGACCATGGAACTGTTATGGTACTTAGATTATTTGAGGCTGTTCAAAGAAAGGAGAAATATTTAATTCTAGCTGAGAAGATTCTGAGAAAGCTTTAGGCAGTATTTTAGCGAAGCCTTGGATATTAGTATAATTTGAACATTAAGAGAGGAGGTAAAAACACCCCTGCCTGAAGGAACAGCATGAGTAAAGGTCCAGAGATAGGAAATTGAAGGCTGGAGAGCTGGGACCTCACAGAGTGGGAACTTGGGGTTCTGGCTAAAATGAAGAAAGGACAGAGATGTGTTGAGAAGACTGGGTTGGGGCCAGATTATGGGGGCACAGGAGATCTTAACTTCTATGTTAAGGAATCTGTACTTTCTGAAAAAAAGAGGTACCTGCTGGCATCTGAGCCATGCAGGGATAAGATAGATAGGTACTTTGGGGGGGCGGGTATTCTAGAAGCTAAGTGGAAAATTAATTGGTGTGGGAGATAGACAGGCAGCAAAGATAGGAAGAGATGTCAGTGGATGAACATGCACACACATCTGCACATACAAACACACACAGTACTTTTGCCTTGACTCGGACCTGGATGGCTGAGTGACTGGTTCCAGCGTGGAGACAAAAACCAGGATGGCCGGATGAGTTTCCACGAAGTGCAGCGGTTACTACGCCTGATGAATGTGGAAATGGAACAAGAACATGCCTTTCAGCTTTTCCAGGTGAGTCTTTCAGGAAAGTATTTGCAGAAGCCAAACAAGGCCACATTCTCACTTGACCGTAAGTACTCTGATCCTTTCGAACAACATTCATTTATTGACTCTATTACGTGCCCTTAGCACTATGCCAGGCTCAATGGGAAGTGTAGGCCATGCTTCTTACTCTCCAGTCTTGTTGGAAAGATGATTTATAATCTTATAAAAGGTAACTAATAATATGTTATTACATCAGACCCCAAGAACCTCTGTCCATGGCCAGACTTTCACAGGTGCTTAGAACAATAGAAAACTCCAACTGGAATATGAATAAATAGAAGGGATATTTTTACCTTTAGGGATTTCAATTCTTTCTAGTTGAAAAAATTTTTTGGTAGCAAATGGTATGGCTGAAATTTTGCTTCTTACTGAAGTGACTTCTTCTATGAACACCAAGTATCATGTATTCTGTGGAAGCATACTTGGATCCATCTGTCAGTAAGACTGTCCTTATAAGACAAGCCAAGGCCATAAAAGTTGCTGTTAAAGGGTTTGTCCAATCTCCTCTAAACCCTCTTTCAGGCAGCAGACACATCCCAATCTGAGACTCTGGAGGGACAAGAATTTATAGAGTTCTATAAGGCATTGACTAAGCGTGTTGAGGTGCTGGAACTGTTTGGAAACTTTTCGGCTGATGGGCAGAAGCTGACCCTGTTGGAATTTGTGGATTTCCTCCAAGAGGAGCAGAAAGAAGGAGACCATGCTTCTGACCTTGCTCTGGAACTCATTGACCGTCATGAGCCTTCAGAAAGTGGTAAGAGGACCAGAGCAGAGAGGCACCAGACAGGGGTCAGGGAGGGGAACAATGACCAGAAAGGTCCAGAGATCAGCAGCTTTCTGTCTAACTCAAGGAAGGCTGAGTCCACCCCTACCTCAGTCCCCTACCCAATCATCTTCATCTCATTCAGCCACTTCCCGAAGGAGTGCAGCCATTTCCATTTCTTGCCCAGATAAGAGAGAAGTCTCCTCTGCAATGCTAGATCTCTCAGAGGAAAAACATTCCACATGACCCCTTTCCTCCACCATGCTCAAGTTGCACATCCTTCACTTGCTGAAAGTTCTGCCTTATATCAGCTTTTGGCCTCAGTGGAGATATAGTATAAAATACCTGGTCCTCTTGCTTTGGTCTCTTCTCCTCTAGTGCATATGATTCATTTTCCTCTAGTTCCCTTCATGGTTCCTGTTTGCTATCACTTTAAGTGCTGGCTCTCTGCCCTTTCCTTGGCTTTCTCCAAGTTTACCAGATGGTTCTTGAAGTCTCTGACTCCCTTAAAGTCCTAGGAAGCTAGTCAGCCCCTGGCTGAGGGGGATGATGATAAGGTCAATCGATCAGCATTATCAAACACAACTAAAATATGCCCTCTATGCCCTCAAATTTTTCTCCTTGCCCTTTTAGTAGATATCTTCCTGCTCTCCATTCCTTTCAGAATGTGAGGAATTTACCAGTACATCCTATATAATAAAAGCCTAGGTGGCGTTGTGCCATGCCCTCGCACAATGTTGTTACAAGATGGCCGCCACAAGATGGCCACGTGCACAGTGGAGGCGGGGTCTGGTGGCTGCTCCATGTGGTGAGGCCTGGGGGGTCCCACGGCTCTGCATGGCACGGAGGAGGCCGGTCCCAGCGTCTCTGCCACCTTGTGTGGAGGAAGCAGGTCCTGGCGGAGGAGGCAGGTCGCGGCAGGGGAGGGCAGTTGGGGATGATTGGGCTGGCAAGGGAGCAGTTAGGTGTCAATCAGGCTGGCAGGGGAGCGGTTAGGGGGTTATCAGGCCAGCAGGCAGAAGCGGTTACGGGTAACCAGGCAGGCAGGCAGGCTAGCCGTTAGGGGCCAGCAGTCCTGGATTGTGAGAGGGATGTCCAACTGCCGGTTTAGGCCTGATCCCTGCAGGCCTAAACCGGCAGTCGGACATCCCCTGAGGGGTCCCAGATTGGAGAGGGTGCAGGCCGGGTTGAGGGACACCCCCCCCCCCCACCTGCATGGATTTCGTGGACTGGGCCTCTAGTTATTAATAATACTAGAGGCCCGGTGCACAAAAATTTGTGCACTCAGGGGGGTCCCTCAGCCCGGCCTGTGCCCTCTCGCAGTCTGGGGGCATAGACTGTGCCCTCTCCCAGTCTGACATCCCTCGGGGGATGTCCACATGCTGGCTTAGGCCCGCTCCCTGGGGTATCGGGCCTATGCTGGCAGTCAGACATCCCTCTGGCAGCCCGGGAGCCCTCGGAGGATGTTCACTTGCCAGTGGGGACCAGGCCTAAGCTGCAGTCAGACATCCTTAGCACTGCTGAGGAGGTGGGAGAGGCTCCTGCCATCACCGCTGTGCTGGCAGCCGTCAGCCTGGCTTGTGGCTTGGCAGAGCAACCCCTGTGGGAGCGCACTGACCACCAGGGGGCAGCTCCTGCATTGAGCATCTGCCCCCTGGTGGTCAGTGTGTGTCATAGTGACCAGTCATTCCCAGTCGTTCTGCTGTTAGGGTCAATGTGCATGTTACCTTTTTATTATATAGGATAGAGGCCTGGTGCATGGGTGGTGGCCAGCTGGTTTGCCCTGAAGGGTGTCCCGGATCAGGATAGGGGTCCCGCTGGGGTGCCTGGCCAGCCTGGGTGAGGGGCTGAGGGCTGTTTTCAGACTGGCCACACCACCTTCAGGGTGTCGGGGTCTCGCTGGGGTGCCTGGCCAGCCTGGACGAGGGGCTGATGGCTGTTTGCAGGTTGGCCAATCCCCCCAGTGGGGACCGTCACCCCATGGGGGTGTGGCCAGCCTGGATGAGGGTCTGAGGGCCGTTTTCAGGCTGGCCATGGCCACGGGCTGGAAGCAAGTATCTGGGATTTATTTATCTTCTATAATTGAAACTTTATAGCCTTGAGCGGAGCTCAGGGCCGGCAGGGCAGGTGGGAAGCTTGGCTTCCTCCATTGCTAGGGGCAACCAAAACCTCCTGCTCACTCCAGCTCCATGGCCGCTGCCATCTTAGTTGAGTTAATTTGCATATTCCCTCCTGATTGGCTGGTGGGCATGGCTGGTGGGTGTGGTGGAGGTGCGGTCAATTTGCATGTTTCTCTTTTATTAGATTAGACTACAGGCCTGGTGCACAAAATTCATGGATGGGTAGGGTCCCTAGTCCTGGCTGGTAATCAGGACTGATCAGGTTCCTCACCTCCCCACCTCCTCCTTCCCTTGCTCCCTCAACGCCCCAGCTGCTGCTGGTTGCCCCCCATGTTCCACACCACCCCCTAGTGGTCAGCGCACGTCATAGTGCGCAATCGAACTCCTGGTCTCCCAGGTGAACTCCCGAGGGGACACTGCATATTAGCCTTTTATATATGTAGAAATTATTTACAAGGCACTTTCACATGCCTTACTTCATTTAGTTCTTACTACGATCTTGTAAATCAAGATTGGGCGTTTGCCAAGTATTCCATAATGTGCCAATATCTCTACATGCCTTTTCTCTTCTAATCCTTACAATGACCTGTTGAAATAGTTTTTATTATTGAGTCAGTTGTGCAAGAGAGAAAAACTGAGGTTTAGAACAATTAAATTACTTGCTGAAAGCCAACAGCTAATGAGAGGAGGAATTGGAATTCAAATCCAGGTCATTTGATTCTTACTTGGTGCCTTTCTTGAGAATAAGGATTAGAGATGAGATGAATGAGAGCTGGACAAGTGACCCAGGTTTCCTAAGTCTCAATTCCCCCTTCCTTCCTTCCTTCCTTCCTTCCTTCCTTCCTTCCTTCCATTCATTCATTCATTCACTCACACTATACTTCTGCTAGTGCTTATTGAATACCTAAATGTGGCAGGACTTATGTGCTAGGCACCAGAGATATAGTAGTAGGTCAAGACAAGGGCAATGTATTCATGGAACTTAGAGTCAAATAGAAAGTGTTGATTCATGTGGGTACTCAGAGAAGAAAGGGGACTGAAAGCAATCATTTCAGAAAACCACATAGAAGAGGAATGTCACAGAGTTAAGAAATAGGATCTTCTATTACATTTATTACATCCATTACATTTATTCTACCCTCCCCTTGCACTCAACTATCAGATGCTATACTCTGCCTGCCGGGTAGTATAAGTCAAGAGACCTGGGCTCAAGTTTCCACTCTGCTTCTTACTGAGTAACCTTGGTCAAGTTGCTTAATCTGAGACTCGATTTTCTCATTTTTAAAATAATTGGTGATCAAATGTAATAATGCATATGAAAGTACCTGGCAGGTGTGGACTTAACCTGTTGATCTGATGTATTACTATAAAGAATGAAAGTTGCTGCCATTCTCCAGCATCTTCAGGCCTTATCAAATCTGGAACAAGAAGCTGGGCATAAGAATCTAATTAGTCTGCCTTCCAAGGGAGCCCCCCTGCAGCAATGTTTCCCTCAGTGAAACTGCACAGCCCAGTGGTGTAGGGTGTGGCTCTGACACCTGGCTGCCTGGGTTCAAGTCCCTGCACTTACTGGTTATGTACATGAGATGAGTTACCCAACCGCTCAAGACAGATTATATTACATCTACCTCATCATGTTGGTGAGAGCATTAAGAGGGATGTTGAATGTAACATCCTTTGTATAGAGCAAGTGCTCAATAACTGTTAGTCATTGTTGTAAATATAGAAGCCCATGCTGAAATGGGTGAGGGCTATGGAAGGGTGACAGGACCTGGCCCTTGAAGAAAGAGTGGTCCAAGGCAAAATACCATGTGGGAATTGACAATAGGAAAAAAACACCTTAGATCATAGTTGGCAGCAGCTACACAGCCCAGGGAATAAAACAAAGATACCTTGGTTGTGTTGCTAACAAGCCTTTGACTTTGATTCTCTCTGGGCCTCAGTTTCCCTATCTATAAAATTACCCCTTCAAAATGAATATTGTGCTGCCCATTATGGTAGCCATGAGCACCTTATGACTGTTTAAATTTAAATGAACTAAAATCAAAATTTTAAATTCAGTTCCTGTCCTGGCGGGTATGGCTCAGTTGGTTGGGTGTCCTCCCTTGCACCAAAAGGTTGCTGGTTCTTTCCTGGCCAGATTGCTCATTGGTTAGAGCATCAGCTGAGGATTGAAGGGTCTTGGGTTCGATTCCCAGTCAAGGGCATGTATCTCCGTTGTGGGTTTGCACCCTATTCCTAGTTGGGGTGCATGCAGAAGACATCCAGTCTATGTGTCTCTCTCACATTGATGTTTCTCTCTCTCTCTTTTCTTCCTCCTCCCTCCCTTTCACTCTCTCTAAAATTCAATGGAAAAAATATCCTTGGGTGAGGGTAAATTTTAAAAAGTTTGCTGGTTCGATTCCTAGTCAGGCAGGGCACATGCCCAGGTTGAGGGCTTGATCCTCAGCAAGGGCATGCAGGAGGCAAATGAATGATGTTTCTCTCTCTCTTTTTTTCCTCTCTCTCCCCCCCTCCTCCCCCCCCCTTCTCTCTCTCAAATAAATAAAAACATATATTTAAAAATTCAGTTCCTCAGTTACACAGCTACATTTTAAGTGCTCAGCAGCCTTATGTGTCTAGGCTATCATATTGAACAGTGCAGTTTCCATCATTGTAAAAAGTTCTATTGGACAGCATCAAACCAGAATGTTTGTAATGATTCCCCTTGTAGCTTTAACATTCTCTGAGGGTGGGGATGATTGAAATGACAGAAACTGGACGGGGTCAAGTTTGGGGTCTGGAGGCTGGGAGTGGACACCATCTGACAGGCAGGACCCTGGAGAGGTGTAGGGTGGACTGGCTGTGGGTGTGCTGGAGTGCTCCCATTCAGAGTTCTCTCATTCTAGTGTTCCCCTACTCCACATCTCAGGCAAGCTGCGGCATGTGCTGAGCATGGATGGCTTCCTCAATTACCTCTACTCAAAGGACGGAGACATCTTCAATCCTTCCTGCCTCCCCATCTACCAGGATATGACTCAACCCCTGAACCACTACTACATCAATTCCTCTCACAACACCTACCTGGTGGGGGACCAGCTTTGTGGCCAGAGCAGCGTCGAGGGATATATACGGTGCAGTGGGGAGGAAGGGGGGAGGAATCAAGCTCATGAGAAGGGAACATCTGTGGGAAATTTAGGACACTGTTAATGGTA
Organism: Myotis nattereri; assembly: GCF_964212035.1. Lineage (NCBI taxonomy): Eukaryota > Metazoa > Chordata > Mammalia > Chiroptera > Vespertilionidae > Myotis > Myotis nattereri. The sequence continues at coordinate 22,044,572 of NC_138082.1, forward strand.
ACAAGAATCAAAAATATGTTGTTGGGGGGGGTGAGTTTGGGGGCTGAGGATCCTTGAGTACCTGAGAGACGTGGAGGAGATCCTGAAGACGGGTGGGAGAGGCATTAAAACCTAGGGGTGAATGGAGCTTGTCTCTTTCGTAAGCTATGAAACTCTTTTTGAACTCAGGCCCTGACAGATTTATTTTAAATAAATAAGTAAACTAAGTGTTAAATGGAAGGCAGTACAAGCATGTCATACTCACAGCTGGTGGGCCGCACACCTCGTTCATTGAGCATGCGGCCCTCTGGCCGTGAGTTTGACATGCTTGCAGTAGAGCATAGGAGTTAAAAACATAGGTTCTGGAGTCAGACCATTTGAAGTCAAACCCTAACTATCTCACTGTTACTCTGGAGCTAAATATTTCACCTCCCTATGCCTCACTTTCCCCATTTGTGAAACAGAAATGATAACAGTGTCTATTCTGTCTAGGTTGTTGTGAGGATTCAATGATATAATCTGTGTCAATACCTAATAAATGGTAACTACTTTTATTGTGACCAATCATGCATTAGATAGAAAGTCAATATATCTTTGCACTTACTACTGATCTAGTAGCTTCAGGGGATACAAAGATGAATGGAACATATAGTTTCTGTCCTAGGAAGTCCAATAGAGAAAATAAATAACTCAGGTGTTATATAATGAAATACAACCAGAACATCAGAGCATCATGAGGTAGTATATGATGACTTGCTAAGGAAAGATTGTGAGTTGGTTGGGAGTGAGGGGAGGTATTGGAGATCAGTGTGAGCTACAGCAGTGTTCCAGTGGAATGGTCTGTGGAGATGTAACTTGAACAGGGATCTTAAGAGGTAAGTGCACTGTTCTCTCCATAGTGGGAAGAAGGTCCCTAGGTGGAAGACCAGACCTTGACCTCTCCTATACCTGGGGGCTTGGGGTTCTTGCAGGGCCCTGAAGCGGGGGTGCCGCTGTGTGGAGGTGGATGTATGGGATGGACCCAGTGGGGAGCCTGTTGTTTACCATGGACATACCCTGACCTCCCGTATCCTGTTCAAAGAAGTCGTGGCCACTCTAGCACAGTATGCCTTCCAGGTAGGAGCCCCAGGATGGAAATACTGTGAGGCAAGAGGATCTGAGGAAAAAGTGGCTGGGGCTGGGTCTGGGGCTGGGTCTGGAGAGGGTAAAGGGACAGGGGAGGTTAGATCAAATGGCATTTGGTAAAAGAGATTTTAACCATGAAGGATCAGGCATATATTAAAATTTTATTGATTTTAGAGAGTGGGTGCTCAGAGAAGAAAGGGGGCTGAAACAATCTATAAAAATAAAAGTGTAATATGCTAACTAGACTGGACGTCCTTCCGGACGAAACTGGGGCTGCAAGGAAAGCCCGGGTTCCGGGTGCCAGAGAGAAGCCGGTGCCGGCAGCTGGGGGAAGGAAGGCCTACTTTTGCACGAATTTCATGCATCGGGCCTCTAGTCATTTCAGAAAACCACATAGAAGAGGAATGTCACAGGGTTAAGAAATAGAACCTTCTATTCCCAGTGCAGGACCCAGTATACATCTATTACATTTATTCTACCATCCCCCTTGCATTCAACTACCAGAGAAGAGAGACATCTATTTTTTGTTTCACTTATTTATCCATTCATTCATTGGTTGATTCTTTTTTTAAATTTTATTTTATTGAGTTTTTACAGAGAGGAAGGGAGAGGGATAGAGAATTAGAAACATTGACCAGCTGCCTCCTGCATACTCCCTACTGGGTATGTACCTGCAACCAAGGTACATGCTCTTGACTGGAATCGAACCTGGGACCCTTGAGTCCACAGGCCGATGCTCTATCCATTGAGCCAAACCGGTTAGGGCCATTGGTTGATTCTTGTATGTGCCCTGACCTGGGATCAGACCCACAACTTTAGTATATTGGGACGACACTCTAACCAACTGAGCTACCCAGCCAGGGCAGCATCAGGCAAATATTAAGGGGTTATTATGAGTAAGTGTTAACTGTGTTACTAGTACTTAGTTGTCATAGAGGTAATTACTAGAGATTAATCATTTCTAACAACTTCATTACCTATCTGAGTGAGGCTGTGGATAAGGAAATAGACAAAGCAGTGAGTAGGACTGGGGGATGATAGGAACCTGGAGATTAAAGCCTGAGAGTGTAACATGAGCATGTAACAAGGGGAGTGGCCTGGCCTACCCCCACCCCTGAGCCTGAAAACCCTAATATCCCAAAGGAATATGGGTTGGATCTGGCACTTGTCTGAGATTTGGGGTCCCAAGAATGACTTGTGTTTTTTTTTTAATTGGTTTTTCCATCTTTTTTAAAAAAAAAAAAAATATATATATATATATATTGATTTCAGAGAAGAAAGGGGAGGGAGAAATAGAAACATCAATGATGGGAGAGAATCATTGATCAGCTGCCTCCTGCATGCCCCACACTAGGAATCAAGCCTGCAACCTGGTCATGTGCCCTGACTGGGAATTGAACCATGACCTCCTGGTTCATAAGTCAATGCTCAACCACTGAGCAATGCAGGCCTGGCCCAAAAGTGACTTTTATTTATTTACTAGAGGCCCAGCGCCCAAAATTCGTGTGCCGGTACGGTCCCTAGGCCTGGCCTGCAATCAGGGCCACCTTCCCTGGCTGCCTGCAGCTGGCCCCACCCCCCACTGCCACCCACCCCCATTTCTGTGTTTGCCATCGGGTGATCAGAGCCCGACGGCTGGGGGAAGGGACCGAGAGGTTGGCCGTTTCCGCCTGCTTGCCAGCCCTGCCCTACCGTGGGTCACCCTCTGTGTGTGTGAGATGATTGGTGGGGACAGGGCCTTGGCCTGGCGCCACCTGCATCCCCTGCCACCCACCCCCGGTTCCCCATTCACCATTGTGTGATCGAAGCCTGCCGGCCAGGGAAAGGGACTGAGAGGTGGTCAGTGTGCCTCATAGTGACTGGTCGAGTGGTCGTCCTGGTTGTTCTGCCATTAGGGTCAATTTGCATATTATCCTTTTATTATATAGGATTATTTTTTACACTTAAAATTTTTATTATGCTCATCATTTAATTGTCCCTTAATTTTTTAATTTTTAATTAAATTTATTGGGAGACATTGGTTAATAAAATTATATAGGTTTCAGGTGTACAGTTCTACAGTACATTGTGTTGTGCACTCACCACCCTAAGTCAAGTCTCCTTCCATCACCATTTATCCCCCTATACCCTCCTCTACCTCCCCCAACTCCCCTTTCTCTCTGGTAATCATCATACTGTTGTCTGTGTCTATGAGGTGTTTTTTTCTTTTTTGCTTAATGCCTTCACCTTTTTCATCCAGTTTCCCAACCTCCCTCCCCTCTGACTGTTGTCAGTCTGTTTTCTATCTATGAACCTGTTTCTATTTTGTTAGTTTTATTTTGTTCATTGGATTCCATATGTGAGTGAAATAATATGGTATTGTCTTTCTCTGACTGGCTTATTTCATTTAGCATAATGCTCTTCAAGCCTATCCATGCTATTGCAAAGGATAAGATTTTCTTCTTTTATACAACCAAGTAGTATTCCATTGTGTAAATGTACCACAGCTTTTTTATGGTCTCATCTACTGATGTATACTTGAGCTGCTTCCAAATCTTGGCTATTGTAAATAATGCTGCAATGAACAAAGGGGTGCATATATTCTTTTGATCAGTGTTTCGGGTTTCTTTGGTTATAGTCCCATAAATGGAATTGCTGAGTCATAAGGCAGTTCCACTTCTAATTTTTTGAGATAACTCCATACTGCTTTGCACAGTGGCTGCACCAAGAGTGACTTTTAGATGTGAGGTGGGCTTCAGACCCAGCAAGACCTCCTTGAGGCCTGGAATGGGGTTGGAGGAGTTTAGCAATCAGGGTACTCAGTTGAGTGAGCAACTAGGTGAGTCTGGAGAAGCAAGGAGGTTATAAGTGTTAGAACTCTGGCTTCAGAGTCCTCTTCCCTCCCTTCAGACATCAGACTATCCAGTCATCTTGTCTCTGGAGAACCACTGCAGCTGGGAACAGCAGGAGATCATAGCACACCATCTAACCGAGATCCTGGGGGATCAGCTGCTGAGCACCACCTTGGATGGGCAGTTGCCCACTCAGCTGCCCTCACCTGAGGTAGGGGCCCTGCTCCCCCAGCCCAAACTCTTCTGTGGCTTCCGTGTCCCCCCCCGCTTTGGCTCCTTCCTCCATGTTGGTGCCTTCTCACCCTCAGATGGACCATTTTGCTCTTCATATCCTTGGAGACAACTTTAATTTTTAAAAAATCTAATTGAACACAGAGTTCTCTAAATTTTAAATCAGTTTTACTTTATATTTAGTTTTTCATTGAGAGTATCTTAATTTTTCCTGAAAGTTCATAATTGTTGTAGACTATGCCAACAATAAAGAGAAAGGGAAATCCCCCACCATAATGACTTTCCTAATAACTGCTATTAATAGATTTTAAATACTTCTATAAACATATATGTGTGTATATATATGTGTGTGTGTGTGTATTCATATTTTTAAAAAGTTAATAATAATATAATATTGTACTTCACCTGTAAAAAAGTGAATGGGAATTATCCTCTATATTCCTTTATACACATATACTAGGTGTACCAATTAATAATGTGGATTTTGTAATCAAAGAAAACACGATAATTTCAGGAGAAACATCAAAAGTGCTTTATTCAGCCCTAACTGGTTTGGGTCAATGGATAGAGTGTTGGCCTGAAGACTGAAGGGTCCCAGGTTTGATTCTGGTCAAGGGCATGTACCTTGGTTGTGGGCATATCTCCATTTGGGGATGTGTGGGAGGCAGCTGATTGATGTTTCTCTCTCATTGATGTTTCTAACTCTCTATCCCTCTCCCTCTCTGTAAAAAAAATCAATAATATATATATAAATAATATATATATAATATATATATATATATATATATATATTTTTTTTTAAGTGCTTTATTCAAAGTAATGTCCATTGCTTTGTCCATTTCCCCCATCTTTCAGGTAATTTGTGGATACTGTCCCAATAGAACTTTTCTTGTTTTGAGGCAAACCATTCAGAGACCCAATTTTCCACTTGAAGTGCTGCTCAGAAAGTGCGTGTGCCATCGATCAGAACAAGTGGTAATCTGAAGGAGCGAGGTCTGGCGGGTGGGTTAATACTTCCCAGGCAAGATCTTTTAACATGTTTTTAACTGGTTTTGAAGTGTGTGATGGTTCGTTATCATGAAACAAAATTACTTTGCCGTGTTTTCTGGCATATTCTGGTCGTTTCACTATCAAAGCGTGGTTCAAATTGATTTATTTGTTGTCTGTAGTGATCAGTATTAACGGTTTCCCCTGGTTTTAGAAGCTCATAATACACCACACCTTCCTGATCCCACCAAACGCAGAGCATTGTCTTCTTTCCAAAGCGATTTGGCCTCGCAGTTGATGTTGATTGATGGTTGACCTGGATCAACCCATGATTTTGTGCGTTTGGGATTCTCAAAATAAGTCCACTTTTCATTGCCAGTCACAGTTCGATGCAAAAAAGACTTTCTTGAGTGCCATTGAAGCAACATTTTACTGATGACTTTTTGGTTTTCCATTTGTCTTTTGTTCAGTTGATGTGGCACCAATTTTCCTTCCTTCAAAATCTTTCCCATTGCTTGTAAATGATAGGCAATTGTTTGCTGAGCAACGTTTAATCTTTCTGCAAGTTGTTTTTGCATTTGACATGCATCTTCATCCAATAATGCTTGTAATTGTTGGTCTTCAAACTTTTTCGGTTGACCTGGATATTCTTTGTCTTTCACATCAAAATCATCACTTTTAAAGCGTTTACACCAGTGTTCACAGGTATCTTGAGATGGAGCATGTTCACCATAAGCTTCCCGAAGTAGACAATAACTTTCAACAGCACTTTTCAAAATAAAGTAATGAATTAAAACTTCCCGCAAATGCTCTTTTTTGGGGCACAAAATTCAACATTTTTAAGCATAAAAATATCTATGATGTTAACACCTTCAGAAAATTTTACATATGAAGTTTTGAAGCTTGTTGTCAATACAACAAAATAGCATATATATCATATTGCATATATATCAGCATATGTGTAACTCCATCTATTGAAAAAAATCCGCATTATTAACTGGTACACCTAGTAATATATATCATGGATGTCTTTTCATATATAATGTTTTTCCTTTTTAACAGCTCTATGGTATTCCATTTTATGTATGGATCATAATTTATTCAACTAGTAGATAGTAAAGGTAACCACTAAGTGATCAATATTTAGGCGGTTTATAATTTTTCACTTGTACGTACGGCTTTGCCCACTTATTCTTTCCTTGAGATGAATTCCTAGAAGCAAAATTTCTGGGTTGAAGAGTTTGCATATTGACATTTTGGTTATTATTGCCAAGGAGTCCTCTGGAAAAAATACCAAATTGCATTCCCACTAACAATATAAGAGAGGGACTACAAATAACTCCAGTAGTGAGATGATTCATAAAGGCAAGTGTGAATAAAAATTTAAAAAGGTCTATTTTTTTTTGACTTAATATTATTTACCCACTTTGAAGGTTTATAATTTTTATTAACATACTAGAGGCCCAGTGCACGAAATTTGTGCACTGTGGGTGTGTGTGTTGGGGGGGCGTCCCTCAGCCCAGCCTGCACTCTTTCGTAGTCCGTAGTCCAGGAGCCCTGGGGGGATGTCTGACTGATGGCTTAGGCCCGCTCCCCACAAGCAGGCCTAAGCCATCAGTCCGACATCCTTAACACTGCGTGAGAGGCTGGAGAGGCTCCTGCCACCGCCACTGTGCTCTGGCTGAGCGGTGCTCCCCCTGTGGGAGCACACTGACCACCAGGGGGCAACTCCTGCATTGAGCATCTAACCCCTGGTGGTCAGTGTGCATCATAGCGACCGGTTGTTTCACTGTTCGGTCAATTTCATATTAGCCTTTTATTATATAGGATAAAAATTTTTAAATGTTAAAAATATTGGGGTGGGAATGGCTGGGGGGGGGTCAATCAGGGAAAAAGGAGACATGTAAAACTTTAGACAATAAATAAAAAAATAAAATAATTTTGAAAGAAAAAATATTAATGCTCTGGACAATATATTTTTCAGTCTATTTTTCTTACCTTCTGCCTCACAGGGGTTTTTAAGCTTTATGCAGTCAAAGATGCCAATGATTTTTATGTCTTCTGAGTTTTCATCTCATATTGTAAAGGCTTTCCCACCTTAAGATTATTCAAAAAGATTCCATATTTTTTTGTAATATTCTTTATATTTTCATGTAAATCTTAAATCAATGAGGAATCTTTATGTGTCAAATGTGAGGCAGGGATATTTATCTCTTTATTTATTTATTGTTAATCCTCACCCGAGGATATTTTTCCATTGATTTTTAGAGAGAATGAGAGAGGGAAAGACAGAGAGCAATATTGCTGTGAGAGAAACATGATTGGTTGCCTCCTGCACATGCCCCGACCAGGGCCTGGGCCAGGGAGGAGCCTGTAACCGAGGTACACGCCCTAGACTGGAATCAAACCCAGGACCCTTCAGTCCACAAGCCGGCGCTCTATCTACTGAGCCAAACCGGCTAGGGCTCCATTGATTTTTAGAGAGAGTGGAAGGGAGGGAAAGAGACAGAGAGAGAGAAACATCAATGTGAGATTGGTTGCCTCCCACATGAGCCCCAATCAAGGCCCTTGACCAGAATTGAACCTGGGACCCTTCAGTCTTCAGGCTAACACTCTCTCCACTGAGTCAAACCAGATAGGGCCCCCATTTATTTTTTCCACATGGATAGAGATGTTACCAGTTTGCTTTTAACAATACAAATTCCGCCCTAGCCGGTTTGGATCGGTGGATAGAGCGTCAGCCTGTGGACTGAGGGGTCCTGGGTTCGATTCTGGTTAAGGGCATGTACCTTGGTTTCGGGCACATCCCCAGTGGGGGGTGTGTGGGAGGCAGCTGATCGATGTTTCTCTCTCATCCATGTTTCTGACTCTCTATTCCTCTCCCTTCCTCTCTGTGAAAAATCAATACAATATATTAAAAAAAAAAAACCAATACAAATTCCTACTGTATGTATCAAGCAATCTTCCTGTGGGAACTTCTGACTACTCACTCACTCACTTCTGTTGCCTTTGACGTGGCCCTGTGAGAGTAATAGGATCTGCATAGTCCCCAGAAGGGTCCCAAAGCAGACAAGTAGCCAAGCCCCTTCATTTTTGTCCCCTAGGAGCTTCAGAAGAAGATCCTGGTGAAGGGGAAGAAGTTAAGTACGCTTGAGGAGGATCTTGAAGAAGAGGAAGAGCTAGAGACTGAACTAGAAGGGGAGCAGGAGCCTGAGCTGGAATCCCAGTTTGAGTCTGAGACCCAGGAGCTGAGCCCTCGCAGCAAGGACAAAAATGAGAAGGTAGGCCAGGGGATTGGTCTTTGCTCTGGCATTTGGTTTGACTATCACAAGCTGGGAGTCCATGTGTGAAGAGACTAGAGCCAGGAGGGTAGAGAGCCAAGGAGCAAAATGCCCCTTGCCCCAATGAAAGAGGCATACTTGGCATCAGTATATATTGCCATATATACTAGTAGATATATTGCAATGGCTGTCCAACTTCTGTGGGCCATGAAATCTTTTATTTTAAAAAACATTTTTATTGATTTCAGAGAGAAAGGGAGAGAGATAGAAACATCAATGCTGAGAATCATTGATTGGCTGCCTCCTGCACGCCCCCTACTGGGGATCGAGCTCACAATCTGGGCATGTGCCCTTGACTGGAATAGAACCTGGACCTTCAGTCTTCAGGTCAATGCTCTATCCATTGAGCCAAACCAGCTAAGGCAGTGGTCGGCAAACTGCGGCTTGCGAGCCACATGTGGCTCTCTGGCCCCTTGAGTGTGGCTCTTCCACAAAATACTGACTTCTGCACATGGGCCACGAAGTTTCAATCGCACTGTACGTGCGCGTCTGCAGGTGGTACTTTGTGGAAGAGTCACACTCAAGGGGCCAAAGAGCCACATGTGGCTCGCAAGCCGCAGTTTGCCGCCACTGAGCTAGGGCCATGAAATCTTTTTTAATGAAATCTTATCTGGAATCTTAGTACATAAAATAGATAAATGCAGAGCCATCTTAATTGATATGCCCATTTGGCTCTATCCTGGGTCTCCCAGGTAACTCCTGAGACATCGTTGTACTTCTCAGTCTCCTCAGAGGCAAGTTTGAAAGTGACTGGTGGGTGTGTGTGCAGCATTATTATATTGAGTAAGTAGGGCTTTTTGGAGTGACTGCTGTGACCTCAACTAAAGTGAGCTTAGTTAGAGAAAGCTATTGGAAAAGGTGAATCTGAGGCAGGGCCAAAAATAGCCAAAGAGAAGGAGCAGGAAGAGGTAGAGACAGTGAAGACTGTGAGAAGGCTGTACCTGAGTGGCCCAGCTCCCTGTGGGGGAGGAGTGTCATTTGTGGGACCGTCAAAATCCTGGTTTGAAGTCTGCATTTCTTCTGTGCACTTGCTTGGCTCAGCGACTGACTCCTAGCTTATACTATTCCCTCTGGGGCTCTGGTGTCTAACCTGCTGCCATGCCCAGGGATGGAAATGGGAATTCAGGAGATAAATCTAAAGGTAGTACTCTGGTACCCTCACATCCTCCCAGATGTGACTTACATGACCATTTGCACACCTTGACATATCTATCTGGGTTCATGTACATTCTGACCAAGAATAATTGTTTTAAAAGACAAAAGACAGGGAGGATGATACCTGTTTAAGAATAATAATAAAATTTAAAACCTGTTACCCAGAAAGTAATATAGAACAGATTCTTCAAGTCCAGAGGAAACTAATCCCATCAGTATATGTAGACTGCTTTTATTCCCATTCCCATCCCCAGGTTGTGATGTGTCCGCTGCTTTGTTCATCTATCTGTTGTCAGATTACGGTCCAGGCTCCTCTTCCCAAGCCTGGGTTCCCTCTCTTTTTCAAGCAGGTGAGGCAGGAGGGATAATGCAGTGGGGAGGTAGTGGGCAGAGGTTTAGGTTGGGTGGGGAAGTTCAGATCTTGGTTATTGGCTTCTTTCCTCTCAGATTGCTAATGGTTTGATTCCATCGTCCTTTCTTTCTCCTTTTCCAGAAATCCAAGGCCATCTTGTGTCCATCCCTCTCTGCCCTGGTTATCTATACAAAGACTGTTTCATTCTATAACTTCACTCATTCGAGGGAGCACTACCGCTTCTATGAGTTATCATCTTTCTCTGAAACAAAGGCCAAGAACCTCATCAAGGAGACTGGTCAGGACCAAAAGGGAGGGACAGGGAAGAAATGGGATGAGTAAGGTCGGGCCTGATGGGCAAGCAGATGAGTTCCAAGAAGACAAGGGAGCTGAGGAGGGATCAGGGAGCTAAGAAACTTCTCAGAGTAGGCATGGGGACAGGAGTTATAGTGGACTCAACGCTCTAGGGAGAAGCTGGGGAGAAGACTGAAGTTGGTGGGACCAGGGGAGGGGGAGAATCCATTCCACTTCCAACTCTCTACCTACACCCTTTTTACAGGCAATCAGTTTGTGCAGCATAACGCCTGGCAGTTGAGCCGTGTGTATCCTAGTGGTCTGAGAACAGATTCATCTAACTACAACCCCCAGGAATTCTGGAATGCAGGCTGCCAGATGGGTGAGGGGGCAGTAGGCCCAGTGAAGGGGGAGTGGGAGAGCAATAAGTTGGCAACAAGATCCTGGGTGGCTGTAGGTCCAGGGAATGTTCCAAGAGTGCTAGGCTGAGAAAGATATCTATGGAGGTATTCCCAGCAGGCTCTTTTATACTGAATATATCTTTTATAACTCCCTGAGAGGCTAGATGGCCTCCAAGGTGAATTCTTCCCTTCTTTTCTTCTGGGGCCCTCAGTGGCTATGAATGTGCAGACTGCGGGGCTTGAGATGGACATCTATGATGGCCTTTTCCGCCAGAATGGTGGCTGTGGCTACGTGCTGAAGCCAGACTTCCTTCGTGACACCCAGAGCTCCTTCCACCCGGAGAGGCCCATCAGCCCTTTCAAAGCCCAGACCCTCCAAATCCAGGTATAATGGGAAGTAAAAATGATGGGAAGAAATTTGGGATAGCTGGGATAGAAGCAGGGGGAAAAGGTGGCTAGGCCTGACAGGAGTGTAATGGGTGGAAAGTTCCTTGTGAGATGCAGGCTAGCCTGATTGTTAACAGCATGGACTTTGGAGCCAATTGCCTAGTTCAAATCCTACTAGCTGTGAAACTGTTGGGCAAGTTTCTTTCTTTTTTAAAAAAATATATTTTATTGATTTTTTACAGAGAGGAAGGGAGAGGGATAGAGAGTTAGAAACATCCATGAGAGAGAAACATCCATCAGCTGCCTCCTGCACACCCCCTACTAGGGATGTGCCCGCAACTAAGGTACATGCCCTTGACTGGAATTGAACCCGGGACCCTTCAGTCCACAGGCCGATGCTCTAGCCACTGAGCCAAACTGGTCAGGGCTTGGGCAAATTTCTTAACCTTAGTTTCCTCACCTGCAAAATAGGGGTAATACTACTAGCTACCTCACAGGGTTGTGGTGATTAGTTAAAACGAAGTGCTTACAACTATGCTTGGTGCACAGTAAATGCTATAGAAGGGGTTGCTGTCACTAACATACCTTTCAAACCTTGTTCAGCTTCTACTTGGATGCATTTTAAATTGCACATAGATTACTAGAAGAAAATCTATTACCCATGGAGGATTGGCTTTGCAAACCCAAAGCTAGAGCACAAAGTCCTGCATTTCTTTCTTCCCTTAGTTTTCCCCCTTCCCCTGGGGTGAGAGCTGGAATGGGGCTGGCTGAGCAGAAACTATTGCAGGTGATCAGTGGTCAACAACTCCCCAAAGTGGACAAGACCAAAGAGGGATCCATTGTGGATCCACTGGTGAGAGTGGAAATCTTTGGTGTTCGCCCAGACACAACCCGGCAGGAGACCAGCTATGTGGAGAATAATGGTGAGACTGGGCAGTGCTGGGGGGAGGTAGGAGGAGCTTGACTGTTACTTTCCTAACTTCCTGCCCTTCATTCAGTATAGTCCATGTCACCACCATCCTGCTCCCACCTCCATTGGAGGCAGAGTGGAACAGGACAAAGAATCAGGGCTTGGACATCTTCCGTCTGAATCCTGGCCTCTCAATTATAAGGTCTAGTAACCAGAGCAAATTGCTTACCACTCAGAGCCTCAATTTCCTCACCTGATTGCTATGAAAATTAAGTGAAAGCACACAGGGAAAGTAACCTAGAATGCAGGTCCCCCCCAAAAGTCAACAATGTCTGTTCCTTCATTCCCTCCCACATTCACCCCTCTTCCACCCAGGTTTTAATCCGTACTGGGGGCAGACACTATGCTTCCAGTTGCTGGTACCTGAGCTGGCCATGCTGCGTTTTTTGGTAAAGGATTACAACTGGACATCCCGAAATGACTTTATCGGTCAGTACACCTTGCCTTGGACCTGCATGCAACAAGGTGAGCGTGTCCTTCCACCCCTGGCCAAACCCCTTACTCTGGCTGCCTTCCTAATGCTGTCCTCCTATGCCTTTCCAGGTTACCGCCATATACACCTGCTCTCCAAGGATGGCACCAGCCTCCACCCAGCATCCCTCTTCGTGCACATCTGCATGCTGGAAGGGCTGAGGGAGGTTGAATCTTAAGGTGGACACTTCATGGGAAGGGTGGGTGTACTTGCTTCAGATGGTAAGATAACCCTGGAAGGATGCTCCAGAAAGCAGAGGTGGTGACAACCAAGCATGGTTGTGCGTTCCTAAGCATAAAGTTACCTCACCCTTCCTAACAAGCAAATCTAGGGCCTGATTTTTCACCTGCTTTCTCTTCCCTTTCTTCATTTTCACAAACTTTTGGTATCTTTCCTGCCCTTCCCTTTTGCGTACTCTATCCTGGAGTTCCTTCCTTCCTTTGCTGTAGGTTTAGTCCCTACCCAGACCTAGGACTAATCTCTCTTATCAACTCTGGCTCCAAGGCAGATTGCAACTACAAATCCAGAGGGGTTTGGGGCAAAGAAACCCAGAGGCATTATCCCCTCCCCAACAACTTCCTCAAAGGCCAGAGCCAAGGAAAGGAAAAACCAAGCCTCAAGCCTCCCCAAGCAAAGGCTGGGGAGAGAACTGACCCTAAGACTGTACTGTGACTCTCAAGAAAACACTGCACAGCTCTGAGTCCACACTGGTCTGCTCCTTCCTGGTCCCACCAGTGTTAATAGAGCTGCTCTCCCTAATTTGGCTTGAGTATGATCTGTCATTATTGGGCAATAAGGGGAAGAATGAGGGTTGGGGGACATTTGGGTAGACAGAAAAACAAAAGTTTCCAGGAGTCCCTCTGCATGTGCTACATAAGAATGGTACAGAAGTACAGCTTCTAGGGGTCAGGGCAAAAGGAGCAGAAAAGGGTTATGTGATCCAAGTCCTCCTGCAAAGTTCGCCTGCAACAGTCCTGGTTTATGACTGCTGTCCCAGCACAATTATTAATAGTACCTTCTTTAATTTCCCTAGTGTGCCTTAGTTTAGATGATTAATTAGTCACTGTAAGACATTTATAGAATTCTGCATTAGAGATTTACCTCCAACCCTGCAATCATTTGCCTTTCATACTATCTTTATGCTTTAATTCTAGTGTAGTCGGAGGAATGATGTTTCCATGAGGAAGCTTAGTGAGTGGCAGTCCTCCCTCTACAGCATGGGTGGGGAACGTCTGGCCCATGGTCAGTATAAGGCCCACAAAATCATTTGGTCTTGCTCTGCCAAGGCATTAGGGGTCAGTTAATTAAATGTTTGACCAAATATAGCAGGCTAGTTTTAAGTTGATAATTTTGTATGGCCTGTGAATGTTATAAATAATCCAAATTGCCCTTGGCAGAAAAAAGGTTCCCCACCCTTGCTCTACAGGTAGTCAAAGTTGTTCAGAAATAGGGAGAAGAGCAAGGGCCAAGACAGACTCTAGAACAGAGAGAAGGCAGATTTGGGCCTGTTTGAGAATCACTCACTCAGTGAAGATGGAAGGAGAAAAGGAGGCAGAGGTCTAAGAGGAGTTGGGGTAGATGGAGATGACAGACTGAAAATGTTAAAACAGGGACATGGACGAGTCTATAAGCTAATAAGCATTCTATTTAACATGCTTTACAGAGCGTTAGGCACAACAGCACATGCAGTTCAGTACAATTGTTTTAAAAGAAGCAAAGAGAAGATGGAATGGATGAAATCAGTATCTTATAGTCAGAGACTTTGGTAGAGTAATGGTGGAGAAACTAAGACCTCACAGGTTAAAAACACAGTGGTTCTCAACACAAAAATCAATCTATAGTTCATATCTCTCTTTTATGTAGCCATCAACATCGAAGTACTATAGCCGGAGTCCCAGGAGGGTTCCAGCCAACCTGACATCCCGAAGCCAGTCCTTCCTTACTCTCTGAGCTTCTCAGGCTAGCTCTGGTTCCAGTCTGCACATCTTGGACCACACTTTCTTCTTGTCTGGGAGGTGGGATGGGCTCTCAGCCCTCAGGTCCAGTTGGGGGAGCAGAAAGAGCAGGAGGACTGGGATCCTCTAACTGCACATCATGCAGGTGCACCGTGGGGGTGGTGGGGTCTTTGCCCACACCTTGGTTTGGGTCAGCCTGGTCAGGGTGGTGTCTGCGCACATGCTTGACAACCTGGAACTTCTGTTTGGCTTTGTAGCTGCAGAGACGGCAGAAGAAGGGGTGGCGGTCGGTGTGGGTGAGGGCATGATGGCGCAGGCCAGCAGCCCAGCGGAAAGCACGATGGCACACGTTACACACATAGGGTTTGGCCTCGCTGTGCTTGCGGAGGTGGGTGCGCAGCAGGAACCGTGTCTTGAAGGCCTTGCCACACTGCTCACACATGAAGGCCCGAGCTTCCCGGTGCCTGGTCTCCTGGTGCACCCGCAGGGCATCGGCTCGGTTGGTGCAGTACTCACATTCGGGACACTGATATGGCTTCAGTCCTATAGGACATGGCAAAGATAGGTAACAAATCACCACTGAAGAGGATGAAACAGGGTTCAGTGAACCATAAGAGTCACTGTGATCCTGGGACATAAAAAACTCAAAGCAGTAAGCTAATACCATATCATTGGAATATTCCAGTCTTGTCTGACATTTCTGTGCCCTTCTCCCAACACAGCCCCTTGTACACAATGGATGCTCAATAAGTGCTGATAATTAACTGGACCTCTAAATAGCCACCTGATAGCAATGGATACTCAGATATGATAGGGTTTCCAAATAGGAAATTCTAACCTTTTGGCCATGGAGTAGGTACTCATGGAAGTTGGGGATGCATTTAAATACAACTCCTTGTTCAATTCAAGAAGTCGAAAAAAATGGTTAAGAGGGAAGGGGATAGAAGTGAAAAAAGCAGCATTCATAGATGCAGAGGGCCTTGAAATGCATCTGCTCAATTCCTTTACATGAGGAGATCATACCCAATAATCCTAGGCATGTCACCATTAACCCTTTTCAGAGAACCTGTAGTTTGTGGACTCCATAACCAAGAGAAAAAAGGATAAGTTAAAACCTTCCCACTTTCTCCTCTTTACTCATGATAGTTCCCTCAGGTCTATAGGAACCAGGTAGACCTCCCTTAGTCACTCATGTTTGAGTTGGGGGGGTTCTCAACAGGACATGTGTGACCTGGTACCACAATCACCCAGGGAGCCTTTGAAAAGTATACATACCCAGGCTCTCAGGCTCACCTCTCTCCTGATTCTGGTAAGTCTTCAGTGGATTGGGAAGCTATTCTAGCCATCTGACCCACCCACCACCCCCAAGGTGAAAACTAATGTGCAGCCTGAATCAGTAAGAACCCAATCAGGGAGGCTGTGTGTGCCAGGGAATGGGGGAACCCATTGGGCTTGTCAAAACCATGCAGACTCACCTGTGTGCTTGGTCATGTGGTACTTGAGCTGGTTGACCCACTTGCACTTGTAGCCACAGTCAGGGCACAGATACTTCCGTTCTTCTTTATGAATCCGCATATGGTACTGAAGGAGGAAAGAGCAAAGAATATGCCCAGGAAATGTGGGTACTCAAGGATAAGGAAATAGGGGAAGGAGGCAGAAAGACTGTTGGCAGACAACCCTGTTCCCTGCTCCCATCCTATCTATACTCCTGTTACCAACCAGGTTCCCCAGTCTGGCCACTTTCACACCAACCTCACCCACTGGGCCTACTCCTAGATCTGCCCAGACTCTCAGCTCTGCCACTTTATTTCCTGCATCTTTGGGTGACCTAATCCCTAATTGTCATCTTAATAATCTGTAAAATAAGAAATAGGAAAAGTAACTATTATCTCATATTTTTTCAAGGATTAAAATTACATTGACCAGCATACAGTAAGTGCTCAATAAATGTTACCTGTAATTATCTAGGTTATCCCCAACCTATTGCATGCCTTTATCACACGACTAGCATGTATTATAGAATTTTATAACAACTCTATGAAGTATTATCCCATTTTTACAGATGAGGAATCTAAGGCTTGGAGAAATTAAGGGAATTGACAAAGGTCACAAAAATAATATTTGGTAGAGTCAGATTTAGAGAACCCAGGCAACTTAACTCCACAGACTGTACTCCTAGCCCCCTTTGTCCTTGGCCTTACCTTGAGGCGAGAGGGGTCAGCGCAGGCATAGGGACAGAGATGACAGTGGTAGGGCTTTTCCCCAGTATGAATGCGGCTGTGCCAGGTGATCTTCTGCCGGTTCTTGGTGCTGTAAGTACAGTCAGTACACTTGTAGAGCCGGGTGCCCCCATGCCCTTTCACATGGTGATCTAACACCAGCTGATGGCGGCATGTGAAGTCACAAAAGGGGCAGCGCAGAGGGGGCTGGCCAGCATCCCCATCTGAGGCTGCTGCTGAAGTCTCCTCATGCTGTTCCAAGTAGTGCTTCACCAGGCCCACCCGCTCCCGGGCAGCAAAGTCACAGAGCTGGCAGCGGTGGCTGAAATGCTGCTGCCTCCGGTGCTCATCCAGTGCTGGCCGGCTAGGAAAGGCCTGCTGGCAGGCCCCACACTCAAGCCGCGGGTGCTGTTTACAGGTGTGCCCTTGCAGTCTGGCAGGACTGGAGGATAGAAACCCACAGCGGGAGCAATGCAGAGGGCCCTCAGTGGCCTCCACAGGGGAGCCCAGGGCTGGGGGGGTAGGCTCCGGATGTCGGCGCAGAGCATGTTGCTTGAGTGCTGTCTCAGAGCTGAACTGAGCCTCACACTGGGGACAGGCAAAGGCTAGGGTGCCCTGGTGGCAGCTGTTCACATGGCGAGCGATGTCGTGGCGAAGGTAGCCACTATAGTCACAGAATTGGCAGAAGTGAGTGGGTGTTTTGTCGTGTACCCTCAGCCGGTGCAAGCGCAGTTTTGAGTTAGTACCAAATGTCTGAGGACAGGAACTGCAGGGGATGCGGCCAACACCTGTGTGTCGGGACTGGTGAGCCTCCAATCGGTACCGTCTAGTGGTGGAAAAGTCACAGAAAGGGCACTGATGTGGCTTCACTCCTTCGTGCTTGAGCCGCTGGTGCTGCTGTAAGCACCTGCTCTGTTTACAGACAAAGCCACAGTCGCCACACTGAAGAGGGGGGCGGGGGCCACGGGCTGGGGCCACAGTGGGGTGCCTCCGCTTTTGGTGGAGCTTCAGGGCAGCGGCAACAGGAGTGGTGAAGGAACAGAGGCCACAGTGCAACTCTCCAGATTGCTCGAGGGGGCAGCCCCTGGTCTGGTGAGTCCTCAGAGCCCGCTCCTGCTGGCAGCTAAAGGGACATGTGGGGCAGGAAAAGCGAGCCCCCTTCTGCTTTGGAACCAGAGCTGGGTCCCCATCACCAGGGCTACACTTAGTACTCCCACTGTTTAGGGGAATAGAGTCCCCAATGCTCAGTGGGGACACAATAGGTTGGGTCTGGGAGGCCCCTCGCTTTCCTGCTCCGCTTCGTACCCCCCGGCAGCCGTCAGCCACGTGGGAGGTAATGGAGGAGAGCCGAGAACAAAGGAACACACATGAGTTGCAGTGAAACTTGCCTTGTTCAAAGTGGAACTTCTCAGGGGCCTCTGGAGATGAGGAGTTTCCTGCAGGAAGTACTGCGGAGCCAGAGAGTATGGCCAGAGACTCCTTTATTTCTTCTGGTTCCCTAGGAAGCTCAGGAGCATCTTTTGGGAGCACCACCTCTACTTCTAATGGTGCAGGTGGGGGGTTCCCACCTTCTGCAGCCTCTGAGGTGTGGGTACCAGTGGGCAGAGGATGCAGAGGGATAGGTGAATCTGTTCTGGCCAATCCCTTGTTCTTTTTGAACAAAACAGGGCACTTTTTCAACAGGTGGGTGCTAAGGCCACGCTGTTGTTTGAAATTAGCCCCACACTCAGGGCACAGCAGGGGCTCTTGGCGGCCCTGGCACCCAGTCCTGGAGTGCAGACTCAGGGCCTTCTCCCGCCGGGTAATAAAAGGGCAGTGTGGGCAGCGGAAGGCCTGCCCTTCTCCCTGTATCACTACCATCTGAACCCGCCCCTCCAGTACCAGTGCCTCTGCCTGTTCTTTGTCCTGTCTCCTTAGGGCCTTGAGTAATGACTCTGACTCAGGCAACTGGGGCAGGAGTGCTGTCTCTGTGGGTGGAGTTGCCTTGAAGGTTCCCACCCAGCTGTTAGGGGATTCCTCTGAGGAAGGAGGATTTTTGGGGGGCTCAGGGACTGGCTTTTCCAGAATGGGCTCTTCTTCAGCACTCAAGCCAGAAGTGCCAGCACCTTCAAAGGTAGACAGCTCTGTCAAAGTCCCATCTGGCCCTTCTAGTCTCTGGGGCCCGAATTCCACAGGGGCTGTTTCAGTGATCTCTTCTAGAGGTGGCTCGACCACAGGTTCCAGCTCTACTCCCAGGGCCTCTAGGTGTAGTGTGCAGCTGCCTTCATCTACCTCCGCTGAACTGGGGCTGCCAACCAGGTCATCCCCTCGGGGAAGCTCACTGCCATCCTGTCTCTCGGCACTGGCCTCCTCACTGGCCTCTGGCAGCGTATGGTCCAAGCTGGGGTCTGCCACGCCCCCAGGGTTGTGGTCCTGCTCCACAGTCTGGGCTGACAGCTGGCCTGAGGACTCTGAGTCTGGCGGTGTCAGGCATTGCCTGGCCTCCTCTGGCTCCTGGCTGGCATAGCGGAGCTGCCAGACCTGGTCCCCAGGCACATAGCCATGGGCCTTGCGCTTGTGGAAGAAGAGGGTGGTGTTGCTGAAGGTGCGGTAGTCACAGAGGGCACAACAGAACTCACGGAGGCGGGTGTGTTTGCAGTTCTCATGGCTCAGCAGGGCCTGCTTGTGGCGACTCTGGTAGCTGCAGTAGCGACAGGGGTAGAGTGGGGCTGGCTTGCCAGGATGGTGCTGGGATGCCATGTGCTTCTGCAGCTCATACTTCCGCTTGCAAGCAAAGGCACACACCTCACACATCAGGGACTTGCCCTGGTGTCTCAGCTTGTGGCTGCTCAGCTGATCAGCCCGGTGGCAGCGATAGGAGCACTGATTGCACTGGTATCTGATGAGGAGGGGTGAAGAGGGCATTGGGGGGGAGAGGAGAAGCAAAATCACAACCATAAATTAATCATAACAACTAAAAGTCACTACTTACTATGGGGCAGGCTTTACACTCAGTATTGTACATATACCATATAAGCCAATGTTCTTTCCCACTACCCTATGAAACTGGGATCCATTTTATAAGTGAGGAGACTAAAGCATAGAAGTTATAACTTGCCTGAAGTTACAGAGTGAAGGGCAGAGACAATCTAGCTTCAGGGCTTTTGTTCTAGCCCCTACTCTATATCGCTCCCTAAAGGGAAGACATGACTTCTACGGAGCTGACATGCCCACAGATCCACAGGGCAGGCTTCTGTGTCTAGTTCTCATTCTCCCATGGAGGCATGAAAGTTAAGGAGATCCAATAAGCAGTACTGTAATATTAAAGGAAAACTGTTCCAGTCACTTAAAAGTACTTGTTAATTACTGCTTTTTACAGTTATGACAACTATTTCTTTCTATGCAAATAAATCAAGCAACCAAATATCTGTAGCTATGGAAATGTCTGACTAGAAATATTTACATTGGATTCTGAATACAAAATGTCCCTGTGGTAGAAATCTTACTTCTTATGCCTGGTGCAGTATAATTCCCAAGTGTACTCTCTACCAGAAAAAAAACTAATAAAAAATGAAAAAGAAAAAGAAAAAAAAGAAAGCTAAGGAGAAACTCCCCACCAGCTGTGCCCAGAGATCAAAGGGGAAGTGATCAGGTTTGGGGCCACAGTGTAGTCTGCTTTCCCAGGACTGGTCTCTGAGAACTCAAGCGACACCTTAGTGTCTAGACCTATACTCTGAGTCTATACTCCCTTTTTTTTTTTTTTTTAATATATTTTATTGATTTTCTACAGAGAGGAAG
This sequence comes from Myotis nattereri, assembly GCF_964212035.1. Classification (NCBI taxonomy): domain Eukaryota; kingdom Metazoa; phylum Chordata; class Mammalia; order Chiroptera; family Vespertilionidae; genus Myotis; species Myotis nattereri. The sequence continues at coordinate 22,065,048 of NC_138082.1, forward strand.
GGAGAGAGATAGAGAGTTAGAAACATCGATGAGAGAGAAACATCGATCAGCTGCCTCCTGCACATCTCCCACTGGGGATATGCCCGCAACCCAGGTACATGCCCTTGACCGGAATCGAACCTGGGACCTTTCAGTCCGCAGGCCGACGCTCTATCCACTGAGCCAAACCGGTTTCGGCTATACTCCCTTTTCTGAGCCCAGAGACCTCTCACCATGCAGACGGGGCCACAGGCACAGAGGCGAGCTATAGGCAACGGAGCTGAGATGATAGGAGCACAGAGGGGCACTATGAGGATTCTACCCGGGGCCAGAAGAGCATGGGGCCACAGCTGAATTCAAGAGGAGGCTAACTTAGCCTACGGTTCTTGGGATAGGGATGCGTACGCTCATACCTGAGGTCCCCTAAATGTTTTCGCATGTGCACACTGAGGTAGTGCTTCCACTTGGTGACATAGCCACACTCAGTGCACATGTAATCCTTGGTGTTAGAGTGGGTCAGCATGTGCTTGGATAGGTAGCTCACATCTCGGCATGTGAAGTCGCACAGCTCACACTTGTGAGGTTTCTCGCCTTATGTACGGGTGGGGTGAGAAGGGAGAGAACACAGGTCACACACAGATCAAGTAAGCAGGCAGATCATTTTCCCCAGCAAGTTTGTCTTGATGCCAGGCGGGAGCAAAAGCTCCGCAGCCCTCTCAGACAATTCCTCCTTGGCTCCAACACCAATGACGATGGGAAGAAAATGAAGACTGGGCTTTGCAAAACTAGCTTTAAGGTTCCTCCTGATTATACAGCTTAGCACTAACAGCCAACTGCTCCACTTAGCCCAATTCCTTTCAGTTTTGTGGACGAGAATGAGAAAAAAATTAGGCAAAACAACTTAGTGGTTAAGGAGTCCATGGTGGTTAAGGAATAACAAAGATATTAATAGTCAACATGTATATAGTGCTCACTCTGTGCCAGACACCTTTCTGAGCACTTTATAAAAATGCCTCCCCTCACTTCATCCTCATAACAGCCCTATGAGGCAGGTGCTATGACTATCCCATTTTACAGGAATGAGCTGAGGCACAGAGACATCACAGAGCTATTAAGTGGTGGCTCAAATCCCAGCTTACTACTACATGGCCGTGGGCAGGTCATTTAACCTCTTTAAGTCTCAGTTTTCTTGTTTCCAAAAAGAGGGCAACTAAAATACTGACCTCACATGGTTGATATGAAGATTACATGAGATGTCCCAAAGTCTTCAGTGGCATCTAGTGGGAACTAGAGGGCAAACTGTCCCTGGAGTTGGTCAGGACATGGCACTAAAAAGCTGGGGGCCATATTTCTTCAGGACCCATTATTATTATCCCTGCCTACGCTCAGCCCCTTTCCCTATTGTGAAAGGCAAGCCACACAGTGCTCTGGCTCTGTTACTAGCTGTATGATTCTGAAACAGGCCATTTCAATTTTCAGAGTTTCTCCTCTTTATCTGCCTTCTTTATAGGATTCTTACTACGGATTGAAAGAGATTATATATATATATGAAAGAACGCTGTACACTATAAAGCACTATGTATTTATAAGGTTTCAGAAAAGGCCTCATAAAAATGAGATTTTGTGACTAAAACATGTATCAATGGGAACAATGGCTTTGTCCCGAGCTGCCTAACAACTGTCCTTTCAAACTAAACAATCTTCAATGAGATTTTTAAATGTCTTATCAACCCACTATACTTACACAGAGATCACAAAAGTGATGTCGCTATAGCAGGAAGCCTGGTTTGGTTGTCACTTAAAGCATCAGTAATGCTGGTAACTAATTAAAAATCTGACTTGAAATATCTGCAACTTCCAAGTCACCAAATGGGCTTGTGTTTCAGTGTGACAGCTGCCAAAGCTATAATGTGTATGGACGGCTCAGACCCCTTGCCCCATCTCATAGCACATCTCAAAACTTGAACAGCAAAGGAAGGTTATCTGTCCTGATCTGAGTTTCTTCATTTTTAAGAGGCTGGGCGTTGACCCACCCAAGGCTGACTAGGGGTGGGCAGAACTGGGCAGGGCCTTATGGGTAAAACACAACAGCACAGGCTCTGAATCAGGCTGCTTGGACTCAAATCCTAGTCTGACCACTTTTCTAGCTGAGTAACACTCAACTTAAGGCTCATAAATTCCAAATACCAGATTTATCTCTAGGAATACTAGGTCAAACGAGACAGCGAATGCAAAGCCCTTCATGTGTGGATGTGCCCTCATCATCACCATTATACAACTGTAAGGAAGGAAGTCACCTCACCTGTATGCAGCAGCATGTGGCGGATGAGCACCCTCTTGTGGGCAGTGGCAAAGCTGCATTCGGGGCACTGGTGGATCTTCTCATGAGCATGCATCTTGCCCACATGATCCTGATAGGCCACCGGGTTGAAGGTGGCGAACGGACAGAAGGAGCAGCGCAGCTCCTCACTGCCAGGGTGGCCCTGCTTCTTGTGTTTGCGGAACAGGTGCTTGTTGGAGCAGGCGAAGTCACAGTGGGGGCAGTGGAAGGCATAGTGGCTCTTGTGGTGGGCCTCCATGGCTTCAGCTGTGGCGAAGAGCATGGGACACGAGTGGTGGCGGCACTCCACAGCTCGCATGCCATGTGTCTCCTTCAGGTGCTTCATGAAGGCCTTGCGGTCAGGCGCTGCATAGCTGCAGCCCTCCTGAAAGCAGCCAAGGGGCAGTGGCTCTGTTGCCGCTGCGGCTGTGTGGCTCTTGAGGTGCTCCTTAAGGGCCTGGCTAAGGCGGAATTCTTCCCGGCAGACAGGACAGGCGTAGGTGTCTGAGTAGAAGTTGGAAATATCCTCGTGCATGCTGGCCATATGGCGGTTGAGTGCGTTCCTCTCCACTGCACTGTAGTTGCACAGTGGGCAGCAGTGGGCCTTCTGGCCCAGCTCCCGCAGCAGATGGGTCTTGAGCTTGCTCTTACTGGTGAAGAACTTCTGGCAGTTGGGGCACTGGAGGCTGGGGTCTGGGAAGTGGAGATGTAGGTGCTCTACCAGATGGGTCCGCTTCTTAAAGCAGCGCTTGCATTCTGGACACATGTGGGTCTTGAAGAGGGACTCGGTGCCAGGAGCCACATCCCCTGTGACAAGGAGAGGAAGAGAGGGTTGAGAATTAGATTCTTCGCTAGGCCTGGGGCTGGCCAGATAATGGGAGACCCACAATTTGCCCAGACACAAACAGTATATGGCTTTTCCCTTCCTCTTTTTTTAAAAAATATATATTGTATTGATTTTTTTACAGAGAGGAAGGGAGAGAGATAGAGAGTTAGAAACATCGATGAGGGAGAAACATCGATCAGCTGCCTCCTGCACATCTCCTACTGGGGATGTGCCCACAACCCAGGTACATGCCCTTGACCGGAATCGAAACTGGGACCCTTCAGTCCACAGGCTGACGCTCTATCCACTGAGCCAAACCGGTTTCAGCTTCCCTTCCTCTTTAGGAAACTAACAATAGCATCTCAAATACTGTGGTCTCAAAGAAGAGACAAGAAATGCAAGTATTTAGATAAACAAAATCACAAGAATTCAGATCTTGCTGTGGCCTGTTTGAAGTGCTTTTCCCGGCCACCCATTCACTATTCCTGAGCCTCTGTTTAGAGTTGCTCAAAAGAACAATCTAGATGGAACATTCTTGTTCTTCCTGCCCAGGTTCATGGGGGCAGACAGAAGGATCAGCAAAGTTGGTTGGAAGGAAAATAACTACATATGGAATGAGCAGAAGAAGGTAAAGTATTCCAACTTCCAAACATGGGCTCGTGAGGTCTAGCTTACGGGGAGCTGGTAATAATCAATTTATTCCTATATACCCGAGAGTTAACATTTATCACTTTCCCACTAGACATGCCAAAGTGGACTGTTAAGAATGAAAGCATTTGAACCAAAGCTCAGAAAAACAAACCTAGAACCTTTCAATGCCAGGCTCCCCACAATCCATTCCTCCCTACCCCCAAGAAATTCAAACCTAATCATAGCCTTACCTTCCAATTGCTGAGCCCCCTGGCCTTTCTCCAGGGCTTTCTGGGAGTCCTTCAGGGTGCCATTCTCTTCCTCAATGTTTTCCTCTTCAGCTTCCTCTGAAGGCTCTCCCTCTCCTGGGGGCAGTTGGGGAGCTGGAGACACATAAAATTTGATGAAATCTACAGGCAATGACAGCACTGATTGCTTATACTTCTCCTCTTACTGGCTGACAGAATCACCTCTACCCCATTTAGCATAAGGGAATCTTGGGTTTCTATGGGAAGACCAGGAGTGAAGCCATCGGTAATGCTCTAGCCCAAAGTAAATCACTCCTCAGATAACACCATCCTCAGATCCCTCGAAGGTAAGAGCTAGGAGGTCATTGGAGTTGGGGTAGGGGACTGAGAGGTAGAGAACGGGTGGACTGCACTTGCCTGGCTCAGGTCCCAGGGCTAACGGCTGCTGGCTCAGTGCAGGTGAACATACCCTGACCTCTCTAAACTGTTCTACTGATAAACCCAACTCAGCAATTCAGGTCACACCCTGTCCCCTCAAATCTCTCCCTTCCATTCCTCAATAGAGGCAGCTTCCTTGGTAAGGCAAAGACTTACAACTGTTTTCCGGGGGGGGGGGGGGGGGGGGAGGGGACGGGGGGGACGGGTCTTCTCTTTGGGAGCAGAGCACAAATAAGTCTTAGCAAGCCAAATTCTCTCAGAATCTTGGCCTCTCCTGGCCTGATTTCTCTATTTCCTGATGCTCCTCTACTCAACCAATGCACGTTTTTTTTTTTTTTCTTTTGACACCAAGATGAGTCTGAATCAGTGAAGCACCACCCTCCTTGAAGATTTCTCCTACCTAATCCCACTTGCTCTAAAATGGAATCAAAAGGCATTCTACCGGAGGCTATGGGCATTTTAGCTTTTGCTCTCTGAAAGTTTTGAAATGGATCAGAAGAGAATGTTGGTTAAGTAACCTCAAGACCACAGTATAGCTGAAGCCCAATTCACTCACTGACATAGACAAAGACTGTCTCTATGTTCCATATATTCTGACTGGTCCAAGCTTTCTGGATGCCTTCTCATGTTAGTCAGTTCTGTCTTTCTGAGTCACTTACTCTGGATTCTCTTGTATCAGACATATATCCATGGCACTAGATACACCTGCCTCTCCAGGTGGCATACTGCTGGGTCCCTGGCCTCATACCTGGCAGCAGCTCCTTGGATGAAAGATCCTTAACGGCCGACAGTTCTCCCTGTGTCCTGGCCCCATGGCTGCGTCGATGCTGCCGGAAGAGTTTGACGTTGGAGCCCATGAAGCTGCAATGGTTGCAGTGGAAAGGGTAATGGGCCTGTCGGTGCAGCTCCATGCCCTGCTGGCTCCCAAAGAGCAGGGGGCAGCCCCGGAAAGAACAGGGCACAGGAACCACTCTGTGGGTCTGCCTCAGGTGGTGCTGCAGACCCTTACGATCTTCAGCAGAGAACACACAGCCAGACTCTGGGCAGGAGAAGGTGTTGGGAGGGCCCCGGTGAATCTTGAAGTGGCTCTTCAGGGCCTGGGGTTGGGCAAACTCCTGTCTACACACAGGGCATGGCAGGGGGCTATTGGGGGGGCTCTGGCCCTGCACAGGGCCAGGGAGAGTGAGGTTGTTGGGAGACAGCTCTACAGAGCATGGGGGGCTAGAGAGGCCCTGTACAGGCTGTATAAGGGTCTCAGTGCACTGGTGCAGGGCCAGCAGAGTGGGCTCTGCGAAGCTCTGCTCACAGCGCTCACAGAAGTACAACTCCACCACCTTTACCAGGACACCTGCAGGCAGAGGACCAACAGAGAAAGGCACAGAATCAGATAGAATGAGCCTCATAGGAGTTAGTTACCAGCAGAAAATATAGGTGAATCTTTTTATTTTTAAATATATTTTATTGATTTTTTTTACAGAGAGGAAGGGAGAGGGATAGTTAGAAACATCGATGAGAGAGAAACGTCGATCAGCTGCCTCCTGCACACCCCCTACTGGGGATGTGCACACAACCAAGGTACATGCCCTTGACCGAAATCGAACCTGGGATCCTTCAGTCCGCAGGCCGACGCTCTATCCACTGAGCCAAATAGGTTAGGGCGGTCAATCTTTTAATATTCATGGAATGGAGGTGTTCTTTAAGACTGGTTTGCACCTGGACTGTAAGCTCTATGAGGGCAGGGACAATCTATCTTGCACATGGGTTGGATTCCTATTATCTAGCCAACACTTGGCACAAAGTAGGCACTTAATAAATATTTGTTAAATGAATGTAACAAGCATTATCAAATACAGAAAGCATTAAGAAAAATCAATATATTTTGCCCAAATAAAATATTAGGCTCTGGCCAGTGTTGATCAGTGGTTAGAGCACTGGCCTGCTCACTGAAGGGTCACGGGTTCGATTCCTGGTAGAGGATGCGTACCTGGGTTTGCAGGTTCACTCCCCACCACCAGTCAGGCTGTGTGCAGTAGACAACCAGTCATTGTGTTTCTCCCACATCGATGTTTCTCTCTCTCTCCCTCTCCCTCCCTCCTTTCCACTGCAATGAAAAGAATATCCTCTGGTGAGGATTAACAATAACAAAATTAGAAACTTCCAAAAACAAGAAAACAACAATATGGAGGTAATGTCTGCAATATAAATGACAAAGTATTACTTCCATATTCTGTAAAGAGATTTTCCTAAGCATGGTAATTCATAAAATGGAGAACATCCTATTGAAAAAAGCCAAATCATGTTCATAATAATCACTGCCATTTCTTAAGCAGTGGGCAGGGCCTTGATAAAGAAAGGCTTACGAAATACTCTCTTGGTCCTCCAACTGCCCAATGAGCAGAGGGACCTGGGATTCTGCAAGGTTAATGCCACCATGTTTGTTAACGTTGGAGCCATGACTCAAGCCCAGGTTTGCCTCACATTTATTCTGGTGATCATTTTTTTCTTTATTATATTTTTGTTGAAATAAAAAGTTAGTGCAACAGTTCAAATGATACAGAGATATATATATTTTTTAAAACCCACCTCACACAGTTTGGTCTATATCCTTTCAGGTCTTTCTGGGTCATTTTTCTGCAATTTGATCATTTTTTTCCTTTGCTATATATCAAATATATTTTTCTCTATGAGTACATTTAGATCTACCTCATATTTTTTGTCCAGTTCATAAAGCTTCAGAGCATGGATAAATCAAAATGAGATTTTGCCCTCACTGATGAACATTTAGGTTGTTTCTAACCATTACAAATAAAGCTAGCTTACACATCCTTATCCCTATATCCTTGTATGCCTGTGTGAGTCTTTCTATAGGACAGATCCTGACAAGTGGAATTACGGCGTCAGAGTACACATATTTTAAATTTTGTTATGTAGATAAGCTGACCTTCAAAAGATTAGCTAATTTATACTTTCCATAAGCTATAAAAGTGTCTGTCTTCCCCACAGCCTCACTAACACTAGGTATTATAAAAATGTTGAACTTCTGCCAAAATCAAGAAACAAAAATGGCATCTCATAGTTATTTTTAACTGGAATTTATTTTTCTATTAGTGAGATTAAGCATCTTTATGGTTATTGACTATTTTTATTTCTTTAGTGAATTTCATGTAGATTTCTTTCTCCCTTTGTTTCTTTTTCTTATAGTGGAGCTCTTTAAATTTTAAAGATATTAACTCTTTCTCATACATTGCAAATGTTTTTCCCAGGTTTTTTTAAAAAAAAAAAAATTTTTTTATTGATTTTTTACAGAGAGGAAGGGAAAGGAATAGAGGGTTAGAAACATCAATGAGAGAGAAACATCCATCAGCTGCCTCCTGCACACCCCCTACTGGGGATGCGCCTGCAACCAAGGTAATGCCCTTGACTGGAATCAAACCCGGGACTTTTCAGTCCACAGGCCGATGCTCTATCCCCTGAGCCAAACCAGTTAGGGCTCCCAGGTTTGTTTTTTATTATTTTTTTTCACCACAAAGAAGTTTAGAAATATTACATGACCAAATTAGTTAATCTTTTCCAGAATTTTTTATACCCATCAAAGGAAGTTGTGACAACTATAGATGAGGATGGCAGTTAAAAGACAGGAAAGTTGCCCTGGCCAATCTGGCTCAGTAGATAGAGCATTGGCCTGTGGACTGAAGGGTCCTGAGTTCAATTCTGGCCAAGGACACGTGCCCAGGTTGCAGGCTCAATTCCCAGTATGGAGTGTGCAGGAGGCAGCCAATCAATTATTCTCTTTCATCATTGATGTTTCTATCTCTCATTCCCTCTCCTTTCCTCTCTGAAATCAATAAAAATATATTTTTAAAAAACAAAACTGTGAAGTTACTTAAAAAAGTTGTAGCTGCGGGAGGAATAAAAGGCAGAATCTTTCTTCCAGCATAAGTGTAAATGCTCAACTCTCAACCACATGCCTTCGATGAGTTAAGTATGTTATACACAAGAAACAGGGGGTGGGAAATACCATATTACCTCTGAGAAGCCCTGCCAAGCTTGGGTGGTGGAGAGACTGGGACTTTTGCCTAATCCCTGGCTGCAGTTCCTGGGAAATAGTCCCCAAGGACTATTGGAGTGAGGATTGGGCAGAGGTATCAGAAAGGTCTTCCCTCTGGATTACTGCCCAGCATACACGATGCCCTTGCAGTGAAAGGCTGCCAAGATCTTGGTACAAGGTTGTGCACCACCTTGTCAGCCAACAATCAACATTTACCAGCTCCAAATCAAATTACATCTCTCAGTATAAAAATAGGATGCTGTCTTGTGTTCTCATCCTACTTATACTACTATATACGAGGATCAAAAATAGCACAGACAAAACCTCAGGGCTGTTTGTCCCACTGGCCTGCTAAGCAACTGTGTTCATACCTGGGGTCTCTCCAGGAGCACCTGAGGACAGGTTACCAGGTACTGCTTCTACAATGATCTCCATGTTCCCTGTGTCCTCTTCAGTTGTTGTGGCCTCTACCAGCAGGCAGCCTGGATCAGCAGGCAAAGGTGTGGGGTTCCCAGATGTACAGGGGCTCTGGACCGGCTCCAGGATTCCAGGGTTAGAGAGCGGCGGGGGGATGAGCATTAGCTCAGAGCACAGTCCATCCATCTCCGCAGTGCTGTTGGCTGGCTGTGAGTCCAACACAGGGTCTGTCATCACCACCAACTTGTGTGCTGTGGTCTCTTAAGTGCTGATAAACCAACGAGAAAAGAAACCAAACAAAATATAGTTAGATCTCTCACTTTCTTCCCAGTTAGTGTGGGTGCACAACCTATTGCCTGCCCACTCAGTCATTTCCTTGCATGGCAGCATGCCACAACTAGTTAACCTAGAAGTTTTCTTTTTATTTATTTATAAAGTATATTTTTATTGATTTCAGAGAGGAAGGAAGAGGGAGATGCAAACATCAATGATGAGAGAGAAGCATTGATCGGCTGCCTCCTGCACGCCCCCTACTGGGGATTGAGCCCCAAACCTGGCACATGCACTTGACTGGATTTGAACCCGGGACCCTTCAGTTCACAGGCTCTATCCACTGAGCCAAACGGGTTAGGGCTAGAAGTCTTCTTTTTGTAACAATGTCTGGAACAAAAAGTATAAAAATTATAATAGGGGCCAATATTAGGAGACAACAAGCACATTTTGGCCAATATGCTAAAGACTTCAGATTGTTTCACCCCTTCGGGTTTGAGGGAAGCGCCGCTCGGTCAAATCATTAAGTGATTTGGGTCTGTTTTCCTATCTGCAACAAAATTGGGTGGGGTCAAGGGATCTCAGAGATAACTTTCCCTTTTAACGTTTTATGACCTTACTATTCCTTAGCATGGGCATATGGCCCTTCCTTCATGGCCTGGCCCCTGCTGACCTCTCCAGACTCGTCTTCCACTTCTCCCCTCCACAGATGTCTGAACCCATCACTCCAATGATGTGCCATTCCCCGGACTCACCACATTCTCTTCTGCTTCCAGACTCTCACACATGCAGGCGACTGTCTCTGTCTTTCTCCTCCATGGACCTTCCCCATCTTTCTTGTCTGGCTAACCAACTCCTAACTATTCTTTAATAATACACACACATATCACTTCCATTATGAAGGCTTCCTGACAGATGAAGGCAGAGAGCAGGCCTCGGGAATGAATGAAACCTGGCCCAGGTACTAAAGCGCCCAGTTTCCACCTGCCTGTGGGCTCGGATTCACCGCGTGGATTTGGGCAGATATAGTGACCTCGCTTCTCTGGGCCTCAGCTTTCTTATCTGTGAAGTGGAGGCAATGACAGTGTCCACCTCGTTGGGCCGGAACGGGAATCACAAGAGCCAGAGAATGGCAAGGCCGACTTGTAACCTGCAAGGCTAGGGACGTGGAATCGTCATGATTATGGCCCTGAGGAGAGGTAGCGGGTAAGCGGGCGAGGTTCAGGGCCGTGACGCGAGTGAGGCACCGGGCGGCTATGTGATGCTCCTGAGCCCCGCTAATCGCCGTGCTCATCACCTGTTCCCGAGGGGTCTGACCTCCCAGGCCCACCCCCGCCCTGGAGCACGAGGAACTTCTGCGTCCAGCCCGCTCCATCCGCACTCACTACTCGTTCCCGCCCCGCAGCCGCTCACTCACCTCCCGGCAGGGCCGGCGGGAGCCGCATCTCTATGGTAGACCAGAAGCTGGAGTCGCCTCCCGCCCAGCGGAACTCTAGGGCTTCGGGGCGTATGGAGGCCACTCTCTCTTCCCTTTTGGCGGCGGGAGGAGTACTCTATGGTTTTCTCTAGCGTCCCCGCCCCCGTCCCCCGTCAGGAAGCCCGAGGCACCATCGAGAGCGGTGGAGCAGAGCGGCCGGGCCTTCCCGGTGGGCGTGGCGGGAAGTAGATGGAAGGCTCGGGGGTGGGGCCGAGCGGCGCTTCCCTCAAACCCGAAGGGGTGAAACCATTGAGAGGGCGGGCCAGAGAGTCATGCGGGTAAGGTGATGGAGTGACGGGTTACCCCCAACCTCGCAGCTGGAGGCGCGAGCTGGGGTGCGGAGAGGGTGCGGGCGGGGGCGTCCGCCCGGGGCCCGGGGCGGGAAGGGCTTTGTCTGTGGCTTCCATGCGTAGGTGCTTTGGAATTCTGCATCCAACTCTGAACCTCCCCGGAGGTCACTGCTGTCAGTGCTTCGCCCCGCGTGCCAGGCGCAGAGCGAAGTGGAAGGGGCGGGGGAAACGTACTAGAAACCGACTGGCTTCTTACCCCTCGGGATCTTACAGTCTAGAATTAGACCCGGTCACGTTTGATGGTGGAGAATTGTGAAAAATCTCTATGGAGGAAGTAGCAAATGGGCGGGACTTCAATTGGAGAGAATACATTAGAATGGGCTCCTGAGTCGACAGAACCGCTGAGCCAGGAGGTGGGAGGTGGTTTATTTATTTGTTCAACAGGTAGTTTTAGGAGCTATTCCATGAGGGGTAAGTGGAGGGCTTTGAGTACCAGGCAGAGGAGTTTTTACCTAATTCAGGGACCTGTTGAGAGATGTTGGGAGTAGGGAAAGAAATATGATTGAAGCCGATCTTTAGGAAGAAAGAACTGGACCCCTGTGTACCAGTTTGGTGAAGCAGAGATGGAGAACTCCCCATCAAGATACCATTTCAAGAACTAAAATTTTTTAATACCTCAGGTGGGAGATATTAAAGGGCTAAGCAGGACATTGGGAATTGAGCATGTAAAGGAGAGGATATTTGAAGGACATTACTCATTGTAACAAGGCATGGTGGTTACTGACAAGTCAATGGAAGAGATTGGCTTCATCCCTGCTGATTCTGGCCAGTGGGTCCCTTTCTATCTCAACTGGTCCCAGGGACCACAAAAATTCTGTCCATTATCCTGTTGTGAAGGCAGTTACATTGTTCTCTTAGGATTCTCCAGACAGTCCTTTGGTAGGAAACTGAAGTATGAACAGGATAATGAAATGGGAAAAGGGGCCTGGAGTCTCAGCCCTTGCATTCCAACACCACCAACTCACAAGGGGAGGACGTTGACGTGCACAGTGGCTGACCTGCCTTTCCTGTTCCCAGCTTCTGCAGGAGGGAGGGATTGAGGAGTCCAGTTGCTTAACTAATCTTGTGTTTTTTTTCCCATTCCCACTGCTCCGCATCTCCAGGTTTGGAAATTGCCTCAGGGCCTATAAGGTTTGGTGTTTCCCTTTCAAGATGCCCCTTTCAGACTTTGTTCTGACCCTGAAGGACAATCCCTACTTTGGGGCTGGATTTGGGCTGGTGGGTGTGGGCACAGCCCTGGCCCTGGCCCGGAAGGGTGCCCAGCTGGGCCTGGTGGCATTCCGGCGCCATTACATGATCACACTGGAAGTCCCTGCTCGAGACAGGAGCTATGCCTGGTTGCTTAGCTGGCTCACCCGCCACAGTGCCCGTACTCAGCACCTCAGTGTCGAGACCTCGTACCTGCAGCATGAGAGTGGTCGCATCTCTACTAAGTTTGAATTTGTCCCCAGCCCTGGAAATCACTTTATTTGGTAAGGTTGGGAGCCAGGGAGCGCTCTGAGAATAGCAAAGGAGAATGAATTTGACCCATTAATTTACCCCAATGTGACCATTCTTATTCAGGTATCAGGGGAAATGGATCCGAGTGGAACGAAGCCGAGAGATGCAGATGATAGACCTGCAGACGGGCACTCCTTGGGAATCTGTCACCTTCACAGCTCTGGGCACTGACCGCAAGGTTTTCTTCAACATCTTGGAGGAAGGTGTGTGATGATGACACAGGCAGGCTCTATGGGGAGTTGCAGGGTTGGGAGCATTTGACATCAGAGGAAGGGAAGCTTGGAGGATCTGAGCCCATGGGATCAGAGGGCTGGGGTAAGCTGTTTTGGCATAGCTCTGCCTTAGTTGCACAGCAGAGAGGAATACTGGCTTTGTCTCATCTCCTCCCTCCCAGCTCGAGCACTAGCCTTGGAACAGGAAGAAGGGAAAACAGTGATGCACACAGCCGTGGGCTCTGAATGGCGCCCCTTTGGATATCCACGCCGGCGGCGGCCACTGAATTCTGTGGTTCTAGAACAGGGTCTTGCTGACCGAATTATCAAGGACATCCGGGAATTTATCGATAACCCCAAGTGGTACATTGACAGAGGTGAGAAGCAGCTGGGGTCTTGACCAGGCTGTTTTTGATGTGGTGGTAGAGCAGGAGGAAACAGGTTAGTCTCTGTGGCCAGATGGGGTGGACATACAGCACTAGCCCAATTCCCAGAAATGAAGGGGAAAAGAAAGTTGCCGACGGGGATGATTTCTTCTAATACCAAGGTCCTTGGAAACAGGGTTGGGAATGAATGCTGGTATCTGGGGCAGAGTACATGACTGACTTGAAGTCTTAATGATTATCCTGGCTGTATTCCCAGGCATTCCCTACAGACGTGGCTACCTCCTTTATGGGCCCCCTGGTTGTGGAAAGAGCAGTTTTATGTGAGTAGAGTTATTTCTCTTAACCCTCAATCTGGAGAAAAATTGGGTTGATGGAATTGGAAAGAGAAATAAATGTGGAGAACAGAAACCAGGATAAATGTAAGACATGTGGAACATTAGGGTGGGGTGGTGGAAGGGTTAGGCCTGACACACCTAGTATAGTGAGGAACGAGCAGTTGGGCCCAACGATGGATTCCCAGATTGCCAACCACCTGTCCTCCCATCCTCCATAGCACAGCCCTGGCTGGGGAGCTGGAGCACAGCATCTGCCTGCTGAGTCTCACAGACTCCAGCCTCTCTGATGACCGGCTCAACCACTTGCTGAGTGCGGCCCCACAGCAGAGCCTGGTGCTCCTAGAGGATGTGGATGCTGCTTTTCTCAGTCGAGACCTGGCTGTGCAGAGTAAGTGAAAGGAGTTGAGGAAAGAGGGGGGGGGGGAGGGTTTAAATGAGGAACAGTAGAAGAAAGAAACCCAGACGACTGAATGGAGGATGGCTGGGTTAGCAACAAGAGCCCAGAAGTAGCTCAGGTAAGTAGGGAATGTGGTGGGGGAATAAAAGAGCCAATTTTAACACATTGCAGACTGATCATAAGAATTCTCGTGTTTTCTGTTCTAAGGCTTGTGGCCAATCACAATATTAAAAAGACATTAGCTTGTAAGAACATGTAAAAACTTCAAAATACAATGGGTATTTAATTTTAAAGCGTGCCTTTAACATTTATGTGAAATGTTTTTTGTACTCGTTCAATAGAAACTTATCTGGCCACTGGGTAAAGCGAGCAATAAAACTACTGGCCCACAATGTGTTAAGTAGGACTATGACCAGCTATGCTTCTCTCTCTCTCCCTTCCTCTAGACCCAATAAAGTACCAAGGTCTAGGTCGCCTCACCTTCAGTGGACTGCTCAATGCCTTGGATGGTGTGGCTTCCACTGAGGCCCGCATTGTGTTCATGACCACCAACCATGTTGACAGGTAGGAAGGAGTGAGACACTCCGAGGCTGTGAGGCTAGACTTCACCAACTCTGTACCTTGGGAGAATCAGGAAGTTCAGTGGGAAGCATCATTTTGGGGGATACCCGTGGTACTACTACCCGTGACTCTGCTTTGCTGCCTTTTCCTTAGACTGGACCCTGCCCTGATACGCCCGGGGCGAGTAGACATGAAGGAGTACGTGGGCTACTGCTCGTACTGGCAGCTGACTCAGATGTTCCAGAGGTTCTATCCAGGCCAAGCACCTTCTTTGGCGGAGGCCTTCGCAGAATGTGTCCTTCAAACTACAACTCAGATTAGTCCTGCCCAGGTGCAGGGCTACTTCATGCTGTATAAAAATGACCCTACAGGGGCAATGCAAAATGTTGAGTCCCTGAGGTGACAACTGGGTTGTGCTCAGCTCCTCTCCTCTAGGGGATCAATAAACACCTGCCACACTACTCTGGTCTCTGATTTCCCTGTATTGGTACTTGAGTAAAAATCAGGGGCTGCGATCACAGGAGCCATTAAGCATCCACCTATACAAGTGTTAGCAGCACAGCCAAGGACAAAGGGGGAAGACAAGACACTATAGTAAACAAAAAAGTGCAGTCCTCCACCTAAAGGCATCTATATATGGTGTCCCCCCAAAATATATACACACACTTTGAATAATTATAAAGGCACTGTTTATTAAAATACATTTCATTATCAACATTGAGTTACCTGTTAAAGTGTGTATGTATTTTTTGAGGGACCCATACACATAAATAGTGGGTACACACACAGTGGGTTACAGGGCAGGGTGCTTCCTGCAGATTGCTTAAATGCTGGCATCCACTAGTTTTCCCTGAAACCCACCACACTAGCTGTGATGTCGGACCCCTTCTGACCTAGACCTGAATCTCATGGGATAACAGACCTCAGGGCAAAGCTGAGGCTACTCTGGCACACTCCAGCCTTGCTAGGAATTTAGGAAGACAGCCATACGTCACAGGCTTGGCGCTACTGAGCAAAGAAAGCCAGACAAGGCCAAATCTCTTTATTGCCCCCCTTCTACTCCCATTTCCCTGTCCCACCACAGTACTGCTAGGAACCATCCTCCGATTCCAGGCTCAAGGGCTCCCTTTGAGTACCAGGTGGGTAGGTTCCCCGACCCCGAGGCAGGCGGGGATAGGAAGAACCTGGTGTCCGACTCTTAGAACGCTCCCAGCGAGCATAGTCCCGAGTCCTGCGGGGCGGGGGACCCTGCCAGTTGCCAGGCCCATTCTCTTGGGAAGGACCTCCAACCCCTTGGTTATGGGGTTCTTCGGGCTTTACGTCCATGGACTCCTTGGGCCCCTCAGGAAGTGGCAGTTCCTGGGTGTCATTGGTACCTTTGTGGGCATTGTATTCCCCTCCCTTTAGGTGCCTCCGTTCAGGCTGTCTCCAGGGGCCTCGGTTGGCCCGGGGTGTATCCAGGATAGTTTTCTGCGTCTCGCTCAACCTTTGCTGATTTGGCCCAGTCCCTGGAATCTTCTCGCACATATACTGGGAAGCCGCAGGCAGAGGAGCTGACTGGGTAGGCTGGGCAGTTGATGAAGGGGACAGTTCCGTGGCAAGGGCACTGAGTGGTTGGGATCCTCTGGAGGCATCCACAGCTGATTCAGGTTCCACATGGGCAGGCGGCTAGAAAAAAGTGAGCAGATGCAGATAAGGAGATTCAGCTTCTCAAAGCAGGGAACTACAGGCCTCTCGCCCACTAAATGAATTGACCGCCATCAGCCCGTAGCCACCCTGTGTGAACAAAGCTGAGCATGGCAGAGGGGTGTTCACAGGACACTTGGTGTCACTAGGGAAGGAGTGGGAAACTGCTTCCTCACCTGCTGGAGGCTGATAAAGTACCGGTTACGTTCAGCCTCTAGGTCAATGATGCCCCCCCTCTCCTGTTGCCTCTGGTAGAGCCGCCTGAGCTCTTCTTGTTGGCGCAAGCTTTCTGCATTTGGCTTGTACAGCTCCTGGTAGGAAGGGCGCAGATTGGCAGGGAGGGAAGAATAGACACAAGGTAGACCCGAGCCCCTGCTCTTCCAGGACTGCCTCAGGAAATCTGTGCAGTTGTTGGTTTTATCCCTCAGATTTGGGCTCCTGAATGAAGCCTTGGGCTCCAGTGGGGGCTGTGGCTTTAGAGAGGTCTCAGATTGAGCCAATTTCAGAGCCCATTCAAGGCAAACAAGATGCCGTTCCTCCCCCCTCGGAGAATGCCATTATTCCTGCCTCATATTAGGAAGGGAGTTCCTTACCATGGGCTGTTGGGGTTCAGGGGCTGCTTTTAGAGAGGCAAGATCATACACGAGGGGCTCTCTGCACACTGGACACTGCACACCAACAGCCTTCTAAAAAGAGAGGAGAAAACCACACCCCTGCTTCACGGCCCAGGATGATCACCAGCTGCCCAACCACTCAGCCAGCCTAATCTGCCGAGGGCTGGGACAGAAGGCACAGGCATGCCTGTTTCTAAACAGAAGTGAGTGTTCACTCATGACCATAGAAGGTTAACAGCCCCTGGACTGGACGGGGAGAAAAGGTTGTTAGTCATCGGTGTCAAATGTAAGCAGGGGCTGGCGGGCCGACCTGTTTGGTTGCGGCATGACGCCGTTCCTGTTCCTGCTCCTGTCCCTGAGCCTGCAGCTCGTGCTCCATGTGCTGGATGTACCGAGCGAGGCAGTGGCAGTGGAAATAGTGGTAACAGGGCGTTTTGGTAAAGGCCTCGTTCTCCTGGAGGGATATGGATACAGGGCGCTACATCAGAGCTCCCTCATGAGCCCTCCACTGCCTACCCAAGCAGACCCCCAAGTCACAAGAGAGACCCACCTGGAAACCATAGAGGCAGATGACGCACTGGCCATGTGGGATGTTGTTATCTGTGAGAATTTCCTTCCCTTTCTGAGAGGAGAGAAGACACTGTTCAAACAGGGAGGCGGCAGCAAGAACTGTGAGCAAAACCTGGAGTAACTGGTCTCCCACCACACCTGTCTGTTACCTCGTGTGCACACATTTCTGTCTTGGTGATGCTCCCTCTGCTTGGAATCAATCCTGCTTTAAGTCCCTGACCCTCATCCAACTGCCAGATTCAAAATCCAATTTGTTTTCCCACTCATTTAGTCACCTTTAATAGCTCAAGGATGAAAATAATGTATCTTAGAGAGAAAAAGTGTTCAGTGAAAAAACATCTTCTAGGAGGCCTTTCTTGGTTAGCCCCCTTTGAAATCACTGCCCCAGTGAGTTTGTTCTGGAATAGGCTTTCAGAAAGAAAATCAAGGAACAGAGAGCTCAAAGGCATCAAGCTGAGCTATCAAATATGCACTTGCACTGTTATTTCAATAGTTAATACTCTGGAATTCCACAAAGTTCAACACTGCTTTGTGGAGGCCTGACTCAGGAGTGCTACAATGACCTATGCACTCACTCTGACACCAGACCACCCAACTTTATTCTTTTCTAAACATTTCTCTAAAAAACTCAAAGTAGAGAAAACGAGACTATACTTAATTGTGTGTTTTTTAACCTCAAACAGCAAAAGTGACCTTTGTATGTTAACTTGTAGTTCTAGGTGGTGCTTCCTGTGGGTTTCCTTCACTAGGAGAGAAACTCTGTACAGAACCATGACTCTGGAGTCAACTCTAATGGCAGACTAGCCTTCAAATGTTCATTTGTACAGAGACCCTCCCGGTCTCTTGCTACTTTCAGTCGCCAGTGCCAAGAAAACAAGAAATGCACTGAAACTAAAGCAAGACTAATGCAAGTTAAAGAAGAAATGCAATTTTCTATTAAGATGCTGGAATAGGCAACGTGAGAAAGCTATAGAACTGTCCTGTTGGGAGATTTTTTTGAAGCAGAAGAAAGTCTTGTCTTTCTGGATTTAGGCCTTACCAAAACAAGGACTAAATGGATGATCACAGACATATTCATGATTCTAGGCCATGGCTTCCCTTGAAAGAAAGGACATCTCCCCAGGCTAGACCTCTTACCTCGATGAGCTCATAGAGCATGGCAGTGCCCAGCCCAGCCTTGGCTACATGGCCCAGTGCCTGTGAAATCCTGGAGGGAGAAGGCAAACCAAACATTAGGCCAGCTTCCTTCCCTCCCCAGACTGAGCTGTATTCTGAGTTTCCCCTGCTCTGACCAGCCTGCTTACTTGTGGATCTGTTCATCTGAGAGTCCTCGGGGGTTACGGATAGAGATCTGTGGCATCTCATTGGGATACTAGTAGAAAACCAAAAATTACTGCTAGAGCACCCCACCCTAGACCTGCTCCCTTCCTCCCTTTGCTGCAATAAGGTAGGGACCTCACCTGTGCTGGGACCTGAAGCACCAGAGTGAAGCAGACATACTGTGAATCCTGGTCTTCGGCAGTGGCAGGGTGCAGGGTGATGTAGACCTCCCACGGCGAAGATCTGTAGGTGGATGAAGTGGAGACCTGGGATGTGACTGGGCAAGGGCTGGAGGGCTGGGGAGGTTGGGGGTGAGGTAGTAAAGCGGGCAGAGGAAGTAAGCAACAGGCTCCCTGTTTTTGGTGGTGGGGGGGGAATGAAAGGGAATAGTCTTTACACGAGAGAAACATTTTTGAATCAGGGCTCACAGATTCTGCATGGAAACATCTCATTTCTAAGGGGACTCATGTCTACCTCTACTGGAATACGCACCTGCCATTTCCTTTAATCACTTGTAGTTCATCCAGATAGATAGATTCTAACACCTCGATTTCAGAGGGAAGGACCCTAGAGAGAGAGAGTTTTAGAGATCATTTCTGCCAACAGACGAGGAAACAGGTTCTCAGGAAGGTGAAATTACTAGCCCAAATCTCAAGGCCCGACAGGCGAAACTCAGATGAGAACTTGGTTTCCTGACTCCCTATTTAAGTTTTGTTGATTGTTCCCTAGTGGCCATCTCTCTGACCCAGAAATATGATGTCCATTGATTAACATCAAGGTTACCAATACCACTCTTGGCTTTCCCTACACTACTGTTCATGGGAATCGCAGTATTTACATATACTGCCAATATTAATTACCCTAAACCTTCTCAAAGGAGATACCATCTGAACAGACCAAGGTGATATAAAAGCTGTGTCGTTGTGTTGTAGTGGAAGAGCCATCAGCTTTAGAGTCAATAGGTACCAATCACATATTACCCATGGGATCTGAGTAGTTACTTATCTCTGTAAGCCTGAGTTACCCTGTCTAACATATATAAATAATGCCAAATCCTCACCCTACTCTCTAGGGTTATTGTGAGGATGAAAGGGCTTTGTTTATGTAAGATATCTAGGGACATCTTGGCCATAGTACCTAGCCTATATTTGTATATAACCTTTTCCCTTAAAAGGGAAGAAGGATATAGTTAGTATTCAGGGTATTTATGACACTGTTGTATCAACCTGTCCAGGTCAGGATCCAGTGGTCCTGATGTAAATCAGAGGACACACATTTTTAATCACAGAAACAGAAGTCGTAATGACCCTGAAGGTGACACTGATAATACATTAAAAGATGCATAATTGGCTTGCTTTCTTACAGGTATATTGTTCCCTCTTCACCAAGAGCAATGCTGCTCTTAGCATGACTTTTTATTAGTGGTTCTCAAAACTTTCTTTCTTTTTTTTTTGTTAATCCTCATTTCTATTACTTTTTCAGAGAGAGTGGAAGGGAGGGAGAGAGAAAGATTGATGTGAGAGAGACACATCAATAGTTGCCTCCTGCAACTGGGGGTGGGGAGCGAACACGCAACCCAGGTTCATGCCCTTAACCAGGAATTGAACCCTAGACCCTTCCATGCAAGGCCCAATGCTCTAACCACTGAACACACGAGCCAGGGCTCAAAACTTTTTTTTTTTTGTCTCACAGCATCACAGGCTAGCTGTGCAATCACTGCTGCTCTCTCCATGCATCAAAGTGTCTCCTCAGAATCATAATGTTTCCCTGAACAGGCTGAAAACCATGAGTTTAATGATTTCAATAAAGGCCAGCACTGTCTAAGCTTTCTGAATCAATGAAGCCTCCATCAAGAGGCCCTTCCATATTTCACTCAGTCTAGCTGGGACTTGAGCCTTGATGTGAAGTATGGGGTGGGATGGCGGTAAAGTTGTGACCAAAAAAAGGGGGAGGGGACTGTAGAATATCCTAGTACTAAGGATACAGGATTTGGAATCAGGCAACCTGGATTCCCTATGTCCCTTTTGGCAAATCATTTACCTGTCAGGCTTCATGTAGTCTCCTCAGATGCCTACATCTCAGAGTTATTCATGAAAAGGAGGCCGATGTATGTTACAAACCCCTCATGATCCTCTCCACTACTCTGTGAGGTAGATGCCACACCCACCTTTCCACAGCAGAGGACACTGACTCATAGAACATAGGAGGCCTGGTCGGCATCACACAGCTAATAAAATGTGGAGTGGACCCACTTTGATCCTCTTCCCAAATCCCAGAATCCTTTCAGGTTCTGGTCTCTTTTAGAATGCTTGAGAGAAGGACTAAGAGAGGTTTTTGTGAAGTGTAAGGCTTTATTCAGACAACAGTCCTCAGTACTGTCAGGGAGGCAGAAGGGAGAGGAAAGCCTCGGCAGAAATAGGCTCACCAAGCGGGGCGGGGACGGGAGCCGGAGGACAGGTTCTGGGAGGTTAAAGAGACGTGGGGCCATATGATGAGCAGGAATACCCCCGGACCCTGAGCAAATCCACTTCAAGAAGAGACAAGGGGATAAGATGAGGCCGGAGGAAAGAGGGTCGAACCAGATAAGGCGCGGTTCGCCCTGGCCTGGTCAGCGCAGATCCCGTCGTCTCTCGCTTAGATCAGCGCCCCTCCACCCACCCACTCCCAGTCCAGAAGCTCTCAGGGAAAGATGTCAGCGTCTCTGCCATCCCTCGCTCCGCCCCACATGCCCGCCATACGGACCGTCCACGGCGCCGCTAGTCCCCCGGACCGGATCCAGGCGGTCAGCCAAAGCCCATGCCCCAAAGTTACCAGTCCTCCTCCCCTGCAGCTGCCGACGAAGATGTCGCCATGTCTTCTCCGGCCCACAGCCGGAACCGGAAATACTCTCCAGTTACTCGGAGGCAGAAAGTTAAGGGAATGGCGGCTGCGTGGCTAAGCGGAGGTTGCTAAGCAACCGCAGACTCTGGGTCTTTAGTGGGTCCTGATAGCCAAGAGGCGGTTCGGAAGTGCCCTAAAAAGTGCCTAAGGACGGTCCACGGTCTTCCCCACACCTCTGAACGCCTTTGTCCTCCGGACTCTGGCTGGTTGTAGCAAACACGGTTGGTAACAATAGGAATCTTCTAGAAGACGGGCAGCGGGGATCGGGAAGAATTTTAAGTCAGGCACAGTATGCAGGCAGCCTGAGGGGGCGGGGCTGAGGCCAGAGCCGGCGTCCCTCGGCCTGGGGAGCTGGAAGCTCCTGGCCTGGGGTGAAGCGGAGCTCAGGCGTGCGGAGCTCGCGCCGTGGGTGTGGGCGCGGGCGCGGCAGGGGTCGCTGAGGAGGTTGGCGGTGGCAAGAACTTGGGGGAGGCTGAAAGGGGTGGGGCTGGTGGAGGAGGCTGGTGGAGGGGGAAAGGAGACGGGATGGGTGGGCGCGAGGTTGGGTTGGGGACCCGAGGAGTCTGAAAAGGCGGGAGAACTACAAGAGGCGCTCTGTTTGTTTTAAGATTTCATCTTTCCAATCACTCCACTCTACCATGGGTTTGAGGCCTGGATTATTATGAAAAAGAGGAAAAAGCGAGGTGGCTAACATGAACCTTCCTTCCATGTGCCAACCAGGCTTCCCAGATGTGTGGAACTGCGTGGAGCGGGAGCTCTTCGCTACCATCTCTGCTTTCTCTCTTCTGAGGAACCCCGAAGCCTCTGCCATGGAAAAGTACCACGTGTTGGAGATGATTGGAGAAGGCTCTTTTGGGCGGGTGTACAAGGGTCGGAGGAAATACAGTGCTCAGGTGGTGAAAAAAGAGGGGTATCTCTTGGTTGGGATGCCACACCCCCAACTCCAGTGGAAAATGGGGCCAGAAGGGAAGCATTCATACCGACCTGTATTCCTAGGACACTGACTCCTTCGTGCCTAGGGAGTGTGAGCTCTGAAATTGGATACTTGGGTTCAGATCCTCACCCTGCCACTTTCTAGCCTTAGAACTGGACGAGTTCCGTAACCGCTGTCTGTCTCCGTTTCCTCATCTATGGAGGAACACAGTATAGTATCTGATTGATGGGTTTTGAGAATTAAATGTAATGTTACATTGGATGACTTAGTACAGTGCCTGGCACCTCATAGACAACAAATAAATAAGTATTATCGCTACTATTAATCCTGATCATCCTATGCAGGAAGAAATAAACCACCTGAACTCTATTCTTCTTCTCCATTTTTTCCCTCTAAATTCTTTAAATCTTGAGTTTTTTTTACTTTGACTAGAACACCTGTCCCAGAATCCACCAAAGGGTTCTGTCTGGCAGAGACACTTTCCTCCCAGGGCAAGGGGAAGGAAAGGCTGGGTAAGGGCACAGTACCATGGGGAGAGTGGAGTGGGAGACCAGCAGCTGCCATGACAATTGCTCAATCTAAAGTCTCACTTCTGGAGTTCTCAGGCTAAAGTTTCAGTGGTGTGCTTAGGCCTTGACTCTTCATCTTACCTCTGATAGGTGGTGGCCCTGAAGTTCATTCCAAAGTTGGGACGCTCAGAGAAAGAGCTGAGGAATCTGCAACGAGAGATTGAAATCATGCGGGGCCTGCGGCATCCCAACATTGTGCACATGCTCGACAGTTTTGAGACTGATAAAGAGGTGTATTTTGGCTCGGGGTCGCCTCTCCCCAAGAAGAAGC
Source organism: Myotis nattereri (assembly GCF_964212035.1). Taxonomy (NCBI): domain Eukaryota; kingdom Metazoa; phylum Chordata; class Mammalia; order Chiroptera; family Vespertilionidae; genus Myotis; species Myotis nattereri. Next base: position 22,088,286 of record NC_138082.1, read on the forward strand.
GTCCCAGGAACTTCCCAACCTTAATGCATAATTCTGAAGCCATCAGTGTCTTTTGCCTTTGCCTTTCAGGTAGTGGTAGTGACAGACTATGCTGAGGGAGAGCTCTTTCAGATCCTGGAAGATGATGGAAAACTTCCTGAAGACCAGGTATGTTTCCAGGCTCAAACTTCTCCCTACCCCTGACTCTCTTCAGGTTAAGGACTGGCAGGGAAAGCTGAGGGCACTGAGAGTCTGCATTTTGAAAATTCCTGAGAAAAATGTAAGAATCAGTGTATGTAGAGAACATGTGGTATGGCAATGAAGTATATCAACCGTGAAGCCAAAAATCTTTGAATACAAAGGTTGGCTCTGCCACTTCCTAGCTGGATCCTCTTGGCTAAGTTATTTGAACCTCTTTGTGCTCAGTTTCTTCTTTCTGTTTAATTAATTGATGGATTGATTTTAGAAGGAAAGAGGAGGGTAGAGGGGGAGAGAGAGAGAGAAACATTGATCGGTTGCCTCCTGCATGCACCCTAACTGGGGATATAACTCCCAACATAGGTTTGTGCCTATAACCTTTCGGTGTATGGGACAGTGTTTCAACCAGCTGAGCCACACCAGCCAGGGCTGTTTCTTCTTTTTAAAATGGAAATAATAATGTCTATGTCATAAAGCTACTGTGGGGATTAATGAGTTAATTCATGTAAAATGGTTAAAGAGTTCCTGAAACACAATATTCATTGTAGTTAGCTATTATTAGTGTTGGGTGCCATTAGGGAAGAAGGGCTAGTGGGGTGGTACCAGAGAGGGCAGGAAGGTATGAGGGTTATGGTTAAGGCAAGATTCACCACCAAGTCATAGTGGTTCATAGTGGGATTTGGTTGAACACATTTTCCAGCCACACTTATTCTAGGGGTTTTCCTATACTCTAGCAAGTAGGCCCTCCTCAGGACTTTCTGTTGCAGCATTATATTTTCTTACAAGCACTCATCATCATTGGTAATTCATCATCTTATTCCTTTTGTCTGTCTTATTTCTTTGATTACTTCTTTTTAAAAAGGGATTTTGCCTTAATAACAACTAATGCATATCGAATGCTTATTAAATGCCAGGCACCATTCTGAGCATTACATTACTTTACATGCTTTAACTCAATTGATCCTCATAATAATCCTATGAGGTAGAGGGTTTGATTATTGTCATCTTAATGATGAAAAATCTGAGAGGCATAACATAATTTGTCTATGGTCGTGCAGCTAGTGAGACTCAATAAATTTTCTTTGAAAGAATGAATGAACAAGTCAATGAATGAATAGGGGAGCAAGAACTATAGAAGGTACTGTGTGAAGCTCAAAGAAAGGGAAGAGATGGTCACATCAGCTGTAGTATCAGGGAGGAGTGTTTGGCCTCCTGATCAGGCTCCTTCCTCTGACCTATCTATCCTTTCTTCCTCCCACTTGGCTGATCCCTAGGTTCAAGCCATTGCTGCCCAGTTGGTGTCGGCCCTGTATTATCTGCATTCCCACCGTATCCTTCACCGAGACATGAAGCCTCAGAACATCCTTCTTGCCAAGGATGGTGGCATCAAGCTCTGTGACTTTGGGTGAGGAGCCTGACCTTCCGTCTCTACTTCCAGTTCTGCAGGGAGTCCTAGGCCATTTGCTTGGTGTACATGGGCCTCGTTTTAGAACCTGAGCTGCAGACTGGGACTCCTGCTGGGTCTTTTGGAAGGTGCTCTCTCTGTTTGGGTTTGGGATATCTCACACAATGAGAGGGAGTAGTGACCAGGTCTAGTTTTATTGACTGTCTGCTCTCTTTACATTTCCATTCCATCACCTGCAGATTTGCCCGGGCTATGAGCACCAACACAATGGTGCTAACATCCATCAAAGGCACACCACTCTATATGTCCCCAGAACTGGTGGAAGAGCGACCGTACGACCACACTGCAGACCTCTGGTCTGTGGGCTGCATACTTTATGAGCTGGCTGTAGGCACACCTCCCTTCTATACCACAAGCATCTTTCAACTGGTCAACCTCATTCTCAAGGACCCTGTGCGCTGGCCCCCAACCATTAGTCCTTGCTTCAAGGTAATGAATATAGAGAGGGAGATTACTTTTGCATTAGAAACCTGTCTCCCCCTGCCTCTGTTCCCTTTTTCAAAATCCTTTTCCAGAGTGGGGAAGGACTTTGCAGTTACTGAATTAATACAGGAGCTGGGCCAACCTGTCTTGCTTTTGTACTGTAGGGACTTATTCTGGGAGGGTATGTCATACTTGGGAATAGCAGCCCTCCTTGGGCCAGGCTATCTTTTGTCACAATGGAAAGGGGATTTTTAAGAAACCAGAGATAGATACTGGTCCTTTTACATACCCTCTATTCCACTTATTTTCTATCAGATGATATCTAGCTTTGCAAACAGTTTTCAGTCCTCTTCTGAAAGAAGGAATCTTTAGCGGTCCAAATGGCCAGAGCTAGTGGGGCTATCTTGGTGATTAGGGGAAAACGAGAAAGGTGGTTCCTGCTCCTTGCAGTTAAGTCTCAGTAGACTGGAGGAAGGAGGTATGGAGAGGGGGAGGAAAAGAGTGGACCCTTTTTACTTCTTATCTAGCTAGGGCAGTGTTCGGCAAACTCATTAGTCAACAGAGCCAAATATCAACAGTACAGTGATTGAAATTTCTTTTGAGAGCCAAATTTTTAAAACTGAAACTATATAGGTAGGTACATTGTTATTAACTTAATTAGGGTACTCCTAAGGCTTAGGAAGAGCCACACCCAAGGGGCCAAAGAGCTGCATGTGGCTCTCGAGCCGCAGTTTGCTAACCACTGAGCTAGGGTAAGATTTGGACTTTCAGTGGAATTTAAATGCAGCTTTTTCCCAGAGTGAAATCTCATATAAGTTTTCTTCATTTTATCTAAGATGAAAGGGGACAGGTTTTCCCCTAAACTACTCAGTTTGGGGAGGCCCAAGTAATTATCAAAAAGAATCTAGCCTGGCAAGTGTGGCTCAATGCTTGAGCAGCGGCCCATGAACCAGGAGGTCACAGTTCAATTCCCAGTCAGGGCACATGCACAGGTAGCAGGCTCAATCCCCGGTGGGGGGCATTAGGAGGCAGCCAGTCCATGTTTCTCTCTCATTGATGTTTCTTTCTCTCTATCCCTCTCTCTTCCTCTCTCTAAAATAAAAAAATATATATATAAAGAGAATCTAAACAAAGGAAACTTAAGTGGGTGAGATACATGGGATATATTTATTCTCCCTTGGGGCAGATATGCAGTTATCTCCAGCCAGAGCCATGGCATACTAATTACCTTGTTTTATTTATTTATTTATTTATTTTTTATTTTTTTAAATATATTTTATTGATTTTTTTACAGAGAGGAAGGGAGAGAGATAGAGAGTTAGAAACATCGATGAGAGAGAAACATCGATCAGCTGCCTCCTGCACATCTCCTACTGGGGATGTGCCCGCAACCCAGGTACATGCCCTTGACCGGAATCGAACCTGGGACCTTTCAGTCCGCAGGCCGACGCTCTATCCACTAAGCCAAACTGGTTTTGGCCTAATTACCTTGTTTTAGAACAGTGGTCATAATCTAGTACTTTATATTCCTGTTTCAGGCCCAATTGAGGATTTCCCCAAGGATACCTCATAATGATGTACCCTTTTTAGAGACAGTCTTCCTACCCCTCATCATCTGAAGTCTTGCTGAGAGATTTCTGGTTCTGAGTGCTCCCAAACACATCTTTACACAATGACTCGTGTGTGTGTGTGTGTGTGTGTGTGTGTGTGCTTTCAACCATAAATGCATCTGTTTCTGACAAATTGCAGTCAAAGGGAAGGCAAAGTGAGCAGTTTGGGACTCTGTTGTATGTTTGCTTTCTGAAGATAATCATGCAGGTGACATCTCTGTCTTCTAGTTTTTTTCTCACTTCGTCACAAAGCTGGTGACATTGAGATTTCTGTTTTTCTGGGGTTCTAGAATGCCCATGGACAGGGATTGGGGTACCCCAGGAGACGAGGCAGTGGGTTCTATGATTTCTTCCAGGGAAATGAGGCCTAAGGATAGGGCTACAGAGGGTGTGATCAAGAGCAGCTGGTCTGGTCTAAGATTAGACTCTGGAGTCTTGGTTTGCAGGCTCTGATTAGTTAGGGGCAGCCTATATGGAAGGAAAGGCTGATGGGGGACTTTCTCTCCACAGAACTTCCTGCAGGGACTGCTCACCAAAGACCCCCGGCAGCGCCTGTCCTGGCCAGACCTTCTACATCACCCCTTTATTGCTGGCCTTGTCACCAGTGAGTCATTAGGGTTCCCAGGGCTATTGTACTTCCCTAGTGTTCTCCCCAATTTACCCACCTTCCCCCAGCATCTGGATCCAAAATATATTCCTTACCCCACCACCTTGAACCTTCTTCCTAGCCTTTTGCCTAACCTTTGCCACCTCCCTTACAACCCTCTTCCATTTTTGTCACTTTATCAAGTGGTCTGGAGACACTGAAATTGTCTCTGGCCAAGTGGACATGGTGGAGCTCTAGTATGATCATGTCTTCCTCCTCTTCCCTCCCTGCAGTAATAACTGAACCAGAAGGTCCAGATTTGGGCACCCCATTAACCAGTCGTCTACCCCCAGAACTTCAGGTCCTCAAGGACCAACAGGCACATCAACTGGCCCCCAAGGGCAATCGATCTCGCATCTTGCGTCAAGCCCGTAAGCTCATGGCTGAGGAGGCCAAGCAGAAGGTGTGTGGGAGTGTGGGACATATGCAGGTTAGTGACTCGGGTTGCTGGAGAAGGAGAATGGCTTTCTAGGGTTGGGAAAGGACCACAAATAGGATTTGTACTGGCCTATGGCACCCAGTGTCTCCTGCCCACTTCCCACAGAAACACCAGAATACAGGACCTACCCTGGAACAGGAAGACAGGACCATCAAGGTGGTTACTGGCACGACCCCTGTGTCCCCTCCTCAGGAACCAGGCCTCTTGGCTGGGATCATGGCCTCAGAAATGAAGAGCAGCTGGGCTGAGCGGGGGGCTGGAGAAGCCACCCCTGCACCTCGGTGAGGAGGGTTGAGCCAGGATTTATGGGGACAGGGCCCTAGGAGTGTGAGTCCTGGGTTCTTGAATTCTAATTCCAGATACATTCCTAATTTGTCAGGAAACATAGGAACTTTCCTTTCTCTATGGCTCAGTTGTACATTAACTGTAAGGGCAAGAATTATCTTAGTACAAAAGGGAAGATTGAGTTGGGAGCAGCAGGTGAAAACTGCCAAGGTATAAGGAAGTGGGAGGGCAGTCAAGGATGTGTGTGTAATTAGTGGTCAACTTATCCTGTCCTGGCCATATTGTAGAAGGTCTCCTCTATTCAATCCTACATGGCCTTCATTCCTATCCTGGGCTTAGAGGGAGGGGCAAGTTAAGAAACTCCAAGCCTCAAAGGTCTGTAGTTCATTCTACTTCTGCTTCCTCTGGCAGGGAAAACTGGATCACTGAGGATAGTGAACGAGCATTCCCAGAGCTGAGGCCAGAGCATTCACAGGCCGGCCAGCAGAGCACTGGTGCAGTAGACCTAGAAAATGAGGTGAGCCTGGGGGCTCTTCTTGGCCTTGTCACTGCCATGGGATGTTGGGTCTGGGTGTTTGTTTTTCTAGAACAGTGATTCCCAATGCTCCAAGTATGAGCTCTCATGTGTTAAAAACTGCTTTGTTATTATTAACTTAATAGGTTTTAGTTGCACAGTTATCTGAATGTGTAATTATAAAAAATTGGAATACATAGGTAAAAATGCAAGTCCCTCTTAAGCCTCATCTAGGTCCCAGAGGTATCTTCTGCTATCAGTTTCATCTGTCTCCTTCCAAACTTTCTGTACATTTATATATATGCACATCTATATATATATAAAAGCCTAAGTGACCCCTTATGACCAGACAACCGCCCAGTCACTATGACGCACACTGACCACCAGGGGGAAGATGCTTAATGCAGGAGCTGCCCCCTAGTGGTCAGTGTGCTCTCACAGCCAACTTCCTGTGGTCCCTCTGCCCGCCCCCGCCCCCCCCCTCCCCCGGCCCCTGGCCTGCTGACCCAGACTGTGCGAGACAGCCCCTATCAGTCCAATTGTGGGCCAGGCCAAGGGACCCCACCTGTGCATGAATTCATGCACCGAGCTTCTAGTATAGAAATATATAGTTTGGCTGTTTTTACATTACTGAGTAATTAGTGAGTAATTAGTAATATATATTGCTTTGCATCATGCCATATTATTTGTTTTAGAGATCATTCTACATCTGAACATGTAGTTCTACTCAATCTTTTGTGTTTTTTTTAGGGTTTTCGCTTTTTATTTTGAAATAATTTCAAACTTAAAATTCTGAGAATACCACAAAGAATTACTATATGTTCTTATTTTTTTAATCCTCACCTGAGGATATGTTTTTATTGATTTTAGAGAGAGGGGAAGAGAAAAGGAGAGAGGAACATCAATGTGAGAGAGAAATATCAACTGGTTGCCTCCCATATGTGCCCTGACTGGGGATCAAATGCATAACCTTTTTGGTGTATGAGATGATGCTCCAAACACCTGAGCCACTGGCCAGGGCAAATTCCTATATGCTCTTTACCCAGATTCACTAATTGTTAAACTTTTGCCAATTTGCTTTATGATTCTCTCTTTCCATATATATGAACGTATCAACTTTCTGAATCATTTTAGGATAAGTTGCCCTGACTGGGAATTGAACCCGCAACCTTTTTGGTGTACAGGATGATGCTCCATCTACCTGAGTCCCTTGACCAGGACTCCAGTAATGTTCTTTATAGCAAAAATTTTTTTCCTGATGCGTGATCCAATCCATTGTTACGAACTATATTTAGGTGTTTTGTCTCTTTAGTCTCCTTTAATCTGGAACAGTTCCTAGTCGTTTTTTTGCCTTTCATGACTGGCAATTTTGAGGTACACAGGCCAGTTATTTTACAGAATATTGCTCAAATTGATTAGATTCAAATTATGCGTTGTTGGTAGGAAGACTACATAAGTGATGCATCCTCAGTACAACAGTTTTCTTTTTTTAAAATATATTTTTATAGATTTCAGAAAGGAAGGGAGAGATAGAAACATCAGTGATGAGAGGGAATCATTGATCAGCTGCCTTTTGCATGCCCCACACTGGGGATCGAGCCAGCAACCCGGGCATGTGCCTTGATTAGAAATCAAACCGTGACCTTCTGGTTCATAGGTCACTGCTCAACTACTGAGCCACGTTGCCAAGCAACAGTTTTCTTAATAACTTCTTAATGTTTCCTAATATGGATGTGCCATTCTTTAGTATTCCCTTACTGACTGGCTGTGTGACATTTCCAATTTTTTTTTTGTATTATAAGTCATGCGACCATGGACATCTTCCTAGGTATCTCTTTATGCACACATGTCAGTGTTCTTGAGACTTTCAAGACCCCTCACAAACGGTCAGCTATACCCTTTTAAACTGGTAGCTGGAAAAATCGTCTGTGCTAAAGGAGTTACTGACTTCTTGCAGTTACTTGTGATCCCCCAGATTGGGAGCCACTACCCTCAGCCTTACAACTCCTCCTGTCCTCTGTCTCTCCCCTATGCCTCAGGAGCCAGACAGTGATGATGAGTGGCAACACCTGCTAGAGACCACCGAGCCTGTGCCCATCCAGCTGAAGACCCCTCTCACCCTGCTGTGCAATCCAGACTTTTGCCAGCGCATCCAGAGTCAGCTACATGAGGCTGGAGGGCAGGTGATGGGCAGAAGGGTATTGTGGAGGGGATTGGGACTGTTTTCACAGATGAGACATTAAAAAACATTGGCTGGCATAAGGAAGTTTGTCCCTTTCCAATTCTTTTTCAGTCCACCTGCTTAATTCAAGGAGATTTGCTAACCTGCTTTAGTAACACAAAAAGAGCAAGCCTCAGGTTTCTCTTTCTGAAGAGAAAAGCATCCATCTAGAGCAGGAATCAGCAAACTTTCTGATGGTAAAGATTTTAGGCATTGTAGGCCTTGAGGCAAAATGGAGGACATTGTGTAAGGACTTCTACAATGAGCAAAACCACATTTACAAAATTTTTATTGACAAAATGAAAAATATAGCTATAACAATTACGTGTACAATATTTTCTAATACAGGTATGCTAACAAGAAGAATGAGATTCTTTTTTAGGGAGTAACATTTTGCTTAATTGGTTTTCATAGTTAGCGTTCCTTCATACAAAGCCTTTCCTTGTGTCTCTGAAACACAGTGATCTTCCTTCCTGGGAACTCATCTTTTCTGCTTTCTCTTTAAAGCCTTTAAATGATTTTCAGTAAATGTATTAAGATGTGAAACCATCGCTATAATCCAGGTTTATTTTACTTATTTTTCCTCCCCTGAGATGATATGTTTATTAATTTTAGAGCGAGAGGGAGAGAAACATTAATGTGAGAGCAAAACATCGATCTGTTGCCTCCCTTATATACCCCGACATAGGATTGAACCCTCAACTTAGGTATGTACCTTAACAGGGAATTGAACCCACAACTTTTTGGTGTATGGGATGATGCTCTAACCAACTGAACTACCTGGCCAGAGCTTTTTTTTTTTCCTACTATAATCTAGTATTAGAACATTTTCCTCTCCCCAATAAGATCCTCATACTCATTTACAGGTAATCATCATTCCTACCCTCAGTCTCAGGCAACCATTAATTTACTTTCTGTCTCATAGATTTGCCTTTTCTGGACAATTTATATAAATGGAATAATATGGTATATACAATGTTTATGTTTGGCTCTTTAGCATAATGTTTTTGAGGTTCATTCATGCTGTAGCATGTATCTATACTTCATTCCTTTTCATTGCTGATTAGTATTCCATTACATGGACATATATTATATTTTATCCACTCACCGGTTGATGGACATTGAAGTTGTTTTCACTTTTTGGCTTTTATAAATAATGCTGATATGAACAGTCACATGGAAATCTTTGTGGCCATATCATTTCTCTTGGGTGGATACGAATGAATGGAATTGCTGGATCACATGGTAAATTTATGTTTAACATTTTAAGAAACCGCTGAATTATTTTCCAAAGTGACTACACCATTTTGCATTCTCACAGCAATGAATGAGGGTCCCCATTTTCTCACATCCTTGCTAACATGTATTATTGTCTGTCTGTCTTTTGATTATAGCCATTCTTGTATGAAATAGTATAGCATTTCTAATTTTTGATTTTAAGCATATTTTCATGTGCTTATAAGCCATTTGTGAAATTTCAATTTTTTTTGCTCATTTTTAAATTTGGTTGTTTGTCTTCTTATTGAGTTGTAAGAGTTCTTTGTATATTCTGAATACAAGACCTTTTTCAGATATGTGATTTGCAAATATTTTCTCCCAGTCTATGCTTTATCTTTTTATTCTTATGAGTGACTTAAAGCACAGGAGTTTTAAATTTGAGGAAGACCAATTACCATATTTTTCCTTTGTAGATTATGCTTTTGGTGTTGAATTAAGAAATACTTTCCAAACTCAAAATCTTGAAGACTTTTCTTCTCTGTTTTTTCCAAAAGTTTTCTAGTTTTATCTCTGACCCATTTTGAGTTAAATTTTGTATGAGATGTGAGGTGTACATTGCGAGGGATCTAAGTTTATTTTTTGAATGTGGGTATACAATTGTCCCAGCACCATTTGTTGAAAAGACTCGTCTTTCTCCAGTGAATTGCCTTGGCACCTTGCATCTCTCTTTTGGCCCTTACATGTTGTGCTGGATAACTTTTTGGTAGGGAAGCAGGTTGAAAGCTCTGCCTCCAGAGTAAGACTTCCTAAGTTGGAATTCCACCTGAACTCTTGAGCTGTGTGATTATTGACTACTTCCTTAACCTACCTAGAAGCTTCAGTCTCCTTATCTATAACTGCATTTGTATTTACTTCATAGGGTTATTATAAAGATTAAGTAAGCAAATAAGTGAAAAGACTTAGAGCAGTGAATAGCAGACTGTAAAGCACTTGATGTGTTATTCTTCTTTCAAGAAGAATCTTTAAAGAATAACCATTTAAAAGTAGAATAATGCCCTGACCAATGTTGCTCAGTAGGTTGGAGCATTGTCCTGTGCACTGAAGGGTTGTAGGTTCAATTCCTGGTCTGGGCACCTACCTGGATTGCAAGTTTGATTTCTGGTCAGGGAGTGTATGGGAGGCAACTGATTGATGTTCCTCTCTCTAAATCAATAAAAACATATCCTTGCCCTGGTGGGTGTGGCTCAGTGGTTGAGCATCAACCTATGAACCAGGAGGTCAGGGTTTGATTACTGGTGGGGCACATGCCTGGATTGCTGGCTTGATCCCCAATAGGGGGCATGCAGGAAGCAGCTGAGCAATGATTCTCATCATTGATGTTCTCTCTCCTTTCCTCTTTCTGAAATCAATGGAAACATTAAAAAAACACATATCTTTGGGTGATGATAATATATATATTATTGTCCTTAGCTTGCAGGCTTTATAAAAATAAGTTTATTTAGTCTGTGGGTTGTAGTTTGTCAACCCCTGGTCTAGAGTTGAATATGTTTTGTGACCATTGTTTTTAATTTTCAGAAGTGTATTTGAGTGAGTGTGTGTGTGTGTGTGTGTGTGTGTGTGTGTTTTGTTTTGTCTTTAAAATGAAGGGCTGGAGAAGGGAGGGAACAAATAGGAATTGCATTGGGTCTGACACACAGATTCTGAGGGACAGTCCCCTCCCCCTTGGTCACTGCTATTATAAGTTAGATGACCGAGTATCTATACTCCTCTTCCCTGGTACAGTTTCCCTATTTCTCTCTTTTCTGGGCTTTAGACTCACAGAGAAAGGAATGAGAACATCTGGTATGATTTGCCAACTCCTTAGGGACACTTGCTATATACAATTCTTCTTTTACCTCTGGTAATATTGATTACTTCTTCTCTCACATCACCCAGATCCTGAAAGACATGCTGGAGGGTGCGTCCTGTATCCTCCCTGCACTCCGGGTCCTGAGCTATCTTCTGACCAGCTGCAGTGACTCTGTTCCCTTGTATGTCTTCTGCCGCGAGGCAGGGCTCCCTGGGCTGCTGCTCAGGCTACTCAGACACAGCCAGGAGAGCCACAGTATTCAGCAGGTAAGCTCTATGCAGGGAGCCTCTAAAGCAGTGGTTCTCAACTTTCTAGCCCTTTAAATACAGTTCCTCATGTTGTGACCCAACCATAAAATTATTTTCATTGCTACTTCATAACTGTAATGTTGCTACTGTTATGAATCGTAATGTAAATATCTGATATGCAGGATGGTCTTAGGCGACCCCTGTGAAAGGGTCGTTCGACGACCAAGGGGGTTGCGACCCACAGGTTGAGAACCGCTGCTCTAAAGACTTCCAGGAGTTTCTTGTTAGATTTCTCTTCTTCAAACGGCCATCTCTATTTGGCCCAATTGGTTTTTATTTTCCTTCCTTCTCTTTCAAGTTAGTAGAGCATGAATTGCAAACTCTAATGCCTTCAGAGACCAGGCAAATATTATCAGTCAGTAAAGTCGACTGTGTCAGACTATGCGAATAGTGGGTAATAGATAAACTGGAGATCTCATGTCCAGTCTAATGATATAGCCTATCCTCAGCTCCAGCCCAGTGTTTCCAGACCTTTTAGTTTTCCAAGAGAAGCTAGAAATCCAGATTTTTATGCATAATTTCCCAATATTTAGAGCACTGTGCTTTAAGATGTTAAATTCTTGGCTTTCTTAACCCCATTTTACAGAGCAGGGTACTGAAATTCGGAAAGTAACTGACTCATATACAGGCTCTAACTTGTAAATGGTCCTGGAGATGATAGTGGAAGAGCTAGGCTTGAGACTCAATGTTTTTGGGGCAAACCTCTACTTCTCGTGCTGTGTCCTGCCACAGCTAAGCTGAGAGAACAGAAAAAAGAGATGTTTAATGGGATCTGGGCTCAGGCAGCTGGAAAGCTGCACTCTGCTGATGAGTATTGATCTTGAGTGTTTTAAAGAAGTTGAAAAAAGAATTTGAGCTATTTTGAAAAACTTAACATTCTAAACTCCAAAATGCTGTTCAGGCCAAACAAGGCACATTTTCAGACTATTTACAGCCCATTAACTGCCACTGGTTTCTTCTAGATCCTGTCTCTGTCCAAACACTCTCTTCTTCCTGCCCCTTTTTGTCTGGTTAACCTGCCTGGATATCTGATACCTTTCTTTACTGCTTTTTCTATTTGTCCCCATCCCCTACATTGCCCTCACTCTGTTTTCGTCCTTGGCAGCAGTGTTGGTATGGGACCTTCTTACGGGACCTGATGGCCGTGATTCAGGCCTACTTTGCCTGCACCTTTAACCTGGAGAGGAGCCAGACAGGTGACAGGTGGGATAAGACACAGTTTTGTTCTGTTGGCCAGTTTGGTTTCAATTTCTCTCCCTATTCTTATTTCTCCTTTAGGAAAAGGCTAAGTAAGGAAGAAGCCGTGATTTGTGACAGGTTTAGGGATCAGCTGACTGCCCCCTCAAAGTCCAGCTAATTAATTCTCTTACAGACCCTGAGATACCTCCAACTTTGCCCCAAGACTTTTGGGTTTTAAGGGTCAGCAGTCACTATACACTGAATGAAAGGATCAAGATGTGAATAACCTAGAGCAGTGGTCGGCAAACTCATTAGTCAACAGAGCCAAATATCAACAGTACAACGGTTGAAATTTCTTTTGAGAGCCAAATTTTTTAAACTTAAACTATATAGGTAGGTACATTGTTATTAACTTAATTAGGGTACTCCTAAGGCTTAGGAAGAGCCACACTCAAGGGGCCAAAGAGCTGCATGTGGCTCGCGAGCCACAGTTTGCCGACCACGGATAGAGCAATGGCAAAGAGAAAGGCTTGGAGGTTGTATATGTGAAACTGTGTGTGTGCTGAGCAGGGGAGAGAAGGGAGCATTATGATGTATTCCTTTACTGAGCTACTCCTACTTGCCCAGAACTGACCCATTCACCATGTCTAGGCTTTTAGTAGAAAGATGAGAAGAAACCATGGGCTCATTTCCCCCCAGCCTACAGGTATTTCAAGAAGCTGCCAACCTCTTTCTGGACCTGTTGGGGAAACTTCTGGCCCAACCAGATGACTCCAAGCAGACTTTACAGAGGGATAGCCTTATGGTAATCTGTTCCCACTTCCAGATTTCTGTCTCTTCTGTCTTTCTCGGTGTTTCTTCCATCCCCTTTCTTATGACTAGATAGGGTTAGATCAAGCAATACATCAAATATTTGTTAAATGCTGATTATGTGCAATATACAGTTTGAGTAAGAGAAAGTTCCTGTCCTCAAGGGACCATGGGTAGTCTAGTGGGGGAGATACCAAGTTGTAAAGGACAATAGTGTGAAAAGTACACTAGAACTTTGTGTAAGACACAGAAGCACCACTGAAGAAGATTAACGCTACTTGGCGGGTCATAGAAGAAATCCTGGAGGAGGAAAAAGCCTCTGCAGGGATTTGGAGAGTACACAGAAGTTTGCCAGGTAGATGAGGCAGGAAAGTAGAGAGGATATTCCAGGCAGAAAGAGCAACGTATATAAAGGCCCAGAGGCACTAAGCAGTGTGCCTATTTCAGGGAACCACAGATTGAAATATTTGTTCTTGAGGAGACTTGCACATGAGTTAGTATTCCCAACCTTATTTGTCTTATGGACTAGTAAACTATATGGATATGGGTTCTCTCCCCTGGACTCAGGAGTGAGGGACAGGGGAATGGAAGATTGAGAAAATCTCAGAGAAGATAATTAGGAACATTTTCAAGGAAATAAACAATTGCCTGGTCGTGCAAACTGGTAATTGGGAACACATATTTGGGCTACTTTCCTGCCTCTAGCTAGCAGTCCATTCAATTTCTAGTAGTCTGAGAGTCTATTTTAACATTCCTCACCCTTTCAAGTCAGGAAGCTTTTAATATCTAATGTAAATTTTGGCCAGCTGTGACTCACTCTTAGCACTTCTCATATGTCATTGTGCAGTGAGTAGCATGGAGAGTTTGGAATAGATACCCCACCTCCTGAAATTCTGAGAGGGCTGGTTTGGGAGGGACCCAGGAATCCCCAGCAATTTTTATACTCATGGTCACATTGATACTTTGAGAAACATCATCTAGGGAGCAGCTGATCCGAGAAAAGAACAACTGACACCTAATATTCCTGTCCTTGAAATGTGAAGACATTGCCAAGGCCAGTTTGGCTCAGCGGATAGAGCGTCGGCCTGCGGACTGAAGGGTCCCAGGTTCGATTCCAGTCAGGGGCATGTACCTGGGTTGCAGGCACTTCCCCAGTGGGGGATGTGCAGGAGGCAGCTGATCGATGTTTCTCTCTCATCGATGTTTCTAGCTCTCTATCTCTCTCCCTTCCTCTCTGTAAAAAAAATCAATAAAATATATTTAAAAAAGAAATGTGAAGACAGTTATAATGCATCTTCTGTATGAAGAATACTTAAAATTAGATAGCTAGTCCCCCTAGGTTTTCCTCCTCCTCTCTCAGGTTCTCTGGGGAGTCTTGCTCCCTACTCTAAGCCTAGTCAATTTTCTGATGTCCTAATAGTAACCCTGCCCTTATCTCCCTTAGTGCTTCACTGTTCTGTGTGAAGCCATGGATGGGAATAGCTGTACCATCTCCAAAGCCTTTTACTCCAGTCTGCTGACTACACAGCGGGCCGTGGTGGACGGGCTCCTTCATGGCTTGACAGTCCCACAGCTCCCTTTCCACACACCCCCAGGTAACCAGTGTGGGAAGGGGAGGTTCTCTGGACATACTCATTGAATAGGTCCAACTCTGCTCTTTCTACTGCCATCACTGGACACAGTGCCTGGCATTTAGTGAGTGCCCAAGAAATAACTGAAAGAATGAAGCGGCAACTGAGAAAAACAACTAGACCCACCTTGCATTATTTGCCTTTCTCCATAGGAGCCCCTCAAGTGAGCCAGCCTCTGAGGGAACAGAGTGAGGATCTGCCTGGAGCCATTTCCTCTGCGCTGGCGGCCATATGCGTTGTTCCTCTCGGGCTGCCTGGCTGCTGGGAGGCCAAGGAACAGGTTTGAGCTGCAGTTTTTTGTTCCTCTCCCTCCTATTGCCAGAGTGGGGAAGGCTGGTTCCAGCTTCTTAGAAAGGCAGAAAAAATAAGCCTTTATGCCCCCTCTTAATCTGTAGTTCCAGAAACACATGATCCTACCACTTGTAGGACATGATGTAGCTAAAATCCCAGAGGCCTTGATTAGAGAACTCAGTGACAAACTGCCCATGTGGTAGGGTAGCTGACCTGAAGCTGCCAGTGATACTTCCGCAGGGCTCAGGATTCAGATTTTCTGCTCCCTTTTGGCTGGCAACACTACTCTGTACCTGGGGCTAACCAAGACCCTGCCTTTCGTTCTCCATTGGCCATGAAGGCTTGGAATGGAATGGGGTCTGAGGTTCCTGGTGAACCTAGGGAAGAGTGACTAGCAAGGGTTTGAGAGTCCTGATTAGTTGGATATAGGATTGGAATAATGAGAATAGGATTGAGTCTTCAGGAATGTCCCTATAGATCTCTCGGCATTTGGCAAATCAGCTAACTGAAGACAACAACCAACTGAGGCCATCTCTCATCTGTGGTCTGCAGCATCCCAACCTGTGCCTACACCTTCTTAAGGTACTGCCTGCCTGTAACTCTGGGCACTTCAGGTCTCTTTTTAACCCCCAGGACTGAGGGAGAGACCCCTTGCAGGACCCCTTTTTGCTTTTAAGTCTTTTCAACTGAGACGGTCCCACTGTTAGTCCTCACCAGAACTGAGAAGTATCCCTATCTACTATCTTACAGCAGTGGTTCTCAACCTTCTGGCCCTTTAAACACCGTTCCTCCTGTTGTGACCCAACCATAAAATTATTTTCGTTGCTACTTCATAACTGTAATGTTGCTACTGTTATGAATCGTAATGTACATATCTGATATGCAGGATGGTCTTAGGTGACCCCTGTGAAAGGGTCGTTCGACTGCCAAAGGGGTCGCGACCCACAGGTTGAGAACCGCTGTCTTACATCAAGAGGCAGAGTGGCCCAAGTTTCTCTCATTTCCTCAGGTGTGGGTGCCAGATCTGTTGAGAGGCTAGCCTGCTTTTAGCTGAGCCTTCTAGCCTAGGAGCCCAGGTGCTGCTCTGCTCACTGAGAGACTCCTCCACACGCCCTTAGGTTCTCTACTCCTGCTGCCACGTTAGTGAACGCCTGTGCCGTCGTTTAGGGCAAGAGCCCCTGGCCTTGAAGTCATTGTTGATGTTGGTCCAGGGCAAGGTAGGCCAGCAACACAGGTGGGCATTTCATGGTGGCCCCACCATCTCAACCAGAGGTTGCTCTGATACCTTAAGTTTCCTTTGTAGATAAAGGTAGTGGATTGGGAAGAGTCTACTGAAGTGACACTCTACCTCCTCTCCCTTCTTGTCCTTCGGCTCCAAGATCTGCCTTCTGGGTGAGTCATAAAGTAGGATCTGTCCACTGAAATTTTCTACCTACAGAACTCACGCTGGCATAGAACAACCTATCCTTAGGAGAGATTGCGATAGAGAGTGAAGGTTTCTGTACAAAGAATAGACCTGGATTCCCACCAGCTTTGTGACTTGGAGTTGAACATGCAGCCTAGGTGGAGAGTGCCTTCCAAGAAAGAGGGAAGGCCAATCACCGGCCTCCTTTCACACGGCTGCATCCCTTGCTATATCTCTTTATTCCAGAATGGAGAAGCTAGGCAGTGAGACTGCTACTCTCTTTACCCATTCACACATCGTCTCTCTTGTGGTGAGTTTTCAACCTTTATCTTTTTCCCCTATCATCCAACCTTTTGGGGAGTAGGGGAGTCATTGTCCCCTTTGCAGCTGCTTATGCAGTGTTCTTCTGGTCTAGGACAGAGACCTAAGTCCTCTCTGTGTGTGCTGAATACCATTTCTTCTCCTCCTTTAACTCTCCAGAGTGCAGCGGCGTGTTTACTGGGACAGCTTGGACAGCAAGGGGTGACCTTTGACCTCCAGCCTGTGGAGTGGATCCCTGCAGCCACTCACGCCCTGTGTGCCCCTGCTGAGGTGAGGTCTGCTGGAAATGCATAGGCATGTTTTCTCTGAGTCCAACAAGGACTGGAATTAGGGAGAAAAGACGGAAATGCCAGCCAGTCTAGAGTAAACTAAAAAGTGATAAAGGAATCAAGGAATCTTTCCTCCCCTCTGCCTCCAGATAAGTAACCCCTCTGCGCCCAGACTGGTCAGGGCTTTAGAGACCTGCTGTTAACACTCTAGACCAGGGGTCCTCAAACTACGGCCCGCGGGCCACATGCAAATACAAATATTGTATTTGTTCCCATTTTGCTTTTTTACTTCAAAATAAGGTATGTGCAGTGTGCATAGGAATTTGTTCATAGTTGGTTTTTTTTTTTGGTTTTTTAAAAATATATTTTATTGATTTTTTACAGAGAGGAAGGGAGAGAGAGAGAGATAGTTAGAAACATGGATGAGAGAGAAACATCCATCAGCTGCCTCCTGCACATCTCCCACTGGGGATATGCCCGCAACCCAGGTACATGCCCTTGACCGGAATCAAACCTGGGACCCTTCAGTCCGCAAGCTGACGCTCTATCCACTGAGCCAAACCGGTTTCGGCATAGTTGTTTTTTTTTTAAACTATAGTCCGGCCCTCCAACTGTCTGAGGGACAGTGAACTGGCCCCCTGTTTAAAAAGTTTGAGGACCCCTGCTCTAGACTTCTAAAGAGGGACTTCGACACTTGCCTCTAAAGCAGTGGTTCTCAACCTTCCTAATGCCGCGACCCTTTAATACAGTTCCTCATGTTGTGGTGACCCCCAACCATAAAATTACTTTCATTGCTACTTCATACTGTAATTTTGCTACTGTTATGAATTGCAATGTAAATATCTGATTGCAGGATGTATTTTCATTGTTACAAATTGAACATAATTAAAGCATAGTGATTAATCACAAAAACAATATGTAATTATATATGTGTTTTCCGATGGTCTTAGGCGACCCCTGTGAAAGGGTCGTTCGACCCCCAAAGGGGTCGCGACCCACAGGTTGAGAACTGCTGCTCTAAAGGTTCTCTTCTAGGCTCTTTTCCAGTTCATTTTCTTCACTGCCACTAGAGTGAGCTTTCAATAAAGGAAAATTTGGTCATTTGTTTAACCAGTAATTACTTAACACATAAATAGGTATTGAGTACCAGACACTATTCTAGGTTCTGAGAATATGGCCGTGAATAAAAGAGACAAAAATCTGTTTTGCCCATGTGGAGGTTGTGTGATTCCTCAGTGACTTCCCACTGCTTCTGGGATAAAGCCCAAATTCTTTAGCAGGCTACTGAGAGCCCATCTGTTACCTCTAGGCTCTGTAATCCTGCTAGACCAAAAGAGTTACCATTTCCAAAATTCACTTTGGTCTTCCGTGACTGCCTTTGTATGTGCTGTGACTTCCACTTGGAATGTTCTCCCTACCTCCACTTTCTTTTATCTGTCTTTTAAATGTTTAATCCCATCAGTTTCCTATCTCCTGGAGGCAGAGTTAGGTACTCTTTTTTTTTTTTTTTTTTTAATATATATTTTTACTGATTTCAGAGAGGAAGGGAGAGAGACAAAAGCATCAATGATGAGAGAGAATCATTGATCGCTGCCTCCTGCACGCCCCCCACTGGGGATCGAGTCCGCAACCCAGGCATGTGCCCTTGACCGGAATCAGACCTGGGACCCTTCAGTCCACAGGCCGATGCTCCATCCATTGAGCCAAACTAGCCAGGGCAGAGTTAGGTACTCTTAGCTGTGAACTTCCACCTCCACCCTAGCCTCTTGTTTAGGAAGTATCTTCCTAAACTATAATTGTTTCCACGTCTGCTTACCCTGCCAGACTGTGTGTCTTTAGGACAGAGGTAGTCATTGACCAAATAGGCAGGAACCAAGACTCCTCTAAGTTCATAAGAGCTCTCCACAGAACACCAGGCTGAGGAAGAGCTCTTTCTGCCTGACCAGGAGTTGGTGCACAGGCTGTGAGGCCACCTTATGCCTCTCAGATCTGCATTCTTCCTGCCTCTCTCCTACAGGTCCGGTTGACTCCACCTGATGGCTGTGGGTTCTACGACGGCCTACTCATCCTTCTGTTGCAGCTCCTCACCCAGGTACAGCTACAGCTTAGGGCAATTGGAAAGGAAGGAGAGAGAAACTGGGTGTTTCAGAGAGCAGCTGGACATTAGGAATGAAGCAATCCACAAACTACTATGCTTGTATGCTTGTGATGGCTTTAGAAGGGGCCCACCTGCCTTCAGTATGGACCCTTTAAAGGGAACTACTCAAATGCATCCCTTAGGAGTCAGTGGGGAGAAAAGAGTAATTTCCTGGTTTCCAGAAGATGTACACATGATTAAAATGTGGTAAGAAAGGGAACTAAGATAACAGGGAAATCCTAGCAGGGAAAACAAAAGGGATTGTTTCTGGGACTTCCTATCCTCGTAGGTAAAAGACTGGAGTGGAAAAAAGGCATTTGACTCCTGATTTTGACCTCCCCACCCATCTATTTTCAATTTTGTCTCCAGGAGGGGAAAGCTAACCTGATAAGGGACATGGTTAGCTCAGAAATGTGGACCGTTCTGTGGCACCGCTTCTCCATGGCTCTGAGGCTCTCCAAGGAGGTATCTACACAGGAAGAGGAGCTAACGCTGTCCAGTCCACATAGCTCAAGCTCAGAGCCAGACTGGACACTGATCTCACCCCAAGGTAGCTTTTCGTCTGCATGGCCTCCTTTATCGGACCAGTGTATTGATCCCTCTTCAAGAGGAGTAGCCTAGAACTAGAGTAGTCATGGAGATTGCTGCTGCTGCTGCTGCTGCTGCCTGGGATGGGAAGGGACTGAATAGATGGTAGCTCTGGGAGACATGGGGAAGCAGGAGTATCTGGGCTTCTTGTCTGCTTCACTGGTTCTTCATTCTTGGTATTTCCAGGTGTGGCAGCCATGCTGAGCCTGGCTGTGGCCACCTTTACCCAGGAGCCCCAGTTATGCCTGAGCCACCTGTCTCAGCATGGAAGTATCCTCATGTCCACCTTGAAGCATCTGCTTTCCCCCAGCTTCCTACAGCAGCTGGGCCAGGCGTGAGTTTGAGCTAGAGGAGGGAGACCCGAAGAGCCAGAATCTGCAGTGGGGGGTGAGGAGGGGAAGGCAAGAGAGAAATAGCTGACAGCTTGAGCTATGAGGCAAGAAATGGTATGCTGAGATTGGGCAAGGAGAGCTGGACTAGGAAATTTGAGAAGGGGGAGATAATAAAGGGTGACTGAGCAAGGCCGAGTAAATCCTTCCACACTCACCTCCTTAGGCCTCACGGGTCTGAGTTTCTCCCCGTCGTGGTGCTCTCTGTCTGCCAGCTCCTCTGCTTCCCCTTTGCCCTGGATGTGGATGCTGACCTCCTTGGGGGTATCTTGGCTAACCTAACAGACTCAGCAGTCACGGCCCACCTGCTGCAGGTACTTTGGAGGCATGAAGGTGGGAGAGGAAGATAGCCAGCGACCTTGTACACTCTAATTCACTTCCAACAGCTCCAGGGCTCTCCTTGGCCCCTGTAAGAGTGGAGCATCTGGTTTGATGTAAGAGTTGGAGTGGAGAAAGCATTCAGGCCTGAACAGAGGTGTGTGGTTGGAGCTGGGGCTGGTAACTGCATCAGTCCCTTATCTGAATTCCGTTGGAGCTTGGTGGGGAGAACATCCCAGTCTAGGTGCTGGAGACTCAGCTCCTGAGCCAGGAATTGCTGGCAGTTCTTGGCATTAAACAGTGGGCCCTTGACAAGCAGAGCAAGGACTGAACTAGGAGAGGACTTATTCTCTTGGAGTCCACATTGTGTCTCCCATGGAGCACCGTGGGTCATCGCTCTCAGCTCTCTGTAGTGTTTCTCACCATAGCTTGGCTTTTCTCCCATATTTTGGGCTCCTAGCTATCAAGCTACAGTGTACTCTCCCTCTCTCTGAACTACTCTTGCTGCTCCCCTCCCCACCTTCTCCTAGGTCTGCTGTCATCATCTCCTGTTGCCACAAGTGGAGCTGCCCATCAGTCTCCTCACACACCTGGCCCTCAGGGATCCCACCTCTCTCAACCAGTTTGTGAACACAGTGGCTGCCTCCCCTGGAACCATCATCTCATTCCTCTCAGTTGCCCTTCTAGGTGACCAGCCGCTGCTGACCTCTGACCTTCTCTCTCTGTTGGCCCACACAGCCCGGGTTCTGCCTCCCAGTCACTTGTCCTTTATCCAAGAACTCCTTGCTGGCTCCGATGAATCCTATAGGCCCCTGCGTAGCCTCTTGGGTCACCCAGAGAATTGTGTGCGGGCCCGCATTTATGGGCTCCTGGGACATTTGCTCCAACACAGCATGGCCCTGCGTGGGGCACTGCAGAGCCAGGCTGGACTGCTCAGCCTTCTGCTGCTGGGGCTTGGAGACAAGGACCCTGCTGTGCGGCGCAGTGCCAGCTTTGCTGTGGGCAATGCAGCCTATCAAGCCGGTCCCCTGGGACCTGCCCTGGCAGCTGCGGTACCCTGTATGACCCAGCTGCTTGGAGATCCTCAGGCTGGTATCCGGCGCCATGCTGTGTCAGCTCTGGGCAACTTGGGATCTGAGGGGTTGGGAGAAGAGCTGTTACAGTGTCAAGTACCCCAACGGCTGCTAGAGATGGCGTGTGGAGACCCCCAGCCACATGTGAAGGAGGCCGCCCTCATTGCCCTTCGGAGCCTCAGCCAGGAGCCCTGTATCCATCAGGTACACTCCAGGGGACTTAGGAACCACAACAATGGGGTTGTATTTCACAACAGTTTCTTGAGGTAGTCTTTAAGGAATTGGAACATCCAGAAATCCAACTCTGTCCCTCTTTGGGAGTAGGACACTCAGGAGCAGTGGCTTGGAAATGAGTTTTCCATCTACCATCTCTCAACACAGAGAAGGGAAGGGACCCGGAAGAGGGCTCCATTGGGCTGAGAAATGCCTGGGATCTCAGGACCACTGTTTCTCTTTTCTAGAGGCTACCTGAGAGGGAGGTGAGGGAAGATTGGAAATGTTGAGGTCCAGGGTGGTTTTAACACTTGCCATGTTAAAGGCACCATGCTAAGCATTTTACCTGTAATACCTGGTTTAAGCTTTTATATTCCTCCTTTTGCAGGCTATGAAACTGAGGCACAAAGAATTTAATAACTTGTCCAAATTAAAAGCTAGTATATAGGGTTAAACTTTTGAAGTCAAGAGTCTGAGTCCAGAACCTATACTCTTAACCACTGCTTTATTCTGTCTTTTTGCTCAATTTTCAGTATATAAATAGCCCAATGAAGTCACACATCTACCTATGAAAGGCTAAATCTCCAAGTTATAATAGCTCAGTATACTAGCATCGGGTGGTTCATGCAGAACAGAAATTTGACAGGATAGTGGTGATACATGTTATAGGATTTTCTCGCAATCCAAGTGGGGACATAATAAAAAGGATTCTTGGTGGTAATGAGGTTAAAAACCACTGGTCCAGATCCACAGCTGGGAATCACTGGTTTACTATCACTGCTGCATTCATTTCCTCTTCCTGGGGACAAGTGCTTGGATCCCTTAGTGCCTTGATTTCATGGTCTATAACCAAAGAGAGTGGAAATAGACCTCTGATGAAGTTTCTGCTTCCAAGGTTTGTCTTTTATCACACAGTTTATTTTGAGTCCCCAAGAGCTCTTTTTTTTCTTTTCTTTTTTTTTTTTTTTTTTTCCTTTTCTGGAGTAGGAATTGCTAGTCCAGATGAGAGTCCTCTGCATGTCCTGTTCTGTCATCTGCTCTTTCTCCCACAGGTGCTGGTGTCCCTGGGTGCCAGTGAGAAATTAGCCTTGCTCTCTCTGGGGAATCAGTTACTGCCGCACAGCAGTCCCAGGCCTGCCTCTGCCAAACACTGCATGAAACTCATTCATCTCCTGAGACCAGCCCACAGCACGTGATCCCAGATTCCTGGGGTCCAGCCTCCAAGCTTCGCTGTCCTACTATTGCCAACTCTTCCTTTTTCTACTATACAAGCCACCAACTCAACTGAAAGCTAAGGAGATTTAAAAAGAGAGAAGCTGCCAACTCACCTGATTTGAGAATGAGAAACTAGAAGGGATTTATGTATAAGCTGCCCTCCTCCCCCAATTCAGGATGATTTTAGCCAGTAAACTTCATTGCTGTTGATGCCAGAGAAGGACCCTTCCTTCTCTACATCCAGGGGTCTTTTCTCCAATACTGTGCCTTGAACCCCAGGAACATGCTTCCCGGACCTCCTGCCTAAGAGATCTCTTCCTTTCTGGAGCTCCTATAATCTCCCCAGCAGGTTCTGGATTTAGGCGCACTGGCCCAAGGATTGATGAAGACAGCCTGTCTCAGCTCCAGGCTCTGGGTATAAATGTCACCAGTTGTGGAGGGTAGCCCACATTCCCATCTGTGGGAGGGGATGGGGAGTGTATCCTTTTTTTTTGTAATCTATTTGTAAACTCTTGTAATAAAAGGTGTGCCTCACCCTACTTTGAGCTGTCAGAGTAAGGGGTAGGGAGGTTCAACTCCTCTTTAGCTTCTGTGTGGTGCTGGAAGCACTGGTGTCCTGTTCAGACACGATCCTGGGTTTGGGAGCTTATATCTTTTCCTGCCTTCAGCATCCCAAATGACCTACATGTGGACACCTACTTAATTCCAAGCCCCGGCCAGTGAAGCTGAAATAGGAAACGACAGGATGAACCAGAGAGGTAAATTGGATGGCTTTGAAATCTCAGGCTCAGTGGCTAGTGTTACTATCGGGTGGCGTTTTAGGGATAGGGAAGCCTCGCTGCTTTGGTAGGGTAGCTGTATAGAGACTGTGCAGTGTGCCAGAAAGGGGTATTTGGCAGACTCACTAGTTAGAATCATAAACCAGCTGGAAACATTCTGGAAAGCTTAAACATCGACTCATTGGATAGCCTACAGCAAGCTTCCCAGGGCCCTCATTTCTCCATCCATAAAATGGAAGAGTACTTTTTGTCCTTCCTTAAATTCCGGTTGTTTTAGAAATGAAAGATGTTCCCTTATTTTTACAAGGAATTTTATTTAGTTCTCATCTTTATTGCCCACTCATTGTCTATGTTTCTATTTTAGCAAATGTTTTGACATTTTCCCATAATTTCCTCCTATTCAGCATATATTTCCTGAGTCCCGTATTCCAGAAGCTTCTAATTACTGGAGATAAAGCAGTGCCTGTCTGAAACAGACTTACCATTCCGGTGGGGGAGACAGAACTTAATCCAAATGAGTGAATTATCCTGTATATAGTCCGTAGGAAAGTAATAAAAATGGGAGAAAAATAAAGCAAGGAAAAAGGATGAGGAGTGCTGAGTTAGAAATGGTCAGGGTAGGCCTCATTGAGAAGGTGACATTTCAGCAAAGACTTGAAGGACATGAGGGAATGAGCAGTGCAGCTCTCTGAGGGGAAAGCAGAGAGGGTGATCACCGCAAAGGCCCTGAGATAGAAGCAGGCTTGGCCTGCTTGTGGAGCCAGTTTAGATGGAAGAAGTGAAAAAGGGTGAAAATAGTGAGAAATGAGGACAGGAAGGTAACGGGGCCCAGATGTTCCCAGTGGTGGCGAACCTTTTGAGCTCGGCGTGTCAGCATTTTGAAAAACCCTAACTTAACTCTGGTGCCATGTCACATATAGAAATTTTTTGATATTTGCAACCATGGTAAAACAAAGATTTATATTTTTGATATTTATTTTATATATTTAAATGCCATTTAAGAAAGAAAAGTCAACCAAAAAAATGAGTTCGTGTCTCACCTCTGACACGCGTGTCATAGGTTCGCCATCACTGTTCTAGGCCTTGTAGATCTTGTACTTTGAATAGAGTAGGGATCTATTGAAGAGTTTAAAACAGAGGAGGGCTGTGATCTACCTTATGTTCAAAAGGATTGCTCTTTATTCTGGTGTTGTAAATGGACTCTGAGGAGTCGGGGAGATGGGAAGTAGGGTAAGCAGTTAAGAGGCTATTGTAGTAATCCAGGTGAGAGAATGGTATTCTGGACTGGGGTGGTACCAATGGAATGGTGAAAAGGAGCCATATTTTGAATCTGTTTTGAACATGGAGCAAGTATGATTTCTGGACTGATTGGATGTGGGGGTGTGAACAAAGGAAAGCAGGCAAAGATGTCTACAAGGTTTTTGGTCTGAGCAATTGGAAAGATAGAATTGCCATTAACTGAAATGGGGGAGGCTATTAGTGGAGTGGTGGTAGGTGGGAAAACTCAAGTTCAATTTTGAGCATGTTAAGTCTATTAGTTGGAAATTAGCAAACACACACACAATAGTAGAGAGATTAGTCCAGTGAACACCCTCACTTCTTCAACAGCTATCATATTGTATCTGTTCTTTTTTCACTCAGGTATTTAAAAACAAATGCTGGGCAACATGTTACCTATGAGTACTTTGGCATATATCTCTAACAGATCAGAACTTCTGTTTTTGTTTTTAACAAAACCACAGTATTTCAACAAGACTTGCCTGGATTTAGACAAATACAATATTGTGGTTTAAATTTTTTTTTTTTAAATGTACACAGTCTTTATTGTGAGTCCTGATATCCAGAAACTAGGCCTACATCCAGGACCCTCAGTACAGCAGCTGGTCATTCAAGCTTCAGGGCTGGGCCATTAAGTGACCAGTCACTCCTGTCCAGTTTTCATATGGCCCAGAGTCATCAGGAGGCAGGAAGTGGCTGTGCCAGCACAGTTGTGGGTGGGTTCTGGGGCTGCACCTGCTCAGCGCACTGCCGGAAGTGGCGCACCTGCTCCACTGTAGCTGCCTCATTCCGCGGCAGACACTCCTTGAAGGCCTCAAAGGGCTCCGCACAGGCTTGGCAGATCTGATGGATAACTGGGTGGTTGGAGGTGCATCGAGCAATGCTCATCTTGAGGTGGTGACAGTCCCGCTGCCAGGGCTTGGTGGCCACACATTATCCATACTGGTCCACCTCCCGGCTATAGTGGCAGGCAGTGTACCTCTAGCGCCCCCTGCACGTTGAGGCAGGTGGCAGGGGAATCAGTCTTGGGGAAGCACCCACCTTGGCTGGTGTCCCAGCATTGTATTTTTTTTATATATATATTTTATTGATTTTTTTTTTTACAGAGAAGAAGGGAAAGGGATAGAGAGTTAGAAACATCGATGAGAGAGATCAATCAACTGCCTCCTGCACACCCCCCAGTGGGGATGTGCCCGCAACCAAGGTACATGCCCTTGACCGGAATCAAACCTGGGACCCTTCAGTCCGCAGGCCGACGCTCCGTCCACTGAGCCAAACCGGTTCGGCCCAGCATTGTATTTTTTAAAAATATATTTTTATTGATTTTTTTTAGAAATAGAGGAAAGGAGAAACATCAATATGAAAGAAACATCGACCAGTTGCCTCCTGTATACACTCAACCAGAGATCGAACCCGCATCCTGGGTATGTGCCCTGATGGGGAATTGAACCAGCAACCTTTTGGTGCACAGGACAACGCTCGACCAACTGAGCCACACCAGCCAGGGCCAGTATTGTATTTTAAAGTCTCAATTTTCCCCCTAAAAGATAACCCAGGAGGAATTACCTTATGAAAGAATTATTTTTTTAAATCCTCACCCAATATTTTCCCATTGATTT
The DNA here is from genome assembly GCF_964212035.1 of Myotis nattereri. NCBI lineage: Eukaryota > Metazoa > Chordata > Mammalia > Chiroptera > Vespertilionidae > Myotis > Myotis nattereri. Next base: position 22,114,956 of record NC_138082.1, read on the forward strand.
TTAGAGAGAGTGGAAGAGAGAGGGAGAGTCAGAGAGAAACATCAATGTGAGAGAAACACATCAATTGGTTGCCTCCTGCCTGAGCCCCAACCAGGGCCTAGAAAAATGAGGACAGGAACCAAGCAACCAAGGTACGTGCCCTTGACCAGAATCGAACCCAGGACACTTTGGTCCTCAGGCCAATGCTCTATCCACTGAGCCAAACTGGGTAGGTGTTTTTTCCCCCAAAGTATTCATTAAATACTAGCTTGAAATATGCTTATTTGGTACATAAACAATATAATATAGAGAAATTAAATATACATATCCAAACTTTTTAGGCTATCGCATAAAACACTAGTCACTTTATGAGGAGGCATAATAAGAAAATATGTTCCTATCCTAAAGGATTAGCATAAAATCTAAAGGATTAGAATTATGAAAACAATTTTGCATTTAGCAATCATTTCACAAAGTGCTGAGAGGATTTGGAGTGAGTGGTCTGAGTAGTGCTTGGAATTCAGAGAATGTCTGGGAGGTTTGAGGATTTGTGCCTGTGTTTGGCTTTTCGTGTTTATGAATGTATATATATGTGTTTTACCTTTCTTGGGGGGACAGGGAGCTTAAAGTTTTCAAACATACACAAGTACAGAGAATAGCAAACACCCCCATACCTTGATCCCATAGATTCAGCTGTTATCAGCGTTTTGCCACACTGGTTCTATCAATTCCTTTTTCAAGTTTGTCATTGCTATAGTTTAAAAAAACTATTTGAAATAATTTTAAATTTAAAGAAAAGTTGTAAGAATAGTACAAATAACTCCCATACCTCCTTCACCCAGATTCATTAACATTTTACCACAATTTTATATTTTTCTGAACCACTTAGAAGTTGTAAATATTATGCCCTTTCTTAAGATCAAGTATATTCACTTATATAACCACAGTATAATGAACAAAATCAGGAAATGTAAAATTGTTATACTACTATTCACTAATCTATAGCTCATGTTTGAATATTGCCAATCATTCCAATAATGTTCGTTATATGTTTTTTTCCTGGTCCAGAAAAGATCATGATTTGTGTTTGGTTGTGGTGTGTCTTTAGCCTCTAATCTAGAACCAGTCCTCATCCTTTCTTTGTCTTTTATTTGATTCTGGTTTAAATTTTGGTCAGAAAACACTACATAGTGATGATGTGTCCTTAGTACATGTAATCAGGAAGCTGATGATGTTGATTTTTTCCATTGTTCACTTGGCTATGGTAGGCTAAGCAAATTTCTGTTGCTATAGCTTTTTAAAAATATATTTTATATTTTAGAAAATAGGTTACAGAAAAATTGAGCAGATAGGAGTAGGACAGAGTTCGCATATTAAACTCATCCTATACACAATTTCCCCTATATTAACATCTTACATTATCATGATACATTTGTTACAGTGAACCAAAATCTATATATCATTAACTAAAACCCATATGTATTTAGATTTCTTTAGTTTTTATCTAATATTCCTTTTCTGTCCCAGTTACAGTTGTCTCCTTGGGTTCCTCTGTCTATATCAGTTTCTCAGAAGTTTCTCTTTTTTTGTTGTTGTTAAACCACACCCAAGGATATTTTTACATTGATTTTTAGAGTGTGGAAGGGAAAAGGGAGGGAGTGTGAGAGAGAGTGAGAGAAAGAAGCAGAAACATTGATGTAAGAGAAACATCACTTGGCTGCCTCCTATACACGCCTGGACTGGGGAACCTAAAACCGAGGTATGTGCCCTGACTGGAAATCAAACCCACAACCTTTTGGTATACAGGGTGATGGTCTAATGAAGCCACTGGGCCAGGGCTCTTGTGTTTGTTTCTCTTTATTTCCTATAACCTGGAAATTGGAGCCAAAAGCTCGATTAGATTCAAATTCATTGTTTAATTCCTTCACAGAAATACACTACCTAAATATTACTCTGTAGTTCAAATTGCATCACATCAGATGACATAATTTATAGCTGTCCCACCTTTCAGCATCTAAGATTGATTAAAATATACAGGTGATGGCAGACATCTTCCAGTGTAAAGTTCCATTAATTTTCTAATGATTTTAGCATCCATCAATGACTGTTGCTTAAATCAATTATTTATTAAGCATTCTTGCTCTGGTCCAGATTGTTTTCATTAGGTTAGTTTAATCTTTTATCGTCCTCCCCTGTTTTTCCTGGAGCAGACTGTTTAGAAAAGATTTCACAGTCCAGCTCTGTTTAGATCTCCAAATCCCGGAGGTCTAGGGACCTTTGAGACCGAGGGGGCATGATCTGTCTTGTTGAGGAGGTGAATTAAGGTAGTGTTTCCTACAGTTCACACTTGAAGCCCATAAAGCAGGTGGCTGTAGTTGTAACTGTGGGTGGGTTGCGGTTAAGGGAAGTTCGGTTCGAGGAAAACAGTGGATCTGGCAGTCTCTCCTTTCCTGGGGTCAAAGTCAAATACGTTTACTTGAAAGACCTACTAAGAATATTCTTTAATAAAGCCTTCGCTCTTTTATTTTAGAAGGGCGAATTAAAGCACAGCCAATGAAAGGGTCCGTACAGGTTAGGTAAAATCAGGGCAGGGAGAATCCTGGGGGAAGGCTTTCAGGGATTTAATCTCGGAACTACACCTCCCAGAATCCCGCTCTCCGGGTCCCACCGCCCAGAAGCGACTGCGCGTGCGCGAGGCCGGTGAAGCCCTGCCCTCGCCGGCCCCACTACCCCCGAGATTCGCGCGCTTGCCTCCCTGCGGCCGGGATCGCCCCACCCAGGCCCTCGGTCTGTCCACTGGGGGCGCGCGCAGTGCGTGGCAGGCGGTAGCGGCGCTGGCGGCTGAGAACGCGGGTCGTGCGGCGGAGCGTGGTTGCTAGGGGCGCCTGAGCCCTCCTGCCTGTCCCGCAGGCCAAAGGAGGAAGCCGCGCGGAGCCGGCGCCGAGTCGGGCGAAGCGGGTCCACTAGGTGAGTGTGGCTGCGGAGCCGGAGGAACGACCCTCCGCCGGCCCTCCTCTGCCCCGGTCCCTTCACGCAGGTCCCCGGCCCCCCGGCCGCTTCCGCTCCTGCCCGCCACCTCTCCATCCCCTGGGCGGCCGGGGGCCTCGGCCTTCACCGGCCAGGACTTCGCGCCTTGCCGGAACCCGCCTCCCCCTTCGCCGCGCCCGGGAGTTTAGCGGGCCCCGCCTCTGGGTACCGAACCCCGCAGCGACCCTCAGCCTAGGCCCCTGGCCGCCTCTTCCCGCCGCTCTGCGGTTTGAATTCTCCCTTGGATGTGAGCCCACGCTCCTCAAGGCTGAATTTAACACGGATCCCACCTTTTTACTTCCCCACCTTCAGTGCCTATAGAAAAAGACGCTCCTAAACTGTAGAGATTCAAACAGATTCTGAGGTCCTGTGGAAGCTAACTCTTCATTTATCCAACCCTTCATTTAATCATTCAACAATTTAAAAGAAAAATCAGTAACTATTTAATGAGCCAGGTCACCATGGAAAGCGCTGGGAGGATACGGTGGTCTACGAGACAGGTGTGTTCACGGAGTTTGTAGTCTAGGGAGGTTTTAATCAATTAAACAAGCATTTGCCATACTGTGTGGAGTGTGCTCCGGTAGAGCATTAGACTCATTTGGAACAGCATTATTCCCATTCCCTGGTCTTCACAGTCCTATTCTGGATTCAAGAAATGTTTTCATCCTTCCTTTATGGAGTCATCCCTCAGATAATCAGCGGTCGCCAACCTTTCGGACCTCACCGACCACCGGTTGGCGACCGCTGCCGGAGGTCCATCTTTCTTACAGCACCTGTTGATTTAGCTAATGGACAAGCTGCCCCTCCTTCTAATACTTTTCTTCATCGACACCCGCCTGGTCACTAAAATCAGAAAATTAGGATCATTCCAGGCTGCTCCTTGTCTCATTCTCCCTATGTCTACTCGGCCACCAGGTTTTGTCACTCTGGAGACCAGACTAGAGATGAGGGACTTACCGTGGTTGCAGTGGGAATGGAAAAGGTTTAGAGAGAAGTTAAAGACGTTTTCTCATTGGCTCCCTGCTTCCCTGCTAAAATTCTTCATATTCAACCCATGCACTGACACTATGGTATTCCCAAACACAAATCTGATGCTATTTTCCTGTTAATTACCTGTGATTTTCCTGCAACACACTCTTCAAATGGTTTTATTCATATATTCCCAAAAGAATTTTAAAAACCATGTAATTTCTTGCACATCTTAAAATGGAATTCAAAAATTTTTCATCACAAGTTTAAACAAGTTTCTTCTTTGTTAAGAGGAAGTAAAGCCCGGCTGGTGTGGCTCAGTGGTTGAGTGTTGACCTATGAAGCAGGAGAAGGTTATGGTTTGATTCCTGGTCAGGGCAGGGCCCATGCCCTGGTTTCTGGCTCGGTCTCCAGTAGGGGACATGCTGGAGGCAGCTGATCAATGATTCTCTCTCATCATTGATGTTTCTATTTCTCCCTCTTCCTTCCTCTCTGAAATAAAATTAAAATTATAATTTTAATATAACTTTTAAAATTATATTAAAAAACAAAAAAACCCCCATTACATTATTTTTTTAAAAAGGAAGTAGAAAATATAAATGTTTTATAAAAAGAACTAAATTTAGGGTTAACTGTAATTGGCAAAAACATGTCATGACTTGAGTTTTAACCAGTTTATTTAACTTAGTTTTGAGAAGAAAGATAAAGGAGTTACACTTTGGACATGCTGAGTTGAGGTCCCTGCAGCACATCCACATAGAAAGGCCCAGGAGACCAGTCTGTAGGTTTGGAGCTCATGACAGAGGTCTGGGTGATGGTAGAAAGTTAAGAATGGAAGAGGTGGTTGTAGTCATGGGATGGAACTGGTTGCTGTGGGAATGTTTGTGATAATAATTGCAACTGCCATTTATTAAGTGCACTTACTGTGTTCCAGGCAAAGTGAGAAGACGGAGCTCAGAGGAACACCAAGGAAGCAGAGAATTTATAGCCAATTAAAAAATGAGTATGTAAATGAAGTCACTTGCTGAAAACTATCTAGATGCAGCCTTAACTTCAGGATCTATCTGATACTCGTGATCTTGAGTTTAGCTTTCCCACTAGATTCCTTTATGACCTTGGAATGTTCTGATTGAAGGTTCCCTGGATTTTAGCATAGGATCAGATGCTTAATCTGTCAGTGAAGTATAGAGAAAAAAAATTCTCTTTTGGCAGAACTGGGAAGCCAGACTTGGCATTTTGAAACAAATACTGAGAGTACTAATTTCTTTTAGGCCCTGAAATACAAAGGACCTTAGGTGCCCTCCTGGATATATCGTGGGCAGATAGTGGTATTCTTGACCAGAGGTGCCCAGATTTTTGGTCTCAGGACTCCTTAATGCACTTTAAGCTCTTTGAGGTCTTAAATATATATATTTTAGTGTGGGATATATATCTTGACATTTACCATATTAGAAGTAGAAATATTAACTCTTTAGAAATAAGTCCATTACAGGTTAATATAAATAGCATTTTTTAAATTAAAAAAGCTGTTGTTTCGAAAGATTAGTGAGAAGTATGGCATTGTTTTTACATATATCTTTTTAGAAGACAGTTGGATTTTCATATCTTTCTGCATTCATTTGGTTGGGATGTGTTGTTTGGTTGAATTATGAAGAAAATTCATCCTCACAAGATGTTTAGTTGGAAAAAGGAGTATTTCTATAGCCTTTTCTGATAATTGTGGGTATTCTTCTTTGGTACAGTCACAAAAGTTAACGAAAGGGTGGTTTGTGAAGGTTAGTTGCAATGTAGAATCTGAAATGATACTAGTGAACTTTTCATACTTTGTTACAGCAAAATCCATTGGTCTATTTCACTTTGACCAGATCTTTACCCAGGCACGATTCTGTAACATTGTATCATAGGTATTTGGAAAATACTTATTGAGTTATGCAGATCTTCCAAATGTTGTCACATTTTACTATACAGCTTTAAAAAGTCATATCACATGGTCACCACACTCATTAGGAAAATGGTTACATATTGGGAAGCTGTCAAGCTCATGGTGGCAGGTACAAGTTTGCCAAAATTCTAATTTTCTCTTGGAAGCTTAAATTTTATTATTGGCAACAAATACTGTCAGTTGTTTTCCTTGACATGACAGACTATGTTTTGTTCTCTCCCCCAGAAAATGTCTGCCAAATACCAAAGTCTGACTAACCCATCACGTATGTGTCATTCATTCTTTCAAATAAACAGGGTTCCACGGGAGGTTTTTGCAGTCAGATGTTTGCTGAGACAACCATCCTCTCCTGTCTGCACATAAGTGTTTTATATGTGCTTCTCATTTTGTCACACAGAATATTAAAAAGGCATACGTGAGGTTGAGACTTAATTTTTACTGTGTCATCAAGGACAGTCGTAGGTAAAGCTGGCAGTTACTCACTCACAGTATGGTGATGAAGTATGTGGTGGTAAAGGACCCAACTTGGTGCCATTGTCTCAATTCCTGCTCAGACACCAGTGTTTTGACCCACCATTGCTTTTGCATCATCAGTGGAAAGACCAGCACAGTAAAAAAAGACAAACCACACTTAAGTTTTGTTATGAATATAGTTCCACTTAGCAGAACGCCTGAGAGGATCTAGGGGTTCCCTCAGATTCTATGGACCATACTTTGAGGACCACTGCTCTAGAGCTTACCTCAGGAGGAGGAAAAGAGGGTACTTTCTGAAGCTGATAAAGGTCAAGGCTTCAGGGGAGCATGTCTTCTAATTATGTTATTCATTCAACTGTTTCTGTTTTTGTTTTGTTTGTTTTTTTACTTTTCAGTAATTTGTAGATTTACCTCCTTTAGCTCTAGCTGCTGTGAGCTGTATTTTCCCCTCAGGTGTTTTTTTGTTTGTTTTGTTTTTGAGAAAGAGAGAAAGATAGAAACAGATTTGTTCCACCCGTTCATGAACTCATTGGTTGATTCTTGTATGTGCTCTGACGGGTGATTGAGCCCACAGCCTTGGCATATCGGGACAACACTCTAACCAACTGAGCTGCCTGGCCAGGGCCTTGACCTCAGTTTTGCCAACTCCTTTTGCAGTGCTCAACTGTGTTCTGCAGAGCTACCTATCTCAACTTATGGTACTGATTTTCCCTTCTCATTAGGGCTGGGATGGTCGCCTTCCTTTAAAAAGTTCGTTGCTAAAAATAATAATAATAATAATAATAACAATTTCATTGTTCCTCCAACTTTCTTTAGGGAGACATAGCTTGGGATTTATCTCATAAGATAAAATGAGTCTGGTTCCTGTACTCCTCCCCATTCTATCTGGTTCTGCATAAGTCAGTTCTATCTTGTAGCACAACTACTGAGCAATTAAAGTAATCTCATCAGAGATCTTTTGAATTGTAGACTCGGAACCATTTCTAATGTCCTGAGTTCCCCTATTGACCGAGGAAACACTTAGATGGAGGAGAAAAAGGAAACTGCAGATCCCAAGAGTCACACACCCTCCTGTAATAGAGGAGAGTGATTCAATCAGTGGCTAATGAATAATTGCTTTCTGTAGAAATAGATACCTTGTCCAAGTTGGTCTGGACCTGGTCCCTGGAGACTTGGTGATTTGAGACAGCAACCATAGATTTTCAAGCCTAGGCTGCTCATCATTCTCTCTTACTTAAGGAGAAACTTTGAGGCAGAATTACCCCACAAAGAGTGGAAGGCAGAAAGAGATAGGCAGTTTCTGAATGCTGTATAAAGATGACAAAGCAGGATGTTGAGATTCCTGAGACTGGATACTTTAGAGGGGGAGAGGCTGAAGCCAAGGAAGTCTGTCAGGATTCTACTGTAACAGTCCTGCACTTGGTGAAGGGCTGAGAGGTTAGGGATTGAGCTGAGCCAACCATGCAAATACAAAGAAAGAGATGTTTGAGGCCATTTTATTCACTTTAGAATGCTCTGTAGTTCTTTACCCTCCTTTCTTGTCCCTTTATTCAAACTTTTAACAGCTTTGTGGAAGTATAATTGACATGGAGCATATCCATCATTCTCAAGTGAATTGTTTTTTTAACTTTGTTTTAGGGAGTCTTAGTACCTCCATGAAGTTGGGAGAGGAGAGTTGGGCAGCATTACTGAGGAGGAAGCCAATCTAAGGCAGTGATCTTTCCCTTCTAGCAGATTAGTTCTGCATTTGTCTGTTAGAGATACAAAGGGCTTCCCTTAAAAACCTTCATGGAGTTTACGAGGCATATCTATATATATGAAAAGAGAACAGTGGTGAAAGATAGTCTTTGCAAAGTGTCAAATTAGAGGAATCAAGACACAGATATTCATGGAGAGAGAGGGGCTTGAGCTGGGCCTGTAAAAAACGGTAAGATTCAAAAGGAAGAGGCTTATAAAGGCTTGCAGACAGCTTTGAAAGGTTTATTCTAGGAGTTGAGTGTTAAGACCAGCAGAGGGAGGATGGAGTTAAAAGGGCAGTCCCTAGAGATACAGATTTCAGTTCAGTCTGTATGCTCTTGTAATAGTCCAGGTCGTGGGTGGTGGTGGAAATGAAAGGGGAAGCATATTATGAAGAAAGAATCTCATAAGTTTTGTGTCTGGTTTGGCAGAGGAAGAAGTCAGAAGTGACTTAAGTTGTCCTTTAAGGAGACTGAGATAAAGAAGGTTCCACTGAAAGAAATTAGATAAGTCAAGGGTACAGAGCTAATTTGACAAGCTGGATTGAAATGGTTGGACATGGACATGGAGAAGGTAGAGCAGATAGCTGGTGATGAGAACATGAAGCTTAAGAGAGGTCAGGTATGAAAAGTGACTATTTTCCTGAAGATAATAGTTAAAATTGTGGGAGCAGATTGGTTTGATGTGAAAGGATAAAAGAGAGACACTGGAAAATTTTGGAGGAGGCCTCAGCAGGAGGAATAGGTATTGAAGGTGCTGGGGGTGGCTGTGGCAGAGTTTTAAGCAGTGAATAAAGTAGCAACAAGGAGATATGGTAAGAGAGGAGCCACATACCTGTTTAATCTGAAGAGTTCCATCTTGTGGCTTTGTCATACCTATTGTAGACACATTTTTTTATTCAGCAAATATTTAAGGAACCCTGATTACATTTTCAGGGCTGGGCATATGCTGTGTGAACAAGGTCCCAGTTCTCATAGAGCGTTCATTGTGAAAGAGAAGAAGACAAATAGCAAAGGAATGTTTAAATAAAGTTTTCATTTTAAAATATAATTAATAAGGTCTTAGATAATGGAAAAATGAAACATGAGGACAAGGTCATGTGATAGGGAATAATTAGGGGTGTAGTAGAGGAAACAACAAAGACGCTAGGAACTTGCCTGGTGAGGGGGAAAGTGGCTGATGAGGTCAGAGGGAGAGTCAGGGGTCAGATTACATAGGCCTTGGAGCCATCCAATGGCTTTAAGCTACTTTTTATCAAGAGCACCATGGCCACTGTCTGGAGAATCCTATCCTATATAATAAAAGCCTAGTATGCAAATTGTCCCCTCTACTGGGAGTTTGACCGCTTGCTATGACGTGTGCTGACCACCAGGGGACAGCGCAGAACATGGCGCTGGCAGTGGGTGGCAGTGGAGGCACTGCCAGCCCTGATGGGCCCCGACGAGAGTGGGACTGCGGCGGGATGGTGGAGCAGGTGAACAGGAAGCGCCAATCCAAGGCGGGTGTGAATGGGACCCGATCGCCTCCCTGATCGCCCTGCAGATGGCAACCAGTGGCGGTGGCAGGGGGTGGGGCTGCTGCCCAGCTCCCAGGCGCTGAGGGAGCCAGGCAGGGGCCCGATGACTCAGGCAGAGGGGGCGCGCAGGGGCCTGGGTGCTGCCCAGGGCCCAGAGGTCAGCTGAGACCTGCTTTTCTACTCCAGACGCTTGTGCTTCGATCGCTGGCCAGGCCTAGGGACCGCACCCGTGCACAAATTTCATGCACCGGGCCTCTTGTAGATTGTAAGAAGTGGTAAGAATAGAAGTAGGGAAACCAGCAGATGAGAGATTATAGTAATTTGGACTAAAGTAATAGCTGGAAATGAAGAAGAATAGATGGATTCAAGGACATATATTTGAAGCTGGAAGGACTTGATTGAATGAGTGGAAGTGAAGATCTCCTGAGATTAGGGTGAAGTCATTACCACAGGGCATGTTGGGAGTTTCTGTGTTGCATAAACACCTGTCTTAGGGACTTAAGTCGTTCTGCCTGGATATATATTTTTTGTATTGAAGTCTTCTTTGTGCAATTACAGCTTATTTCCTTGTCTCTGACTCCAAAAGATTAATTGACTCTAAAAGGTTATGTGTGGAATACGATTGATCATTCCTGTTTTTTTAAGTCCTCCACCCACTTCCCTTAACATGACTTTTTACTAAAATCTGACATTCCCATCTAATTTAAAGAAGATTAAAAGATAATGTGTTCCTTCCTTGAATAACAGCAGTCATAGAGAACGCTGAGCTTCCCACACTGTCCCTTTGTTTTCTTGACTCTAGCCCTAAAGTCCTTATTTTAGCATCTAGGTTCCTGTTTTTCAGGTTGGTGCTGACAGCAGCTGCTCTCTCAGTTGAGGGCAAGATAGGACTTGTGTTTTATTGGGTAGTGAGGTTTTCACATAGAATCAGGTTTAAACAGCATTTCTTTTCTAAAAATCGGAGACTCCCCCCACACTGTGTGTTGATGGGCCCCAGAGAAAGTGCTATTAAACTTCATCTGCCAGGTGTAGTGTGTGCCTTCTTCCTTAAACTCCCCTTAAGCCATAGTTTACAAATTCACTGGCAGATTAGAGTGGAGTGTGCTGGGTGGCTACTTCATCCTAAAGTGGCTGCCTCTAGTGGCTACATTGAAAAGACTTGTGTTTTGGTGAAGCTTTTCACCAGGCATATGACCTCAGTTCAGGTGGATCGCCCAGGCAGGCCTGCTTCAGGTAATAGGACGAGGAGTGAGTTTTATTATATTGGCTTGAGTCATTCAGTGATAAAATCCATTCTTGCCAGTCTAATTTCAAAGAAAATTTGAAGTAGATTTTTCTTTTAATTAACTTCTTTTATTTTGAAATTATTTCAGTCCTGCAAAAAGTTGTAAATAGTACCAAAAAATCTCTTTACTTTTACCCAGAGTTATCAAATGTTAATATTTTCCACACTCACTTTATTATTCACTCTTATGTGAACTGTGAACTTTTTTTTTAATGTTTGAAAGTAATTTCCAGACATGATGCCCCTTTACATCAGAATTTCCTAGACAGTTCCTAAATATTTCCTAAAACAATGATATTCTCTTACATTGCCACAGTATGTATGATGACCAAAATCAGGAAATTAACATCGGTGTAATACCATCTACTTATATAAAAACCCTGGGTGTAACATCACAGCCAGAAGTGCGACCAACCGGAAGGAAGTCAGTCCTGCAGGGGTCATCTTGGAAATGGCTGCTCCCTCTCCCAGCTGTTTGCGGGAGGGCAAGGTTTCAGGCAGGAACCCCGCCCTCAGGGCGAGGTTTCAGGCAGGAACCCACCCTCTGAGCGGAGCATGGAAGTACTGAGTCTTGGGTTGCCTTGCCAAGGGCTGCGCCCTCCCTGAGCTGTTTCCCGCGAGGCCTGAGGGAAGAACTCACCCTCGGAGCGCCAGGAGCGCCCAGCAGCAGTCAGTCCTGGGTTGCTGAGGCGGAGGCCACAGTGTGGTATAACTCTGGGTCTGGCCCAATGGGGCGTGGCCAGCCTTCAAACCAGACCCTGACAGGAGGGAGGAGGGAGTCCCATTCCTCACGGAATCCACAGGTGGCCAGCTTGCTGTCAGGGGCCTGCCAACTAGGAATCCTATTCGCCTGCATACCTGTATAAAGTTTTAATACATTATATTAGAGGTCGTGGTGGTACTGTTTTACCCACAGCGTCTACAGGAATTGCTGCAAATTTACTTCTCGGTGGAAGGACCTTTCATTCCCAATATAAATTACCGATTCCATTAAATGAAACTTCAATTTCTAGATTCCATATAAACAGTGAAGTTGCTAGAACTATTAAAAAGGCCCAACTTCTCATTATTGATGAATGCACCATGGCATCTAGTCATGCTATAAACGCCATAGACAGATTACTAAGAGAAATTATGAGTCTGAATGTTGTATTTTCGACAATGTCTCAGTATTGTACCGCATGCTATGTGATCGGCCATAGTACAAATGAGTTTAAAGTACCGCAATGCTTGGGGATGTTTCAGAAAGTTGTCTCTTACAACAAATATGAGATCAGTGGATTCTGCTTATAGTGGATGGTTAGTAAAACTTGGAGATGGCAAACTTGATATCAGTTTTCATTTAGGAATGGATATTATTGAAATCCCCTGTGAAATGATTTGTAATGGATCTATTATTGAAGTTACCTTTGGATATACTATATCTATAGATAATATTAAAATATATCTAAACGTGCAATTCTTTGTCCAAAAAATGAGCATGTTCAAAAATTAAATGAAGAAATTTTAGATATACTCAATGGAGATTTTCACACATATTTGAGTGATGATTCCATTAATTCCACAGATGATGCTGAAAAGGAAAATTTTCCCATCAAATTTCTTAATAGTATTACTCCTTCATGAATGCCGTGTCATAAATTAAAATTGAAAGTGGGTGCAATCATCATGCTATTGAGAAATCTCATTAGTAAATGGGGTCTTTGTAATGGTACCAGATTTATTATCAAGAGATTACAACCTAACATTATTGAAGCTGAAGTATTAACAGGATCTGCAGAGGGAGAGGTTGTTCTGATTACAAGAATTAATTTGTCCCCATCTGACACTGGCCCCCCATTTAAATTGATTTGACGACGGTTTCCATGATGCCAGCATTTGTGATGACTATTAATAAATCACAAAGACAAACTCTAGACAGGTAGGCATATTCCTACCTGAACCCATTTTCGCACATGGTCAGTTATATCTTGCTTTCTCCCAAGTTTGAAGAGCATGTGACGTTACAGTTAAAGTTCTAAATACTTCATCACAAGGGAAATTAGTCAAGCACTCTGAAAGTGTTTTTACTCTTAATGTGGTATACAGGGAGATATTAGAATAAATTTAATCACTTTATCAGTCATTGGTTTGCATCACTGTTGTTTTTCATATTATGTTTTTATCGTTTTTATATCATGCCTCTGTTGTTATGTCCTTTTGTTACTGTTTATTAATAAACATATATTATTTTCATATAAATTTTACTAATTTCCTTTCATCTCTCACACTTCTATTATAGAGAAAGGGCAAATATTAAAATATCTCCACTAATTAATTCCCTTTTTAAAAAGAAATATATTTTATTGATTTTTTACAGAGAGGAAGAGAGAGAGAGAGAGTTAGAAACATCGATGAGAGAGAAACATCAATCAGCTGCCTCCTGCACACTCCCTACTGGGGATGTGCCCGCAGACAAGGTACATGCCCTTGACTGGAATCAAACCTGGGACCCTTGAGTCCGCAGGCTGATGCTCTATCCACTGAGCCAAACCAGTTAGGGCAATTAATTCCCTTTTAATGTGCGCAAATTTCGTGTACCGGGCTACTAATCCTATATAAGAAAACCCTAATATGCAAATTGGCCAAATGGCAGAACGGCCAGCAGAACAACTGGTCGCTATGATGCACACTGACCACCAGGGGACAGATGTTCAATCCAGGAGCTGCCCCTTGGTGGTTAGTGCGCTCCCACAGGGGGAGTGCTGCTCAGCCAGAAGCTGGGCTCATGGCTGGGGAGCGCAGTGGCGGTGGCGGGAGCCTCTCCTGCCTCTGTGGCAACACTAAGGAACAGTGAGCCAAGCAATAAGGAGCAGCAAGCAGGCGGGTGGTAAGGAGCTAGGGGTACTGGACTGCGAGAGGGCACAGGCCGGGCTGAGGGACCCCTCCCCCCCCCCCTGCAAGAAATTTGTGCACTGGGCCTCTAGTCTATATATATAAAAGGCTAAGTGACCTTCTGACTGTCTGGTAGGTATGATGCACACTGACCACCAGGGGGAAGCTGCTCAATGCAGGAGCTGCCAAGCTGTGGTCACTTGGCAGCGGCGGTTCTTGGGTGACGCACCCCAGAACCAGAGAGGAGGGAGCCCAAATCTGGGGTGCATCACCCGAAAACCACCCTCTCGCAATCTGAGACCCCTCCGGGGAAACCACTCAGGTAAAGTTGTGAATGTTGAGACAGAAAGATGTTTTTTTGGAGAGAGGATAGCACTCTCTGAGTAAGCATGTGAGCAGATTCTCAATGGCAGAGACTTAGAGTCCCAGCCCTTGGGACTTCATCAATTCCAAACCTGTAGCCAGGTTTGATCACATGAGGGCAGCAGGAAGATCACTGAAAACACGTTAGGAATCTAGTGTTCTTCTCTCATGGCCCTAAATGACAAGCAAGACTGACCACCCAAGAAATACTGAAGAGGGACTCTTGTTTACCCAAGGACCACTGTAGCATTGTACTTGTCTTCCTGGGATTATAACATTCCCAACTGTTTCTCTCCCCTTCAGGCTGACAGACTTCAAGGATGCAGCTATTACTGGAGATGTGTGGCACCTTACCTGAGCCAGGCCATGAGGCCATGTTGCCATGATGTGGGCCCCTCATGGCCTCAGCAGGAACTGAATACTACAGTATTGGTCAGGGAAATAGCTTCACGCAGAGGGGTCCCTCTGGCAAAGTATCTGCCCCACCATCTGAGAAACCCTCTGAGGGCAAAGTCTGGTCTTCAGGTTCATCAGCAGGCGAAGTCAGTCTGGAAGCTGGAGAAGCACGTAGGCACCCTTTCAGCAGGATTGGACCTACACCTCTTGGGTTTCCCAAACGAGCCAGCGTATTTCTTTTGTCCCAGCACTTCATGTAGCTCTGGGACCACAGCTGCCCTTGCAGGCCACCGCAACACCTGTTACCTGCCTTCTGTCCCGGACTTGTTCAGCAGTACCCTGCTGTACCGCCGCTTCAACCATAGGCACAAAACATATCAGCAGCTGGAGTCTTTCTGCTTACGTTCAAGCCCATCAGACAAAAGACCTTTTTCTGTCCCTCAAACGAGCCTCCTTGACAGACTCACTGCCAATCAGGCCACTTCTTCCACGGTCTCCCCCATGGCCCAGCCTGTGGCATCCTCATCCATAGATCCATACCTCACACTGGGAGCAGCTGGGGAAAACCCTTCAGGGAAGAGGCTGGCTTCTGCCATCTCAGGGAAGATCCCATCTCCACTCTCCTCCCCTTCACCCTTCTATAAGCCCATGCTAAATAACTCCACGCGGCCAAGTAGCACTAAAGTGCCTTTATCACTGGCCACAGAGGGCCTGAAGCCATTATCCTCACCCAAGATCCAACTTGTGTCCTGGCATCATTCAGGGGGCACTGGAGACTGTGCATTCCAGCCTATTGAACACAAGGTACCCAAGAGCAATGGCATTGTACATGATGCCCTTGCCCATAGCACCCTGTCTACTCCTAGCTCCTTAGACACTTCTACCACCAGTGTTGCCTCCCCCCAGTACAACCACAGTAACTTAGTCATGAGGATAAAGCCACATCCCTGTGGCCTGAATGGCGACCCTGTTTCCCAGGCTTTGACCAAGGAGGCTCGGTTCACTGAGGCTGTGAGGCAGTTGACTGCAAGAGGCTTTGAGAAGCCGAGGCAAGGCTCCCAGTTTGAACAGTCTTGTTTTGTGAACCCGAGTTTGCAATGGGATCTCCTCAACAGGAATAGGCAGTGGAAACCTCCTGTGGTAGGCCAGCAGTTCCCCCAGGAGGGTGCCCCAGCAGACAATAGGATCCTCCCTGGAGCCTCAGACACCTTGGAGTTGGACAATACAGTCTTTTGTACCAAACGCATCAGCATTCACCTCATTGCCTCACACACCAGTGGGCTCAGCCATAGCCCTGTCTGTGGGTCTGCGGTCGACTCCCCACCACCCGGAGAAGACAAGACACCAGTGCTGCCTTCTCCCACTCAGCCCTGTGACCTAGCAGATGTGGCCACCCACCTCTCTTCCATCCATTTGGACCAGCTTGGGAAGGAGGAGCCTATAGAAGCCAGGGAGCTGGACTCACCTGCTAAGGATATTGGGTAAGTTGGAGGGATTTTGGTTCATTTAGAGCAGTAGAATATATATATGCAAATTCGCTGACACTGGCCCTGTGTCTCTGAAGGTTGGTTTTATTTTTTAGCTGCCCTAGAGTTACGGTTTTCACTTTAGGGCAAAGGTCCGCAAGCTTCAGCTTGCAAGCGAAATCCTGCACACTGTCTGCTTTTGTAAAGTTTTATTGAAATGCAGCCTCGATCATTCATTTACTACTGTATATGGCTGCTTTCCTGTTGCTATGGTAGGGTTGAGTAGTTGTGACAGACTGACTGGCTCACAAAACTGAAAATATTTACTGTCTGGTCCTTTAGAGGAAGAGTTTGCTGACTCCTGCTTTAGGTTATAACCAGGGAGAAATAAAAATTCCAAACACATGAGTTGGGGCCTGTGACTTTTCTATTTAATTCCAAACCAGATCAGGTTCTCAATCATTCTTGGAATGACAGCCATTTCAGAGTTAGGGCATACATGTACTTGGTTTCTTCTCTTAGCTCCTTGTTACTAATTTGATTCACCAAGGTTTTCCTTGTTCTAAGTTTCCAGAGAGCGGTCTAGGGACTTTGAAGTCAATGACCAGACATTCATTGGCAGTGGTTTGAATGCAGAATTTTGGACTTACATGCTTGGAGGGACTTCAAAGAAGATGGAAGACAGTGCCTCTCTGCAGAATAGGGGGTGTAGGGTTGAGGAACTATGGCTAGAACTAAGCTCTGAGAGCAAGGGAAATAAACTGTGAGATTCGGGCAAGAGATAGTAGATTGGTGACCAGGGTAGAGACAAACACTGGAAGATGATGAAGGAATGAGCATCTTAACTGTGACCTCTGTTATGGAATTGGCTGGGCTGGGGCTTTGGTTCTTTCTTATAGTTCAGCTACTGACCTCCAGCCAGACCAGGTTGAGGCTGACGATCTAGAAGAAGAGCTGGTAGATGGTTTGGAAGACTGCTGCAGCAATGATGGAAATGAAGAGGAGGAGGGTGAGTAGGGGACCCTCTCACCTCCAACTAGGGATTGGTTATTGCCGCTAGGGAAGGAGGCTAACAATTGTGTACCAGGTCTTTGACCCACTTTGTTACCTGCATTACTCATTCGCCTTGGGGGTCCAAGGGTGGTGGGTAGTGGCTTTTGAGGGACTTTGTTCTCTAGTCCTCCTGTCCCACCAGTCTTGCCTCTCCCTGCTGCTGTTGAGCTCAAGAAAGGCAGTACAAGGCAGCAGAGTCGTGCTGGTGACTCTGCAAGAAGGCTGAGCCAGGCTGTCTAAGGAAGAGCTGTCCAGGCTTGGTGAGTTTGTGTAGCAGCCTTTCCCATTCAGAACTTCTCTGCTTCCCCCCGCCAGGAGGCTCAGAGTGCTCCTCATTCCGTGCTGTCTCTTCCAGCGAGTCGATAGCAGTGATCTCTCGGTGAGTGTTGGTTGTATAGATCATTGATAGATGATCATTTTCTGTCTCTTTAGGAGAGGCTAAGTCCAGTACTCTTGAGAGGCAGTTAACAAAAAATTTCTGTCTTTTTATTATTAAACTTTTAAAAACTTTTATAGATTCTCATGCAGTTGTAATATATAATATATAGAGATCCCCAAAATTACTCAGTTTCCCCCTATAGTAACATTTTGCAAAGATATGGTATATTGTTGTATAACCAAGATACTAACATTAGTCAAGATACATTCCCATCACTGCAAGGACCCCTGTTACTGTTCTGAGAGCCACACCTCCTTCCCTCCTACTCCCAACCCCTCTTTAACCCTTGGCAACCACTGATTTGTTCTATAATATTGACATTTCAAGAATGTTATACAAATGGAATGATGTAGCTATTTGGGATTGGCTTTTTTTACTCAGCATATTCTCTGCACATTCACCCTGAATGTTACACATATCAATAGTTCATTCCTTTTTATTACTGAGTAGTATCCATGGTATGCATGTGCCATAGTATGTTTAACCACTTACCTGTTGAAGGCTATGTGGGTTGTTTCCAGTTTGGGGCTATTACGAATAAACCATCACATATATGTTTTTGCATGAATGTAGGTCTTTATCTCTCTGAGATAAATACCCAGTAGTGCAATTCTGGGTCATCTGGTAATTGCATGTATGTGTGTGTGTGTATATGCATATATATATATATATTTTTAATGAGTCTCAAACATCGTTTTTTTTACTTTTGTTTTATTGCTTAAAGTATTACAAAGAGTATTACATATGTCTCCTTCCCCCCCGCCCCCGCCCCTCTTGACATTCCCCCGGCCTCCCTTACCCCCCAGTGTCTTATGTCCATTGATTATGCTAATATGCACGCATACAAGTCCTTTGGTTGATCTCTTACCCCCCACTCCCGTCCCCCAACCCTCGCCAGCCTTCCCGCCGTAGTTTGACAGTCTGTTCGATGCTCCTCTGCCTCTGTATCTATTTTTGTTCATCAGTTTATAATGGTCTTTATTACCCATAAATGAGTGAGATCATGTGGTATTTTTCTTTCATTGACTGGCTTATTTCACTTAGCATAATGCTCTCCAGTTTCATCCATGCTGTTGCAAATGGTAAGAATTCCTTCTTTTTTACAGCAGCATAGTATTCCATCGTGTAGATGTATCATAGTTTTCTAATCCATTCATTTGCTAATGGGCACTTAGGCTGTTTCCAGATCTTCGCTATGGTAAATTGTGCTGCTATGAACATAGGAATGCATATATCCTTTCTGATTGGTGTTTCTGGTTTCTTGGGATATATTCCTAGAAGTGGGATCACAGGGTCAAATGGGAGTTCCATTTTTAACTTTTTGAGGAAACTCCATACTGTCTTCCATAGTGGCCGCACCAGTCTGCATTCCCACCAGCAGTGCACTAGTGTTCCTTTTTCTCCACATCCTCTCCAGCACTTGTCGTTTGTTGATTTGTTGATGATAGCCAGTCTGACAGGTGTGAGATGGTACCTCATTGTTGTTTTGATTTGCATCTCTCAGATGATTAGTGACTTTGAGCATGTTTTCATATGTCTCTTGGCTTGCTGAATGTCCTCTTTTGAAAAGTGTCTATTTAGGTCCTTTGCCCATTTTTTGATTGGATTGTTTATCTTCCTTTTGTTAAGTTGTATGAGTTCCCTATAAATGTTGGAGGTTAAACCCTTATCGGTGATAACATTGGCAAATATGTTCTCCCATGCAGTGAGCTTTCTTGTTATTTTGCTGATGGTTTCTTTTGCTGTGCAGAAGTTTTTTATTTTGATGTAGTCCTATTTGTTTATTTTCTCTTTAGTTTCCAAAGCCCTAGGAGTTGTATCGGTGAAGAAATTGCTTCGGCATATGTCTGAGATTTTGTTGCCTTTGGATTCTTCTAGTATTTTTATGGTTTTCTCTCATACATTTAAGTCCTTTATCCATTTTGAGTTTATTTTTGTGTATGGTGTAAGTTGGTGGTCTAGTTTCATTTTTTTGCATGTATCTGTCCAATTTTCCAAACACCATTTATATATACATATATATATATACACATATATATATATATATATATATACACATATATACACACACACACACACATACATATATATATGTATATATATGTGTATGTATGTATGTGTGTGTATAGATATAGATATAGATATAGATATATTAGAGGCCCAATGTACAAAATTTGTGTGTGTGTATGGGGGGGGGGGCCCTCAGCCTGGCCCGTGCCCTCTAGCAATGCGGGAATCCCTCTCACAGTGGGGGACCCCTCACTCCTAACCACCCTTCTGCCTGCTCACTCCTTACTGCCTGCCTGTTCTTCCTTACCGATTGGCTCGCTGCCTCTTAGCTGCTGCTGCGTTCACCAGCCGTGAGCCCTGCTTCTGGCTGAGTAGTGCTCCCGCTGTGGGAGCGCACCAGGGGCAGCTCCTTCATTGAGCGTCTGCCCCCTGGTGGTCAGTGCGCATCATAGCAACCAGTTGTTCTGCCATAAAGGTGGTGTGTGTGTGTGTGTGTGTGTGTGTGTGAGTGAGTGTGTGCTTACAGGCCCGTTGCACGAAATTCGTGCAAGAGTAGGCCTTCCTTCCCCCAGCTGCTGGCACCGGCTTCCCGCTGGCACCTGGGACTCAGGCTTCCTTCCAGCCGCCAGCAGGCACCTGGGACCCGGGCTTCCCTTGCAGCCCCGGCTTCATCCAGAAGGTCATCTGGAAGGACATCTGGTCTAATAAGCATATTATGCTTTTATTATTGTAGATATATATATGTATTTTTAAAATTGATTTTAGAGAGGAAGGGAGAAGGGGAGAGAGATGGAAACATCAGTGATGAGAGAAAATCACCAATGGGCTGCCTCCTGCATGCCCCCTACTGGGGATTGAGCCTGCAACTCGGGCATGTGCCCTTAACCAGAATTGAACCTGGGGGGATCCTTCAGTCCACAGGCCAACGCTCTATCCACTGAGCCAAACCAGCTAGGGTGCAAATAGTTTTTTTTAAGAAACTTCCAAAATTGTTTTCTGGAGTGGCTATACCATTTTACATTCCTATCTTGCTTTGCTTTTTTAAAAATTATATTTTTCAATTGCAGTTGACATGCAATGTTATCTGAGTTTCACTTGTCATTGTTTTTAAATTAACTCATTTTCCTCGATTTTCAATAATCTTAAATATCGATACTCAGTAAATTAAAAGGCTTTGAAGTATAATATTTTAAAAATGAGGAATAGAGTTGAATTAATTGGAATTATTTAATTGGAAGTTAGTATTTAACTTGACCCACTAAAATTCATTAAAAAATTTTTTTAAATTGTTTTATTGCTTAAAGTATTACAAAGAGTATTACATATGTCTCCTTTTTTTCCCCTTGCCCTTGACAATCCCCTGGCCTCCCCTACCCCCCAGTGTCTTATGTCCATTGGTTATGCTTATATGCATGCCTACAAGTCCTTCGGTTGATCTCTTACCCCCCACCCCATGTCCCCCAACCTTCCCTGGACTTCCCGCTGTAGTTTGATAGTCTGTTCGAGTCTGCTCTGCCTCTGTATCTATTTTTGTTCATCAGTTTATAATGGTCTTTATTGTCTATAAATGAGTGAGATCATGTGGTATTTTTCCTTCATTGACTGGCTCATTCACTCAGCATAATGCTCTCCAGTTCCATCCATGCTGTTGCAAATGGTAGAATTCCTTCTTTTTTACGGCAGCATAGTTTTCCATCATGTAGATGTATCATAGTTTTCTAATCCATTCATTTGCTGATGGGCACTTAGGTTGTTTCCAGATCTTCGCTATGGTGAATTGTGCTGCTATGAACATAGGGGTGCGTATATCCTTTCTGATTGGTGTTTCTGGTTTCTTGGGATATATTCCTAGAAGTGGGATCACAGGGTCAAATGGGAGTTCCATTTTTAGTTTTTTGAGGGAACTCCATACTGTCTTCCATAGTGGCTGCACCAGTCTGCATTATTCCCACCAGCAGTGCACGAGTGTTCCTTTTTCTCCACATCTTCTCCAGCACTTGTTGTTTGTTGATTTGTTGATGATAGCCAGTCTGACAGGTGTGAGATGGTACCTCATTGTTGTTTTGATTTGCATCTCTCAGATGATTAGTGACTTTGAGCATGTTTTCATATGTCTCTTGGCTTGCTGAATGTCCTCTTTTGAAAAGTGTCTATTTAGGTCCTTTGCCCATTTTTTGGATTGTTTATCTTCCTTTTGTTAAGTTGTATGAGTTCCCTATAAATGTTGGAGGTTAAACCCTTATCGGTGATAACATTGGCAAATATGTTCTCCCATGCAGTGAGCTTTCTTGTTATTTTGCTGATGGTTTCTTTTGCTGTGCAGAAGTTTTTTATTTTGATGTAGTCCTATTTGTTTATTTTCTCTTTAGTTTCCAAAGCCCTAGGAGTTGTATCGGTGAAGAAATTGCTTCGGCATATGTCTGAGATTTTGTTGCCTTTGGATTCTTCTAGTATTTTTATGGTTTTCTCTCATACATTTAAGTCCTTTATCCATTTTGAGTTTATTTTTGTGTATGGTGTAAGTTGGTGGTCTAGTTTCATTTTTTTGCATGTATCTGTCCAATTTTCCCAACATCATTTATTGACGAGACTATCTTGACTCCATTGTATGTTCTTGCCTCCTTTGTCAAATATTAATTGAGCATATTGGTTTGGGCCGATTTCTGGGCTCTCATTAAAATTTTTTAAGGTTCAAAAGATTAATGTTTTACATATTGTGCCTATTTCTGTTATACTGCACAATAACAGAATGGCTGTTTATAAACTAAAAATTAATCTTAAATAGTAATATTTGTGGATTCTATGAGCTCAGTATGGAGAGTAATCTATTCTGTCTATTTTCAGTGCTATTTAAAGAAATGGACTGAGTCTGTCACTTTGTACCTAATAGATAGTTGAGATATTCACTGTTCTGAGACCCCTTGACATAGCCTTGGCTAAGCCATTGTTGAACAAACATAGGGATCCCATGGTCCACTGCCCCAGATTCCCAGACCTGCATTGCTATTTTATTACATAATTTGGTGTCAAATCATTTCCCAGGTGGAGGAGAGCATTAATCAACCATGTTTATCTTCAGAGAAGCCTAAATATAAAATGAGTTAGAAGTATCACTATTTCTTTCCTTTTTGTTGCTTTTCCCCTTTTTAAATTATCCATATCATTCTTTTTATCTCATTTATTTCTCTTTGTCTTAGTGTAGCTTATTCCTCTACTAGCTGCCACCCAAACTCATTACCTGCTCTCAGAACCACTCTTTTTTATTTATTTTATTTTTATTGATTTCAGAGAGGAAGAGAGAGAAAGGGAGAAAGAGATAGAAACATCAATGATGAGAGAGAATCACTGATCAGCTGCCTCCTGCATGCCCTCTACTTGGGATCAAGCTGGCAACCTGGGCATGTGCCCTTGGCCGGACTCAAACCCGAGGTCCTTCAGCCCGCAGACTAACACTCTATC
This sequence comes from Myotis nattereri, assembly GCF_964212035.1. NCBI lineage: Eukaryota > Metazoa > Chordata > Mammalia > Chiroptera > Vespertilionidae > Myotis > Myotis nattereri. The sequence goes on from NC_138082.1 coordinate 22,137,945, forward strand.
CACTGAGCCAAACCAGCTAGGGCCAGAACCACACTTTTCAGGGATTTCCCCAACCTGTAGCTTGTCACAGGAAATTTTAGAGCTGTATCACAGAATGAAGTATCAAAAGCCTTGTCTTCAGGTGACATTTAAAGGTGTGGCTATATATAGGTTAGCACCTTATTGATATTTGCAAAATAATTATTGAGCACTTATAGAAGTACAATTAAAAGACAGCACTCCCAAAGAAATTATATGTAGTAGTAACAATACTTCAGGGCTGTGGCTTTCCCTTTCTGTACCACATGTCTGTTTCTCTTCTTAGGGGCTGCAATGAGGCTCTGACCAAACCTCTTTCCAATGAGAAAGTTGTCCGGCCAGCCCTTATCTACAGTCTCTTTCCCAATGTGCCTCCTACCATCTATTTTGGCACTCGAGAAGAGAAAGGTAAACCTGGCCAAGTGTGTGTAAGCCCAGAAGAGCCCCAGGAGAAAGGTGCTAACAAAGTTGGGAGGAGGTGGCAAAAGAATTGGAGGGGCTTTCCAGAATGGTTCTTATGGTGCTTGGTCCCCCACCTGGTTCACCGGTCCAATATGCAGACCTTTTTCTTGTCTGTCCTTGAGCTGATCCTCAGCCCCATGATCTCATGCATTGTTCTTGCCCTTTAACCTGTTTCTTTCCCCTTTTAACCTCTCCTCCTTTCTGTGCTTCTCATTCCTGTGCAGTCCCCCCTCTTCCCCACTGAAACTCTGATCAGAAACTGTATTTCGTGACTTACCTACCCAGGAAAGGTTGAGCAATAATACCATCTTTCCTCTTCTAACCATGACTCTCCTGCTCTTCTCCATCCCCCCACCCCCACTTCTCTCCCAGTGGAGAAACTTCCCTGGGAACAAAGGAAGCTGCTGCGGTGGAAGATGAGCACAGTGACCCCCAACATTGTCAAACAGACCATTGGACGGTCCCACTTCAAAGTCAGCAAGAGTGAGTCACTTGCCTTCTTCTGAATCTGTCCTCGGCCCCAACAGATGGGCTCTGGGAAGAAGGGAGCCCTGGGTACTTCCTCCTATGTGGGGATTCTGTCCTGAAGTTGCCAGTCTCATAGGACATAGCTTTGAACTCCTTCTGGGCTGGAACCTATTCCTCAAAACTGGAAGACAGAGATTGTTCTACCTGTGACCCCAGGGCCTCATGTAGGATAGCCCCATGGTAACTCTTAGAAAGTAGTGTCTAGGAGCTATATTCCCAGCCCCAGTGGCATCTCTGGGGCTCTCTCTGCTCTAGGGACTGACTCCCTGATGTGTCTTCTATAGAAAATGATGACTGGCTGGGCTGCTGGGGTCACCACATGAAGTCTTCTAGTTTCCGATCTCTTCGGGGGCACCAGAAGGTAGGAGTCTTTTCTGAGGTGCTCTTCAGGCGTTTGGACTGGGCAGGAGGAGATTGGTAGTGGGGGAAGAGTTGGATGGCACAGAGAAGTCAGGAAGGCTTATAGAGGAGTGGAGAAAGTACAGGAGAGGGTGCAGTGTGACCCTAGCAGATCACACACATTTAGCAGTTCAGCTGCAGTGACTTGGGCAGTCACAGCCTCTCAAAGACATTATTCTCTAAAGTGTCTAGAGATGCAACATCTGTTTTCAGTTTATTATGTTTCCCCTATAACCACTGTTTTCAGTTTATTGTTTCCCCTGTAACCACTTTGCCTCCCTTCCTCCAAGCTGAATATGTATAAAGAGGACTCTGGTCTCATATTGAAATGAATGAGTCCCTTGCCCCACCCTTATTGAAGGCCAGGTACTTTCTTATCTTTGTATATAGGCTGTCATGGAAAAAGACTTAATAACTTTTTCTTTGCACTTAAGGTGGATATTATGTCTGCCTTAATTGCTATTATATATCATGAACTGTCAACTCCTGAAAGGCACTAAATTTTGTTGTTTTGTCTTTTAATCATTTTTTGGTGAGTGCTTGGCAGCTGAATTCTTGAGGACCATGAGATGGTGAAAAGAAGATAGAACAGGAGCTTAAAAAGTTGCTAAGGAAGTTGGAATGGGAGAGTGAGTCCTGCCATCTTCCTCGCGATCTTACCTGGGCCCTCTCCCTGCTCTCACCCTTTGTCCTTCCTGTAGCTGAACCACTTCCCAGGATCATTCCAAATTGGGCGAAAGGACCGGCTGTGGCGGAACCTATCCCGCATGCAAAACTGCTTTGGCAAGAAGGAGTTCAGTTTCTTCCCCCAGTCCTTCATCCTGCCCCAGGATGCCAAGCTCCTGCGCAAAGCCTGGGAGAGCAGCAGCCGCCAAAAGTGGATTGTTAAACCAGTGAGTGGGTCACAGTGGGGGAGTAGGCCATGGCCTGAGATTAGGAACAACAGAGTATTGGCCATGAGCAAATCTCATCTCCTATGCACTTGACTTCTAGCCAGCATCAGCTCGGGGCATTGGCATCCAGGTCATTCACAAATGGAGTCAGCTCCCCAAGAGAAGGCCCCTTCTGGTACAGAGGTGAGTCTGCCTGCAGCTCAGATCCCCCTTCCCATTTTCTCATTTCCTCAGCTTGGAGGTTCCCTTTTTTTCATGTTCTTCTGTCCTTTGTCCTCCCAGCCAAAGACTGTCCTCAGCCAACTGTTGTAGTCTTTATCTCAGGGACTGTTGGCTGGCTTTTGTCATGGCTCAATTACCCACTGAGCCCTACTTCATCTATCATGTTCCTGAAGCTGGCCTTTCTATACGTAGGTATCTACACAAACCCTACCTCATCAGTGGCAGCAAATTTGATCTGCGAATCTATGTTTACGTCACCTGCTATGATCCTCTACGGATTTACCTCTTTTCAGATGGACTCGTCCGCTTTGCCAGTTGCAAGTATGTGCTAGTGGTGAAGTGTCACCTTAACAGGTCTGGGGATTTGCTTTCCTGAGAGGAAGGGAAACTGGAGGACACCCAACAGAAAAATAACAAATGTTTTGGTAGTTTTTGTTAGCAAAGGAGAATGTGAGGTATATTTAGGAAAACCTAGTCTTCCTTTCTTCCTCTGTATCTGCTTTGGACACTTCTGGTCACCAAATATATGGGGGCTTTTCCCCACACCAAGCAAATCTCTGCAATACCAGCTAGGTGTCCCGCAATGTAACTCAATTCTGACATCATCTTCCTGATGTTAGCATCAGATCCCACAGGTTAAGAGCTCAGCTTCACAAGGCTTCCCACTGCTCACTTCAGATGCCAGTCACAACTCCACATTGCCACATGTGCTTCTGACCCATTGGCTATAAATCAGGTTCCCATGACCTCTCCTAGGGTTCTGTTAATTTGGTCGAGCAGCTCACAGAACTCAGTTTACTTATGTTCACTGGTTTCTTATGAAAGAATAGGATAAAAAATATAGATGAACATCCAGGTGGAAGAGATGTGTAGGCTAGGAGCTTTCATTCCTCTTCTGGGGGCACCATTCTCCCTACTCCTCCATATGTTCACCTACCCAAAAGCTCTCTGAACCCTATACTTTTGGGGTTTTATGGAGGCTTTATCACATAGGCATGATGGATCATACTCATCCTATCTCCCATCTTAAAAGAATGGGGGCGCCAAGCTGAAAATTCCAAGCTTCTAATCATGGCTTATTCTTTCTGGTCACCAGCTTTATCCAAGAGCCCACCCCAAAGCTCTTCATTAGAATAAAACTCACTTTTATCACCTAGGAGTTCACAAAGGTTTCAGGAGTCCTGTGTCAGGAACTGGGCCAAAGATCAATATTAGGACAAAAGATGCTTAATGCTCTTATCACTTAGGATTTACAAGGGTTTTAGGAATTGTGTGTCAGAAAATTGGGGGCAAAGATTATAAATCACAATATTATAAATCACAATATCATATGAGGAGGTTCTCTACTTCAGTGAATCTGGGGAAGGTCTTCCTGCAGGACTGAGGTGGGATAAAGGAGAGGAGTTTAGTGTGCTGTTCTAGAAACCTTACCACCAGACATACTTCTGAGGCTCTTGTGCATCTGAAAAGATCTGTCCACTTGTCCTTTATCTCCTCAGGATATGGTAAATGTTTGAGCCGTTGTCTGATTGCTATCTCCTCTTCTTACCTCTGCCTTTCTCCTCCTTTCAGGTATTCCTCTTCCATGAAGAGCCTTGGTAACAAGTTCATGCACCTGACCAACTACAGTGTCAATAAAAAGAATGCTGAGTACCAGGCCAATGCAGATGAAACGGCCTGCCAGGGCCACAAATGGTACCGAGGCAGTGTCTCTGTCAATGGAAACCTAGAGGAGCACAGGGTTCTGGGGTTTGGGGAGGTTCAAGGAGATGATGAATGGAAGATTAATGTAAGACCCAAGATATTAAAACACTTGGCAATTCAGAATTGGTCTCTTTGCATCCAAGCTCAACTCTGTCTTAATTCAAAACATCAAAAGAAGAGATAGGAAGAAAATACCGTTGTGCTTCTTGTTCCTTTTTCTTTCTCTTTATCATTTAATTCATAGAATATACTCCCTAATACTTGTACTCCCTTCCCCATGTTGCAGGGCACTGAAAGCTTTGTGGAACTACCTGAGCCAGAAAGGAGTCAATAGTGATGCCATATGGGAGAAGATAAAGGATGTTGTTGTCAAAACCATCATCTCGTGAGTCACACTGTCATCTGGTGTGGGGCTGCCACCAAAGCCCCTCTTTTCTCATGGGTTTTACACTGCTGTGCCCCAGACTTTGTGCTGTGCTGTTTTAGTTTCTAAGGGAGTAGGAAGGAGTGGATAGAATTAAATTCTGCTCCTCTATGAAATCCATCCCCAGAAGCTGGCCCCACATCAGAGGCCTCTTGAGAGCTGCTTTTTCTGGCTTACTTCTGCTCTCCCGTCTTTGGGCCACTCCATTGGCAGGGCAGCTCTGGGTAAGGCCTCCCTTCTCCCTATGACCAGGTCAGAACCCTACGTGACCAGCCTGCTGAAGATGTATGTGCGGCGGCCCTATAGTTGCCACGAGCTCTTTGGTTTTGACATCATGCTGGATGAGAACCTTAAGCCCTGGGTCCTGGAGGTCAACATTTCCCCAAGGTAGGTGGTATTGTCAGGGCACTCACAGCAGAACCCTTTCTTTATGCTTATGATCCTATTTCCACTCCAATCTTGCTGACTGTGGGAAGACCTTTCCTTCATTAGAATTTGTGTTTTCCCTTCAGCATCTGTTTGTTTGCTCATTACTCATTCTTTGCCATTATTTCAGGGTTCTTTGAGGATGGAGAGGGGTTGTTAAAATTTTTTTTTAATATATTTTTATTGATTTCAGAGAGAAAGGAAGAGGGAGAGAGAGTTGGAAACATCAATAATGAGAGAGAAAATCATTGATTGACTGCCTCCTGTATGCCCCAAACTGGGGATTGAGCCCAGAATCCAGGCATGTGCCCTTGACTGGAATTGAACCCAGTTCCCTTCAATCCTACGCTCTCACTGAGCCTAACTGGCTAGGACAGGGGCTGTTAAAATTTGTTCTTTTGAACTTGCTCCCACCACTTGCTTTTCCCTTACAAATGAAGGTCATGGGCAAGAACCTCCCTGACTAAGGTTATTCACTATCTGTGGGGCAGGAAGACCCCTATGATTGTGCTTATGAGTTTGAATGTCAGAGTCCTTTTATCCTGGGGAAGCCAGGGAGTAAATGGGGCTAGCACTGACCTGGACATACAATTGGAAACAGCTTTACCACTCTTTCCAACCTTTCCTTGAAGCCTCCACTCTAACTCTCCATTGGACATCAGCATCAAAGGCCAAATGATCCGTGACCTTCTGAACCTGGCCGGCTTTGTTCTGCCCAACGCAGAGGACATTTCCAGCTCCACCAGGTCAGCCTCCTTGCTTGTCTGCGGCTCAGCTGGCAGCATGAACAGCCCCACTGTGAATCTGAGAAGGAATAATGTCAGTGTGTTCAACCTGCCGGGTCTCCTTTGCTGCTTGATCTGCCCCTACAGTTATCCACACACCTCTGCCATGTCTGTGCCCCTAAAAGCAAGTTTAGTTATACTGCTCACCTGTTCAGGAATCTCCATAGGGCCTGGGGACTCAGCTTTCAACTCCTCACATGGGCAGTCAAGGCCCCAGCCTCCGTTTCCAAGGCACCCCTCCCTTTACTCCTCTTCTGGTTTCCATGTTCTGTCGAACCAGACCACTCAGAGAACCTCAAGGTTGGAAGGATCCTTAAAGATCAGTTAATCCAGTCTCCTCTCTGCAACATTTGTTGCTTCTCACTGTTTCCCCATAGTGTCCCCTCCTTTGCTCATAGGGTTTCTTCCTCTTAAAATTCCCCTCAGCTAGACTTCGCTGTTTCAACTTCACCCATCCATCAAAGCCTAACTCAGGGCAACATCTTCATGAAGCCTGCTCTTGGAACCACTCTCGCGGGAAGGGAGCCAGTATTTAGCCAGGACCTGCTTTATGTAAGGAAGAAACTATAATTCATCCCCACAGCAGCCCCATGAGGCTGGTATTGGTGTCTTCAGTTTACAGAAGAGAAAGTTGAAAATCACCAGAATTAAGTAGCCCATCTAAGGTTATCCAGCTACAAAGAGGTAGAGCTGGAATTCAATTCCTAAATTGCCAGTAACAAAACTTGCTTTCTTTACCATACCTTAAGAGACTCTTCTTGGGCTCTGTGCTGTAGTTGTCATTTGACATCTGCCATCCTGTGAGCTCCTTGGAGGCCATCTTTGTGTCTCTCGGTGGTAATTGTAGTAATGTGGGTGATGAGACCAAGGTACAGGGAGGTCAAGTATTTGTCAAGGATCACATAGCCAGTAGGGCTGAGCTGGGTATTTAGTAAGTGTTCACTAAATTAAACTAAACTGAGTATACAGTAATTATTCCAGGGTCTTTTTTTACTATTGAAATACAACTAGAAAGGACACTTTGTACTCCTCACTTTTTTTTGTTTTCTTTTGGTTAATCCTCACCTGAGGAAATTTTACAGAGTGTGGGAGGGAGGGAATGTAGGGAGGATGAGAGAGAGAGAAACATTGACACAAGAGACACATCAATTGGTTGTTTCCTCCATGTGCCCCCCACCAGAGCTGGGGATCAAATCTGCAGCTCAGGCTGCAACCCAGGCTCATGTCCTTGACTGGAAATCAAGCCCGAGACTCTTCGGTGCATGGACCGATGCTCTCACTGAGCCACACCAGCAAGGCCATACTCCTTACATTTTTCCATGGTACTTGCTCTTTGACTCTCAGACAGTCTGCTCGAATGGGGTGCATTGCAGACTAATCTACTCAATTAACATCTGTCCGTACTTCTTTGTCTTTTCTTGAAAAGGGTGCCTTCCTGGGCTGGACCCTCTCTCCACATGTCCTTAGGATGTGAAGCTGCTGACCTTACCCTTTCTCCTTTTCTGCCCCCTGCCTTAGCCTGCCCACCTCCCCCAGGAACAAATGTCAAATGGCCCCAGAGCAAATCACTGCACAGAAGTTGAAGAAAGCCTATTACCTGACCCAGAAAATTCCTGATCAGGTAGGAGATTACCTCCCATCCCCCAACCCCAGTGCCAGCAGAATGCTTCCCTACTCAAACATTTGGAACCAGTTTTTATTCTGTCTAGGGCAGGGTTTCCTAGTCTAGGTCCACAACCTCCTTTGTGTGCAGAGATATTTTTTTTTCTTTTTCTAAAAATATATTTTATTGATTTCTTACAGAGAGGAAGGGAGAGGGATAGAGAGCTAGAAACATTGATCAGAGAGAAACATCGACCAGCTGCCTCCTGCACATCCCCCACTGGGGATGTGCCCGCAACCAAGGTACATGCCCCTGACCGGAATCAAACCCGGGACCCTTCAGTCCTCAGGCCGACGCTCTATCCACTGAGCCAAACCGGTTAGGGCGTGCAGAGATATGTTGACATCTACATCATTCGGGAGTTGATGGCCTTTATCATGTGTTCAGGAACCACTGCCCTTGGCAGTATTCTGTCCTAGCCCACCCTTGTCCTCAGAGCTATAGACCCTTTGGGTTTCGTTCCCTGAGGTGCAGTGAGCCCTTGGAAGGCTTGGCTTTCTCAGAGCAGGTTGAGGGAGCTGGATGGAAGAGTGGCAGACATAAGGCTATTGCCAAATCTGAGTTGCTGAGTTGCTGGATTCTGATATTGATCCCACCCAACAAATCACTTAACCTCTGTGCCCCAGTGGTTCCCCTCACCCTGACCAAGAATATATTCATCTCCCAGCTAAGCTCAGTAGACTTTGGAACAGATGAGGTCCAGAGCTGGCTCACCAGGCTGCCTTGGTGACCCCATGAGAGTCCTGGGGTCCCAGAGTTGTTCTCCCTGACCCCTGGCTTCTTGATTCTCTGTTTCTATTTTCTGTCATACTCTCCTCCTCCCTGTTCCTTGGGTCATAGGATTTCTATGCATCTGTGCTGGATGTCCTGACACCAGATGACGTTCGGGTTTTGGTCGAGATGGAAGACGAGTTTTCCCGCCGGGGTCAATTTGAACGAATTTTTCCTTCCCGAATTTCTTCTCGCTATCTCCGCTTTTTTGAGCAGCCACGTTATTTCAACATTCTCACCACCCAGTGGGAACAGAAGTACCATGGCAACAAGCTCAAAGGTGATGTGTCCTCCCTGCCCATAGGAGGCCATGTTTACTAGTAGTGAGAGATTAAATCCCTGTAGACCAAGAAATGGGCCTCCCTGGCAAGAAGATTGGCCAATTGATTCCACCTCTTAAATCCCACCCCTACTCATCTTGTCCTAGGAGTAGATCTGCTTCGGAGTTGGTGCTACAAGGGGTTCCACACAGGAGCCATCACTGAGTCTGCTCCAGTGGTAAGTGATACCATTGGGAGGGAGGGGTCACCTCCATCTCAGAGTCCACCTTCCTCTGTGTGAAGAGTGCAGTGTAGGTTGGGTGGAGGTCCAGACCCTCCCACTTCTCCCTAGACCAGCCATGGGCAAACTACTGCCCGCAGGCTGGATCCGGCCAGTTTGAAATGAATAAAACTAAAAAAAAAAAAGACCGTACCCTTTTATGTAATGATGTTTACTTTGAATTTATATTAGTTCACACAAACACTCCATCCATGCTTTTGTTCCAGCCCTCCGGTCCAGTTTAAGAACCCATTGTGGCCCTCGAGTCAAAAAGTTTGCCCACCCCTGCCCTAGGCCCTCCCTTTCTGTCTCATGGCCCTTCCTTTTCAAAGGAATAATTGCTTCTAGGAATCCCTGGGTGCCTTTCTTTCAAGGATCAAAAAGTGCTTTGTAGCCTCAACTTTTTGTCTCAATAGGGAGAAAACGAAGACTTTTTCCCATGTGGGCCCATTTATGAAGGATAGGGAAGGGGAGAAGCCCATGGTCATCACTCAGAGGCAGAGGTTCGAGAGAGTGCCAAGACCTGGAATATTTTAGCCTCATTGTTTCCTTTACTTTCAGTGGTCTCTCCCGACATCACTTCTGACTGTCCCAAAGGCTGATGTGATGGTCAGTGCTTTCTCCAAATCGGAGACTGGCAAGCTGGGGTGAGTGCTGCAAGGAAAGGGTGTTGGGTGTGACTTCAGATACTTTTTAAAATTTATTTAAAATTTATTTTTACATTTGATACACAATATCTTAACGGTATGAGTTCAGAGAGTTTTGTTCCTTTCTCTCTTCCCAGATTATGATGAGACCAGCATTTTTTAATTGGTTGATATTCAGAATATTCAGCTATAATATCCTTTTCCTAGTGGCTTTTGATATGCCCAGGCTATTATGAAATCAGCATTTTTCAATTGATTGGCTCTTGGTATGCCCATGATGCTGAGCCGAGCTGAGCACAGAACCATCTGCAGAAATGGCCACTTTCAGCCATACTCATTAGCTGTAAGAAATCTTTTAGCTCTCCTATGCTCACACACATTTATACTTGTACTTAAGCTCTCAAGCCTTCAAATAAATAAAGTATATTTTACAATTATTTATACCTCTTTATAACTATGGTTTATTATACCATAATGTTGTGAATTCCCGGTCCAGACTCTGAAGGCAGGTCACAAGTTGAAGTCTAAACTACACAGTGTCTCAGCTATTTCTTTGTCCTATTTATTGTCTAAAAAAACAAAAAACAAAAAACAAAAACAAAAAACAGCTCCTCTGAGGAAATCGTACCACTCTTTGAAGATGGGACTATACCCAAGTCCAAGAAGACTTATGCTTGTGTTTTTTCCTCTTTCTCCAGGAAACCCATTTCCTCAAAAGACAGTGAAGACACCAGCAAAGAGCCCAGCCTCTCCAAGCAGATGTTACCTGTGAACAAATACTCTGGGCGGACTTTGAGACTCTCTGCTCCCCCCACCTCCCAGTCAACCGGTGACTCCCTCCTGGCTGCTGTGAGCCCATGACTGGCCTCTTTCCACTAGCCCCTGCCCAGGAGCACTGGCGTAGCTACCTCATGGGAACTGGCCAGCTTGAGCCCCTGCCCCCTCACCTTCCCCCTCTTCAGAGTATTTTTTTGAAGCAGTAAAATTACAGAGATGGTTATCTGGAGGGTTGGTGGGGTGGTGGGGACAGGGAGAAGGTGAAGAAGGTTCACTGGCTGGTACCTCATATCTCAGCAGAGAAGCCAATGACAGCTACTCGGCCTTATAAAGCAGGGTTTGCTTTCTACCTTCAGAGAGCTGTGTGTGGTTTGTTTTAGGCCTTGGTGCAGTGATTGAATCGAGTTCAAGAGGAGAAAACCTAGTGAACCTGTTTGGGCCTGAAGTCCTTTGTAGTTGAGGAGGTTCCTCTGAAGGTTCTCATTTCCTCAGGTCTTCTGTCCGCTCCCTCCCTTCCCTTTTATCCTGAGAAGCCACTTTCAGAAACCTTCAGATTTCCTCAGTAGACAGGGAGAGGCGATGACATGGTGAAACCGTGTCCTATCACGCTAGTCTTGGGAGCTTCACCACCTGTAGACCATTTGTCTTTACATATGTCCACCCAGCCAGTGGCTCTGGGTCTTCCTATTCTGACCTCATAACACTACTCAGTCAACCTTCTAGCCTTCTCAGTCATGGATGTTTCCTCTTCAACTTGTGGCTTTCTGAGGGTGAGAGCCAAATTGTGAATTTCCTATGGCCTCAGTGAAGGAGCCTGGATAATCCCACTTGCTGTTGTCTGTCAATGGACCCAATCTGGGGGAGAGCAGAAGGAGCTGTGATTTCCCCATAACCTAGGAAGGCTCATGATCTCTTTACTCCCTTCACTGTCTCTGATTAATGGGGTCTGGCTCACAGGTCGCTAGGGCAAGCAGAGTCTGGTGGCATAGCAGGTGGATTTCAGAAGCAATCATTCATTGAAGGATGGGCTTCCACACACTGCTGCCTAAACTCTTGTACTCTTAACTGAATCTACCTCCCTCCCTCAGACTCAGTAAAACAGTGACTGTTCAATAAATGTTTGAATGAACTGTACAGACCGAGATCTCCAAAGACACTTGTATCTGATCCAGAAGGTCTACTTATCTCTCCCCTGGGGAAAAGTGGCACCCAGGGAATCCAAGGTGGGAAGTTTGGATCAGAAAGGTTGTTTTCACTTGAACTGTGCTCCTTCTTAACCCATACAAAGGTACTTCCTGGTTACTGCTTGCCCCCTCCCCTGCCCTGTCATCCCTTTACTTTGTTGTTTTAGCAGTGGGGTCCAACAAGAAGCCACTGGCCCATCTGTGATACCCAAGTTTTCTCCTTTGCACATCAGGCAGGGAGCTCTGCTCACAGTCCTGTCCTGGGCCCTGCCATCATTCTGAGCTTTGGGAAGATGGAGACTACTCTGCTTTATGGCTCCTGGAGTTCTATGGCAAGCTGGAATGGAGCCATGGAAAAATCACTACGAGGTCTGACTAGGTTCAAGGCCACACAAGTAGGTGGCTGGGCTGGCCAGTGTGAAGGCCATGTTGACAAGTTGGGAAGAAAGCTTGGCAGAGTTCTGGGGTAGGCCAGCAGGAGAGGTCTTTGAAGCCAGCTCCTTCTTGTCCTACCTGGATGCAAAAATGTCACAGTGAGCCTTGTGACAAGGACAGTAAGCAGGCTTCCTAAGAAAACTAGCCACCTGTGTAAGTAGTTTCGTTGTGGTTGGTCCTCTGGTCAAGGGCTTCAGTGTAGAGGCCTGCCTGAGCTGGCTTACTCCTTGCAATCCAGCTTCAATTCTCTGGCCTACCTTCTGAGAGTACAACCAGTACATTTCCATCCCTGCAACTGGAGAGGAAACCAGCATTGCAGCATGATGGTAATGGAAGGGTGCAGGGGGAGGCAGTAAAGGACTTAGGAAATTAAATGATGAAAATAGAGTGTTCTTAGTAGTTTAAAACATGTTTATACATGCATTGTTTTTAATTTTCACCACATTTGAATATAGGAGAGGTGTGTTTTGCTGGGTGGGAGAAGGAATGGGCTTTATGTATTTCCCTTTTATCATTGGGAGAAAATTAAATCTTGCTTATTAAGCATTCAGCATACATACTTAGCAATGAATACCCACAGTATAAGGTGTTCAGCTGAATAAGGAATTTTGGAGAAGTAATGATATTTCTTAGAAAGTTTAAAGTTGGGGATAGAGTAGGATAAATGTCAGGACATGTTAGTTGTTTTCCTAACTTACCCAGACCCTGTTTGGAGAAAGGGGAGTGCAGTACAGAGTATTTCTGGAGCACTGGAGTAAAGATTTAGGGTAGAAGACAAGGGTTGCTTATTGCTGTTTACTTCAAATTCACTCAGGATTAATAAAAAACTAAGTGACTTAGAATAAATACTAACGAAGAGGTGGTATTGTGATAGGAAAAGAGCATGGGCATTAGAGACTGACCTTGGGTTCAAATCTCAGTTCTGCTGTGTGACCTCAGCTACCACTTCTTTTAAGTCTCAGTTTTTTGTTGTTGTTTTTGTTTTGTTTTTGTTTTTTTATATATTTTATTGATTTTTTACAGAGAGGAAGGGTGGGAGAGAGTTAGAAACATCGATGAGAGAGAAACATCGATCAGCTGCCTCCTGCACACCTCCTACTGGGGATGTGCCTGCAACCCAGGTACATGCCCTTGACCGGAATCAAACCTGGGACCTTTCAGTCCGCAGGCCGACGCTCTATCCACTGAGCCAAACCGGTTTCGGCTAAGCCCCAGTTTTTTTATAATATAAATATACCTATACTGCCGGGTTGTGAAAGCTAAGTAAAATATAGTAAAAGCACTTAGGACTTAGAGCAGCGGTTCTCAACCTGTGGGTCGCGACCCCTTTGGCAGTCGAATGACCCTTTCATAGGGGTCGCCTAAGACCATCCTGCATATCAGATATTTACATTACGATTCATAACAGTAGCAACATTACAGTTATGAAGTAACAACAAAAATAATTTTATGGTTGGGTCACAACATGAGGAACTGTATTTAAAGGGCCGGAAGGTTGAGAACCACAGGCTTAGAGGGTACTTGATTCATGGCCACTCCTTCTATTTGCTATCCAAACCCTGTCTTGGGAAGGGAAGGCAGGTAAGAAATGTAAAACCCCTTTCACAAGGGAAGTGAAGCAGCTGTAGAGCCAGTTTAGAGGTGAAGGAGGCCAGGACGGGGTTTAGATGCCACATCACCCCCACCTTCACCCGAGGTACACAAAATGCAAATTCTCTGGGTAAAGAAGCATATTAAGCATTAGAAATATGTGAATTAAATGACATTATTATCTTACCCCAAGATAAGCTTTGATAAGAAGGAGAGCAAGGGATCAAAGGATGTCTGGTGACTGGGAAGGGGAGGAGCATAGTAAAGAAAATAGAGACCTTGAACTGGAGCTGGCGCCAAAGAGCAGACGCACCTACCCAACAGCTCTGCCAAGGGACAGTTGTCATTGCAGGTTAATTCTTATGGTTACAAGCTATTTAGTCACCAGAGCCAAAGGACATACCTGATTGCCCCAGGGGCAACACAGCAGTGGGCCAGTGAAGGAGGTTGACAATTTGGGTACACGGTACATTCCACTGCCTCATCAGTTGAATTAGGCAGCTAGGAGACCTCCCCTCCTGGCTTCCTCTGGATTTGTCCTTTAAGACTAAGGCTCAGCTGTCTACTGTTCCAATGCCCCAACTTCTTTGAGGCTGAGAAACATTGACGATTTTCAGATGTGTGGCTAAGGATGCTCCATTTCATCTCACTTGAGATTCTGATCCAGCCCTTAGACAACCCTTGGCCTCTTAGATTTCCCTCCCCCTAAGAGTTTGCACCCTATTGATGCCAAGGGTCATTTGAATTGACCTTTCATCAGCATTGGAGCAATGAAAGCTGCAAGCAGTCTTAATGTTGATCTTGGCAAATCTCTCATTGGTGAAACAATACACGAAGTGTCAGCAAAGGGTAGTTGTTTTTAAAACCCATTTGTACCTTTATTATAATAGATTGAGACACATGGAATGCTAGAGACTGTATAGCAAAAGCCCACACAATTTTGAAAGGATATTTAAGTTTCAATTAGTAAAGTGGGGAGAACAAAGCCTACTTTATAGGGTAGTTAGGAGAGGTGCCTGATATATATTGCATATTTAAAATATATTCTAAAACAGACAAAATTAGTACCACCGAAAACATTTCTTCATAAAGAAATAACAGCTTGTTACTATTACACAACTTTGATAAAATATATTTTGATTCTGTCCATGGGATATCGAACTTGCAGATTTAATCAAGGTAATTAGCTTTGAAAGGTTGGAACCCCAACATTTGTTGTCAGGGAAATGCAATTAAAACTATAATGACACAGGTTCAGATATTTGGTGTACTACCATCTGTGGGATTATCTCTAAATCAGAATCCACCAAGGCAGAATGATAGGGCAGTGGCATGAGTCCTGAGCAAAGAGCCTCCGGAAAAGCAGCTGTGCAGAAAAGGGGGCTGCCCCCTCACATCTCATGCAATGCATGTTTCTTGGGGAACCTGGTGCTAAGTGAAAGAATCCAGAAACACGATTGTATATTTTGTAATTCCATTTATATAACATTCTGGAAAAGGCAAACTGACCAAGAGCACATCAGTGGTTGCCAGGGATTATATGAGGGAGGGAATTGGCTATAAAGGGGTGCATTGGAAATATTCTATATCTTGACTGTGCATTTGTCCAAACTCATTAAATTGTACACTTAAGATGGATGAGTTTTATTATATGCAGGTAAATAGATTTGACTTTTAAAAAAGGACAAAGTATCATTTCATGACGCATGAAAATTAAAACCACAATGAGATAACACTAGAATAGTTAAAAAGGCAGCCAAGACCAAATGTTGGAGAGGATGTGCAGTAAATGAGACTTTTACATATGGCTGGTGGCTGAGAGTAAAATGTTGCAATTGCTATGGAACACTAGAAGTTTATTATGAGTTAACATATTTACCTATGACTCAGCAATTCCATATTTAGGTATCCTACCCCCACTCCCTGGCAAATGAAATCAGATGTTCACCAAAAACATTTATTGTGGCTTTATTCATAATAAAAAAAATTGGAAACAATTCAATGCCTCTCAACAGATAAACAAACTAGTTTGGAATGCTACTCAGCAATAAAAAGAAACTCTAGCCTTACAAAAAATGTTGGCCATACAAGAATATTCAAGGGACTTCTTCAAACTGAAAACAAGCTGGTGCTGAACTGCCTGCCTCTGCACTGACCTGTTCTGCCTGTGCTGTGTTTCTGCCATCTGAGCCAGCTCTTATAAAGGAGTTCCTAGAATCCTACTTCAACCAATAGGACTGAGGCTTTCCCTGTCCAGTTGGAGCTATGCAGCTCTGACCAAGCAGAGTGGCTCTATTCTGACCAACCAGTGCCTTGTGGACCAAACAAACTTCAAAGATTTGGAGTCCTCATTTACATGAGGATGGGCCAATCAGAGACTAGGGGTGAGGACCCTGTCCATGTAAGGCAGCTCCCCTTGACTGATAGCACATCACTTCCCTTCCCACAGATCCTTGGAAGACTGTCTTCCTGGCTGAGCTGAAACACCAAAGATATCTCTGGCCCCAGAGCTGATCTACAGCCATGCTGTTTTCACAGATGTGCTGTATCACAGTTGAGCAGGTTTGCACTGAATAAAGTTTCCTTCACCAAATCCCAAATTGGGGATTCCTTTTGGTGTTGAATTGGCAACCATATTTGACAAAGGGATCAACCTAGCAAGAAGATAAAACATTTATAAATATATATGCACCCAACATAGGAGTACCAAAATACAGGGTGTCCCCCAAAAATGTATACACACTTTAACAGTTGACAGCTCAATTTTGAAAATGAAATGTATTTTAATAAACACTGCCTTTATTCAAAGTGTGTATATAATTTGGGATATATATATATATATATATATATATATATATATATATATATATAGTAAATATTGACACCAAAAGGAGAAATTGACAGCAATACAGTAACATCCCACTTAGATCAATGGGTAGATTATTCAGACAGAAAATAAGGAAACATTGAAATGGCACATTAAGAAATCAAGCCTTGAAGACACAGACCTGATGGAATTATATATAGAGAACATTCTGCCCCAAAACAGCTGGACATCTTTCTCAAGTGCACATAGAACATTGTTTAGGATAGCGCACATTAGGCCACAAAACCACAAAACAAGTCCCAATAAATTGAGCATTTGCTGTAAACTTTCAGCCTTTTGACAAAGTTGATTCTGACAGTCCCAATGTTTCTGTGTGGGGATGGGCATTTGGACCTGCCTACTCCACCACTTTACTGACATCCCCTATCTTTTTAAATATATATATACTAGAGGCTTGTTGCAGGAAGATTTCTACAAGACTAGGGCTTCCTTGGGCCTATTCCTACAAGAATAGGGCTTCCTGTGGCCTGAGCGAAGCAGAGAAGAGAGCTTCACTCCATTGCCCTGCTTGCTTCCCTCCCATCTCCACCACCCTGCTTACTTCCCTCCTGTCTCCGCTCACCTGCTTGCTTCTCCGCAGCTTTGCTTCTTTCTACGCTGTCTTCAGTCTTCACTCCCCACGCCTGTGTATGCAAATTAACTGCCATATTTGTTGGGTTAATTTGCATACTCTCTGATTGGCTGGTTGGCGTAGTGGAGGGACGGTCAATTTGTATGTTTCTCTTTTATTAGCGTGTGTGTGTGTGTGTGTGTGTGTGTGTATATGTTTTTATTGATTTTTAGAGAGAGAGAGAGGAAGGGAGAGGGATAGAGAGTTAGAAACATTGATGATAGAGAAACATCGATCAGCCGCCTCCTGCATGCTCCCCCACGCACCCGGGGAGCAAGCCCGCAACTTGGGCATGTACCCTAACTGTGGATCAAACCAGTGATCTCTTGGTTCCTGGGTGGAAGTGCAACTGCTGAGCCACACCAGCAGGGCCTCTCTGTCTTTTCAATGTAAAGTTTTAATTGTTATATAGCATATATAAAGGTGTACAAATCATAATTGTACAGTTTGTTTGGTGAACTTTTATGATGTCTGCAAAGCCATGAAACCACACTCAGAACAATAAACAGCTATAATCAGAACCCAGAAGCCCCCTTGTGCTCCCTTCCAATTGCTCATCACTGCCTTCCCATTCAAGAGAAACCATGATCTTCACTTCCAGCACCACGCATTACTTTCATCTGTTTTTAAACTTTATGTAAGTGAAATCATGCAATATGTTATATTTTGCACGATTATCAGTCAGTATTTTTCTAATGAAATTCACTTGTATGTAGTTGCAGTTCATTCTCATCATTGTATGCACTTCCATTGTATGAATATATTACAATTTACTATTCTAAAGTCACGAGTTATTTGAGTGCTTTTTAGTTAGGGACTATCACAAATAGTATTACTAAGAACATTCTTAGACACATTTTGGTGAGCATATATATGTACACATTTCTGTCGGACTTGTATCTAGGAGTGCAATTATAGCATCATTGGGTGGGCACAGCTTTCATAAATATGGCTAGATTTCCATAGTACTCATAGCAGCTTACACTTTATTTATTTATTTATTTTTCATCTGATGAGATATTTTTTAAAGACATTTTTATTGATTTCAGAGAGGAAGGGAGAGAGATAGAAATATCGATGATGAGAGAGAATCATTGATCAGCTAGCAGCTTACAGTTTACTAGCAGTGTATAAAGGTTCCAGTTGAAGAGGCAACACTTGAGTATTTGTAATTTCAGTGTTTCTCATTTTATTCACTTATATGTGTAATTTTACTCATTCTGATGGAAGCATAGGGTTATCTTGTAGTTTTACATTGCATTTCCCTGATAGCTAGTGTGGGAGACTGTTTATTCCCAACGGTGGCTGCAGCAGTTTCTTTCAACACACATGCAGTTCTACAACTGACCTTGCCACTTTTCATTTCAGGCTGTTTTAATTTTTTACTGCTGGGATGAAGAATACAGAAATAGATCCAAATACGTATTAGAATTGAAGAAAAGATATATATGGTATTGCAAATCTCTGAGGAAGCATTGTGTGGAAGAGTTGGCCACACCCTCTCATCCCAATCAGAGGATAATTGTTGATTTGAAAGACTTTAATGAAGGCAGGTGCCTTTCCCTGGGTATAGTCATTGAGAGCGAATGCAGACCTGTGATGCAGTAGATCTCATGCACACCCAAGAAAAACAGAAGAGAACGTAGCTGCTTTGCTCTGCAGTAAAATAGCAGTCACTGATTCATTGTGGGTTGTACAGTCTTAAAGGGAAGAAAATAATTTATCTAGGAGTAGATGTTTAGGTCAACCAATAGAGGAACCAAATCAGCTGCCTGGCCACCATTCTCATGGGTGCAAATATTGTCAATAAAACAGGAACTGAAGGTTCTTCCTTCATTGTCTCCCAGGAACTCTCACCCCCGCCCCCCTCTGCACCTATGGGACCATTGGCTGAAACCCAGGGTTTGGACTCAGAAACTAGGACTCAGAATCTTATCTGAAGAAAGGAATCCAGGGCCCTTGGGGGAAAGAAGTGGAGCTTTCCTGAGGAAGGGAAAGTGGAGTTTCCCACTTTGAGACTTGGAAGAAGAGAATGCAAGAGGGACAATGAACAAACTATTGTGCTGGAGAACCCAGTTAGAAAGCTGATGGAAAAGCCTCTGAAGTACAAGGTCATTAAGGTCTAAGCGTTCAGCTGCCTACCTTGTGGAACTTGAGTAGGTTAGATTTAGCATGTTTGATTCTCCTATGTATCCCCCTGGAAATGTCCTAATCTCTTGCTAAAAGAACATGTGCTTTCTGATATGTTGGTCTTGTGAACAGTAAAGAGACAGAGTGGCAGTGGAAGTGTCTGTTCTTGTCACCTCCTCCAGGCCGCCAGTGAAGATGGAAGTCATCCTAGTGTAGACTGTGACTCTGAGCTCCAGGTGGTCATTGCAGTATAAGAGGATGACACAGAGCCAGCTCCTGAAAGTTACATGGCACCAAAGGAATGTCCTGGAGGGAAATGGAAGATCAAATCTTCTGCTGTGTTCTGTAATTTAAAGAATGCTGTTCCCAGATAGGAGATGAGGGCATCCAGAAATCTCCTGAGCTATTATTTAATAAATGATGTTGGAATAATTAGAATATGTTAAGATTCTAGGACACACCAAAACCAAAAATTAAGTCCACATGGATTGAATTGTTAACTTTAAAAAAAATACAGCATGTAAAAATGAAACTATCAAATGTAGGGTAAAATATAGGAGGTCCCCTCCCTCCCGCTCCCAATAATTTTGGGGCATTCCAAAGCAAGATATGAAAAACAGATGTTATAAAAGGAAGAAATGTCAGACTAAATCACACAGAAATTAAGAAAAGATATCCTAAATACAGTCAAGATACAGGGAACACACACCACCAGGAGAAGATACTTGTAATATATATTTATAAAAATACTTGTAGCCCTCGCTGGTTTGGCTCAGTGTATAGATAGAGCATCAGCCTGTGGACTGAAGTGTCCAGGTTTGATTCCAATCAAGGGCACATGCCCAGGTTGCAGGCTCGATCCCCAGTAGGAGCCAGTAGGAGGCATGCAGGAGCCAGCTGATCAATGATTCTCTCTCATCATTGATGTTTCTATCCCTCTGCCTTTCTCTCTGAAATCAATAATTTAAAAAAAGTTAAAATTATATATATATATATATCAGCAACAAAATAATAAGGAAAGAAAAATAATCCAATAGAAAAATAATCAAAGGATATAACTAAGGACTTCAGGGAAGAAAGAAATGGTCAATAAGTATATTTTAAAAAACAACTTAAGTCTTTATAATATTTAAAGGAATTCACATGAAGGCAGACGTGGGGAACCTTTTTTTCTGCCAAGGACCATTTGGATATTTATAACATCATTTGAGGGATATAAACTTATCAACTTAAAAATTACCTTGCTATATTTGGTCAAACATTTAATTAACTCACCCCTAATGCCTTGGCAGGACCAGACCAAATGATTTCTCTGGCCTTATACGGCTCATTGGCTGGACATTCCCCACCCCTGCATTAAGGTATCAACATGATATTTTTCACCTACAGGTAAAAAAAACAACGGTTTATATAAATATAGAACAACGATCTGAAAGAATGTATACCAAACTATGGACAGTGCTTAATTTTGAGGGAGTATAATTGGGGAAGCAGAGCAGGGGTGTTTTTAAAAAAATCCTCACCTGAGGATATTTTTTCCATTGGTTTGGGATATGAGAGTAGATAAAAACTGATCTGATTATTTTAACATACATTTTGTGACTTTGAAAATTAAAATAAACAAAACTGTTCCACACCTCCTGAAAGTGGAAAATTTGTGTTTACAATTGCTTTAAAAAGAATTTAACTATACAGAAAAACAGCCCCAAAGTAAAAGTCCCCCATTATTCCACCACTTGAAAAATTTATATAAAGTAACAAAATAAAAGACACCCCCACCCTAACTCAGTGGTAGAGCATCGGTCTGCACACCAATTTTTATGCATGCTATTTGTCCTTGTACTGAATTCATAGATATCTTCAATTATACATTTTCTACAACATACTTCTTTTTGGCGATTCCTCCCCTCCCCCCAAAAAAAGAAAAGAAAGGAAAACTAAGGTGCTGTAGGTATATATTGTCCTTTTAAAAATATGATCTTACTGATTTCAGAGTAAGAGGAAGGGGGAGGGAGAAAGAGAGAAACATCAATCCATTGCCCCTGGTATGCATCCCGACCAAGAATTGAACCAGAGACCTTCGTTGCACAGCATGACACCCAACCAACTGAACCATACCGGGCAGGGAAGGATTGAATTATTTTAATACATTATTATTTTCACAGAAGTTCTTGGGTCTGGTGACCAAGATAATGGACAATCAGACATCACTTTGGGAAGCAATTTTCAGAAATTTCAAAAGAAAATGTGTGACTTTTTTGTGTTTTTGTTTGTTTGTTTTCCCATTGATTTTTAGAGAGAGTGGAAGAGAGGGGGAAAGACAGAGAAATATCAATGTGAGAGAAACATCGATTGGTAGCCGCCTGCATGAGCCCTGACCAGAGCCAGGGCCTGAGGAGCCTGCAACCAAGGTACGTGCCCTTGACTGGAATTGCGGCCGACAGGCCAATGCTCTATCCACTGAGCCAAACCAGCTAGGGCTGTTTTATGACTTTTGGACCAGCCAGTTGAAATGTTCTCTTATAGTTTGAGTCTTGATTCTGAATTCTTTCTTAGCTAGAACTCAAGTACCAAAGTTGCTGAACCCAGGTCTGATCCCACAGGTCTAAGACCTGGTGCCATTACCTCACCCTACCCCCCAAACCCCCTACCCCCACCCCACCCCCATCTCCAACAGAAACAATGTTTGAACAGTTAATGCCTGAAAAACTTCCCAAACTGATGAAGACATTAAGTCACAGATTCAAGAAACTCTATGACCCCTAAGGCAGGATAAGTATAAAGAAATCCATACCTAGCCATATCAGCTGTCAGTCTAATTGTCCCTTTGAACTTAATATGCCCCTTTTCCCCCTCTGGCTCCCTGTAAATAACCAACTCTCCAAATGCTAATAGAACAAACTTTACTGTTTTGCTGGTTCTGTCACTAATGGGGTGAATAACTTTGAAACATCAGTGAGAGAGAAACATCAACCAGCTGCCTCCTGCACACTCCCCACTGGGTATGTGCCCGCAACCAAGGTACATGCCCTTGACAGGAATCGAACCTGGGACCCTTGAGTCCGCAGACCAAAGCTCTATCCACTGAGCCAAACCGGTCAGGGCTTGACAAGTATACTTTTGAATATATGTGAAACAAAGAATTCATGAAACAATATTTTTTCTTCTTACAATATTTTCTGTATTATTTCCCCCCCCCCCTTACTGAAAAGTAATTCTGCTTACACTCACTAATCTGATCTCAACCTGCAGTTTGAAAAACTGCCTTAGCAAACTTAGGGCCTGGAGAAACTAAGATGGCGGCATAGATAAACACCGGGAAATTGCCGCCTCCCACAACAATTGAAAAATACCGCAAAGGACAGAGCAGACATCATCCAGAACAACAGGAAGGCTGGCTGAGTGTAAATTCTACAACTAGAAGGAAAGAAAAGCACGCTGAGAGCCAGAGGAGCTGTGGAGGTAAAGTGCGGAGGTACGGTGGCTCGCGCGCGCGCGGAAAGGGGGTGGCACCTGAGGACGCGGCTGTTTTTTTGAATCACAAGATCCCGACTGCTCTGAACTCCGGTTGCGGGAAGTCTCTGGGGACCCAGGACTCATACGGGGAGAAGCTGGACTGTCGGGCAGCGGGCGAACTTGAGTGCGGCTTTCCCTCAGAGGTGCTTGCAGCAATTACCGGGTCACTGAGACGCGCGACTCCTTAGGAGAATCAGCCATAGTTGCTTGCTCCGCCCTTTGATTCCCTGAGACCCTGCCCCACCCAGGCTGTGGCAGAGGCTTTTGCATGTGAATGTACCTAACTGCAGCCGAGCCAGGCAGACCTGGAACTTCCAAGAGAAGGCCCAAGGCCCCGCAGCGGCTTGCATTGCTTCACAGCTGAGCCTCTTCGTGGCTCCTGCTGTGTGGCCTCAGGCAGAGGTTGAATTAGCACCTCCTTAGACCCAGGAGCCACTGTACCCAGTAGTCAGAGGGGGACCATCCAGATTGCAACTCCTCAGATCCGTAAGGGACACACTCAGGGAGCAGACTCAGTGAGCACCAAAGTCCCACTGAAGCAAGTCTTGCCCCAGAAGGGTGTCTTCAGCACAGAAGTTCTCCCACTTCAGATACAGCTGATT
Source organism: Myotis nattereri (assembly GCF_964212035.1). Lineage (NCBI taxonomy): Eukaryota > Metazoa > Chordata > Mammalia > Chiroptera > Vespertilionidae > Myotis > Myotis nattereri. The sequence continues at coordinate 22,161,158 of NC_138082.1, forward strand.
CTCACAGCCAATTGGCCTGGAGGTCAATTCCTCCCAGTAATCCTACAACAACCAAGGCACCAAGAGTGCACCAAGAGTGTCCACCTCAGGTAACTGGGGAGGCTGAGCCACTGGGCCCTACAGGACACCTGGCGCGCAGGGCCACTGTATCAACACAGGGAAGCAGCCAAAATGCGGAGACAAAGAAATAGGTCACAAATGGCAGAAATGGAGGAAAGCAAACGACTGGATATAGAGTTCAAGGCCACGTTTATAAGGTTTTTCAAGAATTTTATGAAAACCGCCGATAAATTTAATGAATTCCCTCAATAAGTATAGTGAGACCATGGAGGACATGAAAAAGGACCAACTAGAAATTAAGCATACACTGACTGAAATAAAGAATAATTTACAGAGATCCAACAGCAGACAAGAGGATCCCAAGAATCAAGTCAAAGATTTGAAATACAAAGAAACAAAAAATACCCAACCGAAAAAGAAAAAAGAAAAGAGATTCCAAAAATATGAAGATAGTGTAAGGAACCTCTGGGACAACTTCAAGCGTACCAACATCAGAATTATAGGGGTACCAGAAGGAGAGAGAGGGCAAGATATTGAAAACCTTTTTGAAGAAATAATGACAGAAAACTTCCCCTACCTGGTGAAAGAAATGGACTTACAAGTCCAGGAAGCGCAGAGAACCCCAAACAAAAGGAATCCAAAGAGGACCACACCAAGACACATCATAATTAAAATGCCAAGAGCAAAAGATAAAGAGAGAATCTTAAAAGCAGCAAGAGAAAGACAGTCAGTTACCTACAAGGATGTACCCATCCGACTGTCAGCTGATTTCTCAACAGAAACCATGCAGGCCAGAAGAGAGTGGCAAGAAATATTCAAAGTGATGAATAGCAAGAACCTGCAACCAAGATTACTTTATCCAGCAAAACTATCATTCAGAATAGAAGGTCAGATAAAGAGCTTCACGGATAAGAAAAAGCTAAAGGAGTTCATCACCACCAAACCAGCATTATATGAAATGCTGAAAGGTATTCTTTAAGAAGAGGAAGAAGAAAAAGGAACTCTTACCATTTGCCACAGCATGGATGGAACTGGAGAGCGGATAAATACCACAGGATCTCACTCATTTGTGGAATATAATGAACAACATAAACTGATGAACAAGGACTGATCCAGAGACGGAGAGGCATTGATTGGACTGTTGGGCCTTGGAGGGAAGGTAGGGGAGGGTGGGGGTAAGGGGGAAAGATCAACCAAAGGACTTATATGCAAGCATATAGGCCTAACCAATGGACACAGACAACGGGGGGTGAGGGCATGAGCGGGGGGCGGGGGGGGGGGGGCTAGAGGGTAACGTGGGGAAAAGGACACATATGTAATATCTTAATCAATAAAAAAAATATATTTAAAAAAACCAAAAAAACTTAGGGCCGGTGAGGGGTGAGGGGCAAGAGTTGGAACGGGTAGAATTGTATTTTAAAAACCTCTTTACATTTGTTTGTTGGTCTGTTTGGCTTCCCCATCCAGGAATCCCATGCCCTCAGACACTGGGCCTTTTTGTTTTGTTTTGTGTTCTCTTGTCTCTCAGCGCTAGGACTGCGGGATCAATTGGGGGTGGGGGTGGAGGGGATGCCTTAGGAAAAGCCTCTCAGCTCGTTAAATCTCAGCGGCCAGCGGCGGGTTCAAGGGGGTGATGAACCCGCAAGTCAGGCGAGGCCCCCCCCCCGCCCCGCCCCCCTAACCCCCACCCGTCCGGGCCCTCTGGAAGCCACGGGGATTTCCGAGAACTTCAGGCACTATTGCTCTGAGTTCGGACCAAGCGAACTTCAAGTTCTCCTTTAGAGTTCTCGGAAGTGCGATGTGGGGAGTCACGGAAGAGGCGGCCATGGTCAGCGCTCTCCGGGTCTCCCTAGCCTAGGTCCTGTGCGTCTCCTGCCATAGTGTTAGCTGGTCCCGCCCCCGGGCTGGGCCGGGAGGCTTGCAGTTGTGGAAGGCGGCTTCTGTGTTCCCGTTGGAGGGACTGAACTAGGTAGAGTGAACATTGCCCTTGAACCCGCCCATCCTGATCTGTCTCTGGGCGGGCTCCAGGCGCTCGGCACTCGCGACCCACAGGCGCGGCTGCGTGAGCTATGAATCGCATTGCTGCGGTGAGCTGCACGAGGCTGCGGTGGGCGCTGCTGGGGACGCGGGTGGCCCGCCCTGGCCTTGGTCCACTCGGGGCCAGAGCCAAGGCCTCGCTCCCCAGCGCCCTCCCGGCGGCGGACGCAGCCGAGGCTCCTGAAAGCGGGCCTGGCGACCGGAGGCTGCGGAGCCTGGAGGAGCTTTCAGGACCTGGGCAGCTGCGCTTCTTATTCCAGCTGTTGGTGCAAGGCTACGTTCTGCACCTGCACCAGCTCCAGGTAAGTGAGCAGGGCCTCGGGACTGGGGAATGGGAGGTGAGTGAGCCCTGGGACAGAAGCTGGGGATGGCGAGACATTGGACAAAAAGTGAAGAACATGGGAACTTAGCTGGGCACCGACTGGGGTCCTGTAGGGGTTATGTGCAAAGGGCAAACAGCCCTTGGAACTGAAATGGACAGGTCTAGGAGTGTTAAGAACCAGGAGGGCACCAGAAAGAGGCTAGGTTTAAAGTGGACAGAGCTTGAAAGAGGAGGGAACTGTCTTGGTAACAGAATGGTAGATGCAAGTATATAAGCTGCCAGATGTTATAGAGCCACTATTTAATTCTGTGGTTATACTGGCTACCATAGATGTCTTCCAAAGGAAATGGCTTCAGGAGGATTACAGAGGCTTAGCACTTAACCTGGTAAATCAACCCTTAGGGGAAAAAAGATGTCATTTCTTAGGGACTTTAGACGTGAAGGAAATCATAAACATTAAGGCACCTTTTTTGTCAATTTTCAGTAAGAAGGATTTATTTAATGGAACCCTGATATGAGGCAGGAATGAATGGATAGCCTACTGTCAATGGACAGAGGCTAAAAAACTCAATATTGGTTTAGTTGGAGAAGTTTTTTAGGAAAGGAGCTGAATTAATGCACCCACTCTGTCCCAGGCATTTTTCCAAGTGTTAGAATTCAATGAGATAAAGCCAACACCCTCATGGGGTTTATATACTCTGGGACCTTCCCTGTTTCTGAGACTTGGTGGGCAGGTCGTAAGGTACTCAGAGATGCTTAAAAAATTATTCTTTTAAGCTCAGCCCCAAGGAACTAAATAAGCCAAGAAACCAGAATCCTGTATACTTTTTCTGCTTGATTTGACCTCTGGAAATATGAGAGGCCCTGTGAATGGTCCAGGGTGGCACCTGAGAATTTCTCATCATTTCTCAGGGGAAGATTACTAGGAGGTTTTGCTCAGGAGTTTCTCTAGAACAGTAACTACCAAAGAAATCTTAAATGACCCTAGGAGGAGGAAGAAGAAGCACAAGAAAGCCAGGAATGTGTGTCCTTTTAAATGAGAGGCCACGGCCAGGATTTAGGAGAGTCCCCTAATTCTAGCCTTTATATCCCAAAGATCTGGAGTCATGTGAACCTGGGATGTTCCATGGGAAATATATTAGCCCTTCCCACTGACTACACGTGGCCTGTGTGAATTAATAAAGGGCAGAGTCCTGTACATCTATAAAACCCAGTTAATAACTCTACTGAAGAATAGGATGCATTCCAGTGACCCACTTTGTATCAGTTCAAATTCATTTGGTTTCTACTCACACTGGCTTAAACTATTAAGCAGCTTTATTGGTTCACATAACTGAAAAGTCTAATAGTTGGGTGCCCTTCAGGTATAGTTTGCTCTAGAAATTCATGAAATCATCAAAACGACAGTTTTGTTTTTTCTGCAGTTCTCTTGGCCCAGCTGTCTTGCAGAAATTAGTTGACTAGCTTGGGTTAATTTGTCCATCCCTGAACACATCATAGTGGCCACATACATGTTCTAATTAGCTTAGACCCAAACAGGTTCATCCCTACATCTGGGGTTGGGTCTTTCCCTCTAAACCAGGTGGCTACTGTACAAGGGGGAGAACTGGAATTAATATAGGGCCACCTGACCACAATGCTTCCTGTACCCTCAGTTGTCAAAAATTGCATGAATGCATAAAAATAATCAAATCAGCTTAAGGAAGCATTGTAGGACTTAAGGTGGTAGAGTGAGAATTGAGACATGTGTAAATCAGGCTAGTCCATAAACGCTAGCTTCTTTCTCTTTCCTAACCAAAATAATGTCCATCCAGAGTGTTGGAAAAATGAAATGTGAATAGATGTTAAATGTATATGTATATTTATAGTAAATTGATCTCTTTTAGAGATGTCAACCCTAGGAATGATGAGATCAGTCATCTGTTCTGTAGCTGTTATGGTGGGCTTCCTGGATTGGTGACCCCTCTAATGCTCTGTGCTCATACTTGTCATTTCATGCTTCTTTTTTTTTTATGGTTACAACATTTTTCTTGTGATGAGAACTGTTAAGATCTACTTGCTTAGCAACTTTCAAATATAATACAGTATTATTAATTATAGTCACCGTGCTGTACACTATATCCGTAGGACTTATTTATTTTATAATTGAGAGTTTGTACCTTTTGAGCACATTCAATCATTTTTGCCCACCCTCCCAGCCCCTGCCTCTGGCAACCACCAATCTGTTCTCTGTATCTATGAGTTTGATTCTGTTTTGTTTTAGATTCTACATATAAGTGAGATCATTCAGTATTTGTCTTTCTCTGTGGGACTTATTTCAGTTAGCATAATGTTCTCAAGGTCCATCCATGTTGTAAATGGCAAGATTTCCTTCTTTTTATGGCTAAATAATATTCATATATATATATATAAATATATATATACACACATATATATCACATTTTCTTTTGCATCAGTGGACACTTAGGTGGCTTGCATGTCTTGGCTTTTATAAAAATGCTGCATTGAACATAGCGGTACATGTATCTTTTCAAGTTAGTGCTGTCATTGACTTTGGATAAATACCTAGAAATGGAATTGCTAGATCCTATGGTAGTTCTATTTTCAATATATTTAAGGAACCACCATCTTGTTTTCATAGTGTCTGTACCCATTTATAGCCTCACCAGTAGTGCACCAGGGTTCCTTTTTCTCGACATCCTCACCAACAATTATTATTTCTTGTCTTTTTGATGATAGTCATTCTAACAGGTGTGAGGTGATATCATCATGGTTTTGATTTGTATTTCCTTGATGATTAGTAATGTTGAGCACCTTTTCATGTATCCATTGGTCATCTGTATATTTTCTTTGGAAAAATATTTATTAAGATCCTCTCCTCATTTTAAAAGTAGATTGTTTGTTTTTTTGCTATTGAGTTGTATAAGTACTTTTACATATTTTTTGGATATTAACCTTTATCAGATATATGTTTGGAATATTTTCCCCATTCAATATGTTGCTTTTTCATTTTGTCGATGGTTTCTTTTGCTGTGCAGAAGTCTTTTCATTTGATGTAATCCTACTTGTTTATTTTTGCTTTTGTTGCCCTTGCTTTTGATGTCAAATTCCAAAAAACCATTGCCAAGAATGATATCAAAGAGCTTACCACTTATGTTTTCTTGTACAAATTTTGTGGTTTCAGATCTGATGTTCAGATCATTAATCCATTTTGAGTTAATTTTTGTATATGGGATATGCTAATGGTTCAGTTTTATTCTTTTGCATGTGATTGTCCAGTTTTACCAACACCATGCATTGAAGAGACTGTCCTTTCACCATTGTCTATCCTTGGCTCCTTTATTGTAAATTAATTGACCATATATGCATGGGTTTATTTCTGGGTTCTCTAGTCTGTCCCATTGATCTACATGTCTGTTTTTAGGTCAATACCATACTGTTTTGATTACTATAACTTTGTAATATAGTTTGAAATAAGGAGGCATGATGCCTCCAGCTTTTTTCTTTTTCTTTTTCTTTTTTCAAGATTGCTTTGGCTATTCAGGGTCTTTGTAGTTCCATATAAATTTTAGAATTGTTTGTTCTATTTCTGTGAAAAATGGCATTAGAATTTTAATAGGGATTGCATTGAATCTGTAGATTGCTTTGGGTAGTATGAACATTTTAACAATATTAAGTCTTCCAGTTCATGAACATTGGATATCTCTTCTTTTGCATCTCTTCGATTTCTTTCTTCAATGTCATAGTTTTCAGTGCACAGGTCTTTCACTTCCTTAATTTTCTTTCTAGATATTTTATCATTTTATGCAATTGTAAATGTGATAGTTTTCTTAATTTCATTTTCTGATAGTTCATTATTAGTGTATAGAAGCACAACTGATTTTGGTATATTGATTTTATATACTGCAACTTTACTGAATTCATTTATTAGCACTAACAGTTTTTTGGTGGAGTCTTTAGGGTTTTCTATATATAATATCATGTCATCTGCAAATAGTGACAGTTTTACTACTTCTTTTCTGATTTGTATGCTTTTTATTCTTTTTATTGCCTAATTTCTCTGGCTAGGACTTTCAATACTATGTTGAATACCAGTGGTGAGAATTGGCACCCTTGTCTTATTCCTGATGTTGGAGGAAAAGCTTTCAGCTTTTCACTGTAGACCAGCAGTTCTCAATCTGTGGGTCGCGACCCCTTAGGGCAGTCGTGGCAAACTATGGCCCGCGGGCCGGATCCCACCCGTTTGAAATGAATAAAACTAAAAAAAAAAAAAAAAAGACCGTACCCTTTTATGTAATGATGTTTACTTTGAATTTATATTAGTTCACGCAAACACTCCATCCATGCTTGTGTTCCGGCCCTCCGGTCCAGTTTAAGAACCCATTGTGGCCCTCGAGTCAAAAAGTTTGCCCACCCCTGCCTTAGGGGGTCAAACGACCCTTTCACAGGGGTCGCCTAAGACCATCGGAAAACACATATATAATTACATATTGTTTACAGTAGCAAAATTACAGTTATGAAGTAGCAACGAAAATAATTTTATGGCTGGGGGTCACCACAACATGCAGAACTGTATTAAAGGTTCGCAGCAATAGGAAGGTTGAGAACCACTGCTGTAGACTATGATGTTAGCTGGGGAGGTTGTCATATATGGCCTTTATTATGTTGAGGTAGGTTCCCTCTGTACCCACTTTTATGAGAGTAATATTATAAATGGATGTCAAACTTTGTCAAATGCTTTTTATGCATCTATTTAGATGATCATATGATTTTTATCCTTCATTTTGTTAATTTGGTGTGTAACATTGATTGATTGGCAAATGTTCAGCTTTTCTGGCATCCCTGGAATAAATCTCACTTTCACTTGATCATGGTATATTATCCTTTTAATATATTGTTGAATTTGGTTGCTAATATTTTTTTAAATATATTTTATTGATTTTTTACAGAGAGGAAGGGAGAGAGATAGAGAGTTAGAAACATCGATGAGAGAGAAACATCGATCAGCTGCCTCCTGCACATCCACTGGGGATGTGCCCACAACCCAGGTACATGCCCTTGACCGGAATCGAACCCGGGACCCTTCAGTACACAGGCTGACGCTCTATCCACTGAGCCAAACCGGTTTCGGCTGGTTGCTGATATTTTGTTGAGGACTTTTGCATCTATGTTTGTCAGGGATATTGGCCTATAATTTTTTTTTTCTAGTAGTGTCCTTGTCTGGTTTTAGTATCAGGAAAATGTTGGCTTTGCAAAATGAGTTTGGAAGTGTTTCCTCCTCTTCTACTTTTTGGTAGAATTTGAGAGGATTGGTATTAATTCTTCTTTAGATGTTTGGTAGAATTCACCAGTCAAGCCATCTGGTCCTCAGCTTTTGTTTGTTGGGAGGTTTCTGATTATTGCTTAACTCTTACTAGTAATTGGTTAGTTCAAATTTTCTATTTATTCATGATTCAGTCTGGTAGTTTATATTTTTCTAGGAATTTATCCATTTCTTTTAGGGTGTCCAGTTTGTTGTTCATAGTAGTCTCCTATGATCCTTTGTATTTTAGTGGTATCAATTGTAACAGCTCCTCTTTCATTTCTGATTTTATTGTCTGAGTCCTCTTTATCCTTTTGTCTTGGTGAACCTAGCCAAGGCCTGTCTATTTTGTTTAGCATTAAAAAAGAAAGAACAGCTCTTAGTTTCACTGATCTTTTCTATTATCTTTTTAGTCTCAATTTCAATTGTCTACCCTGTGATCTTTGTTATTTCTTTCCTTCTACTAACTCTTGAATTAGTTTGTTCTCGTTTTTGCTAGTTCCTTGAAGTCTAGAGTTGGGTTGTTTATTTGAGATCATTCTTATTTCTTATTGTACACATTTATTGCTATGAACATTCCTCTTAGGATGCTTTGCTGCATCCCATGAAGTTTGGCTTTTACCACTTTTTGCATCCTTCACCTAAGCAGGGGTGGGGAATGTCCGGCCTGTGGGCCTTAAAAGGCCTGCAGAGTCATTTGGTCTAGCCCTGCCAAGGCATTAGGGGTGAGTTAATTAAATGTTTGACCAAATATAGCAGGCTAATTTTTAAGTTGATAATTTTGTGTGGCCCTAGAATGATGTTATAAATATCCAAATGGCCTTTGGCAGAAAAAATGTTCCCCACCCATGACCTAAAGCCTCCCTTCCCACTCTCCATTGGACATCAGCATCAAAGGCCAAATGATCTGTGACTTCCTGAACCGTGGAAACTTTGTTCTGCCCCACAGAGGATTTTATTTCCAGCTCCAGCTGCTCCAGCAGCTCCACTAGGTCACCTTCCTTGCTTATCTGTGACTCAGCTGACAGCATGAACAGCACCATCTTGACCCTGGGAAGAAATGGTGTCTGGGCTTCGTCTCCCTTGCTGCTTGATCTGCCTCTGCAGTCTACTCATGCACCACTACCACATCAGTGCCCCAAAGAGCATGTTTGATTATATTGCTCCCCTGCTCAGGAATCTCCACAGGCTTGGGGAATCAGCTTTAAACTCCTCACATGGACATTTGAGACCCCAGCCTCCTTTCCCAAGCACCCCTCCCTTTATGTTTTGGTATGTTGTATTTCCATTTTCATTTGTCTTTAGGTATTTTTTTATGTCTCTCTCTTTTTTTTTTTTTTTAAGAGAAACATCAAAAGTGCTTTATTCAAAGTAATGTCCATTGCTAGCTACACATTTCCCCCATCTTTCAGGTAATTTGTGGATACCATCCCAGTAGAACTTTTCTTATTTTAAGACAAACCATTCAGAGACCCAATTTTCCACTTCTTCATACATTTTGAAATGCTGCTTAGAAAGTGTGTGTGCCATCGATCGGAACAAGTGGTAATCTGAAGGAGCAAGGCCTGGTGAATACCGCAGGTAGGTTAATACTTCCCAGGCAAGATCTTTGAACGTGTCTTTAACTGGTTTTGAAGTGTGTGATGAAGCAAAATTATCATGAAGCAAAATTACTTTGCTGTGTCTTCTGGCACTTTCTGATCGGTTCACAATCAAAGCGTGGTTCAAATTGATTATTTGTTGTCTGTAGTGATCAGTATTAACAATTTTACCTGGTTTTAGAAGCTCATAATACACCACACCTTCCTGATCCCACCAAACACAGAGCATTGTCTTCTTTCCGAAGCGATTTGACCTTGCAGTTGATGTTGATGGTTGACCTGGATCAACCTATGATTTTGTGTGTTTGGGATTCTCAAAATAAATCCACTTTTCATCACCAGTCACAATTCGATGCAAAAAAGACTTTCTTTCATGCCGTTGAAGCAACATTTTACTGATGACTTTTTGGTTTTCCATTTGTCTTTTGTTCATTTGCTGTGGCACCCATTTTCCTTCCTTTAAAATCTTTCCCATTGCTTGTAAATGATCGGAAATTGTTTTCTGAGCAATGTTTAATCTTTCTGCAAGTTGTTTTTATTTTATTTTATTTTTTAATCTTTATTGTTCAGATTATTATAAATGTTCCTCTTTTTACCCCCCATAGCTCCCCTCCACCCGCTTCCCACCCCACCCCAGGCCTTAGCCCCACTGTCCTAGTCCATAGGTGTAAGCTCTTTGTCCAATCTCTTCCCACACCCCCAACAACCCCTTCCCCCAAGAATTGTCAGTCTGCTCCCTTTCCATGCCCCTGATTCTATTACATTCACCAGTTTGTTCTGTTCATCAGATTTTTTATTCATTTGATTTTTAGATTCACTTGTTGATAGATATGTATTTGTTGTCACTTTGTTGTTCATAATTTTTTTTTAATCTTTACCTTTTCTTCTTCTTACTCTTCTTAAAGAATACCCTTCAGCATTTCATATAATACTGGTTTGGTGGTGATGAACTCCTTTAGTTTTTTCTTGTCTGTGAAGCTCTTTATCTGGCCTTCAATTCTAAATGATAGTTTTGCTGGGTAGAGTAATGTTGGTTGTAGGTTCTTGCTATTCATCACTTTGAATATTTCTTGCCACTCCCTTCTGGCCTGCATAGTTTCTGTTGAGAAATCAGCTGACAGTTCTATGGGTACTCCCTTGTAGGTAACTAACTGTTTTTTTCTTGCTGCTTTTAAGATTCTCTCTTTGTTTTTTGCCCTTGCATTTTAATTATGATGTGTCTTGGTGTGGTCCTCTTTGGATTCCTCTTGTTTGGGGTTCTCTGTGCTTCCTGGACTTGTAAGTCTATTTCCTCACCAGGTAGGGGAAGTTTTCTGTCATTATTTCTTCAAATAGATTTTCAATATCTTGCTCTCTTTCTTCTTCTGGCACCCTCATAATTCTGATGTTGCTACGCTTGAAGTTGTTCCAGAGGCTCCTTACACTATCTTCATATTTTTGGATTCTTTTTTCTTTTTGCTTTTTGGGTTGGGTGTTTTTTGCTTCCTCGTATTTCAAACCTTTGACTTGATTCTTGGGATCCTCTAGTCTGCTGTTGAATCTCTGTATATTATTCTTTATTTCAGTCAGTGTATGCTTAATTTCTGACTGGTTCTTTTCCATTTTTTTGGGGGGGTGGCATTCTCACCAAGATCCTTGAAGGTCTCACTAAGTTTCTCGGAAGTTTCTAGAAGATTCTTGAGTAACCTTATAACCGTGGTTTTGAACTTTACATCCAGTATTTTGCTTTCATCCATTTCTTTCATTTGTGACATGTTTCTTTGTCTCCATATTTTGGCTGCTTCCCTGTGTTTATTTCTATGTGTTGGATAGCTGCTAAGTCTCCTTGAGTTGATAGAGTGGCCTTGTGTGGTAGGTGTCCTATAGGGCCCAGTGGCTCAGCCTCCCCAGTCACCTGAGGTGGACACTCTTGGTGTACCCCTTTGTGGGCTGTTTTCACAGTCTTGTTGGGCTGTGTGCACAGCCTTGATTGCTGTTGGTATCACTGGGAGAAATTGACCTCCAGGCCAGTTGGCTGTGAGGACCAGCTGTGTCTATAATGGGAGACCTGTTGTGTAGGAGACACCCTTATGGGGCAGGACTTGCTTCAGTGGGGCTTTAGTGCTCACTGAGTCTGCTCTTTGAGTGTGTCCCTTATGGATGTGAAGAGTTGTAATCCAGTATGGTCTCACACTGACCACTGGGTACACTGGCTCTTAGATCTCCAAGGAGGTGCAAAGTCAGCCACTGCCTGGGGCCACCTAGGAGGAGCTACAGAGAGGTCTGCAGATTCCTCCTGTTTGTATCAGGTTTGGAAGTGCCCAGATGAGGCCCAGCTGTGTAGCAAGGCAGACTGCTGCTGCTGCTGCCTGTTTAACACATTTTAGGCTGAGAAAGGACAGGCCATTCATATGCAAAAGCTGCTGTGCACAACTTGGGTGGGATTATAAATTGGGTGGGGCAGGGTCTCAGGGAATCACCAGGGCAGAGCAAATAGCAATGGCTGCCAGTCAGCCCTGCACCGGAGAGAGGTCCCCGTGTCCCCGTGTCCCCGTGTCCCCACGCAGGAACAATGATCACTGCAAGCACCTTTGAAAGAAAGCTGCCCTCGCGTTCCTGTCCTGATGCCAGACAGTCCAGTTTCTCCCTGTATGTGTCTGGGTCCCCCAGAGTCTCACCCAGAACTGGAGTCCATAGCAAGCTGGAGCTTGTATCTCCCTCCTGATTAAAAAAGCAGCACACCTGGGTGCCAGCACTTTCCACGCCTCTGCACCTCCTACCAGTCTCAATGCGCTTTCTTCACCTCTCTAGTTGTGGAACTTCCACTCAGCCAGCTTTCCCACGGTTCTGGATGATAGTGTTCTGCCTTTTAGTTGTAATTTTGATGTGGTTGTGAGAGGCAGCAAGTATAGGTGTTTACCTATGCTGCCATCTTGGTTCTCTTTTTTTTAAAAATGTATTTTTATTGACTTTTTACAGAGAGGAAGGGAGAGGGATAGAGAGTTAGAAACATTGATGAGAGAGAAACATCGAGCAGCTGCCTCCTGCACACCCCCTACTGGGGATGTGCCCACAACCAAGGTACATGCCCTTGACTGGAATCGAACCTGGGACCCTTCAGTCCACAGGCTGACACTCTACCCACTGAGCCAAACCAGTTAGGCCTTGGTTCTCTTTTTATGTCTCTTTTGATTTCTTCTTTGACCTAGTGGTTGTTCAGTAGCATGTTGTTTAATCTCCACATATTTGTGAATTTTTCAGTTTTCTTCTTGTTATTGAAAAAAAATGCTTGATATTATTTGAATCTTTTAAAATTTATTTATGATCTGTCCTGGAGAATATTCCATGTGTGCTTGAGAGGAATGTGTATTCTGTTGCTTTTTTTCTTTTTAAGGAAAGATTTATTATCAATTGAGAAGATGGGAGACCTAATAGTGCCTCAAATCCATCTTGCTTGCTAGACTAGGTTAAGGGTTTCTAAGGGGTTAAGGGGAATGGGTATGCAGAAGTGCTGATGGAGCAAGTTTTAACTGGTGGACCTAGGAACTTGGCCATTTATGGTAAATGGGCATCAACACTGGATTTTTCTGGACAAGAAAGGGTTCTTCTGAAAAGATTCCAGTATTTAAATTCTAGTTATGTCCAGGTTCTTTGGTTCCACGTATGTGTGTATTGTGTGGAACCAGCAGGTCAAAGTTCTCGCCTTTGCACATGCTTTGGCTGCATGACTTGTGGTTCGGGTTTATTGTCTCTGAAAAGCAACTCAGTATCTCATTAAACAGGATAGGACCATGTTGAGCTGATTCTGTGGTTACAAATTGCCTCTTTTTGTTGCTCATTCCTCAAACTTGAGGGAAATAGGGCAACTGGGTCCAGGTTCAATTAAGAGGGAGGATTTACTTTAATATAGAGTCATATTTGTCTGCCCATTGTGCCCGTGTTACCCTCCTCTTACAATCTCATGCACCCACTTCTTCTGTGATGGCCCCTGAGCTTTGGAGGGGGCATTCTAGGTACTCATTTACAAGCAGAGATCACAGCATCAGTAGGTAGCAGCAGTTCAGGGTGCCTGTATCTTAATATGAGATAAAGAATAAAGAGTAACTTCTGTTATGTCCTCCAGGACCCAAACCATGATGATAATCCTCATGATGATCACTGGGGAAAAATAAGTTTGAGTTTTGATAGCTACTTGCTTTGCTCCTAGCTTTAAGAGTTCCCTGACATCAGGACTGTGTTTTTTATATTTGTTTGTTTATTTATTTATTTTTAAATGTTTTATTGATTTCAGAGAGGAAGAATGAAGGAGAGAGAGGTAGAAAGAGAATCATTGATCGGCTGCCTCCTGCACACTCCCTACGGGGATCGAGCCCACAACCCGGGCATGTGTCCTGACTAGGAATCGAACCATGAACTCCCTATTCTAGTTATCTATTGCTGCATCACAAACTATCCTAAGACATAGTGGCTTAAAACAACATTTTGTTATACTTACTAGTATGATTTTGTGGGCCGATAATTTGGGCTGTGCACATTAGAAATGACTCATCTCTGCTTCACGATGGAGTGTGGCTTCAGTTCAAATAGCTGATCACTAGACTGGCTTAATTGAGATCATATGTCTGAACCTAGGGTCTGGCTTTTGGCTGGCTCCTCACTTTTTTTCCATGTCACATCTGCCAGAATTGGAATTTCCAAGGTGGCTTTTTAAATTTCATGTTTGGCGTCTGGGATGGTTTAGTTAGAACAGCTGAGTATTTCTTTCTTTCCATGTAGCTAGCTTGGGCTTCCTCATAGTATGGTGGTCTTTGGATAGTCAAACTTCTTCCAGAGTGCTAGCTGTCTCCAAAGTGAATGTTCCAAAAGATAGAAAGTGGAAGTTGCCAGTTTCTTAAGGCCTGGGCCTGGAAACTGCCACAATAGTATTTCCATTGTATTCTACCCATCAAATCTATTACAGAGCCCATCCAAACTCTGGAGGTGAAGATGTAGGCCTTACCTCTTAATGGGAGGGATGTCAAAGAAGCTGTGACTATATTTTATTTTTATAAAATATGTTTTTATTGACTTGAGAGAGAGAGGAAGGGAGAGGGAGAGAGAGGTAAAAACATTGATGGAAACATCCATCAGCTACCTCCTGCATGCCACCCTCTGGGGATCAAGCCCACAACCTGGGCATGTGCCCTGACTGGGAATTGAACCAGTGACCTCCTTGTTCATGGGATGACACTCAATCAACTGAGCCACATCAGCCAGCCTGTGGCTATCTTTAATCCACCACATCATCTTCCTATGATTTAGGTACTTAGGGAAAGAATTAGTAACTACCCTAGTGGACTGCTGGCGTTCAGGGGACCCCATAACTAAAGGAATATAAATGCATGAAGGAACTTTCATCTAGGCCTTGGGGAAACGTGGTTGAATATATTTCTCTGGTGTCTGTTTGTTTGTTTATTTATTTAATCCTCACCCAAGGATATTTTTCCATTGATTTTTAGGGAGAGTAGAAGAGAGGGAAAGACAGAGAGAAACATCAATGTGAGAGAAACACATCCATTGGTTGCCTCCTGCACGTGCCCTGACCAGGCCTGGGCCAGGGAGGATCCTGCAACCAGATTGAATCCGGGATCCTTTGGTCCACAGGCCAATGCTGTATCCACTGAGCCAAACCTGCTAGGGCTCTGGTGTCTGTTTATTACATAAAGTATCTCTCTCTTGAGAAATAAATGCTGCCAAATTCTTGCTGTTTGGCTCCCATCTTCTGGGTTTTATAATGGCCACTCCTATTTTGTTAACACATTCTTTCTTCAGTTTGGCTAATACCATTGATTAATGGATTTTCTTCCTCAGAACTCACATTACCATCAAGCCTTCCAGAGATTATCCTCCAGTTACCCTGACTTGGCTTAAGTGTTTTTCAGTCTCATCTGGCAGACATTTACAGGTGCTGTTGAGGCTATAGCAGAATTAGGTGTACTGCCTTTAAGCCTCAGGGATGGGTAATTTGAAACTAGGTGTTAAGGCCAAAAATATGAAACATACCAACTTATCAACTGCACTGCCAGAATTTTCATCTTACAGATAAAGGAATATTCCAGTATATTCAAGGTAGCAATATTTCTGATTGGGAAAGATTAGAATGACTTCCATGTTCCAGTAGGGGACTAATTAAATAAGTTATAATATATTTGTATGATGAAATTTTATGCAACCATTAAAAAGAATAGTGGCAGATCTATGGGTATTAACATGAATCACTTGCTAAGAGATGGAAAGAAAGTAAGGTGCAAAAGTATATAATATGCCATCTTATGTGGATAAAAAAGAGTGTGAGGTATATATGCATTTATATGTTTGTATACACATAAAATATCTCTGGGAAGACACACAAGAAATTGGTAATGATGGTTGCCTCTGTGTAGGGGTCTTTGAGTCTGGAGGTGAGAACTAGGAGAAAGACTTAATTTTTATTGCAGGATTGCTATGGACCGCCACCGGAGTTTCTTCTGGCTTTACCCTGCCCAGGCATAAACAGCAAAAGAATGGAGAGCAGCAGATAAACAGATGTCTAACCAAGTGCTTCCTGGTCCAACATAATATTTTGAGGTCCTCTGATGGCCCTTTCTGTTGTACTTAGGTCTGGTTTTGGGTCTTTACTTTTGATGTCCACTTCTGTGTTGACATCCTCTTTTCAGTTCTACATCTGTTGCTGATCATCTACTCCTTGTTACTGAAATATTCTCATTGCTTCACTCCAGCCCAGCCCAGCCTTTAGGCAAAGTGTGCTCAGTGTACTGAAGTTTGCTTCTGGGTGTGTCAGGGCTGCAGATGGTGGGTGGGCAGTGCTTCTCTTTGCCTGATGGCCTTTTCTTGGATCTTCCTCTACCCTCAACCTAGTGTTTCCCTAGAGTGCAAAATCAGAAGGAAATTCTTACTGTCCAACTACCTGGTAACTTATGACGGTTGTGCCTTGTTGCACAAAAACACATTTTTCTGTTATTGAAGTAATAGCTGCACACATGCACAAAATTCTTTTTGCAGCTTTGTTTGTAAAATAAAAAATTCAGAAACAAGTTAAATGCCCATCAATAGGATAAATAAATTGCAACATTCACACAATGGAATACTATACAACAATTAGAATGAATGCACAAGATTTTTATGTATCAATATAGAACTCAAACAAAGTTGAGTATAGAATGATATGTACAGTAGAATAGTGTTTCTAAAATACAAACTAAATACTATAAAATACAAAAATACTATAAGCCATCATTGGATACATATATGTAGTAAAATTATATAAACATTGACAGAAAGACTACACTTCAAATTCAGGATAGTAACTGCTTTGTGGAGGGAAGGATAAGATGAGGAATTTGTATCTGAAATGTTTTCATTTTTAAAAAGATGTGAAGTAAATATGACAAATCTTAATTCTAGAGGGTGGGTACATGGGTGGTTATAATGTTATTTTATTTAATTATCCACATTAAAATATTCATAGTAAAAAATACAAGTAATTTTGCTCATCATGAGTCCAAATGGTGCCACTGACTTGGTCTGATCTTGGAGGAGATCATTCAAGGCAAAGTTTGGAGCAAGGAGAACCTGAGAATGCTGTTAATTATCTAACACCTCTTGTGTCTTTGAAATGTGAATTTCACTTGTGTGAGGGGGTTAGGCAAAACCCCTGACAACACTGTCCTTTTCACCTTTGACCCTGAGTGGGCCTTTTTTCTGACATCAAAAGAGTGGCCTGTGCCTAAAGTTACATCTGCCTGTTTATCCAACTGGTGGCTGCCAGCTTTTAGGGTCAGGTTTGTTGATACTGGCAGAACAGTACTTGGTATTTGTGAGCTCACTTTTGTCCTCAGGCTGTTTACTTGCTGTGTTAGTGTTTTGTTGTGCTGACACTCTCCCTAAGAAGCCCACTATCAGTACACTACACAGGCCACCAAGTAGAATAGAACATCGCAATGCAGTATCAATTTTTTCAGGGGGAAATTTTTAGGTGAGTTTAAAAATCTATATTTTTTAATTGATTTCAGAGAGGAAGGGAAAGGGAGAGAGAGATAGAAACATCAATGATGAAAGAGAATCATTGATTGGCTGCTTCCTGCACGCCCCACACTGGGGATCAAGCCCGTAACCCAAGCATGTGCCCTGACTGAGAATTGAACCGTGACCTCCTGGTTCATAGGTCGATGCTTAACCACTGAGCCAAGCTGGCCAGCTAGGTGATTTTAATTTTCTTATTTTTCTTTTGGTAACAGCTTTATTGAGATATAGTCACATACCATAAAATTTGACAAAGTTTTCCACCATCACATCAATTTTAGAATATTTTCATCACCCAGAAAGAAACCTTGTACTCTTTAGCAGTCACTCCCCCTTTTCTCCTTATGACTACATTTCCTATGCTGTTGACCTCCCTCATCATCCCATGGCGACTAATCTACTTTCTGTTTATTATGAACATTTCACATGAATGGACTCATTTAATATGTGGTCTGTTGTGAAAGGCTTCTTTCGCTTAGCATGATGTTTTCAAGGTTCATCCATTGGTAGCAATATCAAGTATCACTACTTTATTCCTTTATATGGCTGGGTAATAGTCCATTGTAGGAGTTTACCGCAATTTGTTCATTGATCTGTTGATGGATATTTGGGTTGTTTCCACTTTTTGGCTTATGTAGTACTTTTTGAGTTTTCAAGGTACATGCAACTGTCAAAGGTATTACTTAAAGTGGTGAAAATTCCTTTTATTCAGCAACTACTGACAACAGGAGAAAGAGATGAACTCCATTCCAATCGTACAGAGGGTGTTTAAAGGGAGCGTGAAGGAGTGGGGAGGAGGACCAGCAGGGGCTTGAGTAGAGTCAAGGAAGTGAAAAATTACAAAAGCAGGAAGGGAGGCTTGGTTCACATGAAACTCATCTGGGTTTGCTAAATAGTGCTTATCTTATTGAAGTCAGGTTCCCATGATCCCACTGGGACTGGGAGACAGGGACACTATCTTCAGGTGTTGCCTGGAACAAGTAGCAAATTCTTTTAGCAGCCTTGAGTTCCTCAGGCAGGCATTTTAAGGGAGGGTTCATCCTAGGGGTGAAGCTCATCCTAGGGATGGGATCTGGAGTTGTTGGAAACTATGTTAATGTGTTCATGTTTTTCTAGGGCCAGGGGTGGGCAAACTTTTTGATCGGAACAAAAGCATGGATGGAGTGTTTGTGTGAACTAATATAAATTCAAAGTAAACATCATTACATAAAAGGGTACGGTCTTTTTTTTTTTTTAATTTTATTCATTTCAAACGGGCGGGATCCGGCCCGCTGGCCGTAGTTTGCCCACGGCTGTTCTAGGCCAAGGTTGAGGCCTAGTCGAGAAGAGGGCAGAGGGGATCCTGACTTCAATTTAGTTAAAGAGAGAATTTTTATCATAACCCAAAGCCTATTGGAGTATAGGCTGCAGCCAGTGTCCCCATGGGGAGGGCCACTAGAGGTGTCAGCAACCATGGATACCTGCCTCAGCTGACCCCAGAAGTCCTGGTCAGTACAATTGCCTTTTACTACCCAGGCTGAAGAATTGAGAACAACCTATGACAGAATGAGGCTAAAGAACAGAAAATTAATCTTGTTCTGTCATCTTTAGTGGAAACAGATCCCTTCTGAAGCCAGTGGCTCTTGGGAAGTTTCTAAGAGTTTTTAGGCTCAGATTCTCTTTGGCCAGCAGTCAGTTGAGGGTAGATGGTGGCAGTCTGGGTCAAATTGGCCATATGCCCTGTAGACAAGAGCTGAGTAAGAGAGGTTAACATTCCCTTCTTTATCCCTTAACCAATCAGGATTGACCCCTGATATCCCCTAAGCCAGAGGTGTTACCCTTTCGACAGCCATGTCATCAGTGTGAATAGTCCCTTCAGTAATTACTTCATGCCATGTCCCAGTCCTACTTGTGTCTTACCCTCATGTGAGCCCTGGTTTCTCCTGAGGTGCCTCAGCCTCTCTTCCTTGTATACCTCATACTATTCTAGAATATCTCCCACTCCTGGCATTTTGTCATGTCATTTACGTGATCATTATCATCAATATCTATGATTTTCCAAGAGCATGAAGCATAGCCAGTGGCAAAAGAAGCAACAATTGGTTCATTCTCTGACACTTCTTGCTACTTGCAGATTCCAGTAGCCTAATTTCCCAGGGGTAGGTGTGGGAAGAAAAGTAGTAGAGGGAGAAAAGTTTATTATGTGGCTTGGGTCTCTTATAGCCTATTTGGGCCTCTTTTCACCTCCCCAAATCATAATGAAAAATCCTGTTTAAATGGGAGGTGCCCTTCTGGTGAATTGCCACGTTTATAGTCCAAACTTTCTAAAGTGTGTGCTCCACTGGGGGCTGAGTCTTAGTTGTCAAGTTGTCTTTTTCAGTTTCCCCTTTAAAAGCCTATTCCATCTTTCAACGGCTCCTGTTGCCTGGGGATTATCCAGGGCATGAAAGGTCCAGTGAATGTCCCAGGGAGCTGCCCACTGCTGAGTACTTTTTACTACAAAGTTGGCACCATTGTCTGATTGGATGCTCTTGGGGGATTTGAATATGTAGTACAGTTATCTAGGGAAGGGTCTTTGAATAGTGTGGGCCCCCCCCCACATCTGTTATGATGGCAGTGCCATACCTTGAAAAGGTGTCTACTGCAGTCAATGCCCAAGAGTACCCTTGAGGGGACCTATACAGTCTGTTTGCCTGGACAGGTCAAGTCTGGTACCTCTCACTATGTGGCTCAGTTTCCTTTATCACTGGACTATGTAGCTGGGAGTCTGGGCATACTTGCCATGCTTCCTTGATTTCATGTGCTAGAGTCATTGTTTTGGGTCCCTGTCTTGAACTGTAGATGGATTACCATGACTTATGAAGTGGTGTATCCAGGTGGACGTGGTCTTTATATGGGCACCACAGATCTCATCAACTTGTTGGTTCCATTGATGTTTCATCCAAGGAGATCTCTTCCACAGGCATCCACCTGGGTTTTAAACAAAAGGTGTGAATCTTGGGTGATCTGCTGCCATAATGCTCATCCCCCAGGAGGCTAAGATTTGCTCATCCAGGCACTCTACTGCCAGGCACCAGCCCATACCACCATGAACCAGTGAAAATGTAACAAGGTGAAATTTGGGAGGTCTTTTCCAGGGCAAGTACCCAGCTTACAGTTGTACCCATTGAACAGAGTTCTCTTTTCCATGCATAGTTTTAATCATTTTGGGGGGTATTGCACAGCAGTAGCAGTTCAGTATACCCCAGTGGCCTTCAATTTAGCTGATTCATCCATGAAATAGTCATCCTCAGTGTACTAAAGTCCTCAGCGTACCCAAGCTTTGTCAAGAGCCTCAGTGTGGCAAAGCTCCCAAGAAACCTGAGATGTTGGCATAGACCCTGCATCTTAATCAGCACATCTGGAGGGCAACCAACCACTTAATGCTCAGTGTACTTCTTTTCCTGGAAGTATCACTTCCACACATGACTTGTTAGGCAATACCCACTTTGTTGCTCTTCTCATTTCTGCCCCATTTCATGATAGGAACATCTGGGTATAGCAACACTTTGTTTGGCAGTCTTTCAGTGTCCACAAACACTCATTTGTCTCCCAAATGAGAAATTCTGGGTGGTGATATAAGGCAAATGTCACATCCAAAACCCTAGGGAGCCATTACGTAAATGCTACATATCTTGCCACAGGCTCCAGCCTATAGAATTGTTCGTCACTGGCATATGTTGTTCAAAAGTCTCATGAGCTCTGACTGGCCCAAGCAGAAGGACAATCTGTACAGTCCGTTGGGTAGTTTTCTTAACAGATCTCATCAGCTTGTTGATTCCATTGATGTTCCATCCAAGGAGACCTTTTCCATGGGCATCCGCCTGCTATGTGGATGGAGATGGCAGTGCCATACCTTGAAAAGGTGTCTACTACAGTCAATGCCCAAGAGTACACTTAAGAGGTTGTGCTTAGGAGTACCTTAAGCATGTCAGTCTAGCTCTTCTACCCCTTCCCTTTCCTGAAATCCTACATTACTTGATACCACATGGCTGAGCTGGGAGAACTAGGTGGACTCCTGATGGTCCCCTCAACCCACTACCACTGTTCTAAATGGGACAGTTCCTCAATGGGGACTTGCTTTACAATCAAGAGAAGAATTACATGCATTGAACATGTCTATTCCCACAATACATTCAGCACCACTTGAGTGTGTATTGGTTTAAAAAGTCTCATCCACTGTGAACCTTTCATATGTCAACTTGGCTTGGCTATGATGTTGTCAAGGTAGACTTTGAGTAAAACAGTTTACCCTCCATAATGTGAGTGAAGGGCTTTCAGTGAAAAGACTCCAGAACAGGAAGGAATTCTGCCCCTACACTGTCTTCAGATTCAAGACTGCAACATCGGCTCCCGCTGGAATTTCCAGACTTCTGGCCTACCCTGCAAATTTCCGACTTGCTAGCCTCCACCACTGCATGAGCCAGTTCTTTAAAATAAATCTCTTTATATATACATATTCAGTAAGTCCCCACTTAACATGTCACTAGGTTCTGCAACTTTAAGGAAAACAACCACTTTTACCTAGGCTAATTGATATAAACAAGAGTTCAGTTCCTATGGCATGTCACCATTCTGGATGCCTGTATTCCTGCCTTCTGCCCCCGTATTAGTTTGCCAGGGCTGCCATAACAAAGCACCACAAACTGAGTGGCTTAAGCAACAGAAATATATTGTGCCACAGTTCTGGAGGTCAGAAGCCCCAGATCAAGGTGTTGGTAGGGTTGGTTTCTTCTGAGGGCTGTGAGTGGAGCCTCTTTTGTTGCCCGTGTATGACTGTCTTCACACTCATGTGGCATTCTCCCTGTATGCATGTGTGTCTGCATCCAAATCTCCTCCTTTTATGAGGGCATTAGTCATACTGAATTCCGCCCACCCTACTGACCTCACTTTAACTGTATCACTTCTGTAAAGATTCTATCTTAAAATAAGGCCACATTTTGAGGTACTGGGAGTTAGGACTTAAACATATGAATTGGCGGGTGCGGGGAGAGACACAATTCAACCCATTACACCCCCTTAGCCTGAAAGGCATTTATCTTGGTCCGTGTCCAGGCTTGCATTCTGGGAAGTTTGTTGCCCAGAGCTAATTTTCCAGAGTCTGTCTTTGGGGTGCATGAGAAGATTTAACTGTCTCCAAAGGCCTGTTGGTGCCCATTAAACACACCACTGAATCTAACCCTGAGTGACTATCTCATCATCTGGGCACTCTTGTTTTCCATTATAAATCTAGGCTGGGTTATATTTTCCCCTGTGATCATGTATGGTGCTTATCAGATGGTTTCATTATAGATGTAAAGACTCATCACAACCAGCTGTGATCAGTCTTTACTTATTCATCCTCCATGTTCATGTCGTCAGCTAAGCTGTTTGTGGCCAATGTGACTAGGAGCATGGGCGTAGTCATTAGGTGATGAATTGATTTCCATTCCTTCAGCAGAACTGTTGTGGCTTTCTCTTCTGCAAGCCAGTGCAACCAAACATCTAGTGTTTCATTAGGTTTTTGCCCAAACTTGTCTCTAAGTTCTCCATTCCTGCTCTTTGTAAGCAGGGACCTCAGTATATTTCTGAGGAACTAACTGCCCTTGAAGACCAGGGAGTATTTTATCTGTAATCACAGCTACCTCTCCAAGCAAAGCAATCTCACTTTCAGGGTAAGGAACAACCATGATATGCCTTTTAAATATCATGGGGCCTTCTCCTCTTTTGTTCTAAACACCAACAAAACCAACTCACCAGGGCTCTCAGGAACAATGATCAAAGTCCCTCATCACCTTGTCACTAAATACAGCAGGTCTGCTAATGCCTGACAGGATCCTGTTCTATACCTTGCTAGTCAGCCTGCGGGGTCTCTGTCTGTTTTCCAAAAATATGTTGTGACCTTATCAGCTTTGAGGAGGAAGGGGTTAAAACCCCCTGGAGCCCCAACTGGTTTGGCTCAGTGGATAGAGCGTTGGCCTGTGGACTGAAGGGTCCCAGGTTCGATTCCGGTCAAGGGCATGTACCTTGGTTGCGGGCACATCCCCAGTAGGGGGTGTGCAGGAGGCAGCTGATCGATGTTTATCTCTCATCGACGTTTCTAACTCCCTATTCCTCTCCCTTTCTCTAGGTAAAAAAAAAATCAATAAAATATATTTAAAAACAAAATAAAAAAAAACAAAACCCTGGAGATGATCTTCAGGATCACCAGGTACAACTTTTATATCAGGAACATCTGCATTTCAGTTGGTAAAAGACAGCAGTTTTTCTTTGATTGCCAAGGGATTCAGTGTTGTCATTCCACAACATTGTTTCCAGAAAACCACTCCCAACATGGACCTTGGTTGGGAACTTTCAACTTGCCAATCAACAAGACATTATACAATGAAAACTTTGGATATCAGAGGAATTTTCCTAACACTTTGGGAACCCTCACAATTAAACATTTGTTACTGGTCTCACATTTTTGCAAGTGTAGGAGGCAATGGGCTCACAAGCTTCTCACTCACAGAATCACTTTCCCGTTTGTTCTCTCTTCACGGCAATTCTTGCCCCAAACTATTAGTTACTTTTTACAGAAACTCGGACTAAAGGTTTTAACACAGGCACTTCCGGAATTATGCAGTGGCTGGAAGCTCAGGAAATCTGGGTGGGGGAGGGAATTGGGGGGTGCTTACCAGAAAGCAGTTTTATGCTCACTTTCAGTTTTCAGTGGCCACTTATTGACAGATAGTTAGGACTGTGGGGAGACCCCTACTCTGCACGTTAGTCTTATTTGTCCCACCCTGAACTGCACATCCCCTAATGGGAATAACCTTCCCCTGCCTCCCCCTCCTCCCACTCCCTCTCCACCACGCCTCCACCCCTTTCTCTTCCCACATACACTAGGATCGGGGAAATCCATTTATCTCCTGCTTGGCCAGGTCTTAAAAGAGCATTGTAACTTTATCAGCCACATGTTGGACACCAAACATGTCGAGTTCACACAGTACACAAGGCAAGGCCAAGTCTTAAGGATTCTTCCGGGAAAGATACAGTGGGGTATATTTAGATTTAGACAGTTTATTGCTTACCTAGAGAGTGAAAAGAAGAATCGGTCCCAATTTGCCAAGATCATTGTCCCCCACAGAAAAGGACAACCCTGAAACAAAAGGGGCCAGATGAGTGGAATGCAAGTAATGGAGTACCCCGTTGTTAAGGGGCCCCCCTCTTCTCTAGGGGGTAAGGCAGGAAGTCCACACTCCATCAGAACCCACAGAGCAGGAGAAGCTGTCTCATGACAGCCTCCTAGGGGACTTAGGGAGTTCAGTGCCAGGTGGCCTCAAGGCAGCTCTGAGCAGGCATCCAGGCTCTGGCATTCCTGGAGGATCGCAGGGCATTCAGCCTGAAGACCAGAGAAGGCTGCGTCCAAGCCTTTGTGTATATGGACACAAGGTTGGGAGGGTGCCATGGCGGAGCTATTACCCAACAAAGTGACAAAGGCTGTTAGTGTTGGGGCTGGAGCTAGAACAAAATCTACTGCCAAGTAGTCCCTGACTCCTCAACAGCTGCCAGCCACGGATGACTGAGCGCAGACGAATCACATGGCCATGAGACAGGCATTATTTTTCCCTATAAAAATTACCCTTATTTTTTTAAAAAAATCACATAAATATGAGTTACATGCTAATTATTTGTGATTTCATACCACATTTAAGAGGAGAGTATCATTTTTATTTAGTTGAAATTATTTCCAGAAGTCGAGAAATCAGAAAATATACAGACACAAAAAGAAGAAAATCAAATCTTTCCTAACCCTAACACCCTGCATATGTCAGAGTGTCTTGTACACATAGGTGCTTAGTAAGCATTTGTGAATGAACCCATAAATACACACATGATCCTGAGAGTAAGTAAGCATTGTCCCTCCTTGCTTGTCCTTGGTGAATAGACTTCCACACTCTCCCCATGTGTCATCTACAAATACCTGTTTTTAAAAATGAAAGCATACCATATAGTCTCATATTCTCTTTCATTATTTGCCACTTACTAAAAGAGAAATATGAATATCTTTCTATATCAGTAAACACTTTTGTTTTAATGAATGGATTCAATACCCTCGCTCTTTGGACTGTCACCTGGCTAAGGCCAGCCCTGCCATTCATCCTGGAGAGAATCCCTTAGGAGGTTCTGTTCTACTAAGTGGTAGTTAGAACCTATCTGAGAACTTGGGGCTTTCTAACTGGCTCAGGTTACAGTCTAATGGTTGGCACACAGACACAGCACACATCTCTCAGCAAGTGTTCTGGTGTCTTTCTAAAATAAGTCCTTACATAAATAGATTCTCATTAAGTTCCACTGAGTAAACTTACTGAGAAGAAGACGGCGAGGGAGGAGGGAAGAAAGCAGGGCCTGGGCAAGGGGGAAATGTCCCAGAAACCTCCAAACTGATAACTGGGACGTGGCGCCAGAGACTTTGGATTCCAGGGAAGAAGCTGGTGCCCACATAAATAGCTTTTGGTCTAGTCTTTTAAAACATGACATTTCCCCCCTTATTTCAAGTTCATGGTAAAAATTTTAAAAATCAGGGTCTAAAGGAGAAAGGAAACTACTATAAGCTGACTCAGAGATAACCTGTGTTTGTGTTTTTATAAATATGTGACATGTAATTTCACTTGAACTTAACAGAAGGAAAAGAAACCAAACTTCAAATAAATATTTCTTCAAAATGAGATATTATTTCTCAAAAAGAGTCCTCTAAAATTAAATAATTAAGAGACATATTAGGAAGTTGGGGTTATTGCAGAGGTTCTCAAGTTGGGGTGATTTTACCCCTCTGGGGACATTTTTGGTTGTCATACTTGGGAGGGACCTGGGATGCTGCTGAACATCCTACAATGCACAAGGCAGACTCCACAGCAAAGGATTATCCAGCCCAGAGTGTCAATTGCTGTGAGAAACCATGGGTTATTGCATAGTTGTTTTAAATAGCACACAGTTTTAAAGGGCCCAAGTTTGTTTCTGGTTAGTAAGACAGTTTTCTCAGGGACCAGTGGAGTAAATGGTTGAGAGCACAGCCTCTAAGCACAGTGGTTCTCAAACTTCTGGCCCTTTAAATACAGTTCCTCATGTTGTGGCCCAACCATAAAACTATTTTCGTTGCTACTTCATAACTGTAATGTTGCTGCTGTTATGAATCGTAATGTAAATATCTGATATGCAGGATGGCCTTAGGCGACCCCTGTGAAAGGGTCGTTCAACCGCCAAAGGGGTCGCGACCCACAGGTTGAGAACCGCTGCTCTAGCAGGTGGTCTGAGCTTGAACTCTGACTCACCAATAAAGTGACCTTAGTAATCTCTTTGGGCCTTCGTTCTCTCATCTACAAAACTGTGGTCATGTTAAGCCTACATCATACAGCGAAGACTGAATGACATAATGTAATTAAAATGCTTGGAACAGAATCTAGTTTATACTAAGCTCTGTAGAAATATTTGCTATTATCATTACTACTAATACTATTGTTATTCTTATCTTAAATAAACCAAATAGAAAACACAAATTAAGCTTACTTTTAGGATAATTCTCCTATGGAATTTAGTGGACAAAAATAGATATGTAAGTAAAGTATTTTTAATGGAAATTTTAAGAAAAATAAGTGAAATGAATATGTAGGGCCCACATCTAAATCTCAGGAGTGTATACATGAATTCAGATTCAGTAAGCCTTTCCTGTTTTCTTGAATTACCTGATGGGTGACTTATTGTTTCAGAAAACACTTTCTTTTTTTCCTCCTTTAGATTAAAAAAAATTTGAATGCGTTCTCATAGTTCAAAACTCAAAACAATAAAACAAGATCTACAGTGCAGTCTTACTCCCACTGCTGTCCCCTCCACCTCCCACAGGTAATCAGTTTAACTAGTTTCTGCTCAATCCAATGTTTCTCCATAAAAGCAAATGCAAATGCTATGTATTCTTATTTAGCTCCTCTTTCTTAGACAAAAGATATCATACTTTTCCATTTAACAATCTATCTTGGTTATCTCTTTCTATGTTAGTGCACAGGGAGTTGCTTTATTCTCTTTTAAGGTGATATAGTAGTCAATTATGTAGATGTCCCCTACTTTGTTTATAAATGTGTTTGTAATTTTTATAGATATTAACAAATTGTCCTCCACGTAGGGTTGTGTCATTTTATGTTCCCACTGGTTTCTCTTCAAGAGGACATGCCTGTTTCTCTCCAAGAATCATATAGTTTACAGACAATCAACTGTTCAAAATCATACCACACTGGCAGGCATTACTGGGAGGTAGAAGTGGAAACAGCCTAAGTGGATGTTGGGGCTTGTCAAAGCTGCCTTCCTAGGAATTGGCAGAATGAACTGTTATTCAGGGTGGATTCTGAATTGGATAATATATATTGAGGCAATCATGTTGCATTGGTTCTAAGAGGATCCAGTTTGTAATGCCAATAGTAAGACCCAGTAAGACTGGTGTTTCTCTAGACTATGAGTTAGGTGAAGTTCCTTCTATAGTTTGAATGATATATCTCTATAATAATTTTCTTTTCTTTTTCAGAGAGGAAGGGAGAGGGAGAGAGAGATAAAAACATCAATGATAAGAGACAATCATCGATTGGCTGCCTCCTGCACACTCCCTACTGGGGATCGAGCCCAAACATGGGCATGTGCCCTGACCTTGTGGTTCATAGGTTGACACTCAACTACTGAGCCACACCGGCAGGGCAGACCTCTATAATTTTGAGGCCTCTTTTGCAGAACCCATTGGTCTAATTTTAATACTGGACAGATTCTGATTCTCTTGAAATCTCTTTAGTAACAGATTGTGAAAGACGAAGTACCTGGGAAACTACTGTTTCATTTGCTTTCACTTTGCAAGTGTAAATTAATCAGTAAATTTTAGTCTCAATATTTGTGGATTCTTTTAAAATGTTACCCCCCAAAACCAAAATATATCTAGTTTCTTCCTCATTTTTCAGCAGGTATAAAGACATCATAGAAATGTCAATTTCATAGATGCTATGGGTATTGTCAAGTGCTTTTGAAATTCTAAGATAAATATTTGAGAATTACATTAATTAACACAGCTTAATAATTTTTTATTTAAAAAATGCACATTGCATAGTTTACTTCATATTTGTATTCCTTCTTATCAGCTTCTTGTTTTTTTCTGGAGTTTCTAATTGTTGATTACATGAGATATATATCTTTATCTCATTGACAGCAAGCTGCAGTAGATATAAATGCTTCTATAGAGGAGCCATAAGCATTCTACTATATCTCACCAAAGGGCTCAGTTTCTCTAAAACCCTGGAACCCAAATATCTATACCTCAGTTTGAAAACATATCCCATTTTTCCCAAATCTCATTCCTCCAAGGACCTCAGTTCCCCCAGTTTCACCAGGTACTCATTCTCTCAATATTCTAACTCCTGTGTGCTCATTGTTTTCAGTGTTCTCCTTTTGGAACTGCAGGCCATCCTGGTGCCTACCTACTACATAATGTGGTTTTGCCCAGCCTACTTGCTGTGATGTGGCCATCAGACACTCTCCCATCTCACCTTCTCTCCATGAAGTGCCTGCCTGGTTGGGCATGGTTATTCAGCTTTGGTTGAACCCTACAGGTGCTGAGCAAGGCCAAGTATGGTCCAATGTGGGTAACCCGTGTAGGACCTCAGACCCATGTGAACCTGGCCAGTGCTCCACTCCTGGAGCAAGTCATGCGGCAAGAGGGCAAGTACCCAGTACGGAATGACATGGATCTATGGAAGGAGCACCGGGACCTGCAGGGCCTGGCATATGGGCCCTTTACCACGTGAGCTGGGGCCTGAAGGGACTGGAACAGGGCCCCAGAGGGCCAGGCCCAAAGAATAGTGGCACTGGGCAACCAGTAGATCATGGGCAGGGTAGGCTCTCCCTGCAACCTCTGAACCTGATACTCAGTCTAGAAAGCAGTGGCTGGGATGGACTAAACCCTGGGGACCATTCACTGACTTTTCCACTAGTATATTGTGATTTTGGACAAATGAATAATTTTCCCTTCCTTGGTTTTATCCTAATATATAAAAAGCCAGGGGCCATCACGACCAAATGACTGAACAGTAGGCTGCGTGGGGCGACCAGGCTGGGCGGGGAGGGGGCGGTTGGCGGTGACCAGGCCAGCGACAGGGGTGGGGTGGGGGGGGGCCAGTAAGGGGTGACTAGGCCGGCGGGGGGTGGGTGGGGGGGGCAGGGCAGTAAGGGGTGACCAGGCTGGTAGGGAAGGTGCAGTTAGAGGTGACCAGGCCGGCAGAGGGAGACAGTAGAGGGCAACCAGGCTGGCAGGCGGGGGCAGTAGTGAGATTCTAAAGTTCTGTGATTCAAAGAGTCCATCATTTGAAAGTTTGGTGATTCTATCATTTTCAACCTCAAAATGAGATTTTCCTAGACTCCATAGTGGTCTCATGGTGGGAAGATGCCTTCTAATCTAAACCCCATTAGATGCTTACATTGGTGCTGCTCCCTGTTCCCCACAGGCAAGGACATCACTGGTACCAGCTGCGCCAGGTTCTGAACCAGCGGATGCTGAAGCCAGCTGAGGCTGCACTCTACACAGATGCTCTGAATGAAGTGATTGACAGTTTCATGGTTCGACTGAATGAGATTCGGGCAGAGAGTTCCTCTGGGGATCAGGTGCCTGACATGGCTCACCTTTTCTACTACTTTGCCTTGGAAGGTACCTTTGTTGGGAGAGGGGCTGTGTGGGCATGGGTCAGGGGGAGGTTGTGCTTGCCTTCCTCAAAGCCTCCTGGGTTCTGTGTGCCATGGAACCGCCTCCTGTGTTGGCCTTTGTGCACTGCCAGCTATTTGCTACATCCTGTTTGAGAAACGTATTGGCTGCCTGGAGCGCTCCATCCCCCAGGACACTGCGGCCTTCGTCAGATCTGTCGGGCTCATGTTCCAGAACTCGCTCTATGCCACCTTCCTCCCCAAGTGGACCCGTCCCCTGCTGCCCTTCTGGAAGCGATACCTGGATGGCTGGAACACCATCTTCTCTTTTGGTGAGGAACCCAGGAAATGAAGTTGGGGGTGGGTCCCAGGGTCTAGGAATTAGCAGTCTCTCCCAGGACCTTCTCCCTCATGCTGCCAGCTATCAGGGTGGCGCTTGGTCCCTGGAGATCATGACTTTTGACCTTGTCCTCCCCTGTTGTCCATTGTCCCTGTAGGGAAGAAATTGATTGATCAGAAACTCAAAGAGATAGAGGCCCAACTGCAGGCAGAAGGGCCAGAAGGGGTCCAGATATCTGGCTACCTGCACTTCCTGTTGACCAGTGGACAGCTCAGTCCTCAGGAGGCCATGGGCAGCCTCCCTGAGCTGCTCATGGCTGGAGTAGACACGGTGCGTGAGGGGGGCCAGCAAGGAGAATGGGGCTCCCATCCTGATCCAATTCCCCGTTATCCCCCACCTGAACCTGACCTTCGTCCCTCCAGGTATCTGCTTCTCTTTCTGTAACATGGATGTAGAACTAGAAGGAAAATAGGGAGGGGGGTGTCATTCAGCCCAGGAGAGGTGGGCAGGGAATTGTCCTTTAGTAGTGGGATCCCATCCCCTTGGAGCTTTGCTGACAGCTGGGAGTTTCATCTCACATCTAACTCAACTCTCTCGTGCTGTAATTTAATGGAGAGTTGAAAGCGTGTCCACAAAGATCCTTCTTTGTAGGATCTCCTTTCGGTGCTTTTGTCATGTCGGGTTTCTCTACATTACAGCCTCCTGTGTTATTAGAGTGTGATCCGACTTCATTGGTCCTCATCCCACTGTGGAGTCACGTTTAGTGTAGAGGGTCCCATGAACCCTGTCTCATCCTGTCATACTCATGGGAAATTCATTTTTCTCCTGCATTTTGCATCACCCATTCACACACCCTCCCACTACCTAACTGGCTTCTTTTCTAGAAATCCCTCCTCAATTCCTCTCTCACTCTATTTCCTAGACGTCCAACACGCTGACGTGGGCCCTGTACCATCTTTCAAAGAGCCCAGAGATCCAGCAGGCCTTGCATGAAGAAGTGGTAGGTGTGGTGCCAGCTGGGCAGGCGCCCCGGCACAAGGACTTTGCTCACATGCCCTTGCTCAAAGCTGTGCTGAAGGAGACCCTGCGGTAAGCTGCTGTTTTCGGGAGCACAGAGTCTGTGAGTGGGATGACTCAGAGACAGGAATGGGAAGTGGGGCCTGGTGGGCTGAGGGTAGGGCCAGGGGTGGGATGGGAGGAAGGGCCTGGGGGACCAGAGAGGTAGGATTGAAGGGGTGAGCATCCTGCCCCTTCTTGGATCCAGAGCAGGACTACTGCATTTTCTTTTCCCTACAGTCTCTACCCTGTGGTTCCCATAAATTCCCGGGTAATCGTGGAAAAAGAAATTGAAGTTGGTGGTTTCCTCTTCCCCAAGAATGTGAGTGGGGCTAGAGATCTGGGGTTCCCAGGGGTGCCCCACAACCCTAAGCTGATGTGCTGCCCATTCTTCCTCTAAAGACCCAGTTTGTGCTGTGCCACTATGTGGTGTCCCGGGACCCTAGCATCTTCCCTGAGCCAGAAAGCTTCCAGCCCCATCGCTGGCTGAAGAAGAGTCAGCCTGATACCCTCAGGGTCCAACACCCATTTGGCTCTGTGCCCTTCGGCTATGGGGTCCGGGCTTGCCTGGGCCGCAGGATTGCAGAGCTGGAGATGCAGCTGCTGCTGGCAAGGGTGAGTGGGGAGAGGCAGGAGGTGTGTGGGCCAGGGAGGGGTAAAGAAGGCCTTGGGAAAGAGAGAAAGGGAGGCACAGAGTGGGAGCATGCAGAGGAGGGCAGCGGATGAAGGTCACAGATTTTAACCACCCCATATGCATTTTACCTCCCAGCTGATGCAGCAGTACCAGGTGGTCCTGGCCCCTGAGACAGGGGAGGTGAAGAGTGTGGCCCGCATTGTCCTGGTTCCTAATAAGAACGTGGGTCTGCGCTTCCTGCAGAGACCTTGCTGAGCTGGGCCTCTGCCATCCTGGGGCTTGCCCTAGAGACCCCGGCCCTGTCACAGTGATTCCTGGCCATTGCTGTGGCTCAGATGAGGAGGAGCAAAGGGGGCTGCCAGATACCAAAGGTTGGAGAAACTCAGTGCACTTCCTATAGAACCCTGAGATTTTGCTACTTTTATCATTGTGCTCAGCTCCCTCTTAGATAAAAGGCCATCCCCTTGTTACATTGCTTTCCTTGGGGAAATACAGAATAAAGGGACTTTTATTGATAATTGGAGACCTTGGTCATTCTTTTTGATGATTCAGCATCTGAACCCCTTTCTGTGTTTAGGAAATGCTCTCTCTCCACTTAGGAATCTTGGTGGAGGCAAAACCACCTCCTCCCATGGAAACTGAGAACACCATATGCTTTCCCAGACCTCCCAGGCAGGCCTTGGTTTCACCTGGAATTTGTTGAGGCCCCACCTGAGCAGGAGATACAGAGATCCTCCTACACACTGAGAACAGCACCTTCTTTTGAGCAGAAAGTTCTTAGATATAGACACTACAGGTGCTACACAAATTTTGGGAAGAGCTTTAGGCTAGGTCTATAGGAGGGACTTCTAGGACATCACCAGAGCACTGACCAGCCTGGGAAGCACCACATTGACCACACTCAGGAGGATGAGAGATGGGAAGCTCTTACTACAATTGTTGGTACTAGGACTTGGACCTCTGCTAATGCCTCCAGAAAGATCAGAAGCAGCAGAAGCATGGCCTCTGCCTCACAACCACCTTACAAATCTCTCTCATATACATCTGAGAGGTGGAACCTAAGTCTCACTTGGAACTCTAGCTGCAAGGGAGTCTGAGGATTATTGTTTTTAGCTTCCAAGCCTCTTTAGTATAGAAAGTCAACTAGAAGGAAAGCAGTTTTGCATTGACATCCAATGTACCATATCGCAAGCCCTAGGAGTCAGTGAGTCCCAACTTCATAGAGTCCCAGTCCCAGTTGTAAATGTCTGCTGAGTCATAGAGAACAAGAGTCAAATTTCTTATGTCTGTGGGGATTTGAGTTTTAACATTAAAAAACACATAATTGTCCTGGCTAAAATCCTTTAGTGTCCCCCCACCAACACACACACCCTTAGCATTCAAGCAAATTTCAAGCTCCTTAGCGGGTTTAAAAGACTCATGTCCTGGCACCCTACCTTCCATACTCTCCCTTCTCCCTCCCAACCCAGATACTCTTGCCACAGCTGAGCCCAAATTCTTTGTATTTTCCTGAGCACCTTATGCTCTTTCAGGTCTCAATACTTTGTACTTAATATCCCCTCTCCTTGGAACCATGTCTTCACCAACTATCATGTAATCCCAGACAACTTGCTTTTCCTTAGGACTCACCTCAAATGTCACGGCCTCTGCAAAGCTTTCCCTGACCTCTCTGGTGAGTGTGAGCACAGAACTGAGCCCTCAGTTTATTCACCTTGTTGTAGACATGACTGTCTCCCCATCCAGCTGTGAACTCCGTGAAGGGCACAGATCAAACTCCTTTCAGTTTGGATCCCAGTGTCTAACTCTGTGCCTAGCACTTGGGTGATAAATAAATGTTTATTTTTTATTTATTTTTATTTTTTAAAAATAAATCTTTATTGTTCAGATTATTACAGTTGCTCCTCTTCCCCCCCCCCCTGTAGCTCCCCTCCACCTGGTTTCCACCGCACCCCCTGCCCTTAACCTCCCCTACTGTCCTTGTCCATAGGTGTACGATTTTTTTCCAGTCTCTCTTCCCACACCCCCCACAACCCATTCCCCCCGAAATTGTCAGTCCACTCCCTTTCTATGCCCCTGATTCTATTCTATTCACCAGTTTATTCTGTTCATCATATTTTTTATTCACTTGATTTTTATATTCACTTGTTGATAGATATGTATTTGTTGTCACTTTGTTGTTCATAATTTTTTTTTAATCTTTACCTTTTTCTTCTTCTTCCTCTTCTTAAAGAATACCCTTCAGCATTTCATATAATATAGGTTTGGCGGTGATGAACTCCTTTAGCTTTTTCTTATCTGTGAAGCTCTTTATCTGACCTTCAATTCTAAATGATAGCTTTGCTGGGTAAAGTAATCTAGGTTGTAGGTTCTTGCTATTCATCACTTTGAATATTTCTTGCCACTCCCTTCTGGCCTGCATAGTTTCTGTTGAGAAATCAGCTGACAGTCGTATGGGTACTCCCTTGTAGGTAGCTGACTTTTTTTCTCTTGCTGCTTTTAAGATTCTCTCATTGTCTTTTGCTCTTGGCATTTTAATGATGATGTGTCTTGGTGTGGTCCTCTTTGGATTCCTTTTGTTTGGGGTTCTCTGCGATTCCTGGACTTGTAAGTCTATTTCTTTCACCAGGTAGGGGACGTTTTCTGTCATTTCTTCAAATAGGTTTTCAATATCTTGCTCTCTTCTTCTGGCGCCCCTATAATTCAGATGTTGGTATGCTTGAAGTTGTCCCAGAGGCTCCTTGCGCTATCTTCATATTTTTGTATTCTTTTTTCCTTTTGCTTTTCTGGTTGGGTGTTTTTTGCTTCTTCATATTTCAAATCTTTGACTTGATTCTTGGGATCCTCTATTCTGCTGTTGGATCTCTGTATATTATTCTTTATTTCAGTCAGTGTATGCATAATTTCTAATTGGTCCTTTTTCATATCCTTGAGGGTCTCACTATATTTCTCGGAGGTTTCTAGAAGATTCTGGAGTAGCCTATAACCATAGTTTTGAACTCTATATCCAGTAGTTTGCTTTCCTCCATTTCTTTCATTTGTGACCTGTTTCTTTGTCTCTGCATTTTGGCTGCTTCCCTGTGTTTGTTTCTATATATTGGGTAGCTGCTAAGTCTCCTTGAGTTGATAGAGTGACTTTGTGTGGTAGGTGTCCTATAGGGCCCAGTGGCTGAGCCTTCCTAATTACCTGAGGTGTACCCTCTTGGTGCACCCCTTTGTGTGCTGTGTGCACAATCTTGTTGTAGTTAAGCCTTGATTGCTGTTGGTATCACTGGAAGGAATTGACCTCCAGGCCAATTGGCTATGAGGACACGTTGTGTCTACAATGGGAGAACTTCTGTGCTGGAGACACCCTTATGGGGCAGGACTTGCTTCAGTGGGGCTTTGGTGCTCACTGAGTCTGCCCTCTGAGTGTGTCTCTTATGAATGTGAAGAGTTGTAATCTGGATGGTCTCCCTCTGACCACTGGGTGCACTGGCTCTTGGATCTCCAAGGAGATGCAAAATCAGCCACTGCCTGAGGCCACCCAGCAGGATCTACAGAGAGATCTTCAGATTCCTTCTCTTTGTTTGGGATTTGGAGGTGCCCAGATGAGGCACAGATGTGAAGCAATGCGGGCTGCTGACAAGCCTTAGGCCTTCTTTTGGAAGCTCTGGGGTTCTCTGACCCAGATGCAGTTTGACAGGTTTTTAGGCAGAAAAAGACCAGGCCATTCATATGCAAACACCTATGCGCACAGCTTGGATGGGGTTGTAAATTGGGTGGGGTGGGGTCTCAGGGAATCACCAGGGTGGAGCAAACAGCAATGGTTGCCCATCAGCCCTGCCCTGATAGGTCCCTGGGTCTCTGTGTCCCGTGGCCCATGCAGGAACAATAACCACTGCAAGCACCTCTGAGAGAAAGCTGCCCTCACGTTCTGGCCCAATGCCAGACAGTCCAGTTTCTCTCCGTATGAGTCTGGGTCCCCAGATTCTCACCCGTAACTAAAGTTCAGAGCAGTCAGGAGCTTGTATCTCCCTCCCGATTGAAAAAGACAACAGAGTACCCAGTTGCCAGCCCCTTTCACACACGCCTCTGTACCTCTGCACTTCTGCACCTCTGTACCTCCTACCCACTTCAATGCGCTTTTCTCTTTCCTTCTAGTTGTAGAATTTCCACTCAGCCAGCCTTCCTGTGGTTCTGGATGATATTCGTTTTGTCTTTTAGTTGTAGTTTTAATGTGGCTGTGCGCGGCAGCTAGTTTAGGTGTTTACCTATGCTGCCATCTTGGTTGTCTCAATAAATGTTTATTTAATGAGCAGAGACTGGAATTGGAGGAAGGAAACGTAAGGACAGGGATGGATATGAATTTTCCATATTGAGAAGAGAAACCTGGAGATAATTGGAAGGAATTCCAGATTATAAAGATGTGGATCTCAACCCTACCTGTGTAGCGGTTCACCTGTGAGAGCTCCTTATAAATGCAGAGGATTGGGGCTGGGCTCAGAGGGTGCCAGGATCCCTGTCACAATGCCAATCAAAGCAAACTTCTGCCTTTCCCAGTGTGTTGTTCCTTCAGACCACCAAAGGTGAGCTGTCCAAGCCACATGAACCCCTCAGTGCTGGCACATGGGTGGGGGAATATTGGTGTGATGTGGCTTGGAAGTGGGGTTTTGTAGCATTTACCCAAGTGGGTCAACATTCATGATCTACAGCTCAGCTAATGAACATAAAGGCTAATTTCCCATTAAAATCTATGAAGATCTTGTATATCCATAAATAGAATATTATTCAGCCATAAAAAAGGAATGATATACTGATTCATGCCACATCATGGACAGACCTTGAAAACATTATGTCAATGAAGGAAACCAGACACAAAAGACCACATATTTTTATTAAATTTATTGGGGTGACATTGGTTAATAAGATCATACAGGTTTCAAGTGTAGATACCTATAATACATGATCTATATATTGCCTTGTGTGCCCACCACCCAAAGTCAGATCATCTTCTGTCACCATATATTTGGAAAAGACCACATCTTGTATGATTCTATTTACATGAAATGTCCAGAATAGGCAAATCCATAGGGACAAAAAGTAGATTAGTGTAGTAGTTACCAGAAGCCAAGGGGAAGGGAGAGTGAGAGGTGATTGTTAATGAATACAGAGTTTCTTTTGGATGATGAATATGGTCTGAAATTAGATAATGGTGATGGTTGCACAACTTTGTGAATATATTAAATACCACTAAATTGTACACTTTGAAAGAATGAATTTAAATGGTATGTGAATTGTATCTCAATTGAAAGAAATCTGTGGAAATGAGTTGGTAGAAATAGCTGCCGATGGAAGCAGTACCTCTGGAGGCACCACAGGAAATTCTGAGGCGGCACTGTTCTGCTGTGCAGGATCTACAGGACCTAAAATCCAACCTCCAATTGGAAATCGAAATGCAGAGCTGAAACAAGAGCTAAGCAGGCTACTGAAGTAGGCACAGCTTCAGAGGCTCCCCACAAAAAGCCTTGCCATCAGTGACACGTGAACATCGTGTCCCACAAGACATAAGAACCAAAGAGCTATTAGCACAACTACAAAACCTTGTCCTCAGACATAGCTCTGGGAAGAAAAGAATCAAAAACTTATACCCAGAACCGAGTAAAACAAAATACAACATGGCCAAAGAAGTTTTCCCTTTGTACTAGAGGTTCTTTTTTTAAATTTAATTTGTATAAGATTAAAAAAATTTTTTTAATATGTTTTTATTGATTTCAGGGAGAGGAAGAGAGAGAGAGAGAGAGAGGGATAGAAACAACAATGATGAGAATTGGCTGCCTCCTGCAAGCCCCTAACTGGGGATGGAGCCCGCAACCCAGGCATGTATCCTGACTGAGAATCGAACCATGACCTCCTGATTCATGGGCCGACGCTCAACCACTGAGCACACTGGCCAGGCTATTTTTATAAGATTTTTATTGAAATATACCTGCAGAACAATGCACCTACACCAGATGTGCACATGAAGTTCTTTTGCTTATCTTGGGGGCTTGAAAATGGCCTCTGCCAGTTAAAATTCCAGCACAATGCCCAGACAAGACTTGTCTAATGTTTCTTTGACAGGATGGATGTGATGTAATAGCATGAACTCTTTACTTTGCACTATTCTCTCTGGAGGGTGAGAAACACCAGCTCTGGTGTGAAGTTTGGCACAGAGTCCATCAGTGGCCAGTGATGAGGCCCACTTCCAGCATCTGAGGTCTCAGAGACTCTGGGCTGCCCCCAAAAGTCACCGGGAAGGATATCACAGTGAGGCTCCCTGATAACCCACCCGACCTGACTGTAAGAAAAGAACAATAGGATTGAGGGTAACTGAGGAAGGGTAAACATGAACTCAGCACAGCAAATGTACCTTTGACTGAAAGGATGTTCTCCCCAGGCGGGTGAACTTCTGGCCCTCAGGATGGTGGGCCCAGGATGGCAGACCTATCTGCTCTGAAGGGGGAAGACTGCCTTCCTCCGGCTGCCCTTTATCCCCTAAGGCCTGTGCTGTGGCATCTGAAGGTCTGCTCGTGCTGAGCAACCCAGGGCACCAAAGACTGACCCTTCTGCGTTTTCCCTGGAAGGAGCTGTTCTGAAGGTGGGGGAAGAATGTCTAATACCCCAGAGAAGTTTGGAGGGGAAAGAGTAGAAGAGCCCTGGGCCCCATATTTCCTGGGTAAAGGCTGGGGAAACTGTACGGCTCAGAGTGGAACAGGCCACTTGCTGTCCATCTCAGCAGATGGGCTTGGGACAGCCCCACAGAGCTTCCTGAAGCCCAGAGGGTGCAGGGCCAGGAGCTAGGATGTTCTTATGCCCAAGAGCAGGCAGGCCCAATGAGGCTTCATGGTAGGGAGTGAGGGCGCATTAAGCAGGGGCCATGCCCACCAATGACCAACCAAGTGACAACCAGATGGAATGGGGATATTTTAGCAGGAGCTGACATGGATGGTTGATGAAGACTGAGGAACAAATTCTCATACTATTGAAAGCCTTCCCCCCATCACCGAACTTAACCCCAGGAAAAGTTGGAAGGGGAACCCCAAACTGACTGAGATTCATTTCTACCACCTGGTAAATGAGGCTTCATAATAGAAATTACATTCAGTGTTAGAAAAATAAAGTTATGTTTCTTGCAGAATAGAGTTTATGGTGTGAGTTGCAGCTACTATGTAAGTAATATTTTCTTTATGGTTTTGTTATAAATAAAAGATGAAAAAGACATTTTGGTGGAATAACACTCTGCACAAAAGTAACGCCACTTGCAATGTTTGCTAATTACAGATTTTCCGTCTGTATCTTCGAATTCAGAAAGTGGAGGGGTCTTGCCACAAGATTAAATGACTGTAGCATTTTCTGAGCGAAACGTATCAAACCTAAATTTGTGTGTTGTTCTTTTTGTTTTTGTTTTCTCTATGTCCATCGTCAGTCATCTGAATACAGGGCCATCACTGGGAACCGAGAACACTGTTTGCAAGTGAGAGCTGAGGAAAAGAATGGAGGGAGGGCCACTCTAACAGGCAGTTCTACAAATAACTGCTGCTCCATGGTGCCCCCAGCAGCCCTGAAACGACAATGCAGGGGGAGTAGGCGGTCAGAGGTTCTCCAGGGGAAAGAACAGCTGGGAGGGACTCTTAGGAGCTTCGAAAAATCCTGAGCCCCTGACTATACCCATGTGCTGAGGGCTCGTGGCCCCACTGGGGCCAGTCACAACCCAGGTGGGGGAAGGTGATGTGGATGGACAGGGAGCAGTGGGCCTTAGGGCAATCCCAGTGCCTCTGATTCAGGGATCTCTAGGCTTGACTCAGCTGTTCTCCTTAATGTCATCATCCCATAGAGCACTGGGCATTCCCGAGGGCTTCTGGGAGAATAGTCAGGGCAAGGGCATTTAGGGAGGGCTGGAGAAGCCTGTGAGGAAAAGAGAAGAAGATGGTGACTAAACGGCCTCTGAGAGGGGGTTGCCTTTCCAATATGGGAACCTCAGTCTTGCCACTCACTGCCAAGTAGGTGGAATTTTCGCCCCACCCTTATG
This sequence comes from Myotis nattereri, assembly GCF_964212035.1. Taxonomy (NCBI): domain Eukaryota; kingdom Metazoa; phylum Chordata; class Mammalia; order Chiroptera; family Vespertilionidae; genus Myotis; species Myotis nattereri. The sequence goes on from NC_138082.1 coordinate 22,201,299, forward strand.
CCAACCCTTAGCAAACACACTCCCAGGAAAAAGTCGGAGGTCACGTCGAATTTACTGAGATGAGTATTAGAAACTCCCTCCTTTTAGCCTTAGTTTTTACTGAGTGGGGAAATTCCATTCATTCAACAAATGTTTAACTTGCTTCCTTCCAGGAGTGGGATTCCAAACAGGTGGGAATTAATTTGTGAGAGGGCAGGTTAATCTCCCCAGAGTGCCTGAAGTCACATCACACGGCCCTTGTCTTTACCTTGGCCCCTGTGCATCCCTCTTATGAGGGGCTCTAGGACCTCAACTAAAGAATGGGACAAAAGGCCCAGCTGATGTGACTCAGTGGTTGAGCATCGACCTATGAACCAGGAGATCACAGTTAAATTTCCAGTCAAGGCATATGTCCGATTGCGTGCTCAATCCCCAGTAGGGGGCATGCAGGAGGCAGCCAATCAATGATTCTCTTATCATTGATGTTTCTATTTCTCCCTCTTTCTTCCTCTCTGAAATCAATACAAATATATTTTTTTAAAAAGAAGAATGGAACAAAGTGGTGGCCCCATGGTGAGTCCTGACACTCATAGTTTTCACAGGGCTGCTCAGCTATGAGCTGGGCCACTCCCATCCTCAGGGTACCTCAATCTGAGATCTGGGAGACCAGAAAGACCGAGGGGCTGGTGCTGAGGCCAAAAGCCCAGGGCAGAGCCTACCTGAACCAGAGTCGAACCAGCTAATGGGGGTGGGGGAAGATGAAGGCCGACGCCCGGCTCTCTTCATTGGCTCCGCTGTGGAAGGCAGTCTGGGAATGAGGACTCATATTCTCAGGCACTGAGAGCCTCAATGCCAGCAGGGCTGAGCACCAGTGCCTGAAGGATGTCGGATAGGGACACCACGCCCAGGAGATGCTGGCTCTCATCCACTAGCACCAACCGGTGTACCTGTGGGTCCACAGAGGTTGGATAAGGGGGCAGGGCCATGCAGCTCTGGCACCAGTGAGGTTGGCATCAAGAATCAGGGACAACAGTTGGCCATAACTGGGAGAGGAAGAGGGTGCCTCTTAGAAATCCGTTAAGGTTCTGACCTCTCTGTGTGATCAGACGATTGTGGCCCATGGCACATGGGCCAATGGACAGGACCAGCTGCAGACCAGTGTGGACACCAAGAGCTTGGCCATGAAATAGGAGGACAGGGCAGGTGCCCAATGTGTAGGAAGAGCTGGAGCAGTTCATGAGAAGGATTGGACCATATGTGTTAGGAATGTGTATGAAGGGCACGGGGTACCTGCTCCCGGACAATCCGGTCGATGACTTCCCCCAAGTTCTCTTTGGGCTGGCAGGAAAGGACTCCCTCCAGACACAGCGTCCTCTGCCTCAGTGCTTCCCCCACACTCATGTCTAGGTGGTTGTAGGTATGCTGGGCAGCCAGGTGCTGGGCAGGGAGGGAAGTATCGCTCTTAGTCGCCCCTTCAACCAGGCTCTAGCCCAGTGGATATCATCGGCCACACACTCAAAAAGGTCCCCCTGTCCCACAGATGACTCTGATTCTCACACCCACAGCCTCCCTGCAGCACCCTCAGCTCCAGCTCCCCTCCATTCCCCACAGACACTTACGATCACATCGAAGCGGGAGTAGAGGCCCACGACCTGACCTGCAGGAGTGGTGGGTGGGGAGAGAGAGAGACGGAAGAGGATCAGAACCAGGATGCTGTGCAAGGGCTTGGGCTGGGCTTTTGGAATAAACTCCTCGATACCCACCCCTTCCCAGCCTTAGACTACTAGCTTTATAATGAAGCATCAGGTGGCCACTATCTGAACCCAAATCACACAGCACCACAGAGACAGACAACCTGCCATCATGCCTCCTGACACAATATGAGCACACTGAGTCACCTATGAAATATTCTAGCCTGGGTCTGATAGAGTCTTAAATCTAATTTCTGGTTTACAGGAAACAGGAATAGAGGACCAGGGAAAGGCCACCTGTAGGAAGCAAACAGGCAGAGCTGGGGGTGGATGGGACATTCTATAGGACAACTGACCCAGGCTTTTCATCACCGATATCATAAAAATTAAGTGGGGGAGGGAACAGTTTTGAGTTAAAAGATTTAAAGGACAAAAGGAGCAAAATATAGGCCTTAATTGATCCTGGTTTGAACAAACCAACTGTATGTATTTGTTCTTGGGGAAAATAGGGAAATGGGATTTAGAATTGGATATTAGATAACATTAATAAATTATAGTTTATTAGGTGATAGAGGAAATATTTTAAGAGATGCAAACTGAAATGTTTAGGCATGAAATGACATGATGTCTATAATTTTATTTTAAATTACTTCAGCAAAAGAAAAGAAAAATAACTGATTATGGCAATATGTTAACTTTCAATCCAGGCAATGGATATGGGGGATTCATTATATAGTGTTTTCTACCATTTTCATGCATTTGAAATTTTTCATGATAAAAAATAAATTAGAATACTTCTTGATATGTAGCTTCATTGTGGCAATTTTAACTTTTAAATCATTTATAACCATGGTTTACCAAAGAAGTGGTCTTGTAATTCCTCTGACCCTTTTTCAGAGTAAGAAATCGAGGTCTGACAAGGTCCCATGGCCCATTTTAGGATGAATTAAAATGAAAAACCTCATCTACTATTTCCTCTCATTATGTTCATTTGATAGCACATAAACCTTTAAAATCATCCTTTGGTTATTGCCCTAACTAGCTCAGTGGATATAGCGTCAGCCTGCGGACTCAAGGGTCCCGGGTTCGATTCCGGTCAAGGGCATGTACCTTGGTTGCAGGCACATCCCCAGTAGGGAGTGTGCAGCAGGCAGCTGATTGATGTTTCTCTCTCATTGATGTTTCTAACTCTCTATCCCTCTCCCTTCCTCTCTGTAAAAAATCAATAAAATATATTTAATAAAAAATAAAATAAAATAAATAAAATCATCCTTTGGCCCTAGTCGGTTTAGCTCAGTGGATAGAGCATTGGCCTGTGGACTGAAGGGTCCCAGGTTCTATTCCGGTCAAGGGCACATTCCCAGGTTGTGGGCTTGATCCCCAGTAGGGGCGTGCAGAAGGCAGCCGATCAATGATTCATCATTGATGTTTCTTTCTCTTCCCTCTCCCTTCCTCTCTGAAATCAATAAAAATATGTTAAAAAATAATAAAATCATCATTTAAAGTCAGAAGGTGGGTGTTGTTAAGATGCCCACTTTATACATGAGGAAACTGAGGCACAGAGAGGCTAAGTAACTGGTCCAAGGCTCAAAGCAGGCAGAGACTTCTAACCCAGACTCCACCCTGGGCCCTGAGCTGATGCCACATAGACCTCTGCCCCTCATAGCCCCCCCTGCACCCCTAAGTCCTATCCTGGAGTGGGTACCATCTTCGTTGATCACAGGCAGTGCAGACACATGCCGGTCCACAAAGATGTCCAGTGCGGTCAGGATGGGTGCCGTCTCAAGCACCACAGCCAAGTCTCGGAATGTGCCGATGCCCAAATCTTGGATGGTTCGGTAGAGGAATGGGGGCCGGGGCAGCAGATCGCCCTGGTTGGGTTGGGGACAGGTGGTGCCATCAGGGTGAGCAGCCTCCAGGGCTCCCAGCTGCCCCCTTCCCAATGATCAGGTCACCCCTAGGCTCACAAAGATGTGCAGGAACTTGAGTAGCCGCTTATGTGTGATGATGTGGAGCACGTCGCCTGATACCGGGTCCAGGACAGGCAGGCGGTGTATCCGGTTCTTGATGAGGGTGTAGACAGCTTCAAATAGGCTGAGGGGTGGGAACAGTGAGCCTAAGGCAGCCTGGGAGAGACACCGTGCATCCCAGTCCCTAGGCGGGAGGACAGGTGCTGAAGCTGCCTTGTGGGCCTCCCAGGATGAGAGGTGTGTTCAGAACTGAGGGGTGGGAAAGGGGACCGTGTAGAGCAAGAAGGCTCAGGTGGGTGACTGGGATGCTTACCTGTCATTGGGAGAGATGGAGACCAGAGGCTTGATGCAGCCTTGAAGGTAGATCTCTGAAGAAAAAGCCGAGTCAGGCCAAGGGAACTGGCTAACCTGCCTTACCCCATAGCCCACCAGTGCATCCCCTCCCTCAGGCCCCCTGGGCTCCCTGTCACCCTTCCTCTGCTTCGTCCAGGAAATCCCCACAGCCCGTCCTCTCCCACGCTCCTTGGTCCCACACCCACACACCCTCAGCCCCTTTCCGGGTCCCCTCAGACCGCTCACCCCTCCAGGTCTCAATCTTATGCTCTTCAATCTCATAGATCTGGACCTAGAGACATAGACAGGCCTCCAGAAGTCAGACACAAGGCCCTGGGGCACCAGGTTCCCTGAACTCCCCACCACCCAACCCAGATGGGTGCTCGCTGGACTCCCAGCCCATTCCTCACCAGGGGGGACCTGTAATAGCGATGCAGCACCAAGATGAAGTCTGTGATGGTCAGCATCCCTGTGGGGTGGGGAGTGGGGTATTGGGGCATCAGCCTGGGGCCTTGTGGTGGAAGGCAGGGTGAGGGGCCAGACTCCCCCGCCCCCCTCTGGGCCCTCCAATGTCCTAGTACTGAGACAGCAATGGGAATTGTGGGAGGAGGGGAGTAGAGCAGCCCCGCCACGCCCCCATGCCTGAGGAATGGGGTTCTCCCTTTCTCCCCCAATTTCTCTCCTCCCCCCACACCCTTTCTCCTATTCTCCTAAGTTCTTCCCTTCCCTTTTCCCTTTTTCTACCGAGCACCTGTGACCTGGGACCGTGGGATCGTAGAGCTGGAGGGGTCACTCCTCCCCAGATGGGAAAATTACATGCAGAACCACCACACAAGGTCCCTCCTCTGAGGGACCCTTCCCCACCCCTCTGCCTCCCAGCCCTCCTCACCCACAAAGCTCTGCTTCTTGCTGTCCCATAGAGGTGCAGCCCGGACACCGTTGGCCACCAGGGCGAAGAAGGCCTTCTTGATCTGAGGGCCAGGGAGAAGCCGAGGTGAGTCTCTCACTGCCCCCGGTGGCCCCCTGTCCCGACCAGCGTTCCCTTCTCACAGGTCCTCCTCCACACCAGCTAGCCTGTCTTTCTCATAATCCCTGTCGGGGATGTTTGCTACAGAGATAAGGCTGCTGGTGGCCAGAGGCGCTGGGGTGATCCCCTCACCAGGCACCAGGGTGTGAAAACAACTGTGTTTCCACTCAGAAGTCATATGTGTGTAGGCACACACGGTATAATTTTGCTAATATAAGTACTAGAGGTATAATTATTTTGTTGATTTACAAAATACTTTTATCTAAATAAATTTTACATTGACTCATTTTGGCCTTACCTAAGCAATGCTATCTAAACATGCTGCTTGTATTTCTAATACATATTAAAATAAATACAAAGCTACTAATATAAATATATCTATTCACAAGTCACTAGAATCAAATCATGTACTGTGGACGACACATATGCCATGCTTTGGGAAACACTGTTTTACTACACGTGATGATACGAATGGAATTATAGGCATGTTGTAGCTCAGCCAGAGGAAGAACAGGGGCCAGAGCTCATCCTATTTATATGGTATGAGAGTCCCCTGCTCTGTGCCCTAAGCCATTCTGGAATATCTTCCACACCGTTCAGGGTTTGCAAAGTGTTCCTACCTATCCTGGGATGTTGTAGGAGTCCTTTGCATTCCTACCCCATTGTAGAGACGAGAGAGGTAACGTGGCTGACCCAAGACCCCAAGATACTAAGTGGCAGAGCTGTGATGACAGTTAGGGGTTGCTCACAGAGAGGAGCAGCCCTCCCCACACTGGTCTCCAGGGTGCTAAGAAGGAGCTTGGAAGGGGACCTGCTGGGAGGCCTGGCCTGGCTAGGTATCCTGGAGTGTGTGAGTGGTGGTGCAGCCCCGTGAGGATGGAGGTGAGCAGAGTTGCGGCTTCACCTGCAGCGTGGTGTCGAAGATGACCAGCTTGGAGCTGGTTGCCATGGCATCATAGCAGGTGTGCTTCTGCATGAAGTGCATGTAGACCTGGGCTCCCGGCTTCTGCAGTTCATCGTCCAAGCCCTGCTTGGGTAATGGGGCCTGTGGGGATGGGCACGGGGCAGGCCTCTCTTCCACCAGGCTGAGCTCAGACCTGCAAGCTACTGTGGCTGGGAACTCTTTGCTGGAGCCGGTGGCTGAGACTGCGCACTCAGAGGGGAGGATGTCCAAGGGAGCAGCCTGGGCCAAGGGTGTGGCCTTGGGGAATGTGGACTCCAGCCCGATGAACTGAGCAGCTGGCCTGGATTGGGGACCTGTTTGAGGGGGAGAGGACAGTAATTCCATCACCCAAAGTACCTTATTATGTGCTGTCTCAGTTTATCCTCAGAGCAGCTTGGGGAAGCCTGGATGTTGGGGGCTCCATTTTGCAGATGAGAAAGCTGAGTCTCAGGGAGTCACATGAGACAGTGGTGCTGTCCCGAATAACCCATGTTGAGTCCCTGGCTCTGCAATGTGGTACTCCTCTATCATGTGGGGACACTGAGGCTGCAAGACGAGGGTTGGGCCCAACTCTGTGTTTTGGAAGAATCAAGGACAAAACCCAGGCCCCAGGCTCTGGGGCTTCACACTGCGTGCACCCCGCCTCCCATTCTCCCTAGAACTAGTCTTGGCCTCACCTTCCCCCAGGCCTGGCAGGTCCTCTTCCTCCACAGCCTCCTGCCTTGTCCATCCTGAGGCCTTGGCCCCCCGCTTCCGATGGCTTCTTTCTGAGCTGGTGGTCATGGCGGGTGATGGCCACGGAGTGCTCTCTCCTTGCTCCAGGAGGCTCATCTCTGGAAGGGGGAAGGGGGCCTGTTTGGTTAATAGGAAATAACATAACAGAATCAATTAAAATGTTATTAGTAGTAATGTTTAATATTTGCAAGCTTTCAAAGGGCCTTTCTTCAACATTTTCTCATCCAAACCTCATAGCAAGATTAGAGAGGTTAAACAATTTGCCACAAATCACACAGCCAGTAAGTGATAAAGTCAGAACCAGGGTCTTCAGACTATAGGTCCACCTTCTCTTCATTTGAAAGAGGAAGGAGCAGGTGAGGAAAAAGAAGAAGAAACAAAGAAGAACAAAGAAAGAAAAGGGGAGGAAGACCAAAGCCAGGCTAGAGGAGTGGGTGAGGTTGGGGGCCCAGAGAAAGGAGACTGGGCCACCAGGAGGGGACTGCCCACCTACCTTGACGCTGCGAACCCACCAGGCTGCTCCAGGATGGGGTCTGTGGGGAGAAGAATGTCTGAAGGGTGGGAAAATGCCCCATGTTCTGGAGCACAGGTCCTTCCCTTCCCACGGTGCACACGTAAACACACATACACATGCACCTCACAAACACATATAAACATATAAACACTCACCACACAAACATACATAAACCCACACACCCATACCCAAATACTAATACACACTAGAAACAAACAAATGCAACCACTCCCAGGTACACTGACTTACACAAAGAATACATACACACAGACACCCACATGCTCTATACTGAGAAAATCCAGGTCAGGTCACACACACACACACACACACACGCACACACACACACACACGCACGCACACATTCACACAGTGTGGTGTATTCCCCCTCACGGCCTCCCTGGGACCCCTGTACCGTGCGCAGTGAGTGCTCCAGCTCGGGCTCCATGGGGCCAGCCGGGCCTATGGAGAGCAAGTGCTGGCCACTGTGGCTGGGCAGCACTATTCTGGGCCTGGCTCCTGGCACCCTGCCCTCCCATATCAGTTTCTCTCTGGGTGTCAGGCAGCTGGGAGGGAGGGGTCCACCGGCTCAGCTGCTCCAGCCCAGCAGCCTGGGGGCAGGGTGGGGAGGGCTGGGGCAACCTGGAATCTTGATATCTGGTCCTGGGCCGCCTTCTAGATCTCTGAGGACAAACAGGAAGGACCCTGCTGTGTGTGTTGGGGGGTGGGGGGGTGGGGGGGGGCTTGGAGCAATGTGGGGCATTGGGGCTAGAAAGTGGGTTCCTCCTCTGAGGGCCTCTCTCATCTTTGTCAGATGGCAAATGAAGGAAAATAGAGGCGGGTTGAGCTTACCTTTCTTGCTTGTACCAGCTTCAGTCGGGGTGGTGTTAGAGTTAGAAAGGGCAGTTGCAGCCAGCTAGCTGGGAGGCTGGGGATACGGGGTTTGTGGGTGGTTCCGGGAGAGTGACCAATATGTGTCCGGACGTCCCCATTTGAGACCCAGGAGCCTCAGGCAGGTGGGAACCTGTGATGATCCTCTTGAAGGTGTGCCATGAGCTTGAGGGCTTGGGACCTACACTTGTCCACAGGGTGAGAGACACCTGTTTCTGCCTGTGGTTTGAAGGTAAGTCCAGGTGTGCAGCAGCCCAACCCCCTCATCCTGCTGTGTCTCCTGTCTCTATGTCTTCTGGTGCCAACAGGATCCCAACCTGGCTCTGGTGGCTGCCCACCCCCCTTCCTTGGCATTCCTGGGGCCTGAGTCAATGTCCAAATCAGGAATGCTGACCCAGCTGCTCTAGCTCCTCTCTCTCTGCCCCTCCCCTTCCTCTTTTTCTTCCAGCCTCTTCCATCTTAGTCTCTGGCCCTGGAGTGGACACTTGGTAATGGATTACTGGATTTCTTGCTGAATTCATTGAATATATTTTCCATCCTCCCTCAAAGCCCCTGTCCTGCCTAAGGATGGGGGTGGGGAAGAACACAGCAGGGAAGAGACTGTGCCCATCCATGTGCCTTGGATAGTGCAGGGGTGAGTGCAACTCTCCTTCCACAGGATCCCTGTCAGATGATGGGACTTCTAAGGCACAGCTAATGGGACACCTCAAATGGTAGAAAGATCAAGTGGACCATCCCTGGAGGTATCCGATGCATCAGACTTGGACAACCCCCACCCCTCTTGCTCCCCAGGCCACCCTCACAGACAAACCAGATACACATCAGCTCACACCATCACCTTCTCTTGCAATACTCTGTGGTCCCTCCACCTCAGATATGGTTTACCTACAGGGCCAGTAGGCTCCCTTTCAGTCTTCCCTGATTGCATCACCCTCACTGCAATGGTCTGACAGTGAGTGTTCTTTGGACGCATTTCAGCATGCACTGGACTGGCATTTACATAATGAATCACACGCAAATATCTTTTATCTCTAAGTAAACAGTGGGCACCTTGATGATCAAATTTGTTGGCTGGATGTGATGCAAAGCCTGTTTGGGGATCAGGCAGACCTGATGAAAATTTATGCTCTGCCCTTGGCCTGGCCATATGACCTTGGCAAGCATTTCTCACTTTCTCCCGCCTGTTTCCACGAATGTAAAATGAAGATAAAAGCATTAGGTGGCAGAGACTACCAGTTGCCTCCCAAAATCTATTTTCCTCTTCTTCCTTTAGTAATAGAATCACTTGAATTTTAGTGGGAATGGCTGCCTGTTATAAACACAAGTTCCCATCTATCTTGCAGCTAAATATGGCCTTGTGGCTAAATTTTGCCAATGACATATATGAGTGGAAGTGATGTGAGCAACTTCCAGGTCAGGCCTTAAAAGAAAGGAACATGAGTTCTCCTTTTCACCCTCTGCCGACTGGAATGCTAATGTGATGGCAGGAGCTAAAACAGCTATCTTACACCAATGATGAAAGATGTTTATTAAGGGTTTCATAGTCACCCTACCAGGTTTGGATTGTCTATAGACTCTTATAAAAGAGAAATATAAACTTTCTTAAGTCATTTGAATTGGGGTCTTTGAGCCCTAGCCAGTTTGGCTCAGTGGATAGAGTGTCGACCTGCGGACTGAAGGGTCCCAGGTTTAATTTCGGTCAAGGGCACATCCCCGGTTGTAGGCTCAGTCCCCAGTAGGAGGCATGAAGGAGGCAACCAATCAATGATTCTCTCTCATCATTGATGTTTCTATCTCTCTTTCCCTCTCCTTTCCTCTTTGAAATCAATTAAAATAAAAATGAAGCCCTAACCGGTTTGGCTCAGTGGATAGAGTGTCAGCCTGTGGACTGAAAGGTCCCAGGTTCGATTCCGGTCAAGGGCATGTACCTTGGTTGCAGGCACATCCCCAGAAGGAGATGTGCAGGAGGTAGTTGATGGATGTTTCTCTCTCATCGATGTTTCTAACTCTCTATCCCTCTCCCTTTCAGTAAAAAATCAATAAAATATATCTTTTTAAAATGAAAAAGAACTCCTGGGGGCCCAGTCCTAGGGGTTCCCCACACTTAAAAAAATAAATAAATAAAAAGGATCTTTGTTACAACAACCAAACATGTACATTAACTAATGCAAAATTTGGTTTCTGGAAGCAGCACTGCTTTAAAAGCCTAAGACAAGTGTCATTGATTTAGAGAATGGACAGAAGAAAGCAAAGAAAAATATTGTATGCACGTAAGCTGGTGACCACTGTTATGTTACAGCCAAACATAGGACATGTCTGTCATCTATGATCCCTTGGAAGGCAAAGCATATGTAAACACTCATGGAAACTGAGCAGAAACACTGAGGTGGTTGTTGGCTGCTGCTTGCTGCTACAGGCAAAGTCCTACAAGACAGACGCACTCAGGCTAGCTCTAAGAGGTAGTTTGGAGCAGGCAGGCCTGGCAAGGGCTGCATCTGTGGTCCCAAATCTTTCTCAAGCTCACCCTGTTCAGCAAACAGTGCAAGCCGGCTCAGTGGGCAGAATAAGGAAGTCCCCTTCAGAGCCAAGCATATTTGTTTCAGCTGGCCTCCAGATAGCCACCAGCAGTGAGAGAAAGATTAGGAAGTACACCAAGTCCAGCGTATTCAAGCATAAAAGTTATCTCTATATGAGCTCATTGGCTGTGGTTACTCAAATATGGAACCAGTCAGAAGACTTCTAAGATTTTAAAGATATTGTTTTCACAAAGAAACCACAATCTGGTCAGCAAACCCTGGTTTGACACCCCCACCCCCAGTAATGCCCACTCCCACCAAATCTGTACCAGCAGGAGGAGGGCTGTGAAAGTTGTAAGGTCTGTAAGAAGGCAGATATGTTCTTTGATGCAGCTGCAGAGGATCTTGGGTAAAGAAAACTTCCCAGGAGGTAATGCCAGAGGCCACAGGGGAGAGTAGACAGGGGAACTCCTCCCAGACAGCAGAAGAGGAGCGGCCAGAGGCACTGCCCAACTTACTCCATGGCTAGGAGGCAGCTTTGTGGTTCCTACCCGACTGGATTTAGTAACGTTAAGATCCAGTGGCTGCTGGGTGTTTGCTGTTCTTTCTTGTTGAGTGGATGTAATTGTTTGTTATTATAATTAGAATTTTTTCCAATTACAGTTTACATTCAGTATTACTTTGTATTAGTTTCATGTGTATAGCAAAGTAGTTAGACAATCATATAATTTACAAAGTATCCCCCCTGATATTTCAAGTACCCAACTGGCACCATACGTAGTTATTGCATTACTAGTGGCCCAGTGCACGGATTCGTGCACCTTGAAAGGAAATTAATTACCACAGCTCAGCAGTAAACCAGATTCAGGACCGACAGTGCCCCAGCAACAACATAACCCACAGCTGAAGGTGGAACACATGGCCCCCATGAGGAATCAGGCTCCTTCCTCTCTGGTTCTGCGGTGCGTCACCCAAGAACCGCTGCTGCCAAGTCACCACAGCTTGGCAGCTCCTGTGTCAAGCGTCTGCCCTCTGGTGGTCAGTGTGCATTATATGTACTGACTGGTCAGATGGCCAGCCAGTCAGATGGTCATCTAGCCTTTTATATATATAGATTATTGACTATATTTCCTATGCTGTACTTTATATCCCCATGCTATTTTGTAGCTACCAATCTGTACTTCTCAATCTCTTCACCTTTTCACGAGTTCCCCAACCTTCCTCCCTTCTGGTAACCATCAGCCTTTTTTCTGTATCTCTGAGTCTGTTTCTGTTTTGTTTGTTCATTTATAGTGTTCTTTAGATTCCACATTAAGAGAAATCATATGGTATTAGTCTTTTTCTGACTTATTTCACTGAAGTGTTGCAAATGGTAAGATTTTGTTCTTTTTTATTGCTGAGTAATATTCTATTGTATATATGTATACATGCCCTACAGTCTATTTATCCCTTTTTGGGTGTTTTGAGTTTATCTTGTTCTTTCTCCACTGTTGTTTATGAGGAATGGGTGGGCCAGATTGCCTGCCTTTGGTTTACAGTCACTAGACCATGAGGACCTCATCCGCACCTGGTCCCTCGGAGGTCCTAGGCTCTGGACTGGTGCTGTGTCTTGGAACCCTGCCTTTCCTCCCTCTGAGGGGTGCTTAATGAGCTTGTAAGGGGTGGACAGATGTTGAACTCTGGCAGAGTAATATCTATTTCCTCCTCCTTCTTCCTCTATTAGTAACCCTTACAATTTTAACTAAGAGCAAGATTATATTTCCCAGCTTCCTTTGCAGATAAGATGGCTATATGACTAAGTTTGGCCAATGGGATCTGAGCAGCAATGTTATATGTAACCTTTAAGGGTGCTGTTAGATGGAAGGGGTTGATTTCCCTTTTCCTGCTGACTAGAATTAAGATATGATGGTGGGAGCTGAAGCAGCCATTTGAACCTAATGGTAGAAGATGCAAGTTGAACATGATAGAACTCCCCACCCTCGTGCTGGCCTGCCTACCTATCCCTGGACTACTGTATTATAAGGAGAAATAAACTTCTATTTTGTTGAAGCCATGGACAATCGGAACCTTTGCTACAGCAGCCAAACCTCTCTTTAAGCAATGCACTTGCACGGCAGGATCAGGGTAGGATTAGAAATTACAAGTGCAAAGAAGGATGCTTCCCATTTATGCAGTGCTTAAGGTTGTGTGCAGTATCCCACGTAATCCCTCACAATCCTATGTGGTAAATACTTTCATTATTATAATTTTACAAATGAAAAATCAGGTCACAAAGAGATTAAATAACTTGATTAAAATCTCAAACCCAGTGTTGCTGGGCTCTTGCATCACACTTTCAACCACTAAGCTTCATGTACATAAAGCACAGACCTGGCATGTAGTATACGCTCATAAGTGGTTCCTGGAAGGATTGCCTTGCCGTCTGCTTCTGGTCCTCGTAGACCTCCAGCTATGAGGCTTTGAAGGCGGGCAGGCACGAGGATGCGGCTCTTCGCTAGTCACCTTGGGGTGGCATCAAGGGTGGGACAGAGGAGGGCTCTAGTGGGGACAGACGCCAGCACTGCTCAACACTAAAACCATAGCGATTTTCTGGGTGTCAGAAAGGAGCTCTTGGCCTTGCCCTAGCCCTTCACCTCTCAGAGCTCCCACACCGGCTCCTGCTGCCATCCCAGCCCACTCATCCTCTTAGACAGGGCAAATCAGCAGAAGGTACTGGCTTTGGTTGGGAATCAAATACTCCTTGGGTGTTTGGTTTTAGTTTCTGGTCGTGGTATCTTATTTCTTGAAACCCTGTTTCTTGGCTTGCTCTCAAAAGGAGATGTGATAAGAGCACTGCATCCTGGCCCTGGCCTGGATTTGGCTGCCATCTCTGGGTAGCTCATTTGTCTGGAACATGGGGTCGGGATCCTCTGTAAGTGTTATTTTTATATTAGAGAAAGAAAAACAGCTTGAGGAGGCCAAGGGAGTAACCTGGATGAGACCCCTTACTGATATGTTGTAAATGGTGGCCCCTGTGCCAGCGTGGCTGGGAGAGCAGCCGTCATGTCAGTCCCCAGACACTCCAGCTCCTGTCCTGTCTGTGTGTGGCTGAAACTAAGCAGCGTCAATGCCCGTGTTCCAGACGGACTCAGAATCTTGTTAATGTAGTTTAGTCTGCCCCACATTACTGAGCCCTTTTCTGTGGGCTGTGGAAATTGAAGTGGACAAATGGTGCTTTTATCTACTCAGTATCTATTATACCCTCTCATGGCAGCCCTCCAAGGACCCACAGGCCCTTCAGGGAACCACAGTTCCTCTAATCTCAGAGCACATGTTTTCCAAAAGGCTTAGCTATGGGTTCCAGGAACTATACCTCTGATTCAGACTTATCCAATCAGCTCATCATACTCTCCTGGTCACAGCGAAGTGGGCATTGATATAATTTAGTCCCAAAGGGGTGAATCCTGGGACTTTTGATGGAGCTAATGAGAACTCTTTCCCACTGGATTTGGAGCTGTAAGTGTGGAGATCCTGCCACCACCATGCAGGAGCTGCCTGAGAATGAGCCCCAGATCAAACTATACCTGAAGACCTACCCCTGGGTTTTTTCAGTTACATTAACCAATAGAGTCTTTTTTGTTTAATGCAGTTTGAAGTGAATCTTCCATCACCTGCAGTTGAAGTTCTGATACCAGAGTTAAAGAAACAAGACCTAGACACCTTCAAAGGCTTCTAGAGGTTGTGTTCAGTCACTGCATTTTCCCAAGAAAAAGTGCACATCTGAAGAAGCAATTGGAGTAAAGCAACATGGTGACAATGGGGACAAAAAGGTACTTTGGAAAATACAGTATAAGATGGATTGGAATGGGACAAGGATAACGAAGGGAGGTTCCTAAAGAAGGCGAGTTTGGATATAGGAATAATAATCACAACAGCAGCAACTATTTACTGAACCCTAAACATGTGCTGGGCACTGGGTTTCGCAACTTACATATGTGGTGGAAGGATGTTTTGAAATACTAGCCAAATGGAAGTGTACTTCCTTCTACCATATAGCCCTTTTCTCACTCCAACTTGGCATTTCCTTGTTTAATACCTCAGGGAAGAAAGGATACCTGCAAAGAAGAAAAGGCATCCTTGGACAAAAATGGTGCACCTATGGATGAGGACGGTGGGGGGGGGGGGGGGAGCGGGGGGGGGGGGGGGACTGGATGGAGGGGAGCTATGGGGAGAAAAAAGAGGAACAACTGTAATAATCTGAACAATAAAAATTTAATTAAAAAAAAAGAAAAGGCATCCTCTAGCTTTTGAGTTTTAAAAGCGAGGTCTTCTGGAGGAAAGGGAATACCTGTGACTTGGAAGGTTTGGTGGGGTAGGTTATTTAGAAAACATATTCCACTAAAAACAACAAAAATGCTGAATAAAATATAAAGAGCATCTTCTTAAAAGCACTGAAAAGACACGATAGTAATGACTTACTAGGGCCAACTGAAAGAAAAATGGGTACACAGTGAAGTTACTGCCAATGCTAACAATAATCACATAGGGTCATGGGGGCCCAGGACCCATACAAGTTAGGAGTATGATAGAAAATCCAACCTATAAAAAGCTGGGCTCTCAAAGGGCCACATCCTCAGAGGAAGTGCACTTCAGAAGCAAACTAGTTCTTAGATTGATTTACAGTCAAGGTTTTCTTCATCTGAATGGTTCAGAGAGTATCAAAGAGTAACTTGGCTTGAGGTGGTCTTTATGTTTGCCCAGATGAAGCAAGCATAAATGTTCTCTGGGCAAAGTTACCTCTTCCAAAGCCACAAACTATTCCAACGATATCTAGCACATAGTTGAAAATAACTAGATATACAAGGAAACTAGGAGTCATGAGCAAGAGCCAGCAGAAGAGACATTAGGACCAAATACCTACTCTCAGTCCCCAAATCTTAGCCTATATTAGTACTCAGGAACTTAGATACAACCCCAGAGGAGTTGAGGAGATCCTGAATTCATTGAGGTTAAATTTCTCAGAGGGCAGGCTGTACCAGTCAGGATGATCTCAGGCACAAGAAATAGAAAACTCTATTCAAATTGGTTTAAACAAGATGGAGATTTACTGGTTCACTTAACAGGGCATCCAGGGCTGGCTGGGCTTCCAGTTGATTTAAGCTAGTGGCTCTGATATATTTTCCTTTGAGTCTTTTAGTTTGGATCTCCTCCAGTGCCAACTTCAAGTACTGAGGTGGCAGCAACAGTTCTGGGTCCTTATTGATGTCCAACAGTACCCAGAGACCACCTTTTCCTGTACTTTCTTCTAAGAGAAGGAAACATCTTCCAAAACCCCTCGGCAAATTTCTCTTTGTATCTCATTAGCCCAAAGTGGGCCACATGCTCATTCCAGAATCATCACCCAGAGAAAATATTTGACTTAGACCCCTCAGGGCTCATCCTTGGCTAAGGTCAGTTCTCCCAATTGCATGACTACTACAAAATAAGGAGAAATGGAGTGGACATTGAAGAACAACTATAACTATAATCCTCCCCTTTAGTTGCCCAATATTCACATGTAACCCCCATGCTATGTTACACACAACTCCAGAAATTCCCCTGCCTAATAAAATGCACTTGGGCCCTTCTGCAAAAGTACCACCCGAACGTCATCCAAGTCTGTATCCAGGTGCAAACCCAGGACCTCTGGGAGATGTGCAGTCCCCTCCATTGTCAGTTATGTACACCCGGATTTAAAAGAAACTGGGCAGAGGAATGAAGTGATTATTTCTTATTATGTAAGCTTGGAAAACTCTGAGTTTCGGTGTCCTCATGTATTCAATGATAATAATAATAACGTCTTCTATGCAGCTTGTGATACTGATTTAAAATAAAATAAATGACAAAAATAAACCAATGTGAGCTGTGTGTATTCATATCTCATCTGCTTATCATAATAAATGTGCCACATTTGCAGATGATATGCCAAAATCCTGGAGCTCAAAATTATACTCCTTTGATTAGCAAAAAGACCTGTTATGTTCCCTCTGGAACTAAGCCCTTCCTCCCCTATTCCTTCTAGGAGTTTGAGTATGTTTCACACAGTCAGAGCTATCACGCTGGGCTGCAGTCCCATTGCCTTGCTGCCCTCTGCTCTTGCCATCCTTCTCTCTGGCGGCTGAGACTGCCCTCCTACCCACACCACTGCTTGTGCATTTCCTTACTCCTCTGGCCACAGACCTCTGTGGCGTCTGTCTCCCTCGTTGGCCAACAGAAACATTCTATCTAGATCTTCAGATCAGCTATTTCAGAACTCCTTCCCACAGTCGCGCTGCTAGCCCCTAGTAGTACCCTGCTTTCCCTTGTACCAAGCCTTCTCCTTCCCGGCCTCAGGGTGCCGAGTGAGTACTGGGTTACTGTCTAGCACAGACTCGCTTCCCACCTGGACTCACAGCTCTCTCCAACATCCCGGCTCCGCTTCCCAGCACAGCCTTTTCTGCCAGATTTCTTTCACAAACAGTAACTTTGCCTCCAGGCCCTATTAGAGCTCTCTCTCTCTCTCTTTCTTTCTTTCTTTCTCTCTCTCTCTCTCTCTCTCTCTCTCTCTCTCTCTCTCTCTCTCATTCTCTCACCTTTCTTCCCCCTCTCTCCCCTTCTCTCAGCCTACCTTCTTCAGGAAAATCCCATTCCACCTGGTGCACATGTTTAAATGCTAATAACAGGCCAAGTTTTCTCCTTCAGAGCCCCTCAGTAGCATGCAAACTTGAGGGGACATCTGTCCCAAGAAGTCTTTGTTTACCTAGTGGCCACAGCGAGCCTTTGAGAAGAGTCTGGGCCTCAACAGAGCTCCTGCTCTGGTCAGCTAAGAGACACTGCCTCACTAGCTGTGTGACTTGTAGCAAATCATTTGCTTTCTCTGAGCCTTGATTACCACATCCCTAACATGGCCAACACAGTGCCTAAAGGGAAATTCATAGCACTAAATACTTACATTAGAAAAGGGGGGAAGAGGAAGGTGGGAGAGAATTTTTTAGTGATATAGAAAGATATCCAGGACACATTGTTAAATAGAAAAGGCAAGAGGCAGAGCAGTGAACATAGAATGCCGCCTTTTGCATAAGAAAAGGGGACTAAAATAGACATTTGTATGTCTGTGTTCTACAGAGAAACCCTGGCAGGATGCAGGAAACAGGAGAAGTGCTTACCTTGAGAATGTGTAACCATTGGAATGCTTGGCCTCTCTGACTGCTTTTGTTCAAGCCTGTTTTGTTTCCATAACCTTCCTGCTAATAACGTCTGCTTAGTCTTGCATAAAGACATGCTAATCATTAGAGGCGTTCTGCCTGCAGCCTGGGAGACAAGGGAAATGCACACTGTTTATCAAATACGTGCAGGAAGCTAGCCACTGGGCTCCCAGGACTAACATGAACCCCCGCTAACACCCATGTCTGCAGTCGTCAATCACATCTTGTCCCTCCCATTTCCCTTTCCCTTGACATAAAAGAAGCCTGAACTCCATACTTTCTTAAGATCTATTTGAGCCGAAACCGGTTTGGCTCAGTGGATAGAGCGTCGGCCTGTGGACTGAAAGGTCCCAGGTTCGATTCCGGTCAAGGGCATGTACCTGGGTTGCGGGCACATCTCCAATAGATGTGCAGGAGGCAGCTGGTCGATGTTTCTCTCTCATCGATGTTTCTAACTCTCTATCTCTCGCCCTTCCTCTCTGTAAAAAATCAATAAAATATATTTAAAAAATAAAAGATCTATTTGAGGCACCAGGAAGTCTCCCATCTTCTCAGTTGGTGCCTTTTCTACCAATAAACCCCTCCTTACTCCAAACACTGACGTTTTGAGTTTGTTTTTCAAAGCATTGGACACATGGACTTTGGACCAGTAACAGATGGCAGAAGATGGGCTGGGGGCGGGGAGTTAAGAGAGTGAGGTAGATGCGAACAAGGTGGGAGTAAGATTTATTATATTGTCCTGATTTTTTGGACTTTATAATGTGTAACACATTCAAAATAACAAGACATTTTTAAATGTAAAGTATAAAGATAAAAACAGAAATAATGCATACTCTTCCTACCAGATAATCCCTGTGGACATTTTAAAATGATAATACATGCACATTGTTAGAAAATTCCAAAGCAGCATACGGAAGAGCAAAACTGAGAAGTAAATCTCCCTTTCCCATTGTCCCAGAAGGTAGTGCCCCTGTTAACAGGGCGCTAAACTACTTGTGTTTCCTCCCAGAAATTTACCCTTTTCAGGATTTATCCTGGTGCATTGTTCTTGTTTTCTTCATGAATAGTATGTCTTGACCCCATTGGTATCTGTAGAGAGTTTATATTTTATGGTATTTAGGTTGGGGTTTTTTTGGTGGTTTTTTGTTGTTTTTACTGTTATCAGTAATGTGCTAACAAGTTGTCTTGTTTAAACATCTTGAAATGACAAATTCACTTTGAACTTAGATGAGGTAAAAATGAGGCATTTGCATCTTCTGCAGAACCGGATAGTTTCCCATGATGCTACATTTCTTTTCCCCAAGTATTTTAAAATATTTTTTTTTGTAAGGAGAGAGAGAGAGAATATGCATGAATCTAATCTTCAACTGCCATCCAATAGTGGAGGCCTCAATAGAAGGTGGTGCTGGAATGAAATGTTGCCTTTGAATACCATCGAGCTGGTCTCTAATTGCCATTAGCCCAGAGAGATAAAGTGCCTTGCCCCCAGCCAGGCTGGGGCACCTCTGTCCCTGTCCCTGCACAGGGCTCTTTCTCCTGAGCAGCCCTGTCCCTCCACCAGTCAGTAGGTGACCCCATCACTCTGTCTCACTGTGGTTCTTTCTGGACGCTCTGAAGGTTGCTTTGAATCTGCTCCTTAGGGTCTGCTGCCCTCTGCTGGCCTTAAGGATCCACCACAGTCGTTACGGGACTGCCTGACCTGCACTCACCTTAAAACTCATCCATCCCCACCCCTACTGTCATATGGGGAAACTGAGACAGACAGCAGGTGGGGACATGACTTGCTTAAAAACAAAGCAAATCAGCTCCTCGAACCAAAACATAGGCCTTCTGACTCTTCTGCCAGCACGACTCCCAGCATACCTTTGTTGGAGGGAATGACGAACATAGGGCATGTCAGACTGGGCTCCCAGGCGGGGGAATCCGCCTTCCACACATGCCCCCAGGAACTCTCTGGAGCAGGTGACGCCTGGATTGAAAGGAACAAACGTTAGCTGTATGCTGCTGTGCTCTCTCTGGGACTCCTCATCTCTGCCCTTAGAGCATGGATGGGTTTAATAATGGCCTCGGCACAGGCCATGCTTCCCCAACACCATCATTTGCTGGCCCCTTCATGGATTTTGCCATATCCATGTACCACCCAGACTATCATTTGCCTAATACTTTTCTTAAATCATCTCATTTTAAGCTTAAAAGTGAAAAGAAATGCATCACCTCTCCCTGGGTGGTAACAATCAGGGGTGGGCAAACTTTTTGACTCGAGGGCCACAATGGGTTCTTAAACTGGACTGGAGGGACGGAACAAAAGCATGGATGGAGTGTTTGTGTGAACTAATATAAATTCAAAGTAAACATCATTACATAAAAGGGTACGGTCTTTTTTGTTTGTTTGTTTTATTCATTTCAAACGGGCCGAATCCGGCCCGCAGGCCGTAGTTTGCCCACGGCGGATATAGATGCATCTGCTTGCCTAGGAATTGTCTGGGAGTCCTGTTGTCTATCTTTAGTGCAAGAAGACTTGGTCCTCACCCTGAGTTCTTCACTTAAGAAACAAGCATTGCTAGCAAACGAGAACCTGATGTCTTCCAGGCACTGATCTTGTTGTGTGTCTTCATCATATTGTTCAATCCTCATTACAGCTGCAGGTGGTGGGTATTCTTATCTGGATGGGAAATCTAGGCATGGACAGGCTAGTTACTTGATCAAGGTCCCACAGTTGGTAAGTGATTGACTGAATTTAATCCCACTCTATTTCCAAAGCCAACTGATGTGACCTTGCTTGTCTTTTGAAATTAAAAGTAAAATGATGCAGCCCTAGCCGGTTTGGCTCAGTGGATAGAGCGTCCGCCTGCAGACTGAAGGATCCCGGGTTTAATTCCGGTCAAGGGCACGTACCTTGGTTGCAGGCTTCATCCCCAGCCCTGATCAGGGCTCGTGTAGGAGGCAACATATTGATGTGTTTCTCTTACATCGATGTTTCTCTCTAAAAATCAATGGAAAAATATCCTCGGGTGAGGATTAAAAAAAACAAAGTAAAATGATGCAAAGCTGTAGTTATGAGATAATGGCTGGGGAAGCATCTGTGCTATGGAGGGATTTGTTGTGCAGGAGGAAGGCAGACGGTGCACATGTGAGTGTTGTCATAGAGGCATGAGGAGGTGTGATGTCCTGGCCTATGGGAATATAGGAAGATCAGAGACAGGTGGGCCATACGTCCTGGGAGTAGAGAAAGAGAGAGGAGAGAGAGAAGATGGGTGGATGCGAGGGGCATTCCAGGACCTGCCTTTCTGATGCCCCGGGGAATGTCACTGGCGCTGCTGGGTACCCTGTGGCCTCTTCTGATCACTTACATGCTGCCGGTAACATTGGGTCCATGGGAGCCTTCCTAATGGGTGGCTCCACCTTGGCCTTCCCCTGGGGTAGAGCTGGGCCACTGGCAGACAGACAGAGGAGGATGGGGATAAGACAGAAGTTCCAGCTGGACTCCTAGCTCTATTACTTGATGACTCTGACCTAGGCTTCAGTTTCCTCATTTATTAAAAGTTCCATCGTAAACACGGAGATGCACCGCCCAGGTTCCCCTTCATGGGAGCACTTGCTGCCCAGCTATAGGGAGTGGGGACAGCAAGCAGCCTTCAGCTTCTTCAGGGCCAGCGTCAGAGAACACCCTCTGTCTTTCCTGGGGCTGCCCATCTATCTGGTGACCAAGTGAGGGAGGGTGTAAAGGCCCAGCCACTTCAGTCCAGCCAGGGGCAGTCTGGTGGGTAACTCTCCCTCCAGAGCTGTTGAGAGAAGAAGGGCGAGGAGGAAGATGGTCAATATTTCAGGCAGTTAATCGTTTTCATTTAGAGCAGGGGTGGGGAACGTCCGGCCCACAGGCTGTATGAGGCCAGAGGAATCATTCGATCTGGCCCTGCCAAGGCACTAGAGGTGAGTTAATTAAGTGTTTAACTAAATATAGAAGGCTAATCCCCCCCCCCCTCTTTTTTTCTATAGCAGGCTAATTTTTAACTTGATAACTTTGTATGGCCCATGAATGATGTTTTAAATTTCCAAATGGTCCTTGGCAGGAAAAAGGTTCCCCACCCCTGATTCAGTGGCTCCACAGACGTTTATAGAGCACATGCTATATGCACAACCTTGTGTTAGGAGGTGGGCAGTTTTGGAGAAAAGCCTCAGGGAAGGTCTCTGACCCTGATTGCCCTGAAGGGAGACTCCTCAGCCCCATGAGCTTCGGACATTTTCCTAATTGGTTCCCTCCTTATTTGATTTCTTTTCACTGAATAGCTGAAGCCTGGACAATAAAAACAAGCTTCAACTGAAGAGTAAATAAGTAGGCAAAAACAACAACAACAACTCAAAATGCTTCTTCAGTATTGAAGAACATCAACTACTTCTAAGATTTTTAATCCTCTTCTGATCCCCATTGCTGCATGCAGTGTTTCCATTTCACAGTCTTTACTATAAAAATAACATTTGGGGTACTCTTTTTGTCACTTGGAATTATTTTATAGAGATTGTTCTTCGTTTCAAATCATATCTGCTTTAGCTCTACCCTGCTGTTGGCTAGGCATTACATAAGCTTCTAGCTCTTCACTAATATAGTAAATATAAATAATTACATTTGCATGCATTGAGTAGCTTCTTCTTCTTTTTCTTTCTTTCTCTCTCTCTCTCTCTCTCTCTCTCTCTCTCTCTCTCTCTCTCTCTCTCTCCCTCTCTCTCTCTCTCTCCCCCTCTTTCTGTTAAATCTCACCCAAAGATATTTTCCCATTGATCTTTAGGGAGAGTGAAAGAGAGAAGGAAAGACAGAGAGAAACATTGATGTGAGAGAAACACATCAATTGGTTGCTGCAAGAGCTCCAACCAGGGCTCAGGCCAGGGAGGAGCCTGCAACCAAGGTACGTGCCCTTGACCAGAATGGAACCCAGGACCCTTCAGTCTGCAGGTTGACGCTCTATCCACAGAGCCAAACCAGCCAGGGCTATTTCTCTTAAGTAACATACACTGGTTATCACCCCAGAAGTAAAATCATGCAAAGTATATTAGCAGTTTTGCCAACATGCCCCCCAGAAAGCATGGTCGAATTTATAGTGCCATCAGCGATACACGGAAGTTCCGCCTCACCTCTTCCAATTTTGCGCTTTACACCTTCTAAAATTTTGTTGGTAATTTAACAGGTTAGTGTTCTTCCTGGTTCTCATTTTTAATTTGTATTTCTCTGCTTTGGAGACCACCTCTCTTAAGGAACAGTGCCCTGTCTTGGCAGGAGATGGCGCTGTGACCCTGTGCTTAGGCTCCCTGAGAAGTAGCCCTGCGGTCAGGATGGGTTGTGTATATGCAGCAGGAGAGGGCATATTAAAAAATCTCCTGATCTCCTCTGAAGCCCCCGTTTCCAACCTGAGTTCAGAAGCCTTGGTTCTGGTGAGGAGCTGAGACCACGCCTGCTGAGTTGGCCTTGCCCTGCCAGACAGCCTATCTTTCACTCTCTCGCAGTTCGACAGAACCCAAGTTTATGAAGTGTCCACTGCAGGCCAGACATACCTAGTTCTCACCCTCCAAAAATCTCCTAAACAAGTGGGAGAAAATGTACAAACAAAATCAAGTCTAAAGGCTGTACTTCCTATAAAGGTTCAAAGTGCTATGAGTTATTGGGAATCTGAGTGATTGCCTCCAACTTTAGGTATGTGGGGTCTTGGAGGATGTGGGGGTTGAGCTGGGCCAGCACAGTGTGGAGGGGAGAGAGTCGGGCAGGATATGGAGGCCTGACCCAGAGCCATTGTGAGCCTGGAACTCAGGTAGAAACAAAAAGGAAGATGAGGCTGGGATGACCAAGAGACAAACTGTGTGGTGGGGTCTGAATGCCAAGCTAAGAAGCATGGACTTGATTTTGTAAGTGAAGGTATGCTGATGGAAGTTTTCCAGCAAGAAAGCGGTGGGGTCATATTTGTGCTTTGGCAAAATTAGCTGTGGTCGGGCTGATTCCGTGGCTTTTCTCGTGTGCCTGTAGGTACATTTTCCTCCCCATCTCAGAGTGGTCGGTGTGGTTCCCACACTCTCTTCTCCAAGTGCTGTCTTTCCTGTGAACCACCGGGCTCTTTCCCCTCCTGCCTTTGCAGCCCCTCCTTCGCCCCCTTTGCAGCCTCTTCCTCTCCGTGCAGCCATTAAACACCGCACTTCATCACAGCTCCTCTCACTCTTCACTCTCCCCTGGGCGATCTAGCTCTGCTCCGGCTTAATTACACCTTACATCAAGATGACTCGCCCGGGCCTCCCCTCTGAGCTGCAGACCCATATATCCTACTGCCTACTCGACAGCTCTTGCTAATGTTTCGGAAGCATCTTTAATTCATGTCCCAAACTCCCCCACCCGACCTCACCTAATGCTGGTCCTCTTCCAGTGTTCTTAGCTGAGTAGGCACATCACCATTCACCCTGTTAGGCCAGTTAAATGTTCAGAGGCATCCTTGCCACCTCTCTCTTCCTCACCCCCATTTCCACCCCCTCCCCAAGTCCACTCAACCCTACTTCCCCAATACCAGTCAGAACGCTGGCTTTTCCCCATCTCCTCCACCACCGACCCGGGCCCAAGTCACAAGGGCTTTTCACCTCGGCCACACAGAGCCTCCTACTTGGTCTTCCTGCTTCCACTCTGGCTCCAATCCACTCTTCGCACTGTGGCCAGAGCCACCTTTTCAAAATGTAGAACTGGCCCTGTCAATCACTGTCCCAGTGAAATCTTCATAGGGCTTCCTGTTGCTTTTTATCTTTAACCCTTTGATTAAGATAATGCAGAAAAGAGTGCAGATCAAATGTTAAATTGAAGAGCTTTGAAACCAACTGCCATGAAAGGGGACAGAATCTTGCCAGCCATACCCCTCAAAATAGAACTGCCTCCTTCCCTCAACCCCAGAGCAAGTACTATCCTGACTTTTATGACAACATATTTTTGTCAGCCAAGCATGCGTCTCTAAATACTATATAGTTCACCTTTGTTTTGTTTTTTAATTTATACTAGGGGCCCGATGCACGAAGTTTGTGCAAGGGGCTCAGCCCTCGCAGCCCTGGCTTCATCTGGAAGACCGTCTGGACGGTCATTCTGCTGTTTGGTCTAATTAGCTTGTTAGCTCTTTATTATATAGGATGTCTGCAGTTCTCCTTTTAACTAGAGGTCCCCTTCCATCAATTTTTCTTCCCTCTTGTAATATATTTGTCTTGTAGAATTCCCATTGCTTTCAAAATTGAAAAAAAAAAATTCCTTCCATGCCTGTAAGGCTTTACTTGGTCTGATCATCTAAATACCTTCAGCCTCATCTCCCACCAGCTGCCTTTCACTCTTTCCCACCCTACGATTCAGTGCCAACCTTGATTCAGTGCCCACATACCTTCTCCTTATCCCCACAGGGTGTTTTCTTTTAAAAAAAAAAACGTCACCCCAGGAGTGAGGATATTTCTTTCATTAATTTTTAGGGAGAGTAGAAAAAAGAGTCACTTTTTTAGGGGGGAGGGGAAAAGAGAGAGAGAAGAGAAAGAAACATTGATGTGAGAGAGACACTGCGATTGGTTGCCTCCTGCTCACTGGCAGGGAAAGGAGGGTTCAGGGGGATTCAACCTGAAACCTAGGTACGGCCCTTGACCAGGAATCGAACCCGTGACCTTTTGGTCTGTGGGCCAACATTCTAACCACTGAGCAAAACTGGCCTGGGCCCTATCAGGCTTTTGCAGAGGCTGTTCCCTCTGCCTGGAATGTTCTCCCCTCCCTGTGTCTCCCAGTTAACCCCAACTTATTTTTGTATTTCAATTGGAGCATTCCCTTCTCAGAAAAGCCTTCTTCACCTTCCCAACTTGGTCAGTCCCCCAACCAGAGACTCACAGCCCCCTGCTTTCTCCTTCACAGGTCAAGGTTGTGGCCTTCCAGTTGATTGTGAGATGCTTGATTAATGACTGTCAGCTCCCTGAGGGTAGGGGTAATGTCTGCTTTTGCTCACCATTGTTTCTCCACTCTCTAGCTGGGTGTTTGGCACATAGTAGGTGCTCAATTAAAAGTTTGCTGCCTGCTGCCCAGGGAGAGATGATAGCCAGCAGACACCAAGACAATTAGGAGAGAGTCCGGGTCTGAAGAACTGATTGAGGAGCCTGGGTTTCCTCAGAGGTGAGAGCTGACACAGCCGGGGATAACTGGTGTCACCTGGAAAAGAATGGAGCAGTGAGAAGAGGGTAGGGGCTCCCCCCAGAATACCCAGGGTCCTCCTGCCCACCCCACTATCCATAAAGCAGGAGCTGGGCCTGGACTGGGATGGCTGGAGAAGCTCCTGGGTCCTACCACTCCCACTCAGGGCCACTGGGGCCCAGCTAAGTGGAAACAAATGTTCCTTGGCTTTTCCTAGCCCAGTCCTGGTGGGCCAGCAGCCCCTCCCTCTTATCCCCTGCTCCCTCCCCCTCCTTCTTTCTCCCTTTGACTGATGGGGTGATAGGAAGGTTGGGGACATGGATAGGGTTGAGAGATGTGGAAGATGGGAGGCAGGTGGGCTCTGTGGGGAACTGGGGCCTGGAGTGGGGGTTCCCTTGGACAAAGGCCCAGAGGGAGTCTCAGAGGAAACTTGGCCTGCGGGGCAGGGACAAGCCTAGCTAAAGCTTGGACATTTGAATTCCCACCCTCTCAGCTGGGAAGGTGTATTCTGATGACTTCAGGTGGGCTGGGAAAAGCTGGAGTGGAGGGATCTGGGGAACAGAAGGGAGAGGAAAGTGACTCTTTTTTCTATCTTTTTCCTTCCCTCCATCTCTCTAGAGAGTTGGCCTGTCCTCTGTTCTCCTGGGACCCAGAGACCCAGGGCCCTGAGGAATTCTGAAGCCCTGCCACCATCCTAAAGGAATGAGAGTTAGGTCCCATTGCTGGGAAAGAAGGGAGGGAGGGCAGTGGGGAGGGAGGAAGAGAGAGAGGTTATTGGGAGGGGAAGGGTCACAGGCCCAAATTCCTGGGCTCCTGCAGCTTCAGTTCTTTTGAGAAACAAAGAAACAGAGAAAGTGATTTAGAGACAGACACAAATAGAGACTGAATCATGGAGATGAAACGTGAAAAGACACTGAAAGAGAGAGAGAATCCGACAGAGACAGAGGGCTCTGCTTGTGCCTGCAGCGATTCTGATGTTATCTTTCTCCAGGTGCCTCTCTCCCCCTCCACAGTCCCCATCTCTCCCCCTCCTTCCTCTCCAAACCCACAGCCAGACACCCATGTCTCTCCTTCCCATCTCTCTTTTGCATCAGGGCCTAGACTTGGAATTAACAGGTTCTTGGGACTTAAGGCAGAGCGAGGGGGGGGGGGGGGGTGGGGAGGAGAGGGTGCCCAGTGCTCAAAGAACAGAGAGCGGGGGATTAGAGGGGCACCATTCCATTCATGCTGCCCACGTCTGGGCTGCTGTGTTCCCATTCCAATCTCTTGTGACCCTTTCTCTACATGCATGTCTGTGCAGAGGTGGTGTGTGTGTGTGTGTGAGAGAGAGAGAGAGAGAGAGAGAGAGAGAGAGAGAGAGAGAGAGAGAAATGTGCATGCATCTTGATCTGTCTTTGTGTGCCTCTGTCTCTAACTCCTGGTCCTTCTCTATGGAAAGCCTTCCAGGGTGATAGTGATGGCTTGAAGTCTTGGTAACTTCTGAATTCATCTACATGAAGGTATGGAGGGTGTAAGGGCAGAAATCATTGCTCTGGCTCTGCCCAGGTGCCAGCCAACTCCTAGATGAGAATGCAGAGAAAGTAAAAGGAAATGAGCAGAGGCAAGGTTTCCCTTGGAACCCAGGCCCCGGTAATTGAGGCTTTGGGAGCCTGTCCATCACAGACTACAGCCCACACCTGCACTGCCCCAGTGCAAGCACCACTGAGCCAATTGGTTCTGGAATGGGACTCTGGGGTGGGAGGAGAGGACAAGGAATTGGGGAGTCCAGGGATGGCCAACTATTCTGCAAGATCTGACCAGAGTACTGCAGGAGGGGTGGGGCTATCTGTGTGTGTTTGTAGGAAAGGTGGGGGGTGGGGGCAGAAAGGCCGCCTGCGGGGGAGAAGGCTTCTTGGCAAACACCCCAGTTTCCTGAGCTGATCCCTGCTCCCTGCCACTGCTCCCAATTCTGTTGTTTCAATAACATCATTTTTATCCACCCCACAGAGAGACTGTGTCTTAGAAGGGGGAGGCGAGGGGCAGGGCTAGGGCATGAGGGGGTGGTAATGGAGAGAGGCTGGGGTCTGGAGGCAGCTGGGACCAGATTTGGGGCGCTCCCTCCTCAGGCAGAGGCAGGGCGGTCCCAGAGCCCTGGTCCCCTGATGACAAAGACAAATACATTAAAATTCTTGCCTCCAAGAAGAATGCAGGATAGGGAGAGCATTTCATAATCTGCAATAACAGTAGCAGGGTGGGGGCAGGGGGTTCAGAACCCAGGCAGTGGATGGGAGGGGGGGCTGATCATTGGCCACCTGCAGCCTCCAGGGACCCCCACAGAGCCCCCAACAGTCTGTTCAGCACCATCTAGCCTGAATGTGTGCCTAACCTGGGCATGTCTTTGAGTGTGCAGTGCCCAGAGTTGGCATTGCCTTGCAGAAACAGCAACTGTGTGCAGGATTAATAGGTGCAGGGCTATGCATGGCATCTGGATGCTAGGGGGGGGGGCGGGGGTTAAAATGGGAGAGGGCAGCACTAGACCATGTCCTCCTCATTAACTCCCTCAGCCACAGCTCCTCCTGCAGGGCCCCCTCCCCTTCTCTGGAGTAGCCCAGCCCCGCACCAGAACTCTCTGTACCCAGGAATTAGACCAGCACAGCCCAGACACCAGGGCCCTGGGGTGGAGCTCCCAGCAAACTCAGAGGCATCCCTATGTGCCTCGGTGAACATTTCTCCTTTTCCTTTCCCCACTTCTCACCCATCCTTTCCTTGCCCACATCTGCCTCCTCCTGTGGGTGGGCACCTGTGGTCTTCTGTCACACCCCTTGCTCCCCACTCTCATCTTGACCCACTTGTCTCTGCTCTCTGAGGAACTCAGAATCTTGCCTTCTCTGTTCACCACGGGTGTTTTTCTTGGAAGTGGCTTAACCCTCCAAGTTCAGGGGCTCCCCCACTCAAACCACCAGGCGTCTTGCTGTGGGCGCCTGCGGTGTCTGCACCTCGGGCTTGAAGTCCGAGACCTGCCCTCCCCACCCCAATACCTTCCTAAAGGTTGATGGCCTCTCTAGATAGAGGATGGTGGTTTGGAGACAGGCCCTTGCTGTGGAATGTCCGCACCACCTGTCCCTCAGCACCCCTGGGGCATGTGGGGCCGGAGGGGAGGAACAGGGGCTGCAGCCGTTGTGAGCCCGAAGGCCGTGATGAATGGAGCTGTCCCTCCTTCCCACGGAGCCTTTGATCTCCCCGCGTGGGGAGGGGGCCAGGGGCATCAAAGACATTTTTGTAGCATTAGAGAATCGAATAAATGCCATCTCACCTGCAGCTGGCTCTCCTACCCCTTCTGGCCTCGCTAAGTTGGGGAAGCAACGTGAGGCAGGAACCCGCGGATACGCGAGGCCCGGCTGCAGTTCTGACCCCTCAGTCTCCTGCTCGGCTGCACCCTCGGCTGTCTCGGTCCGAGTCGGAGCGCTGGAGCGCAGACCATCAAGAGGTTCCCCTTGCTGTCTAGTCTCCCCTCCGCACCGCCCTCCCCGGAACGCGGGCTGGGAGAGGCGGGGTGGCTGGGGAGCGAGAGTGGAGGCCTAGGGCTTCCTCCTTTCCTCCAGGAAAGGCTGAGAAGGGGGCATGGGGCGCGGAGGCGGGCCCCGGTAAGGGGTGACCCCCTCCTGAGTCCGCCCGTCCCTACCCTCTAGTTCGATAGACACCCCGCCCAGGAGCACCCAGAGCCCCAGGCGGACTTCCTCTTCTCTCCCCCCCTCGCTCAAGCAGCGCCCTCCGCACCGCCCTCCCCCCCACCCACCCAAACTCCCTCATTCCTGGGAAGTTTTCTCTCTTTACAGTCAACAAACCTGTCAAACGTCTCCCTTCCAGCCCGTCCCCCATTCCTCAGCGCCTCTTCTCCCCCCTCACCCCGCTCCACCCTGTTTCCCCGCCCTCCTTGCCCCCGACTCCCGCGACGGCGGGGGGCTCCCATTCCGCGAGAGGCGTGGTGAGGGGGCGAGGCCGGCGGGTCGGGCAGCCACGAGCGCGCGGCCCCGCCCCGGACCCTCGCTCCCGCCCTCCGCGGCGCTGCGCCTGCCGCCCCGGGGCTCCCCGCTCCCTCCCGAGAGTCCCGCCGCCTGACTGTCGCAACTGCCACCCCAACAGCCTCCCGGCCCCCGCCCCCGCCCGGGCCCCGCTCCCCTCCCACCCCCGCCCCCGGCTCTGATTTCTTCTCCCGAGCGAGCTCGGCAGGAGACTCAGGCGCTGGCTGCCCCGTCCGCTCTCCGCCTCCGCCGCGCCCTGGTCGCCCGGGATGGGCCCCCCCGCCGCCGCCGGAGCCGTCGCCTCCCGGCCGCCGCCAGAGCCGCACTCGCCCTGAAGCCCGGGCCCCGCGTGCACCGACTGGCCCTGCAGCCTCGCCCCGCTGCCCGCACCGGCGGGCGGTAGAGCGGTCACGATGCTGCCGCCCTTGCCCTCCCGCCTCGGGCTGCTGCTGCTGCTGCTGCTGTGTCCCGCGCACGTCGGCGGACTGTGGTGGTGAGTGCTGCAGCGCGCTGTCCCGGTGCGGCTCCCGACGCTCGCTCGAGGGTGGGGACCTCGTGACGGATTGCTGCGAACCGCGGTCCTGCTGCCGCCCGGCTCTACCTGCGCGCTGGGGCGGTGCGGGGGAGGTGCGTACCGCTCTCCTGCCGGCCTCCACCCGAGGCACTTCTCCACCACCGCTCAGGCGGCTCCAATCTACTCCAAACCCCCGCACATTCTATTGCATTTCCTCCTCCCGTGTCCTACACTCCAGCTCCCTCCCAGGTTATGCGCTCAATCCAGGTCACCAAGGAACTGGTGGGTGGATAGGAAAACGCTACCGGGGAGACAGGGGGGAAGATCTGTAGTTAGAGATCCGAAGAAAAGAACACGCGAGGAGGGCTCTGGATTTAGGGGAGTTGGACCGGATTTGGGAAAAAGAGAGGGACAAGGTAGGAAGTCATAAGCAGGGTCAAACGGCTGCCTTTTCCCCGCCCCACTTTGCCCACACATCTACCTACTTCTCTCTGAGCTCCTTCAGTGTGAGCGGGAGTGGCAGGAAAGGGACGGAAAGGGGAAACTGAGTCAGGACCTTGGCTTTCTCTATGTCCTCCTCCCCGAGCAGAGGAGGAAAGGCAGGAGAGGGACCCAGGCGCCTGGACCTTGCGGATATGGGATCAAGGATCAAGTAAATGTGCAGCTCAGGAACCGGGGAGGGTCCGGTGGAAGGGAGGGAGGCTTGGTCAACCAAGAAATGAGGACATCTTTCCGGAACTGGCCTTAGCTAGAGCAGACACCTAGGCAGCGAAGGGTGCAGCAACTTTGAGTCTTGGGGCTGGAGTAAGGACTGGGAAGGTGGGTGCCAAGTCAGGACCATTCGGATATCTGGGTCCCGCGGACTTTTTCCTTTCCAGTCTCCAGAGCAGCAAAAACCATCCCGGAATAGCTTTAGTGTTGAGAGAGGAGGGACTTGGACAATATCGCTGAGGCTTCAGCCAATCCTAAGGAGGCAGGGTCTTGCCTATTTGCATATCGCCATGTCATTGGCTGGATGCTCTACACTCCACTCCTCCCCCATCCCAGGATTTGGAGGCGGGGTGGAGCAGGCAGGTCTGCCTCTTCTAGGGAGATGGAGAGGAGGATGCCCACACAGGGAGTTGCTGGCGGGAGAGCATCCCTCGGAGTGTCAGCGAGGGGGCAAATTGAGGACGACCCAGGTTCCGGCTAGGCAACATGTGTCCTTTGCTCCTGTCTTAGCATAATCCAGTAGCAGCTTTGAAATAGACCTGAGATCTAACCTGCTCCTTTTGTTAAGTCTGCGACCCTTGGGCAGGTCACTTTTTTGCTGCCCGCCCCCCGCCCCCCTCCCAGCAACGTCTCAACCATAAAACAGGGAAACAATCCTTCTACCTGGCAGGCTTAGTCAGAGCATTAGGTGGGATAATTTGCAAAGTTATCTGACATTGGGAGGTACTCCTTAAATGTAGTTCCCTCCTCCACACCCCAGGTTCTCCTGGCCAGAGACCTCCTGGGTGTAAAGGGATATTTGTTTAAGTTTAAAGTCCAGGGTCCCAAGCAAAACTTCGTAAAGGGGTCTCTCTTGTGCTCTCCAAAACCTTTCTTAAGTTTGCCCTTTCTCAGGGTGGGACAGGGGTTTCTCCCTGATAGTTGTTGCCTTACCTCCCTTCCCTCTCCATTTATCCAAATTGTCCTCATCCTTCCGATTAAAAGGACACTTCCTCCAGAAAGCTGTCCCTCTGTATTCTCCCTTTGCCTTCTCGTGCTCCCAATGCACCATCCCAGGCATTGGGCAACTACGCCAGTTACTGCATTTTGACAACCATCTCCTCTTGTGTCTCTCTCCCCTGGCCTTGGAAACCAGAGCCTTGGCTTTTGGGGTCCTGGAGGCTAAAAGCGCTGGGGACAGTTTTACGGAGTGTTACTGGTTGGTTGATTCTCCTTCTGGGATTTGTATCTGTGGGGGGACCTTTGTTCAGGAAGGGTTGCTGGGTAAGAGCCAAACCAGAGGGAGGGAGACCTGATCCTTTGGAGACTGACCCTGAAGCTGGGAAGCAAGGAGTGGGGGAGGAGGTGGGGAGGGCAGGTGTGGGAGAACACAGAAGCCTTCATGGCCACAGCTGCAGGGCAAGCAGGGTGCAGAGTGAGGGGCTGGGCTGATAAGATGTCCAGAGACTGCCTCGCTCAGATGCTTCCCAGATAGAACCTGCCTCTCCTGCCCGCCTTGGCCCTTCGCACTCCTCTGTCTGTTTCTGATACTTCTTTCTTTTGGTCGGAGCCCAGATTCCCTTTCTCAGGACCTTTGACTCTAGTTGCTTTCACTCCTGTTCCCACCACACCCATCATTGCCCTCCAAGATCAGGCATGGGCTGATGGCCAGACCCAGCAGCCCAAGTGGCCTGAGGCTCCTGCCATTCTTTTTCATCTTCACCCTCCAGCTTCACTTTGGCTAGGAGCTTTTCCAGGCCAGGAACTTCCAGGCTGTTCTCTGAGGCCTCGGACCTACTTGCTGGCCCTCTTCTCCCTACTTCTCAGGTTAGGGCTCCAGTGGTGGAGGAGGAAGCAGTGACCTGCAGCAGCCCACTGCAGTCCGCTCGGACATTCCAGCAGTGGCCAGACTGGGAGCAGAGCAGACCCCAGGAACTCTGAATGACAGGGCTGTCCTGGATAGGAGAGGAGGGTCCTTCCTGGAGTGGAGTGGCCCTGGCCCTGGAATAGGCTCAGAGACCTGGCTCCTGGTTCCAAAGGTTTCTCTCACTTCTGTCCCTCTCCCCCTTGTTCCCTTGATGGAATTGATGCTTTCTAAACTCTGCCCCAGCCTCTTTGCCTGCCTCTCTCACATCTGTAACTATATCCTTGTGAATTGCAGAATCCGAGGACACTGACCAGGCTGTCTTGTCCAGCCAGTGCGCTGACCCTGACAGGTCCTATTTTGGGAATGAGTCAGAGAGAGGGAGAGGCTATAGCTTCCAGGGCACCAGTTCCCTTCTACCTGTTCCCCGACCGTCCCACCCTGGAAGTTCTTCTTAAGTCTGCCCCATCTATATTTATCCTTTAATTAGTGGATGTAGAAAATAGCTCACTTTCAAAGAATAGCCAAATTAATCTCCCCTTTTCTCTCTTCCTCTTTCTGTTTTATATTTCCTATGAAAGAAACTAACCCTCCCCTTATTCCACTGGGAAAAGCACCACCCAATCCCACCCCGTCCCCCCATCTCATCTTGCCTTTCACCACCACCCCCTTCCTTATAGAAACAGGAACCATGGGCCTAAGATAGCCTCATATCTGGCCCCACAGGGAGACAGGGAAAAGACAAGGCTCCTTCCTGAAACCCGGGTTTTCCAGCTGTGACCCCCACCCCAAGCTGGGCCTGGCCACCCTTTCCCATCCCATCTTTATCTGGGGCCCTCACCCTTTGTGGGCAGTCCTGTTGCTGGTCCCTGCCAAGCTCAGGGTGCGGTGGGGATGGGGGTGGGGTGGTCATCCCGTCCCACCCTCCAGGCCTCCTGCCTTGGCAGCTTCCCTGGAGGAAGACAATGGGGCTGTGAGCAGAAAAGGGCAGGGGCAGAAGGAGGCTGGCTCAGTCTGGGCCAGAGCATGCCCTGAGCCCACCAGAGTCCTGGCACTGTGACACTTCCTGGGAGGTGCAGCCCCCTCCTGCCCAGCTCTCATCAGAAGCCAGGAGTTGGTGGGGGGAGGTCAGTGGGAGGCTTGATCACCAGGGCTCAGCGAGGGGGATTCAAATGTGTACTTTGATGAAGAAATGCAGCTGTGGAGGGGATGAGGCCAGGGCGGGGCAGGCAGCCAGGCCTGGGTCAGGCTGGCAGCAGGGCACCCAGCCAGCCAGAGCAGGAGGCACTCGGGGAACAGAAGCCTGTCCCTGGGGACTGGGTAAGAGTCCTCTAGCCGCCCTCCTTCCTGCCTGCAATGGGATGGGAGGAGACCTTAGGTGCTGCCTGGACTGCCTGAGGAAGGGAAAGGTTGCTGGGAGGGTTCTCCCGTTTTCCACCTGGCCTCTTAGGCTGGTTCCTCCAGCTCTGAACCCTCCATTTAATTCAGAAATTAGACCAAGAAAGGACTTAGAGATATCTGGCCCCATCTTGTCACTTACAGTAAGAAGTCCAGCAAAGTCCAGGGATAGGAGATGGCCAGAGGCCACACAGAATGTAGGCTGCTGAGGGTGGGAGCCAGGAGCCTACCTCCTGCTGAGGATCTCACCCTGGGTGCCACTGGGGGTGGGAGTCAGGAAAGGGGTACTGAGCTTCCCCCATCTCTGCCCCCACCTAAATATGGGAGAGCAGAAGGCACAGATTGAACTCAGGGGATCCAGTAGGAGGTTCAATGTGTCTACTCTTTGGCCTCCCACAGCCCTGATCAATAGGAAGCCCTCTTGTATGGTGAAGTCCATACAAGAAGAATGGGAAGGAGAGAAGTGTGAGGAGGTGGGAAGGGCAATGTCCAGGACAGGGCACAGGGAACCGAATTGGGGTGGGGTGGGGTGGGGAGGGGTGGTGGAATAGGGTGGCTGGTGAGTGGTGGGGAGGCATGGGTTAATGGAACTGGGGCATCACTGGCTTTGATGTGGTGGTTGGGGTGGGAGTAGGGACTGGGGGAGGGGGAGCAGTAATTAGGGAGTTAGACAGAGCAGGACAGGACAGGCGGGCGGGCACAGGCCCGGGCCCAGCCGCCTCCGCAGCCGTCAGGCAACATTTTTCTGCCCCTTCTCCACCACCCACCTCCCCCACCCCCGTGCAGCCCCCACCCACAGCCCCAGGGTTCAGGGCTCCCTCTGCTGGCTCCTGGAGGTGAGGGTCAGATGAGGGACCCCGGCGGGTGGGGTGGGGTGGGGGGGCGGGTAGAGAAAATAGAGAGCTGGCTGTGAGACCTTTCAGAGGAGGCTGGGCATCAAAAGGGTCTGTGATCCCCTAGGCCTCAAAAATCCACTCAGGTGTGCTCATCGGGGAAGGGGGGTAGGAGTCCTGGAGGGTCCTCTGGTCCATGGGCAGGGCTGGTAGGGGAGGAGACACAGGCTGAGAAGTGTAAGTTGAAGAAGAGAGAGTTCTCAGGAATCCACAGACACCGCCTGCTCTCCTACTGTTTGCCCTGCACTGAGCAGGCCAAGAGATAAATAAGGGTGTGAATGGCAAGACAAAAATCACTTGTGGAAGCCCACTCTCTGGACAGGCTTTTTTCACAGGTCACCTGGGAAGTGGGCAGGTGTTACTATTTGCTTCCATTTCACAGTTGCAGAAACCGGCTCAGAAGGTTAAGTCTCAGCAGCCATTCAGCAAATACTAAATGCCAACTTCACATGCTAGGGATTTACTCCACGTCACAGAATAAGCAAGCAGCAGAGCCCAGATCCAACCCCATGTCTGCTGGATCCCCAAAGCCCTGCATGTACTCTGCCACTGATATTATGCTTCCTCATGAGATCTTTGTCTTTAATGAGTTTCCTATCAAATTGGAGAAATAGACAAGAAAACAGGACAAAATAATTATGCCACTGGCAGGATTACAAGCACCTGCCCTTCTCCCCCAAATAAGTGACAGGCAGAATGATGTAGAGGGAGGCATGGGGCCCAGAGGCACCTTAGGGTAAGTGGTATCTAAGGTGAGCTTGGAGAGATGTTGGGGAAGATTTTCATGACTTAGGGGGTACGGAGGGGCTGGCTCTGAGTCCAGAAATTTAGCAGTAGAATCTGGGATGGCTGCAGAGTTACCCAGTCCTGCTAGGAGTAAGGGCTGTACGGAGGGAGGCATGTGAGGCTACCTAATGTCTTCTGATACCTTTGGTGGCCATTTCCCTCTGGCCCTTTGGTTTTTAAAATATTTACCTAAGTTGCTTGCAATGAGACCCCCCCCCCCCCCCCACACACACACACTGAGTGGTCAGTGTTGGTCACCTCCCTTCTCAGATTGTGCATCTGTATAATGGAGGTCAGGTTGGTGGAGCTGGACTGCATGACCTTGGGCATTCTCTTAGGCCCTGTGAATCTGGGAAAGGAAAGGTAGAGCAGGCCAGGACCCCGGGCCCCTAGAGTGGAATCTACAGATGTTGTGCCCTGGGAGGAAGATTTTGGCGCAGGCCAAGCCAGTTAGAATGGCTAACCCTAGGCTTGTCCCTTCTTGTCTGCATACTGATTTCTTTTAAAACTAGCCTCATTGTTTCTATGCCCAGGAATGTCTACTTGATTAGGATCACAGACCCTACATATTCTATATTACATATTTCTTACCACCTTGTGTTCCAGCCCCCAAAACATGCAGATGTTCCCAAACGGGCACAGCTTCTGTGGGCTGATCCCAGGACAATGCTGACTCAGAGCATGAATAGCAGAGTTCATTCCCTAAGGAAGCAGAAGGGAAGGAAGGAGGGTAAAGGAAGAGGAGAGATGGGGGAGTTATTTTTTGATGTGGAGTCAAGTGTTAAAGTTAGAGGGGGTATGCGAGCCTTTCATGCTAGCTCCTCATGTTTCTGAAACCCAGAGAGGGAACCGACTTGCCCAGAGTGGCTCAGCTCACCCAGAGCTGACAGAGACCAGGGTATTGAAGCGAGGCTCAGTGTTTTGCCCAATGCTGCCCTGCCACTCATTTTCTGGAGTTCCCTTTCCTGTGACTTTAGGATGGGAGCAAGAACAGGAGGGCAGGGAGCAAACGGGTCCCTTGGGATTCTGGCTGCTACTACTGCCCATCCCTTCTCCTGACCAGCTTGTAAACAAGTCTAGTTCCCAGGCAGCCAGGAATCCTTCCGAGTCTTCTATCTCTAGCCCCTGGGAAACAGATAAGGTCAAGAGATTTCTGCCTTTCTCCCCTGCATACCCCCTCCATCCCCTGGGACAGGAGGAGGGAGAAGTGAGGGATGGGGCAGAGTAACCTTGGGAAGATAAGGCCAGTCGACCTTGGGAAAGTAGGGAGTCAGCAGAGGACAGGGTTGGGGAGGAGAACTGGAGAACTTAGTAGCATGGGGGAGTGTAGAGCCCCAGACTCCTAGGCGGAGGCCTGGACATGTGGTGGCAGGAGAGGACCTGGACAGCCTGGGGAGGCCTGCTTCCCTGCCTCTGAATCCAGTGGGAGAAATAAAATGTTTCCGGAAAGCAATTAGGAGTCATGAAATGACATGTGGACAGGGGCTGGGCTCAAGTAAGGATTTTTCTCCTTAGATGGCTCATTTATTCATTCAAAAACATGTATTAAATGGTTTTCATTATATTATTATAGTAATTGTTCATAATATGCAAAATTTTCATTAAAATCGAGGGGAAATATGAATTAAGCACCTTAAAATCTGCCTAGGAGACAAAAGAAAATGACGCTTCTAGCTCTCAAGGTGCTTATAGTCTTATCTGCTGACCCTATATGACCTTACTGGAAGCTGCCTCAAATTCTTTTTGTAATGAGGTGAAATAAGTGGCTGGAGGTGAGGATAGATAGATAGATAGAGGTCAACTCTCTTTAAAATTAAAAAAATGTTTTTATGGATTTCAGAGATGAAGGAAGAGAGAGATAGAAACACGCCTCACACTGGGGATTCGAGCCTACAACCCAGGCATGTGCCCTGATCAGGAATCAAACTGTGACCTCCTGGTTCATGGGTCAACACTCAACCACTGAGCCACACTGGGCAGTAGAAATCAATTCTTGAAGCACCTAAAATTCTTGAAGGTCACTGAGCCAGCCACTGGGAGTCCGCTTGGCTGCCCTACCCTTGGCCTGCTCCATCCATCACTTCTCTAGGGTTGGGAAAGGGTTGGGGCCTCCCCAGGCTACAGTTGGAATGCAGTGATGGGCAGGTCCTAAGCATGGAGGAGGGAAGGTCTGGACCAGCGATTTTCAACCTTTTTCATCTCATGGCACACAGAAACTGATTACTAAAGTTCTGCAGCACACCAAAAATGTGTCAATCTGACCCAAAAAATTAGGTATAATTTTGATTTAGTCACACCAGACAACTATTGTTGTATTGGCTGTTGTCATTTTTTTTTGTTTAATCTAAGGGAAAAGAGGTCAGTGCTATGGCTCAATAGTCAGGTATTGCATGTTTTAAAAATTCTTACGGCACACAGGTTGAAAAATCGTGGTCTGGACTATAAGTCTCCCCACCGAGGAGAGAACGCTGGCTCCTGGACTTCTTGGAAAAGGATGATAACAATGATCTGTCGGGTGGTGTGTGTGTGTGTGTGTGTGTGTGTGTGTGTGTGTGTGACCTTAAAGGACTTACACATCTTCCTGCAACCACCTCTTCTTCAAGCATCTCACTCCTTAGTGTTAAGTTCTATCTTAAGACCTAAATTCCTCTTGCTGCTATTTAAGCCCATTACATTTCATTGTTGTTGGGCCAGAACATGCCTGGGAAGCCTGTACTTGTGGAGCAAATGGGGACAGTGGGGGGTGGAGTACACTGAAGCTAAACTGAAAAGAAGCCACCTTGACCTTTGGCACCTATCTACCACCATTTTCCTCTACATTTTCTATTTCCTGATGCCACTTTCTCTCCCCGCCCAGAGAGCTGTTTTCTGCCCTCTGTGAAGGGTTTTTGAGTGGTCTCAAATTACCCTCAGCTCCCAAGTGCTCAACTCATTCCTACAAGACAGGCATACCAGTTAAGCATTCAAATAAGAGCAATCTGATGAAAGCCCTTTCACCCAGGTGTGAATACCCAGCCAAGTTAACCTTCACGGGCCTGGTATGGAGACCACATGGTAGAATGAAGGCTGGGAATGTGTGTGGGAGCCAGCATGGTGGTGGGAATGGAGGGATTTCTGAAAGTGTGTGGAGCTTCCCATGAGGTCTTTACCCACCTCTCAGGATCCCCCTTCTCCAATCAGTTATGTCACCCCAGTGCACAGGGCTTGGCTTGCTGCCCTGCTGCTCTGCAAAGGCCACAGTTC
Source organism: Myotis nattereri (assembly GCF_964212035.1). Lineage (NCBI taxonomy): Eukaryota > Metazoa > Chordata > Mammalia > Chiroptera > Vespertilionidae > Myotis > Myotis nattereri. Next base: position 22,240,656 of record NC_138082.1, read on the forward strand.
CTGGAGTAGGAGAAGGGTCGCTGTCACCTGCTTCTCAGTGCTTCAGAGACTCAGCCCCCAGCTCCTTCTCCCTGCTCTCCAATTCAGGGAAACAGGGGATCTCAGGATGGGAGGGCCCACCTTAGAGACCAAAGCCCATCCTTCCCATTGCACAGAATGAGAAACTTGGGCTGGAGAGGGAGTGTGACTTCCCTCAGAGGCTCCATTCCCCAGCCATTCTAACATCAGAGGGCTTTCTATAGTCCTTGGAATTGCCCATGCCTTTCTAGCATCAGGACTGTTCAGCTGACACATAGCCAGCTTGTGGTCCACTAAGACCAGTTCTTTTCTGATCTTTTTCTAAAATCTTTTTCTTTTCTTTGACAACCTTCTTGATCTTCCTTCTGTTAATTTCTTCCTTGTCTCCCTTTGGGCGAGGCCTGTTGAATTTTAGTCTTGGCCTACCTGCTGCCAGCTGCCTTCACCTTGAGCCAAAAGATATAAGGATTTATTAGTAAAAATGTGCATAGAAGGACAAGATTGAATTCTTGCTCTACAGTGATTTCAGTCTACTCTAGTTAAAAGGGAACACAGACATGGATGAAATGGCAGGGGAACCAAATAGGAGAATCTCAATGTTAGTTGGTGGTGGTAGGAGGCGTACCCCGGCTCCTGGGCTGTGGGCTGAGGGGGGGGGGGTGTTGGTCTCCCTCTCTGTCACCCCCAACCCTTGGAGTTACACCCCTGACTTGCTGTGTTTTGCTTCCCAGGGCAGTGGGCAGCCCCTTGGTCATGGACCCCACCAGTATCTGCAGGAAAGCACGGAGGCTGGCAGGGCGGCAGGCTGAGTTGTGCCAGGAGGAGCCGGAAGTGGTGGCTGAGCTGGCGCGGGGTGCCCGGCTTGGGGTTCGAGAGTGCCAGTTCCAGTTCCGTTTCCGCCGCTGGAACTGCTCGAGCCACAGCAAGGCCTTTGGGCGCATCCTGCAGCAGGGTCAGTGTGAGGAGGGAACCTCCGGGCTCAGAGGAGAGGGTGGAGGTTTGGGGAGGCTGCCGGAGCCCCACCTCTCCCACGAATCTTTGGGCACCCTGCCCCGACCCTGTCTTCCAGCCCCACCTCACTGCCCCGCCCACCGCAGTCCCCTAGGACTCAGCTTTGATGCTGTGCTGACTGCTCCTCCCTGTCCCCACAGACATCCGGGAGACCGCCTTCGTCTTTGCCATCACGGCGGCGGGCGCCAGCCATGCAGTCACGCAGGCCTGCTCCATGGGCGAGCTGCTGCAGTGTGGCTGCCAGGCACCCCGCAGGCGGGCCCCACCGCGGCCCCCTGGCCTGCCAGGCACCCTTGGGCCCCCTGGCCTTGTGGGCTCCCCAGAGGGCAGTGCAGCCTGGGAGTGGGGAGGCTGTGGGGACGATGTGGACTTCGGGGACGAGAAGTCCAGGCTCTTTATGGACGCGAGGCATAAGCGGGGAAGTGGAGACATCCGAGCGTTGGTGCAACTTCACAACAATGAGGCGGGCCGGCTGGTGAGTATGGGCAGGGCTGTGTGAGAGGGTGTGTGCGCACAAATGTGGAAACGTGTGCTTGTGTCAGTGGATGTGGGACAGTGTGGTGAATGTGTAGGAGCACTTTGTGGAAGTGTGTGAGAAGTGAGGGTGTGAGAGAGGGTTTGTATGTGCAGGAGTGTGTTAACACGTGTGGGAGCTAGCGTGGTGGTGGGGGCCACTTGGGAAGATTGGTTGGGGGGCTGGGAGAGCCTGGGGCAGGTTGTCACCCAGGGAAGAGGACTAAATTGAGGCTTTTAGGGACCCCAGGTAGAGAGGGCATTCCTCTGAAACAGGACAGGTGGGGTAGAGCGTGGGGTGGTTAGAGATGTGGCTGCCAGGGCAGGGACAAGAGGACGGAGACAAAGGTCTTAAGGTAGGGGAACCAGGAGGTGTGAGGGAGGCCTGGAAAGGGCTAGACCAAGGGGCAATGGGCTGGATCCTGGTGGAGGCAGGAGGGGGTCAGGCAGAGGCCAGGAAGCTGTGACTGAATCTGGGCTCTTGTCAACGGGCCTCCCAGCAACCCTAGACCAGGCCCTGCCCAGACTCGGGCAGCCTCTCCCCTTCCCTCTGCAAGGAGGAGGCCCAGGAGCTTGTTTAGGGACAAGAAAGCTATCTGGGCCAGATGTCTCCAAGGGGAAGGACAGAACCTGGGAGCGGGAGGGACACAAATGTCTATAATCAGATTGGTCCCTAGACTCTGAGATTCCAGAGATGATCTTCCTGGGGCTTTTGGCCCCATAAATCTCTAGTGGGGTTGTGACTCCTAGACATAAACAGCAAATAGAGGGCAGGACGCCTAGGTTCCAGTTCTCAGTAGTGCACCCACAGTGGGCCCCTGCCTCAGTTCTAGGGTGCTCTAGGGGCATCCCCACACATATCCTGTATTTTCTAGAGTTTGGGGCTGAGTGAGGCATGGGCAGGGGGTAAGAAGGGGCCCAGAGAGGTATGTCCTGACAGGCCCACATACCTGTCAGAGAGGGATGTGGAGGGATGGTGGAGACAGACGCCTAAGGGGCGGGCTCTGCACCTCTGCTTAGCCCTGCCTGGTGCCTTGAGGGTTGGCAGGAGGGAGAAGGTGGGACAGCTACCACCACCACCTCCCCTGCTCCAGGGAGATTCTCACCTGCGCAGTCCATTCTACTTTCTCCCCATCCGCTGGCTTTGGATCCCAGAATCCCTGCGCTGCATTCTTTCCCCCACTCCCCACTTCTACCTCTCCATCATTGTCATCTTACCCTCCACCCTTGATTTCCTCCTCCTCACCTTGCGCTCTTTTTTGTTTTTTGTTTGGTCTGCTCTTTCCTCTCTTCCATTCCCCCCTCCCACCCCACCCGCCCCGCTTATTTTCTGTCTGTGGGTCCTCTGGCCCTTTCCGCCATCCGCACCCCACATTTGTCTCCATCCGCCTGCTCTCTGCTCCCTGCAGGCGGTGCGGAGCCATACGCGCACTGAATGCAAGTGCCACGGGCTGTCGGGCTCATGCGCTCTGCGCACCTGCTGGCAGAAGCTGCCCCCGTTCCGAGAGGTGGGCGCGGAGCTGCTCGAGCGCTTCCACGGCGCCTCGCGTGTCATGGGCACCAACGATGGCAAGGCTCTGCTGCCCGCGGTCCGCAATCTCAAGCCGCCGAGTCGCGCTGACCTACTCTATGTCGCTGACTCGCCCGACTTCTGCGCCCCCAACCGGCGCACAGGCTCTCCAGGCACGCGCGGCCGCGCCTGCAACAGCAGCGCCTTGGACCTCAGCGGCTGCGACCTGCTGTGCTGCGGCCGCGGGCACCGCGAGGAGAGCGTGCAGCTGGAGGAGAACTGCCTGTGCCGCTTCCACTGGTGCTGCGTGGTGCAGTGCCACCAGTGCCTCGTGCGCAAGGAGCTCAGCCTCTGCCTCTGACCTGCCGCCGGCCTCTCCCACGGCGCGCGGCGCCGCCTCTCTACCTGTGTGACCTCTGGGCTCCAGCAGGAGGCGCTGCCGTGGCCCAGTTTACCCTGGCAAAAGTCCATCTCTCAAGCCTCTGGAAACTGAGGTTGGAGATATTCGCGTGCCCAGGAAGGCCCAGTGCGTTGGAGGGATCCCCAGAGGTGCTTTAACGGGTTCTGGGGAGACTGTACGCTGCAGGGAGCTCCGCGGTTTCCCTCCTTTGGTCCCAGATGGAAACTGATCTGGGCCCCTGGATGCGGGGTCCTCAGAACTGCTGGCCATGTGCTGGGTGGGTGGGTTTAGTATCAATAAAGATATTTAAACCAATAGGACTGGGACCACAGTTTGGGAGGGGGGCTGGTCTCCTGCGGGTTGACATGGGACCAGGCTCTGGAAGGAGTGTCTAAAGGGAGATGGTTTTGATAGAACTGGGTCCCTCTCTCCCCCCTCCCGACCCCCCCCCCCCCATGGGTCTGGGCTCTCCTGGCAACCGTGGTGAAGAGTTCCAAATCTCCGCTTGGCATTCTTCTTGTTCACTCTTGTCACACATCTAGGGCCTGGATCTACAAGCTGGGGAAGAAGTAGCAATCCCTCTTTAAAGGAACAGACTCTGAGAGGGTTTGGGGAAAGCAGACGGGAAGCCTCTACTGGTATACTCAGCTCTCATCAACATTCTAGGGGAGTGTGATACCCTCATCTGCCCTTCTGTTTCTGTGATCCCTGGGGGATTTGTGGGTAGACTTTTAGGACCACCCAAGCCCATAGGATTAAAGCACTTTATGAACTATAGAATGTGATGAAATATGTTATTACTAACATCAGACTGAACATTTGAAACTAACTTTACCCCCATTAACACTGAAAAGACTGCTCAGAACAGCATTTCTAATTACACCTAGAGGGAGACAAAGAAAAGTTGTTCCAAGGTTTTTCCTGGAACCCAACTACATTTCCTCCCTTCTAGCTCTTTCTCAGGAAGCTGGCGGTTAGTGTGGAGGGAAGAGAGGAAAGGTTGGGGAGATCTGGGCTCTCCAGAGCTGAACTTCTTGCCCCCATCGTCCTCCAGAGAGAATGGGGGAGGGAATAGCCAAAAGGCTAGGATTCAAAGCCCCCAATATTGTCATAGTCCAAATACTGTACATGCCCCCTTCAAGGTATGTAGGGCAAAGCAAGAGCTTTGGGTCTGAAGCTGGTGCTGCTGCTTAGAAGTTTACAGTACAGATCATGTGAGTCTCAGTTTCTTTACTTATATAATGGGACTATCCTGTTTCAGTTATCCATTGCTGCATAACAAACAACCCCAACAAAACTACTTCTCACGATCCTTTTGGTCAGGAATTTGTCAAAGCTCAGCTTGGTTGTTCTGCTCTTTATTGGCTGTAGTCATTCACTTGGCTGTACTCCACTGGTGGCTGGGCTGGGCTGGACACTCCAAGAGGCTTCACTCATATGTCTAGTGCCTCAGAGCTTCTCCAGTGGCCTTCCTCTCCATGTGCCTAGCTTGGGCTTCCTCAGAGCATGGTGGCCTCGGTGTAGTGGGACTTCTTACATAGGCTGACGTTTGAAATAGACTGTGCCAAACTGGGAGGCAGAAGCTGCCGGTCTCTTCTTTTAGTTCCAGCTTTGGAAGTTGCACAGCATCTCTTTATTGGTCGGCACTAATCATAGAATCAGCCAAAATTCAAGGGCAGGAGAAATAGACTCCACCTCTCCATGGGAACGTGGCGAAGAATTTGCAACCATTATAATCCATCCCACGTCCTCATAGAATTGTGGGGAGGACATCTTTGGACTATGGAGAGCACTCAGCACAGAATAATTTATGTGAAATGTATGCTTAATAAATGGTAGTTACTGTAAGAATGGGAATAGAAAGCTGCTGGGTTGTTGTTGTTGTTGTTGTTTGTAGGCATTAGGCAGACCCTGATTAAAAATAACGACACCCAACTCAAACTAGCTTGGTCCAGCCTGGCCCGTGTGGCTCAGTGGTTGAGCTTTGACCCAGGAACCAAGAGGCCACAGGTTCTATTCCTGGTCAAGGCACATGCCTGGGTTTTGGGCTTGATCCCCAGTAGGGGTCATGCAGAAGGCAGCCGATCAATGATGCTTCTCTCTCATCTCATCGATGTTTCTATCTCTCTCCCTCCCTCTTTTCTCTATAAAACTCAATAAAGACATATTTTTTAAAAACGAGCTTGGTCCAAAGAAAGTTAATGAATGGGTCTTATACCTTGGAAGTCCAGGGGTAAAAGTGAATTCAGGCACAGTGAACCCAGGGGCCCAAAGGGTCATCCGTCTCTTTTCCCACCTCCTATTGTTTCTGCTTACCTCTGCCTCTCTTTTCATGCTATCCTCATTCTCGCCTACTGCCGATTGACTTTCTCTAAATGACAGCCTACATTCCTAGAGCTAGTGATATGAAAAGGAATGGCCTTCTAAGCAGAAGTCCTGAGGAAGACCCTGACTGGGTCAGCTTGGGTTCCTTGCCTATTCCTGAAGCAATAACAATGTCCAGGGAGATGTACTACTTTGACTGGGATTGACAGCCCCACTAAGACCACAGGGAATAGGGGCACAGGGAGGATGGCAGAGTTCTTTCAATGAAACAGAAGGAAGGGGAACTTATCCTGGACGTGCCAGACCCTAACCATGGCTTCTAGTGCATTTGTCCCCTCTGCCCCTCAATGCCCCTCCATCCTCATCTATGACCTAGCCTGGTTCAGACCTCAAGGATCAGGTTGGGCCCCAGCATGTGGCATGTATGGAAAGGGGGTATAGGCTGCTGTGGGAAGGAAGGAGCATCTGGGTTTTCCTTCCTGCTTCTCCTGGCTCCCTTGGGTCAAATGCCTGGGCTTCAGGGAGGTGTCATGGAGAATTTGGACTAAGAACTTCTTGTACAAGCGGACTTGAATAACTTACAAAGGGAAGAGAGTGGAACTGGTGTTGTGGGCCATGTGGAGGTGAAATGAAGCTTCCTACAGATAGGGTTTTTATTCACATCTCTGCCTTCCCCAGAGCTCTTTGATGGGTACAATACTTTAAAAAATAATATCCTGAACTTCTTTCAGAGACCACCAGAGGGTGCACAGAGCCCAGTTTCCCTATTAAAAGGGACCAACAGAACCTGCAGGACATTAGGGAACTCAGAACGGTAGGCAGGAGAAAGGATGAAAGGAAGCAAGGAGACCCAGAGACAGTTTAGGTTAAGCTGCTAGGGTTCCAGATTGTCTGGGATGCCCGCCTCCCCATCTTTACTTCCAGGTCCAGGGGAGTGGGGGAGTAGAGAGTGTATGGGGTGGGTGATACTGGACATTCTTCTCCATGATGCCAGAGAAGGAAACTGAGGCAGTGGCATGAACTGATACCAACCCAAGCATGTTAAAAGGAATTCAGAGGGAGTAGCATGATACAGTGAACGAAAGGCCTGGTTTGCTAGCTCGACCTTGATCAAATCAGTTAATCTCTCTGAGCTTCAGTCTTCCCATCATTAAATGGGGGGGGGGGGGTGCCTGGTAGCTTATTAGTACATGTAAAAGTACACTGCAATCTTTAAAGTGCCAGTCACTTGTTAGGGGTCCATCTTCTGTGACTGAGCCTAGCAGGAGTCTGGGAACAGCTATCTGTGAAGGGTGAGAGTAATGGCCCGATAGGCACCATTTTAACCATTATCCTGGTCCTCTTTAAGATGAGAGAGGGCTCTGTGCTCTTGCGCTGCTGCCTGGGAAGGAGGCTGGAAGCAGAACTCAAAAATATCCCATCATACACTGTCCCCCCCCCCCCACCTCCCGTTGCTGACCCAATTGCTCAGCCCCAGGCACAATCTGAGCCACCAAAGCTGGGGATGGAGGACATGTGGAATCAAAGCGATGGGGGAAGAGTCCTGAGATGCTCCAGATGTGTGAGTGACCATGTCAGAAACAGCCTGAATGCAGGATGGGTGGGAGATGGCTGGAAGGGCCAGGATCAGCTGGAGGCGGAGAGCTCACGAAACATTTCCCCTTCCCTTCAATGACGAAACAAATTAGGTGTTTGGGAGGCTGAAGCAGCAAGCTATGCTCCCTTACCTCGCTGAGGGGTAGTGGCCCCTGAGACCTGGACAAGTGGGCACAAAGCTCCCGTATCAGTGCGGGACTCCTTCCCTCTCTTCTTCACCAAGACAAACTTCTCTGGCAGAGCGTCAGGACTGAGGGTCCCACCTGCTCTCACCCTGGTGCCTTCCCAGCACTCCCTTCCCTGCAACCTCCTCCAGAGCTGCCACAGCTGGAACCATTCTCAGAGCTGCCTTTCAGCCATGGTGCTCCGCCACCCCCAGTGGCCCCTGTAATTGTGGTCTCCGGCTGCACTGAGGCTGCTGCGGGGGCTGGGGCTGGGCTGAGGGCCAGAGCCCAGGGCAGGGCCAGGGTGGGGCCTAGGGGCTGCCCATGGTGTGGGTCATATGAGGCTGGGGCGGGCACTCTTTCTGGGCTTCATCTGCACGTAGACCAAAACCCTACATATGCCCTCTCCTCCCCAAACTGTGGAGAGGTGCCCCAGGCTTGGTGCTTCTAAACCCTCTTGACATCGGGCCAGAACCACGCCCTAGTGCAAGCAGGGTTGGGCAACATTATTTGTCTCCTGGGGGTTTCGAAGAAAAAGCCTTCTCCCTCTCCTCTACATGTCTATGGTTCATGAACAGTAGAGGGTGGGAGAGCAAAGAGACCCTCCCTCATTAGATGGAGGCCAAAGGAAAAAATCAGCCACTCAAGCAGATCAGCAGTGTTTCCCAAATGTGGTCCTCACAAAAATCACTTGGGATGCCAGTTAGAAAAGCAGATGTCCAGGCCTTGCTCCTGGAAAGGATGGTTCAGCTGCTTGGGACTGGAAGCAGTATTTCCCACAATGGCCCACCCCAGGGGATACGTATGATGCATGGGTACTGGGAAATGCTAGTGTGAGCACTAGGCAGGGAGTAAGGATTAGGAGCCCATTCCTAATTGAGCATGTTCCTTTCTGGGCCTCAGTTTCTCTAGCAGCCAATGGGAGCATGACCTCCCAGCCTGGCTTGCCCCTGCCCTCACCCTGGGTTCGTGCCTCCTTCCTGTGTTGAGTCTGGTGTTGCCCTGTCCCTCTCTATACCCTTCCCAAAGTCTAGTCCCAAATTTCCTGTGCCTGTAGCATGGTGCCTGCAACATGGTGGGAGAGAGAGGTGGGGGCAGAGGGCAGCTGGGGTCAAACAAGTCTCTGGCTGACACAGACTGCTTCCCCCCCCAACCCCCCCAGTTGTTTTTGTGCTGTCCAGCCAATCTTCTCCCCCTCCTCCTTGCCACCCCCATCCCCCACAGCCTCAAGTCCTTAATTCCTGACAGCTGCGGTGGCTGCAGGCAGAGATGGGGGGAAGAAGGGGGGAGTAGGCCATCAGCCTGCTGTTGCTCAGGCTGCCTCAGCCACCTGACAGCATAGGGACAGAGAAGGCCCCACCCCTCTCAGCCAATTCCCCAGGGTGGGCCAATTCCAGGAAAGGGCCCCTTTTGTCTCTGAGGCCAGAGGTTCCGTAGTTTGTCCTTAAACCAGTAGGGGCTCTCTTCAGAGAGAGAGGGCAGTGAGGTTGGCAGGGAGGTGTGTATATAGAGTGGGAGGCTTGTGCCCATTTTAGAGAGGAGGATGCTAAGGCCTCAGCGGGAGTAGGATTCACTATCAGGGCACAGATTAGACAGGGGTGGGCAAACTTTTTGAGTCGAGGGCCACAATGGGTTCTTAAACTGGACCAGAGGGCCGGAACAAAAGCATGGATGGAGTGTTTGTGTGAACTAATATAAATTCAAAGTAAACATCATTACATAAAAGGGTATGGTCTTTTTTTTTTTTTTTTAGTTTTATTCATTTCAAACGGGCCGGATCTGGCCCGCGGGCCGTAGTTTGCCCACGGCTGGATTAGAACCAGAATCAGACGCTGAAGCCTCTATCCCAACCCTCTGGCTCTCGGGCGCTTGCCTATATTGAGGTGAGCCCAGTGTTCAGCTACAGAGAGAGGACAGGAAGGGATCCCAGAGAGGAGTGGGCCTGAGGCAGGAAGCTGGTGTTGGGGAGCTCCCAGAGGACCTACAGGTGCAGGGCCAGGGCAAGCAGTACTCAGTGTTGGGGCAGTTGCTGCTGTGCTCAGGATCAAGCAAACTGGTGTTAGTTCCAACTCTTCCACCTCCTTGCTGTGTGGCCTTGAGTAAGTCACGACCCTCTCTGAACCTAAATATCTTCTTGCGAATAAAAGAGGGTGAAATAAGGTGCCCTTGAAGCACACCTTTAGGATTAAAAGGCTCTCTAACCCCACCCCTCCCAGGGTGTGCCACTCCTGGGTGCTCTGCGCCCAGACAAGCATTTACTACTGGAGTCCCAGCAATTTTATCTTCATTGGCTGGAGGAGGTGACTAGATGAGGGGGGCCTCATTAACCTCATTTCACAAAGGAGCAAAGGGTGCCTCAGTTAGCAGCAGGCACTTGTTTAAGGTCACACGGCGAAGGAGAGCAAGATCCAGAAGCTGCCAAACCCCTCTTTGCAGAATCCTACACCTGCCTCGACAGCCAAGCCTGGGAAGTCCCCCCTGAAGTGGGGGAGGCGAGCAGAGGGGCCAGCCCTTCCCCTTCCAGCCCTTGCAGGTGTGTGTATTGGGGGGGACCGCTCCCCAGCAGCTGTGTCTCAGCCAGGCACCCACACCTCCCAGTAACACACACCTTCCAACACAAACCAGCACGTCCGGAATACTGGCACCTCCCTGTGCCTATGCGCACAGACCCCAGCCCCCTCCTCCCCTACCCCCCGCGTGTCCGCTCCCACCCAGAGTCCTGAGCGGACGCAGTGGCCTCAGGACGCGTACACGCCTCCACTCCTCCACCCCGTCATGACGTCACGTGGGGTAGAGCCCTGAGACACGCTGGGGGGTGGGGAGGCGGCGGCGCTCCCTGAGCTGGGACAGTCACTCACTCTCTGGGCGGCGAGGCCAGGCACAGACAGCGCCGCCCCCCCTCACCCCCCACCCCGGCTCGCCCCACACGCCCTCGGAAGCGAAGGCTCGGCGGGGACAGCGCTGGGGGGCTGCCCGGCACCCCAGCCTCTCGTCCCCAGCCCGCAGCACCTCCGGGCCCCCCTTACCCTCAAGAGGCACCAGGAGTTGTCGCAGGGGGGGCTCGGGAAATTCCCTGGACCCCTGTGCCAGGAGGTGCCCGGTGCGCCCGCCCGCTACCCCCCCCCCCCCGGGGGCGGTGCCCGGGGGCGCTGCCCCATGGAGCGGGGAGGCGGGCGCCGTCTGCTCCCGGAGCCGTGACCCAGGTCGGAGCTCTGTGTCGCAGCCACCCCGACCCCCGCGGATCATGCGCCGTCGCCCCTGGCTCGCGGGTCCTGCCGGACTGTGAGCCCCCTACTCCCCGCCCATCACGGCCCGCGCGCCATGGGCAGCACCCACCCTTGCCCCTGGCTGCGGCTTCTCCGACCTGGGCCCCAGCCGCGGCCCGCGCTCTGCGCGCTCCTGTTCTTCCTACTGCTGCTGGCTGCCGCCCTGCCCAGGTGAGCCCTCACCTTATGCTCCGCCCTCCTAGAGAGCTGGGACCCCCAGCCACAGAGGCCTCTGGGGACCCTGGAAGGAGGGAGGGACAGTGTCGCAGGAAAGTCCTGCTGCCCAATGAAAGACAATGTCCTCATAGGAGGGTGTAGAACTGGTGACAGAATATGGGCAGTCCAGGGAGACAGGGCAGTGCCCAGGAGAGTGATGGCTACTAGAAGGGAAGGTGAGGGGTGTGTGTGTGTGTGTGTGTGTGTAGCAAGTACCAAGTTGGAGTCAGTGCTGTGCTGGGGCCATGCACCCCCACCTGAGGAGTAAGTTCAAACTGCCTTGCTTCACCTTGGAGATGGCTCACAGGCAGGGACAGGGTTGGGGGTTGGAAGGGTGTAGCCCAGGTGGGGCCAGTGAGGTAGTGAAGATGGAAGGGGTGTGTGTGTGTGTGTGTGTGTGTGTGTGTGTGTGTGAGCCCAGCAAGCTGTGTTATGTAAATAGCAGTCTGTATTCACATGTATGTGAATGTGAGAGCTCCTAGATGTTAAGATGAACACATGTGTGTACTTGTGTGTCTGTGTGTGTAACTATGTCTGGTGAAGTGTGCATGTGTGTAAGTGGGTCTGGGTGTTCACCTCAATGTGCAGAAGTGTGTCTTCAGGAATATGACTGTCTGAAACATGTCTTAAAGAGTGGTCTTCTGGGGAATGCTGTGTGTAAGCATCTATGTCTGCAGATGCACTTATAAAATACTGTGTGTTCAGGCGTTCCAGATGTGTGCATTTGCACATGTTTACCTGTGTGGGTGTGCAGCTGGGTGGGTTTTGTTGGAGTTGATGCTGGTGAGAAGGTCAAGGAAAAGAGAATGCTTTAGGGGTACACTGATGGGCCCAAAGTCAAAGGCCAGGGGATTATAGCCTTTGGGACAGACTGTGTACTGTTAGATGGGGTCCTCCTAGTTCCCCAAACACTCACCCACCCCCATCCCACTCTGCAGGTCTGCACCCAACGACATTCTGGGCCTCCGCCTTCCCCCGGAGCCCGTGCTCGACGCCAACACCGTGTGCCTGACATTGCCCGGCCTGAGTAAGCGGCAGATGGAGGTGTGTGTGCGCCACCCCGACGTGGCTGCCTCGGCCATCCAGGGCATCCAGATTGCCATCCACGAATGTCAGCACCAGTTCCGGGACCAGCGCTGGAACTGCTCTAGTCTTGAGACTCGAAATAAGATCCCCTACGAGAGTCCCATCTTCAGCAGAGGTAGCTGCCCCTCTTCTTGCCGCTCTGCCTGCCCCATCCAGTACCTCCACCTCAAAACCTATATCTGCCAGCCATCCTCAACCCACTCCCTCAAGCCGGCAACCGCCTCAGGTGCCCATTTGCCAGCCATGCTACCTTTATCTGGTCTCAGAAATGCCCCCCCCCCACACACACACACAGTGAGGGGGGGAAGGGGCACACAAATGGGGAAGAGTTGGCTAGAGGCTGGGCTGTGTGGGTCCAGGGTGGCAGGTTCCATGCCTGAGAAGGGGACTCCTGGGTTATCCTGCCCTGTGATTGCAACGCATTATCTCAGGCCCAGGAACTACCTATGTCTGTGACCTGCCTCACTTACCCTCCACCTAGCAAACAGCATTGGGGTCAGAGAGCCTGTGATAAAGTACCCAGAATCAGCATGAAGAGGCATGGGGGACTTTTGCCAAATGGCGTAGGTGAGGGAAGCCTGGGCAGGTAAAAGGTCTGTGCTTCCGAAGAAGCTCTTCCCAGCAGGGTATGTCACCAGCCTCTGTGTCATCCTCACCTCTCTGGAAAGCTCTCTCTGAATCAGAGGCACTGGGTGTGTGTGCCTCCAGCCTAGGAAGCCCGGAGGCCCTGCCAATTTCTTTTTCCCTCACAACACAGAGAAACTTAAGTCTCCTGCCCTCCCTCCTCACTGCTAGGTGACCCAGGTCTCACCTGGGCAGTCCCTAGAATGGCTTGGGCTGGAGATCTAGGAAGGGTTTGTCACTCATTTCTGCTCACACCTACCTCCTGGGTTGGTATCTTAGGCCTTGACTCAGGCGCTGTGGGGAAGATGGGGGTCCTGCCTCCTGGGCGGGCCTGGCTGGATACCTATCTCTCCTACTCAGCTGCTTGGGTGAGGCTATGTGGGGACCCGTGTGGGACAGTGCGGGGACCTCGCTCCTGGGGACTTGTCCAATTCTCGGTTGACGGTGAAGGAGGAAGGAGGGGTACTCCTATACCCTTTGGCCTAGGAGCCTGAAGCTTCTGGAAGAATAAGGCTCCAATGGACCCCAACTTCAGAGAGAACTTAGAAAGCCAGGGTCTTCCCCTTTTCACCAGGACCCCTCCGAGCATTCCCAGTCTCACCCAGCCCAGCCCCAGGCCGCCCGCCCCGCCCCCGCGCGCTCTCCCTCCTGCCTCCCCCGCGAGCCCGGGGCGCTGTTTCTCCCTGGCGGAGCCCAGCCCGACGCGTGTGGCGGCATGCAGCCGCGAACTAATCCCCGCGGGCCGCAGCAGACGGCTCCCGGGCCCAGCCGCGCCGCTCGGAGAGGGCGCCCCCCGCCCGGCCCTGCGCTCCCGCCCCGCCCGCCCCGCTGCTCTCGAGCCTCTCCAGCCACTGGAGGGCGGCGGGCCCGGACCCCGGCTAGCCGGCCCACCGGCGCCCGCCCCGCCCTGCCCCGCCGAGAGCCGGCCGACGCGAAGTGACAGGCCTCCGCATCGGTCACGCCCCGGCCGGGCCCGGCCGGCGCTGGCCGCCGCCGCGCGCCCGCTCCCACTCCGGGTGGGTCCCTAGGTCACCCGAGTTCCCCGAAGTCACCATCTCCCTCCAGCGCTCGCGCCGCGCAGTGAGGACACCGTAGCACTTTGCTTCGGTTCAGCTCCCTGGGACTCAGGCGGGCGCTGAGCTTCTCAGCCCCGCCGCTTCCGAAGGGGCGAGGCAACGCTAGCTCTTTACCCGTCCTGGCCTCGGCGCCCCTCTTCCTTCTGGTCCTCCTGTCCCTTCTAGACAGAGTGAGCCAGGCGTCCCGGTGGCTGCGCCTGGCGAGGCCCGTGCGCCCAGGGGAGGACGCAGGGTCTTGGGCATGGGGGCGAGTTCCGAGCGGTAGAACCTACGGAGCGGGCTTGGCGCGGCGCCAGGCGCTCCCGGGTTCACCTGCAGTTTAATAAGCGGGAGGTGAGCTAGGGGGACGGTAGGGGGAGAGGTTAGGGGTGGAGGGGGAGACTTGCCAGGGCTAGCCGGGGCGGGGCGGCGCCCGAAGCGGGGAGGGGGCGGGACAGCGACTCCTGGGCTTGGCAAGGAGGCTGGGTTCCTTCCTTTGGCCTCAGAACACCGTCGCACACCTCTGCGGCTTCTCTGCTCCCGGCATTGCGGCATTGCGACACCTCATTTGTGCCTCTCCCTTGAGGAGGGGACTCTGGGCTTCTGGAAAGGAATTGCCACTCCCCCCTCAAAGGACCTCTCTCATCTCCACCTCTCAGTTCACCCTCATGGGGTCATTTCCTGGTCTGCCCTGGCCCATAGACCTGAAGGACTAGCTGAGTTTAAATCCCATGGGACCACTTTTGGCGGCAGCCAGCCTCTGGTATAAGCCCTTTCCACAGTTTCACTTCGTTTTAAGCTCTGGGCTGTCCATTGTGGGGCCAGGTGACCTCAGTTCTGCCACATGGAATATCAAGGTGCTGAGCCCACTCCTGACCCAGGCTGCCAATAGGGTTTCTTTTTTTTTTTTTTAATATATTTTATTGATTTTTTACAGAGAGGAAGGGAGAGAGATAGAGAGTTAGAAACATCGATGAGAGAGAAACATCCATCAGCTGCCTCTTGCACATCTCCTACTGGGGATATGCCCGCAACCCAGGTACATGCCCTTGACCGGAATCGAACCTGGGACCTTTCAGTCCGCAGGCCGACGCTCTATCCACCGAGCCAAACCGGTTCCGGCAAATAGGGTTTCTTGAAGGTGCATCCTGCCATGTTTAAAATACAGGAACTGCTAGGAAGAGGTGGTCCCTTGGGCCTTCCATTTTAGTGCTGTTACTGTCATCTAATTGTCCTGGCCCCTTTCCTGAGATGGGTTGGGCTGAGGGATGGGATTCTAGTGTAGGAGAGAGAAGGAAAGGAGGTGTTCTTGGGAAGGCAGGGCATATAACAGGGCGTTACCCAGCCAAGGAGAGGGGTCTCTAGGAAGCTAGAGTCAGAAAAAAAAAAAAAAAAAAAAGCTGTGAGAGGGCTCCCAGTCCATGCTGGCTGCTTTACCCAGCCCAGGGGCAGCTGTGACCTAAGTGTCAAGGGCACTGGTATTCCCAGCTTTTAGTTCTAGGACCCAGAGGGTTAGTGCCTGGGTGGGTGGAGTATTGGCAGAAGACCAGCTAGAGGGGAGCTCTTCCTTGTGAGAACTAGAGAACCCATCTCTCACTCAGGGACCAGAGGGAGATTTGTGGAAGGGGCTACTTCAGTCTGGACTTGGACCCTGGCGTGAGAAGGGCGCAGAGGACAGGGAAAAGCTTGATGGAGGAGACTGCCATAGATTCACACAGCAGGTCCTGGAGCTCCCACACAGTTAGGTACCGCCCTCCCTAAAGCCCAGGCCCATTGGATAGAAGGCACAGGAGGACCCACAGCCAGCCAGGCTCCTAGTGCAGGAGAAGCCAGCAAATTAGAGTCTAGCCTCTGTTCTCCAAGGTTTTGGTTCTTTCTTCTCCCACCTCCTTTTCACATTCATCCTCAGAGAGTCTTGGTTTCATGCCTAGGTCTCCGGGCTTGGGGTATGTGGCCGAACTCAGATGGGGACACAGGCACAGGCAATCATATGCCAAGGTCACCTAAGGTCCCATTACTCCAGTAAGTCAGACAGCACATAGTAAGTACTTGCTGTGTGCCAAGCACTCTTCTAAAGCACTTTATCTGTACTTCAGGGTCCTCAAACAATCCCCATTCGGGAGGTCCTATGATTATCCTCATTTTACAAATGAAGCTAAGAGAGGTTAGGTAACTTGCCTTTAGTCACACAGCTTGTAAGTGAGCTGTAGAACCAGGACTCAAGTGCAGGCCAGCTAACTTTAGAGATTCCACTCAACTCCTGCCATACTGCCTCCCAAGCTAAAAGGCCACCAGGATCTCTGTGCCCAGAGGTGAACTGTGCCATGTAAGAGTAGTCCAAGAAATGAAACTGACATGCACACACACTCCTACCCATGATTGTGCAAGCATGTAGCCACATTCAGTGTCATCCCTAAGTGTTCCCATATGCACACAACTCTCTCCCTCTCAGCCCAGGCACATGAGCACGCACAGATTGTTTGCACAGAGAGAATGGGGACCAGACCTTTCCCCTTTTCTGTCTGATTCAAATGGGCAGGGCTCAAGCTTCTTTATTCTCTCCAGGTTCCCACTGGCTCCTGAATCCTCTCTCCTCCACACTCCCCTACCCTCCGAATCTCCTCCCCCAGCCCTTTCCTGGCCGTTGGCTTCAGCCTGTAGCAGCAGCTGACTCCACTTAGATGCTGGCAGTCCCTGTCCCAGATCAAAGGCAGAGAGGCTAATTGTGTGTCTTAACGAGCCCCCCACCCCCACCCCAACCAATGCTCCCGGCAGCCCAGCTGGCCATGGCCCCACCCCTCTCCCCCTCCAGCTGGCCAGATGGCACAGTGCCTGCGTCTGCTCCAGACAGTCGGGGCCAGGACCGAAACTGGGGCCCTGAATGGGAACTGGAGGCAGACCCAGTGGGCTGGACTTCTCGAGGCCTGGATACTTAGAACAGAGGGTGGCCACAGACAGAAACTCCGCCTGGTCACACCTACATGGGGCTGTGACAGCTACTAGAGACCATGGAATGGTTTCTTTTGCTGCCTGTGGTAGGTATGGGTGGTCATTGCAGGCTGTGGACTACATTTCTCCAGTTTCTTCCAGCCTATCCTTGAATGTAACAGAGCCTAGAATATGATGGTTGGCTTAGCACATCCCCCTGGACCAGCCTCTTGCTCTTTCCTGGTGCCATCCATAGTCAGTGCCATGGAAACTGGGACCTGGGCTACCTGGTTTCTTACTCAGCAGCAGGTCTTCCCTGTCAAAATCTTTAGCAAAAAGTTGTCAGGCCTGGAAACTGGGAGAGCTGGGGCTGGATCCAGCTCCATAACCCCCATGACTTTGGGCATCTCCCTTTCACTGTGTGTGTGTGTGTGTGTGTGTGTGTGTGTGTTCTGAGGAGTAGATTTCTGAGGTGTGGGCTTTCTCTCGAGATCTGAATATTGCCATTTGTCTAAAGAGCAGACTGATGACTCCCTCAGCAATAAGAAAAGTGCTTCAGAGTTCCATAGACCAGTGATCGGCAAACTGCGGCTCGCGAGCCACATGTGGCTCTTTGGCACCTTGAGTGTGGCTCTTCCTAAGCCTTAGGAGTACCCTAATTAAGTTAATAACAATGTACCTACCTATATAGTTTAACTTTAAAAAATTTGGCTCTCAAAAGAAATTTCAATTGTTGTACTGTTGCTATTTGGCTCTGTTGACTAATGAGTTTGCCGACTACCGCCATAGACAAAATGCAATGGATAAACACAGGCTGTGCTCCTTAGCGTGAATCTGTCCTCCTTTCTCTTGGGCCCCACCTCCCAGAGCAGTGCCTACTCCTCTGCAGCTGCCACCAATTCCCAGTATCCCCTTTGAAGGTTCCAGTCTAATATCCATCTCTTCTTGTCTGTTCATAGGTGGCTTCTTATGAAAGATCCCAAAGATACCACAAGCTGGAAAGAGGAAATAGAGAGGGACAGTCTGCTGTATGGGCTTCTGGTGACCCAAGTAATTTATTGTAGATGAGCTTCTGGGCTCTGTCCCTGATCAGGGAAACAAAAAGCAATGGCCTGAAACTATAGAAACAGTGAGTGAGGTCAGACAGCAGGAAGAACTTAATAGCTAATGTTTACATAGTACTTACTATGAGTAAGGTATTATTCTAAGTACTTTAAATTTACTAACTCATTTAATCCTTGGAACAACAGTGAGGCAGATAATAATAACCCTGTTTTACAGATGTGAAAAGTGAGGCACAGGGAAGTCAAGTCACTTGGCCAAGGTCATATAGCTATTGACATCTAGTAAGTGGAAGAGCCTAGATTTGAACCCAGGCAATCTGATTTTAAGTTCATAATCTTAACTACTACTGTATATCTTGGGTTTTTTGTTTGAGTTGGTTGGGCAGGAAGAGAAGGACAGGGGCCTGTGGTGCACATGGTGAGGTTGGGCTAGGGTCTCTGTCCAGTCTTGGTTGGCTCTCTGGAGCTGTAAGTTCTCTGAGAGCATGCCCTTCCATTCTTTGATGCTGAATGGAAGGCCCCAGTTTTTCCTCTGAACCTCAGGCCTCCCCCAAGGCCTTCAGCCTCTGGCTAGTTTTGGGCTTCCTCAGCAGAGGCCCATGGCACAGGTAGATTCTCCTCTTTGTATGAGCACTATTATTACTTTTAGCTTCTTTCATTGCCCACACAGGTTCAGAGACTGGTCAGAAACTTGTCCCAGAACCTGCTCATAGCTGGTCCTTTCTCAGATGCAGAATAAGCAAGAAGCAGCTGTGGGTCTGGGAGCCAGATACTCTTCTGCAAGTAGGCCTCCCCTGCCACAGGCCCAGACCTACCAGGGATGCCCCAGAGAAAAGCTCTGGGAACACCAAGGAGGAAAGCAGTGTAGACAAGTCAGTGGCCAGGCTGGCCCAGCCCTGAGCCCCTGAGAGTGGCTCATGAGGGAGTCTTTGTGCCCCCCACCCTCACCTACCACCACCAGCATCTCAGGGAAAGTGTCTGTGTTAGATCGCGCTTCCCTCTCAGTTTTCAACACTATTATGCTTGACCCCATGCAAGGCACAGGGCTCACCTCTAGCATCCCTCAAACAACCTTCAGCTGACCTAGACTCACCACAGGTAGCCCTTCTCTGAGCAGATGTTCAGGAATGTCCAGTGGAGAGGAAAAGGGGAAACTCTGCCAATTGATTTCCCTGCCTCTCAATTCTGGCCCCAGAGAGGTTCTATGGTGGACCTGGAAGGGGGGGGGGGGGGCGGCACCAGGCAGGCAATCTTGGGGCCAGGAGCTTTAGGAGGATACCAGCTCCTCTGACTTACCCATCTGCCCATTAACATTTCCTGCAACCTGGAATTCCATCACTGGTGATTTACTGTTTAGGTTACCTAATTTGCCTTCTTTCTGCAGGCTTATTTTTACAATGCAAATATTATAAGAGAGGTAGTAGATCAAATCCCTGATTTTATTTTATTTTAAATATATATCGAGCCCACAACCCAGGCATGTGCCCGGACCAGGAATCAAACCTGGGACACTTCAGTCTGCAGGTGGACACTCTATCCACTGAGCCAAACCAGCTAGGGCAAGTCCCTGATTTTAAAAAGAATGTTTACTACCAGATACCTCCTGTCCAAAAGGAGAGATGTCGACACAAATTCTGAGCTTGCTAAGGGTGATGTTAATGAAACAGGGAAATAAGTGCCAAAAAGGAGGGTTATGAGGGAGACTCCCACCACCTGCATCCTCTGGGCAGAACTTGTGGTGTGGTTTATCACCCCCTCTGACTCTGTGCTCTGTAACAGGCCTTCTCCCAACACTGGGCTTCAGTTTCCCCTCTGGAAGGTGAGAAGCTTGGGTAGAGCAGGCAGAGGAATGGGATGTCAAGGCCGCTCAGAGCCTAAGCTTCCTGGATCTCTACCTGCAGGTTTCCGAGAGAGTGCCTTCGCGTATGCCATTGCTGCCGCCGGCGTAGTGCACGCGGTTTCCAATGCCTGCGCCCTGGGCAAGCTGAGGGCATGCGGCTGTGATGCGTCCCGGCGTGGGGACGAGGAGGCCTTCCTTCGGAAGCTGCACCGCCTACAGCTGGATGCGCTGCAGCGGGGTAAGGGCCTGAGCCACGGGGTTCCCGAGCACCCAGCCCTGCCCCCTGCCAGCCCTGGCCTGCAGGACTCCTGGGAGTGGGGCGGCTGTAGCCCTGACGTGGGCTTTGGGGAGCGCTTCTCTAAAGACTTTCTGGACTCCCGGGAGCCTCATAGAGACATCCACGCACGCATGAGACTCCACAACAACCGAGTTGGGAGGCAGGTAAGAACTACCCTTCCCAACCCCTCACTCTACTCCCTCTGCCACAGCCCCTCCCCTTCCCCAGCTTGCCTCTCCTCTGGGAACCACATGGCTCCCACTAACTCAGCAACTTTCTCATTGCCCCCTCCTAATTCAGTCAACAAGCATGGATTGAATAGCGACTGTGTGCCAGGCACTTGATTAGGCCTGGGGATAGAGGGCAGAAACAACCCCTGCCCAAATGAACTCACCCTCTGCTGAGCAGCCTGCTCTGCCCATTTCCTCTGGGGACAATGGTGAGAGACAGGGTTGTAGTCAGACCTCAGGGGTCTAGGCCTGGCTCTGCCGCCCTCTCTCCTCCCCTATGAAGTGGGAAATTTGAACTGGATCATCTATAAGGCCATCGCTCTAGTGTTCCATGATTCTGTGATATCCTCTGCTGCAACCCTCTTCTCTCCCAACCTTTCTGTGAAGAATGGGGAATTCCTCAAAGTGAGGTTCCTAGGAACCTCTATAGAACTGTGTCCCAGTCTCCCCTACCCAAAAAATGGTCATGCTACCTCAAATGTCTCATTCAATTGAAGAGAGAGACAGAGAGAGAGAGATGAAAGTAATAATACACTGGATTTATTGAGTGCTTACTATGTGTTAGGTACTGTTTGGAGCACTTTACTACGTATTAGCCTACTTAATCCATACAACTACCTTTTGAGTTTACTATTATGAACCTCAGGTTAAGATATGGGAACTGAGGCACAGAGAAACTAAACTGACTGAAGGTGATGTAACCAGTGGGAAAGGGGTAGAAGCAGGATTCATCTCTGGGCAGTTGAGCGCTGGGGCCCTGCTCTTTTGCTTACAGCATAGTCTACTCTAGGTGCACACCTACACTAAGGTGACTCCTTAGCCTCATGGTAACTCAGCACTCTTCTTTCCTGGCGATTCCACCCCTACCCTGCCCCTTCTCTTGCCCTGCCAGGCCTGCTCAGGCCTTGGTCCTGGCTTCCCTTCACTCTGGCTGGCACCTTCTCCATCTCACTCCCCTTTCTCCTGGCCCCTCAGTCAGGCTGGCTCACCCTCTCCTTCCAAAAAAATCTCCAAGCTGATTTAGCTCTTCCCATTCTGCCTTAGGGGTGAAGTAAACTGAGGCATATCCACCCTCAGGTCAAGTCTAGCTCCCACCCAGTCCTGCCCTGTCCATGCAGCTCTTTTCCCAAGCTTCAGTACTATCCCAGCCCATACCAGCAGTGCCTCCTCCTCATCGTTAAACTGGCTAATTAATGGCTGCTGCCTGTGGGAAGCAGATGTTCTGGAGCTGTTGGCCAGGGAAGGCTTTGGGCTGGTTCCCATGTGGTGCTGACACCACAGGCTGCACATACAGGCTGAGGAGCCCTTTAAAACATGGATGAGCAGGGTGTCTGTCTATGGCCCTCTTGCCCAGGTTGAGAGCCCCCGATCATTGCCCTCCCTGTCTGAGGGTGTATTTTTAACGTGGAACGGGGGGGGGGGGGTGGAGGATGTGGTCAACTCCCTCTGGGTCCTCTGGTGAGGATAATGCCAAGGTCTTTGGGAGGAGACTCCAGAGAAGAGCAGGGCATGGGTAGGTTCTGTTCCCTAACCACCTCCTTTGGAGGTCTGCGACCTCTCTCCACTTTCATTGGGTTGGTGGGTCTGCTCTTTGGGCTCTGTTCCCATTCTGCATTCAGGTAAAGCCTTGGAGCCCTGTTGGTGGTGTTTCCTAGGAGGAGCTATGTTCTCCGCATTGGGCAGAATAAGCCCCAGGCAGTCTACTGGGGGGAGGGCTGTCTCTCCATCCCCTCCCCCTCCTAGATTCCCAGCAAAGGGTTTCAGGGCCCAGAGGAGGAAAGGGGCTTTTTCAGACTCCCCGAAGCCCCCACTCACAGCCTGGAGCAAGGCCAGAGGCTTTGGGGCTGGGATGTAGTGGGGCCAGCACACCCCTGCTTCTGGCCCCCACCTGAGGGATGGAAGGAGAGGGAATTTCCCTGAGGATCTGGGATCCCCCCTCAGGAAGCAAGAGCCTCCAGCCCCAAGGGACCCCTGCAGGTGCTGGGAAAGGCGGGCAGGAGGAGGGGGGAGCAGGAAAGAGGGAATTCCCCCAAGGCCTGGCCTGGTGGGAGGTGGGTGCGAGAGCAGCAGAAGAGCAGGCAGATTTCTCTTCTGCACAGCCTGGCTCAGGGGCTGTGCTACCCCCACCCTCCAACCCTGCTTCGGGCCTCAGTTCAATGGGCGTTGGTTTCAAAAGCCTCTGACTCTCTCAGACCAGTGTCTTGTGTTGGCAGGAGGGCAGTGGGGTGGCCTGGGTCACTTCTCACCGTGCCTCCCTCTGCAGGCCGTGATGGAGAACATGCGGCGGAAGTGCAAGTGCCACGGCACCTCAGGCAGCTGCCAGCTCAAGACCTGCTGGCAGGTGACACCGGAGTTCCGCGCTGTGGGGGCGCTGCTGCGCAACCGCTTCCACCGCGCCACGCTCATCAGGCCGCACAACCGCAACAGCGGCCAGCTGGAGCTGGGCCCAGGCGGGGCTCCCTCTCCGGCCCCGGCCCCGGGCGTTCCCGGACCACGCCGCCGGGCCAGCCCTGCAGACCTGGTCTATTTCGAGAAGTCGCCCGACTTCTGCGAGCGCGAGCCGCGCCTGGACTCGGCGGGCACCGTGGGCCGCCTGTGCAACAAGAGCAGCGCGGGCCCCGACGGCTGCGGCAGCATGTGCTGTGGCCGGGGCCACAACATCCTGCGCCAGACCCGCAGCGAGCGCTGCCACTGCCGCTTCCACTGGTGCTGCTTCGTGGTCTGTGAGGAGTGCCGCATCACCGAGTGGGTCAGCGTCTGCAAGTAGCAGAGGGCTCCCCTCCCTGAGACTGGCCTTTCCCCTGCTGCTTGAGACCTTGACAGAGTCGCCTTGGCTCCTGGGAGAGGAGGTTGAATCACATGATCTTATAGGAACCTTCCAGTTCTGAGGGTCCTCAAGTTTGTAGTCACGGGAAAGTCTAGGCCTCCGTACGCACTTCTGTGGGCTCCAAGCGCCAGCTGCTCAGTTGGGCTGGGAATTGCCCCACATCCTGGGGCAAGTGCCACCAACCCCATGCCTGTTTCCTTTCATCCTTCCTCCCTTCCCCTGGAGTGGGAGGGAATGAATGGAAGCTGATGGGCAGCGGGAAGAGGATTGAAAAGAAGAAATGGAGCTGCAGAGATCCTAGAGAGGCCCAGACACCCTCCCAGCACCCTCCCTCATCATTCAATTAACACATATTTATTTTGCACTCTTTGTGGCCTGGTACTCTTCAGGGGATGAGGGGTGCTGGGAATACAGATGTGAATAAGAAAGACAGCACCTGCCCTCTTGGAGTTTACATTCTGGCTGGGGGAGATGGACAATAAACAAGTAAATACATAAACAAGTTCATTTCAGACAATGCTCATTTCAAAACATTGCAATGCTATGTGCGATGAAGAAAATAAAACAGAGTGCTGGATGTAGAGTAATTTGGGGGGGGGGAGTGGGGCTCCTTTAGATAAAGCCATTGATTGGTCCAGGAAGGCCTCTGGAGTTGTGATACTGTTGCTGGGGGCCCCATGAGAAGGAGAGCCATGCCCAGATTGAGGGTAAGGGCTTCCCAGGCAGAAGCCATGTGAATGCAGAAGCTCTGATGAGGAATAACGAAGAGGCCAGTGTGATTGGAGTGAAGAAATCGAGGGATAGATTAGCAGAGAGGAGCTGGGTGCAGGGGAAGGTCATATCATGCGTCCTAGGTCAAGGTAAGGAGTTGGGATTTTATTGAAGAGGAATGGAAACCTTCACAGGGTCTTAAGCAGGCACAGGCAAGTGTCATGGTCTGATTCCCACCTGGATTACTGCATGGGGAACTGGCTGAAGGAGGACAAGTTGACAGCAGGGGAGCCAGTTAGGAGACTATAGCTGTCTTCCAACCCAGAGATGGGGCCCAGACTAGATGGAGTGGAGGCAGGGGATGTTGACAAGGGGCTGGATCAAGAGCCCTTGATGCCAGAGCTCTAGCAGTCCAGCTTGTATCTGAACCTTCTGCCACAAGCCAGGACGAGTGGCTGTGCCCAGCAGCACCCGTCAGCAGAGACAGGAGGCACTCTGAGAAGAGTAATCCTGGGCAAGACCCAGCTCAACCCAGCCCAGTGCCCCAGGGAGCAGGTGGGGTTAGGAGGTGCGGCTGGGAGAAGGGTGGCGGGGGAGGGCCAGGAGACTCACTGTCTGGATTCTGGTCTCTCTGAGTCCAGGCAGGGGAGGTGGGGTATATAAGGCTGGAGTGGGGGAGGGAGGCATCCTTCCTGGACCTCTTGTGCCCCCAGATCCCCAACTCAGGGTGCCCTTGGGTCAGCAAGCACATCCCCATCCTCATGCCCCCATGAAAACACTGCTGAGCTGGTTCAGTGTCACACTCTCCTTGGCTCTCAGATCTGATGTTTTCTGGAACAGATCCTCAGAGAGGAGGTGGGAGTGGAGAGGAAGGTGGGATCAGGATCTTAGGGAGAGAATACTTCACCTCTTCATCCAGGCCTCCTGCTGCTCACAGCTGGGGATCCTGCTGCTTGCCTCAGTTCACCCCAGAGTGCCACCCTTCATGATCAACTGGACAAGGACAGAGTCTTATTCTTCTCCCCAGTTGCCAGCCTACAAAAATCGCCCATATTTCCCTAGCCCTGTCCCATGCCTCCCTATCCCTGGGGAAGGGTAAGAAGGAAAGGATGCACCCCTGTAGGCCCACCAGCTGGGAGATTTGACCTCACTAGCTTGTCTTCAGCTCCCTCCCCTCCAATGCCGGCATCCCAGCAGCTCCCAGACATGCCTACGGCAGCATGGCCCTCCTTTCACATGCTCAGCTTTCCTGCCTCTATGGAATACAGGGTTTCTCTCCCCATCCCCCAAAAGACAGCCCCACAGGCAGGCAGGCCGGTAAGAGTCCCCAGGGAGGAGGGGTAAGCAGGAGCAGCCAGACACACCTGCCTCATTCCTTTCCTCTTGTTCACCCAGGAGAGCTGTGGGGGCTGGGTTCCCTGCCATACCATCCTGAGGAGGAGGAGGGAAGGGGGGGGGGTGGAATGGTGGCATGTGGGGAATGGAGGAATAGGGGGTGGGCACTTCCTCCCCCCAGCAATGTCCACTACAGCATAAGCTTTGGCCTCCTCCTCCTCTGCCTTCCTTGCTTAAGGAAGACAGAGCTGGGGGAGGAGAGTCTGGAAATGGGGGCTATAGGGTCAGGGTTGGAATTTGGAGGCAGGAGGTGTAACTCTGGAGAGCATGCTGCCTCTAGAAGGAAGGGTGGGCGGTGAGGTGTGGCAGGGGGCTGGACACCAGACCAGTTGAGTCATGGTGATCTAACATATGCTAGTCTGACATGTAAAGGAAGACAGGACAAGTTGGGGAAGGAACAAATAGGGTGTTGCCCACCCCCATCCTCCCTCTGGGCCAGAAGCTGACTAGAGTCCTGAGACCAAAGCTGGATCCCATAACTGAACAGGCAAGGGTGTGTGGAATTTGGTAAGGGCCTGAAGGGAGATGTGGAGATGATGAAGGGCAGGGAAAATGGGGCCCAAGAGGCATTGGGCTTATGTATACCGGCTGAAGGGCGAGGCAGGAATCAATGTACTGATTGCAAATAGGGGAAATGGGCTGAAATACAGTGGGACCGTGGAGGAGGATGGGAGGAAGAACTTTCCAACAGCTCAGAGAGGACCAGGGCTGAGATTTGGAAATGAGAACAGAAGGGGGACCAGAGAACATTCAGAGGAGAAGGGGACCATCTCCGCCCTCAACACCTTTCACCTTGATGGACGCTGAGTCATCTTGCAGAAGGAAAACATAGTTTGGTCTAGTGCAGTGGTTCTCAACCTTGGCTGCACATTAGAATCACCTGGGAATCTTTTTTAAAATCCTGATTTCTGGGCCTCATCCTCCGGAAATTCTGTTTCTTTGTTACTTATGTTGTGGCCTCACCCCATAACAAAGAAACAGAATTTCCGGAGGATGAGGCCCAGAAATCAGGATTTTAAAAAAAGATTCCCAGGTGATTCTAATGTGCAGCCAAGTTTGAGAACCACTGGTCTAATGGAACCTGGAAGGTCCCAACGGGAGGACGGGGAGGAATAGAGAATGAGGGTGGTGGACAGATCAGCAGGCAGTGGTGGGTTCAAGGTCAGGGAGAAGCAGCCAGATTAGTGTGGGGATCAGAACCCAATCATCCTGCTTTACAGTCGCCCAAGGTCCCAGGGTTGGAAAAAAGAAGAGGAGAGAGGCAAAGGTAGACTTTGGTAGCTGTCGGAGGGCCCTGGTGGGTGAGAAGCAAGGTCAGGGGCATCCTCACCATACCCCTCCTTCCCCGAATTCAGGCGCCCCCAGCTAGCCCCCGGCAGGGGGCCTTCCACACTGGAGTTTGGCCAGGCCCTAGTCGTGGTCCCCCTCCTCCCCTCCCACTCCCACTTCTTATGTGGTTGCCGGCAGCTGCCTGCGGTCGCCCCAACCCCTGCGCTCAAGGCGCGGGGACTTTCCAACAGGGGAAAAAATGACTTAATGAGAGTGGGAGCCGGGGGCGGGAGGGACAGGTCCCTGTAATCACTGCTCGGCTGTTGGGCCTGCGCGCCTCCGGGCCCTACCCCAGCTTCCTGCTGCCAGCGCCCCCTTCGGGCTCTGCTGGGAGAGGAGGACGGGCTGGGGACAGGGGGGATTCCTTTTTAGGTTCCAGGCTCTCTGGGGCTCTCCAGCTGCTTTTGCTCCCTAGGCTTGCAGGGTGTGGAAGCTGTAACACCCCATGATCCCTCTCTGGACTTTGTCCTGGAAGTTGGGGGAGGGCAGTCTCCAGAGGAACCAGGGTCCTCTGCTGGTGAATTAGAGGGGTGAGGGATCGTGAGCAGAGCAGAGCCCTTTGCCACTTCGCGGCTGCGCACTTCGAAACGCCCCCGGTTGCTGTGGCAACCAGGGCAGTCGAGGTGTGTCCGCGGGGCTGGGAGGCGCCCCCCGCCTCTTCTCGCCGCCCTTCGGGCCAGGCCCGGCTGCTGCGGTGCGCGGGGGTGGGGGTGTGCCGTTACCATGGCAAGGGTGCGCTAGTAGGGCACATTCTTCCCCAGGGTGGGAGCGCCCTAGGGATACGAGAAGGGGGGGAGGTGACGGGGGTGGCAGAAAGAGGAGGGGGGGGGGGTGGTCAGGACGAGGGAGGAGACTCGGACAAGACTAACCAGGACTTCTGGGGTTGGAGTGGGGAGTTTGGAATCTGCTCCCCGCACCCCGCTCCCCCCCCCCCCCCCAGCTCTCAGGACGTTCCGCTCCTCCTCTTGCATTCTCTCTGGGGTTTAAGCCCCCAACTCCCAGTTTCCGGGGAAGGGATCCCCAACTACCGACCCGAAAGCCCTGCAATTAGCCCCTCGGCTGCCCGCCGGTCCTCCGCTAGGTAGGCCCTGCACCGCCAATTACAACAGCGCGCAGCAGCTGATTACTCCCGAGTCCGGGAAGCCGCCGGGGGTGGGACAGCAGGCAGGTCAAAAGGGCGGTTCCCTGGGGTTGTCCCCTGCCCAGCGTCCTTAATTGGAGATTGGGGCTGAGGCCTTCTTAGCCCAACTTCTCTGCACCAGACAATATGCAGAGGATGGCTCTACTAACTGTTCCGTCCTGCTGTGCCTCAGTTTCTCTCTCCTGGAATGCACACCGCACCCAGGGCAGAAAGAGCGCCAGGAGGATCTGTGTGCGTGTGTGTGAGTTGGAGCGTCTGAAGTCGAGGATTGGGTATTCAAGAAGCTCACAGCCCTCGAGGCCGGTTCTCTTTCCCCGCTGCAGACGGTCGCGTGGATCTCTCCTGGCCCGGGGCCCACTCGATGGACCCGGCTCGGTCTTGCTGAGCCAACCCCAGGTCCCCTGCCAGTTCATACCGCACTTCTGTGGGAATCAGAAAACGGCGCCCCCTCTGGGCGGGAGGCTACCCTCTTCTGATACACAAGTGAAGGCAATCTGGGAGCCCGCAGAGCACAGACAGTGGGGAACTCTGCCACTCCCCTTATCCCCTGCCATCCCTTCTTCGTTCTCGCCCCGCCTGCGGGTCTGCAACGGCTGGGGTAGAGCTCATTTCTCCCGCGGTCCAGCAGTCCACATCTGGCGGGCAGCTGGGACCCGCCCACTGAGAACTACTGCGGACCCAGCGCCCTCTGTTGGTGAGAAACGGCGGCGCACCAGCTTTTGAGCCCGGACCGCCCGCTGTCGCAGCCTGCCTGGGGTGGGGTTGGGGCTCCACCTTTCCGCGCCGCGAGCTCTTGGGTACCACCCACCCTCTGCCGCCCACCGTTCCCAAATCGACTCCTTTAGGCCGCACCCTCGCTGACCTTCTTTCCCCCTTCTCTGCGTGCTTAAAATCTTGTCCGGTGACTTAACCATTCCCCAATCTCCCATCTTTTCTAGTCCTCCTGGCTTCGAGGGCACGTGCTGCAGCGCGATCTCTAGGAGCCCACGATAAAAGTCTGCAAATAGGAACACGATTACATAAATCACCGCCTATCTGCTCAATGGAATTCCTCACATCGTCCTTAAAAATGAGGTGGTTGCAGTATATTTAGTGACTGAGACAATGTTTACTCTATTTGGGGTGTGGATGCAAGATATAAAATAGCACAGGGCAGGATCCTTCCTTTATTGCAACAAAAAATTGTAGATGTGTTTTGCATTGAGAAACACAGTCTAAAATAGGCAGCAGAATGCTAACAGAAATTATTTTTGGATGAAAGGATTATAGGTGGTTTAAAATTGTCTCCTTTTGGGGGAGCGCCTCCTCCCCAGCGGCGCTCCCCCCTGTCTCTCTCTCTCTCTCTCTCTCTCTCTCTCTCTCTCTCTCTCTCTCTCTCTCTCTCTCTCGTCCTTGGCTGCGTTTAAACCTCAGGCCCTTCAATCCCCGGGCTCTATCCACTGAGCCAAACCAATCTCCACTCTTCTCCTCTCTTTTTTTAGGGCCTAAAGTACAGGGTTTCAATCACCTTTTTTCTGGTAGATTCAACTAAGACCACTTGTTGAGGTGAGAGAGCTGAGGCACTCACATTTGCCTCTTGTTGATCACTGACAGAGAAAGAATTCTACAGGCCCTGTATTTCAATTGTGAAATCCCTACAGGAGGAGAGAGAGGAGACTATGTCATTTTTTTCCATGTCTCTAACAGTCAGAAACATTCCCCTGAGAAAATTGGCAAGAAGAGACAGGGAATAAGGTTATGTGTGCCTAGCTCCTGAGAAGCCTTCTCAAACTCTGAAAGAATCACAGGATAACTCCCTGTGGACTAAAAGGCATCTCTGGTCAGCCTCGGTCTGGAAGAAAGTCTTGGCTTAATAGTCCCTTTCCAGAGAGCAGGTTGCCTAACTTAGTGAAGAAGTTGCACCATGTGTATGTTTTCCATCCCATTCCTCTGACCTCATCCTCTTAGATTTCTTCTCCGCAAAGCCAGTTGAACAGTTGTATCTCACTCAGGCTCAAAAACCTCTCGGATGAGTTGTCACACCTGTATACTACCCTCACCTCACCCTAGCATAACCATGTGTACATGTTTATCTAGATTAAAAGATGGTGAGAACATCAAGAGAGAATATTGGGAGAGTTATGGGTATATTGACTACTTCTTATCTCATCCTAATCTCTATTTTATTATTGCAGTTCTTCCAGAACACTAGTATTTTGCTGTGCTTTTCTCTGAAGTTTTCCCTGCCCCTTTACTTCACCATGGACTGCACCCACTCTACAGGGACTGTCATGTGTTAAAAGCACAGTGTAACTAATAGAAATAAAGAGTGCAATGCCCCCTCCCCTACTAGATGGAGTCTCTCAGGGATGGTCAAAGACAAACAACAAGGTGGATGCATGGTAGAGGGTTCAGTGCGAATGGGTAGCAATTGGAGAAACAAAACCTGAAAAGAATGGTTCTTTCTCTTGTTCTTTTCCCTTTCTCTTTTTGGAATGACCCACCTGTTGCAACTCCAGTGTGACTGGTTGAATTAGAAGGGACTGGGATCTTCTCTCACCTGTAAGAATGAGCTTCCCTTCTGAAATGCTCATCTACTAAGACTTTACGAAACACTGATGGTGGGGTGGGAGGGAGAAGACTGCTTAGACCTGCGAGTAGGGAAGGGAAATCATGTTGAAAGGGAGAGGAAGGTGACATTATGTCCTTGTGAAAAAATCAGCCCTTAGATTCTGAGAATATGGGGTTCTCTTAACAGAAATAGGGTGGATGAACAGCTTGGAAAGAAAGGTTCTGAGTTGGATTATATATATATTGATTTTATTAATAAAAAAAATAAATAAATAAAATGGTCTCCTTTTAATCTACATTATTCATTTGTCCATAATGAACATATATTACTTGGGTACAATAATAATTCCACATCCAGGATATTTTTGCCCAAATTGTGAGCATCAAATTACATCATTATAATATACCAAATTTAAGAAAGACTATTTTTAAAACTAGGTGTTAGAGAGACCTGACAGCCTGGAAAGAGCTAATATGATTATGTCACTGGGATTTTCTTCTTAAAATCATACTGATTGCAATGAAAGCAGGTTTCCAACCTTTGAATCTCAGGGCTCAGAAAACCCAAGAAATTGTTAGAAGGGTCCTCAAATCCATATATACATCAGTATTGTTGTGAATGGACTAGCTGATTTATTTTCCATTGTACTGCAGATGTATAAAGATGCTGCCATAATTCCCAATATAAAAAAATTACGTTTTAATACCTTTTCCCAGTTTTTTTTTTCTTTTTATAGAGAGGAAGGGAGAGAGAAAGAGAGTTAGAAACATCGATCAGCTGCCTCCTGCAACTGGAGTCGAACCTGGGACCCCTCAGTCCAAGGCCCTACGCTCTGTCCACTGAGTGAAACTGGTCAGGGCACCTTTCCCCAGTCTTGATCCTCTTTGATGTCTTTGCAACACTGCACATTCTTAACTGTCCTCTGCTTTGACATATTCAACCTTTTAGTGCACATACCAGGTATTTGATGTTATACTGCCTGGCTCTCCTCTCATTCTCTACTGCCTCAAGGGTTCCATTCACTCTTTCTTTGTCTTTTTTCTTTTGTTGTAACAGAAAGTTAAATAGGACAAAGAACTTTCCCCTCCCTGAAGCCACTTGATGGTAGGTTGCCTACAGGATACCCCATCACCCCTAATACTGTAGTGTATATTTCTTACAAATAACAACATTCTCTTACATAACCCAATACAATGCTCAAAATCAGGAACTTAACATCGATACATTAATACTCTCTAACCCCCAGACCTTATTGGACTTTCATCAGTTGGCTTATGATGATAGGATCCAGTCCCGAGTTATTCACTGCTTCAGTCTGAGACAATTTCTAAGGCTTCCTTTGCTTCTATGATTAGGACAGTTTAGAAGACTACAGACCTAGTACAAGAAGAATGTCCCTCAATTGTGGTTTATCTGTTGTTTCCTCACGATTAGATTGGGGTTATGTATCTTTGGCAGCAATATTGCAGATGTGAGTATTTTACTTATTGCCTCATTATTTATATTCATGCTCAAAATCCCCCAGAATTGGGCAGCTGCCCAGCTGGCGCCTGTCACCATAATTCTTTGAGTACTTCCTTACTTTCTGGCACAAGATGTTCCGGGCTCATCTTATACCTTCTCTGCTCCAGCCCTGCAAGCAGCCATTTTTTTTCCAGGGGACTTTGTTTCTTTTAATGGAGAATAATCGTTAGAAGTCAAGATCTGGGTGCTAAGGGTGCTCATTGTCTCTCAGTGGACAGTGCTAGGAAATAAAAGTATGATTGATCACACATTTATATCTATTTATCATTTATCAATTTTTCTATGTAGAAAATCATGAGTTCACATACCTTCAATTCCAATCCAGTACCACAGGATTTATTCTAGTTTTCTCCCTATTTGTGTAGCTTCTTTCTCCCTCCTGGTTGGATTAATTCCTTTGTAATTAACCTATTCTCCACCACTGCTGCTACCCCCTTCAACTCCCTTGCAGATGTCATCTTCTCCCATCTTGGCCTTGGTAACCTATGTCAGTCAATATTTCCTCTGCCCCCACATAGATGTGTTGCTTTGCTTGGTCCACAACATGGCTTTTGAGCTAAATTATTCAGAAAGGCAGGTAGGAAGGAAGGTTAGCAACAATTTTACTCTCTCTTGAAACTTTAGATATAATTCTCATCCTCTCTATTCAGTAAATGGCAACTGCTCTTTCAGCTATTCTTGTTGAAAACTTTGGAGTCACTGAACTCCTTTATATTTCTGACACCGCATATCCAACCCATCAGCAGATCCTGGTGGTCCTCCTTCAGTTTCTATCTGGAGTCTACTCATATGTCATCTCCTCCATCATTACCATCCTGGTCCATACCTCCTTTGTTTTGAATGACAGCAGTTGTCTCTGAGTAGGTCTCTGCTTCTGCCCTTGTCCCCCCACCCCCATTGTCATCTATTCTATACACAGCAGCCAGCGTGATCCTTTTAAAGTGTTAGTCATATAGTGTGCCTCCTCTGCTCAAAACTCTAAAGCCTTCCTTTCTCACTCAGAACAAGAGCCAAATTACTTACAATGCCTCACAAGGCTTTACAAGATCTGGCTCCCATGACCACATTCACCTCGCCTCCTCCTACTCTCGCCCTCATCCATTTTGCTTCAACACATTGGCCTCCTGGCAGTTCTTTGAACAAACCAAATTATCCTGCCTCAGGGCCTTTGCACTCATTATTCTCTCTGCTTGAAATAGGTTTGTCTCAGATAACCACATGGATGTTGTCTCTCTTCATTCAGGACTTCACTGAAATATCTCCTCACAGGAGAGGCCTTCATGCTCGTCCTATGTAAAATAGCAAACCACCTCCTACTCTTAACTTGCTTTATTTTTCTTCACAGTACACATCACATCTTTGATATATTTGTGTATTTGTTTACCATCTCCTACACACTCTATAATGGCAACTCCATGAAAGCGGAGCTTCTCTCTCTCTCTCTCTCTCTCTCTCTCTCTCTCTCTCTCTCTCTCTCTTTATTTGCTGTATTTCTATAGCAAGAAGGGTACTGCCTACATAAGTAAGTACTCAATAAATATAAGTGAGTGGGTGAATGAATGTCCTTGGGAATGACTACCAATCTGTACTTAGGACCAGCCTTTCTTCCTATGATCTTTCTTTTATTTTTATTTTAAAATATATTTTTATTGATTTCAGAGAGGAAGGGAGAGGGAGAGAGAGATGGAAACATCAATGATGAGAATCATTGATTGGCGGCCTCCTGCACACCCCCTACTGGGGATAGAGCCCACACCCAGGCATGTGCCCTTGACTAGAATCCAACCCCGGACCCTTCAGTCCACAGGCCAACGCTCTATCCACTGAGTCAAACCAGCTAGGGCCCTGTGATCTTTCTTAAAGTTCTGGCTGCCAGTTAGACATGCTTTGCTGTGTGCCTGTGGCTCCACAAACTAAAGCTTTAATAAGGCCGTTTCGTTATCTCGTGTGTGTATTTGTTAATTTAAGGACTGAAACTCTGTTGTTACTGTCTCTTTTCGCTGCCTAGAACAGTGGCTGGCATGGAGCAGACATTTAATATTTGTTGAATAAATTAATGGTTTCCTTCTCCAAACTAGTTCTCCCTGACTTGCTTGTTTCTCTTTGTAATACCATCATTTTCCTAGTTACTAAGGCTCAAAACTCCTGCCAACTTGGACTTTCCCTTCTCTTCTTTCTATTCAATCAGTGGCCAAAAACTGCCCATTTTCCTATTTCATCAGCACTGTCAATATTGTAGTTCATCACACACCTCAAATGTCACAACAGCCCCTAACTGACTTCTGCCATTCCTGTTTTTTCCTCTTTAATTCACCTCTATCAGATTTTTTTCTATTTTTCTCTCCCATAAAGTGCTCTGATCATGTTATTTCCTCTGGCTGAAGCATTCGGTGGGGTCTTTGTACCAATCAGGGTTCTTAATTGCAAACAACATAAATGGACTCTGCTTCACTTAAGTAGAAGAGGAATTTACTGGAATGATATCAGATAATTGCAGAATTGATGGGTAGCCTCAAGAATCAGGATCAGGAAATAGACAGGAACTAAGAAAAGCTAAGCAGCCAGAACCTCAGAAAGGTCTTGTCCCAGGAGCAGCCTGATAAGGGGGCTGCTGCCCTGGGCTCTGGGGGCCGTCTCTCACACAGCCATCACCACCCTGAGTTCTGGCTGTTGCTGCCTCTAGGATGAATTATAAACAATTCTCTGTTTCCCTGGGTCACTTACTGAAGATTCATAGTCCTGAGTGGGATCAATGATTTGGCACACTTTTGAAGGCACAGTTCTGGGACCTTCTTGTCAGGGATCAAGGGAGCAAGTATCTGACTTCCCATTAAAGATTTCCATTAAGGAGGATCCTCCAACACAGGAAGGAGACTCAGATGCTGGGCAGCTGATGACCCCAGTATGTACTCACATACAGGTTCCTGGGCATGTCATTGAAGCCCTTCCCCATCTGCCACAAATGATCACTTCCAGATTTTTTCCTTGCATACCATGCTGCACTAAAACAGGACTATATGCAGTCCCCTCAGTTGATCCTTCTTGCCTCAGCCTCTTGTAGCAGCTTATCTCCAAAGATCATTGAACCAAACTTCCTGGTATTCATACCCATGTATCATCCATTCTCCTTGAATCTGGCTGGGCCTGTGATTCATTTTCACTTATGCTGTGAAAGTGATGCAGCATGACTTCCAAAGAGAGGTCATAAGAAGTCTTGCAGCCCTAGCCGGGTTGGTTCAGTGGATAGAGTGTCGGCCTGTGGACCAAAGGGTCCTGCGTTTGATTCCGGTCAAGGGCAAATACTTTGGTTGCAGGCTCCTCCCCAGGCCACGCTCTGGTCCGGGTGTGTGCAGGAGGCAACCAATCAATGTGTTTCTCTCACATCGATGTTTCTCTCTGTCTTTCCCTCTCCCACTCGCTCTAAAAGATTAATGGGAAAATATCTTCGGGTGAGGATTGAAAAAAAAAAAGAAGTCTTGCAGCTTCTGCCTCAGCCTCTTAGAATGTTTACTTTGGGGGAAGGCAGACACCATGAATGAGGTCTGTCTACTCTGAGACCACCTGAGCACGAGGTAGTCTCATGCTATCAGCAAGCCTAAGCAAGTCACATGGAAAGATTGTGTGGAGAGAAAAATGCCTGGCCAGTCCCCATCTGTTCCAGCCCATTCAGATGAGGTGCCAAACATGTGATTTTAAAAGTCATCGTGGACATTCAGCCCAGTTGGCCTTTAGATGACTCCAGCTCCATATGATCCTAAGTGAGAACTGCCAAGCTGAGTATAGTCAACCATAGGAGTATGAGAGGATGTGAGGGCGATCTGGCTGCGACATCTGTCACCCCATTGATCGCCAGGGTTGATTCGGCTGATCTGGCCGGCTAGGCGGGTGTCCCCCTCCCCCCTCACCGATCCATGTGCGTCCCTCCCTAAGCTGCACGCTCATCGAAGAGGACGACCTTCTCCCCCACCCCCGCCCCCAGGAGAGGACCGGTCTTTGGTCAAGGGTATACGAGTAGCTGCGCTCCCCTGCTAGAACCTCCAAACAAGCTCTCAAGGTCCATAGGAGTATGAGAGATAATAATAAATTGTTATTTTCAGTGACTAAAATTTAGAGTGGTTTGTTACACAGAAAACCGATACAGCCCCTTTGTGGTACATGTTTTGCTCTCTCTGAAATGTTCCCCCCAGTCCTATCCTACCCACATACCCATTCATATTTGCACTTGTCAAGATCCCTCTGCTTAGGGTGGCACAGGGCAGAGGAAAGAGAAAGGCTTTGGGGTCAGGCTGTGGGATGGAAGAGGTTGAATCCTAGTTTAGTCTCTCACTATCCTTGTGACCTTGGGCAACATAATTTCTCCGGAATCCAGTTTCTGCATTTTCCATATGGAAATAAAACACTTATCTCCTGGCGTGGTTTTGAGGAGTCGATATGTAAAATATCTATGCATCTGGTCCACTTCAGTCTCTTTAAGATATACCCAGCCTTCTAGACCTGCATTAAATGGCACTCCAAGGTCTAATTCTTAACACTTATGAACGATCTGTTTTTGGACAAAGCCCTTAAACATCTGAGCCTTACCCTCCTCATATGTAGCATGAGTTTGATGCTATCTTTGTAATGGGGCTTCTTAACTGGGCTATGGACTGGGTTGTCTCATGATTGTAGGTAACACTGCCCCCTTGAGGCAGAATGCCCAGAACCCTTAAACCTGCATTGCATCAGGAATCCTTTGGAAGAGAATGAAAACCATGCCCACAATTGGGGTTCAGGCATGAACAGACAAGTCTAGTGGGCCAGGGGACTGTGGTCGATGCCAAACTTCAGGGAGGAACAGCAGAGGCCCTAAGAGTTCATCACCCTGAGTGAGAAAGTTCTTCATGAAAGAGGAAGGGGTACACAACACAGAGCAGAGAGAGGAGTGTTATCTGGAATGGTGTGAGGCTGAGTATGACCATCCTGTGGCTCAGCATCATGATACCCTACTCTGCCAGGGTCGGATTTCATTTCTCCCTCATTCATTCATTCACTCACTCATTTATGGTTTATAACAGCAGCTCCTACACATCGAACACTGTACCACATGTAAGGGGATAAAAAGATTAGCAGTCGCTTCCATTCATTTGGGTGTTTATTTTGGAGTAGGCACTGAACAGAGACACCCAGCACTCACAATGATCCCAGGAAGTATTATTATTCCCATCTGTCGGTTGAAGGGTCTCAGAAAAGTTAAGGAAGTTGCTCAAGGTCACACAACATAGAAAGTGTCTGGATTTTCATTCCAACCTTATTCTGTGTGAATCCAAAACCGGGAGCGTTTCACTAAGAATAGGGTGTGGCGGGATATGCTAACAACTGCCCCACCACAGCAATGAGGCCTCAGAGCTGGGGTCAGGGCTGTCTAGGTTTGAATGTTGG
The DNA here is from genome assembly GCF_964212035.1 of Myotis nattereri. Taxonomy (NCBI): domain Eukaryota; kingdom Metazoa; phylum Chordata; class Mammalia; order Chiroptera; family Vespertilionidae; genus Myotis; species Myotis nattereri. The sequence goes on from NC_138082.1 coordinate 22,277,675, forward strand.
TTGCTTCCTTTCTGTGGTCCTCCTCAGGCTCCTTCCCTTTTGAGCCTCAGTGCCCCGCTCTGTATAATAAGAGTCTAAAAACACACCTTTCTCTCGGGGTTACTGTGGGGATTAGATTCGATGGACGGGGGTAGAGCCGGGTGTCTGGCACCCTGTGAGCGCCTAGAACAGGCAGTCATTCATTCGTATCTGAGTGCCTATCACCCCCCACCCCCACCCCACCCCCCATACGCGGCAGAACTCCACCCGGCCGGGGTCGGCGGCACACGGCGTGGAAGGCGGTTCCCTGCCCTTCGGCTTCCGATCTGAACGTTTAGGGCCCCGGGGGCCTGCATAGCCCCGTCCACGCTGCTAGGAAACGGGTTGGGCTAAGAGCTCCGTCCCCATCACCCCCGGGAGCAATCAGCCCCTGCACCTCCGCGGGGAGGGCGGTCCACGGGCTGCTCGGGCAGGCGAGAAGTCGCGATGTCGCGAGACCTGGCGGGACCAATGGGCTTCCGGGCCGGAAGTGAGGGGCGGGAGTGAGGGAGCGCGCCCCTTTTGAAACCGGAGACGCGGGTCTGCAGAGGAGAAGGGCAGGTTGGAGTTTTTTGTCTCTTCAGGGACTAGAGGGGAGGCCGCAGCCGGGAGAAGTTGGCTCAGCGGAGTCTTCTACGGAAGGTTGCGCTGCAGCGGCCACAGCTTAGTTCCCTGGGCAGCTCCCACGGGCCGGCCACGCGCTGTGAACCAGGTCGGAGAGGCCATCTCTGCTTCCCCAGCGCACAGCCGGGGCCGCTGCGCCTTCCTCCCAACATGAGTAACATTCCCAGGTTGGTTGAGCCTTTGCATGAGCCTTGTGGTCGCAGAGGTGGTTTGCCTGACGCTAATGAAACTTCACCTTCAGGGCCCTCTCTTGCCCGGCCCCCTCCATGGCATGAAAGAGGCCTTACGATCATCTTTTTATAAAATTAGCCAAACTGAAATATTTTAGCTTTTGTCTTTCCCCTGAGACTTCCCTATCCGGGGGCATTGAAGTGTTTACTTGTAGGCATTTTGGAGTAGGGTATATTCTTTTTTTTTTTTTTAAATATATTTTATTGATTTTTTTTTTTTTTACAGAGAGGAAGGGAGAGGGACAGAGAGTTAGAAACATCGATCAGCTGCCTCCTGCACACACCTTACTGGGGATGTGCCCGCAACCAAGGTACATGCCCCTGATTGGAATTGAACCTGGGACCCTTGAGTCCTCAGGCTGACGCTCTATCCACTGAGTCAAACCGGTTAGGGCAAGGGTATATGCTTAATTTAAGTGGGATTTACCTACTTATCTACCTACCTACCTAAGGTTCCTGAATACCTTATTGCCAGCCTTCCCGGGGAAGGGGTGGCTTCTAGGAATACTCCAGGGCTGAATTACAAGCATGGTGACCTGAAGGTGCCAGAGGTCAAGCAGCAGAAGAATGAGGAGATATAAAATATCACTGCACAAGAAATGTGAAAATCCTAGAAATCTTATAGCTCACAAAGAAAAGAATCGTGAAATCTCTAAATCTTGATTTTTGCCCAAGTTGACAATCAGCCTAAAATAATGAATTGGGAAGCTGTAAGAAGCTTTTCTAAACTAGCAATAATAAAGAACAAATCTTGATCAACCACAAGAGAGAAAAGACTGATTTATCTTCCTGTTCTCTCCACAGAAAGCATTACAAAATTGTTACCTTTGAGGCCATTAAAGAATATGCAGCCAAAAGTAGTGGGAGCAAAAGTGTATAGACCAAGAAGTTAATTTAACAAATACCTTAATTTTTGTGTGATTTTGGGGGGTATTTGTTAACTTAAAAAATTGTAGCTTGATGTAATTTCTCATTATAAATACATGTTCACATTTGTACCTAATTTTGTTTTTGTAATTGTGTTTATAATTGTATATTCTTCTTAAAAGGGTCCCATGAAATGATATAAACTTCAGGCCCCACAAAATCTAGATATCCTTACATGGCTGTTCATTCATCCTAACCACTCTGATCAGGGCAGGACATGTGTTTATTCCTTTAATTTTTGAGATGACGTGATGGAAACCCAGAGGTGTTAAGTTACTTTCCCAAGGTTTTGCTACTGTGACTGGTAGAACTAGAATTAGAACCTAGCCCTTTTGATTCTCACTCCAGGGGCAGGTGCCCTATTCTAAAACTTTTCACCTTTTAGTGAGTGGGGCTTGAATGTGTATCTATTTGGTCTGCCTCTGGGGTTTGTATTGTAAATAGTCCAGATGAGAGGCCCAGTAAAGCTAAAAAGAAACAAATTGTGTTTCTGAACTGCCCCCAAATCTCAGATGATGGCAGCCTTCTCTGTGTCCTCCCTGCTAGTGATGAAAGAAGGACAGCATCTGGTGGAGAGAATGGCGGAAGAACTGCAGCCATAGGTCCTCCCTCTGTGTCAGGGTAAGTGTGGAATCCTGGAATAGAAACAGGATCAGCTGGTGAACTGACTATATGTGAATATGCATGCAAACATGTCTTTTGTTATTTTTCAAGCCAAGTATATTTTTGGTCGGTTTCCCTGGAGACTTGAGAATATGGAGAGGCCTTACCAAGTGTAGTTTAATTTTGCCAGCTCTGCTTCCTTTCCAATTCCCAAAATTAGTCATCCCATCTCTTCATCTAGACCGATTTTGTCCAAGGTCACAAAACTTAGTTGTTAAATCCAACTTTTCAGTCCTTAACTGACTCTTCCCTGCTACAGGTATTCTTTTTAAATGTAAATCTGATCCATCTTCATTTTGAATCCCTCAATAGCTCCACATTGCTTTTAGAATTGAGATCCAAATCTGAGCTGCCTGATCAGATCCAGCCCTCTCCAGGCCGTCTCAGTCACACACACTGATCTTTCATTTCTCTAATGAGCCATATTCTCTTCCTTCACCCATTGCATAGAAATATATGTGTGTGTGTGTGTGTATATATATACTATTTTATTTATACTAATGTGTATATGCTTGTATTTTGTCACCAGTATGTGTGTATGTATGTACACATGTATACTATTTTATTTGTACCTACATATATGTATACTATTTTTCTTATACCTATTATTTTCCAGGCATTGTTTTGGTGCTGGGATACAACAGCAAACAAAGCAGGCAAACATTGCTGCTGTTCTGGAACTCACCTTCTGGTGATTGTTTTTTGCTGGAATGCTCTTCCCCTTCCCTCTTTTTATTTTTTTCATGTATCATAAAATTTATCCATTTAAAGTGTACAATTCAATTTAGAATATGCAGAGTTGTGCAACCATTGCAGCAATTTTAGAACATTTTCATCACCCCAGAAAGAAATAATTTTAGAACATCTTTGTCACCACAGAAAGAAATTTTATACTCATTGGTAGTCACTCCCCTTCCCCCTTGCAAATCTCCCCAGCCCTGAGTAACCAATCTACTTTCCATCTCTGTAAATTGGAAAATTCTGGACATTTCTTATAAATGGAACCATACATTATGTGATCTTTTGTGACTGGCTTCGCTCACTTAGCATAACATTTTCAAGGTTCCTCCATGCTGTCATGCTGAGGCATGTATCAGTACTTTACTTCCTTCTTTTTTTAATTTAATTTAATTTAATTTTTTTAAAACATTTTTATTGATTTCAGAGAAGAAGGGAGAGAGAGATAGAAACATCAATGGTGAGAAAGAATCATTGATCGGCTGCTTGCTGCATGCCCCCAACTGGGGATCGAGCCCGCAGTCCGGGCATGTGCCCTTCACTGGAGTCGAACCTGGGACCCTTCAGTCCTCAGGCCAACGCTCTATCCACTGAACCAAACCAGCTAGGGCCCTTCTTTTTTTTTAAATTGAGATATAATTGGCATATAACATTGTATAAGTTTAAGTACTTTATTTCTTTTTATTGTGAAATAATATTCCATGCTATTCTATATCACATTTTGTTTATATGTAAATTGGAGGACATCTGGGTAATTTCCACCTTTTGACTACTGTAAATAATGCTGCTATGAATAGTTGTGTATAATTTTTTGTATGAATAAATGTTTTTCTTTTCTTGGGTATATGCCTAGGAGTAGAATTGCCAGATCATATGGTAGATCCATGTTTAACATTTTGAGAAACTGCCCGACTGTGTTTTCCAAGTGGCTGTACCACTTTACTTTCCCACCAGCACTGTATGAAGGTCCCAATTTCTTCACATCCTTGCTCTTATGGGTTGAGTTGTGTTCCTCCAAAATTCATGTTGAAGTGCTAATCCCAAGTGCCTCATAATGTAAACTTATTTGGAATTAAGGTCATTGCAGATAGAATTAGTTAAGATGAGGTCATATTGGAGTAGGTCGGGCCCTTAATTTAGTATGACTGGTGTCCTTTATGAAAAGGGGAAATCTAGACACAGAGACCCACACTCAGAGAGAATACCATGTGAAATTGGAGTTATGCTGTCACAAGCCGAGAAACTACCAGAACCTGGGAGAGAGGCCGGAACAGATTCACATCCCAGCACCTATGGAGGGAGCATGGCCCTACTGACACTTTGATCTCAGACTCTGGCCTCTTTTAAAAACAATATAACAGACTCAAAATGGAGTCACTTATGCTAAGCCCATGTCACCAAATGGAGACTTAATTAGTTTTGGCTCTCCCAGAAATGGAATCTTAAACCAGTCAATAAGGAATCACTGATCAGCACTAGTTAGTTAATTTGCCTGATAGACTCCTGCCATGCATCCCTAAAGAAAAGTAACCTTGCAGTAACCAACCTGCCTTTTTGCTTAAAATAACATTCTCATTCCTGCTTCCTTCTGCCTCTAAAGGTGTTTCATTTTAATCATTTTAAATGTTTTTATTTATTTCAGAGAGGAAGGGAGAGGGAGAGATAGAAACATCAATGATGACAGAGAATCATTTATCAGCTGCCTCCTGCATGCCCTACACTGGGGATCGAGCCCACATCCAGGGCATGTGCCCTGACCAGATATTGAACCATGACCTCCTGGTTCATAGGTCGACGCTCAACCACTAAGCCAAGCCAACCAGGCAAGGTGTTTCATTTTATACAACTCCTCGCTATCTGCTAGATTGAATGCTGCCCAATTCAGATCAATGTTTGCTCAAAGAAACTTGAAAAAATTTTAATATGCACCTTGCTGGCGTGGCTCAGTGGTTGAGCATCGACCTATGAACAGGTCACAGGTTTGATTCCCAGTCAGGGCACATGCCCAGGTTGCCGGCTTGATCCCCAGTGTGAGATTTGCAGGAAGCAGCTGATCAATGATTTTCTCTCATCATTGATGTTTCTATCCCTATCTCCCTCTCCCTTCCTTTCTGAAATCAATAAAAATATATTAAAAATTTTTTTTAATATGCCTCATTTTATCTTTTAACACATCCAAAACTGTGAGACCATTACTATGGCAGTTTTAGCAAACAAATACACTCACAAACACTTGTTATTTTCCATTTTAAAAGTATTATTTTAACAATAATTTTGGGTGTCAAGTGATACCTCATTTTGTTTTTTTATTTGCGTTTCCTTAATGCGAATGATTTTGAACATACTTTCACACACTTATTAACCATTTAAATATCTTATTTGGATAAGTGTCTATTCAGATCCTCTGTTCATTTTTTAGTTTGGTTATTTGTATTTTTATTATTGAGTTTTAGGAGTTGTTTTTTTTTTTTTAAACATATTTTATTGATTTTTCACAGAGAGGAAGGGAGAGGGATAGAGAGTTAGAAACATCGATGAGACAGAAACATCGATCTGTGCCTGAAACCAAGGTACAGTACATGCCCTTAGCCGGAATCGAACCCGGGACCTTTCAGTCCGCAGGCCGACGCTCTATCCACTGAGCCAAACCGGTTAGGGCAGGAGTTCTTAATATATTCTAAGTAGAAGTCCCTTATCAGATATATGTTTTGCAAATATTTTCTGTGCTCAGGTTGTCTTTTTTCATTTTCTTGATGGTGTCCTTTGAAGCACAAAAGTTTTTATTTCAATGAAGTCCAATTTATCTGTTTTTTTCTTTTGTTGTTTGTACTTTTGGTGTTTTATCTGGTGCCCTTCTGTCTTGATTTAGCTCAAATGTCACTTCCTCAGTGAAGATAGCTTTCCTGTGATATATGCTCTCACCAAACCATCTTTATAATTACAAATTTATTTGATTGTCTTTCCCTGTAGACTGTAAACTCCAGGAGAGTAGAGTAGAAATTTGCTTTTTCTTTTCCCATTGTATCCCCAGCCTCCTGCGTAGTACCTGCTATGTAGAAGGTGCTCTGAGTTGTCGCATGAATAAATGCAGGCTTGACTCCATGGACCATTCCCTGTGTTTCAAGCACAGGGTCTTGATAACACCCACACTCATTCTATTCCTCAGGCTGCTCTGCTGATTCCTCTTCCTTTACCATACTTCAGGCATAGGCCCCTCCTCTCTTCTCATCCTGCACACTCTTTGCCTTCACTCCCAAGCCTTTAATTATCATTGTAAAGCTAATGCCTTTAAGTCTGTTTCCTACATAGATGGCTCTCCTAAACTGCAGTCCTGCATGTCCATCTGAAAAGAATGTGTATTTTGGTGTTGTTGAGAGAAGTGTTCTATAGGTCAAGTTGGTTAATAATGTTGCTTATCTTCACAGCAAACAGGCAAAAAATAAAATAAAATATCCCAGCTCCACTGTAGATGTTCCTTCTGATCAAAGATATCCATTCATTCAAAATTTATTTGTGAAATGGTTGTTGTCTCCCAGGCACTGTTCTAGGCATTTAGGATATAGCAGAGAACAGAACAGATTCAAGCAGAAGGAGAGAGTCCAGAAACATTAAAAAGAAATATCCAGGGTCGGGATGGCCCCAGTGAGGTTGAAACGGCCCCGGTGAGGTCGGGACGGCCCGGTGAGGTTGAAACAGCCCCAGTGAGGTCGGGACGGCCCTGGTGAGGCTGGGACGGACCCGGTGAAGTCGGAATGGCCCCGGTGAGGTTGAAACAGCCCCAGTGAGGTCGGGACGGACCCGGTGAAGTCGGAATGGCCCCGGTGAGGTTGAAACAGCCCTGGTGAGGCCGAGACGGCCCTGGTGAGGTTGGGCCCTGGTGAGGTTGGGACAGATAATGGGGACCAGTATAGACTGATTAACAGGGGTAGATGCAGAGGCAGAGCAGCATTGAACAGACTGTCAAAGTACAGTGGGAAGCCAGGGGCGGGTTTGGGGGGGTGGGTTAAGAGATCAACCGAAGGACTTATATGCATGCATATAGGAATAACCGGTGGATACAAGACACTGGGGGGTGGGGGTCGGGGGAGTGTCTAGGGGAGGAAAAAGGAGACATATGTAATACTATTTGTAATTCTTCAAGAAATAAAAATTATTAAGCCGAAACCGGTTTGGCTCAGTGGATAGAGTGTCGGCCTGCAGACTGAGGGGTCCTGGGTTCGATTCCGGTCAGGGGCATGTACCTGGGTTGCGGGCATATCCCCAGTGGGAGATGGGCAGGAGGCAGCTGATCGATGCTTCTCTCTCATCGATGTTTCTAACTCTCTATCTCTCTCCCTTCCTCTCTGTAAAAAATCAATAAAAAAAAAAATTATTAAAAAAAAAAAAAGAAATATTCAGAAGTGTCTGTAGTTTTGAACCTCTGATCAACACCACCAGAAAAGGAAAAAGAAAAGCACTGTTATATTTTCCACCGGGTTCTATGAAACTGCCCTCGCCTAGTTTCATTTCAGCAAGTCTTCATTGTGAACCCTTTATGTGCCAGGTGCCACATGTGGAGATGCTGGCCCAAAGATGGAGAAGAGGAGGTTTCTATCCTTGAGAAGTACAATATGGGAGATAGACAGATAAGTGGATAATTATTTTACAGGTGATTTGTGCTATGATGAAGGTGTGAATAACAATATCCTATAGAGCAGAGAAGAGTGACTAATTCTGACTGGGGGTGTCAGATAATGTTTGATGGAGGAGGAGGCATTTCAAGTGGTTCTGAGGGAGGACTAGGAGATGGCCAGGTGGAGAGGGGTAGAAAAGACATCTAGTCATGTGTGGGTAGAATGACCAGGTTATAGATGCTGTCTGAGTTCTGAAATACGGGAAAGAGGACAATGCACTAGATTCTAGAATCAAGCCTTAGAATATGGAATTCAGACAACCCACTCTGCCCACAGGAGGACGGAAAGAATCCACACTTGCTATAGTGACTGCAAAGCTGAGAACTCTGAATCAAGCCATGTGGTCCGAGAACTCATCCACATAACTAAAATTGTCCTGTTGGTATCATCCAGACAATTTTAAGGACTTTCATGACTCACTTGTCCATTCATTAAAGAAAAACAAATATTTGTCCCCTGCACTCTGTGACATGCTAGGAATACAAGTGAATTTATCCACTGCACTCTGTGACATGTTAGGAATACAAGTGAGCAGAACTGAAATGGCCTTGCCTTAATATTAACTTACAATCTAGAGGAGGAGATGGCAGTTAGTTGAATAATTATCAAATAGGTGTACAATTATAACCCAGTTAAGGGTTATAGAGGAAGGGTTCATGGTGGAAAAGAGCAGTTAAGAAAATACCTATTTTTGAATGGAATCAGGAAAGTCTGCCTGAGGAAATGATATTTGAGCTGACATCTAAAGAATGAGTGGGAGTTAACTGGATGAGCATTCTATGCAAGAGAAATAGTTCCTGCAAAGGCCCTGGGGTGGGGGGTGGAGGGAGCATGGAACTGGAAGAAGGAGAATGTAATTGGAGGGCAGAGACTGAGGGGTTTGTGCTGAAGGGTGAGGTTGGAGCCTGGCAAGTCAAAGCCAAGAGGCATATAAAGTATTTTTGTGAGAGCAACAGAAAACACTTGTGTGGGTCTTCTAGCCCCAGTTAAATCTCCAAATGACTGAAGTCCTCTCTTTGTTACCTTCATTGTGACCGCATGGGAGACCCTGAACCAGAACTATCCAGCCAAGCTACTCGCAAACTCCTGATCTCAGAGGCTGTGAGATAATGTGTTTATTATTTTAAGCCACTAAGTTTTAGAGTCATTTTTTTTAATGCAGCAATAGGTAACTAATGTAATGGGCATTAAGGTAGCTTCGAGTATGGGACTATTTCAAATAACCCTGTTGTGTACATCCTAACGTGTGTTTTATGGTGAATATATATGCGTTTCTGTGGGGTATGAACCAAGAAGGGAAAAAGCTGGGTCATAGTATACACATACATCCAGCATTAGTAGGTATTAAAAAGTTATTTGGTATTTTCCATAGTGCTTATATCAATTTACACTCTAACCAGCAGTGTGTAAGAGTTCTTGTTACATACCGAAACCGGTTTGGCTCAGTGGATAGAGCGTCGGCCTGTGGACTGAAAGGTCCCAGGTTCGATTCCGGTCAAGGGCATGTACCTTGGTTGCGGGCATATCCCCAGTAGCAGGTGTGCAGGAGGCAGCTGGTCGATGTTTCTCTCTCATCGATGTTTCTGACTCTCTATCTCTCTCCCTTCCTCTCTGTAAAAAATCAATAAAATATATTTTTTTAAAAAAAGAGTTCTTGTTACTGATAATCTTACCAACATTTGATATTTCTGTCTTTTTAATTTTAGCTATTTTGATGGTTTGTAGTGAAATCTCATTGTAATTTTAATTTATGTTTTTGTGGTATCTAATGAAGGTTAGCATCTTTTCAAAAGTTGAATGTCCCTTTATTTAAAAAACTTGCCTATTTTACCTGTTTTAAAAATTGAGTTGTCTGTCTTTTTTCTGATTGATTTTTATAATTTTTATTCTTTTTATCATTCTTGCCTGGCCCCAGAACATCAATAAGTAAGTTTCAGATTAATATAGTATAGATTTACTTACATAAAGTTAGAATATGAACAAATGTCTCTCAATAGAGGGACAGTTTCTTTCTACAGGAAGATGAAGGAAAGGAAGGAAGGAAGGAAGGAAGGAAGGAAGGAAGGAAGGGAATTCTGAGCTAACCTTCTTGGTCCCTCTTTCCCGTGTTACTCCCATGATTATGTACTGTTATGTGGCAAAGGGGATTTTTGCAGATGTAATTGAAGTTACTAACCAGTTGACTTTAAAATGGGGAGATTATCTGGGTGAGCCTAACTAATCTACTAACATGAACTCTTTAAAAGCAGGACGTTTTCTCCAGTTGATCACAGAAGTGGAAATAAGAGACATTCCTAGTGTGTGAAGGATTTCATGCACAATTACTGATGTGTGGTCTCTAGGAGCTGAGAGCAACCCCTGCTGACAGTCTGCAAGGAAAGGAGAACCTAAATGAGCCTGGAAGCAGATATTTCCTCAAATCTTCCAAATAAGAGCCCTGCCCTTGATTTTGGCCGGTGAAATTCTAAGAGAACCAAGCCAAGCCTGTCTGGACTTATGACCTATAGAGGTGAGCTAATAAATGAATGTTGTTTAAGCCTCTAAATGTGTGAGAAAGCAAGTCAAAAGCATATAAGGCCCCCCTCCCCCCCTTGGTCTGCACCACCATAACCACATCCGTGGCTTCTGTAATCTCGCTCGCTTGCTTCTTGGCGGATTGAATGTGAGAAGCAGGGGAGGTCTGCTTGCGTCCATGCGGCACTCTCTGCCCGCAGTCTGGGGACTGCCTTTAGCATGAACAGCAACGGGTATGGAAAGCCCCCGAATATCCGGAAGTTTAGCATGTAATTTAGAAAGAAGTCTCGAATGTGTATGGGAGACAAAGAACCTGGGGATGTATGTAAGGCAAAACCCCGCCACGTTTGGCACTCAGCCTCAGGAGGGGACTCCACTGGGCCAGCACCGGTGCAAATAAACAGTCCTTTCCTGAACCTCCGAGTGTGTTTGGTTTGTCGCTTCCCACCGACCTGATTTCTGCCATAACATAAGTTTATGGTAATTGTTATGATAGCAGTAAAGCACACACATATTTGCTTAATCAGCATCTACATGTGTAGTAAGAATAAACAAATATATAGCAAGGATAAATACCAAATTTAGAATATTGGTCATTCTGTTGGGGGGCGGTTGTTGATAGGAAGAGGAGACTATTAGGGAGGAGAAGATAAGAGGATTAAAGTGTGTAAGGCAGTATTATTTAAACTACGTAGTGGATATTTTATTTTTATACCTTTTTCTATGTTTCACATGTTGCACAACAATTTAAAAGATTCTTGATCCTCAATCACAGACTAGAAACAGTAGAACTGCCAGACTTTGAGGGGACAATGAGTTCCCCCCAAAGGACTGTGCTAGAGACTTTTCACTTTCTGGAAATATCATATAACCTTTGGAAAGAAGATAGAGTTCCCATAAAAACTAAGATTGGCCCTAACCGGTTTGGCTCAGTGGATAGAGCGTCGGCCTGCGGACTGAAGAGTCCCAGGTTCGATTCCAGTCAAGGGCATGTACCTTGGTTGCGGGCACATCCCCAGTAGGGGGTGTGCAGGAGGCAACTAATCGATGCTTCTCTCTTATCGATGTTTCTAACTCTCTATCCCTCTCCCTTCCTCTCTGTAAAATAATCAATAAAATATATATCTTTTAAAAAACAACAAAACTAAGATGGAATTTCCTTCCACTCCAATAGGATTGGGCTAGAAGTCAGATTTAATTTAACAAACAAAAAGAAAGAAAGAAAATTTCCTTTATACTCAAATTTGTGGAGTGAATAAATGAATGACTGAATGACTAGAAAGATGAATTATGAATGGATGCCCAAGTACCCATAGAATCATCATCAAGATTGTATATCTGGCCAAACCGGTTTGGCTCAGTGGATAGAGCGTCGGCCTGCGGACTGAAGGGTCCCAGGTTCAATTCCGGTCAAGGGCATGTACCTTGGTTGTGGGCACATCCCCAGTAGGGGGCGTGCAGGAGGCAGCTGATCGATCTCTCTCATTGATGTTTCTAACTCTCTATCCCTCTTCCTTCTTCTCTGTAAAAAAATCAATAAAATATATATTAAAAAAAAAAAAAGATTGTATATCTGGACAACAGAGTGGGAAAGGAAAATATTGTTCCATTGTAGAATAACCCACAAACTATTTGAAAGTAAACAGTCTTGGAGTTTATTTAAAAAAATAAAAGATGTGAACCATGTTGTAAATTTTGGTTTGATTGGAGTTTCAGCCACTCCCCTGAGAGAGCTCCCCAAAGGAAGGCTAGATTAGGAGTTCTGGAGTCCTGGATAAGAACTCTGGAGCAGCTTAAAGCTTAAACCCACCTCCAACCCTGCCCCCAGAGACACTGTGCTAATGGCCCTGATAATAACAAATGATCTGTGTGGCCCCAGCTGCCTTTTACACTGGTTGGGGGCAAACTTGATTCAGAAGCATAATGGAGGGCGAAGCATCAAATTTCTTATTTGAGCAGGAAGCTGATACCTAAGGAATGCAACCTGGCAGCAACCCAGAAAGAAGATTTGAGAATTGTGCAGGCTGTAGGGAAATGGCTTTTTTATCCCAAGGCTTTTTACTCTGAGGAAGGGTCATGGGACCTGAAAAAAAAACTCTTATCACCAGCTATGGTTTGGACACACAGGTTTGAGGAATCCAACAGGAAACTGGCCTTGGGTTCAGAACCCAGGTTATTGGTCAATAGTGTCTCTTTCAGAATCAGTCCTTAGCTGACAATCGAATGTAAGAGACCCCCCTCCTTAGTCACTAAGACCAAACATGTACTTCTTTAAAGTTATGGACACATTTTCAGAAGAAAAAACTTTAGGCATGAAGTTCTATTAGAAATTTTTGCTTGCAAATATTAGAGTTGCAACTCAAATTACCTTATGATTAGAAAAAAAAGTGGGGAGGAGGGATGTTAATTGGCTCATGGACCCTCATCAGGCCCAGCTGGATCCAGGAGCTAAAATTAAATCAGGAATCTCTCTTTCCAACTGTTGATTCTGTTTTCCCATGTGTTGGTTCAGATGACCTCTGTCCATGTGGTCTAAATTAATGACCCTGTTTCAAAGCCTATCCCCCATCTGCCCCTAATCCTGGACAAACAGCAGATAAACAAGTGGGAGCAAGAGAGTCACCAGGATCTTAAGACTTTCATCCTACCAGCTTAGCAAACCTTAGAGGAAGGAAAGCATCTCTTTCTCTAGTTCTAGTAAAACTCCAAGAATTGAGTGTTAATTGGATTGATTTGGGTCACCAGCCAAGCCCTGATCCATTGTGACTAGGATGGTAGCTGGTCAGGTCCGTGTTCATATACCCACCCCTTGGATCTAGAGAGGGATTGGGCCCATGCATATCACATGGATTTGTAATGTGGGAGAAGTGATTTCCCAATGGCAAATTTGGTTCTTACCACAGGGAGGCTGGATGCTCAGCTGTAGCAACGACAATGGTGTGCAACAGAAAGAACAAATGGGATCTAGCCACCTTCCAGATTTTTCTTCTCCCTCTTAACATTTTCTTTTCCCTTTTTTTGAGGGGGGTGGGGGGGTGGGGGAGGTTAATCCACACCCGAGGATATTTTTCCATTGATTTTTAGAGAGAGTGGAAGTGAAAGAGAGAGACATGTCAATTGGCTGCCTCCCACACGTGCCCTGACTAAGGCCAGGGATTGAGCCTGCAACCTAGGTATGTGCCCTTGATCAGAATTGAACCCAGGACACTTCAGTCTGCAGGCTGATGCTCTATCCACTGAGCCAAATCTGCTAGGGCTCCCCCTTAACATTTTCTGATAGTGATCCCACCTGAAGAAATTATAACTCCATAGGTCTGAGATAGCGCCCAGAAATGGCATTTTTACTAAATTTCCCCAGGTGGTTCTGCTGGGCAGAGTAGTGTAGGAACTACTAATTAATGTAGTAGACAACCTTCTTAATTCTTCTCTACTCCCTACTCAACATCAAAAGTGAGTATATGTGCGACTCTAGCTTATATAAGTAGAATTTCCTTTTTTTAACTGAAAGGAGGGAAAAAGAATTAGCTTTATATTTTGAGATTAGGGAGAGGAAAGTCTAAATTAATGGCACTGTTTCAAAGCCTATCCCCCACTTGCCCCTAATCCTGGACAAACAGCAGATAAACAGAAGAGGCTCCTATCCAACTAAGATGCTGGGCCAGTAAGCAGGCCCACTGGGGTTCTTCATACAAACAGTTACTCATTAACCCTCATGCTCACAGGGCAGGAATCTGTCGCTGTGAGCAAGGAGTTGCTGAGGCCTGGCTCTGCCTTGGGAAAGGTGGTTATCATCACAGCTTGGAGTCAGGCAGGGAAGGCTATGGACTGAAGAGGACATAATACCAGCTAGAGGAACTGGACCTCAGTTAAAAATTGATTTTAACTTCCTGTCAGTGTTTGCTTACCAGTGAGAACTCAGGACAAAGGAGATGGATTAGCTGCAAAGGTGGAAGGTGCAGGGGGATGGGCAGGATTAGCCAAATCATCCTATCGCATTCTCTACACCTAATCAGAGGACACTGATCAATTTGCTACTATTTATTGTTATTTTTCATATCTCTGTCATCTCTGCTATACCTTCCTTGTACAGGGAGCCCTACTTCACAGCATTCCATGTTCCCAGAGTCTAGCCCAGTACCTTGTAGGCCACAGTTTCTTGAGTAGTATTTGCTAAAATTGATTTTTAAATCTTGCAGAACAATTTCTCAAAGCCCTTGAAAAATAGAGCTAACCCTACGTGAAGCCTCTGGAGCATTGGAGAGATAGCAGGTGTGTGATGAGTAGCCAGAGCACGCCCCCTGAAAAGCACAGTCAGAAGGGGTGAGGGTGGGGTGGCCAGCATGGTGCCTGGCACGTAGCAAGTACACAGAGATTCATAAAATTAATGAGGCATGTGGTGGGCCAGAGAAGAGAACGGTGCCTGACACGCTGTTAGGTCTTTATGACCTCAGGAATCAAGTCCAGCAATCCCCTAGGAACAGTCTGAGTAACAATTGCCATCAGCACAATAGCCAAGAAGAAAAGACAGCTATAAATTCCGGACTCAAAAACCAAACGAAAAGAAATTTTAATAGTACCCTGGCTCATTAATGAAGAATATCCTAGTAAGAACAAAAACAAAAAAAAATGAAAAAGCATGTTAATGGTACAGATCAAGCAAACCTTCCTTGCTCTGTAAAAATAATGATGACATAATTTGTAATAACTCACATTTTTTAAACACAAGCACCATATACATATAATATATAAGCATTGAGAGATTAAATAAAATCTTATAATAGCCCTGCAATGGTCCACTTTGATAGACCTCAGAAGAATTAAGAAACTTGCCTCAAGTCTCCCAGCTCATGAGTGGAGGAGTTGGATTTGAACCCAGACCTGCAACTCCAGAATCCGCATAGGAACTCCCATACTGTCTTTCTCTTAAAAAGACAAATGTTCTCTATGCTATTTGTGAATGAGTCAGATCTCTTTCTGGCCCCTCCCTTTATTAACAAAAAATCTGGGCCATGAGTTCCTTGTTCAATCCCAAAGGAGAACTGGACCCCAGGGCTCAGCCTCTCTCAGGAGTAGGCTCCTGGAACTCCAGGGACCCTGAATGATTCCTGAAAGTCAAGACAAGAAAGCTCTCATGGTCATGGCTAGTGTCTAGGGACCAGGTATGATGGAGGGTTTCTTGGGGGCCAGATGAAAGTGAGCTTGGGGGCACAGAGATGAAGGCTGTGTATGGATCCAGCTCCTTAGGTGTGCAAAGGGAGAGCATACGTACCGGCCTAGCTCTCCCCCCTCTCCTGAGGACTCTACCCTAGGAGAGCTGGGGTGGGGAGGAGTAAGGCCCTGGAGCAGGACCCTGCCCCAGGCAATAGTGGGGAGTGAGGGAAGGGGGTGGACAGAGAGAAGAGATGAATCTGACCAAGGAGATGCTGCTGGCTGCCAGGAGAAAGACCCCCACCTTCTCAATGCCTTTCCCATTCCAGCAGGCCCCTTGCTAGAAGGACTTAATTGAGGAGCCCAAATGTAGGTTTTTAAAAGCAGAGATTAGAGTTGATAAGCATAGATGAGGAAAAGTTTCTCTGGGGCAGGAAGAGAAGGGACCAATCCTGAGATGCTGCAGGGCCCAGGATAAAGGATCAGGGGAGGGTATGGGTGAGCTGGGGCTCCTTTTCCTTGCCATAAGCTCTCCTTCCTTCCTTAATAAAGCCTTGGTCTCCCCATCAAGTCAGCCTTCCCTCATCCTCACCCCTGGATCTTCTATTCCCAACCCTTGGCTCCTGCCTTCACCTCCCTTTGTTGCCCCCTGAGAACAGTTTTTTCTGCCCAATTCTTCGAGCACTCTCCAGTAGCTTTATTTCTCAGTTCAACTTCTGCTCCCGCCAAGCCCCTTTTTTGCCTCCTCCCTTTCACCCCCCCCCCATCCCAAGCAAAACACACACACACACACACACACACACACACACATGCACACCTTCTCTTCCCCGCCCTTGCTGGCACCCTACATAGCACTCCAGATGTAGGAGGAGATCAAAAAGGGTGGGGGTGGTGGCTGTTGCTTTTCTGAGATATTCTTAGCCTGTCTGGAGGCTGGAGCTGGAATCAGCGTTTCCATCTCAACCAGGCAGTTGGCTGCAGGGAGGCTGCTGCTGTGACTGGATCTTCCTCTAGTTCTTTGTCCCTCTCCCTGTCCCCATGTCCTCCTCTGTCTCAATTCCACTCTGTGAGCATAGACCCTCCATGAGTCCTGCTTTCTCACCCCTGTGCCCAGGCATAGGGGGTACCCTCTGCGGTGGCCTAGCCCCAATGAATTCTGAAAACTCTGCTCTGGGAGACTCTTGGGACCTTCAAGAACTCTAGCATTGTCATCAGCCTCTTTGGAGGGATCCATTGGAGAAATGGAGGTGCAATGACTTTGGGTTCTGGGATCTCTGGTCTTCATGTTTACTGGGAGACCCTGGACCTCAGCCATCCTGTCCTTTGCCTCGCCATCTTTCAGGGGCCCCTCTGAAGCATTGCCGAGAGCCTGAGTACCCCTCCCGTTTGTCTTCTGGGCTGAACTGCAGAAATGCAGGCCTCACACTTATGCTGTGCACACAGAGACTGAGTCCATCAGGCAGAAACACACCAGGGAGAACCAGACAGGCTGGAGCTAGAGAAGGAAACAGATTCACAGCACAGATTAATTTTGAATCAGATTCGTGGATTAGAAGAGACTTTAGGTATCATTTTAAGTTCAGTTCCCAAGATGTTATCTTATTCCTTTAGTATTAATTTTTATCTGATAATAAAAGTAAAATATATAGTTTCTACATTTTAATGTGAAGAAAGGGAGGCCAGAGAGCTGAAATGACTTCCCCAAGTCATACCGTTTATAAGCCATGGACTAGAACTTCTGCCTCCTAGACTATGTATGGACTCTCAGAGAGGGAGATGAAAACAGCCAAAGGGCATAAGAGTTTGAGCTGCATTGCCTGGAGATATTCCCTTAAAGGTGGGGTTCATCTTCCCAGAGATGGGGGTGGGAGGAGTCAGTGAAAGACTCATCTCTACAGTGAAAGTGCAATTCTCCAATAAGGCCATGTTCCTACACAGGCTAAAACCTTGACCTAGGTCCTCCATTACTTGATCTAGGCCTACAATTCTGGTCTTAAAGAGCCTTCAGGAATAACTGCTTATCTGGACAGGGCATTGTTCTCCAAAGTGATGGAGACAGACAAGGGGTTTCTCATCTAAAGGAGTCTAATCCAGCCAGCACTGTCCCAGAGGAGTGTGTACGTCAAGCATGTCAAAACTCAAAGGCTAACAGAGACCAAATAAACAAGGTTTAAGTTTGTGTGGGCTGCAAAAAAAACAAAAGCTTCAATTTTCATAGAAATGTAGGTTTATTTCGATAGAGACATGCTGAATACAAAGGGCTGAAATAAGTAATTGTTAACATAAAATAATAGAACATTTTAATAATAATATTTTTTCTTGAACATTAACTTACCGGCCACTGAATAACCACAAATTAATAAGCATAACGCAAATAAACCTATTTTTCTTGTTCTCTGAAAGCAAAATATTTCCTGTTGTGCACACCAAACAAGTCAGTCCAAAACTAATGACATGGCAGTAGGCTGCTAAAATATTCGCTGCTAGTATTAGTGGAAAGAAATGGTGCGCCTGTGCATAAGGCGCGTAAGGGAAATAAATGCAACACAATTATAGTAATCAGCCATTAGCGAATGTTGTAGTTCATTATTAATAATTATATATAGCAGGATATTGAAAAATTAAGTTACAAAATTTTTATTAAAATGTTTCTTACATACTGTTATATTGGCTGGGCCGCAAATATATTCCTTGTGGGCCGCAAGTTTGACATGTTTGGTGTATGTCCATGGGAAATGGACAGACCAGAACCGACATACAGATAAATGCATCAGGTACAGAATATAGACCTGAAATGTAACCCAACCAGAAAAGTACAGTTATGGTTGTGGCGGGGACGTCATTGTCCTTCTGTAAAGCCCGCCTTCTCATCAAGTCTTTCTGGTTTCACTACGCTTAGCCCTCTAGGCCTCCACCCTGTATAGAGGCATAATCTCCCTCTCTCCTCCCTTAATATCTCTAACTTTTTAATAACATAAATGCTGTCGCTCTTTAAGGATTAGTTTTGATTATTTTGTCTGCTTTTTTAAAAAAAATGTCACCCATATCCATCCTGCACATCTTGGACTGGGGACTCAGAGCCCAGCCCTTATCCAAGTTGTTATGTAGCAGCTGCTGCTCAGGAGAAGAGGTTAAAAAGACTGATGTCGGAAAGAGCTTTAGGTCCCTTCCAATTAGTCGAAAAAAAGGCTTCTTGGAAGAGGTAGAATTTCAAGGGATTGACTGGAGAAGGCAAAGTAATGTTTATTTTTGAGGGTGTCTGGCCCAGAATTCGAGATTCAATAGAGATAATCACACTAGGTGGAAAGTGGGTGAGCCAGAGAGTGGGTATGAGGCAGGGTAAGGTGAAGAATGAGAAAGGGAAGTATGACCTTTTAAGATACTTGATCTGGGGACCCTGATGCAGAGGAAGAGACTCTTTATTCTGACCCAGAGGACAACAGGAGGTCACTGCTGGGCCTGTAGTGAGGGTACCATGGTGGTGACATCTGTGGGTACTGCATAGAAGCTCTAGTCCTAAACGACACCAGCAGTAGGTTTATGTCAAGGAAGGACTCTGGGGAGCAGAGCTGGGAGGACCCACGTGCCATTCAGATCCATATGTCTGGTGTTTCTGCCAGTGCAACTCAGTCTCTATGGGGCCTGATAAAGGCTGACTCAGAAGGCTTTGTAGGAAAAAGTGGGACCAGTTCTAGGAGCTGAAAAAGGGAGAATGGGGAAATTGAGCAGGTCAGCTTGGGCTGTGAGAGAATAAAGATCAGATCTAAGGGAGCAAAAGAGATCCTGATGAGACCATGCTCATGGGTGCTGAGTCAGGGAGGGGTATAAGTCTGCATGTGTACAGTGGAATCAGATAGGGAATCAAGACAGGCAGACCACAGGCCTCCAGGTGTGAGTAAGCCGGGATTGTAAGACAGCTGAGAAAAGCTGGTGGCAGGAGCTGCAGCCTAAGGGGATTCTGGAACAGCCTACCTGGAATGAACCACACGCTCATGTGCATACATACCAACCCTGACACCAGTGGATGTTTGGAGCTGTGTTGGTGGTCTGTGAGGAGCATGGAGGTGACTTCAGAGACAATTCTGAAGATTTGGCTGAATTTATAGGTAGGGGCTTCTCTTGCCAACATACCCACCATCAAGACCCACTTAAGAAGCTAAAGACTTGGGCCCTAAGCAGTTTGGCTCAGTGGGTAGAGCGTCGGCCTGCAGACCAAAGGGTCCCGGGGTTTGATTCAGGTCAAGGGCACGTACCTTGGTTGCAGGCTCCTCCCCAGCCCAGGCCTTGGTCGGGGCTCGTGCGGGAGACAACCAATTGATGTGTTTCTTTCACATCGATGTTTCTTTCTGTCTTTCCCACTCTCTTCCACTCTCCCTAAAAAAATCAATGGAAAAAATATCCTCGGGCGAGGATTAACAAAAAACAAAAACATGTGGAGAAAAAGGAACACTTGTGCACTGCTGGTGGGAATGCAGACTGGTGCAGCCACTATGGAAGACAGTATGGAGTTTCCTTAAAAAACTGAAAATGGAACTCCCATTTGACCCTGTGATCCCACTCCTAGGAATATATCCCAAGAAACCAGAAACACCATCAGAAAGGATATATGCACCCCTATGTTCATAGCAGCACAATTCACCATAGCTAAGATCTGGAAACAGCCTAAGTGCCCATCAGTAGATGAATGGATTAGAAAACTGTGGTACATCTACATGATGGAATACTATGCTGCTCTAAAAAGGAAGGAACTCTTACCATTTGCAACGTCATGGATGGAACTGGAGAGCATTATGCTAAGTGAAATAAGCCAGTCAATGAAGGAAAAATACCACATGATCTCACTCATTCATGGATAATAGAGACCATTATAAACTTTTGAACAATAATAGATACAGAGGCAGAGCTGCCTCAAACAGATTGTCAAACTGCAGCGGGAAGGCCGGGGAGGGTTGGGGGGCAGGAGGTAGGGGGGTAAGAGATCAACTAAAGGACTTGTATGCATGCATATAAGCATAACCAGCGGACATAAGACATTGGGGGATAAGGGAGGCTAGGGGACTGTCTAGGGCGGGGGGATAAAATGGACACATATGTAATACCCTTTGTAATACTTTAAGCAATAAATTTAAAAAACAAAACAAACAACAAACAAACAAAAAGAAGATGAAGACTTGGGGGAATGGGGAGCAGGAAGAGATTAACCAGAGAACTTATATGTATATATGCATAACCCATGGACACAGCCAATATAGTGTGGTGAAGGCCTGGAAGGGGGGTGGGGGCGTTGAGGGGTGGAGGAAATCAGTGGGGGGCTCAGGGGGACATCTGTAATATTTTCAACAATAAAAATAAGTTTTTTAAAAAGAAGAAGCTGAAGACTCCTGTGTTGGGGAGCCAGTGAGCAGGCCTGGATAAGGATGGACACTATCGTACAAGGCACATACAGCCCAGAACCAGCTGGGATCATTACCTGCAGTAAGCCCTGGAGAGTCTGAAATACAGGACAAAATCTTTGTAGGCACCAAGGAGAGAAAGGAAGAAAGGAAGGAAGGAAGGAAGGAAGGAAGGAAGGAAGGAAGGAAGGAAGGAAGGAAGGAAGGGAAAGAGAGAAAGGAAGTAAGAAAGAGGCAGGACTCAGCCTAATAGCTTGCAGCTGGGAATGGGGATAGAATGGCAGGAAGCATTTAACAATGAAAACCCACCTCAACCTGAACCTGAGACTGGGCTGGAGGTCGTGCCAACCCTTTTGGGCCTCCCTCCACTCAGAAGGCCCTGTCTGCTGCCCAAACCTGCAGAGACCAACCTATTCAATTTCCAGCATTGCCCCATGGACCAACCATCCGTCACCCACCCAAGTGTGGGGTCAGGGTGTGTTGGTGAGGATGAAGAGAACAAGAAAAGCCATCCAGAGACCAGAACCCCAGGACCTCTCCCCACAGAACTCAACTACAGAGAATCAGGCCAGAGAACTCGGCCTCAGGGACATATATGAGGGTCTTGTGGTCCCTATAGCAAGGGCCCCCAAGGAGAATTGTGACCTTCAGGAAAACCCAGGCCCTGCCAGCACCCCATCACAGGCAGAGCAAAAATGTGCCTACTGCAGCTCTCTGTGGTGGCCTCGTGAGGAGGTAAGGTAGGGGAGAAGATCTAAGAGGGAATAGGTCAGACAGCCCAATTGAAGGAGCCAGTGCAGTAAGACCCCGCCGAAGCCAGAGCGCCCTGATGACGGCACTGGCTACCTATGCTGCCACCGACACACCATCAAAAGGGGAGGCTGTTCCCATGGCTTCTCTTCTACCTCGATTCAGTGCATCAAAACAAGCTGACCCAGGTCTCTAAGACCTGTATAGGGAGGTGGGAGCGGCCACTCTTCCTCCCCAGCTCAGACCCTACGGGGGTCCTCGAACGACCGCCGCATCCTCCTCCATACCCCTTGCTGGTGTAGGGAAAGGACCAGCAAGAGAGGGTGGCGGTGGGCGGGACTTGTAATTGACATGTGAGATTCTATTGGTCAAAAGAGCTGCCGATTAGGAGGGCAGCCCGGGCGAGGATTGGCAGCGTGAAGCGGGGCGCGGCGCAGCGAAAGAAGAGGCCCTAGGGGTGGGGCTGACGCTGCAGCTGGCGCAGCTCAGACTCCGAGCAGGAGCAGCAGTCGCCGAGCAGCAAAGCAACCGGCTTTCCCCGCCCGTTCCCGCGCCCCGGTCGGGGCTAGGCCCCCCCGCCGCCGGGTCCCCGGGGGCTGCGGCAGCAGCGGCGGCGGCAGCGGCGCCGCCCGTGGTTCCCGCTGGGGCCCGGGCGCCGGCCCCTCTCTGCAGGATGGGCACGGTGCTGTCTCTTTCCCCCGCCTCCTCGGCCAAGGGCCGGAGGCCCGGCGGGCTGCCCGAGGAGAAGAAGAAGGCACCGCCCGCGGGGGACGAGGCGCTGGGGGGCTACGGAGCGCCGCCAGTAGGCAAGGGCGGCAAAGGCGAGAGCCGGCTCAAACGGCCATCCGTGCTCATTTCGGCGCTCACCTGGAAGCGCCTGGTGGCCGCGTCTGCCAAGAAGAAGAAAGGCAGCAAGAAGGTGACGCCCAAGCCAGCGTCCACTGGCCCGGACCCCTTGGTCCAGCAACGCAACCGCGAGAACCTACTCCGCAAGGGCCGGGATCCCCCCGACGGCGGCGGCGCCACCAAGCCCCTGGCCGTGCCTGTGCCCACAGTGCCCGCGGCCGCCGCCACCGGCGAGCCGCCGTCGGGGGGCAGCGGGGCCGCCCCGCCGCCAGGCTCGGGTGGGGGAAAGCCGCCGCCGCCACCCCCAGCCCCTCAGGCGGCGCCACCGGTGCCGGGCGGCTCGCCACGGCGGGTCATCGTGCAGGCGTCCACCGGCGAGCTGCTGCGCTGCCTGGGCGACTTCGTGTGCCGACGCTGCTACCGCCTCAAGGAGCTGAGCCCCGGCGAGCTGGTGGGCTGGTTCCGCGGAGTGGACCGCTCGCTGTTGCTGCAGGGCTGGCAAGACCAGGCCTTCATTACGCCTGCCAACCTGGTGTTCGTGTACCTGCTGTGCCGCGAGTCGCTGCGCGGGGATGAGCTGGCGTCGGCCGCCGAGCTGCAGGCTGCCTTCCTCACTTGCCTCTACCTCGCCTACTCCTACATGGGCAACGAGATCTCCTATCCGCTCAAGCCCTTCCTCGTGGAGCCCGACAAGGAGCGCTTCTGGCAACGCTGCCTGCGCCTCATCCAGCGGCTCAGCCCGCAGATGCTGCGGCTCAACGCCGACCCCCACTTCTTCACGCAGGTCTTTCAAGACCTCAAGAATGAGGGCGAGGCCGCCGCCGGCGCCGGGGGTCCACCCAGTGGGGGTGCGCCCGCGACCCCCGTCTCCTCCTCGGCCGCCAGGGACAGCTGCGCGACCGGAGCCAAGCACTGGACTATGAACCTGGACCGCTAGGGATACCCGACGGCCGCTCCTGCCCCCGCGCCAGCCCCTGACACACACTCGGAGCCCTGGAACCGTCAAGCTGCCGCCTCTGTGACCGCCGTTCCCGCCCCGGCCGGAGGAGGAGCCGCCCCTGCCCCGCCGGGGAAGGTGGAGGCCAGGAAGCCAGAGGCCGCGGCGTCTGGATTTGCTGGGCGTAGGGTGGGGCTGAGGGATGAACGCGGGAAGGGGACCCCCCTACCTCAACCTTTCTGTCTGCGTCCTCATCTTTCCAACTCTGCCCGGGTCTCCCCTTTCCCTTCTGTGTGTGTGCGCGTCTACAAGCCCATCTTCCTCGGTTTTGTCCGTTTTCTCACTTTCTTCCAGTATCTTCATCTTTCCTCTTATCTGCCTTTCCATTTTACGTTCCTTGGGTGTGTATTTCCGTCTCCATCTCACCCCATACCTATTTCTCTTTGCCCCCATTTCTCTTTCTGCACCTGTGTCCCCACCGCCCATCTTGTTCTCTTTTTCCTCGCTCTTGGCATGTGTCACCACCTTCCTTCCTGTCTGCCTCCCCCACCCTGCCTGTGTCAGCTTGCATTCATTCCCCCAAATGAGCCCGATTCCTCCCTCCCCAAACCAAAAGGAACATTAGTCCTTAATTTGGATGGACTGAGGTGTGGCAAGAAACTGCATTCCCAGAGGTTCAGACAACCACCAGGATGGTCCTTCACCCCACCCCCACCGCCTCTCTCTACCTTTCCAACGTGTTGCATGCCGGGAGTTGGGGGGAGAGGGATGCGGACAAGAGGCTGACCTTTGGGAGCAAACTCAACCAGGAGGCCACCCCGGCGGCAGCGGTGCCTCAGCGGAAGGATGGGAAGAGACAGAAACTCTTCTTACTTAGGGGGAGGGGCACCCTCTTCCTTACCCTTAGGTGGTTTTTGTTTCCCCCTCTTTTAATTTATTCGGTTGTTTCTGGAGGGTGGGGGGAGGGAGGGTTGGGCAGGGAGCTGTCTGAGGTGCTGATCTGAGGCCGGACTGGAATCCTCTCGGGAGGGTACCAGGGACTGACTGGGTTGGGCCTGGTGCGGATCCAAGGTGCCAATGATGCGGGCCGACGGCGCGGGCCGCACTGTCTATCTGTCCGTCTGTCCGGAAGATAATTATAAAGCGCTTGAAGCGCCTGCAGATGGTTTTGCGCCGGCCTTTCTTTGGGCCCTGGGAGGGAGGGAGCAGGAGCAGGAGCAGGAGTGGAGCTGCCACAAGCAGGACAGGAGGCCCCCAGGAGCCTAGTGAGGAAGGTCTGGTCCCTGAGAACTGCTACTCTTTGGTCCCATTTACTGCTATCCCCACCCCCACCTCCATTTTGTCTGACCTAGCTCCTCATTAATGGCCGACCCATTTCTGGATTAAATGATGAGGACAGCAGAAGTTGTCCCCCTTTTACAGAGTGGTCCATTGAGGCAGAAATAGCTAATTATTGTGGCTACTTTTCTCTGCCTTCATCTCTCCCCGCCATATATCCCGTCAGGAGTCCAGGCAGACCTGATTTAAGTCTGTGTTCACCACTCAGGTGGGGCCTGACTCCACACGCAGCCTCACACGCTTCCCTTCACCCACTGGACTGCTTCGGCCACACGCCTACCCAGAGCAGACTTGGGAGGACCATCCCTGCTTGAGATTCAGACCTGGCTGTTTATCTCCAGGGAGGCTAGGACACAGGCAACCTGGGAGATGGGAGCCATTGATTGGGGTTGAAAGAGAAATAACCTATTTAGCCTGAGATCCCTGTTGGGTCTCCCTTGCCTTCTTAGCCACATGGCTAAGCGCTCCACTCACTGTTTCACTGGTCCAAGGAAGCCTGTCTCTAGTGACAGCGCTGGCGTCTCTGGCCCTAGTCGCGGGAGAATCCTGAGGGGCAGCTGGGCGAGGTCCTCAAGAACCAGGCTCGCTGTCCGTGGTGCTGACCGGCGCGCGGGGCAGGAAGGGCCGGGGAGGGACCTGCAGGGGCAAGAGGAGTTGCGGATTGGGTCTCAACTAGGTCTTTGGAAGCGGTGTGTGATCTATTCTGTTGGCGAGTTACAGGAGTCTGGCCCCAAACACAGGAATGCCGCTTCCACTTGCCCTCCTAAGAGGACAGACTTGGACTCTCCCCCAGCCTCTGCCAAGCACCCTTGGACCGGCCTGGAGCCGGAAATCCCCAGTCCAGATTTGTGAATCGAGTTCCCGGGGGGAGGGGGAGAGAACTGGCGGAAGGGAAGGCGGGAGCAGCCGCCCATTGGCTGGAATTTGGCGCAGTCAGCGCGGTGCCGTCATCTCTCAGTTTGGAAGGAGGGAGGGAGGAGCACTTGGGTCACCCCGCGGCTGTCGCCATAGTAACCAGACTGAGCGGACGGGCGGGGCCCCCTCTCTCTCCTCTCGTCTTCTAGCGGGGAAAACAGCCCTAATCTTCCTTATTTGGAACTAGTTAGCAAGACTACTTGATTGGAGTTACTGCGTTAGCTATTGCCCTTGAACCCATTGACGGAGCACCCTCCCTGTATTACACACACACACACACACACACACACACACACACCCCCCTCCAGGAACCTGTGGTTTGGCACTTGGAGACCTAGAATGAGTAAAAGTCTGTGTGTGGAGTCAAATTAAATCTCACTTTCTTTGCCGTGCCCCAAGGCATGAGGCTTTGACATAATCCGATTAGGGGTGAAGGACGGGAGGAGGATCAGCATGAATGCATGGAAGAAATAGCCTTCTGGGTCAACTTGATCAGACTCCTGTTTTCTGGGAGAGAAGGCAGTTGTAAGGTGAAGAGCTCAGAACTGTCTTCTGAGAAGGCAAGGTGAGAAGCAAGTAAGTTTAGAAACAGCGAAGTGCCTCCTTTTCACTGCCAAGAAGTGGACCTTGGGAAAATGAGTCCAGGCTCAGGAAGGAGGTTTTGAAGAGGGCCCAGAGCTCTAGAGAGAGCCCAGCAGGGGTGAGGAGCGGACTGAGGAAAAAATGGAGATGTAGGAGACAGAAACCCAGCTGGAACCATGACTCAGCACTTCTCCTGGTTTGGGGGGTTGGGGGGAGAGGGAGGAGAGGGGGACTCTCCCAGTACAGGGGCAGGAGAGAGGGGAGGGGAGCAAGACAGCAAATGGGCGACCATTTGCATAATACATGTATTGATATACAACAAAAGGCACACATTTTAACCCAGAAGTAGGTACATATGCATTTATACTGATGAAGATTTTTTCAATTGTAACATACACATCTCCACTCCCACCTTCTTTGCCCCACTTCCTGGAGCAGAGGACATCCTGTTCTGAGAGTTATGCTTGCCTGCCCTTAGAATACCTTGGTACTTAATGGGAAAGGAGAAACAAAAAATTGCAGAGTTGGGGGGGGGGTGTTGTCATGGTAACTGCCTTGCTTGCCAGGCAGGATGCCCAGCAACCAGAGCATCTGGCAGTATCCAAGAGGACATCCTGTGGCCTCTATCCACCTGAGGACGCTGCCTCAGGCATTCAAATAGGCATTTCCAGAAGATTTTTACAATAGGGGCTGGTTTGGCAGCTAGGTGTGGGGCCTGACCTTCATCATGTGCCCTACTTTAAGTGGTACTGTTGACCCCTTTATACATCATACATGGTATTTGCCGAGAGTGGCCTCAAGATAGCACAGAGCTCAACAATTTAAATACCATTATTAAGACCATTACCTTGCCTCTCAGGACCTTGCCAGACACCCTACAAGAAGATCAACTATACCTACACAGGCTAGATATGTAAATGAGATGTAGAAAAAATGGTTTTAGTTCAGTGTGGTAAAAGATTGGGTACAAAATAGACCACAGGGCACAGTCTTAGGATTCAAGTTCCTTTGAGCAGATTAATACATAGATGAGGTTTTCAGAGTCAATTTCTCTGAGGCACTTGCAGACTAGCTAGCTGACTTTTCACTCCAGTGGCCGCCCCCCCCCCCCCCACCTCCTTTCTCAGTATTCAGGTTTAACCTCTTAGTTTCTGGCTTAAAATGCTCCCAATTCAGTTTGGGCTTTCATGATTTTCCCCCTAGATTTTTTTCCCATTATTTCTTCAGCAATTAGCTGCTCCCAAATTCTCTTTCTACTTGGAGATATAGCCCACCCCTTGGTTATAGTCTCCTGTGATTAATGTTTAGCTTTAAGCCCATAAATCATACAATTAGTCTCTCTGAGTACATTCTTGTATGTGACAACCTAGAAGGAAGGAAGGAAGGGTAATAATCCTATATAATAAAGAGCTAATATGCTAATTAGACCTTGCAGATATCCTTCCGGATGACCTTCTGGATGAAGCCAGGGCTGTGAGGGCTGGCTGGGGCTGCGAGGGCTGAGCCCCTTGCACGAATTTCGTGCATTGGGCCTCTAGTAAACAATATAAATAGGAAAAGAGGTATTTCTTTACAATCTTTTACATTTTTACTCCTTTAAAAAAATAATTTATGTTATCCCAGAAAAAACACAGACTATGGAGAAAAGCCCAAAAAGGAAGTATAATGATGGAGAACTTGTCCTACCAGCTATTAAAATGTATTATAGACCTAAGTAGCTAAAATATATGGCATTTATACAGGAATAGATAAATCCATAGAACAGAAGGCATAACCCAAAGTTAAACTTCAACAATTGTGGTAATTTAATATATGATAAAGGCACCACTTCAAATCCATTGGAAAAAGATGAATTAGTTAGTAAATGGTTTTGCTACAACTGAGTAGTCATTTTTATGAAGGAAAAGGTCAGTTCTTCCTCATTTTTTACCCCAAAATAAATTTCAAATTGATTTTTAAAATTAAGTAAAAAGCCATAAAAGCCTTAGAAGAGGAGAAATTTCAAAGTATCTATTAAAATTCAAATGCACATACATTTTTACTCAGGAATTCCAATTTCTAGTATTGACCCTAGAGAAATATTTAAACATGTGCACAAGGAGACATAACAGATATTTTTAACATTGCATTATTGTTTGGAGGGAGACAACTTGGAATCAACCTAAATATCTGCCCATAGGTTAGGGGTCAAATAAATTTTGAGACATCCAAATTACCAACCGTAGTATTCATTTAAAAAGAGTGGGTTGCACTGTATGTACTGATGTGAAAGATCTCCAAAGCATATTGTATTATGAATAGTTGCATAACAATACATACAGTACAATACCATTTATGCAAAAGCAAACAAATCAAACTAAACTATAATTTTTCTGTGTGTGTGTGTATGCAAAATAGAAGCTTGAGAAAGATGTACATCATTCTTAAAAAGTGACTTCTGGGAATGAACTGGGATAAATGTCTAGAGGACTTTCACCTTATCTGTGGAGTTTAATTTTTTTCCCCACTGTGTAACTCACTTCAATGCCTGCAGCCTATGGGCAGAGGCCAGACAATGGGTCAAGGCCACAGTTTGCTCTGACATGGGGCACTATGAGGAGTTTAATTTTTAAACATAAAAATGCATGAATATGTTGTTTTCATAATTAGAAAATAGTAGTTAATATATGACTATATAGTGAAATATTAAATAAAAATACTTGGATAAAAAATGAGTTATTTATGGTATTGTTATTATTGCACCTTGGGTTGGATGGAGAACATCTTTTTTAGATAGAGAGACCTTAAAGGAGAAGATTGATTCATCTGACTCCATTTGAGCTTTTGAATGTAAGTAAGAGAAATAGAGAAAGAAAAATAACAACCAAAGCAAGATTGAAAGACAAATGACAAGCCGAGAGTACATATTTACAACACAATATATTTTCAATGTATAGTTAAAACCATAAAGAGGTAAGTCACACAAAAATGTAAATAATCAATAAATACATAAAAATATATTTAACTTCATTATTGACCGTCCTAAGAAGTTCAAATCAAAACAGTAATGGGGTATTGAATCTCTTATGCTGACAAAGGTTATAAAAATGGAACATTTGAAACCACGAAAAAACTGAGGGAAATGTACACGTCCTCACCATGCTTGTAGACATACATGTTTGTCTTTTTGGAGAGCAACTTGGCTATTTGACCCAGCTACCACATTTTCAGAAATTTACCCTAAGAAGGTAAGCAGGGAAAAATCTGATACAAGGATGCTTATCATAACTTCCTTTATTTATTTATTTTTAATCCTCACCCGAGGATATTTTTCCATTGATTATAGAGAAAGTGGAAGGGAGGGGCTGAGACAGAAAGAGAAGCATCAATGTTGGGGAGAGAGATCGATTGGTTGCCTCCGACTCACACCTCAACCAGGGCAGGGGATTAAGCCTGCAGCTGAGGTATGTGCCCTTGACCAGAATGGAACCTGGGACCCTTCAGTCTGTGGGCTAATGCTCTATCCACTGAGCTAAACCAGCTAGGGCCATAACATTATTTATAATGATAAAAAATGGATACATCAATAGAAGATTAAGTAAATTGTGATAAATCAATATTCATTGGATGCATAATAAAAATTATGCATCAGTCTATATTTATTGGCATGAAAAATGACCATGACAAAGTGAAAATAGCAGGTTAAAAATAATATGAGAGAGACACCTTTAAATAGCTGTCCTCTTCTTGTCATTCAAATCTCTACTTAATAGTTCCTCTTCCTGATGAATTCATCTCAGCCTGCCCCACAGTCACCCTCCATCACATACTCCTGATTTTTCTTCATAGCATTTGTCACCACCTGATAAAATTCTATCTTGTTCACTGCTAGAGTCCTTGTACCTAGCAAAGTGCTGGACACACAGTAGGCAGTCAATAGATATATTACAGATTGTATGTGTGCATGTGTGCACAGGTGGGAACTTTTAGGATATTGATTAAAATATTAATAGTTCTCTCTAAGCGGTGGAATTTTATTTTAATTTAAAATTTTTAAATTAATTTTATTGAGGTAACATTGGTTAATAAGTTTATATAAGTTTTGAGTGTACAGTTCTATAATACTTCATCTGTATATTGCATTGTGTGTTCACCACCCAAAATTAAGTCTGCTTCTGTCACCATATATTTGACCTACTTTATCCTCTTTTACCTCCCCCAACTTTCTATATGTTGGGATTGTAAATGACCAGTTTTACTCCCTTAGTACTTTCCTGAGTTTTCTAGTTGGTAATGATGATAATGATGATGATGAAGAAGATGATGATGATGACCTAAAAAAAAGAAAAGAAAAGAAAAGAAAAATCATAAAGAAAGAAAAAGAGCCCTAGCTGTTTTGGCTCAGTGGATAGAGTGTTGGCCTGCGGGCTGAAGGGTCCCAGGTTCGATTCCAGTTGAGGGCACATGCCCGGAGTGTAGGCTCGATCCCCAGTAGGGGGCGTGCATGAGGCAGCCGATCAATAATTCTCTCTCTTCATTGATGTTTCTATCTCTCTCTTCCTCTCCCTTCCTCTCTGAAATCAATAAAAATATTTTTTAAAAGAATGAAAGAAAGAAAAAGACAGGAAAAAAGGAAGGGAGAAAGAAGGAAGGAAGGAAGGGAGAGAGGGAGGGAGGAAGGAAGGAGGAAAGAAAGAAGAAAAATAAGAGGCTGAGCAGTGTCTGGAAAAGGAGAAAGACAGCCCTAGCCGGTTTGGCTCAATGGATAGAACATCGGCCTGGGGACCGAAGGGTCCTGGGTTCGATTCCAGTCAAGGGCACGCACCTTGGTTGCTAGCTCCTCCCTGGCCCAGGCTCTGGTCTGGGCTCATGCAGGAGGCAACCAATGTGTCTCTCTCACATTGATGTTTCTCTCTGTCTTTTCCTCTCTCTTCCACTCTTTCTGAATATCAATAGAAAAATATCCTTGGGTGAGGATTAAAAAAAAAAAAAAAAAAAAAAGGAGCCCTGCCCCACTCCTCTCACACACATCCAAAGTCTCTTCACTCCCTTCCACCACCACCCCAAGCCGTCACCAAATTCCTCAGATTTATGAATTTCCCTTGCTGGACAAGAGCAGTTAGACACTTATTTAGCCCAGCAAGCATGTGTATGTACACACACAGCACAGGTATGGTGCATGCACATACACAGAAAATGGACACACACATGTACACACACAAGGATCCATACAAGACCATTCAAAGAACACATAACTGCCGTAGAAGACCCATTGTTCCTTATTCAAATAATAAATTTTTCTCTTTACATTAACTTACTCACATTCTTTATTTAAACAATGAGCACACTGCCTGGCAATGTAGTAGGGTCTCAGAAATATGAAATCGGTAAGTGATAACAGTTTCTATGCTTATCTTTGGTTGCCAATAAATACACAACAAATATGTGTGTATATATCTTTTGGAGACAACTGTGATAAAGTAACTCCTCCTAGATCAGCCGTGGGCAAACTACGGCCCGCAGGCCGGATCCGGCCCGTTTGAAATGAATAAAACTAAAAAAAAAAAAGACCATACCCTTTTATGTAATGATGTTTACTTTGAATTTATATTAGTTCACACAAACACTCCATCCATGCTTTTGTTCCGGCCCTCCGGTCCAGTTTAAGAACCCATTGTGGCCCTCGAGTCAAAAAGTTTGCCCACCCCTGTCCTAGATGCTTGATATTTCTCTTCTCTTTTTGAATGTTCCGTTTTTTGCTGGATTTGGAGGTTAGGTTTTGTTTTTGTTTTTTAATTTTATTCTGCCACTTTTATAGTATCTTTATTTTATTCTTTAATCTATTTTGGAATTTATTTTTGTATGCAGCAAGAAATGGATAATAAGTACTACCAACCTTTGAACAGCTTTCCTGTTCCCCCAGTGAATGCCATCTTCATTTTTTTTATGAAATTCCCACATATACATGGATCTGTTCCTTGGCGCCATTGGTCTACTTAACTATTTCTGCCAAACCACACCTTTAATAACTGTAGTTTTGCAGTGTACTCATTATTCTTTTGCTAAAATTGGCTTGGCTATTCTTAAATGTAGCCCAGAAGAACTTTAGAACCAAGCCTGTCAATTTCCATAAAATTTCTTTGGGACTGTATCACTTTCATAGATCAATTTGAACAGATTTGACATTTTGCAATACTTAATCATTCCACCCAGGAACATGCTAATTATTCCATTTATTCAGGTCTTCTTTTACATTCCATTGTTAAGATTTATAGCTTTTTCATTTAAATGTTTTCCATGTTTTTCATTATGTTCATCTGAGAGTGTATTTTTTTTTAAATATATTTTTATTGGTTTTTTTACAGAGAGGAAGGGAGAGGGATAGAGAGTTGGAAACATCAATCAGCTGCCTCCTGCACGCCCCCTACTGGGGGTGTGCCCGCAACCAAGGTACATGCCCTTGACTGGAATCGAACCTGGGACCCTTCAGTCCACAGGCCGACGCTCTATCCACTGAGCCAAACCAGTCAGGGCTGAGAGTGTATTTTTAATTGTTGTTGTAAATCCATTTTTCCCATTATTTTTACAGAGTTATAGGAGAACCTTAAGTTTAAATTACGTTAATCTTATATCTTACTGGATGTACTCATTTCATTCGTTCTTAATTGTTTTCCAGTTGAATTTCTTGGATTGCCTAGGTAGGCAATCATATTGTCTGCAAGAAGTCTACTTTAATATCTTCCTTTCCAATATGTGCATACAGCATATATCTTTTCTTGTCTTATTACTCTAGTAGAGTGTTTAGGGGTAGCAATAATGACAGGTCAGAAGGGGTAAAAAGGATATCCTTGCCTTGTTCATGACTTATGAAAATGCTTCTCATATTTCACCAGCTGCTTTTTTATTTCTTTTAAAACGGAATATTCTGTTTTGTGTATCTTGCTATATATACACAAGACCATTTTTTGGATGTCAATAAAACTTTGATCAAAATACTCAAATTGGCTGTTCAGTGTAGAACACCAACTGAGCTATGTTGACCTAGATGCTCCTGGTGTGTGTAATTCAGGAATAGAGGACAGGGTGCCTGAATGTCTCCCTGGGACTCCTTCCTCCCCTCTGACATGTAAAGATATTGTGATGTGATGAACAAAAGATTATGAGTCAGAGGTTTGAGTCCTTACTCTATCATTTACTAACTGTTGACCTAGGACAGTTATCCAACCTCTCTGAATTTCATTTTCTCATCTATCAGATGGAAACAAGGATATCAGATTTGTTGTGGCTATCAAATGGCTATGATAGGAATGACAATATAACTGTTGCTAGGGTAACAACCATTGCTATGGTAGTCAGCACTTTTAATAAATATTGACAGAAGGATTAAGGGACCACTACAGAGCCCAGAATGAAGCCTGGGGTTGCTCTGACCAGCTCTGCTGGCTTCTGAGGCAGCTCAGAGCCATGGAGGGTTGGGCCTCCCATGAGCTATCTGTGACTGGGTGACTTATGTTTATTCCTTGCTGCCAGGACTTGGTCCCAGTAGGACCCACATGCCTCTCTCTGGAATGCCAGCCAGGAGACTTGCTTCAGCTGCTAGTGTGTAGATATTTGTGCCAGCCTGGCCTAGCACAGCAACATTCCTGAGAAGGCCAGATCCCTCTTGGGACTCTCCATTCCAGGGATCCTCCTGCCCCAGGCTGGTTGGGGCCAGCAGGGAAGAACAGCTGATCTCTGCCATCACAACATACCTGCTTTGTGACTGGTGGGAGGGAAGGGATAGAGGGGTGAACCTTGGGGCATCTGGGGACACTAGGCATGAAATAACTTCAAACTGAGAGCCCATGGAAAAGTGTGTACACATGTGTGTACTAATGCCTGGACTAAGATCCATGCTACAACATGTAATGGAAATATGCTGAGATTTGTAGAAATCTGGATCCTGCTATTCCCTCACTGTGGAACCTTGAGACTTTCCCCCTCACTATCACATAGAATTAAAGAGGCTGTTGTAAGTATCAGGTGAAATCATATGGATGTGCTTTGTCCACTCTAAAGCACAGTACACATTATAAGGTGGTCCTGAGTCTGGCCCTTAGGTACTTGTTCACAGGTGTGACCATTGCACAGATGTGTGTGCAAGACGGACCCTAGAATTTGCCTCTCTGCTTCTGTGTGTCAAGGGTAGAAAACCAAAGTGAAAGAGTGAGGGGGTTGGGAAGGTGATCACAGGAATGGAGGATGAGACCCAAAGGTTACCATCAGAGCCTGTGACCCTTCCCCAGTTTTCCCATTCATTTCCTCACTTAGTGTCACCCCAGATCTCTCCCTGCAGCAGGATGCAAAAGGACAGAACTGCTTAGAGCCTCCCTGACAAATTCCTGCTGTGTTGCTAAGCAACTTGGCCTTCTCTTCCAGAAAGAGGAATCCAATGTTCAGGGTCTGGCTTTTTAGCTTTTACCTACTTTCCTCTCCCCCAATCTCACAGAAACTCAAGGAATTTCTCTGACTCATGGAAGGAGAACTAGGGTGCAGAGTTGGAGGATTAGACTGATGGGAGATGGTTTGCGCTCACAGGGCAGGTATCTCTTCTGGGCTGGTGGATGCTGGGGGGAATGACAATTATGGAGCAGCCTTTCATGATGGATTCTTTAGGCACATGCTGTGCCCTTGCAGCAAACCAAACCAAATGAGGTGGGTATAATCAGCATGTTTATTATTATTATTATTATTATTATTATTATTATTATTGATTTCAGAGAGGAAGGAAGAGGGTGAGAGAGATAAAAACGTGAATGATGAGAGAGAATCATTGATTGGCTGACTCCTGCATGACCCCTACTAGGGATCAAGCCGTTAACCAGGGCATATGCCCTTGACCAGAATCAAACCGGGGACCCTTCAGTCCACAGGCTGACACTCTATCCACTGAGCCAAACCAGATAGGGCTGACATCTCCTTTTTATAGATGAAGCCACTGGGGTTCAGAGAGAGAGAGTAGCTTCCTCAGTCCCATAGGGAGTAGGCAGAGGTTGGGTTTGGATCCATGTCCATCTGGGCTCCTTCTTCTCCACCATGTCATTTGGAATAAATGCAAGCCTCACAGTTGGCCACAAGTCTTCTAAAATGCATTTCTTGCTCTATTATTTGTCTGGAACCCATAGTGAGTGTTGGAATTGGGAACTGGTCACTGTTTAAGCTAGGTTATGGGCAGATAGTCCTGCCACTTCCTGCATATCTGAGAATCTCCAGAATCTGCTCATTCCTCCATGAGAGATGATCTATAGGATGGGACTAATACCAGAACTGACTCTAGAGGGTTTTCAGGAGTAAATGAATGTAAAGTTCTTTAAATCATGTCTGGCACATATGTGTTCAATAATTATTAGTACTTATTATATTACTTCAAAAGCTATTTCACATCCTTACTGGGTAAGATAACTCACTGCCTCTGAAATCAGATGGGGCTTAGATTCTGCTCTGCCCTTTCTCACATGTGACTTTAGACTTAAGCCCTCCATGCCAAAGTTTTCTCATCTATAAAATGGGGAAACCGTAATGTCTACTTCAGAAGATTGTTGTGAAGATTAAATGTGATGTTGGTGTTAGTTAGCGCAATGTTAGTTGCTATAACAAGAAATCCTCCAGATTTCCTGTCATCATCCAATGCATTTTGATAGGTGACTTCTATCCATATGATGTCCTAGGGACCAGGGTCCTTCTACTAGTTTATTGTAGCTCTGTCATCTCCTAGGAACTAGTCTTCCTCTGAATCCAAGTGGCAGAAAGGAAATATGAGTATGGAGAAGGCAAATCCAATTCTAAATGCTTTGGTCTGGGAGCAACACTTACTGTTTCATTCATATTCCATTAGCAAAAACAAGGAGGGCTGGGCCCAGCCAGCCTAGCTCAGTGGTTGAGCATTGACCTATGAACCAGGTGGTCACGGTTCAAATTCCCAGTCAGCGCACATGCCCGAGTTGCAGGCTTAATCCCAAGTGTGGGGCACGCAGGAGGCAGCTGACCAATGATTCTTTCTCATCATTGTTTCTCTCTCTCACTCTCCCTTCCTCTCTGAAAACAAAACAAAATAAGGAGGACTGGGATTTTAGACTCTGTATGGACAATCAAGTCTCAGTGGCAACTCTACCATATGAAATGAGGAGCATGCAACTCAAGGGGAGAGCTAGCTGTGTCCGCCACATTGAGAGAAATAATATTAGGATATTATTTGGGTATTATTAAGTGTGAGAATTATGTTAAGTGTTATTGCTAATATTTTTATTTAATTCATACAATAACCATGGATGTAAGTGCTACTATTATCCACATTTTGTAGGAGAAAACTAAGTCCTCTAACAATGTAGACATATTCCCAAACTCACACATCTGGGAATTGGCTGAAATCCTATAAATTCTAAATTCAGTACATTCTCTTGTTACTCCATAAAGAAATGAAGGATGTCCTGAATATAGGAGGCAGAGCCATGCCATGGTGGCTATAACCAGTGAAGAGGGTGGTTCTTGGTGAAGCTTGCCAGTTGGGCCCAGGACAAGGTCTGGATTGGCTAGGAAACATAAGTGTAACCACTCAAGTTTCTTCCCAGGGTACATACATGGTGAGCATCTGATTGGGACTAGTGGGGAAGAGGCAGGTGTTGCTTTGTTTGGGATTTTGTTTGTTTGTTTGTCTAATAATAGAAAACCAAGGTATTTATATAATCATTTAAACCCTATCAGGTAGGTTCTGTTAGTATCATATTCATTTTTTTTAAAATATATTTTTATTGATTTTTTACAGAGAGGAAGGGAGAGGGATAGAGAGTCAGAAACATCAATGAGAGAGAAACATCGATCAGCCGCCTCCTGCACATCCCCCACCGGGGATGTGCTCGCAACCCAGGTACATGCCCTTGACCGGAATCGAACCTGGGACCTTTCAGTCCGCAAGCCGACGCTCTATCCACTGAGCCAAACCGGTTTCAGCAGTATCATATTCATTTTACAGATGGGCTAATTGTGGCTCAAATAAGTAACTTGAGGTCACACAGCTAATAAGTGACAGAACTAGTGCTCAAATCCAGGAAATCCAGCCCCAGAGCCCTTGCTATGTTGCCTTTTGTTTACAATGAACGTAAAGAGGAAATAGCAAACAGGATCCAGTGGGAGAGAATTGTCAGAAAAAGTCACAGTCAATGGGACATTGGGACCCACCATCCCAGGTTTTCTATTATTAGACAAACAAACAAAATCCCAAACAAAGCAACACCTGCATCTTCCCCACTAGTCCCAATCAGATGCTCACCATGTATGTACCCTGGGAAGAAACTTGAGTGGTTACACTTATGTTTCCTAGCCAATCCAGACCTTGTCCTGTGCCCAACTGGCAAGCTTCACCAAGAACCACCCTCTTCACTGGTTATAGCCACCATGGCATGGCTCTGCCTCCTATATTCAGGACATCCTTTCCTGTGGACATGAGACCCACCATCCCAGGACAGAGGAGAGTCAGGGAGAAATCCCTCTGACCAAACTAGGTAGGAATTGCCACCAAAATCAAGGCGCATTCAGATTCCCAGCTCCACACCAGAGTCCAGTGATCTACTCCGAGCTTGTAGGAACACAATTGGGAAAGTGAAGGCTTGCAAAAGACAATGGGCAACAAAACAGCCTCTGCTTTGTTCTTCATCAGCTGAGGGCCCTAACTAAGGACCCTCATAAAACAAGCCATCACCTCATTCGTTATAATCAACCATTTCTGCCATGATTAGACAGTTAGACCAAGTACACCTGCAATAGCCAAGCAGTGGGTCACATTTACATGCGAAAGAAGTGCTCCGAGAAGGCCCAGCAGGAGGGGATCTGGTGTGACGGTGAGGACTTGAGCTCTGGGGTGACGGGCTTGGCCAGTCACTGAACTTCTCCAAGGCTCAGTTTCCTCATCTGGAAACAGAGGTAGCCACCTCCATCTGGCAAGGCTGTGGCCAGATAAAGGAGATGCCACTGGAAAGCAATAACACAGGCAGAGCCTGGCACCGAGTCAGGGTCAGTAAGGGGCAGGGCACAGTGTTATTATTAGCAATGCTACTTGTTATGAATTATAAACAGGGTGGGAAACAAGCAGAAGTCAAGTGCATTTTAAAGACACACTGAAGGAGAGATAAAGGCCAGAGAAGCAGAAGGCCCTAAGAAAAGTCCATCACAGCAGCCATTTTATGTCTGCCTATGGCCACAGGAGCTAACGGATGTGAAAGTGTTCGGCAAGCCTCCCTGCCCTAGGTGGCAGCATTGCTCTGTGATTGTGCAGGTCTCAGGCAGTGTGGGCATGGACATCCACACACTGTGTGCTACTTGGGCCTTTTAAAATATATTTTTTTATTGATTTCAGAGAGAAAGGGAGAGGGAGGGAGAGATAGAAACATCAATGATGAGAGAAAATCATTGATTGGCTGCCTCCTGCATACCCCCTACTAGGGATTGAGCCGGCAACCCGGGCATATGCCCTTGACCAGAATCAAACCTGGGACCCTTCAGTCAGCAGGCTGACTCTCTATCCACTGAGCCAAACCAGCTAAGGATAGTTAGGCTTTTGATTCCATCTGCACATGGAGGCAAGTGGAGCTTGGCTGAATGGAGCACGCATTACAGGAGGAGGCACGGGTTTGTGTAATCCTAGGGGTTGGGGGAGGGTTTGACATTATAAGCAAGGTTACCAAGGGCCACTGAGGACTATGGAGAAACCAATCAGAGCAAGTCACTAAGGACTCCTTTCTGGCTCATCTGCTCCCTGGAATACATGAGCCCACCCTCCCACCCATGATGGAACATACCACCCCAAATGCTAGGCAACTAGAGCAGGCTACCATTACATTCTAAAAGGCAGGAAATTATGACAAAAAGATATGAATAATAGCCTCCGTATAATGGGACTGTAGGTGACTTTTTCCCATTCTTTATTACACTCTCATCAACTAATGTTTAATGGGGGCCTTATGTGTGTGTTTTCCAACTTTTCTATGCTGAGTGTGTGTTATTTGGAAAGTCGGGACAATAAAATGAAACGAAAGCAAGACTGTCTCCCTAGTGGACCTGGCTGGTTTCATCAGCCCTCTGGGAAGGGGCATTCAGGCTCTGGCTGCACTAACTGTCCAGCCTTTCACCTGCATTTCTCCTTCCTTCCCACAGGCCTTAGGGAAATCTCCTTAACTGCCTGTGGGAGCCCAGGCATTCTCCCACCAACCAGCGAGGAGCCTTTGGTCCAGGAAGAGATGCGCCCTGGGAAAGAAACACCAGAACCAAGAGGAAGGAGGAGCGAGGAGATTGCCTAGTTGTGCAGCTCGAGGTCCCAGCTATCACTTCAGGTACCTTCCCCGGCGTTGTTTCCATCTATGGGGACATGTTTAAGGCAGTTTTCCTGCCAATACGTTTTGTAAAAGGCGCCGAGAGAACGTAAGAGCCGTGGTCCCCTTGGGAGCAGCATTCAGAAGGGCCTCTAGATGGTGAGGGAGAGGACCCAGCCAGAAGAAGGAAATACTTCTGAGGCTTCCACATTCCTGAGGTCGAACCTGGAGTGCAGGGCTGGGATTCCCTCTTTTCTCTCTCCTTTCTAAAGACTCGGTGTCCTCCAGCCCTCGGTGCGGGGGTGGGGGTGGGGGGGGGTGGGAGGGGTGTGGCGGGGTGGACGGGACAGGACACACCTGAGGCTCCAACACTCCTCGCCCCAGCATAGCCTTCCAAGGTTTAGCTGCAAAACCTAGCCCGGACTTACCCTCCTCCAACCAGCAGAGGGCGCGCGCCACTCACGAGAAGGCGGGTACACAACAAGCCCTGGCTGGAAGTGGCCAGGCGAGGAAGGCGGAGGGGTCCCTCCTGAAAATGAGGCGGCAGATCCAGAGAGAACGATGGAGATGTTTGGGCAGGGCGGCGGCTTGTGAGTGAGGGTGAGAGAGAGAATGTCTGAGTGAGGGTTAGAAGTGGATGAAATGGGAGACTGAGGAAAGGTTGAGTTTGTGTTGTGTGGAGATGAGACGAAGTAGGATGGAGGTTAGGATGAGATGAGGGGCAGGTGCAGGATGGGTGAGATGGGAAACGGTGAGATGACCATGTGTGTTGGGATGAGATTGGCATAAAGGGGTGAAGGTGTGGGTGGAAGGCAGGGTGAGGCAGACTGAGGTCCGCTGCAAGGTGAGTGTGTGTGTGTGTGGGGGGGGGGGGTGTATCTGGAACGTGGCACCTCCCTCTTGGCTGGGCCCATCACCATGGGCTCCTCCCTCCCCTCCAGTAGCAAGCACCCCAGCCTCTTTGCCCTCGCTCTCTCCAGCTCTTTGGCAGGCCTTTCTGCTCAGGCCTACGCTGGGCTCTCACTTCTTTCCTCCCTGAAACACGGTTCTGGTGAAGCAAGGAATTGAGAGAGGAGGCAGCAGAGAACTTGGGAGCTTTAATGGGTCTGGGAGGGAAGAGAAACACACCAGGCCTGTCCAGCCGAGAGAATAGAGGTGGGAGGGAGGGGCCCCAAAGCCGTAGGTAAGTCATGGGGGCAGTGGCCCTAACCAAGCCTGCTGAAGTGCCCAGGAGGAGAAGGTGGACTGTGAGGCCTCCACCCTGCTGGGGTCGGGGCAGCTCCATGGGGAAGAGAAAATACGAAAAAAGATTTGGAATTCAAAAGAGAGGGGTCTTAATGGAGGGGGCTTGCCCGAGCCAGGCCTAAGCACAGGTGGATGAGAGGAAACAACAGGGAAAGCCGGAAACCTCCCGTCAGGGATCTGAGGTCTAGAAGAAGATGGAAGTTAGAGGAAGTGGGGGGACACAGTGACCCTCCCCTAGGGGTTGGGAGGTGGGTGAGGGGAATCAGCCGTTAAAGGAAGATTGAGATGGTTTCAGATCCTTTCCCCCGGGGCTGGGTGCGGCGAATGGAGTCAAATCTGAAGTCAAAGGAACGGTGGGGAGGCGTGGGGACTCCTCCCCAGGACGTAGACGGGACTGAGCGCGGGCCTGGGCGTCTGGGAGAGGCCTCGCGCCACCCCGCCGCCGGTCTAGTGGTAATGGCCCCCCAAGTGCGAGGCGGCGGCTACCGCGCCGAAGGGCCCGGGCGGGGGCTGCAAACCCGGGCTGGGGTAGAGCGCGGCGGTGGCGGCGGCGGTGGCGGCGGGGCCCGGGCCCGGCCAGTAGGAGAAGCCGGTGGGCGCGACGCCGGCAGAGGCGGCCATGAGGTTGAGTTTGGAGAGGCCGGGGAAGGGCAGCGGGGCCAGGCCGGCCGGCAGCTTGTAGAGCGCGCCGTCCTGGGCTGCGGCAGCCGCTGCAGCCGCGGCGGCGGCGGCCTGGGCGTGCGTCGGGGGCGGCTGGCAGGCCTGCGCCAAGCCCTGGAAATCGAAGCGGTAAGCGTAGCGCTTGCCGTGCACCTTGCTCATGATGTTTTTGTCGTAGTAGTAGCGCAGCGCGCGGCTCAGCTTGTCGTAGTTCATGTTGGGCTTGCTCTTGCGCTCGCCCCAGCGCCGCGCCACCTCGTCGGGGTCCGTGAGCTTGAACTCGCCGTGGCCACCCTCCCACGCGATGCAGCCTGCGTTGGCACGGTCCGCCAGCAGCTCCAGCAAAAACTGCCACAGCTGGATCTGCCCACTGCCTGTAGGGAGGAGGTCGTCAGCCACGGGCGGGCTGGGGGGCTGGAGGTGGGGAAAGGGGTGAGAGGAGACGGGAGACCGACCCAGCTGGAGGGGCTGATCAGCAAAGCTGTCCTAGTCCTGACCACGCTTTTCCACAATAGAAACACAGCCTCCACTTAGGAGGACCAAGGCCTGCCAGTGCCTGGCTTTGTGAGAACTGGGAGCAAGGGCGAAGCATCACCTCCTCTGCAAGGAGGAGCCTTGCAGCAAGACACTGGGCTCCCTAAGGTGAGCAGGGACAGGATATCAGCCCCTGCGGCCACTTGCACCTGAGTCCTAATTGGAGCAGAGCCGGCACAACCACGGGGGTAGCCTGCCCCTGCCCAGGTGTTTAAACTGCCACATCCTAGCTGGACCACATTCCAAGAGCCAGAGAAAGGAGACCACCATGCAACAGGACCACCCTGGCCACTGGACAACGCCCAGCCCCTAAAGGCATACAGTCAGTCCGCTGGCCGCCTAAGCTGGGGATGAGATGGCGGCTGGTTTCTTTGCCGCACAACTCAGACAGGAATGGGGACAGGGACCCCCAGGCATAAGAGGAAGGGCAGTTTCTGAAGGCTCTTTACCCTCTTATACCCCTGCACTCCCCCCCCCCGCCCCCCCTGCACACTCCTCCCAGGGTCTGGTGCTGAATTGGTTGGGCTTCTTTTTCGGAACAGGCGGGATTCCTGGCCTGCAAAGTTGCCATACTTCCCCGGGAGATGCACAGCTCTGAGGAGAGGGGCTGAGACTGGGAAACCGGCACACTTAGCTCCCTGCCTTCTCCCATCTTTGGTTCACCTCCAGGCTCTTCTGCCCTCTCCCTGTTCTGGGGTTGTTGGAAGTGACAAGGAGGTTTCCCCAGATATTAGTGTGAGGAGAGTCAAATGCCCCAGAACTCCCACTCCCCTGTATTGGAGCCTCAATCAGCCAAGCAGAGACAAATCTTGATATATACCCACCCCCCACGCCCTTTTAGAATAAAATGGATTTTCCTCAAAGTCTGATTTCATCCAATCGAGCCTGGGGAACCTCTCTTTCTTTTTCAATGACTCGCTCAGAACTCAGATGCTGCCCCCCATAATTTCAACCCCAATCCCTCCACAAGAGCCCAGAGAGGAGCTGCCTGGCTCCAGGTAGGAAGTGTTGGGTTTTAGGTCAGAAGCAAAGGAGGGTTTGGGTAAAAATGTGCAGCTGGTACAGATGCAGAGTGCCATCGGAGGCCTGGAAACGCGTTCCTGATGGAAGTCCTGTTCCCTTTTGAATAA
Organism: Myotis nattereri; assembly: GCF_964212035.1. NCBI lineage: Eukaryota > Metazoa > Chordata > Mammalia > Chiroptera > Vespertilionidae > Myotis > Myotis nattereri. Next base: position 22,320,859 of record NC_138082.1, read on the forward strand.
AACTGTTGCCGGCCTTGTTTTTAAGATTAACTGCAACCATGAAATTTAGGGTGCCGACTGGATGGGGAGCTGTAGGGAGGCTTTGCCTGCAAAGCCAGTCAAGTCCCACCAGCGAGGCAAAGCAGAAGGTAATGCAGCCACCCGTGGAGAGCTGGCCTTGAACATAAGACTCCACAGCAATGACCCAGGGGACTTGGCGGGAAAAGCCTGGCCACTGCGGGTCAGTGAGTCAGGTAGGTGCCAGTGGTGCTAGTGGTCAGGGAGTAAATCTTCTGGTCTCTTTGCCCAGTGGTGCCAGGGCCTTGTGCTCCTGTTGCTAGCAAGGAAAGGATGCCAAGTGCCTCAGCCCTGTCCCCAAAAGAGTGAGTGGGGGACATGATCCTCTCCCTCAGCCCTGAGGCTTGGAAGATGCAGGAGCTCAGGCCAAGTGAATGCGTCGCCCCCCCCCCCTCCACATCCTTCCCACAATTATGCCCGGACCCTCCGATTCCTAAAGCCCTGCAAGCAGTGCACATCCCTTCCACCCTCTGTTCTGGTAGCGGTGCCGCCTGTCCTTGGGTGGATGCCCTGGCTCCCGCCTACCCAGTCCACCAGCCAGCTCACCTTTTTGTACCGCAGGGCTCAGCGGCCCCCACCCCGGGCTCTTCCCCTCCTTGAAGAGACCTTCTCCGACCGGATCTGTGGCAGCAGAAGAAAACAGTCAGAGGGACCTAGGCGGAGGTTGCGGGCTTGACCCAAAGGGCCCTGGGGCCAAGGCTCCAGAAGGGGCGTGAGGCTGGGGGCCCGAGCTGCCCGGCTCCTCCTCCCGGAGCCTGGCCCGGGCGGGCGCGCGCCGCGCTGAGCCCCTCCATAACGCCCAAGTCAGGAAACGCGTCCAGGAAAAAGGAAATCCGCTTTCCGAACGGGCCGGCGGGAGCCTTATAAAGCCGAGCCGGGGCTGCGTCTGTCGAGCCGGAGCGCGGGGAGCCCATCGGAGAGAAGAGGAGGGCGCCTGGAAGGCTGGGCCGGTGGGAACACTGGGAGCACGGAGGTGAGGAGCCACGAGGGTGCAGGGGCGGCGCCCGGCCGACTACAACCTCCCAGCGCTGCACGCGCACCGAGTCCCCACCACATCGAAGACCGCTGTTCCCCCGCAGGCTCTTCCAGCCCCTGAGCTGGCGCCCTCGGCCTCCCAGTCTCCCAATCTGCTCACTTCGAGCCTTCTAGACCTCACATGAAAGCCCCACAGCTCTCCATCGGTCTTTGCCGTCCTCCAATGCCCCCAGATGGCTCAGTCCTTCAACGATCCGAATCTCTGGACTGCACCCCTTCCCTTGGACCCCAACAATCCCTTTCCCACGCCCCAGGTTAGACTTCCAGCCCCGGGCCCCGGTGCCTCCAGCCCCCAGCTGGTCCCTGGTACCTGGCAGGTACATGTTGATCAGCAGGGGCTGGGAGGCGCCGCTCTGTCTCATCGCCGCCCGAGGCTGGGTGGTGGGAGGTTGGGGGGGGGGGTGAAAGAGGGGGGACGCGTCAGGCTTTGCGCTCTGGGGTACTGATCCCCGCCCGATGCGACCGCGGGTACTTGGGAGATGAAGACAGCGCCAGGTCCGGCAGGGCCTGGAGGGAGGGGGCTGGCCGGGTGAAGCGGGGATGGAGGGGGTCCTGGAGCCACGCTCCCAGCTACCAGGCAGCTTGGAACCCTGCGGCCCCCGGCGCGGGCAGGGGCCGCAATTTCCGTTTTAATTAAAGCGCTGTCGCCTCGGCCCCGGGACCCCGCCCCCGCCCCTCTTATCGCCCCATCGCAATAAAGTCTCCAACACGCCGTGCTGCAGCCAAGCGCACCCGGCAGCCCCCCGCGCCCCGCAGCCGGGAGACGCGCGGGGGATGGGCCTGGGCCTCGCGCTCTGACAGGGGTCAGGAGCGCGTTTCTTTTCCGCCTCCCTGAGTCTTAGCAAACATTGGTGGGGTGGAGTACGCGGCCCCACCTCGGACCTTCGGGGCCACAGTTCCTGCTACCCGACCATTCCCGCCCCCCTCACCGCTTCACTCTCCTCCCCCTTCTTCCTCCCACCCCCACCCGGGTTCCCGTCTCCAGGCTGCGTTATCTGCATCTTCACTTTTAAATTTCCGCTTCCCTCCCTCTCTCCTGTCGCTGCGCTCCTGGGCCGGGCAGCCGTGGCTCCCTTTATCTCCGCACCCCTCCTCCCCAAGCCTTCTCCCTCCAACTCCTCTCCCACTCTCTGCTCTTCCCTGGAGACCCGATCTCCTTCCCTGTCTGCCTTTCTAGGGCTCCCAGGCCTCTGGGCCAGCGCGGGGCGTCTTCCCCACAACTGCAGTGGGTTGCCCCTCCCCCCTTTCTGGGTCTCTCCTCCTGCCTCCACCCTTTCTCTCCCTCCTGTCTCTCTCCTCCTTTTCTCATTCATTTGTTCCCCATTAATTTGTGGCATACAGTAAGCTCATGAGCCCCCTTCCCCTTCCACCACAATGACCACTCTCCCAGCCTTCCCATTCCATGTCATCCCAGCCTACATCCACCCTCACAACTGCTGCCATCCTGGCTATCCCTAAATCACTTGGGAATTGGCACCTCACTCTTACAAGAGTAAAGGGGTTAATACAGGGTTGTGTACTGTCCAAGGCCCCCAACTCAGGGGGAGTGGAGGCTGAAATCCACTCTGAAAAAGTGGCAAAGATGCTGATTGTGTATTAGCCAAGCTGATGTGCTTCCTAGGTGGCTTGGAGGCTCTGGGCACTTTGGGTCTTCCTAACTCTGGGTAGGCTGCCAAGGAGGGGTGCTGGCTAAAGGCTCTGGGCCAGAAGCCACCTGCAGCCATGAAGCGCCTGGTGGCTACTGTTGGAATTGGTACTCTTCAGGCCTTTTTCTCCCACTACTTGAGCCCAGGAGGTGATGAGGCCTGGAACTCCAGGGCACATGGATTAGAATGGGCAAGTTTTCTGTAGGATCCTGGTTCTGGGGTGCCTGACTGAGAATGGCTGGAAACTCTAACATGGTGGGTTCTTGCTGTCACTGCCAGTGTTTGTCTTACTGGTGGAGGGTGTTTTCTTAGCACTTCCCCAGACAGAAAGGAAGGAGCAGGTGGCCAGAGCCTGGAGACACCAAGGTTCAGTCACTTAATGCTCTCATCCGAGAGGCTTCCCAGAGTGAGCAGTCTATCCAGACATCCCCACTCTCAACTGGTGATGGATCAGCATCTCAGTTCTAAGCCCCTGCCTCACTGAGGACTCAGGTGTTAAAAGGGTAGGTGGGCTCCAGGAAGGATTTGTGCGGGTGTGGGATGGGGGCTAAGTGGGAGGGTAGGGGATGAACAGGTGTGTGGGGGTGGCAGATGAGAGTTGTCCTTTAATTAACCCCATCTGGATCTTGGCTAAATCGGTAAGGAATTGTCTTCCTCTACCCGCTTTGGCCTTTGGCTGAGTGCAGCCAATGAGCAAGTTCCAGGCAGGGTACAGGTCCCACAGGGTTCTGCAAGCCACCAGTCTGCCTGGAATGGGCCTCTGCAGCCCCCACACCTTTGTTGTCAGTGTGGGGAGCAGAGTCTGACCCCCAGGTCTGGGAAAACAAAAGTTGTTACAAATATTAGCTTCCCCAACTCCCTTGTTGTACAGGTGAGGACACTGATACTTAGAGACAGATAATGCCCTGTTCAGGGTCACACTGCCAGTTTCGGAAGCCATCTTGCTCTTTCCAGCAGCCACAGATGCACCCCCCCCCCCCCCAGAGAGAGAACAGCTCAGCTGATGGTAGAGACCAGATCTCCCTTTGCCCATTGTCTGCTTCCCAAAACGGAGTGGGGAGATGGCCTGCTGGGCTCTGAGGCCAATTTGTCTGGGTTCAACTCTGGGTCTCATTTCCTAGTGTGACTTTTGGAAAAGTTACATAACCTCTCCACCTTAGTCTCTTCATCTGTAAAATGGGGATTATAGTACCTATTACACAGGATTATAAGGCTTATGCAACACATGCTGACTGCTCAGACAAGGCTCTCTCTAAGCATTTAGCCATTGTTACTGCTACTATCCCCCAAAGAGACAGTTAGGAGCCTGTGACTAGGCAGGAATCCCAGGCTCCTTTGGGGCCCAGAAAAGTTTGGAGCTTTTTTGAGGCCTGAGGCTTTAAGCCACAGCTTAGGTGAGCCTCCACTTAGCATGGATTGGGGTCAAGAGCCCTTGTTCAAGTCACCAATTAAGTGGGTAGCCTCACTGAGGCTTCTCCCTCTCAGAGGAGGTCCAGTGTTTTTTTTTATTGGTGAAATGGACGAAGCATGGAGTGTTAGGAGAATCATCTGCAATAGACCCCACCTAGAACGCTGTCCCTTGGTTTCTGGACCTAACTCTGGGATCCATGGGGGGGAGACAGGGGAAGGAAAGGAGGGTCCTAATTGACTGCCCCAGTGCTTTTCCATAACACCACCAGCATTTTCAGGGGGTTCTCAACGAATCCTCCAAACATCCCTGTGACACAGGTAAGGCAGGGATCACTAGCCCCAGTTTACAAAAGAGGGAATCGAAGCTCAGGGGTGGTATGTGATTGGGTCTGACTTCTGGTGTTCTGACTTCTAGTTCAGGGCTCTTCCCCCAGGGAGCAGATGCCTGACTGCACAGCTGGACCCGAGGGGACTGCCAGGTCCAAGTCTGACTGTTTTTCAACATCACCCTGCCTCCCCTCAGTTGGGGCAATGATCTGAGCCACCCCTCCGCATTGATAAGCCCACTAGGGTCTGGAAAACACAAGCATTCCTGAGGGAGGGACATGATGAGAGGAGTCCCCAGAGCCTTGGAGGTCCTGCCTCTGTGGGACTGAGGGTGTTATTACCTGGACAAAAGAGGAAACTAGGAAGAAACTACATTGGTGGCAGGGGCTCTGGTGGCTGCTGCCACACTCAGTCCTGCCATATCTGTGGGCTTCTGCTACCTGCTCCATAACCCAAGCTCACTGTAGTCAGTGGCTGAGGGGTTGCCTCTCCAGCTCACCAGTTCTCCTAAGAGTGGAAAGGAAGAGGAAGAATGAAGAGTGAGTTGTTTGGAACAGTAAGGAGGAGGGGTATGAAAATGCTGGAGTTCAAACAATGTGAGGGATCGTTATTATTCAGACAAAGGGTCTGGAGGCTCTGTTCAGAGAGAGGAAGTCTCCCCCTTAGAAGGTCCTGGTAGACAGTGAAACCTCCCACTAATTCCTCCTCTCACACTCTTGCTTTTCTGTAAGGCAGAGATTTTATAAGGCTGGGAAAAGGATGCAGGCTTCTCTAGCCAAAAAGGGAGGGAGGTGACAATAAAGACTGGAAATGCCGTAGGGGTTAAAGTTGAACCCAACAGAGCTCCTGCAGAGAGGCCCTGCCCTGCATGGTGGTGCCTGTCCCAGGACTGAAATGCAGCATTAAATCCTGCTGTGGAGCTGTGTGCACTCCAACCAGGGGATGGCAACAGTGCCATGTGGCCACAGTGTCCATTCCAAGCTGATGGGCCTTTACCAAGGAGTGGTATGGGACTAGTTGTAGTTAACAGGATACCCAAGACTCTTCCCAGCAGTTTCCTCTCAGCCCCATGAGTCTAGCCACACTCTAATTCAGTTATGCTCCATAATCAAAGGTCCTGAAGCCTGAAGGGAGAGTCAGGTTGGCAGGGAAGGACCCTCAGAAAGATGAGGATGGAAATCAGAAAGCAAGACACAAAAAAAGAGGCAAGAGGGCAGGCAGGTTCAGGAGGCTTTATTGAGGGTCCTCAGGAGAGGTGTTGGGGCCCTATGGCCTATTGCTGTACTCCTCGAATGGACTGCAGCTGCCCAGTATGGACCTGTGTGCCAAATTCACTGTAGGTATGGAGCTCCCTGCCATGCTAGTCCTGCTCCTATACATACTGGTAACCCTGGTAGCCTGGGTATTGGTAGGCCACCCACCTAGACCAGCGAGGGCAAAAGGGTGGTAAGTAGGCTCTGCCCCTGCCCCATCAATGTCCTCCATTAGTAGTAGTCCTCCTTTCACAGTTCCCAACCCTCAGCTCCAACACCATTGCTTTCCTACATAGATCTCTTCCTGCCCTGCTCACTGGTCCATATCTTCCTATCACCTTCCTGACCATGTCCCCTATTCCTGCCCTCCACTGCCTCCTCATCCAAGTTTTTAATATTTTCCCCATCCCTATATTGTTCCCCTGACTCCTATGACCTGCCCCTCCCTCCCAGACAATCTCCACCATTTCACTTTCTTCTGCTTCCCTCCAAGTCTCCCATCACCTCTCTTCCCTCTGTCCTCCAGTCTCCATCTCTCTTACTATGTCTTTTAGCATGCCCATTTCCTTTCCTCACTCTCCTCTCTGTTCTTCTCATCTCCCTTATTCCAGTCCCAGGACTCACGCTTCAGAGCTGACTTTAAGGGAACCCACATCCCTACTGGCCCAACCTATGGAGGGCAGGGATGGGTAGTCATCGCTGTGTTCAAACCTGCAACCCTGGAAGTTGTCCCCCTCAAATAGTGTCACAGGGCTGTCACTGTGGTTCTGAGGCACAGAAAGGTAGGGGTCAGCCCTCCAAAGAGGTGTTAATGGGTACATTCTCAGCATCACTCCCCCCACTTCACTGCCAACACAGGTCGTGCAGATAATTAGGCTCCACAAACACTCCTAGCAGTTATTCCATTAGCTTCCTAGCAGCCTGAAAAGCTGGGGTGCTCAGAGATTCCAGGTCTGGTCTCTTCTATGGCTTTGGATTGAGGTGGTGAGACTGAAGGGGGTGTCCCAGAGACCTTTCCAGGTCAGGGCTGGAAAGTATCTTGTGACATTGACCTGTTTTTCATGAGGAAAATTAGAAGTCTTGAGAGAAATCTGGTCCATTAATGATGACAGTTTCCCTAAGGGCCTCATTGACTAACCCAGAACCCTGCCCAGAACCCTGGGCAGCCCAACTAATGGGTTGGATGGCAGAGTCAGAACAGATAGGCCAGGGCATCAGTGTTGGTTTGGTCTGGGCTTCCACAGTACCAGGTTCTTCCCCCTGAAAGGCTCCTTGGTCTCCTGGAATGGAGATGTTTGCTCTCTGCCCTCCACCTCCCAGTCCCTGGCCTCACCAGCAGGGTACCTAAGTCAGCGCAAACAGGAAGTGAGATCCTCCCCTTTAGTATATTTGATTTATTACCAACCCTTTCACCACAACACACACACACACACACACACTCACACTGACCTTTCTAAGCCTTGATTCCTGGATTGAGTTCTAAGTCTCATCTGATCCCCATTTCCACAGCAGTGTATGGGGCTAATAGCAGCCACCCAGACCTCATAGGGCTGTGTGATGACAGAGGCACTCTCTCACTCTTGCCCACAACTGGATGTGAGAAATCCCATGCCTCTCAAGAGTGGCATGGACTCAGCGCTGTCCGTGGTGCTGATATTCAACATCTGGCTTAGGCCCACAATCCAATCTTATGGACAGCCCTCTAGTTCTGGGAAGTAATGCCACTACCACCCATCTAAGAAAGATTTTTTACGCACCCCCAGTCAGTGGATGTCCTTCTGGAGGCAGCACGGTGGGACCAGGGCCTGGATCCAGGAGTTAGGAGGGAGAAGAAGAGGCGGAGAGCTGTGCTCACCCGGCAGAACACAGACCGGAAAGAGAGCAGCTGGTCGCTGCTGTGGTGGCCACCACTGTCATTCCAGGTGCTCCAGCAAGAATGGAGCATCTCCAGAATGATTTGCTGTCCCTGGAAATTGGGGTACTCATAGGCCATCCAGCTGGGGAAAGGTAAGGGGAGCTGGGAAGCATCTGCCCAGCAGCACTATTTCCTCCTCCTCCCCCTTGTTGCTATGATTGAAAAGATTGAGAAACCTGATCCTTTCCTCTAATCCCAGGCCCTTTCCCTGACGCATCCACTGCATGGCAGACCAGCTCCTCTAGGGCTAAACACCCTGAACAGGGTTTGCGGGGTCCAGACTTCCAACTCAGTGTCCTTAGGGTGGAAAGAATTTTCCAGCTTACAAAGATCACCCAACCAAGTGCTTCTACATCAAGAATTTAGATGCCTGCAAAAGTAGGTGTAGCAACCTATGGTAACAACAGTCAGCTCTCCCGAGGGCCCAGGCTCTAGGAGACCAAGGTGGATCCAGTGGAAGAGATTTGGCTTCTTTTGTTAAATGAAGCGCAGAGCCATCTAACTTTGGAGAGGAGATTAAACTGGAAACCTCTTCATTGTTCAAGTTGGCCCCACAGCTCCCCCGCCTCTGCAGCAAAGGTTCCCTTTTCACCTTTATTCTTTTAGCTCGCACTCTATCGTATGACTGGTCTTGAGGCAGCTGGGGATTTGGGGGAGGCCAGAGGGTTTCCTCTGTTGGTGGGTCTTTATCAGGCAGGGCTTACAGACTGGGGAACGGAGGGCTGAGAGATGATGTCTCAGGCTCGGAACTTGGGCTAGGGGAGCCCAGAGCCGCGCAGCCCAGCCGCCCCTGGGAGATCACTCACACACCGCGTTCCACCTTGATGAGCGCACCCTTCGCAGGCCTCCGCGCTCGCAGGTGTTCGTGCAGTCACTCAACAGCCGACCGCGGCGGCCCTGGAGTCCTCTTTCTCTCGGAGTGTGAGGCAGGCAGACTCTGGCCGGACGGCGCGGAGGGCGCAGCTCATGCCACTGTGGCAAGAAGGACAGGACCAAGTGCTCAGCATCTCGTGAACCCCCTCCGGAGCCAGGCCCAGGCCCATCCAACCCGGGTTCAGGGAGAAGGCCCCGGGGTCTGGACCCGGGTTGCTAGTGGCTTTCTGTCATCTCGCCCTCCCCCGCCCTGAAAAGACCCTGCCCCAGCACGGACTATTCACCAGGCGGGTGAGCGTGGTACTGACGGAAATGGAGAGGCTGCGCAGGGGCGGGGCGTGCGGGGCTTTATACTCGGCCTCGCCTCCCTCCGCACGCCCTCTCCCGCTGGGCTGGGGGGAGCTGAGTCAGCGGGCAGGCTGCGGTCAGCTCTGCTGTGCCCTGAGGAGCCGAGGCCTTTCCCGCAGCTGCGGATCTGGCCCCTGTCCTCGGGGATTACTCTAGAAAGTGCTGAGACACATGTCCCGCGCACCCTGCAACCAAGGGTGACTCAGCTTTTTCTTTTGGGGCGGCCATAGCCAGGCAAGGCGCACGCGACCTCGAGCAGAACACGTCCTCCCTGGCCCAGACCCTCGGGACTAGAGGTACCAGGCTACCCAGAGGCCTCACTGAAATTGCGCATTTCCGACTGGAGGCACGAAAGTTCTCCCCAATGTCTAAAGTCTACCTTTTCTTCAGCCCTAGGTCGAGGCCTCTCTTTTGGGCGACTCTAGGGTAGAGATAGACAGGCTCCCCGAAAGCGATTTTCCTCACACCCTTCAGTCTGCTCTTCCCTGTAAGATGGCTCCATCGCAGCCTCTTTCCTCCCAAATTGAGTTCCCAGATCCGCGCTGTATTCCTGGATTTTCTTGAGCGGAGGGACGCAAGGCAGTGCTGAGCGCAGGAAATTTGAACCGCCCGAGGGAGGGCTTGGATTTACAAAGCACCTAGAATAATAGTAACTAAGGAAGTGGCTAAAGTAGTTACCAGCCGCCTGACAGCTCCAGGGACTGGGCTGGGGTCCCCACGCCTACCTGAGAGCCAGCAGCTGATCACTGATCGCCTAGTTCAGGCCAGGCGCTCTGCTCAGCTAATTCTCACACCATATCCGAGAGGTCGGAGCTGTTCGTGCCCTGCACTTCACAGAAGAAGCGGCAGCTTAGGACGGTCCTGCGGAAGCTGGTGGAGGAGGTGTCCCAGCTGAGATGTGAACCTGGGTTTCGGTTTTGACTAGGCCCTCGCCCCCAATCCCCGCCAGCTGGGGTGAGGGAAAGAGGTGAAAGGTTTGGGGCCCCAAGGGAGGCCCCAAGGAAGACATTTCCTCACAACTTGCAGCAGGATTTCTAGCCACCTCTGTGCCCTTGCATCTGCTGTTCCCCATTCATTCCCTCGAGTGTCCCAGTCACATGATCTTGGCATGGGTGACCCTGTTTCTGACATTTACTGTCCATCACATCACCCTGTTTTCTTTGTATCATTTGTCACTGTAAATCTTTTTCATTTTTTTTGTTTATGAGTGTTTATGGGTGTGCTGAGTGTCTTCTTTTAGACCAAATGTAAGCTCCTTTTAAGCAGGCTGTGTCAGTTTTGTTATTTTCAAACCTTAGCACCATGCTGGACACAAAGTAGGCGCTGAGTAAATCTTGAATGAGTGAATAAGGTGGTCAGGTTGGGTCAAATGTCCAGTGGGGATGGGGTGTAGAGGAAATTCTACAATGAGAGTGCAGGAATAATGGTTTGCCCATCCTACCAAGTTCCCCACCCTGAAGTTCTGGAGTGCCAAGAACAGGTGCTGAGGGCAGCCAAAGTCTCCCCTCCCCTGTGTCTCTCTCTTACTGGCAAGGAATTGTGCTTGAGGATCACAGTGTATGTGAAGGTGAATGTCCTACAACATGGGGAATAAAGTCCAAGTTAGGAGGGTTTAAGTCAGAGCAGGGAACCATGGCCAGGTTTGATTGGGGATGGGTCAGACCATGCCCAGTCCCCTGACTCCCTGCCCTCGAGGAGGTTTGGAGAGACACAAAGAGACCATAATTTCCCCAAAACCATAAGGGAGAAATACAAACTATCAAGGGAGGCAAGAACCAATCCTGGACTCGGTGTCCTGGCCTTTTGCCTTGGCTTCCCAAATCGGGACTATGGCAGCAGTGCGAGGTGAGGAACCCAATTTCTCTTTCCCTCCCTTCTGCCTTTCTCCCCTATCTCTATTGTAGAATTCTGGATTCAGCCACCAGGAGGCGCGGACGGGCCGCTTTGGGAGGGAAGCTGAAGCCGCCGGGCTGGTGGAAGAGGCAGCTGGAAGGAGGTTGAGGTTGGGAGGGGTGGCGGGCGCTCATTGAGAGTGTGTCAGGCTGTGCGTCTTCGCCCGGTCGGTGACGCGAGCCCGGGTGTTAGAACCAAGGCTGCGGGGTGTCTGTCAGACTGGACGCTGTGTTTACAGGAGCTGGGGTTCAGGGTCTGGGCATGCCCCTGAAGTTGGGGCTCCACCTGGGAGGGCTGTTTCCAGTCCAGGTGTTGGTCAGATCAGAAGACTGTATTCCGCAGGAGGGAGTGTGTGTGTGTGTGTGTGTGTGTGTGTGTGTTTCAAAGACTTGGGGGAAGTGGTGGTAGTAGTACAGCTGAGATCCAATTAGAATTAGGAGTCCGGCTGAGATTTGGCGTGGGGACCCTGTGTGTGGGGTGAGCAGGGCCACTGCTCCTCTTCTAGTCCTAAGTTCCCATCTTGGCTTGCACTATGAAGCTGTGGGGCACTAGCCAGCCTCTCCCCGCCCCTGTACCTCAGCTTCCTCATCAGGAAGATGGTGTATAGGTACCACTGCCCCCACCCTACAGTCCACAGCTTTTCATTCTAGCTGTCTGCATACCCACCAAGCACTGCCAATAGCTAGTTGCCCAGAAGACCTCTAGACTTCTCTCAAGATCTCCCCAGTCAGGGTCCCCTCCCTGACTCTGGACCTCAAAGTTGAGGGAGAAAGGAAAGAATGAACCACTGAGGGAAAGGAGCAAGAAAGGGGCTGTCAGGGGTCCCCACCTGGTGTGCCAGAATGGGACTCTGGGTTTCTGTCCCTTTGCTGTACTATGGACCCCCTCCCAGCTTCCTTTCTTTGCCCATTAGGTTGGTCCAGCTCCAGTGCCCCAGTCTCCCTTCATCCAACCCCCTCCTAGCCCCCCTCCCAATCCCCCAGCAGCTGGCCCTGTTTGTTTTCCCAGATCAGTTTTGCCCAGAGCTTCCTGAGGGTGGATGCACAGGTGGCTTTGTTTGCCAGCTCAGCACCCTCATTGCTGCCTCCTCCACAGCCACAGCCTTGGCCTTTAGGTGTGGACAGGGAGAGTTAGGAAGACAAAACAAACAAACAAAAAAGTGTCCCCACATCCACACTTTCAAGAGACCTCAAGATCTCATAGAGGTCTCATCACCTCAGAGAACCCATCCAGTTCATTTTTAAAATATATATATTTTATTGATTTTTTACAGAGAGGAAGGGAGAGGGATAGAGAATTAGAAACATCGATGAGAGAGAAACATCGATCAGCTGCCTCCTGCACACCCCCTACTGGAGATGTGCCCGCAACCCAGGTACATGCCCTTGACCGGAATCGAACCTGGGACCCTTCAGTCAGCAGGCCGATGCTCTATCCACTGAGCCAAACCGGCTAGGGCTCTTCATCTCTTATGGGGACCAAAGTTCCACAGAGAAATCCTCAGGACATTCCCCCACTTATGATTCTACCCAAACACCCATCTCATAAGGCACCCTAAGATCTCACACAGAAAGCCTTAGACCCAGTTCTGTTTCCTGTAGATCCCACTCATACCCCCATCCTATATGGGGACATGTAGATCCAACAAAGAAACCCTCAGACCCAATCCTGGCCTTTCACCCAGGTCCCCATCCCAGTTAAAGGCCCTGAGAATCCCCAGAGAAGTGATGTCTCCTTCATATAGAGCCCCATCCCATAAAAGGCCCAACTTCTCAGTCCTGTTGGGCAGCTGAGAAGTGCCTGGTGGCCCTTGTCCTATCAAATCAGCCTGCTCTCACCCTTACCCCTCATTTCACTGGGAAATCAGCCAGGGCTTTGGTGACTGAAGATGCAAATTCTGTGAATGGTGCCCTCTTGCACCCTTGTACCATCACCAGCCCCTCCTTTGCAGCTCTGCTCCTCCACTCCCTGCCCCCACCCCAGGTCTGGAGCCAGGAACAGGCAGATGAGCACTTTCCCTGGGGCTGTGAGGCCTGGTCTCCTGGGAGACAGAGATAACAGTGAGAGACCAGCTCAGCCCCAGCGGGGTCCAACAGCTGGGCCTCAAAGAGGTGGGTCTTGAAGGGGTGGGAGCCCCACCCACACAGACCCATTGTCTTATCCTGCTATAAACAGAGCCCCTCAGTAGGGATAGAGAGCTGGCCACCATCCAGGGAGATGGAAGGCAGCTTTTACCACTACCCACTCACCCAGACACAAAGGCACAGGCTGGCACAGGGCAACCGGGAGTGTGTGCACGCATACACATGTTCACACAGTACAGGCACATGGATGGGTCCCACATGCACCACAGGTAAACATCCTAGCATTTAATAAACACCTCAAAGTCACACTCATTGATGCGCTGACAGTGCTCACTCATTTCTCAAATATTTAGTAAGATGTACTATGTGCCAGGCACTGTGCTGAGTGTTGGAGTGACGCCTGAGTATGCACCTTCACATGCACATATCCCGCTCATGGTCACCTAGGGAAGATCATCTCAGCCACCCACCCATCATCATACACTGAAGATGGGCTCTGGAGTTACACTGCTGCCTGGGTTCAAATCCAAGCTCCACTGCTTATAAGTTAGATGAACTTGTACTCTATTTCTCAGCTTTTCCCTCTGTAAAATGGGAATAATAGTCTTAAAAACTGCTGTGAAGATTTAAATCCATGTAAAACACAGCCTGCTGTATGCACCCAATAAATGTTAGCTGTTCCTGTTGTGTTTATAACTGGCGTTGCTTCATGGTTCTGCCCACCCCCTGGGGCTGGGATGGGGAGAAGAGAGGAGCCAGGGCAGCAAGCATAAGTCTGGGATCTGCATCCCCTTTCCCACACTTGCCTGTGGAAGCCAGCCTAGCACTCAGGATGAGGAGCCTTTCTGCCTCACCCCATTCCTGTCACTCTGCTGTGACCTGTTTGGGAGGACTGGGAAGGTCAGAGGGGAGTATCCCAATCCTTTGTTCTTGTTCAGGCCTCTGCTATTCTGGAAAGAATGCTTGGGAGTGAAACTGGAGATCTGACTTCTGGTCCCCACACCTTTTCTGGCTTTATATGTGGTCTTAAGCAGGGCACTTCCCCTCTTGGGGCCCTCAGTTTTGTACCTGTAAACTAAGCTAACTGCTGATCCCGGAGGGGCCTCCCAGTCATGATTTCTGTGATCCCGTGATGCCTCAGGAAGGTTACACGCTCTTCCTACCCAGCTTCCCCCCCCACCCTCTCAAACCTAGCCAGTGTGAGGGGGCGAGTTGCCTGCTGTCACCATGGGGACTAATCTCTAAGAAGGTCATTGAGCCTCCGCTTCTGCCTTGGCCTGATGGGGATTAGTACCTGGGTATGAACGCCCCCCCCCCCCTTGCTTCCAAGCCCAGGTCCCCCACTCTTTCTAGATCCTGGGCAGCTTCCACACCCAGAGGCTCCGAGGCTGGGCCAGAATCAGCAGGTGGACAGTGGAGGCAGGGCAGCTGCCAGTTGTCTGTTTTTCAGTCCAGCTGTGGCCAAGAGAGAAAGGGGGAGAGATGGAGTCAGATCATGCCCCACTCATGGCCTGAGTCTTGCCCCTCTTTGGCTTCTGCTTCTTAATGGGGAGAGACTGGTCCCCCAAAGAGGGTGTCACTCCCACCTCCAGCCCTGGCTGTCCTATTTGCAGCCCACATAGAAACCACACTTTCTCCTCTTCTGGAGGCAATTTCCCCTCACCAATGTGGGATGGGGTGAAGGCTGTTTCCACATCACCTCCCCTTCCTTATACATATACTGTGCCTTCTACCTCTGGTTACCTGACCTCTGACCCTCCATCTCTAAATCCCTCCATCTCTTTTAAGTGTACATCTCTGTTATCTCACATTGTCTCTGTCCCTCTTTGGGTTCTCTCAGGTGGTCTCTGCCTCTCTCTCAGGTCTCTCTCTAGCTTTTGCTTTCATTGTGGGTGTATGTGTGTGTGTGTGTGTGGGGGGGGTGTCTGCAGTCTCTTGGGCCTTGAAATTTCCCTTATGGTTCTCACACACCTTTGGGCAGCACTCTCTGTCTGTCTGTCTTCTGGCTGTGTTCTTGGCCCTCATCTCATCCTTCTTCCCAGTGTCATTTCCAGTCGGCAGTTTCCCAGTCCCACCACTGCCTGAACTCCAAGCTCAGTCCCTTTTCCTGCTCCCTCCCCTGCCCAGGGTGCTGACAGGGAAGACAGGAAGCAGGCTCTGGCTGGGAGCTGGACAGGCGAGGGGGGATGGGCCCCCTCAAACACCAGCTGCTGAGCACCCCCCCCCCCCTTATGCAGGCAGCCTGGCACCTGCAGGCCTGCCTGGCGCCTAGAGACTCCGCCCCTGACCAGGCAGGGGAGGAGGGACCTGGATGAGGAGACAGATCCCTGGCCAGGGCCAGGATATGCAGGTCTTCATGATGAGTGGGGGTTAGAGGCCCAGGGAAATTAGGCTCTGGGGGGAAGAGGAATAAGGGCATGTCCCAGACCACTGGTAGCCTCATTTTCACAACACCCGCCCCGCTCAAAGGACTGCTCTATGTGTGTCTTAGGGATCATTCTAGGGAGACCTTTGTTGTGCAGCCCCAGGATCTAGAGTCCCAGCCAGAGGGGAGGAGCTCTAGCACCCCCTCTGTGATTAGGGGAGGGGAGAGGAAGCCCTCCAAGACACAGGGAGGACTTGCCAGCGCCAGGCCTAATCCCTAAGAGGCACATCATTCAGTGCCAGGCAAGGAGCAGAGGGCTAAGCCCAGGACAGAAGCCTGGTCAGTGAGGTCAGAATGGGGACCGCACACACCCCAGCCTGGGACCCATGCATCCCTCCTTCCCATACACGGCTGCTGTGCCCACAGATCCCATCTGTAATGCCCCCCTCTCCCCAGACCTGCCTGGGATCTGTCAGAGCCATCTCATCCCCACTCCTCCTTTCTTTCTCTGCAACAAGGACACAGCAGATCCCCATGGGGCCTGAGGGTGGTCGTGTGAAGTGTGGCAGTGGAGTGGGGGGGGGGGTGAGAGAGGGGGACAAGCCAGCAAGCACCTCCAGCAACAGCCAGATTAGAGCTGGAAGGGACCAGTGACTCCTGACCCTTGTTCTCATATCCCTGCGGGCTGCCTAGGCCTGGGTGTGTGGCGATACATTCCCTCCCCATGAGGCTTCCTCACCCTAAGGGGGAACTAGGGCTCCATATTGCTGTCCAAAGAGCCTTACTTCCACCTCTGATCTACAACTAGCCCTTCCATCCAGGGCTGGCTCAGCATCACCATCAATTTTGGAAAGGGGAATGGAGGACACCTGGAGTCAAGGACAGACTCAGCTAGGGGCTCAGACTGACCAAAGGCCTTGTGTGGAGCCCTCAGTTCTAAGGTCTCTTAGCAGGAGGCCAGGGTCTTGAGCAATCTCTGTTCCCCTCCTCTATGTCAGATCTTAGCACTTTGAGTCCCTGGAAAGGGAGATGGTCTGTCCCAGGTTTGGATTATAGCTAATGACTCATGGACTCTCAGCTATGCTGGGGGCCACACAGATCCCTCCCCCATCCTGAAACAAGAGGTTGTGGAACTATGAAGTTTGGGGAAGGTAGTGAGCTGCTGTGCCTTGGAACCGGACATGGGAAGACTGAAAGAGAGGCCAGAGAGATGGCAGTGAGTGAACCTTCAGTCTGGCAGTACCATAGGGATCTGGAGGAGAGACTTGATCTCCATCATGGTTCTAGCCCACCCCATCCGGCTTCACATCTCACCACTACTGCTTCAATCCCTTTGTGGGCCTCCAACTTTCCCAGGAACCAGGATATGAAGACTCACGGGAGGCCAGACCATCATCCTCATTTTGCAAATGTGAAAGCCCCAGGAGAGGCCGAGAACGACTTGCCCAAGGCCACAGAAGTCGCTGGGACAGAGTCGGACCAGAAACTGGGTTTCTACCTCCGAAAGGCTCCTGTTCTGGGTCACAGCCCTCTATGCCATCCGGTGGAGCCTGCTCTGTGGCCTGGTTACCCCAGTAGAGCCCGGCAGCCTAGGGGTTTCGGACCAGGGCAGGACAAGGCAAAGCGGGTGGGGCCGGATGGGAGCCGGATCTCGCCTGGGAGCGGCGCACAGCCTCTCCGACCCGTGTGGCAGCGGCGGCGGCGGCGGCAGGTGCCTGCGTGGCGGTGGGGCTGGGCCTCCGGGCGGATGCTGACAGGCCGCCCCTGCCTCACGCGAGCCGAACGAACAAAACGCTCAGGTCCGGTTTGTGCGAGGGGCTCGTCGCGGGGCGGGAGCGGAGGGCCCGGGGCCTGGCTGTGGCCCTTGGTGATCCGGTCCTGGTCTTCCGCGAGCGAGCGCAGTGCCGCACTGCATCTGCGGCTGACACGTCGGCGGCCAGGGAGGCCACCGCAGGTGCGCACCTGGCCTGCCCCTCCCTTCCTGGCCACTCTCCACCCTCTCGGGCCGTTTGGCCAAGTCCCCAGCGCACACCTCGGAGCTTGTGCCAAAGCCCGGGCTCAGCGCCCTCTTATACGGCCTCTTCAGTCCCCGCCCCTAGACACACATACACACACGCACACTCACACCTGTCCGGGCCTCGTTTGCTCGGGGCAAATATTGACTCAGAGGAGGCGGAGCGCCCCAACCCCCTCCCCGCCCCGGCTGGGCTCCAGGGCCAGAGCTCCTCCAGGCCTTGGCGGCGGGGGGCGGGGGGCGGGGGGAGTGTTGGGGACCTGGGCGCCTCTGGAACAACACCAGATGTCACTTTTCCACCCACTTGCCTCTAGCGGGGGATGGGGAGAGAGGATGGGAGGAGCCAAAGAGCAGAAGAGCAAAGGACACAGGCTGCCTGGCGGAGGTTAGGGGAGCGGAGGTGGGTGTCTCAGGGAAGGCGGGACACCCCTGGTCAGGGGACTCAGTTATGACGCGAGTCGCTGGTAGAGACTGTGGCCCTCTGTCTAATAGAGACCTACACCGGCGCCCCAGTGTCTCTAGTAACTTGGTCCTCCTCGAAGCCCTTCGGTTTCCCTTTCCAGTCTATTAGCAGAGCCCCAGGAGCCCCGCAGCTGCTGGAAAAAAAAGGCTAAGGGCGGAGTGGCCAGGCCTCGGAGAGGTCACCTCGACCCGAGGCCACCTGCTGCACTGACCAGGCCTGGCGCTCAGTTTCTGTCCACCTGGCTACACTGTGTTTAAGGCCAGTCGGACCCCAACCAAAGCGCCCTCCCCTGGCCTGACCAGATCCAGCGCCGAGCCTCGGTGTGGAGTGGAGAGGACAGTCTCCCAGCCAGCCCCTAGGTCTCCGATGAGTTGCGGCACTCCACAGCCGCTCCCACCATCTGCTTCGTAGCAAACCCAGTGCGAGTTGCTCCCGCGTTGGGGAAATAAAAACAGATATAGAAAGAAACAAATAAAAATTAAAAAGCTAGATGCTTTACTGGTGGGGCGGTGGAGAGGGGACCGGTTAGAACCTATCGAAGCAAATCGAAGGGGCTGGGCGCTGGCGCCCGCAGAGTGTCGGCAGGGAGCGGCGGCACCGGCCGAGGCACCGCTGTTTGGGGCGCCCCCTGCAGCAGGTCTAGAGTCGGAATCCTGGAAGACAGAAAGCCCCGGGTAGGGGCGAGGGCGAGATTTGGGACCAAACCTGCCCGTCCCTACCTCCCCTCACACCCCTCCGTTGCCGTCCACGCGGCGCTGGCCGGGGTGCCCCCACCTGCCGAGCGGCGGCAGAGCGATGACGCGCGGCCGCGAGGTGAGCACCACCTCCCCTCTGCTCGCCTCCACTAGGATGTTCTGGATTATGTTCTCCAGCAGCGCCTCCTGCAGGTTGGCGAAAGCCGGGAGCCTGCGGGGGACCAGAGGGTAGGTGTCAGCGCTGTCACCCACCACAATCACATTCTCTGCTGGCCTCTCGGTGCTGTGCCGTGTGCCACGTGCTCTGCCTGGATGCTCATCGACCTCCCCACCCTCCCAGCACTAGGCGGCATCCTGTTCCAAGTTTCCCGACACTTACAGAGCCCAAGGTGTCAAGTGTCACGTTGCTGGCACAGTAGTGTGATTCGAACCCAGGCAATTGTAGTCCACATCTCTCGGCCACGTTTGGGGAAAGGCATCCAACAATGAGAATGTACAGAAGGGACTACAGGGGCCTAGGGAATCCCAACCCCAAAAGAAAGCAACCACGGAGCTTTCTTCAACCTGGAGTCCCAGGGAAAGTGGTACAAGAGGAGGTGGAACTTCTCTCCTGGCTCTAGAAACCCGTTTAAGAGATCTTGAAGACTGTAACTGCTCTCCTTGAAGTGGTATGATGGTGAATGTTAACAGGCAGGTCTTGGAGAAAAAAATTAAAGCCCAGACTGCCGTTCTGCAAATACTCGCACCCAGGCCTTACTCTTCCAACCGTTGAACACTCAGTTGGAAGACATGTGCACAGGAGGCCACCCCAGTATACCACTGTCTGGCAGGAAGGATCCTTCTGCACACAGCCCTCCTCCAAACCCCCACCTGGGTCTGGCTGCTCACCTGCTGATGGCCATCTTCTCATCCTGCTCTCGCTCCTCCTTCATTATGATCTTCAGCTGCTGCTGCCACCACCATTTCAGGGACTCCTGGGACGAAGGCTGCTGTGTGGTTTCGGTCTCCGTCCAGGTCGACTTCTCTTCCTTCACCTTCATCATCTCTTCATCCTCCACAGGCTCCTCTTTGCTGCTCTCTTCCTCCTCTTTCTTCTCTTTCTCCTCTTCTTCTTCCTCTTCTTCCTCTTCCTCTTCCTCCTCTTCCTCTTCCTCTTCTTCCTTCACCTCTTCCCCATCTTCCTCCCCCAGCTCCCATTTGTCCTCCTCCTGCTCCTTGCCTTCCTTGTCCCCCAAGCTGCTGGAGGACAGAAACAGGCCTGGGCCTATGTGCAGGCTGCTGGACTGGGCCATGAACCTGGCTGACTGCTCACTCCAGAACTGGCAAAAGTAAGGAATCTGCTCCACTAGGCTTTGGTCCATGGCTTCATGGAAGGTCTTATCTTCCAGCAGGCCCCTGGATGGCAGGGAGGAAGAGAAGGTTCTCACTGAGAGGCCTTGTGGCCCCCTGTGAGGCTTTGGTTTCAGTGTTCCCCAAGTAGTGGTTCTCGCCTACTGTGTCCACAAACAGGAGCTAAGTGGGGGAGGGAAGCCCTTGGTCCATTGCTCCTACCCCTATCCTTCTTTAGAGGAAGGTATCTCTGGACCCCATGGAGTCTTAGAGGTGAACATTATATGGTAGAGACAGAGCCAGGAAGTCTGAGTTACACACATGAGGGACAGGAACCCCGAGGAGAATGTGAACTGGCTCTAGACATCATCTACCAGCCGTGGACAGGGCAGAACTTGGGACCCAGCCTTGATGATCCCTCCATCCAGGTCTACTGGAGCTGTACCATCCTAGAGAGCCTGGGGCCATCAATGGAAGGATCTTGTGAGGAAATTTTATTTTTCAGGAAAGGAAGGGCTAGGACTTCAGCGGCTGTGAGTGAACTCAGAATTGACTGAATGGGCTGGAGAAATGAGGGTTAGGGTCCACAGGGTGGACAGTCACCTGATGATGGTGGTGAGACAGTCAACCAAAAGCTGCTTCTTCTGCTTGGAGACAGGGGCCCACGTGTCAGTGGATTCTTTCTCAGAAGCCTCTGACTCCTCCCTGACGCCCGTCCTCTTTGGCAGCATCCTGGGGTGAGCCATGACATTGAGTGGCCTGGACAAGCCACCATGCAGGGACTGGGGGCACGAGCAGTGGTGGTGGCCTCCCAGTCAAGACGACATAGTGCTACTGCCTTTGGGGAACTAAACCCAACCCTCAGAGTTGATGCAGGACCTGGAGAGGCTCCGAGTTGGAAAGGAAGGAAGGAGGGATGGGGAAGCCTAGGTGGGGTCCCTAGAGGCCTCTGGCTCTTTGCCTCCTCTGCATGTGGGCTTTAGCAGTAATGGGGGCATCTTGGGCCCAACAATGCCATATTAGCCCCAATCTCCCCCACCCCTGCCACTGCACCTGTTCCAGCCCTCAGTAAGGGCTGGGTCTGGGCAGCCCCTGTTCTGGAGAGGGAGGAGGGTAGAAAGTAGAGGAAGGAGACCCCTCACTCCCTGAGAGTTCACCGGTACAAGAAGTGTCGGGGAAAGTCAGAGAAGAAGTTGTCCAGGAAGTCGTCGATGGCATGGGCGCGGGCAGTGAGGCCCAGGTAGAGCATGCCTGGCGAGGGTGGCTGGGGACATGGCCAGGATGTCTCCTCCTTTGGGATCCTAAGATTCCAGCTGGTGGGTGGGTCGAAAGACTGCTGTTTCTTGATGGGGGGCAGCGTCTTTGGGAAGAGGGAGGCAATGATGGCAGGGGCTTCAGGACTGTACTCCCATCACCAATGGTCTTTGGGCCGTGCAGGGGTTTGACTCTACCCCTCTAGGAGGCTGGACCAGGGGTTGGAGGTATCTTTGAGAGCGAGCAAAGACCCTCTCAAGTTATCCAAGGAGATGGTCCTGGGACTTATTGCTTTACCTTGTACCTCCTCACAGGCTCATAGGCTTCATAATACGCCCTTTTCTGTGAAAGCAAAGAGACCCCTGCTTAGGATACAAGAGGCCTAGAGGACTGAAGCCAATGCCAGGACCTGCTGCCCTCTTGAACTTGCCCAAGTTCTAGAAACACCTTCTTCCAGAACCTTCCTTAGGAAAGTGCAACCTAAAGACAAGGAAAATCTAGTTATCCAACTGAAGGAAAGAGGAGGTGCCGCCAAATATGTGTAGGCTGCCCCCAAAGGCTTGTCTTTGTGCCCCAGAGCTTTGTGGTTTGGTGTGATAAGGAAACAGCCTCTCTTATTAAGATTTAATCCAGAAAAAAAGGTTTAATGCAGAAATCCCTTCTTCTGTGGCCCCAAGATATGATTTGCCTCCACGGTTGGATCAGAGCTTTATTTTTTTTAAAATATATTTTATTGATTTTTTACAGAGAGGAAAGGAGAGGGATAGAGAGTTAGAAACATCGATGAGAGAGAAACATCGATCAGCTGCCTCCTGCACACTCCCTACTGGGTATGTGCCTGCAACCAAGGTATATGCCCTTGACTGGAATCGAACCCAGGACCCTTGAGTCCACAGGCCGACGTTCTAGCCACTGAGCCAAGCCAATTAGGGCGGGTCAGAGCTTTAGAGGGGAGCAGTCCCTCCTTGGAAGCTATGTGGTGGACACAAAGGTGATCAAGGAACATGAATACTACCATGAGAAAGCTATGAGATTGGAAGAGGAACCAAGATACATTTTGTCTTATGTTTATCATTGGTCTCCCCTGACAAATGCTCATAGCATGTTTAATGAATGCTTACCCGGGGGGGGGGGCGGGGGGGGGAGGCACTTTACATGTATTAACTCATTTGATCCCCCAAAGAGCGCTCAAAGCAGATAATATTTTACTCACACTTAAAATATTTTGAAAACTTTCATTTTTAACCTTGGGAAATTTCAGACATATATAAATTTGTATACAAAGAATCTTCATTCTTCCATTACCCACCACCCAGCTTCAATAATTAGCAACTCACAGCCAATCTTGTCTCATCTCTCCCCCACCTCTGAATTATCTTGAAGCCAATCCCAGATGTCATATTACCCCCCCCCCCCCAGTTTACAGTTGAGGGAACTGAGAGGTTAAATAATTTGATCAAGTTCACAGAGCTAGAAATTATCCAAACGGGGCACCTGTTCCCAGAGTCTACACCCGAACCCACCGTGCTGCACTGTTCTCCATCAGAAGGTGAGCTCTACCTTGTTTCCTCTGGTCCCTAGTACCCAGCACTTCAAAGGCACCTGTTAAGTACTAGCTACATGAAGCAGGATGGTCAGCCAGCCTTCTGTATCCAAAGAGTCTCTTGGGGAGATATTATGATTAGTTTAATGAAAGAAATCTACTCTCTTAAGGCAGGCTGGCCAGTTTTGCATGTAAGACCCCCTCAGATCATTACTTCTGTCATCTCTGGTAAGGCCAATCAGAAATATCTATGGTGTTCAAGGCCCATTCTGCCCTCCTCACCTTCACTTTCCTATCTGTGATAGTGAACTCCACTTCCTGCCGCACCTTCTCATCCTGCCACTCCTGCAGTTCCTTTTGGAACTCCTTCAGGAGGTCCTGCCGGTACACCTGCGGCACAGGACAAGGACAGAGAAGCCTAAGGTCTGGGCAGCTTGCTGTGGGCCCCCTGCCCTTCCAGGAGCTGGTTCACCCTGGGGATCTGGGGATCTAATAGGGCTGGGAGTTGTGCTCTAACTCAGCTTCTTTCTGGGGCTGATCCTACCTTGCATACCAGGTCCATGCTGTAGAAACTGGCATGCACTGAGGCCTTCAGAGTTACCACAAATGGGATCGTCTCTTCCGGAGCCACCTTCCCTTTCATGGGGCTCACGGACACCTGTTGGTTTGGGGAAGGAGTCTCTAGAGCTTCACAGAGGTGGAATGGGACAAGATGAGATGGTATGGGATGAAGTGGGATGGGGTGTATGGATGGGAGGGAATAGGATGGGGTGGGATGAGATGGGACAAGGGGGTAGGTCTGGAACTCTGCTGGAGGTTCAGAATCTGTGGACACAAGCGGCTCTCACCTCCCCGAAGTCTAGAGGCTTCAGTTGCCAGGCAAAGACAATTGTCTCATTTTTGGAGCCGTTGTTAAGGAACAGCAGGCGGCTGCACTTGCTCTGCACAGGAATATTTCCCAGGGAGACGTGAGACTGGGACAGGAAGACATCCTATTGGTGGAGACAACACAACAGCAACTTTGGGATGTGAAAAAATAATAATTAGAGCAACCACTACCGATTACTGAGTGCTTTCAACAGTCCAGGTACCGTGGTAGGCAATTTACATGCATTTGATCCTCCCAATAGCCCTAGGATACAGGTTCTACTGCTATTCCCATTTTACAGATATGCTGCTAAGGTTGAGACAGCATAAATATTTTCTCCAAAGGTCTCTCACAGGTGAAGCTTGGGTAAACCTAGCTTTACTCTGAATCCTATGATTTTGACCATTAAAATGGGCTTGGAAAGGCTGAGAAATCAGAATTTGCTTAAAGAAGACAGAAATAAAGAAATTGTTTGAGGCCCTGAAGGATGGTTATAAATTAATGGGTGACCAGCTGTTGTTGTTGTCACTGGGCACGGAACAGGAGCTGTGTTATAGGGGTGTCTGGGAAGGCTTGAGGCCACATGAAAGGAACACTTTCTCTGTCCAGACTGAGTGCTTCCAGGGCTTGGACTTTGTCGGACTCTTCTCTGTGTCCCCATGGCCTCCAAAGTGCTTATCCTGCAGTAAGAGTCCAAAAGGGTAGTGGTGGAAGGGTGGACAGGCAGATATAGGAGCGGGTAATGATTAGATGGTGCCTGGAAGGATGGATGGAGAACTGCATGGATGGATGGATACATGGATGAGTAAACTGGCATACAGGTCAGTGAGGAGATGGATAGATGGGTGGATGGATGAATGGGTCAGACCTCCCAACAGTGAGGAGTATGTGAACTAAAGGTAGTGTTAGTGACTCTAGATATCTTTCAGCAAATCCATCTAGGTCCAGGGGTGGGCTGTTCTGTTTGAAAATAATACCTTAGAGCCCTAGGTATTATCTACCCCTTCTTTCTACGTCTTCTAGTAACCTCACCCTAATGCCCAGAGAAGAGGGTGGACTGGCTTGAGCAGGAACACCTGTGGTCACTAGGTGGCAGGGTAAGCCTCCCATGGAGCTGGTGCTGCCTCCTAAATCTGGAGGAAGTCTGGTTCCAGACTTCACCTCTGAATCTCTCCATTCTCCACATCATACAATTTCCTTCCCAGCCTCCCTATTCCCATGCACTTGCCACCCTGGGCCCTCAGGCTCCTCCTAGCCCTCAGACCTTCCCAGCTCCCTTCCCCCTACCTGCCCAGGAGCCATCAGCCTTGAATGTGTGGAGCTGTTGTCCCATGAGGAGATATTGTGGAAAGGCGCTGTATCCCCCAAGGCATGGGGGTCATAGCCCACTCCCTGGAATTGGATTTTGGCCGAGTGCCATCCCAGGATGTGGATGGGCACCTCCACCTGGGAAGTTAGGAGGGTGGGGGAAAGGACTAGTCAGAGCGAGGCCTGCTGAGGAGGCCAGTTTCAAGCCCCGTCCCATGTTAGCCCAGGCTGCCACGCACTGTGTAGGTCTTGGCCTCGATTGGTGAGAAGATCCACAAGATCTGAGCAGTGGTGCCTGGCTGGATCTCCCCTTCAGGGTTGAGGCAGCAGAAGATGGGGTGGTCAAAATTTTTTGCCTGAACGTGCAACAGGATGTCGGTCTGAACCTCATATGTCACAGGCACCGAGCCACCGTTGTACAGCTCATATATCTGCAGGGGGTGGAGATAAGGAAGCCTCCATACAGGCTCAGGGCCGCAATGCAGAGAGCCTGGGATTCTGTGTCCACTGCGGGAGGGCAGGTTGATCTCCATAAGTCACACTTACAGTCCCAGAGCTCCCCTAAGTACCTCTGATTTCCCTTCTGGCTTCATCATCCAAGAAGTATATAACTGTATTTGCAGGCTGTGATATTTTAAGGTAATCTGTAATCTTCATTTTATTTGCTCTGAACTTACCTTTGTCAAGGTATAAGGGGACACCTAGCTCATATCCTTAGTATTGGCATTTAGGGAAATTGTCCAAGCAAGCACCATCCTGACTCTTCATCATTTTCTAGGCTCTGGTTCTAGTCACCTGTGCAACTGCCACTTTCCACATCTGCTATCAGAGGCCTTCCTGCTTAAAGGCAGACAAGGGAGAGCAGAAGGAAGGCATGCGGTCCCCCAGGATTAACTTCAAAGTTTGGGAATCACAGAACGTCCTGGAAGAAACCAGAGATCTTCTGGTCCAATCAGTCATTTTAGAGATGAGCAAACAGAAGCCAGAGAGAATTAAGTGTTCATCTGGACTGAGGCCCAGTCCTCTCATCTTGTTTAGCACCCACTCCTGAATATGCTGATTTTATTTCTCTAGCCTGGACCATCCTCTGAGCATCAGACCTGTGCCAACTTCTACTGGATAACCCCTCTTGGTTGTCTCACAAGCATCTCAAATTTGGCCAAAACCAACCTCTTCACTCTAAAACCAGTTCCTCCCTGCAGTGTATCTCCTTTTATTAAATGGCACTATATACTCCCAGTAGCTCAAACTAGGAGACCAATACACCCTCCTTCCCTCACTTTCTCTCTCTCTCTTTAAAAAAAATTTTTTTTTTACTGATTTCAGAGAGGTGAGGAGAGAGAGAATGTGAGAAAAACATCAATGATGAGAGAGAATTATTAATCGGCTCTTCCTGCCCACCCCACACTGGGGATTGAGCCTGCAACCTGGGCCTGGGCCCTGACTGGGAATTGAACTGTGACCTCCTGGTTCATAGGTTTGATACTCAGCCACTGAGCCACACCAGCCGGGCTCCCTCCCTTTTTCACTTCCCAGATCCAATCCCCAGCAAGTCCCAATGATTCTACCTCCAAAATGTAAATTAAATCTGTTCACTTCTCTCTCTTTCCACTGCCCTCTTGCAAGTCCAGGCCATCATCTGTCATCATGAACGAAAGAGGAAGCTCGCCCATAGTTGTGGGGTTTGGTTGGAGGCACAACTGGGTCTGCTGGCTCCTTGTCGGAGGGCATTTTCCATTGTCTGCATCCAGGGCCACAGGAGAGTGGTCTGGCCGCTCTGAAAGCTCCCCTGGGCACATGAGCCTTTGACTTCCTTTCTGAGGTTCTGGACCTCTGCAAGCTTGGGCACGCCCAGCCTCGGGTGGGGCTTCTGGGAAGCCAGGGAAGTAGAGGGTGACAAAGGGAAGTGAACAGAGCTTGCTGCTGGCGACCCCATCTCAGGTTGTCATTTCTCTTCCTCTAGGCCAGCGGTTCTCAACCTGTGGGTCGCGACCCCTTTGGGGGTCAAACGACCCTTTCACAGGGGTCGCCTAAGACCATCGGAAAACACATATATAATGACATATTGTTTTTGTGATTAATCACTTATGCTTTAATTATGTTCAATTTGTAACAATGAAATTGGGGGTCACCACAACATGAGGAACTGTATTAAAGGGTCTCGGCATTAGGAAGGCTGAGAACCACTGCTCTAGGCTAAATGGCCAGAGGCCCCTGCCCAGAAACACAAGGGCTTCTAAACAGTTGGAAATTTCAGAGCTATAAAATACTTAGGGAAATACTATGCCTCCCTCTTGGAGATTTTCAATGTATGTTTTCACAGCAAAGGAACCCGATTCCCTCCAACTAATAATGAAAAGCTTATAGCTTCGGGTGAATTCACGATGCAGAAAGATATCCCTCTCAAAGCAGTGATTTTTAAATGTGGCTGAGACCTATTAGTGAACAGGTCATGAAACCAATTTAGTGGGTTATGTCCAGCATTTTTTTAAAAAGTAACAGAATATAATAAACCATCAGAGCACTTTGCATGTATGTATTGATTTGTGATCTGGGGTGGGTTATCAGGACTCAGGCTCGTGTGGTTTGAAGAATCCTGTGCTAGAGGAACAAATATAATAACCTTTCTTTTGCATGGGAATGAGGCCTGGCAGAGGGTTGGGCACTGGGCACCAGGAAGCTGAAGCCTCTTGCCTTGGGTCTCTCGGGGTCCAACCTGCAGGCCCACCTCTTAGAGTGAGGGCTTCTGGAAGGCAGTGTCTTTGTCACCCTGTCAAGAACTTTTGCAGATACACGTAGATCAACAAGTAGGCCTCTTGGTGAGCAGGACAGTGTAGACCACTGACCTGGCGCGGGGGCAGTGTGTCACCGATCCGGACAGGGATGAACTGGTGCACGGTGGAGGTGAAGTGCACGTACTTCTGCTCCAGGTTCACTGTCACACCTATGAAATTTATCTGGAGATAGACAGATCATGAGTAGCATTCATCCCAGGGAGGAAGTGAAGCCCCCAGCAGAGATGCAGACCCCAGCTCCTTGGGGGTATAAGTCCCTGCTCCTCTCTTGACGGTCCAATGACAGGATCAGGGCTGGGGCCTCACCAGGATCTCCCGGCCATGGGACACCTTGAAGAGCACTGGGAGGCGATCAGTGCTGACGAACAGGTGGCTGGAAGGGAGGGCACAAGTCCAGGATGAGTCAGGGAGCTTTGGTACCAGTGGGAGAACAAACGATCACAGCACACCAGTGGCTTTGAGTTGGCTTGCCCTGGGAGCATGTGGAAGCCCCTGAGTTGGGAAGGGACAAGAGGGGAATTAAACCTCCCCTGTAGGTGGGAAGGCAGAGTCCTCCCAGGGTGGTGGCTGCTCAGGGTACCCTGGGATCACACAGTGCAAGACCAGGATTCTCCGGGAGCCAGGGGAAAGGAGGGATCTTCAGGACTGGAAGTGCAGGGTGGGCGGTGCAGGGAGGGGGGCGGCGGGGAGAAGCACCTGTATTTGAGCTCCACCACCTGCTCCTGCCCAGGACTCAGGCTCCCAGTCTTGGGGCTGATAGAGAATATGCAATTGTCCTGCACACGCATGTGGTGCAGCTCGGTGCTGTCAAACTCTGTCTGCTCTGCCCATAGCTCCAGGTCGATCTGCAGGTCACTTGGAAAGAGAAAGGCCCTGGGAGGGGGTACACAGCAGGAGGGGTGAAGGCTCTTAGTCAGAATAGAGAGGCGGGAGCTCTGAGCCCCAGGAGGGAGGGGGGCAGCCTCCTCCATGCCTCCCTGCTTCATCCCACCTGGCAAGCTGCCCCATGCATGGCTGGGCAAACGTGGCTGCTGTAGAATGTCATTGCACAAGGACTAAACAGGCATTGAAGGCTGGGCGGGCTCCCACTGTGGGTTTGGGGGCTCAAGGAGGTTGCTTATATATGTGGGTCACTTAGAGCTGCCCATTAACCCTGGAGGGTTTTCTGTGACAAAACTCCACTTGAGGCTCCTGAGAATGCCAGCAGTACCAACCCGGGCCCCGAGAGGGACTGTGTCCAGCTTGGGCACAGGGCAGAGAACAGAGGTCCCAGCAGGACTTGCGTTCTGGAATCTGAAGAAAGATGGGCCTAGAGATTAATGCCTCTGAAATGCCTGGTGCTGTAGTAAAGTAGACACTGCACTTGCTGACAAAACAAGTGACAAAGGAGGCCAAGACCATAACCTGAGGTCTGGCACAGAGATGGCCCTAAACTGGCAGAGGCTATGAACAGGGAGAAGTCAGAGGGGGAAAGAAAATGGGCAACAAATCCGAAAAGGCTCAATGGGAGTTGGAAAAAGCAAATCAAAACTTCCTCCAGTTGATCTGAAATATTTTCACATCAGAAATGTGAAGAGTTACATCCAGTGCTGTTATGTCTAGGAAGAAGAGATGCCCTCAAAAGTAGGTAGGGAGAGAAGAAGCTGCTGCCACCTTTTTTGGTAGGAATTTGGAATGAAAAATGTATATGCGCTCTGACACAGAAATTATATTTTGGGAAAGTAACCACGTGCACAACACACAAAGATGTCTATTCAACCTCCTTTGTAGTGGAAAAATATAAAGCACTGAGAACAACTAACGTCATCCAATAGAGGAGTGGTTTCATAATTTATGGCCATGTAATGGGATATTATGCAACTACTAAAAAGAATGAGCTAGATCTATGTATTGATCTGTATTTATCTAAAGGGAACGTTATTGATATAATACTGAGCAGAAAGTAGTATGTAAAATGTGCTATTACTGAGAGAGAGAGAGAGAGAGAGAGAGAGAGAGAGAGAGAGAGAGAAACAGAATAACCCTGTAGTTTTCGCTGGGTCTGTATGTTGTACAAGTGCTGAGGGAGGAAGCTCTCATCACCTCAGCAGGGCGGACTTGAAGGGGAGCAGGGGAAGTTCTTACTTTTCTCCCATCACCTTGTGCCGGTTGACTTGTTACAGGTGAATAAACAGCTTTTGTCATTTTTATCTGGGGGATATTGACCAGTGGAGATCTTGTCATTTTTGGGGTCATCTAAATAGTTTCAATACTTCCGTTTCCCTCACCGCCTTCACCCAGTCTCCCTCGAAATAATCCTGAGCCCCTTTTCCCTGCTGACCCTCTAGTGTGGGCTCCCCCATCTGGGGGCTGCAGCAGCCTCCCCACCTGTCCCCCTGCCTCAAACTGCTAATCCGTTTCTCGCTCCTAAACCCAGACCAGAGTGACAGGCCTGGTAAGTAGATGATGTCTTTGCCCTTCGTCCCAGTTTACATCCCATGGATGCTCTTGGGAAGAAGTCCAAACTCTCGGAAGGAGAAGGATTCTAGGGCCTAGACCAGCCGTGGGCAAACTACGGCCTGCGGGCCGGATCCAGCCCCTTTGAAATGAATAAAACTATTGAAAAAAAGGACTGTACCCTTTTACGTAATGATGTTTACTTTGAATTTATATTAGTTCACACAAACACTCCATCCATGCTTTTGTTCAGGCCCTCCGGTCCAGTTTAAGAACCCATTGTGGCCCTCGAGTCAAAAAGTTTGCCCACCCCTGGCCTAGACCTTGGCCCCTGCTGGATCCATCCCCCGCACCCCCCCCTCCCCCCGCCCCACCACATCTGAGGCCCTCCCCTCCCTCCCCATCAATGCTCCAGTCATGCTGGGCCCTTTCCTCTTACCCACGTACAAGCCAGGTGCTCTGTTGGAAGGTTCTGTGCCTCTCCCTGCGCTTCTCCGGAGGCTGCAGGCCTAGCTTAGTTGTAGCTTCCTCCGAAAAGCCTTTCTCACGTCCAAAACGGAGTGAGGTGGCCTCCTGTGCTGCACATATCACCCTGCACCACAGGCTTGTCTGCCCAGAGAGCCTTGCTGCAGGGCCTGGGCTCGCCTGCATTTCTATCTGAGAGCCAGCCTGGACCTGTGCCTAGGAAGCCCCAGGGAAAATTTAGCCAATGACCCACCGAGTGCACCAGGAAACAAACGAGGTTAGCAGGTTAGCCAGCGACCCCTGTAAGGAATCTCCCCTTAAACACTAGGCCCCTAGCATTCGCTGCACCCAGGGCAGAGGCGTCAGGGGAGAAGGCTCACAGGGAGTGGGCAACGGTGTGGCTCCCTGTTCCCCCCATGCTCTCCTCATCCTTGGGATTCTTACTCCATCTGTCCTGCCGGCTCCCGCCTCCAGGCCAAGTCCACACTCCCGTTTCTTGCTGGTCTTGGCAAGAATAAAACCTTCGGTTTGTTCTTTATAAACTCAGCCGAGACCAGCTAGAATTTTCAAAAATAGCCTTCTAAGGAAGGGAAGGGAAGCACAACACACAAAAAGCCTAGGAGAGTCCAGCCATCCAAGGAAGGTTCCCCGTGCCTGGGCTCCTGGAAGAAGCATAGACTGCTTCCTGAACCTCCAGTGATCTCCCGACAGACGGGCCCCGCGCGTGGGCACTCTGCCTGGGTTTCCTCTGGCCTCGGTTTCCAGCAACCTGGACCCTCTCCACAGAGAGTGGGAGCTGGCTTGCTCCTACACAAACACACACGCACACACAATCCACCAAAATACCCTGCTCCATGCCAGGACACAGGCCAGTGCCATTTTTCCTGCCCGCCCCCCATCTCCTCCCCCCCCCCCCCAGCCCTGTTGGACCTGGCTCCTGGCCACTAAAGAGCCAGTGAATGGCGGATCCAGAGCTCAAAATGGGCCCTAGGCCTTCCCCATCGGCCGGCAGCCCTGCCTGCCAAGCTTCCTTAGTCATTCAGGGCCAGAGCCCTCCCTACTCAGAATCCAGCCCTTCTCAGCAGGAGCCGCCTGGGGAGTCAGTGTCCCCAGCAACCTCCACAGGGAGGGGCAGGATAAGCCAGAGTAAGGGGCATCGCACCCCCAAGACTCTGCTCAGGCAGGAAGGTTCCTGAGCTCCCAGATGCCCTGCCTGCGTATTTTCCACCTCATCCACCCACTGTCACACCCAGGCTGGACTCCTGGCTCTCTCCCCAGCCTGACCCAGATGGGACACTTCTCTCTCACCTCCATTTAGCCAAGGAAAGTTGGAAGTCATCAAAAGGAAGTTTACTAGGAAATCAAGGCGCGTGGCAGGGACAGGGAGGAAGAACAAGAAAAAGCCCTGGCGTGGAAACGGGATGTTTCCTGGGCACAAGCTCGGGCCCCAGTGGGAGGAAAGCCAAGCACAGGAAGGGCCAAGCGTGTGGCTCGGGTCTCCGGCCTGGGCCCCGGGTGACTAGAGAAGTGCAGCCGGCCCCGGGCCAGCCTCCACCCTCCCACAGCCTCATGGGGCTTCACTCAGTCACACCTTCCTCTCTGACCCCCTGGCAGCAGCAGATCCCTGTCTTTCTCCCCCCTCCCCTCACCCCACCTGAGACCCTCTACTCACCCCCATGCAGGCCTGTCCTCACTGGACTGGGCTCTGTCAGGGGTGCCCCAGCGCCCAGCACAGTGCCTGGTACACAAGAGCTGTTCTAAGCCTTGCTGACTAAGGAGTGTGGACAGGGGCCCTAGAGTGGACAAATCTGGGGTTAAACCTGGCTGTGCTGAGTGCTTAGCCTCCCGTCTGTGAACCAGTCAGCAAAGGAGGACTTCCCACATGGCTGGCGGGAGGCTTGGAGGAAAAAGGCTTGTGAAGCAGAGCCTGGCATGCATCAGTGGATGCATCTCATTTATTAAATATTGAGATGACGGTGCCATCTCCAGCAGGTGATGCCACTACTTCCCAGCCCGTGGTCATTTCCCAGCCAGTGACAGGCCCTGCGTCCTGCTGGGCAGCCACAGTCCCACCCTGGCCGCCACAGCCCATCGATGGGGTGCCCGCTTTCACAGACGCCAGGCAGCCAGGTCTACCAGCAGCAAGTGAGGGCCTCCAGCACCTGCCCCCCTCTGCCCCCAGGCGCCTAGCTACCCCCTATTCCAGCCCTACCAGTCCAGGGGCACCACTCCGCTGTTCTTCAGGGCCAGGAGCACCACGGAGGGTGGGGCCTCTATGGTCGCTACCCCAAAATTGAAGTCAAGCTTCAGAGGGGTGTAGACGGGTGCGATTGGACTTGTGCTGTGTGGAGCAGAGAAATGGCTCAGAGACAGGAATAAGAAGAGGAGGACCTCCCAGGGGCTTGGCACTCATCGCCCTACAGGTGGAATTAGGGACTTGGGACTTGGGCAGTACTTAGGATGCCAAGCCGATCCCTGCCTTCTCCAGGCCCCTCGAGGGATGGGCAAGGATTTGGGGGGAGTTAGGGAGCCACTTCTTGGACAGGGCCTGGTGTTGAAGGTGTGGACAGAAAGCTCCACAAATATCCCCAACAGGCCCTGACCCCGCACCCCCCCAGGTTCAGCTCACCTGTGCCTGGTGGGCACCTTGTACATGAGCTCCCCGGGGGTGGGGTCACGCTCCAGGTAACTGTTGAGCAAGTCCAGGGAGAAGAGGTACCACAGGTGCCTGGGGGTGATGCCCCCAGCAC
Organism: Myotis nattereri; assembly: GCF_964212035.1. NCBI lineage: Eukaryota > Metazoa > Chordata > Mammalia > Chiroptera > Vespertilionidae > Myotis > Myotis nattereri. The sequence continues at coordinate 22,353,985 of NC_138082.1, forward strand.
TGCCCAAGGAGCAGACATCCAGGACGGAGAGTAAGGGGTACACGGCCGTCAGGAAGACACGGCACAGCTCCCGCTTCTCCCCAATGCTGTTATCTGGGGGAGAGGGATGTGGATGAGAGGAGTGGGCTCCCCTCCCGGCTCCCCTGGGGTGGGGCGTGTGGGACCCCTGGGGCCCTGGTTAGGAGCAGCAGATGTCCCGCAGGCTATGGGACGTTTCCAACGACAGCAGCCCTTGTCTGATGCTTGCACGTACCAGGCACGGTCCTAAGTGCTTCACACACACCACTGTGTTTAATGTGCACCGCATTTGTGTTCAAACTAATTCTTACTATCAGTTTTATTGGACATAATTTATATGCCATAAAATTAACCCTTTAACGCATACAATTCAGTGTTCTCTCGTATATTCAGACCTGTGCAAGCACCCCCACTATCTAACTTTAGAACATTTCCATCACCCCAAAAAGAAACCCAGTAGCTGTCATTCCCATTCTCCCCTCCCTCCACCTCTGTGACCCCTAATCTGCTCTGTTTCTATAGATTTGCCCATTCCGGACGTTTCACATACATGGAACCATATACTCTGTGGCTTTTGGTGAGTGGATTCTTTTACTCGACATGTTTCCAAGGTTCTTCCATGCGGCAACCTGAGTCAGTACTGCTTTTCTTTTCCTTGCCTGTGCACTGTTATTATCCCCATTTTACGGATGTGGAAAATGAGGCACAGGAGGTTAAACAACCTGCTATGATTACGTAGCTAATAAGTGCAGGGACCAGATCCAGTCCCAGGCAGTCTGGCTCAATTCCACACTCTGAGCCACTCTTCTTGCTGCCCTGGATGCTGTCCCCTGCCCCCGAGCAGGCTGGGAACAACTCCATTCCCCCGAGGAGGTGGCTGAGGCCCAGGGCAGCTGAGGGTTTGCCTGAGATCCCACAGTAAATCAGCACAGCTCTAACCTCCTCACTGAACCTCCACGGCTCAGGTGTCGCATACATGGGCACCCACACAGAGGTAGTTGGTATGAGAGGCACACACTAGACACCCACAGGTGCACCCCAGGACACTCACACTTAGTCAGCTAGCTCTGCCCGGACCCTCCGCATCTCCCCACCCAAGTCCTGCTCACATGGCCCTCGCCCTTTCCTCCAAGCCCTGAATCCGTGTCAGGCGGCCCAGGTACCTCTGTGCGAGAGGAGAGAGTAACTGATGGTCCAGAAGAACTGGGCCCGGTGGTTGGGACAGGCGGTCAGACAGATGGTGTCCTGGGACCAGGGTGGCATGCTCCCTTCTGTGTGGTCCAGCTGAAGAGCTGCTCAGGGATGACCCAGGTGAGGTCAAGGGCAGAGGGCCCTCAGTGCAGGTCAGAGAGGCTCTGCCTCTCCTGCTGCACTCCAGATATCCCCCCGGGGCTGGCAGAGCACTGGCTGCAGAGTAGGCTCTGAGCCAGAAAATGGGGAGCAGAGTCCCTCCTCCCAGACCAAGACAGAGGGCATCTGTCTTTGTGTCATTGGCATCTCGCTAAACACTTTGATCCACCTAACAGCCTGTGAGGTAGGTGCTGCCATTAGCCCCGCTTTACAGATGAGGAAGCTGAGGCTCAGAGCGGGCCAGCCCAATGCCATGCATCTAGAAAGTAGAAGCACCAAGGTTTAAGCTCTGCTTTGCCTGCCCACAAACCGTGGTCTGATTAACCAGTCTTAACCAGTGCCCGCCTCCTTGGCCCCAGCCCTAGCCCAGGCCAGTACCAAGGGGGTCGTTGCTGATCCTCTCAGGGCTGTGCTGCTCCAGGAACAGGCGATAATCGAGGGTGCAGTTGCCTTCGTTCTGGAGCACCAGAAACCTGGACTGCTGGTTGTTCACCACCACGTTCCCAAAGTCCAGCTCCTTCTCCTTTGCCTGAGGGCCAGAGTCAGCCAGCCAGGGTAGGGGGCTCCCCCAGCTCTGGCTTTCCCACCCCTGATTCCCCAAGGAAGGGCAGTTCCAGGGGTATGGGCCAGGGGCCAGAGGGCTCCCATCACCTGCCCTCTCAGTGTTGGGTCCCTGGGGTACACTGACCCCCAGCACCCACCCCAACCCACCGGGATTTTCCCACTCACAGAGATGGTGCTGGTGATGCCCATGCCCACCAGCCGGATAATGTAGTGGGTGGTGGTGGGGGGCTTAGCGTTTGAGGGCAGGCCGGCTTCCCAGACCCACACCCCCACTCGGAACAGGTACTTGGTCTCCTCCAGGGGACTGAAGGTCCACGTCAGCGTCTGCTGTCACAGAGATTCTCCCTGTGTGGGGTCTTCGGGGAACCCCCCCCCCTCCACGCAGGCTATCTGAAGTCCCATTGCAGGACATCAAGCGATGGTAACCCTTCCTGAGTGTTTATCTTACACACACACTATATATCATGTTACTTTCCAAAGCCTCTCAATCCTTTGTCCCCACCAGGGAAGTGGTATTATTTTAGTGCCTCGTTTTCTGATGAGAAGCTGGAGATTCAGAGAATTGGGGTAACTTGCCCAAAGTCACACAGTGGTGAGGGTGCTTGATGGGAGCTGGGTGTGAACTCTCAAGGCTGACTCCAGAGTCTGTCTCTTGCCTTGCCGATTACTACCCCTACCACGTGTTAGTGGTTTGTGGCCTGTTTTGGCCTCCCAACTAGTCTTTAAGGCCCTAGACTAGGATGCTAGCTTGGGTCCCAGCCTGTGCTTCCCTCCAGACAGCCACTGGGACCTCTAGGAGTCCCTTTCCTCACTCCTGGTCCAAATCCAGCTGCTCCAAACCACCTCCCAGTGAACTCACAGTTTTGGGTGACCATGGGTGGAGGGTGGACTCACCCCTGGGCAGTGGCATCGGAAACCCTGGTTTAAGTCCCAGCTCTGCACCTCCTAATTTATCATCTTAGTGAATGGATTTTCTTCTTTAAGTCTTAATTCTTCTTTACAAAATGGGGAGTGATGATAATGGTAACAATCACATCTACTTGTAAGACTGGGGGAGGTGACTATGGATTGAATAGGAGGTGACTATGGATCCAGTGGGAAGTGCACATAGTAAGCCTGGCCCTTGAGAGGCATGAGTAAGAGATGATGGTTGAGGTGAGGATGGCCTTGGGCAGTGGGGCAGGGAACTCACGAGGCTCTCATTGGGTTGGATAAGCCCCCTGGCGGGCTGGGCGGTCAGCATCTTTCGGTACTGCTGGGAGACCCTCCACTCAAACTCCAGGGGCAGACGCGAGGGGTTGTGGAAGGTGAAGAGGCTGGTGGAGGAGCAGCCCACCCGGGTGGGCTTGAAGAAGATGCTTTTGGAGGTGTCCAGCTTCAGCTGCAACGGCTCCTCCCGGCTCTGTAGGCTCACCTCCTGGAGCCAGAGGAGGGAGGTCAGTACCCTGACTTCACCCTGCAGCCCTGGATCCCCTGAATGTCCAGGAAGCCATGGGTAGGTAGCTCCAAGGAGCCGAAAAAGGCCCCACCACCACCCTGGGCCCATGCAGCTTCTGTCGAAGGCAGAGTAGATTGGGACTGACCCAGATGATTCTTGGAAAGAGCTCAGGGACCGATGGTTCCACCACCCCAGACCCTTTCTCTGGCCTGGCCCTTTCTACCACCTGCAGATAGGAGTCTTGTGTTGCCTTGCTCCTTCCTGTTGAAACTCTGAATCCCTTTTCTTAACCCGGACCCCATAAGGGGCCTGGAGCGGTGAGAGAGCTGCTCACCTCCCTGCCATGCACTTCCTGAAGGAGTAGCAGTCTCTTGGCTACTTTAAGTGAGCTTTAGAGGCCAATCCCAGCGTGTGGCTTTGAAAAGGGAGCAACTCCAGACTATGGCTCACTCCCAAGGACCCAGGCCCCTACTCCTGACTCCTACCTTGAGATACTGGGGGTAAAAATTGAACTGGAAGTAAAAAACGTGCTGTTTCCAGGCGTTGCCCTTGGGGTAGGTACAGATGAGGAAGATCTGGTGGGCCCCAGGGGCCAGGAGGCCCGAGCTGGGCCGCAGGGAGATGTCTGGGCTGCTCTTGGGGGCCAGGTTGAAGGTCAGCAGCAGGGAGCCTTTGTTGGTGAGGAGCAGGCTGCGGTAGGAGGCCTCACTGGGAGACACTGCAGGAAACAGCTGGGTTGCGAGAGAAGAGGGACCCATGCTCAGATCTACAGGCCCTCCCACCCCTGACATACACACACTCAGGGAATGGAGAGAGGCCACAGCTTGGCGCCAAAAAATGCTTCAGTCCTCCAGAGACCTCCAGACAGGGAGATGGAGTGACCATAGGAACTGGCCCCAGGAAACAGGCCTCCAAGACCTCTCCTCAAGGTTAAGGAAGAGTTCTTTCATTTTAGGGCACCCTCAAACCATCTTTTGGAAGAACCCGCTTTCAGAGGTCCTGATTCAGGAGCTCTGGGATGAGCAGCTCCTTCTAGATGATTCTCCTGCAGGAGGCCAAGGGGAACCCCACTTTGAGAAAGTGAAAGCCCCAGCAATCCTAGCAAGGGCTCATTCTGTGGTGTCCTACCCCTGACAGGTGTTCAGTAAATGGGGCACAGACAAACGAAGGAGCTGGAGCATTTTAAACCCAAGTGAGAGGACAGGGGTGTATTTCAGATGGAGCAGGCACGGACCAGCTGTCCAAGCCCCAGGCTCTCCTCAGTTCCAGGGCCATGGCCCAGAAGAAAGTCCCAGGAGAAAGTCCCCAGGGACTGACGGTGAGGAGGTTGGGACAGCTAGAGAGGGTGCTGGGATGCGTTTCTCAGACGATCAGAAAAGGGAGAGGGATCTGCAGGCCATGGCAGAAGCCAGGCTCTCTGCCTACCGCCCACTGCTGCTGGGCCATGCTCACCTGGGGGGCGTCCAGGGAATACTGGGGGATGTGGTGCTCCAAGCCAGCACTGTAGCTGTGGCCTTGTGCCCGAAGCGTCAGGCACCAGGAGGGGCACACAGTGCAGTCCTCCTCAATATTATTGAAGCTCTGCAGGACCTGCAAGGGGTGGGGGCGGGTCCACAGACAAGCTCAGAGTCCTGTGTCCGACCCTGTGTGGCACCTCAGCTTGCCCCCCTGCACTGCAGGAGTCCTCATCAGGCCCCTCCTGCTGCAAGCCTGGCTCCCCACACTGAGCACTCAGCAACCGCCCTTCAGTCCTCACACCAGCCCTAGGACATCCTGGAGAAATGTGCTTAGAGAGACACTGGCCAATAGAAAAATGAGAGCCACAAATGTGAGCCACAGACATAATTTTGAAGGTTCTAAGAACCACATTAATAAAGTGAAACACATGAAATTAATTTCGATTATGTTTTATTTAACCCAATAAAATCTTATTTCAACATATAATCAGTATATGTGATTTGCGAAGTATTTTACATTCTTTTCATGCTAAGTCTTTGAAATCTAGAATGTCTTCTACCCTTAAAGCACATCTCAACTTGGACTGGCCACATTTCAAGTGCTTGGTGGCTCCCTGTGGCTGGTGGCTGCTGTATCGGGCAGCACAGGGCTAAGCATGCAACCTAAAAATCTGACATGCTGCCTGGCTGGTGTGCTCAGCAGTTGAGTGTCAACCTGGGAACCAAGAGGTCACTGGTTTGATTCCCAGTCAGGGTACATGCCTGGCTTGCAGGTTCAATCCCCAGTAGGGGGTGTGCAGGAGGCAACCAGTCAATGATTTCCTCTCATCATTGATGTTTCTATCTCTCTCTCCCTCTCCCTTCCTCTCTCTCTAAAAATCAATAAAGGGGGGAAAATATCTGACAGGCTCAGCCTCGGCCAAGGCAGGTGTCCACAGCCTCATTCCTACAGACTTCCACATTCCACTGCTAAGGTATTAGAATGGAGACAATTAAAGACTCAGTTTTAGAAAGACTTCTCAGAAGTTTGGATGTGACCTCGTTTATAGATGAAAAGACCAGGGTTCTGAGACATCAAGGCACTTGCCCAGGGTCACATGGCTGGTAAAGGACTCTAATCTTGACTGCACTGCTCAGGTCTTCTCTGGGCCCCACCACCCAGGCCACCGGGAAAGACAGTGAGGAGACAGTGAGGTGGGCAGAGCTGTGAGGGGAAGGGAGAGAAAGGGCAGGACCAACTGGAGATGAGGAGGGAGCCATGTGCGCCTGGGACTGAGGCTGGGCTGGGGTCAGCCTGTGCATGGAGTTTCCTGGCCAAGGGAAGCTGTGCTGTGCTATAAGCCCGCCCCCCTCGCCCCCCACACACACCTAGTTACCTGGCGCCTTTGTCCCCAGGCCCTGGTTCCTGTCCCCAGCTCCTTTAGAGGGACTACTTCCTACTTCAAGGACTAGAAGAGAAGCCAGGAGCAACTCTTCCTACACCAGAATTCCCCCTGGGCTGGACCCAGCTGAGATCTCCCTCTGAGAGGGTGGGAGGCCACACGTGACTGAGACATAATCACACAAGACAAGAAGGCCCTCAGCCAAGGCAGGCCCTGAGCCTGGGAGAACACAAACCAGTAAGGCTACTTCCCAGCCAAGAAGCCAAGGAGAAGAGCCTGGCAAGGAGAAAAGAGGACAGGTCCTATAGGATCCCTCTGCCACCCCCTCAGACCCCGTCCTGCCATTCAGGCTCTGGGCCAGAGAACCCGCCTTCCCCGTCCTGTGTGTCTGCACACACCTTATAGATGGCGAAGGCTTCGAGCTCCACCACATAGAGAGAGTTTGGGTGAGGCGGGTGGAAGTGTAGGCGCATGGCCGTGGACTTGAGCGGGGGCACATCGCAGGTTTCTGGGGTCACCCAGAAGGGGCAGTCAGACCTGTGTGTCCAGACCACAATGATCCTGCCCTTGGTGTGGTTCACCAGGCACAGTGGGACAGGGTTGGGGTCCTCAGGTCCGGTGCAGGCACCAAAATCCACCTCAACAGGTTCCAGGCTGACGGGCGGGGGGAAGATGGCCAAGTCCTTGGTGCCATCGTAGAAGTACTCAGTCATGGGGGGGATGATGGGATACTGCGGCGCCGGCACGTCCTCCAGGTCCTGGTGGGAGAGACAAGCCGGTGGAGGCCCAGCTGCATTCCTCCAGCATGGCCCTCACCTGTATGATTCTTTCTGGACAAAGCTGCCAGAACTCTGCACAAGTCACCCCCACCATGCTATGGAGGCACAGGGCTGCCCAAGAATTGCTAAAGAGGGGGCATGAATCTGGGCGGGGTAGCCTGCCCCCAGGGCCTAGTGGGGTCCATCGAACCTCCATGGGAATCATGAGGGCTCCATTCTTATCCTGTTCCAGCTTCTTCTCGCTCAGCATCTGGCCCAGGATGTCAGGGGGGTAGAGCGTCAGGCCCCGAGCCAGGTGTGTGCGGTACCAAACGAGGTGCTGAGGCTTCAGAATGGCTGGCTTGGTGCTGTCTGAGTGGCAGGTCCCGATCAGGTCCAGGAACAGTGGGTCCTGTGACATTGGTCCATGTGAAGCTGGATTTCAGCCCCCACTCACCACCAGCTGGTCAGGGCACAGTGTGAATGAGCTTGCCCAGGGGTGTGGGTCAGGGTGCTCACTTCAGGTGCCTCGGGCCACACTGTGGCTCCAAAGCCAAGCTGGGGCTCTGGAGGAGACGATCCAGGCAGACAGCCTCAGAAGTTCGAGACAACAGAGGTGAGCAACAAGCATTGTCTTTATGATGGGGCCTCAGGTTGGCCCCTCCAGCTCCCAGGGAAGCCCCTCCTTGACCCCTCCTTCCACACTCACCTGGTGGTGGATGAGACAGGCCACCCGCCGAAAGTAGATGATGGGGTGAGTGGGCTGGAAGGCACAGAGCAGGGTCATGCGAGCCTTGCCCACCAGGGTCCCGAAGGTGGGCCTGATGCTGAAGACACTCTCCTGGCAGTCAATGGCAAACTGGAAGTGGGCCGTGCAGTCCGATTTGTTCTCTATCCACAGGGACTGCTCTGAGCGCTCTCCGAGGTGGATCCAGCTGAAATTGATGCAGTAGTGCTGCAGGGACACATCAGGACCTGGGCATGGGAGATGGGGTCCCTCTGAGTGGGCCCTGCCGCCTGGGTGGGGCTGAACTATCAGCCTCCCCAAGGGTGTCTCAGAAAGGGTCCCACTGATGGGAGGCGGTGCTGCCTGGAGACAGGCGGCCAGGCTGGAAAGGCTGGGAGCCCAGCAGCCAGAGAAGACCTCCAGGTCCCCAGGAGTGAGGGCAGGCACATGATCTCCAGGTGTCCTCAACTGATTCCTCACTGAGTCCACCAGGGGGCAGCAGACACAGAGGCTGAAGGGCAAGGAGGCAGCCGGCTCTTAGCAGGCAAGCAGCATTTCCCAATCCTAAACATGGGCTGCTCCTGTCCCCAGAGAATTGCAGCGTCCTGGGATTGCCAGTACCTCTACAGAAACCAACGACTTTGACCAGGGTGTGGGAGGCACAGCCAGAGGGCATAACAGTCACGTAGTCCATAGTTCTGACGTCCAAGGTCTTGGGGTGGAAAAACACCGATACATATTTCTTCTTTCCTGGAGGCACGATGCCACAGGCCGTGGGGCATGAGAAGGCCTGGTCTTTGGGCAGCATGTCTTGAGCCACTTCAATCCTGAAGGGGGCACTCACCTGTGGGGCCAGGTGAGGACAGGAGGGGTCAGGTCACAGGGTGGGGCAGTCTGTCATTACCAAGGTGCCTAGCCAAGGGGGTCAGGGCAGCTGGCATCCAGCCTGTGCCTCACTTGTCAACTTTGGTGACCCTACTTCCACCAGGAGTAAGGAAGGGGGCCCTGCAGTAAGGTGGGGCAGGCTCCTTGCTCTGTACTGGGACTGACCAGAAGGGTACCTCCCCCTGCCAAAGGTACCATAAAGACTAGCTGTGGCTCTGGTGTCAGGACAGTCCTGGGGCTGATCTGGGGACCGATCTGGAGGATCAGGGAATACCAAAGCCCAGTCCCCCAGCTGAGAAGAGAGGAGGACACATGTGGACACATACTGTATATGTATCAATAGACATGGGTTATGTGAGGCTTGGAGCCAGAGGTGTGGAGAGAAAGGGGGACACTCTGTACAGGGGTGGGTGTCAGGAGCACCCAGCCCTGTGGCCCTGAGTCCTGCCCCCCCCCCCCCGCCCCGCACAGGATGTACCACTGATGGATTATGCAGCTTGATTTGCCTCTCGGCGGTGCAGCCCACAGCCACAGAGCCGAAGTGCAGCACTTTCTGGAAGCCATCGACATCCTGGTCCTCTGGTCCCTTTATGCTCACTAGCAGCTGGGCGCATTTGCCTGAGGCAGAATTGGGGGAGAGTCTTGGGGAAAAACTGACCAGGGCCTTTGTGGCCCCAGCTGAACAGCCCCCTAAAGAAGGTAGGTGAACCCAGAGAAACACTGGCCTATGACACCAAGGAAGGCAAAGAAAAAGCAAAGCTTGCAGGGCTGGGGGTTGGCAAGAAGCTGGTGGAGGTCCCGTGGGGGCCAGGCCAGGGCAGAAGGTGGGGTCGGGGGGCACATGGAGGCTTTAAGACCCAGGGCAGTGCAGCAGGTGGGCTCTGGGGACAGGTGAGAGGCTGAGCCTCACCTGCAGCCTGCAGCTGGATGCTGCTCTTCTGCTTGCTGCCCTCCCCATACCAGCACGTGGCCTGGACTTCATAGATGATAGCCATAAGGGGCTGAAAGGTCACCTTGATCTGGCAAGCCTGACCTGGCTGCAGCAGGCCCGTGCTGGGCAGCATCTGGAATGGGCTTGAGAACTCCCAGGTGAAGAAGGTAGGCAGGTCCCTGGAGGGTGGGGCAAGTCAGAGCCACTGGGCTCCTTATGCCCACGGCCCCTGCTTTAGACAGGTAGAGGCACTGGGCAGCACTCTTTACTCCCCCTACCTTTTCCCCACCAGATGGGCCAGTCTCTCTTCTCCCAGGTACACTCTTGCTTCCCCACCGCTGAGCCCCTTACCCTACATTGTCCAGGCAGAACCAGGCCTCAGCCATGTCCCCCATGGCACACATGGGCAACTGCAGGGACGGTGGGCAGATCAGACTGTGGCAAGGCAGGGTGGCCCTCAGGTCCACAAAGAACTTCCCCTCTTCTTTCTCAAACCACAGCTGGTCCGTGTACTCCTTCTGCAGTGTGGGGGTGGGGCAGAGGCGGTCCCTGATCAGTCGTACCTGGGTAGTACTCAGGGACCTTACATTCCACCCCAGCCCATGGCTATCCCCCCAAACCACTGAGGGGTGGGCTAGGCTATGGCTTTCCATCTCAGTCTCTGAGGAGAGGTTTGGTTACCTGTGCTCTACCATTGCCTTGGTCTCAAAGATATGGGGCCCCTTTTGTGGGGAACAACATATTTAGGGGGAACATCCTGAGAGCAGGAAGAGGCCAAGGAACCTGGGGCTTTCTGATGACCGGTATAGTAACACAGCCGCATCCAACTGGAATGAGTTTAGGCTCTAATGAAGTTAGGGTCTAAGCTTTCCAGGGCTTTCCCAGCTGGAGTTTTGCTGCAGTTGGCAGGGGTGTGCATGGTGCGGGGGGGACGGGGGGCGGGGAGGGGCCTCTGTGTTGCTCTGTCAGTTCCAAGGTCATTGTGCATGTGTCCCTCATTGCCCTCTGCTCACCATGGTGAGCCTTACCTCCTCCAGAGGCCGGAAGATGATGGGGAGTGTGAAGGTTATGCCCGGGCTCAGGAAGATGGTCTGAGGCATGGCCGTGAAGAAGAACTTGGTCTTGGGGGGCCTGCAGGAGAGAACCAGAAGACACGCACTTCAGGGTCAGGGCAGAGTGATAAGACCCTGGAAAGCTAAGCAGGCTTGAGTCCTTGAGACCATAAAGGGGAAAACCCAGGGCCCTGTCACAGGAGGACCTGTCTCCCTCATTTCACTATTCTTCTTACAGACCTTTATAGGTAGGGCTAGTGTTCCAATAGGGAGGGACACGTAATGGAAGGAGCTTCGGACACTTATTCCATTACTTAATCTGGTCACTTGGGTTCCACTTTCGATAATTCTTCAAACTGCACATGTTTTATACACTCTTCTGAATTCATGTAACATTTTAAAAGTTTTTTTTTAAAGAGTGCCTGCTTTGGGGGTTTGAGGGATCAGGGGCTGGGTCTCTGACCACTCACACTCGTACCTGTACTTCATCTTCTGGATTTTCAAGGATAGATTTCTCAGAACCAGGTTCTTGGTGATCTCCTTCCCTAGTTCCCAGCCTTTCCATAGCAGCTCCTCAGCCACCTCAATGCCCCAGATGACCTTCTTCTTCACTTTGTCCTTCTTTGAGAAGCACACCTGAGTGTCCCTGAAGCTGGTTGGCTGTTCAGTTGCCAGAGACAGAAGGATGAATTATTGGAGCAGGATTCCAAGATCCAGAGTACAGGCAAAGATCTCTCCACCTCCAGAAAGTAATGAATCACACCCCAGCCCTGAGGGATGGGCTGGAGAGAGAAGGTGAGGGGCAGGCAGACCCTGGAATCAGATATTATCTCTACCGAGATCACCAGAATGGTTTTCCAACTAGATTCCTGGCAATCCTGCCCATAAAGCCTCCTGTAGGCCATCTCATCTGGTCCTTGCATCGGCACTCTTAGCGGTCTTAGCTAGCCTTTTGTGTGCCTCAATGCACCCTTAGACACACGCCTCTCAGATGCTGCCTCCTCCTCCTTCCTCCCCATCCTACCCTTTACTACAGAAGTCTCTGCCAGCTGGAGTGGTATATCACAGGCACTATCCAGACCACAGTGATACTCCTCCATTCCCCCTCCTCCCTCAACTGGCTGGTGGAGTAGAGGAAGGAGCCAATTTGCCTGCAACCCCATGCCCTAACTTTGGGGCCACTCCGAGCACTACTCCTGATGACACTAGAGGTGCCATGTGCCAATACTTCCCATCTGCAATTCCTATCTATTTGAGGAGGGAGGGGGAGGGGGAACCCCCTGGGGGGCAAGGTGGAAGGAGGATGAGCCAGGTGCTTCTTCCTACCACAGTCATTGCTATGAAGGCTCAACGCATTGCCATTTTATCTTTGACCAAGGATCACTCTTATATTGTTACTAGAGGCCCAGTGCATGAAATTCAAGCACTGGCAGGGTCCCTAGCAGCTGCTGGCTGCTGGCCGGGAACTTCCTCCCTTCCCCCAACTGCCTGCTGCTGCTGCTGCCACTAGCCAGGGCCTCCCTCCCTTCCCCTGGCCAGCCCCACACCCTGGTCAAACTCCCGGACAACTCCCAGTCAAGGGTACAATTTGCATACTATGCTTTTATTATATAGGATATAGCATAAGGAATATTCATCTGTTCAACAAATATTTGTTGACTACCTATTATGAGCCAGACACTGAGCTAGGTGCCAGGACAGCAATAGTGAACATGACTGGCAAATCCCTCCTCTCTTGGAGGTTATACTCTCAATGTCAATATTTGCAGAGTTCAGCTGGCCAACATCGTATTTTCTTTCCCAATTTTTCCATGGAGAAAAGGTTACATGGGTGAGCAAGGGTAATTTATTATAAATATCAGTTGGTGCATCAATCAACCAGGAAAACAGAAGCCACTCTGGATATTTAAAACAAGGAATTGAATGTACAACCAGTAGATAATGAAGTAACCCGAAGTTAGAATCATCAAGAAGCTGCAACCAGCCCTAGCTGGTTTGGCTCAGTGAATAGAACATCAGCCTGGGGACTGAAGGGTCCCTGGTACGATTCTGGTCAAGGGCACATACCTGGGTTGTGGGCTCAATCCCCAGTAGGGGGCATGCAGGAAGCAGCCAATCAATGATTCTCTCTCATCATTGATGTTTCTATCTCTCTCTCCCTCTCCCTTCCTCTCTGAAATCAATTTTTAAAATCCTATATAATAAAAGGGTAATATGCAAATTGACCCCAATGGCAGAATGACCAGAATGACCACTGGACCAGTCACTATGAGGCTGGAGCACCTCTTGGTTTTTTTCCCCGGCCGGCAGGCTCCGATCGCCTGATGGTGAACCGGGAACCAGGTGTGGATGGTGGCGGGGGGCAGGGCCAGCTGTGGGCAGCTGGGGAAGATGGCCCTGATCGCAGGCCAGGCCTAGAGACTGTACCCACACACAAATTTCGTGCGCCAGGCCTCTAGTGTGTGTGTGTGTGTGTGTGTGTGTGTGTGTGTGTGTATGGCTAGCCTTTATATATTTTGCAACCACAAATATATATATTTCGCAACCACACCTATGCTAGATGAGGTGGTGGGGTTCTCTGAGACCACTGGCCTGTCCGGAGTGGATTGGAGTCACAGGGAGATGCAACTGCTATTGGAGATGGAGAGGGTGGAGAGGGCAGAAGAGAAATACTCTGGCTTCTCCCCTCTTCCCACCTTCCAATCTCCTGTCAGCTCAGAGTAGAGCAGGGAAGGGTAGTAAGTGAATCTTAGGGCAAACAGGCCTGGAATGGCAAAGATGGAGGGGTGAGAAGACCCCTGGTCCACAGGGAGGCAAGTGCAACCACCACCACATCTAAGGATTCACAAACACAGGCAGACACTGCCTCAAAGACAAAGCCATACCCCGTAGTCCCACCGTTAGACCACCACTCCCCACTCCTGCGCTATCACATAGAGAGAACCCTATGAGCTGCAAAAAGTAATCGACATCTATGTATTGGTCAAAAACAAAGTCCTGGGGTCATGACAAGAAGAGCCTTCTGCCGAAACCGGTTTGGCTCAGTGGATAGAGCGTCGGCCTGCGGACTGAAAGGTCCCAGGTTTGATTCCGGTCAAGGGCATGTACCTGGGTTGCGGGCACATCCCCAGTAGATGTGCAGGAGGCGGCTGATCGGTGTTTCTCTCCCATCGATGTTTCTAACTCTATCTCTCTCTCCCTTCTTCTCTGTAAAAAATCAATAAAATATATTTTTTTAAAAAAAAGAAGAGCCTTCTGAAGGAAAAGGGAGCTCCTGGCTACTCTATCAGTCTCCAACTCACATCGTCCTAGAGCCCTCCCACCACGGCCACTCACTGCTACCATCATGCCAGCCAGCTTGGTGCTCCATCTGTACGGGGTCTAGATCTGGGTTTAGACATGAGAGTCAGGTCCTTTCAGATTCCTCCCCTCCCCTCCCCTGCCACCCCTCCGCCAGCCCTAGCCCTGTTGTACCCTGCCTCACCTGCCCCGGATGTGGGCTCACACGGGCACTGACATTGCTACTGCTGCTGCAGACACTCATGGCAATACTGCTGCCAGTGACAGTGGGAATGGCCGTTGTGCTGGTACTCAGGTATGATGTGGAAGTCATGGTATAATCCCTGCTGTCTCTCGTTCCTGTGATGGGGCTTGGGGCTACAAAAAGTAATCAACATCTACATATTGATAAAGCACAAAGTCCTAGGGGTCATGACAAGAAGCGCCTTCTGAAGGAAAAGAGAGCTCCTGGCTAAGCCAGATGTTCCTGCCAGTTTGGAGCTGGCAAGAGACCAGAGGAGAGACAGGAGGGACATGAAAAAGAGAGGCCAATGGAGTAGACTCCCCATGACCATCATTATCACGGAAGAGTGCCTGGTTCCCAGCTCTGGCAACAGATGTGAGCTGGCACCATGAGGAATGAGCCTGAATGAGATCCAGGGCTTTGTCTGGGAACCTCAAGACTTAGCATTCAGCAAAGGCACCTGGAAGAGGAACCCTGCCCTCCATGGCCATACTTGGCATTTCCTAGAAAGCCCCCAGTGAGACTTACTGAAGCATATGCATTACCTTTGTCTGGCTTTTACTCTCCGTATCTTTCCTCTGAATGTGTCTTGGTCCTGTGAGGAGAAGAATAAGGAGCAAAGAGGCTAATGAGACTGGAGGGCTCTCAGTCTTCTGGGTTTTCTCTACCAGTATGCAACCTGTAGTCCAGGTTTAAAGTAAGCACTCCCTGAAATGACTCCTTCCAAGGATAAATGAATCAACTTTTAAAGCAAAGGAATCTATGGGTGGACTAGAGCTATAAGTTATATGCAAATATATAGGCAAATTATATGCAAAATATCATGTGTATGGGAATGTGACCTTTTCCAGAGAGAGCGTCCACAGCTTTCACCAAATACTCAAAACGATGCGTGGCCCTCCTCTAGGGGAACAGACAAGGGTCCCAAACTGGCTGTGGCTCCATCTCCTCAAATACCCTCTTCCTTTAGCAGACTCCCTTCAGCACACACACCCATGTGTGGCTATCATATTGGACAGCATCAATCTAATTCCTTTTTTGAACATATGTATATTTTGCAGACAACTCAGTATCCTTCCCCACCTCTTTGAATAACAATAACAAAATTAATAAAACCTTCTACTGACATTTACTGAGAACTTGCCAGGCAGTGCTGTAAGGCCTCGCATGCACTTTAATTCTTAAAACAGTTTATGAGTAGATGTGGTTTGTCTTTTATTTGGCCTAAAATTATCTCTTTTTAGGCTTGGGGGTCAGCTCCTTATTATAACATATTATGCTTTAGTAGACAATGTTATGGTCACCCTTTAGAAATTTACATACTTCCATCAGACACTCTCCCATCCCCTACCCACCACCCACCCACAGCAAAAGATTCTGTTCATTCAGAATCTGTTCGTTTCCAAATTGGCAACATCTCCAAAACCTCTGATCAGATTCATTCCTTCATTCATTCCCTCACAAAGCATTTACTGGGTGCCTGTTAGGCACTGGACAAGAAAGGTAAGCCCCTACCTTCAATTGTGAAGTGCACGTTCAAATGGAATCAAAGAAATGCAAGCTGAGGAAACAGAGAAAAGGGTCCCTTACTTTGCTGCTACTAGATGGCTGTGTAGTTCTACCCTGATTCATTAATGCCTGTGACTTCAGGGCTCTGAAAAAGTCTCCAGTCAGCACATGGAACATCCCAGCGAGTGTAGAAGAAATGAGAGAGGATGAGGTAGAAAGCTGGTCCAGGACAGAGTTTAGGGCTTGGGAGAGTGAGCGCTGATCCTGGAAAAAAGAAAACTGGGTTCTGGTATCTGCTTAGATTCATTTGAGATGGGAAAGTTTCTCCAAATTCCCGAGCCTCAGTCTCCTCACCTGTAAAGTGAGGGTTATGCTAACTATTTCACAAAGTTAATGCTAAGCTCAAATGAAATAAAGGATTTGAAAAAGCCCTAGATAAACTTAATGTTACTATAATTAACAATCATAACCTCCACATTGGCCTGCACCGCTCTTCCAAAAGACACACATCTGCAATCATTATGCAAGGAGGTGGTGCTTTTCAATCAAATTTTCTAATTCTAAGAACTTTAAAAATATATTGTCAGTTTGCTTAATTTTCTAATTTCCAACCTGAAAATTCCTAAATGACCAGTGAGAAAAGTGGCAGGTCGTTGTGTAGAGTTGGGGGAGGAAGAAATAGGTAAAATGAAGGGACAAAATGTACTTATAGCTGTGCCTCTTTTCTCTTCGGGATCCCAGTCTGATTGATCTCGCCCAAGTCTCAGTTCCACGGGACTCTCTGAAGGGCAAGGAGGGGACCCCGGGCCACTTCCCGGAGGAGGCGATCTCTGGGGCAGATACCTTCCTGGCCACTCGCGCAGCTCCCGAGTCCCTGAGATCAACGCTCAAAACTCACACCGCCGCCTTGTTGTCGTCTCCATAGATACAGGAAGCGTCGATTCCTGGTATCCTAGGGCAACTACGGCAGCCCAAATGAGTCATGGCTCAGAGAAGGCGAAAGCGCTGCCCAACTTTTAAGTCCTACCCTGTTTGTCGATTTTACGACTTTCCTTGCAAATAGTAACTGGGCTTCTACCAGTTGCAACATGGTATGTATAGTCCCTTGTTTGTCGTGACCTCCCCGCAATCGTGATTTAATTGACGACCAAATTCATAGGAAGCTATTCCGTGGACACATCACCTGAGTGGGAGTCGTTCCTGTTCTTTCCCGACGAGTTGGTGACACAGGGTCAGAATCTCAAGCGGAACTTCATTCTGTGATTGCAATTGTTAATTGAAAAGCAGCCCGTAGCATTTCTCATTTGCACATTGCTTTGCAAATGGCTTCCTTTTGCTGTTTGGAGAAGATGTGTCCTTATCGCCTGACAGCACAAAGTTAACTCTCTGAAGGGATCTGAAGGTTGATGTATGAAGAAGGCATTGTTATACATACTATGGATTTCTGGACCCTTTGTTCATTCGTCTGGATGTATTGTGGGGAAGGGTCTCATTTGGTGAAGATGCCTTTGATGGGTGAAGCCAAAAGTCTCAAAGTTCATTCATGGACAATAAAGATGTTTCACTCCCCAGGACAGTGATGGGGATTGGTGTTAAGGGGAGAAACCTTAATGAGTCTCGGGGTGAATCCAGAAAAGAAATTCTCATTTTGGGACAGTTGGGGTTTACTCGTGAAAGGGAAAAGATAGATTTTGTTGACAAAGTGGACTGAGTTGGCCTGGGAGATCACATGGCCAGATGCTGGCCGGACTGGAGGGAAGGGGCAGGCCAAGGGCCCATTTGGTTATGCAAGCACAGTGAGGTTAAGAGTTTACTTGGGATCAAGGAGTGCAGAACTCAGTGAGCTTTGAACTGGTTTTAATGTTATTCTCAAATCTGAGACCTGAAGTTTGGACATGATAACTTTTATGCTGTTTATAGTTTCTGTAATGATTTCATTTTTGTTTTCCCCTATGCTCTTTTGAAATGGTCAGCCTGACTCAGCGGGAATGATGAGACCCGTTTGTTCATTTTTAGGTAAAAAAGAAATAGGGAGAAGTGACTCTGGGGCAAGGCTTGGTGGTGGCCTCAGCAATCCCAGAGACAAAACCACAAGCAGAGCCCTAGCCAGTTTGGCTCAGTGGATAGAGCGTCAGCCTGCAGACTGAAAGATCCCCGGTTCGATTCCAGTCAAGGGCACATTCCCAGGGCTGCGGGCTGGGGTTGTGGGCTTGATCTCCAGTACAGGGCATGCAGGAGGCAGCCAATTGATGATTCTCTCTCATCATTGATGTTTCTAACTCTTTCTTACTCCCCTCCCTCTCTGAAGTCAAATTTCTTAAAAAGTAGGAGGAAAAGCTCATGCTAGGAGCCACACATCCTTGTGCCTCTTCCCTGGGGGACTGTCCCTCCAGAGATCTGCCCAAACCTTGGTGGATTCTGGACTTGGGAATTCTTAGTAGTGTTGGCATAAGAAACGTCCAAATGTTTTTTATGAATTTATCTGAGCCAAACTGGCAGAAAGCAAAATCTCAACGGACTGAGAAAAAACTCTGCAGAGTGGCAGCTTTGCAGCTTAGTTTATACATTAGAATAAAAGGAGGAGACATGAGGAGGGTTACATAAATCCATAGATGGTAAATTAAGGGAGCAGGAGAAAGCAAGGTAAGGAAATCTCTGGGACGGAATAAAAAGTAAAACAGAGAGATGCATACTTCTTTTACATTGGTGAGTGCATCATAGTTAGTAATTAACATTTACAGCACATAGAGATGGTATTGAGGGAACAAGATGACAATGAGGGGTTCTGTGGTCTGATGCTCTGGTGTGGGGATTGTGCCTTGAGGGGTCTGGGAAAGGAGATTACTCTGACATTTCAAAGGTATATCTTAGATGCAAAAAGAGACCCAATCTGAACTTTGCCCCAGGAGGTGAACAGCATAGAAAAGAGCGTGGCAAGGAGTTGAGCCTGAGGATGGGAGAGGATATCCCCACAATCATGACTTTAATTGAGGTTTGCTTTAGAAGCCCCCCTTTTCAGAATTCCAGAATATATATGCCTAAGCAATTGTTCAACCATTCGACCATTTGGCCGGTAGCTATGACGTGCATTGACCACCAGGGGGCAGATGCTCAATGCACAGGCATGGAAACATGGAACAGACTGATGAATTGCAGAGAGAAGTGGGGAGCGGGAAGAGATTAACCAACGATCTTATATGCATACTAGAGGCACGGTGCATGGATTTGTGCACCGGTGGGGTCCCTCAGCCTGGCCTGCAGGGATCGGGCCGAAACCAGCAGTCCTACATCCCTCGAGGGGTCCCGAATTGCGAGAGGGTGCAGGCCAGGCTGAGGGACCTCACCAATGCACAAATCCATGCACCGGGCCTCTAGTAGGAGATAATGGGTGCTGGGTCCTAGTGACTATATCCTTCATGGATCTAAAAAAGACAATGGGGGTGGTGTTATTTGGTTCAAAGTTCCAAACAAAGGTGAGTGATAATTCAGGAGATTGACAAAGACCAGGATGTAGGAGAACAGGAGGAAGGAGGATGAGTAGGAGATGAACTCAAATCCTTCCAGTAAAAAGCTGGTATGGGGGTAATATAGATAAAGCACACTCAGTGATTTGGGCTCTAGTGCACACACACAAAAGTATCTTTTCTAAGCATTTTTTCCACACACATCCACACCACCCATAACTCGCTACCTCCAACTCCCATGACTACGGAACAGAGAAGACTCTGGTCTGAGAAACCAGGCAGTTCTGATATTAATCCTGACTCTGCCTTTTACTGACTGTGGCTTTGGACAAGTCACATGACCTCTCTGAGCCTCACTTTTCTCATCTGTTAATTATCAAAAGGCTGGTGATAATTATCAAAAGGCTGGTGTAAGGACTGAGTAATCATGAATGTGTAAAGTACTTGACACATGCTAGACAACAAAGTTAGACACACACACACACACACACACACACACACATACACAGAGTCACTGATTGAATGGGAGGTCCCTATAAATAAACCACTTGGCCTGTGCACCCTCCTCTCTTACCACCTCCCAGCCTCTCTGCTGCACACTGGAGAGGTGAGAAGTTTCTCTCCTCTCCACATCCTCCTCTTGTTTCTCCAAGAAGGAGGCTGCCTTGCTGCTCCAGGGTGGAGAAAGACAAAAGGAGATGCCAGAGTAATCTGCAGTCCAGATGGCAAGGCAACCCAGCTCTAGCACTTGTAAAACTCTCTCCCTGTGACTGGCTCCATTTGGAGTGTTAGTTTGGAAATCAGGTCTTCATCCAAGGCATATTTAATTTATGGGAATGAGATAAAGAGGTGAAATTAGTGGAATAAATCTTCTAAGCTCAGCCCAAGGGGTGGAGAGTGAGAGAAGACTGCAGCCAAAAGGGCCATTGGATTGGTTCAGGACTGATCAAGGAGCAGGCATGGAGCACTGTTTGCATTAGAGTGTCATGTTCCCCTAGAGCAGCAGGGGGTGGGGAGAGCATTAAGAGGTTGATGACACCTCCAGCCTGAAACAGTTACCATGGCACAAAATTGGTAGGAGTTTGGGGTAGGCTGCCATATGGCAAGAGAATTCAAAGAGTTTTATTCTGCCTGGGGCCCGCAAAGGGTTTCCTGAGTCTCCTGTGCCAACCTAAGCCCCCTAGATAACCTTCTCCTACTATTCTTTATCCCCACAAAAAGTAGATAGGCATGCAGGCCTATGGTAGGGAGATGAAGGGAAAAGGACCTGAGGTTTGATCCAGAAGACTTGATTTCAAGTCCTGATTCTAGCATTGAGTAGCTGAGCAATTTCAAGCAAATTGTTCAACATTCTAGAACCTCACTTTTCACATCTGTAAAGTGGGGATAAACAGGGGTAAAATATTTAACAATTGGTAAGGTGTGGGCATGACCTATGAGAAGGGGCCTTGGAACTGGAGCAGAGTTCTGGGATCCCACATTGTGCCAGGCCTTAACCCTTTAGTTGCTGGGTCATGGGGGAACCTGGGAGTACAGGGAGGGACTGAGAGAGCAGCCACCACAGCAGTGGAGGACTCAGTCAGTGACTATTTACCAAATAGTACCAAAGTATTTCCAGATTTCAATAATCAGTATAGCTATACTGAATACTATTAGTTGCAATTTAGACCCAAAAACAAATCCTGCCTCACCGGCTTCTTTCCCCGTCTAATTCCTCCGCATTGGTGAAGGACCCGTTACCACATCTAACCGCTCTTTCCTTCTACTCTGAGCAGTGCTCCTTCTCTGTGTGAGACCTCCCAGCTGTCTTCCCTACACCATCTCCTGCTGGCCCTCTAGCTCCAAGTCTCTCTGACCAGCACCATGGACAGCTCCTGATGACCAGCCCATCCACTTCCTCTGCCTTCTATCTCCTCTTTCCCCGCCCACAGTGCAGAAACCCTGGGGTACGAACTGAGGGACATCTCTGAGAAGACAGTACAGTGGAGTGACTGAGAACAAGCCCTGGAGTAAAGCAGATTGGATTTGAATCCCAACTGCACCAGCTTTCAGCTATGATCTTGTTCTTTCCATAGCAGGGAAAACTTTAACAGCTAAAAGGTTGTGAAATTTAAGTGGAATAAAATATCCAAAGAACTTAGCACAGTGCCTGGCTCATGACAGGCTCTGAATGAATGAAGAACACCATTATTTTGTTACTTTCCATTCTATCTAATTCCTCAAACCCTTTTCTAATCCATTTCTGATCAGGGTCTTCTCTCAAGTAAAGGAGTCATGACCACTGGCTTCCTTTGAGTATGGAAGTTGGTTTGAACTTCCTGTATGCTAAAGGAGACCATCTTTGACTGGTCTATGAGATTCTATCTTTTAGATGCTTTAAAAATTGTGAGTTAATTTTAAATATACAGAAGGGTTACAAAAATAGTACAGGGAGTCTCATAAACCCTTCACCCAACTTTCCCTGAGGTTAACATCTTACATGATCATAGATCATTTCTCAAAACTAAGAAGTTAACCTTGATACAATAAATACTGTTAATGAAAGTATAGAATTTATTAGATTTCACAAGTTTGTCCACTAACGTTCTTTTCCTGTTTTGGTATCTAATCCGGGATCCCACCTGTGCATTTCCTGAGTTTTCCTAGTCTTTCATGACCTTGACTTTTTTGAAGAGTACTGTGCATTATTGGTAGAATTTTCCTCAATTTGGGTTTATCCTATATAATAAAAGACTAATATGCAAATTGACCAAACGGCAGAATGACGGGTTGCTATGATGCACACTGACCACCAGGGGGCAGATGTTCAATGCAGGAGCTGCCCCCAGCCCGCAGGCCCCAAGCCAGCCAAGGTGGGTGCCAGCACCCCCGCCCCTTCACCCCACCCGGCAGAGGGAGGCAACAGGCAGCAGTGGGCAGCATGGCTGGTGAGTGGGCGGCACTAGGCCGGCCAAGGCAGGTGACAGTAGGGGGCTCCCCCCCCCCCACAATCTCCCTGCCAGTCACTCCACAGATTGGCCCTGATCACTGGCCAGGCCTAGGTACCCTATCCATGCACGAATTTCATGCACCGGGCCTCTAGTTTCTTATAATAGAGTGAGGTGTCCATTATTGAGAAGCATAACAGAGAGGTGATATGCCCTTCTCAGTACATTGTATTAGAGGGTACATGATGTCAATATGTTTTATTGGTGATGTTAACTTTGATCACTTGGCTAAAGTGGTGTCTGCCAGGATTCTCTACTGTAAATGTGCATTTCCCCCATCTTTATTAGATTTTGATCATTCCCATTTTGTGATTCTTCGGGATTATGGGTTCAAAACCAAGAAATCTTTCATTCCACCCTTACAATCCCCAATTACTCCCCAGAGCCACACCCATGTCCCATTATATGCCTGATCACTTTCCTCTGAATTCACTTAAGTTGGGCATTTGGAGGTGTGCACAGAAGCCAGATGCAGATACACCTGGAGTTTAATAGGGCAGCAGGGTGCTTCTAGTTTGTTTTCATGAACATTTTTGTCCAGGTCCTGCAAGTTTCTGTTGACAGGGGGTACTCTGGGAAAATGTGGCCAGCAACCATCCACAGGAATATCCAGCTCTTTTCCATGTGCCTGATCTCTGAGCCCTTTCTTCAGCTTCTAACACTGGGTTTTTTAAAAAAAATCTCTAATAACATTTTCTCCTACTTGGCCATGTATAAGTTCTTGCTAGCCACTGGCCCAAATACATGAGCTTCCTTCCTTCCAGAAAGCTCTTCATTCCTTCAAGAGGTTGCTATCATGAAAGATCCTGCCACCAGAACAGATACATAAATAACATTTTTCAATAAGTTGAGTGTGAAGAGATGTGCTTATCAACTCTTCCCTTTGTCTCCATCTCTATCTGCCCCAAGTTTAGTCAATGTGCCTTCTCATGCTTCCCCTTTAGAAGATGAAGAGGCACTACACCTCCTCCAACCTCATGCAGGCTCCGTTTTAAAAAGCTTTTGTGTAAAAGTGTATTAAAGGCCCTGGAAAGCCTTAGAAGATGCCCTCATCAGTTCCTGTTCCTTCTTTGCCTTTTGTTCTGTTTACTATTGCTGTATAAGAAATTATTCCAAACTTCAAGGTTCCAAACAATCATTATTTTGCTTATGCATTTGTGGGTCAGAAATTTAGGAAGGGTGTGGCCAGGCAGCTCTCACTTGGAGTCTCTCATGCCGTTGCATTCAGATATTGGCAAGGCTGCAGCCATCCAAAAGCTCCATGGGGCTGGTCATCCAAGATGGTGCCCTCACATGGCTGAAAGTTTGTGCCGGCCATCAGCTGGGCACTCACTAGGCTGTGGATGGGAACACCAATCTATAGTTGCTTCAGCTTGACAATCTCAGGGTAGAACCAGGAAGAAGCTACATGGCCTTTCCTAGCCTCAGCCCAGATTCAAGGGGAGAGGAGGCTCAAATAACTGAGGACTTATTTTAACCATTGCCACTCCCACCAAAATGAGATTTTCTCATAGTGTCTAGAACATTATTCTTCCAAGACCGCTTTCCCTCACAGGTTCTTGGCCACCCCCAGCTTCATCAGATCTTTTAGGCTAATGGTGGGAGTGACTTCCTCCCATCTTTGTGGGATGATGACTCATCAGTTCCTACCTCCCTCAGTTGCTGCTGCAGAGGACTTGGGTTCTGGTTTCAACTACTGTGCCGTCATGGGAAAGTGACTTCACCACTCTGGGCTTCTGGACTTCACCTTTCTGCAAAGTAGGAATTAGGAGCAATCTCACTTTGCAGGCAGTTAGGATTTTAAAAGATGCTGTAAATAGCAGACCTAGCACAATTGATGCTCCTGATTGTGGAATAAATAACGATGGGTGAGTCATTTTTCCTCTTGGAGACTTATGGGGGTAATCCCTTAGCCTGCTTCCCCATCCAGATGAGAGGTCTTCAATGAACAAAGGGAGGGCCAGCACAGAGGTTGAGGCTTCCAGACCCAAACCTGGGCGGGAAGCATCCTGCATTTATGCCGCTCTGAGGGGAGTTCCGTGTGTGTACAAGGCAGCCTGGGTGTGGTTTGGGGATACTATCGGCCTGACTCAGCCTTATCAGGTCTGGGCTGGCCACAGCTTGTCCCAGTAGAACAAAGAGGCTTTGAGAACCAAGCTGGGGTAGGGGATGTGGGGCCAAGCCCCGGGAGGTGCATCCCACCCAGAGGGCAGAGCAGGGTTGGGGGAGCTGCCACCAGGAAATCCAGACATGCTACATACCCTCGCATGCCCCATGTGCAAGGGTCTCCTGGTGCCAGGCCAGAAGAGTTGCCTTCTCTAGTTAGATCTCCTCAGGGGACGTTTTTAAATGGAGAGGTGCCTGTTTCCAGTTCCCACACCTGAGCTGCTGTGTTAGCAGCAGGCCTGGTTGCCTAAAGGATTGGTGCATTGGGCTCAGCCTTTCCTGTCAGATGCCATCTTCGGGCAGGCAGCACCTTCAGGCTATGTCGGGGGAGAAAGGGGAGCGCAGGCCCACATGGCTTCAGAGAGCCATGGCCAAGGTGATTGGGTCTTTCCAAACACAAGAGAGGAGCATGTAAGGACAACGTGGGGATGGGGATCTGAGGAGAGGCCTCTGCACAGACAAGTCAAAGAGCCAGGGTGCCGCGGCCTCTATGTGGAGGTAGTCTGCCCAGGCTGTTCCAGAGGCCTCATAGCCAAGGTGGGATCTCAGGCTTAAAAACCTGAAGTTGACTTGGGCCTTTACTCACCCTTACTGCTCATCCAAATGGGCTTCAAGTCCTGGCCATTTTCCTGCCAAAATGTCTACAATCCGTTGCCTTTTTCTGACCCTCACAGCCACCTCTTCAGTCCAGAAGTTAGTGAACTTCTTTACCAAGTGTATAGACTCCTGCTTCCATAGCTGCCTTCTCTGGTCTGTCCTCCACACTGCAACCGGGAGAGCTTTCTGAAACCATCTAGTTGCAAGTTCTCCCAACTTCAACCCCTACAGGCGTTCACCAAGCCCTCAGGATGAAGTCCAAAGGCATGGAACACAAGGATCGGTATACCCTAACTGCTGCCCACCTGTCTACCGCAGCTTTGCCAAACCCACTGGCACTGAACAGCTTCGCAATGCTGACCTGGTGGTGATTCCTTCAACCCCCCAGCCTCACTCAAGCCTGAAAGCCTTTGCACGTACTGTTTCCTCAGCCTGGACCCCTTCCCTTACTCACCTGCCATGCAAACACCTGCCCTTCCTGCATGGTCCTCATCTCCAGGACATTTTCCTAGTTCCAGCCTCTCTGTGGCACTCAGTGGCCCCTGTGAGGATGTCAGGCACAGCACTCAGCACGTGGCATGGGCATCCCTCTTCCTGTGCTGCTCCCTGCCATCCAGTTCACTGAGCGCAGAGACTGCCTCTTTCCCTCGCTCTGGCACAGTGCCTGACACATGGTGTCTGGTAAACAATGACCAAAGGCTACAACTCTGAATGAAGGTCACAACTGTGGATGCGGCAGCCTTGGCCAAGGGCTGAGCATGAGCCACGTTTTGGATCAGAAGCTGCCTGGGCCTAGGCTCTATGGTTGACCTTCTGCTGGGCCTTGGCATCGTACAGCGGTTGGGGCAAGCGGGGTTCTGGAGGGAGGGATTAGGGGCCATCACACTGCAGAGGTGGAGGGTGACTTTTTCGGTTGTTTCTCCTGGTCTCCCTGCTCGCGTAGTTTCCTCACACCTGAGTCCAGGATTCCCAGAAAAGTTGCAGGTCTCCACCTTCACCCCAAGTTGCATAGATTCAAATCCTACTTATCACTGGTTGTAACATCTTGAGCAAGTTACTAACCTCCCTGTGCTTCTGTGTTCTCATTTGGAAAAATGATAATATTATAGTATATACCACAGTGGACTGTTATGAAAATTAAATGGGTGCTTCAAGTGGAGCACTTAAAACAAAGCCTGGCAGCGGGGAAACTTCATTAAATGATAGCAGCTTTTATTCATAATAGCCTTGTGGGGGGGCCTATTCCCCCAGATGACACAGTTCCCTGGGGGAATGAAGTTTTCTCTGGAGTTTTCTTCCATGGAGATGGGGATTGGTAAGATAAAAATCTGAGCAGTCACCCCAGCACAGTAATCTCTGTAGGAGGTTAGAGCCTTGGCAGTGGTTTGCTCTAACAACCAGCTCTCCACAGTGTGAGGAACCCTAATTTGTAGCATACACCAATTTCCATGGTATAAATAGTCCCACCATGGTCTATATCAACTGACTCATGAAGTTCCTGAAAATTTAACAATTGTACCACTGAGCCTGGGAATCAGCTAACCTGTAGTGAGCACAGGGCCCCACCTTCACCCCAAAATTGTTCTTTTGGGCGGGGCTGGCAAAAGTATCATTCTGTTTTGGCAATAAACTGGGCCTTCTCTAGACTAAGTAATGTCTCTCAAAGTGTGATCCATGGGCCATCTGCCGTGTTTGGAGTGTTTATAAAATTAAGTTCCAGGGCCCTCACTCTGGATTTATTAAAGCAAAATCTTGGAAGTAGGGCCAAGAATAATTTTTAACAAGCTGCCTAGGTGATTCTGAGGTTTTAGAACTTGCAGGTTAGGGACCCCTGATTTATCCAAGAAGTCAGAAGGCAGATGTGATGTCTCCAGAATAATTTCATGCCATGGTCCATGATCACAATGAAGAGTCAGAAACCCAGGCCCCAAGAAAGACTTGAGTCAGCAGGGAAAGCACCGTAACTAGAGGTGGTGGTCTAGACGAGTGAAGTGACCATGAACTATAGTTACCTCACCTCTCTCTCTCTGGTCCAACCTTGGGGTCAGCATGCTAAGGCCTGCCCTGGCATGAACACAGCTTTCTTTTGGGACTTTGCAGAGCTTTGATGAGAACAGGCCTGCAGAGGGGGTGGAGTACTGGAGGTTTTGTCCTCAGAGGAAAGTAGCACATCCCTGACTCCGGACTATCCAAGTATTGAATCCACTCAGCATTCTGGACTCTATGGCTCTAACAACTTAAATAATTTTTATTACAAAAGGAAGAAAACACCAAAACATCCCTCAAATTCTCCCATGGGCTTCCCCCTTGGCGCCAATAAATAAGGTGGGGAAGACTGACCAGAGGAGGGGCGGGGGTTCAGCAGAAGAGGGAGCTTAGCCTGACAGGGGTGGGAAGGACATCCAGCCCACTCCCCTGTCCCGGGCTCTACGGTCACATTGGCTGGAACACAGAACTCTGCCCACTGACAGCAACAGTCTCTGGATGTGTCCCAAGGAGTGTGGCCAGGGAGGAAGGACATGTCTCAGGATGGCCAGGATGGCTGCCCCACCCCGCAGCCTTCTCAGTTCCAGGCAGCATTGAGTCCAGCCAGCTCCCTGCTGGCTCCCAGGGAATCTAGCAGCATCAACTGAGGTGCAAGCCCACCAAAGGGGGGCCTAAGACAGATAGAATGGGCTCTCCCCATTGGGGGAGGCAGGTATGAAAAATCGTAGTGAGAGCTGGCTGGGTTGGGACCCACTGTGCCAGTCTAGAGGTCTATAGTTAGAAGGACAGACCACCCTTTTGCCAGCTCAGCTTGCAGCTCTGTCACTACACCAAGATGGTGGTGGAGGACTTTGGCATTGCCCAGTCAAGTCTCAATGGTATATCTCTGTAGGGTGCGGCAATGGTGGGATCCATTACCCCCTGCTCGGGTCTCTTCCAGGGCCAATGCCCTCCAGGTAGGGAGGTCTTTGGATCCAGTTGGGCAGTTCCAGGAGGACAGTGGGGGAATCTTTTCAGCTCCCTGGCCCAGCCATGCCCAGTGAGTGAAAGCTGCTCTCTTCCAACAAGAGCTGTCCCAGGCGGTAGAGCAGCTGGGGGTACCAGTGCACACCCTCCCCCGGGGTCCAGCTGCCCCACGTCAAGCTGTGAAACAGTCGAAAGGGCCAGAAGGCCAAGTGAGCCAGGCGGTGGTCAGCCACGGCCGCGAAGCAGGAGGCCACCACATCCTCTACCACCAGCGTCCCGTGCCTCGTTAGTGGGGCATAGGCCCCAAGGGCAATATGTGTGGAGACAGCTGCCACTCGGGCAGGCTGCAGGCCTGGCACCCCTGCTACCAGCACATACTGGCCAGGCTGCACTTGACTGGCAAATGTGGCCCGGAAGTGGGCCGCTGGTTCTGTGTGATTGTTGGCAGTGAAGAGCAGATGGGCAGGTGTGAGTGCCAGGCGTCTCGGGGGGTCCTGGGTCTCGATGACCTGGAAGGCCCTCAGCTTATCTGGCTCACGATCCAGGAAAATGAGCACATCACTGAAGGTGGGGTTCCCATCCTCCCCCATGGCCAGCACCCGGTCTCCTGGCCTCACGGCTGACAAAGCTACACGTGCCCCACTCTCCAGGCGCACCTGGGCTCCGGCAGGGAAGCAGCCACCTGTCTTGGCTGCAGCCGAGTGCTCTGTGGGAAGAAGGGACATGAAGGTGTTACTGCTGTGGAGCTCAATTCCCAGTCATAGCACCCGTCCCAAGCCCAGCCAGTGCTCCCTCTTGCTCCCAAAGAGCCCCCATCACCATATCTTGGCTCCTATCCCCACTTCTCATGCAGCCTTGAACCCACTCCAACCCACAGTGTGATCTCTGCCCTTCTCCCCAGTCTGATCCTTTGCCAGTGAGAGGGGCGTATTGTGGCTCCAGTGAGGGAGAAGGAAGAGGCCATCCTGAAGCCCAGGCAACGTCCCCATCTGTTTTCAATCCTGACAAGGTTGTGCAGCAGTCAGAGAGGTCAGAGGTCAGCTGAGCCAGGCAGTGATCAGCTGTGATTGACACCCAGAAAGCTGCAGCCTCGTGGAGAAGGCGAGTCACTTAGCTCCTCCGGGGTCTACATGTGCCATTATTTCTCACTCCCCCAGTGGTGCCCTCTCAGACTGACATGCCAAGTCCTGTGCCAGAGCTGGCCCTTGGAGTCCATATGGAAGTGAAAGGAAGACCAGCCGTGGGGTGAATATAGACTCCAGGGAAGCCTGGCTCAGTGGCAATGGTAAAATCACTGTCTCAATTCATGTGCTGGGTCCTTGTGCAGGAACAGGACACAGTGGCATCAGTGGGATGGAGAACAGTGTTTGGAGGTCAGGAATAAGGAATGGAAGAGGCCTCTCTGGGAGCTGGCACCAGGCCAGTGTTTGCAGGTGAGGGTGGATGTGACTTGAAACAGATACCATTGGCAAGAAAGTGCTGAGGAGAAGGGCAGTGTGGGAGTGGGGGTGGGGTCACCCCTGTGGGCCCAGGTGGGACCAGGAATAGTAAAAAGGGGCCTGGTCTCCGTGTGCAGGGTCTGTGCATGTGACTATGCCTGGTACCAGCATGGCGGGCTGAGCCTGCAGCCCTGGGGCCAGGCTGGCAGTCCCACAGGAAACATTTGAAGCATCCATGACTGGATTCAGTGTGGTGACAGGGATGCTGACAAGATTTGAGAGAGGGGCAAGGCCCCAGTGCCTGCCAATTCGGATCAACAAGGCGGCAAATTTGGGAAAATACACTTTATTGAGTCCATTCTGTTTATTCTGGCCCTCGTGGTTGGTTTTGCCCCCAAATGCCCAGTTTCAGGGCCTGAGGGAGAGGTGGGGATGCCTGCACCCCCTGGGAGGAGCACACCTAGTGCCCTAAAGGGTCTGGCCTGCAGCCCCGTTGTCGGTTCTGAACCTCTGGGCTCCTGGCTCCTGGTCAGACTTGCTGGTGTCTGGGCAGCCCTGGCCCCTGCCCCCACCCCACCCGCCTCATTCTGCACCAGACTGGGTGGGGAGGCTGTGTCTGTCACAGCCTGGCTTCCACATCCGCTCAGCTCGCTGTCTTGAACCTCCTGCCGCAGGCTTCCAGTGGTTCTCAACCTTCCTAGTGCCGCGACCCTTTAATACAGTTCCTCATGTTGTGGTGACCCCCAACCATAAAATTATTTTCGTTGCTACTTCATAACTGTAATGTTGCTACTGTTATGAATCGTACTGTAAATATCTGATATGCAGGATGTATTTTCATTGTTCGCGACCCACAGGTTGAGAACCGCTGACTGTGGACCTCCAGGTCGGCACCCAGCAGCACCGGGACCGGGCCCTGTCTCACTAGGCTCCCAACACTGACGCTACCAGGCGCCGGAGGAGCAGGCGGTCACCAGAGGAAGCGGGGAGTGCCGCCGACGTCCTCTTTCCCGGGGTTCCCGCCTCCATCCCCGGGCGGGTCTTTTCTTCTCGGCCCCAGGGGGCCCTGCGCCGCCTGCCCACGCCCTGCGGCCCCGGCCCCGGGCCCAGTCCCCCGGCAGCGGCTCACCGGACTTGACGGAGCAATGCACGTGGGCCTTGGACTCATAATACACCCAGTCGAAGCCGGCCTCCACTGCCAACCGCGCCAGCAGTCCGTACTTATTGCGGTCGCGGTCCGACGTGGTGATGTCCACCGCGCGGCCTTCGTAGTGCAGCGACTCCTCCGAATGGTGCCCGTCTTCGTCCCAGCCCTCGGTCACCCGCAGCTTCACGCCGGGCCACTGGTTCATCACCGAGATGGCCAGGGAGTTCAGGCGGTCCTTGCAGCGCTGCGAGGGGAAAGCGCCGAGTTAGGGGAGGAGCCGGCCCGCGTGCAGGTGGCGTCCTAGCCGCGCTCTCCCAGCCCAACCGCTGGCGTTGGGAAACCGGGAAGGGGGCTCTTTTCCGAACACAGAGCCCTAACTTACTTCCGTTATAGCAGCGGCTGCCCCACGGACCTGGACCGCACAGTGACGCCGCAAATCTGAAGCGCAGGGCAAGCCCTGTCCTGAGGGCGCCTTTCTCGGTTAAGGGGCCCCTCCCTTCTCTGCCTCGCTCGGGTACCAATTCCTCCGCAGCCAGCACCTTTCCAACGCCCAGTCCCTCTGTTCCACGGGACGCCTGCTACCTCGAGGGGCGGGAGCGGCCTGCGGCGGGCCTACTAGGCGTGCAAGGCCAGAGATGCCCAGTAGGTGTCACCGTAGCCTCAGGGCTGAGGCCCGGGGACACCAGCCCCGGAGGCGCGGCAGGTGCGGAGACCCAGCAGCATGGGGGTGTACTGGACGGGAATCCCTGGCCTACCTGGATCCCTCGGGCACCACAAAGCATTCCTGCTGGGACCCTCTTATGTCCAAAACTTGCCCGCACCCCTGCCGAGGCAGGGCAGCCCTGTCCCCAGAAGTTGGTGGAAGGACTAGTGCCCGGCCTGGCCCTATTAAGTTCGATGCGGAGCGTCTCCCGCTACAAGGGTCTCCGCAGGGTTGATCGTCTTAGGTAATGTCCCCCGAGCCCAGAGTCCTCCGCGCCTCTGCGCTGCTCCCATCTGGGAAGGGACTCCAGAAATCGAACTTCTAATCTCAGGGAGCCGCCTCCACGCTCCGCCTCACAAGGAGTGGGAGTAGAGCCGCGCCCGCGGGAAGGACGCGAGAGATCACCTGTCTGTGCTGACTCCCCGCGTGCCTGCAGCCCAAGGGACCCTGCAGTTGACTCGGGGGAGGGGCCGGCAAGAGAGGGGGCCCTTCCACAGTCCTTGACTCTGAAGTTCGAGGTGCCGCCAGGCGTGGGTAGCCCCTGTCTCAACCTACCCCCGCCCGCCCCGCAGAGCCCAGCCCCACAGACCCTTGGACTCTGTCTCCCAGGAGCCAACAACGTTTACAGCCCCAGGCCCGTAGTCCTCCCTGGCGGGCAAGCTAGCTGGGGCGCTCACTGCCCCAGGAGGGAGCTCCGTGTGCTCTTGCCTCCAGGCTTCTAGCCCCCCGCCTATGTTCTCTGGGGGCCCCTGCTCTCCGCCTCTCTCCCCGCCCCCTCGGGTCCAGAGCCGGGGCGCGCGCTGTCAATGATTGCCCAGCCCGTGGCCCGGATTCTTATCTGCATTCCTCTGCGCCCAGCCCGGCCCGGCCACCAGCCAACCTTCGCCCCGACACTGGCCGGCCGGCCCCGGCGCCAGGGCGCATGCCGAGGGCCGTGGTCTAGCTGCTTTTCCTAAAGAACTTAGAACGTGGGCTGCCTGCTTGGGGGGGGGGGGCGCATGGGGGGGCCGCTGAGGAAGGGGACGTAGGTCTCTTCCCCTGCGGACCTGGTTGCAGTGAAGAAAGCTTGTGTCTCCCCCCAATCCCCCCCCTTGCGCCCCCCACCCCCACCCCCACCCCGCCCTCCACTCCTCAGCGCTTGTGCTGAGCGCTGGTCCCTGCATGCAAAGGCTAACTTTAGCTCTGCTCTCTGCCTCGCCGGCACCCGAACCCCTCCCTTTCAACCCAACCCATCCCCGCCATCAAGCCCAGGGGCCCCCCAAGTTCGGCCCCAGCGCTCAAAGGCCCCCGTCCCCCACCCTTCTACGCAGGGGCGCCTCTCAGCTCTCTGCACAGACACGTGGTCTCTCCCGGCAAGTTCTCTCTCCCACCTTCACCTTCCTCGCTGTTCCTTAACCCCAGACCCCACCGGGGGCAGCGCATCAAACCCGCCAGGCGCAAACCTCCCGGACAGGAGCTGCCACCCCCACAGCGACCGCGCGTGGAGCAAAGGCTGTGGGGCCCTCTGCACCCCGAGCTGCTTCGCCTCGGGGTGCCGAATGGCTTCTAAGTGAAAGAGGCGCAGCCGTGCGGAGGGTTAGGCCAGGAAGTACCGCGTGGATCCCGGTAGCGCAGGAGGCAGCCAGATCGAGGTGCCTCCGGGTGCCGGATGCCGCGAATGACCCGAGCTGCCAGCGCGCCGGGGCAGAGGGGCCGTGGCCAACCGGCTGGGTTGTGGCGCTCGGCGGCAGGGAGCTCTTCTCATAGCCATCGGCACGATCGATCGGGGATGCCGACACGCCTGCCGGGACCCCTGGCTGTCCCATCCTGGGCAAGGAGCAGCTGGGTTTGGCGAGAGGGGCAGGTGCCAGGGGGCGTGCCAACCAGTGGAGCAAAAGTGCCAGGGAGGGCGGATAGGGCCGGGCAGGTGGCGGTGCTTCGGCAGCGGCGCCCTGGAAGGGCGGGTCGCGCTCACCTGGGTCATGAGGCGGTCGGCGCCCGTGTTCTCCTCGTCCTTGAAGATGATGTCGGGATTGTAATTGGGGGTGAGCTCCTTGAAGCGCTCCGAGCTGCGCGCGATCTTGCCTTCATAGCGCCCGCTGGCGCCCAGGGTCTTCTCGGGCACGTTGGGGCTGAATTGCTTATAAGCGAGCGGCACCAGCTTGCGCGGCGGCCGCCTGCGGCTGCCCACCACCCGGCCCGGCCCGCAGCCCCGCGCCGCCGGCACCAGCAGCAGCAGCAGCAGCAGCAGGCAGAACCGCAGTCGGGGCCGGAGCCGGGCGGGAGACATGGCCGGGAGCCCGGGAGAGCGGCGGGCGAGGGCGCTTGGTGGGCTGATGGGTGGGCTAGTCGACCCGGGCCCTGAGGGGGCTCAGGCGTCGGGGTGGCTTCGGGGGGCTCCAGGTGGGGGCGCCATGGGCTGCGCGGCGTGGCGCAGGGCCGGCGGGACTCAGGTGCGGGGCGGGGGCCCGGGGCCCTGGCTGGTGGCGGCGCGCTGTCCCCCTCGGCGCCTCGACTCTGAGCTGCCCGGCTCGCCCGCCGCCAATAAATAGGCCGGCCCGTTTGTTTTGGCAACGCGGCGGCGGCGGGGGGCGGCGGACGGCGGGGCTGCGGGCCGCCGGGCTGGGCTGGGTTGGCCGGGCCGGCGGGTTGGCGGGCCCCGCGGTTAGCACCCCGGCCCGGCGGTCAGGCGGCTCGGGCGGAGCGGGAGCTGCTGCTGTCTGCGGCGCAGCCCGGGGCCGAGTGAGAGGGGAAATGGAAGAGATCCGGGCGCGGGCCCCGCGCAGACCGCACCCTGCCCATGTCCCTGCCTCCTGTGTGCTCGACAGCGAACCTGCAACAAGGGCAGCGCAGCCTCCTCCCCCTCCGGCGGGCGGCCCCCGGCACCAGCCAGCCCTCGTCCCGCTCGCTCCGCCGCCGCGAGTCCACCAGCCCGCCCGCTGCCCTCAGCGCCCCCTGCGCTTCCTGAGTTTGCCCTCCCCGCCCGGACGCGCCCCACCCCGCCTTGGCCTCGCCTCTGGGCTCCCCGCGGCTCCGGGGTGCCCCGCCAGGCGCAAACCTCCCGGACAGGAGCTGCCACCCCCACAGCGACCGCAACCCACGGCGCGGCCGGACGCGAGGGGCGGGGGGCAGTGGCCGGACCGCACAGCCGCCTACGGTGTCCCCTGCGGGGAAGTAAACCCAAAAGGCAGGAGGCCGCTGGTAACCTGGTGCCCCACCCTGGCGCAGGAGACGCGCCCTCCGCTGTTTGTGAAGCTGGGAACGGAACGCTGTGAAAAGAAGCAAGATGAAATTGCAAAGGGATAGCCAAGGTGTAGAGAAGTGCAGCCAACATAGTGACATCAACAGAATGCCAAAGAAACCCCGACTGGCCACCATAAAGAGGGGCAACGCCGGGGGCTTGCTAAGAATGCAAAAAAAAAAAAAAAAGCCAGTGGCATACAAATATGCCACTAAATAATTACTGGAGCTGCTAAATAATTACTCTCTTCCTTCTACTTTACAAATTAACAAGGACAGAGAATATGTAGAGGCAGCTGGAGAAGTGAACATGGGTTGTGTGTTTATTTTAATGTGCCATTCAGGAAAGCTGAATGAATTAGGTTTCATTCTGCTAAAACAAGAAAAGGCAAGTGTGTAAAACACACACACACACACACACACACACACACACCACACAACAAACTACATATATGATTTAGTTGTGTATATTCTACAAAGTCAATAGCAATAGAAATAAAAGGCTGAGCAATTAAAAGGTTTAAAAATTCTCATTCCAAGAATATTGATACAATAGGTGCTTATGTGCCCGATACATGGAAACTATTAGATATTATTACTTGGAATATTTAATTTAAACTCACAACCCCCAAATGAGCTAATATCCCCAGGTTACAAGTGAAGATTTTGAATTTCAGAGGGGACAAGCAACCTGCCCCTGGGGATTCCAGTGGGGGTGGGGGGTGGGGGACCTCAGAGCAGATATTTTGGCCCTCTCTCTGCGCAGCACCCACTCATTCAGTACAGCTCGGGTTTGGGGCTAAGATGGCTTTTCGCAGATGGACTCACGTTTTCTCTAGATCAATTTTGTGAACACAAGTTCAGAATGGGGAGGGACTCACTCAAGATAAGGTTTAGCCCAAGCACCTCATCTTACAGAAAAGGACTGGGGCTCACTGGGAATTCAGGGCACCTCCACCAGGAGGGGGTGGCATGTGTCACTGGGAAACAAAATGGATTGTTTCTTTTCCTTCCCCTTTGCCCATATTTCCTCCCCACGCCTCATTCATCCTCACATTAGCATTCAGATTCTATGTCTCGGACGCACAGATCACGCTAATGTTGCTTCTTTTCCTTGAAAGCTTTCAGAGTGCTTTCACTTACGTTTTCCAGGGTTTAAGAATGATCCCTGCAATATCCCCCTCCCCTCAGATTTCTGGGACAGACCATGCAGCCAGCTCAGTACCTCGTCCAGTCCACACAGACAGGAGATCCCTGTTTTGATGGAGTTCCAAAAGAGAAAATCCTGTAGAGTTCAAAACCTGTATAGAAAATGGGTATAAAAGATACTCATTTTCTATACAAGTTTTGCCTCAAGTTCAATCTTTCCTTCTTCCTCCCTCTCTAATGCAAATTCATCTCCTTTCCTCTTTCTCTGGCCTTAGCAACTAGGGCTATTACCCTGTTTATTCTCTCCTACCCATGGTCTTGAAGGGTTGTTAGACTCACTTTCAATCTTCTTTTCTCCAAGTGAAAGACTATTTCTTTAAGATCCCCTCAGAAGTTCTCCTTTATAATGATTTCTTAATTTTGCCTTTCTTCCTCTTTATTTCTCCTCTTAAACTGTGGTCTTGTTCAATACAAATCTCTGGTAAAGATCGGATCAGTGTCAAATAAGAACTACTTATGCAGTGCTGGTGTCGTTTGGATGAGGGTGCTTCTGCAGCTGCACGACCTTGGTGTGGATTGTACTGCACTGAACCCAGACCCCCCTCGGTCTGACAGTCTTCAGAGCAGTGATAAGAGTGTGTACTGGGAGAAGCAAATGGGGCTAACAGGGACCAAATCTTTTCTATGAAAAAGCTTTTAAACACTTAGTAAATCTTCACAGTAGCACTCAGTACACAGTAGTTATTATTCTCATTTTACAGATCTACAACTCTAGAGCTTTAGTAGTAAAGTAGCTCACCTGTGACCACACAGTTAAGATTTGAACCTGGAGATTTTTTTACTCCAAAGCTATAGTCCCTTCTCAGGACACAGTGGTGGTTCAAGAGCTGAAGCTCAAATTTAGATCAACATCAGTCCAATATCCTTCAGCAGAGGAAGGGGGAGAGGAAGGGAGAAATTAGAAGCATCATACCTTCTATAGCAGTGACCCTGCAGCACTGTTAAACCAAGTTGTGCCTAAGAACCCTGATCATTTCTTGGCTGCCTATGTTCTTAGCTGTTTAGTGGATGTGCGGTAGCTTTGGCATTAGGCCGATCCATTAGATCCATCAAATTAAGCCTGGCTCTGTTTTTGGCCACTTTCAGGCTCTTGCCAGCAGGGAACCTGGGGAACTGAGGTATCCACTCTGGAGGCACCAAAGGCCTGGGGTCGGAGCAGAGGTGGCAGGGCCTGATCAGGGCACCTGATCTGGGTCCTGGGCCAACTGGTAAAATCACTTTTCTACTCTCACCTTTAGAGCTCTGTACTCCTCAAACATCTCTATTTTGAAGAGAACAAAGTAAAATATATTTCTTTGGATAACATGATTC
This sequence comes from Myotis nattereri, assembly GCF_964212035.1. Taxonomy (NCBI): domain Eukaryota; kingdom Metazoa; phylum Chordata; class Mammalia; order Chiroptera; family Vespertilionidae; genus Myotis; species Myotis nattereri. Next base: position 22,390,773 of record NC_138082.1, read on the forward strand.
ACTTTTTTTGTTCACAAAAGTGAAAGTTGGAAAATAGCTTGGAAGAAAAGGGAGGGAGGAAAATACACCACAGAACCTGATTATTTAACATCTGTTTAGTAGACTACCAAGTTAGCATTTTCAGTCAATCTTGAATGTAACACTCTCATACAAATATAGAGTACTTTTAGTGATGTATTCATATATATGTAAATATATATGTTATGTATATATTCACATACACACTAAGTCCATACTTCTATATTCAACTAGTCTTTTTTCTCCTAATCCTGCCATTTGACCAAATCAATCCACTCTAAATATATTGGTGCTGAGCCACAGTCAAACAAGCTTCAGTAATGCGGTCAGAAAAATATACTCCCATGACCCAGTGCCCAGCACCTCTGGCCCATAGAAAGAGCGCTAGGCCTGGAGTTGGCAGATCTGTGCCTGAATACTTGTCTTTATAACCTTCAACCTGTGTGGCCTTGGGTAAGTCACGCGACTTCTCTAAATTTTAGTTTTCTCATCTATAAAGTGAAAATTAAGATCACCTACTTCGTAAGGTTGTTAAGAGGATTAAAATACAAGCTGTAAAGTGCAAATCGAATGTATAATTCATTTTTATTCTTTGTTGGGTCCACTAGAGGCAGCCTATTACCTGTCTAGGATGCTCATGTATGTTCTCCCTAAAACGGTAGTGGGGATTAGGAGGCCCTACTTCTTTCTATTAGGGAACATCTACTGTGTACACACGAGTATAATGGATACATAAGGATAGAAAACACAAACAGAAAAGTAGAAGACACAGTTGTTGTCCTCAAGGAATTTACCATTTACACCTAAGCATAAATCATGAAAATAAAAGGCAGTTACAAATCCATAAACGCCACTCATTAGTTAGTACAGAAAAATGTATTATAAATCAGGTAGGTTAATAGATAAGCTGAACTTGCTCTAGAAGAATATGGAATTAAGAAATGATGATGTAAGCCTGAAACTAATATAATATTGAATGTCAGCTGTAATTTTTAAATTAAAAATTAAGAAAACAACAACGATGAGCCTGTTATGAGATCTCTTGTGGGGAAAGTCCATTTTGAAGGAGGAAAAGAAGTGACTGACAAGAATGAAGAAGATCCACAGAAAAGGGCAGTGGTCCAAGCAAAGATGATGGCACTAGTAATGATGGAGAGCCACGCTGAATGATCTAGTAATGGAAGAAACCCTAATGTCACCTGATGCAACCTTCATGAAAACCGGATGCAGTTGACACCATTATCTTCATTTTATGAATGAGAAACTGAGGTTCAGAGCTTGTCAGTAAGGAAACTGAAGTTGGAATCCAGGCTTGTTTGACTCCATAATAATCAGTATCTTGGTGAGTGATTCCTAGGACAGGCATGCTGGGCTGTTGACCTTTGTTCAAGTCACTCATTTTCTCTCTAAATCTAGGGGACTCTTCTGTTATCTTCATCTTGGGCTTTTAAGACTCCAAACTCTATTTGACTGACCACTTCCCCAGCTGGTTGGGTACACTCTTAACTTCTACTTTGGATTTTGTAAGAAGTTAGCAACTCCACCAAATGCAGAAATGGGAGCATGCCTGTCTTTCAAGCCTCAGATCAGTCCAGAATGCATTCAGAGATCCAATTAGAGCCACTCAAAACTAACAATGCTTTGAAAGCTAGCTATTGATTAGAAATGGGAATGTCAAGTTACCTTTGCCCAAACAATAAGCTCATTACAAGGCACTTCAGAGAGCTCCTTGCTTTGATGACTTTGAAAGGGGAGGAAAAGGCAGCAGAATTAGTTACAAAAAGAATGTGTTTTCCCCTCACATCAGAGACTAAAGATTGTGGGAAACTCTTATAGACAGGAAGACATACATATAAATATACTTCTGGTGTGGATAATAACATATTTACCAAATAATGAGCTTTATTTCCACCCCAGTGTCTCTATTTGGGAAGAAATAGTTGCCTAAAGAGAATCGTGGAAAATACTAGTCCATCGAATGTTCAGTAAAGTGGGATAGGGGTACTACTCTTGATGCTCAAGTGATGCTCCTGACATGCCTGTCGGCGTTCTGTAACTGGGTTTATGCTGGTCACCGCTGCACCGGTCTCCCTTGGTAGAGATAGCACCCTAAGGATGCTGAGGCTCTGTAGCCAAAGAAGGAAGGTATACAGGCACTGGCTTTTTAATAAGTTGTATTCTTGCCCTAGCCAGTTTGGCTCAGTGGGTAGAGCATCAGTCTGTGGACTGAAGGGTCCCAGGTTCCATTCTGGTTAAGGGCACATGCCCGGGTTGCAGGCTCGGTCCCCAGTGGGGGGCGTGCAGGAGGCAGCCTATCAATGATTCTCTCTCATCATTGATGTTTCTATCTCTCTCTCCCTCTCCCTTCCTCTCTGAAGTCAATAAAAATATATTTTAAAAAATAAGCTGTATTCTTAGTTTCTGCAAAACGATAAATTTGTTCCCTTATGGCTATAACTAACAAAATGATATTTATGCCCGACTCTCACCTTACAACTGGTTGCTGCAAACAACAAAGATTACATCCATTTATCTCCACAAATTTCTAAAACCACTTCAAGATGCTGCTGGTGTGAGCAGATGTGTGCATTGGTGTGCGTGTAAGAGAGATAATCTCTTCATTTATTCAATCAACAACTGTTTTTGAGCACCTACTACGTGCCAGACACTGTTCGCAGTGCTTGGGGTGTGAGAGAACAATAAGAACAAAAGCCTAGATTTCTGCTCGTATGGGGCTTTATTCAAGTGGGAGGCCATGGGGAGACCGATAATCACACATAAATATAAAAATAAGTAAAATCTAGAATGGTTTAGAAGGGATTAAGGAAAGACTATGAACACAAGACACAAAGATGGTGTAAAAGGATTGGAAGCACACCGCCAGCTTGTGGGAAGAGGGTGAAAGGTCAGGAAGCAGGTGTTCTCCCAGGCAGGGTGGTCAGTGGAGGCCTCAGTAAGAAGGTGGGACTTAAGCAAAGACCTGATAGAGGTGAGGCTTCAACTAAGAGGTTAACTGGGGGAAGAGCATTCTAGTAGAGAGAACTGCATAGAGCAAAGGCTCGCACATGCCTGCATATTAGAGAAGTGGCAAGGAGACCAGCGTGGTGGAAGATGAAGCTACAGGGAGAATGGAGTGAGTAAGCTTGACTCTCCTTTATGATGAGGAGGGTGTTTTTCAAACCTTTTATAAAGCTCAGCATGAAGATAACGTACCCTTTAAAGAACTTTGTGTTACATGGAAATATAGACACAATATAGTTAAGCAAAAGTAAAAGTAAAAGCAGGTAACAAATAGCACTTATACATACAATTCTTTTAAACTTGTTAAAAAAGAGATACATAATCATGACTCTCACTTCATACTTCATATGCTTGAAAAATTTTTAGGAAAAAAAAATCTAACCTTTTAAAATCATCTTTGGATTGTAGTTTCCTTGAAAGCAGGAGTATGTCTTTGTGGCCATATATATGTATGCATGTACATATATATGTAGCATAATGCCAATTGGTGAGATGCTAGTGAGTATATTTATGACTTGAGTAAATGCATTTTTAATTATTCCTGTTTCTTGTTGAATATGGATTTATTTTATCTGTTTTTTTAAATCTTCACCAAAGATATTTTTCCATTGATTTTTAGAGAGAGTGGAAGAGAGAGGGAAAGACAGAGAGGATATTAATATGAGAGAAACACATCAATTGGTTGCCTCCTGCACACACCCTGACCAGGGCCCGGGCCAGGGAGGAGCCTGCAACTTAGGTACCTGCCTTTGACCGGAATCAAACCTGAGACCCCTCAGTCCACAGGCTGATGCTCTATCCACTGAGCCAAACCAGCTAGGGCTTGAATATGGATTTTTCAATCTCATTCCCCACACATTTCCTACAAGCCTGTAGCACTCCTTTGAATTCCTTTGTAGTGACCCAGGATTTTCCTGTTGGACTTTCCCATCTGCAGTTCAAGTCTATGTGTAGCATAAGGTTAAACGAACTCGTTTGGCCTCTTCATTCCCCCTCTCAGTCAGGAACATGGCTCATTCTCTGAAGCTTCCATTGGGGATCATTCTTCTCATTGAATTATTCGCACTAGTTACTCAAGCTGCTCAGCTGTTGAAATGTTTTCCATCACCATTAGATGTTTTTTAAAAAATATATTTTTATTGATTTCAGACAGGAAGGGAGAGAGAGAGAAAGAAACATCAATGATGAGAGAGAATCATTGATCAGCTGCCTCCTGCATGCCCCTCACGGGGGACCGAGCCTGCAACCCAGGCATGTGCCCTAACCAGGTTCATAGGTTGGCATTCAACCACTGAGCCACACCAGCCAGGCTCATTAGATCCTTTTGATGTCAGTTTCATATTTGCTACAATGCCATTTGATGTCTGCCATTAAGTTAGTTTTGAGATTCCTGAACAAACATACCTCTTAGCGTCTCACTCCCAGGAACTATATTCCACATGCCTTTGTGGTATGAAGCACAGCCCCCACCAAGCAGTCCCTGCCTGAAAATGGCTTTGATGAATGATCCACAGGAACCATGTCAGTCCCTGAATTATCTCATAGCACCCTAGGTGAAAAACATCAAGTGCTCTTTGTTGTTCCTCCATCCCCATCTTGTATGAATAGATTAAGTAAATATAGTTTCATTTGGCACAACTCTGCTATTTCATTCTTCAAATCTTAAAAACGGCCCAGTGGTGCAGTTCAGTGGTTGAGCGTCAACCTATGAATCAGGAGGACACGGTTCGATTCCAGTCAGGGCACATGCCCGGGTTGCAGGCTCAATCCCAGTGTGGGGCATGCAGAAGGCAGCCGATCTATGATTCTCTCTCATCAATGATTTTTCTATCTCTCTCCTCCTCTTCCTTCTTCTCTGAAATCAATAATAAAATACATATTTTTTAAAAATCCTAAAAATGCACATTCACTTTGACCATTCAATTTTCCACAATGCTGGAGCTGGGGCCTCACTGTGCTTTACCTCATTGACTGCTGACACTCCAAACACAGTGTGGCTGCAACTTGTGCCCAGTGCATTCTGGGTGCATGACAGCCCGGTACAATCTAGAAGTCGACCACTTCACAAGTTAGGTATCTGCAAGAGGAATGTTCTCTGTCTTTTGGTGAACATATCGCCATGTTAATGCCCCCCCCCCTTTTCATCCTTTATTTTTTAAATTAAATTGGGGTGACAGTGGTCAACATGAATATATAGGTAGGTTTCAGGTGTGGGTTTCTATGTTACAAGATCTGTACATATTCCACCGTGTGCCCACCACCCAAAGTCAAATCTTTCCCTGTCACCATGTATTACAACCTCCTTCTCCCCCCACCCATCCAGACACTGCGTCCTTTTTTGATTCACAGTGTCACTGTACAACTTATCTAGTCCCATTCTGCCACATTTAATTTGTACTCAGTGTAAAGAACATAGTGGACATTAGCACTACCAGAAAACTCCAGTGAGGGTATCAGTGTCACCTTCACACATCATCAGAGTATTATCCTATATAATAAAAGCCTAATATGCAAATTGTCCCCTCAGCTGGGAGTTCAACCAGGAGTTGGACCAGGGGGGCGGGGCCGGCAGCTGTGGCAGGCAGCCGGGGGGGGGGGGGGGGGGGGGAAGGGAGGTGCCCCCGGCCAGCAGCCACTAGGGACCCTACCCATTATTTATATTGTTGTTATACCAGATTACTAATCAAACACAAGTCCTTTTTGCCAACTCCCCTTCCCCCAACAAGTGCCTTCCTATTTCTCCCATGTGACATGGGACAAACTGGCATTGCCTTGTGCCCTAGAAGTGCCAGGCAGCCATAATAAACTGAAGCAGCAGTCTCCTCCTGGTCCAGCAGCAGTCTTTTTCCATCTTGAATAAGGGAACTCTTTACCACCCAAGATTCCCAGAAGTACCGCTCCTGACCCCTGACCCCTGAACACAGATCCAGACCCAGTGGGGCTTCCCCACCAGCTCTAACTGCTTTCACCACTCCCTGCTCACCCTTCAAGGCCTAGGGTGGGAGGGGACAGGCAGGATAGAGAGCCAATCAAGAGGATTACCCTTCCCCTACTCCATTCTCCTGTCTCCTGTCACCGATTTCTGACCGCTGTCGATCCTATCAGGGGTCCATAAAGCCAGGAGGACTCTGGCCCGGGAGAGGGGAGTAGAGGTTAGGCAAACAGGCCAGGGAGGCAGTTGGTTGAAATTTAACCACAATATTCTTGGTTTCTATTGTTTTGAGGGAGGCCCAATATTTCCACAGCAGGATTATAGGATCTGATTAACCATGTTAGACAACAATGCCGAGCTGGGATGGGCTTCCCCTTCCAGCTGCCAATATGAAAAAGTAAATACAACACCCAGATTTCAAAAGGGACTCCAAGCAGCCCCGGAGTCCTAGTCCCCAGTTCTAACCCTGCTACTGATTTTGGCCCGAGTGAGGGGAGGAAGAGTGTGGTACTGCATGCTCTTTTAACTCCTGGCCCTTGGCCCAGCAGGACAAGTAATCCGGGCACAATCTTCCCAGGTGAGTCAATGGCTGTGTGCTCCCCACACCCTGGAGTTCTTCCAATGCCTCTTCCGGGTTCCCCCAGGCTAGCCCAGAGCCTCCGGAACCCTTGAGACTTAGGTGAGGAGAAGTGAGCATTCATTCAAAGGGAGTGTGGAGAGCATAGCAAAGCCTGCTGCCCCCCCCCCCCCCCCCCGCCCAGATAGAGATACTGAGTGCAGGTAGGACTTAACAGGTTGGAAAAGTAATCGAGCCTTTGCTAGAATGTTCTGGAAGTCATGCTATCTAATGACTTCCCATGTGCCGGAGTAGAGACATGAGACCCCAGAATTGAGGGGAAGCAGAAAGGACCGCCAAAGCAAAGTCTTAGGAGACCAGAAAGTAGTCCTTGAAATTGTGGGATGAAATATGGAGGCCAGATGGGCTTGTGGTTCCTCAAGTAGAGAGGGATTCCCTCGGGTCCCTAGCCCTCACACACAGGCACCTCACACCCTCCCACTTACGGGTGGATCTGTGGAGGCCCTGTCCAAGAGAACATGAAAAATAGAGCAGTAGGAGCCTTCAACAGGCATACCCAGTAGCAGCTTCCAGGAGGTCTTAGAAAAAACCCTTCCTTCAAACCGTGGCTCCCTTCTCCTCTGGCATTTCTCTCTGTATCTAAGTGCCTGGCAGGATCCATTACAATGTTGTGAGCCCGAAGGTTTATTGATGTCGGTACCAGGGACTAGGAACCAAGGGCCTTGAGCTCTGAGAATGGTGGCTTCCCTGCAGTATGTCACTTACTCCTTTTGAACAGTTTCTTCAGAAAAATTCAAAGGTTAGAGAAGTATCTCATGATTATATCAAAACCCTGTTTAAAAAAAAAAAAAAAAAAACTAGGAGAAAATGGGGGACATAATAATTGGAGAGAAGAAAATGCCCTGGTGACAATGTTAAGAACGAGATTGAGTCAGGACCAGAAGGGGCACGGCCTTTTATTCCTGCTCCTTCTGCCATCTTCCTATGGAGAGTGACACATGGGGCTCCTGCTTATCTCCAGAGGACCAGGGAGGAGGAGGATATAAGGGCTTCGGAAAATGGGAGGTTTTTATGAACAGAAAGGCAAGAAAAGGGAGTTCAGCTGTACCACAGGATAAAATGAAGAAGCAGGAGGGCCGAGTATGCAGGAGACTTGAGTATCTCACTGTGGGGACCTGCATGAGAGGCGATGGTGGGAGGCTCTAGATCTGACAGGGAGAGATTCCAAGTCCAGAGCCAAGGAGCACCGATTTCACTCTTTGCCACCTCACACCCTAAGAATTCCAGGGCGAGCCTCAGGATTCAGTGGGAAGACAGACTAGGAGCTCCTTCCTACCTTCTCAATAATGTCACTATCCTTTGGAAACACTCCTTGATCTGGGAGACTGGCTGCCTGTCACGGGAGGAAAGAGAATGACCCCAGGGGGATTTTCCAGGACCCAGCTTGGGCTCTGCCTTCAAGGACTGCTGGGAGAGCCCTCTGTGAGGCCTGAGTAAAGGAGATGCTGCCCAGCTGGAGTGCTAAGGAGTGAAGATTTCTTTTCCAGCAAAGAGCTGGCCAGTCCTAGCTGACTGTGGGGGAGGGGTGAGCCGGCCAGCCAGGCCAAGTAGGCCTTGCAGCCTAGGTGGCGCTATTTCTCTACTTTTTAGGTCAAGTTCCTGCAGGAACTTCCTCGAGGTCTCTAGTCCTGCTCCTGGTTTGCTGGCTGGCTCGTGTAAACCACCTTATATTATTTTTTTTTCTAAAAATACTCCAAAGCAATTGAAAGAGTCCCTTCTCCCACCAGCCAGCCCTGGCCCCAGCCCCGGCCCCGGGGAGCGGGCGGGTAGGCGGGGAGGTGGGCCACTGCTTTATTAAACACAGGGAAAACTAATATTTACGGAATAAAATTTATGGAGCAGCCACGAGAATTCGACCCTTTTATGTGCATGTGGAGTGGGGGTTGGGCCAGGCTGGGGGCCTTGGGGAGGGCCCAAGCCAGGGGGCAGGGCTGGAATAGAGCCTGGTTAGGCCAATTTGTCAAGGCAGGGATTTCCCTGGAGTTGCCCTGGACGAAAGATTCTCAACCACCACCCCTAGGTTTGGGGGGTAAGAGGTTCAAGGCAAGAATGCCTGAGGCAGGACCTCTGGAAGCAATGTTTATAGGAGGTTGTGTTTGGGCAATATTCCCATGGAGACAGCAGCCTTTTGGGGATACAGTGGGCAGTGGACAGAGAGGAAATTAGGCATATTCTTACTTAACCTTTTAAAAAAGTACACATTCTTTTGAGAACATGAAACAAAGTTATGCTTCTAGGATTTTACTTATAATTTGGGGGGACTCACACACCCCAGAACCCCCTGTGATGAAAAAGGCTGACTCTGGAGACTATGCTCTTAAAGCAGAGGGATTATCCAGGTGAAGAACCCATATTTTCTCCCAGCTTGCTGGGGAAGTCTTTCCATTTTCCCATGTGGTCTCATATCTTATAGATCCTGAAACCTGGTTACCTAAATTATGCCAAAAAGAAACCAAAGAACAAAATGAGGCATCTATAGATTGATTTTACTTGGTTCCCAATGACTTCACTTCAATGACAGTCACGACTGGGTACACCCTAGGACACTGTGGTCTGGAGGTAAAGAAAGTTAACAGCAGCTACTGGGATGAGCCCTGGTGACTCTCTCCGACTCTACCAGCAGGTAAGGACAAGGAGGTAAGTCCCAGAGTCTTTAGTTTCCTGCTTTGAGGAGCAATGAGGACTAGAACATCCTATTGAAAGTAGGCAGGGTCATAGAAGGATGCCACAGTGGAAGACAGGAAAGAAGGATCTGACATTCTCCCTGGAAAATGGTTTCAGTAACGTATAGAATGAGGAACTCGGCTGTCTGGGTTCAAATTCTGGCTGTTACTTATTAGTTGTGTGACCTTTGATAAGCCACTTAATCTCTTCAAGACTCCATTTCCTAGTGGGTTAGCAGTATCTTCCTCATCTGATGCTGTGAGGAATCCATGTCAGGCACTTATTAACCTGGTATACATTAACTGCTCAATAAATGTCATTATTGTAGTTCTCTTTATAATCATTATTTTATTATTGCTTGGATTGCCCACTCTCCCAGAACTTGATATGAGGACAGAAACACCAATCCCAGCCAGAGAGAATATGAGGGCGAGGAGGCATTTGACCACCATATGTATGGTAAATAAACCAGAAAAGGCCTCTGTGGGTTCTTCCCCTGACCCCTTCTTCTACCCTACAGATCCCAGCTAACATCTGAGTTCTACTTTCCTTCCTGTCTCTCAAAGGTAGAGTTTCAGATGGTTTACCTACATAGGAAAACCTAGCAGAGAAGGACAAGGGACTTTGCCAATCTGGTCTGCTACATTTTCCAGATCTGTCCAGAGTTGACTTTCTAACTGTCTAAGATTCTGCCTATCTCATACGGCCTTTATGTTTTTTCTTGCAAAGCACTATTCATTCTCTAGGTCAATTATGTTGTCCCCGAGAACTCCTGTGGCTATTTCCTGTTCCCTGTCATCCTATCTTTCCTAGTTCTTCTAGATACTACGTTATTTGAAGTGGAGCAAAGGAGGGGAAGGTAAAATTTCTTTTTGTCCCATTCCGGTGGGAAACTACCTTGGCCCAACAGTTTAACCTGTTGTCTATGCCTTGGAAACAGACAAAAAAACACCACCACATCAATTAGGCAAAGGAGAGCATAAGCAATCTGCTCCGTCTTGTGCCCACCATGGAGACAGTTCTCAAGATCAAAGTTCCCACATGGAGGCTTAGCACAAGCCACAGTAGAGAAGCATATGAGGAAGCAAATGATTGGACTAAAGGCCTAGACTTTATTAAGAGACAACAGTGGAGTGGGATCCAGTAACGTGAAGTGGGTAATGTGTTCCACAGAATAAGTACTCTCAAAAGCAGGGGAGTGTGAGTGCTTTTTGTTCCAAGCTAAAGAGAGAAGTGGGTCTCTGAGGAGCACCTGGAATTGGCTAGGGAAAGACAGGCAAGGCTTCCTAAGCATGTTGTGCCTTTTTGCTGATTTGTTCTATACACCTAAAGTCCATGGTAGGGTCGTGGGTCTAGAGAGCCTCCACCAAAAGAGAGGAAGGTATGGGATTCCCAGAGACTGGCTTCCACTGGGACAGGCCAATGCCCAATGGGTGGAGCCAAGATTCTGTCAGTTAATAGCACTCATTCAGGTGGCCTGTGAATATGAACTTCAGTGATCCAGCCTCTGATGATGTAACCATGTCAAGAGTTCCTGCTGCCCCAGGAGCTCCTTTCAAGGTAGCACCAGGAACTGTTCTCTGGGTCCATCCTCAGCAGTTGAGACAGTGACTTAACTGAAGAGCCCCCTTAGCTTCTTCCGCTTGACCTTGGACAGCTGAGGTCTCTTCACAGGGCCTGAAGTACCCTAGAGAAAAAACCAACCCAAATTAATAGGGGTTTTGAACAGACCACTTCAGTTTAGGAAAGGACCTTTTTTCCTCCTACGGCTCTGGTTAGGATGAGGCCTTCTTGAGGTGGTTGACACAGTGTTTTGGAGTCTATGTGATAAAAGACCCTAGACAGGACGCCCAGCCAGCAAGGTTCAGGTGATCTATGAACCAGGAGGTCACGGTTCGATTCCCAGTCAAGGCACACGCCTGGGTTGTGGGCTCAATCCCCAGTGTGAGGCGTGTAGGAGGCAGCCAATCAATGATTCTCTCTCATCATTGATGTTTATATCTCTCTCTCCCTCTCCCTTCCTCTCTAAAATCAATAAAAAAATACTTTTTTAAAAAAAAGACCCTATGCAGGAGGCGCATGTATCCCTTCTCCAGGGAATAACCTCACAGACCATCACTGGAAGTGGCTAAGATAGTAAAGAAGTCAAGGTCCATCTAGAAAGCCACAGTTTGGAAGCCTGGTGACAAATATCCCCCAATATTATTAAAGCAGCATCAACTAGGTGGCAATTCCAGGGACCACAGACTTGGAGGCTATGGACTTCTCTAATACTTAGAACACCATCCAGGAAGCTGCTCGGGACTCACTGTGGGTTCTTTGTCAGGCACTGGGAGAGATGGTGCTGAGGAAACTGGCTCTTCTGGCTGGTTCAGAAGTTGGTTATCAGTTCCTTGTGCAGAGGCACTACTTGAGGTCTGAGGATCTCCTAAACTCAGAAAGATCAAGGAAGATATCAGAATTTACCAGACATTTTGACAAAGGCCAGGGTTGGTATCTATAATAATAAAAGCATGATATGCTAATTAGACCGGACAGCTGAACAACCTCCAAGACATCATTCTGGACATCCTGTCCTTCTGGATGAAGCCGCAGCAGTGGGAGCCATGGCAGAGGCAGTTAGGGGTGATCGGGCAGGCAGGTGAGCAGTTAGGGGTGATCAGGAAGGCAGGCAGAGTGGTTAGGGGAGATCAGGCAGGCAGGTGAACAGTTAGGGGCGATGAGGCAGGCAGGGAGAGTGGTTATGGGTGATCAGGCAGGCAGGCAAGCGGTTAGGAGCCAGCGGTCCTGGATTGCAAGAGGGATGTCCGACTGCCGGTTTAGGCCCAATCCTGCAGGGATCCCTGTGGGATTGGGCCTAAACCGGCAGTCAGGCATCCCCCAAGGTATTCTGAATTGTGAGAGGGTGCAGGCCGGGCTAAGGGATTCCCACCCCACCCTCACCCCCATGCACGAATTTTGTGCACCGGGCCTCTAGTTAATATATAAACAGACAGAAGTAGCCACACATGCAACTTCCAGCTGACTTTCAAAAAGCCCTGTTTCTACTCTGAAGAGTCCCCAGGCCCACTTTTACCAGGTAGGAAAAGAGCTTCCTTGACTCAAAATAGCCAACTGTTCTACACATTTCCTGACATGTCTCAGGCACAGAGATTCCTCTTTCTCCTGGTTCTCTTACTAATTCTCCTAAGTGCCTAGATCAGTTTAATAGAACTTTCTGCAGTGATAGAAATGGTCTGTATCGCCGAAACCGGTTTGGCTCAGTGGATAGAGCGTCGGCCTGCGGACTGAGAGGTCCCAGGTTCGATTCCGGTCAAGGGCATGTACCTGGGTTGCGGGCATATCCCCAGTAGGGGATGTGCAGGAGGCAGCTGATTGATGTTTCTCTCTCATCGATGTTTCTAGCTCCCTATCTCTCTCCCTTCCTCTCTGTAAAAAATCAATAAAATATATTTAAAAAAAAAAAAAAAGAAAAGAAATGGTCTGTATCTCCGCTGTCCAACTTGTAGCCACTAGCGGCTGCTGAGCACTTGAAATGTGGTTAGAGCAAGTAAAAATAACATTTTCATTTTATTTAAGTTTTATTAATTTAAACTTAAATAGTCACAAGTAGCTAGAGCTACCACAGACCTAGACTGTACAAACCTAGACCCTAACTTTAACCCCGGGAGACCAAGTTCCTCTGGAGCTACTCACCAGCGTCCTGATGCTTCTGTCTCACTTGGACCTCTTGTCTGGTGACTGCCATATACAGATTTTGTAGATTCGTGACAAAGGGTCTCCCATCACCAACACTGCATGCCTCTGGTAGTTTCTATAGGGGAGAGGAGATGTGGTCATTGATTACATTGTTTCTAGAGAAAAGGGACTTGATATTCCACTGGCATCAACCCCGAAAGAATTCACATAAAGAAGTCAGATCCATATCTGAGGGCACCCATATCCAAGGCTGATGGGACCAATACATAGGACTCTTGGAGAATCTTCTCCTCTGAAAGGCAATTTCCAAATATGTATCTTTATTTCCCCCAATATTTAGATCTATTACATTTTCCCATTAATACCCCATAGGTCTCTAGGCACTTTCTTCTAAAGGGATGATCTTTAGAGGACTGTTTTAGGAAATCACTGTCCCTAAATTATCCCTAAGCTATACAGATTACTATTTTAATTAAATTCACTCCTAACCCTCCATACTAGAGAGAAAAATGACGAGAGATGGGATCCAGGATAGGGAAGTGACAGCAATAGGGGAATGACAGACTGCGGGACAAGAAAAAATTATGGAGTCATGATGTTCCGTCAGAAGCGATGGGAGAAACAGTTTACAAAGCTTTGGAGGCTAAACTGACATTTTATATTCCCGACTGTAATCCCACTGTGCTTTGTCATAATCCATGAACTCACATGACAGATATTGCCCCCAAGGGGGTGAAAATTGGTTCTTGAGGGGTGAAAACAATCTTACTCTTTAAAGTATAAAGCACAGATACATATAAACATAAACAGAATTTTGGTATCCTTTTAATATTAAGATTTCCTGAGGGGAGTGATTAGGGGGAAATGTCTTAAAAGGTTCCTTAGGGAGGTGATAATGAAAAAAAAGTTGAAAAACATTGTTAAAATCACATTATATTTATGTTTCCTTCAATAAAGAATGAACTATGTGGATTTATATTCATAGCAAAATGCTTTGCCTAGTTTGACTTTCATATATTGGCTGAACTGAAGTGAAATAATGCTGAAGACTGAAGAAAGAGCAATAAAAATGAGATGAAAGAGTATGGTATCCGGTGTTCCCAAACCTGGCTGCACTTAAGCAACTTGGAAATGGCCCAGAACTACTTCATCTATCCCTATGCATGCAAATTGTTATGGTTCCCAGCCAAGTTAGCAGGTCTCCAAGGAAGCCATGCCAGCAGCTCATATGGGAACCAACCCAAAAATCCTGGATTGGCCCATATCTCTTGTCAAGGGCATTTTCTCTGGGCTATAAGGACATTCATTTCTGAAAATGCACTGTGGGAGAAAGATGGAAGAGATCGCAGGAGAAGTAGTGAAGTAATTGTGAACCATAGTCAAGACTATATAGTTATCTTCTGGTGGCAGCTGGAAAACCTTCTTGGTGATCCCAGGAAATGTAACATACATTTCTACTCTAACCCGATTCCCACCAGAAAGATTATACCAGTCTTGGACTTTCACTCAAAGCCACAGACAATGAATCAGAAGCCGTGAGTGCAAACTTTACTCCAGCCAGTCATCACACTGGGAGTAAAACAGCTGTCTTCTGCATCATTATCAGAGGAAAGAACTGAAACCAGGAAGGCCAACTATCAAGCCACACACCTCCACCTCACCTTCCTCTCCTTCCAGGTTCAGCTCTCCAATCCCCAAGCCACCTCCTCCCCCAGAAGGTCCTCTACTCCACAGCCAGAGAGCCCTCCCTTCTACCTCAGGTCTCTAGGATCTCCCTTCATTTTGCTCAAGATATGCGGCCTCTCTGCGTCATCCACACACAGCTTGGCTGGCGCTGTACTGTTTGTACAAATGGGCTAGGTAGAATCCAGACAGCCACGGTCATCTCCTCCTGCCCTTTCTATGGAACTAAACAGACTCACCCATTTTCCTGGGTGATCTGTAGCCATTTCATGTATTCAGTCTCAAAATGAAGTGTCAGAACTGAGAGGCCACTAATGCCAGCGCCGTCCTGCACCTGCACCTGAGTCCAAATCTAGAACCTATATGCTAGCCCTCCCTCCATCTCCCCTTCTCAGAGAGAGCTGGTGCTACAGTTGCTGCCAAAGGACTAGGAAATGAATACTGGTCCATTTGCTGATATTTACTATGTGCTAGACCATTTTGCCTTATTCACTGCTATTCCCTTGGCCCATAGTCGGG
Organism: Myotis nattereri; assembly: GCF_964212035.1. NCBI lineage: Eukaryota > Metazoa > Chordata > Mammalia > Chiroptera > Vespertilionidae > Myotis > Myotis nattereri. Next base: position 22,405,946 of record NC_138082.1, read on the forward strand.
GAGCAATAACTACCTGTGCATAAATGAACATGGTCGGCAATAGTATGTCCCATTTCCCCGAGGAAGCCACAGCAATTAAGTGACGGGACAGGGTTAGAATCCAAACAGTCTGACTTCAGGGCCCATAAATATAATGACTACTCTACTTACTTCTCTGAATAGCAGACTTTGCATTAAAATGGCATGGCTCAGTGGTTGAGTGTTGACCTGTGAACCAGGAGGTCATGGTTTGATTCCTGGTCAGGGCACATGCCCGGTTGTGGGCTAGATCCCCAGTAGGGGGCATGCAGGAGGCAGCTGATCAATGATTCTCTATCACTGATGTTTCTATCTCTCTTCCCCTCTTAAATCAATAATAAAATAAAACATTGTTTTAAAAAGGGAAATATAGCCTTTCCCAGGATCACAACCCTCAGTCCCTCACATCACAGATCATCCGCTTATATATTCCATCCAGCCCAGGAACAAGCTCCCTCCGGTGACGGTGACGGTGAAGGTGACAGTGATGGTGATGGTGACGGTGATGGTGGAAAAAGTGAACACATAAAAAAAGATAGCTGGCCCTCCCTGGAAGCCTCAGGATCTGAAAAGCCATAACCTTAATCTTTCTCTAGCCATTCCCTGTCATCACTGATTCCTTGGGCAGCGTCTGCAGAATGTGCTAGGGCAGAGAGGTGCAGAGAGGCCTGAGTCTGGGAAAGAGAAACTTTAGCTCCTTGTCCAGGACAATGGCAGGGGCAAGCCAGGGCGGGTGGCGGAGATCAAAGGGAGAATGCTGGAGTCAGGACTAAGAAAAGCAAATAGCAGTGCCCCCTGCTCTAAGTATGATTGAGCCAGGAGCAAGGTGTACCAGCCACAAAGCGGGTCACTGCCCAGGATGGGGAGGGGAAGAATATTGTGTAACATGTTCTACTGTATAATGTGTTCATCTGATTAACCAGAATCAATGCTACTCAGCAAAGGCGAGACTCCACCATGTGCCAAGCTCTGCAGGACTGAGGGCGGGGAAATGGACGCATCAGTCCTTCCCTCCTCGGAACAGGAATGAGTCAGAGTCCCTGCCTCAAAGGGAGAGAGGGAGATATGTATGAAGATACATTTTTTTCAAGTGTTATGCTATAACAGAATTATAAACAATGGGTAATAGGAAACAGAGAAGAAGGAGACGAATCTTGACTGAGAGTCCTCAGAAAGGCTTTGGAGATGGAGACATCAAGGTCAGCCTTGCAAGGTTAGACTGTGAACGTGCTGGAAGTTTCTGAGGCACAGAGGCTATACACATGTATCTCAGGGGAAATGAGACCAGGAGGCTAATTCATATCCACCAGATTGCAAAGGACTTTGCATTCTGAAGTAAGGCTGTGCCTGTGGGAATTTCCTTTTGTTTCTCTACAATACCACTGCCTGCCAAGGCTTCCTGGGCTCCAAACTGATACAATGATGAGGACTCAGAAGCTTCTCTAGGTTTCCCTTTTTAGTCTTTCTGCTACATCCACGTGACCTCTTTCTGGGAAAAACAGAGGCCTGAACTTAATCTTGTATTTTCGTACTTTATTCACCAAATATTTACTGACCACCTACAGTGTTCAGGATGATTTAGATGCTGGGGATATAGTATGTTGAACAACAGAGACTTAAAAAAAAACAAAACTGCCCTCTTGAAGCGTACATTCTAGAGAGGGGAGATCAAGATGGTGGTAGCACCATGGAGAAAAATAAATCCCGCACAAGCATAATGGTACAGGGGCAGGACTGTATTGCAACTTTAAATACAGGTCAAAGAAAGTGACATTTTAAAAAATTTTATTTAACTATAGTTTGCATTCAACCTTATTTTGTGCTAGTTTCAGGTGTACAGGTGACATTTTTAAAAGACCTAAATGGAAGTGAGAGTATGATCCAAATATCTGGGTCCATTCCAGTTTATGTTTATTGTTTGTTTATAGAGCTCCCTTTTTCTCTTGTAAGTGCCCAATTTGGACAATAAATTATATGGTCACCCTATATCAGAGCATGGTAGGTATCCACATGTAAGTGTATTTATTTAAAATTGTGAGATAATGAAATCTATCAGCTTTTTTCCCCTGTAAGATGAGAAGCCATTAGAGTTCATAAACAGAGTAAAATGATCTGGTTTACGTTTTTGTTGTTGTTAATCCTTACATGAGGATACTTTTCCATTGATCTTTAGAGAGAGTGGAAGGGAGGGAGGAGGGGGAGAGAGAGAGCGAAACATCGATGTGAGAGAGACACATTGACTGGTTGCCTCCCACACGTGCCCTGACCATAGCCTGGGCTGGGGATCTAACCTGCAACTGGGGTATGTGCCCTTGACCAGGAATCAAACCTGAGATCCTCTGGTCTGAGGGCAGATGCTCAAACCACTGAGCAAAATCAGCCAGGGCTGGCATTTCCATTTTAAAGTAACACACTCAATAAAGACTATTTTGAAAGTAGAAAAACAGGACCTGCAGATATGTTATCCAAATAGTTAACAGCCAAATGTGTTTTTTTTTTTCTTTTTATCAATCCTCACTCGAGGATATGTTTTACTGATTTTAGAGAGAGAGAAAACATCAATCCGGGGATCGAACCCAAAACCTTTCAGTGCCACAGGACAATGCTCCAACCAGCTGAGCCACACCAGCCAGGGCACAGCCAAATGGTTTTTGATAGGATAAAAGAAAGAGAGATGGTGGTGATGTTCAGATTTTTATTTTTTAAAATATATTTTATTGATTTTTTACAGAGAGGAAGGGAGAGGGATAGAGAGTTAGAAACATCGATGAGGGAGAAACATCGATCAGCTGCCTCCTGCACATTCCCTACTGGGGATGAGCCCGCAACCAAGGTACATGCCCTTGACCGGAATCGAACCTGGGACCCTTGAGTCTGTAGGCCGATGCTCTATCCACTGAGCCAAACCGGCTAGGGCGATGTTCAGATTTTTTTTTTTTTTTTTTGATGTTCAGATTTTTAAAAGAGAAACGTCTCCCTCTCCCTTCTCACTTCAAATATTTGCACAGCATCTCACTTGGATGAGCTATTTCTGAGTTTCAGGCAAGATCCAACCCCGAGGGGTCCCTCTGTTTTATTCCTCACAGAATACCCCTCTGTTCTCTCAGTTCATTGAGCACAAACCTTGGTGATTTGGGAGAGAACACAGTACCCTAAGTATACAAGGCACGTTGCCCTTGAAGATCGTATGTGAAGTCGACGAGACAGCTGACACTGCTCCTGTGTTTGGTCTGGGTTAGCTTTGTTTGGGTCTGTGCCGCACAAGGCCTACCCTGACCATTCCGCCTGCCGCCACTGACCTCTGCATGCTCTCCCATCCGCCTCTGACGCCTGAGCACCACCCACTCAACGCTGGGCTCGGCTAAGGAAAAACAGAGGCCTGAACTTTATCTTGTATTTGAAACTTGCAAATTAATTATAGTCTATTCACCCCTCCACCCTTTTAAAACGAGGTGGGAGGATGGACGAAGGCATGTATACATACACTCAAGCATGCATGTATGCAATCTAGTCAAATCATTAGTTCACTTGCTTTGTGACTGCCTACCAAAATGGGTTACTTTTGCTGCTACACTCTCTCTCATGGTGCTGGACATACAACGGAGATAAGATAGGTGCAGAGTTTAAAACAATTTGAGATAAAAGACCAGTCTTGCTTATATTATTTATGTGTTTGTAGTTCCATTTGAGACTTACCTAGCGCCCTGAACGACACAGTCAGAAGAGACAAAAGGTGGGAAGAAAAACAATATAGAGAGGTCCAAACGGAACACTTGGATGATATTGGTAAGACTGACATTTTGGAACGAAGTACTAGGCACTAGGCTAAGCATTTAATGCATTATCTCAATTGATCTCCACAGTAATCCGATTATCAGTTAGACACTAAAATCATTCTCATTTTGTATATGAGAAAATGAAGGCTCAGAGAGGTTAAGTAACTTGGCCAAGCCCACAGCTAAAAAGTGGCAGAATGGGGAGGGGAGAGACCCAGGAAGCTGAGCTCCAGCACATACACTGAACCATTCACTCTGATGCCTTTTAGAATCACCCAATGAGACCCCCATTTCTCCCTCCCACCCACCCCAGAAGAAGGCTGGTCCCTGTTCTGAGGTAGAGTTGAGTCGTACTAGATGCTAGCTCTCACCTTCTTCCTTAAATCTCCAAATAGCTCAAGAGGCTGAAGAAGGAAAAGACACAATGCCCTCCAGAGAAGGAAAGCTGACTTAACCCCTTGAATAACTTCCAATGGTACCAGAAAATCAGGAAAATGAATCTCTGGTATGGGGAGGCTCTAGATTCTAAATTGCTTTTAAAATAAGTACAGCCCCTCAAAGCCATAGCAGGAAGGCCCCTCAGCTCTGCCCCAAAAGAAAAATAATGGCAAAGGGAGTGGAAGTAAAGGTGGGGGCAGGGGCCGCTGCTCTCATAAGAGCCCTTTGTGGTGGCTGCCTCTGAAAGGAGGTTTTGCTAGACAAGGTGGAACTTCTCAAGGTGACAAGCAAATGGTATAGCCTAAGCTGTGACCCTTTGCTCACTCCTTAAGCACCCCCTCCCCTTCGGGGGCCAGAGCCCTAACTGTCCCGAAGCCCCACCCAGGCACACACAAACCAGGGCTTTCTAGTCTGGAGAGCGACTGACAGCGGCAAAGGGGCTGGGGGGACAAAAGTGGTTTCCTGGGGGGACGGATCCTCAGAGGCCCTCAGAAAGTGCAGTAGCAACTCTCATTCCTTCTTTTCTCCCCCCTCCTTCTCCGAGGAGAACAAGCAGTTCCTGTCGGCTCTGGTTCAGGGAGGGGGCTCCAACCAGCCTGGGGTGGGGGGGAGGGTAAGTCGGAATGATAGTTTTACACCTCTCTCAAATCCATCCTTTTCCCAAATGGAAATGAAGCAATGTGGTCGAAAGCAGAAAGGAAAAAGCATCAGATTTAGTAACAAAAAGAAACACTCAGCTCCAAGGCAGGCATCTGGCTCTGAGCGCTCGGATCCCTGCCCTGTGCCACGAGCTCAGCACGTAAGTGCCATTCCTTTTTTTTTCTTTTCTGTTTCAGTGGAGTACAGAGGACAGTCAGCTGGGTCTGTAGGGCACAGAGGTGATTTAGAGGACCCAGCAGTATTCTCTGTAGAACATCTACCACCAAAGGGATTCTCTTTCACGCCAGATTACACGCTTGACAGCTGGGAACACAGCCCACTGAGGTTGTGATCTCATGAGTTCCCTGACCCCACTCTGCCTGCTCCCTGTAGGGTGACACAGTGTCCTCTCCACCCAGCAACATCTTATTCTATAGGGTGATATACCACATCATGCACACACACACACACACACACACACACACTCGTGATCAAGGCCTGACCTCCACGACCTGTAGGTAAAGATTTCTTAACAGGACACAGATAATAAAGAAAGAAAAAAAGATAAATTGGACTACATTAGAATTAGCAAACTCTATCTGAATAGGCATATCTCCAAAGAAGACATACAGATGGCCAATAGATATATGAAAAGATGCTCAACATCATAATCATCAGAGAAATGCAAATTAAAACCACAATGAGATACCATCTCACACATATCAGAATGGCTATCATCAATAAATCAAGTATGCTGGTGAGGATGTGGAAAAAAGGGAGCCCTCATGCACTGATGGTGGGAATGCAGATTGGTGTAGCTACTATTCACTATCGGTGCAGCTGCCTTCTGACCCAGTGATTTCACTTCTGGGTATATATACAAAGAAACCCAAAACACTAATTCGAGAGACTAGATGCACCCCTATGTTCACTGCAGCATTATTTACAAAAGCCAAGATAAGGAAGCAACCCAAGTGCCCATAAGTAGACAAGTGGATGAAAAGAGTTGTAGTACATATATACAATGGAATATTACTCTGTCATAAAAAATGAGATTTTACCATTTGTGACAGCCTGGATGGGACCTAGAGGATATTATGCTAGGTAAAGTAAGTCAGTTAGAGAAAGACAAATACCATATGATTTCACTTATATGTAGAATCTAAAGAACAAAATAAATGAACAAACAAAATTAAAATAGACTCATAGATACAGAGAATAGACTGATGGTTGCCAGAGGGAAGGGGTGTTGGGAGACTCGGTGAAAAAAGTGAAAGGATTTTGGTAGTTACAAAATAGTCACAGGGATGTAAAGTATAGCATATAGTCAATATTATTGTAATAACTATGTATGGTACCAAGTGAGTATTGAAAATATCAGGAAGGTCCAGCCAGTGTGGCTCAGTGGTTGAGCATCGACCCATGAACCAGGAGATCATAGTTCGATTCCTTGCCCAGTGGGGGTGTGTGCAGGAGGCAGCTGATCAATGATTCTCTCTCATCATTGATGTTTTTATTTCCCTCTCCCTCTCTGAAATCAATAAATTTTTTTAAAGAAAATATCAGGAGGAACACTTTGTAAAGTATATGATTTTCATTTTTGTTAATCCTCACCTGAGGATATTTTTTCCACTGACTTTTAGAGAGAGTGGAAGGGAAGGAGGGAGGGAAAGAGAGAGAGAGAGAGAGAGAGAGAGAGAGAGAGAGAGAGAGAGAGAGAGAGAGAAAGAGAGAGAATCCATGTGAGAGAGACACATTAATTGGTTACCTCCCCCATATGCCCCGATTCAGACTGGGGATTGAACCTGAAACCCAAGCATGTGCCCTTGACCAGGTATCGAACCCATGACACTTCAGTGCACAGGCCAACACTCTAACCACTGAGCACACTGGGCAGGGCTAGTATGTGATTTTCTAACCACTATGCTGTTCACCTGAAGTTAATACAAAATAATATTGAATGTAAACTATAATAGAAAAATAAGAAAAAGAAAAGTTCTGATTTAAAAACAAAGGTGAAAAGAATAAAATTAGGAACCTCTTCGTCAAAAGACACAAAAGATCAAAAAAAGTAGCCGAAACCGGTTTGGCTCAGTGGATAGAGCGTCGGCCTGCGGACTGAAGGGTCCCAGGTTCGATTCCGGTCAAGGGCATGTACCTGGGTTGCGGGCATATCCCCAATAGGAGATGTGCAGGAGGCAGCTGATTGATGTTTCTCTCTCATCGATGTTTCTAACTCTCTCTATCTCTCTCCCTTCCTCTCTGTAAAAAATCAATAAAATATATTTAAAAAAAAAAAAAGTAAGCTATAGAATGGGAAAAATATTTGCAATGCATGTAATCAACAAAGACTTGTTTCCAGAATATATGAAGAATTATTAAAAATCAATAAGAAAAAGACAACACAACAGAGAATTAGCAAAAGGCTTGGTCATATCTAAATGACCAATATTTACATGCAAATGTACAGGACCTCATTAGTTATTAGGGAAATCAAAACCACAATAATGGCTAAATGGAAAAAGACAACACAAGTGTTGACAAGGATATGATACAACTAGGACTCTCATAATACTGCCTGTGTGAGTATAAATTGATATAGTCACTTTGGAAGTAGCTACTAAATCTAAACATATGCATAACTATGAAACAACCATTTCACTTGTGTATACAGGGTGGGGCAAAAGTAGATTTACAGTTGTCCATATGGAAAATGATATAAATAATAATACAAGAATAAACTGTGTTTTGCATACTCACAATTGTAAACTTACTTTTGCCCCATCCTGTATATCCAACATAAATGGACAAATTGTGGTACAGTCATACAATGAAATATTATACAGAAATGAAAATTAGCCTATGCTACACTGGCCCATGTGGCTCAGTGGTTGAGTGTCAACCCATGCATTGAGAGGTCACCGGTTTGATTCCTGGTGAGGGCTCATGCCCAGGTTGCAGGCTTGATCCCCAGTACGGGGCGTACAGGAGGCAGCCCATAGATGTTGATTTTTCTTTCTCATCCATGTTCTATCTCTCTCTCTCCCTTTCCCTCTCTCTAAAATCAGTAAAAACATATTTTTTAAAAAAAGAAAATTAACAAAGTACTGTTACACACTACATGGATGGATTTAATAAACATTTTGTTGAGTGAAAGAAATCAGACACAAAAGAGTATATACCATGATTCCATTTGTATGAAATTCAAAATAGGCATATTAATCTACTAGAGGCCCAGTGCACGAAATTCGTGCACTGTGGGGGGGGGGGAGGTGGTGGTGTCCCTCAGCCCAGTCTGCACCCTCTCCAATCTGGGACCCCTCGGGGGATGTCCGACTGCCGGTTTAGGCCCAATCTAAACTGGCAGTCAGACATCCCTCTCACAATCTGGGACTGCTGGCTCCCAACTGCTCACCTGCCTGCCAGCCTGACACCCTCTAACCACTCCCCTGCCAGTCTGATTGACGCCTAACTGCTCCCCTGCCGGCCCAATTGCCCCCAACTGCCCTCCCCTGCCAGCCTGGTCTCCCCTAACTGTCCTCCCCTGCAAGCCTGGTTCCCCCCAACTGCCCTCCCCTGCCAGCCATCTTGTGGCTGTGGGCACTGCCATCTTTGAGGGCATGGCAGTCAATTAGCATATTCCCTCCTTATTGGGCGCCGCCATCTTTGCGATGGTGCGAGGGTCAATTAGCATATTCCCTCTTTATTAGGTAGGATCATGTTGGAAGTTAGAGGAGTGGTTACCCTTTAGAGGTGGTAGATACTGAGTACTGACAATTTTTTAGTTCTTAATTTGAGTGCTGATTACATGGCTATGCTCATTTTGAAATAAATCTTTAAGCTATATGCTTATTATATGGGCACTTTTCTGTATGTACCTTATATTTCAATTAAGAAAGGCTATTAATAAAAGATAAACCATGATAAAAAAAAAAACAATTTTGCAGGTCCTCAAAAAGTTATATGTAGAGTTACTATGCTACCCAGCAATAGTACTTCTCAGCATATATACCCAAAATAATTGAAAGCATATGTTCATACAAACACTTGCACACATGTCCTAGCTAATTTGGCTCAGTGGTTAGAGTGTTGGCCTGCAAATTGAAGGGTCATGGTTTCGATTCCAGGCAAGGGATGTATCTTGGTTGCAGGCTCAATCCCTGGCCCCAGTTGAGGCACATGCAGGAGGCAATCAGTCAATGTGTCTCTCTCACATCAATGTTTCTCTGTCTCTCTCCCTCCCTTTCATTCTCTCTAAAAAATTAGTGGGAAAAAATATCCTTGGGTAAGGATTAATAAATATTTGCACACAAATGTTCATAGCAGCATTATTCATAATAACCCAAAAGTGAAAACTACCCAACTGCCCATCACCTGATAAATGAATAAACAAAATATGAGATAGCCAAATAATGGCATATTATTCTGTCATAAAAAAGAATGAAGCACTGCCCAGCGAGTGTGGCTCAATGGTTAAGCATCAACCAATGAACCAGAAGGTCACAGTTCAATTCTAGTCAGGGCACATGCCAAGGCTGCAGGCTCGGTCCCCAGTGTGGGACATGCAGGAGGCAGCCAATGAATGATTCTCTCTCATTGATGTTTCTATCTCTCTCTCCTTCTTCCTTCCTCTCTGAAATCAATAAAAATATATATATTTTTAAAAAGGAATGAAGTGCTGATACTTGCCTTGATGGATGAACCTTGAAAACATAATGCTAAGAGAAAGAATTCAGACACAAAAGGCCATATATTGTATGATTCCATCTGTATGAAATATTTCAAATAGGCAAATCCACACAGAGACAGAAAGTAGGTTAGTGTTTTCCAACAGCTAGGGGAGAAGGGGAATGGAGAATGACTGCATGTGGGTACAGGGTTTCTTTTGGGGGTGATGAAAAGGTTCTGAAAGTAGATAGTAGTTATGGTTGCACAACTTGTGAATATTGTAAAACCATTTATTATTGTAAAAACTATTGGACACTTTCGGTGTATACTTTTTGGTAAATGTTATGGTATGTGAATTATTTCTCAGTTTTGAAAAAGGATTTTAAAAAGATAAACTCTCCACTCTCCCCCTTTCCTCTGCCTGTTCTCCATTCTGTTCCCTTTTTTCAGAAATAGACTCTCTGGCTCCCAACAGGCCTGGACAACTTTTGAATGACTTAAACACAGTCAGTGGAGCAGATTACTGCCTAGCGACTCCGAGTGATGGTAGCTCGCATAGAATGGGGACAGAGCACAGGAGGTAGAGTCACATGGGACTAGTTTTGAAAAAAAGTCCACCACTTACGTATTTGTCTTTATGATCTTGGCTAAGTTAACTTAATCTCTTTGAGCCTCAATTTTCTCTCTGTAAATGAATAAAATAATTCCTTTCAATGAGGCTTGTTGTGAGGATTGTTAAAAGAGACCATGCATGTAACACATTAAGTCTTTTCCCTTGAAAGTTCCAATCAATCTCAGCTACTTGAAGGCAACCAGAAAACACACTTTATTTAAGCAAAACTGTGTAGGTTCTGGAATTGAACTGCTCAAATCCCAAGTCCATTACTGTACCTTTCTAAGCTTCAGTTTCTCCAATTGTATAATAGGAATAATAACACCATGAAGAAAGTGACGAGGGAAACCGTTCTCTTTAGGATGAGGATTAAATGAGATAATGCATGTAAAGTGTCACTAGACTGCCTGGCACATAGAAAGCACTCAATAAATAGTAACTCTTATTATTAATTCAATCATTAAACAAAATTGTTGAGTGGGCCAGATAGCGTGCTGTGTCCTAAGGAGAAGATGGAGTTCACTGCCTTCAAGGAGCTCATAGTCTGGCTAGGGAGTCAGACACATAAACAAATAATTGTTCTTCATGGCCAGGCACACACTAGAGCCTTTGATTCCCAGTCAATAACACTAGGTCTAAGGCATTATAAAACAAAGCTGGATATGTAAGGAACGGTGTGGGGTGGGGGCAGCGGTGAACAGACTAACCATGAATCAACAGTAGACCCTTCTTTTTTTCTATAAATAGCCTACAAAAATCTAGATAAATAGGCATGCAGACGGCCTCCTCAGCATTGCCATGAACTGGCCAGGGGCTTAAGGGCATCTCCTATAATACTATCTTCCCGCTCTTCAAGTGCTTGGTTTTTTCTCATCTTTCAGATTTCAGTTTAAATGTCACTTCAGGCCCCTAACCATGTCATCTAAAGTGTTTGCTCTTTTATTGCACTCTATTATTTTCCCTCAGAATGACTGTCTTTTCAATTATTTATTTGTTTACGTGTTTCCACTAGGCTGTGAGCTCCTGGAGTTCAGGTTCATTTAGCAAATGTTTACCAAGTATCTACTATGTGCCAGGTTCTGAAGTAGGTGCTGGGAATTCCATTTGGGGGTGAAGACATGGCCACTGTCCTCATGGATGTTATGGCATATATACTTGCTGCAAAGCTTTGTGGTGGAAGATTATCTCAATTCTGGTGGAGGCCCCTCTTCTGACTAGGCCAGGTGGATATGAGCCCCTGGTTGGCAATCTCTCACTGAGTCCAAAAAGCAAAAGGCTGAAACTGGGGACTTCTTGGCTCTTCCTTTTGGACTCCTGGAACCCCATGCCCACAGCCCAATGAAGTTTAAGCTAGGGCCAGCAGCACAACCTCAGAGCCATTTCTGCAAGTTCTTTCCTTATAAAGTTCTTCATATAGGCATTCTAAGGGCAAGAGCAGCTGCTATCAAGCAAGGGATGTACTAGCTGGGGGAGGTGGGGGCAGCAGGTTGATGAGAGTCTCCCTAAGACCCACAGAGAAGGAATAACTAGACCTGGAAGTGCTGAACCCACATCACCTTCCCACGTCAGTGCCCTGAGGTTCTCAGACCATTCAACCTGACTTCACCCCAAAGGGCACTTCCTGCTAAAGCCAGCCTGAGGTCTAGGAATGCTGAATTAGTCGCCAGTAAGTATATTCTACTGCAAACTCTTAGGATACATCAAAGGGACACTGTTTTTTTAGGACTGGGAGATAACAGAAGTCAAAGGATTATTGAAAAAGCTGCTTCAAATTCATTAAATGAACAAGGGTGTAACACACACACACACACACACACACACACACAGAATAAGTCCTTGCTTAATAACAGGAGATAATGTCATGAAAACAGAATCAGAGGAAAAGTCTCAAGCTACAAAAACAAATACATTTATTCATTCAAGAATCACTTACTAGACATCTCTAAGTCAGATTGTTCTAGGTCCAAAGAAATACCTGAATGATTGTGCATTCGGCAAAATATGTTCAGTTCTATGATAGGGGTCTGTGCACAGTCTACTATGAGAGAAGAGCAGAAAGCAGGCAGGATTTTTCATCCTTGTCAGGGATTTCCTGGCCCTACCCCCCAAACTCCCTGCTTTTAATCTGCACTGGCAGCAAACAGAAGCAAGACCATGGGGTAGATCTGGATGGTGGGAATGAGGTCAAGGTATGTCCATTAAATCAGAATAGCATGTTGGGTTGAAAACAGAAGGCAAATCCACAGGAACCAGCCAGCTAATAGCCTCAGCCCAAATCACTGCTGCCAGGTCTAGCAGAATTAGTGATGGGCCTGTAGGGGAGCTGGCAAGGAGAAACAGTGTTATGTGGGAAATGATGTTCTGCAACTAAATCTGTGTGAGAGTGTTATCGGAAAATGAGATTCTCTGGACATTCTGCTCAAATTCTGAATTCAACCCCAGCATTAATCTCCGCATTACTCTCCCTCACCCCTCTCTGAGCAGGTAGGGTCATGTTGTCCTCCTGGTGTAAGGACTTGCAAATCTTAGATGAATACACTGAGCCCTTCCATAATCAACATGGAAAATACTATAATTTGGAGAAAATGAGTGTGGAAGAGTGGCTCTCCCGGGATCCATGATCCTGAGTGAGGGGAGAGGAAAATATATTTTTTTCATTCAACATCGAAACTTTGCTATTATTCCAATCACTACTATGTTTTCTTACCAAACCAATATAGTAATGCTACTTAGTGCCATCAGTATGGCTCCTTCTAAATTCATACTGATATATCTACACTCTACTTCCTGGTTCCTTTGATGATCAATAGCACACATTTTCTAGATGGGTGACTATGAAAGAAAACTGTTCTCTTTATCAAATAAAAATGAATACAGATAAACTAAGGTGGCCAATTCAGGAAAACTCCCTTCTTTGGAAGTATGTCATATTCCACCATAGCCCTCCTTGAAAAGGCAAGATGAGGGAGGGGGAAGATCTGTGACCATAATCCCCCAGCCCCAGAAAATTACATGGCGGATGGACACCTGACCCAAGAAAACTCAATCCCTAGACCAGACTCTCTCCATCAGTCATGTGACCTGAAAGTCGTGAGCATGGATTCTTAGTTGTTGTTTTATGCTATGAACTCCTCTGGCAAGCTAGTGAAGGCTCTGGGTCCTTTTTAAATGCATAAAATAAAACCGATAGCATTATCAAATAAACTAATTAATTAAAATGCCACTATCCAAGTATTTAAAAAACAAATTTGTAGTAGCATGTGTTTTTTTATTGACACATTAAATTACAAGATCTATTAGTGGCTCTAACAACTATCATATTTCAAGTAGTGATGAGCATAAACTACATTGCATGATATCCCCAGCAACAATAAAAATGTAGGAAAATATCTGTGATTTCTTTGGTGACAAAATCACAGATACTGCTAGTGCCACAGTAGTTTTGTCCAGTGCTCTTCCCACTGTTTGTAATCCCACTGAGGGCATACAGGAAAGTCAGGGTATAAGGGATTGAATATTACTATTAATTGTTTTAAAATGCATTGAGTAAAAAAAAATGCATTGAGTGATGGGTACATAATGTGTTTTGTTATTCTATATACCTCATAGATTTTTATATGTATTAAATATTTTATAATAAAAATATTTTTAAAATATATATATTTTTTTAAAATAAATATATATCTTTTAACAGTGAAATCCAAATCAAACATCCAAAGGAAAAAGTGAAAATTATTTAACACAACATCCGCTTGACTGCCGAAGTTCAAGCACCACAAGTCCATTGAGGGACACACTCTCCAGACTATACCCATGCCTGCCCCGGGGACTCTGAGTTTAAAGAAGCGCAGGATTCCAAGGAGTCCGAAGTTCTAGGGGGAAAAAACACCATTCTGGATATCAAGTCATTTTCCAGAAAGTCAAGAAGACTGGCGTTTGTGGGGTTAGGAAGTTGAAATGCTAGAAGGTCAATTGCTAGTTATTAACTCAAAATACTCATTCACAACAGGGCACCTGCCTAATCCATGGCTGAGGTAGCAGTAGAAGGATGTAACCTAAAATTGTCCAAAGATGACTAAAATCTAGTGCCTAGGGAAAATTAAGCAGGTCCAACAAGACATTAAAGAGATACCACGTGTTCATGGATTGGTAGAATCAACATCATTAAAATGTCCATACTACCCAAAGCAATCTATAAATTCAACGCACTTCCCATTAAAATACCAACGGCATACTTCAGAGATCTAGAACGAACTCTCCAAAAATTCATCTGGAATAAAAAAAGACCCCGGATAGCTACAGCAATCCTGAAAAAGACCAAAGTAGGTGGGATCTCAATACCAGATATCAAGTTGTATTACAAAGCCACTGTTCTCAAAACTGCCTGGTACTGGCACAAGAATAGGCATATAGATCAATGGAATAGAATAGAGAGCCCAGAAATCGGCCCGAACCAATATGCTCAATTAATATTTGACAAAGGAGGCAAGAACATACAATGGAGCCAAGATAGTCTCTTCAATAAATGGTGTTGGGAAAATTGGACAGATATATGCAAGAAAATGAAACTAGACCACCAACTTACACCATACACAAAAATAAACTCAAAATGGATAAAGGACTTAAATGTACGACAGGAAACCATAAAAATTCTAGAAGAATTCAAAGGCAACAAAATCTCAGACATATGCCGAAACAATTTCTTCACTGATACAGCTCCTAGGGCACTTGAAACTAAAGAGAAAATGAACAAATGGGACTACATCAAAATAAAAAGCTTCTGCACAGCAAAAGAAACCATCAACAAAACAACGAGAAAACCCACTGTGTGGGAAAACATATTTGCCAATGTCATATCTGATAAGGGCCTAATCTCCAAAATTTATAGGGAACTCATACAACTCAACAAAAGGAAGATAAACAATCCAATCAAAAAATGGGCAAAGGACCTAAATAGACACCTTTCAAAAGAGGACATTCAGAAAGCCAAGAGACATATGAAAACATGCTCAAAGTCACTAATCATCCGAGAGATGCAAATCAAAACAACAATGAGGTACCATCTCACACCTGTCAGACTGGCTATCATCAACAAATCAACAAACGACAAGTGCTGGAGAGGATGTGGAGAAAAAGGAACACTTGTGCACTGCTGGTGGGAATGCAGACTGGTGCAGCCACTATGGAAGACAGTATGGAGGTTCCTCAAAAAACTTCAAATGGAACTCCCATTTGACCCTGTGATCCCACTTCTAGGAATATATCCCAAGAAACCAGAAACACCAATCAGAAAGGATATATGCACCCCTATGTTCATAGCAGCACAATTCACCATAGCTAAGATCTGGAAACAGCCTAAGTGCCCATCAGCAGATGAATGGATTAGAAAACTGTGGTACATCTACACGATGGAATACTATGCTGCTCTAAAAAGGAAGGAACTCTTACCATTTGCAACGTCATGGATGGAACTGGAGAGCATTATGCTAAGTGAAATAAGCCAGTCAATGAAGGAAAAATACCACATGATCTCACTCATTCATGGATAATAGAGACCATTATAAACTTTTGAACAATAATAGATACAGAGGCAGAGCTGCCTCAAACAGATTGTCAAACTGCAGCGGGAAGGCCAGGGAGGGTTGGGGGGCAGGAGGTAGGGGGGTAAGAGATCAACTAAAGGACTTGTATGCATGCATATAAGCATAACCAGTGGACATAAGACATTGGGGGATAGGGGAGGCTAGGGGACTGTCTAGGGCGGGGGGATAAAATGGACACATATGTAATACCCTTTGTAATACTTTAAGCAATAAATTAAAAAAAAAAAAAGATATTGTGCTGCTCAGTACAGTAGCTTCCAGCCACCGTATGGCTACCAGGCAATTGCAGTGTGGCTAGTTGGAACTGAGGTGTGCTGTAAGTGTAAAATACACTCTTGACAACTTAGTACAAAAGATAAAAGGAAGCATTCATTGATAATTTTAAAATAATGATTAAATATACATATATTGCCCTAAACGGTTTGGCTCAGTGGATAGAGCATTGGCCTGCGGACTGAAAGGCCCCAGGTTCGATTCCGGTCAAGGGCATGTACCTTGGTTGCGGGCACATCCCCAGTAGGAGGTGTGCAGGAGGCAGCTGATTGATGTTTCTAACTCTCTATCTCTCTCCCTTCCTCTCTGTAAAATATCAATAAAATATATATATATATATATATATATAAAATAAATAAATAAATATAAAAAAAAAGAGATACCAGAAAAAATGAAATATAGGGAGAAGAGAAAAAACCCAGAGGTTAAAAGACAGACTTCAAGTCAGACCTCAACTCAGAGCAGGAGTGTGGTGGCACTGTAGGGGGTAGTGAGGGGGGTGGGTGGTGGGAGAAAAGGGCTGGAGAAGGAGAGAAGTGTGAATCTGCAGAGGAGTCAAGACAGGTCTGATTAGGAGGAAATTCTACATGAATGTGAACACGGCTTGAGGCTAAAAGCTGCTTCCTGAGACTTCTGGCTCCTCAGGCCAGGGCTTATGCATTCCTTGTTCTCTCTCCTGTCTATGGTACTGAAACTCAAAACTCCAGCTCATTTATAGGTCCAGTACATGACACACTCTTTTGGATCTAGGTTGTATTGAAGAGAAGAGAGCTCCTGATTACCTAATTTAGAATATCCTAACTGATGTAGGAAGCCATAATATTGTGGGTTTAAGATTCCCACTGCCCTAGCTGGTTTGGCTCAGCAGACAGAGCATCGCCAACCTGCGAACTAAAGGGTCCCAGGTTTGATTCCAGACAGGAGCACATGCCCAGGTTGCAGGCTCAATCCCCAGTAGGGGGCATGCAGGAAGCAGCCATCAATAATTCTCTCTCATCACTGATGTTTCTATCTCTCTTTCTCCCTCTCCCTTCCTCTCTGAAATCAATAAAATATATATATTTTAAAAAAAGATTCCCACAGACTTGCTAACCCCCTATCCTCATGCTCACTTAGAAGGCGAGAACAGGCAGCCCTGACACCAGGCTGACCCTAGGGAACAGAGCAGCTACTCCAGGGTTCATCTCCAGGTGAGGGGATGAAGGAAGGACCAAATCTAGGCTCTGGTTACAGGGCATCTTGAACACCTGTTGATAATAAAACATTATCTGTCAAGGCTCCAGCCCTCCAGCCCACCAAAACAGAAGAGAGTGAGAGAGGAATTGTATTCCTTCTGATTCCCATACCAGGGAATAATACCATCCCGTCCCCCGCAGGCCCCTAGATAGAGGAGAAGAGCACCTAAGGGAGGATCTAAAGGAAAGGCTGACCAGGGATGTGAAAGACTGTATCTGTCCCTAGCTAGAAAGGGATAGGGGACAGTGGATACAAAGAAAGGCTAGCAGTAGGAAACACGTGGCCTAATCAGCTTTCTTCCTTTCTCACTTCCATTGAGTCTAACTACCAAGGTGGCTTTTGTAAGAACTTTAAAGGATCACTCCAGCTTCCAAGTTAAGAAGAGACTTTAGGAGAGCAAAGGAGGAAGCACAAAGACAAGTTAGGAGGCTACTGCAGTCATCTAAGCAAGAAATGATAGTGGCTCAGATCAAGGTTGTAGAAGCAGTGGCAAAGCCTGTATTTATTTTTAAGGAAGAGCCAAAAGAATTTCCTGATGGACTGGATGTGGGATATGAGAGAAAGACGGAGTCAAACATGACTCCAAAATTTTTAACCCAAGCAAGTGGAAGGTTGGAGTTGCCATCAGTTGAGGAGGAGAAGGTTATAGGGGAAGTATGCTTGGAGTATGTGAGATAGGGAGAGGAGGAAAAATCAGGGTTCAGGTTGAATATGTCGAGTTTGAGATATTTCTTAGACTTTCAAGTGGAAATGTTGAAAAAGCATTGGAAACACAAGTTTGGGATTTGGGAGGGTCTGGGCTGGAGATATAGGTTTAAAGATGGTATTTAAAGCCATGAGATTGAATGTAATCACCAACAGAGTAAATGTTTGTAGACAATAGTAGAGTAACAAAGACTGAACCCTGAGGTTAGTGCAGAAAAGAAGGAATCAGCAAAGGGGATTGTGAAGAAGGAAGCAAGAAGTAGAAAATAAAGCCTGGAAGGTGCACAGCTCTGGCAGCCAAATGAAGAAAGTGTGTCATGAAGGACTGGGTGATTATTAACATGGAATGTGCACAACCCCAAATCAATTAACATCATTACTGAGATATTCTAAAATCCAGGAGTCCAAACAGAAGAAAGTTCTATCCTGTGCAAAATCACTACAGAAATTAAAGAAGCAAGAGTTCTACAGTTCAAAGGTTGGCTTGTTGAACAAAGACATTTGGCTATATGCTTCCATGATTGGAAACCTTCCTCTTTATTGTACTCTCAGTTGTGTTTTCTTTAATAAACCTCTCACAGAAGTCTCTACCTTAGGCACTGTTAGCTATGGTTAGTATATTGATACTGACAAACTAAGCTAGGACTTTCAACTTTTTAAGGTAACTTAAATGTAAAATTCAACTGTTAACCAGCAATCTAATGTCATGTGGTGTGCTGTTTGGATATTGTATGAACAGCTAAGGAATTACCCACTCTAGGGCCAAAGATTACTTGTTGCTAATTTTGTTCTGTACAGTTGATGTAAAACTTTATGGTTGGGGACAGACTCTGTGCTTAGAACTTTATCTGTAGGATGATTTTTTTCAGTTCCAAATGTTTTGTCAATTCCAAATACAATATAGAAGAAGGAAAAGGAGGAGGAGGAAGTGGAGGAGGAGGAAGAAGAAGAAAAGAAAGTAGGAGCATTGTATGACCACTATATAAAAGACCACTTATCCAGTCTATATAGATTAGATAAGATGAGAACCAGAGAGAACTGGAAAAGAGGAACATAATAAAAATAAACAACTCTTGTAAGAAGTTTTGTAGTAAAGAGAGCAAAAAAGTAGGGTAGTCACTGGTGGGCAAATTGGGGTATCAAGAGGAGGATTTTTTAAATGGGAAACATAATAGCACATTTGTATATTAATAAGATAAGCCTACAGGAAGAAAAAAGTTAGAGAATTACCAGACAGAATTCTTTGATAGGTGGCATGGAATTTAATGCACAAATGGAGGGACTGCCTTCAGACAGACAGCTCATTCATCTATGTAACAAGTAGAAAAGCAGTGTATGAGGGAATAGATGTTAGAGTAAATATAAGTGATGGTGTAAATCTGTTAAAGTTCACTTCTGATTGACTTTTCTCCGCCCCCCCCCCCCCCCCCGGAAAATAGGATGTAAGGTTAAGGTATCAGGGACTTGAGGAAAGAGAACAAGGTGTGAAAGTCATGTAGAATGATCAGAAAATTAATAGATTAGGGAAATATTATAATTGCCTGGCAGTATTAAGGGTACATTTGAGATTCACGTTCAAGAATTTAAATTGAAACTAGTCAGCCTGGTAGTTATGTGTTTGTTTTTTCCTGACTACGCTTGACTGTATATGCAGGTATGGAAGAGGTAGAAAATTTGGATTTAACTGCACACAACATAAGAGATGGTCAGTAGAATCAAGTGTCAATGCAGGAAATAATTATAATGATTGACCATAGAAGCTGGGTAAGGAAGGAAAGCAGGACATCAAAGGAGTCAGGACAATAAAGGAGGGTAAGATCAATGAACTAACTGCAGGTCTCTGTGGGATTAAGGGAATGTTGAGTAGAGGTAGAGAGAGAGCAGGAACAATAGAGGAGGAAGTGGTTGGAAAGGAGGATGTGTAAAATTGAGCTTTCTGGGGGTTACAGTTTTGGTGATGACAAGGTCTAGAGTAGACTCTAGAGCAGAGTTTCTAAACAGCAGCACTGCTGACACTTGGGGCTGGACAAGCCTTTGCCATGGGGGGCCATCCTGTGTACTATTGGATGCTGAGCAATGTCCCCGGATGCTATCCACTACACTAGATGCCAGTCTCTAGACATTGCCAAATTTTCCCTAAGGGCAAAATCTCCCCTCGATGAAAACCACTGTTCTAGAGCATGCCTACAGAAATCAGTGAATGAGATAGAGCAGAAGTCAAGACAACCAGAGAAAACTGGAGAAAGTGGCAGTGAGTCAGGAACTAAAGTCCTCAAGAAATGAGTGGGAATGACTCAGAGTCAGTGCATTACAACAATGAAGAGGACTGGGTGATAGATTCAAAACCGGGCTTTTTAAGGGAGGAAGGAAAATGGTGAGAAAGCAGCAATTAGAAGCAAGGAAGATACACCTCACCTCAATAGTCAGTGGTTACAGGACTAAGGGGGGAAATACAGCCACCCTGTGAGAAGGCTACAGAGAAAGAAGTGTCTTCAGGGCAATGCCAGGTTTCTGGGCAAGAAGGAGAAAAGAATGCTCAGAGAAGAGGCTGGAGATAAGATTTTGCTCATGATGCACTACCAATTTCACAAGGCACAGGGGAAGGGTTCAGGAATTGGGGAAGGGTAGGAAAAGAGGACAGGATGAAGAAGTGCAGAATAAAAGATGGAGTCCAGTGGGAGGTCCACTAAGGGGAATGGGGGTGTAGAGGACACAAATCTTCAAAACCAGAAAAGAAGGAAGCCTTCTGTTATTTTGGCAAGAAGGTAAACATAGGTAAGAATATGCCAGGAATGAGGCTATGTCACTAGAAGTCACATTATTATTACCAACCCTCGGCTAGAACTAGTCTAGAACAAAAGGATAATCTTCTAAGCTTCACCAAAGAACAGTACCAGCTTTAATATCAGGAAGTCAACCAGACACACCTCTATCAAGAGTTGAGAACAGGTTTTCAAGGGTTCAGGAATTAAGGAAATCTTCAAGAAAGGAGAAACTTGTGCAAGGTTAGTACAGATAGACTTAAAGCCCTAAGTAGAATTATTGGGACTAATTAGGAAAGTGCATTCCTCATTAGTGAATTAGAAATTAGGGTGTTCTAAAAAGGGCAGAGTAGCAAAGAGACTATTAATATGGCCAAGAGGGCCTCATCAGTGCTTACACTCTGGAAGAGAATTAGAATGTAAATTCCCAGAGGGAGTGAGAACCCCGCCCCATCCCCACTCACACACACACACACACAGAGAGACACACACACACACTCCCAGCCCAGAGAGAGTTGAGGAAAGGAACCTGCACTAGTGAGCCCAGGAAGCTAAACCAGTGGAGCTAAGAAATGGCAAATAACTCTATCAGGATAAGGAATTGTGCTGCGTAAACTCATCCATTTAGTTTCCTCCCTTTAAAAAGTTACAAAACAAGCAAGCAAACAAACAAAAAACAACCACACACACCACAAAACATACCGACATAACACTTAAGTTTATGCTTAACATTAAGTTTAAACACTACAGAAGTATGTAAGTAACAGACCCCCTCTCTTCACCCAACCCACTCCTCAGGGGTAACCTGTACACAATTTGGTATGTATCCTCCCAGATTTTTTTTCTATTCTTTTTTCTTATCCTCACCGAGGATATTTTTCCATTGATTTTTTTTAGAGAGTGTGGAGGGGAGGGAGGTGGGTGGGACAGAAAGAGAGAGAGAGAGAGAGAGAGAGAGAGAGAGAGAGAGAAACATTAATGTGAGAAAGAGACATCGATTGATTGCCTCCCATATGCGCCCCAATCAGGGCTGGGGATGGAGCCTGCAACTGAGGTATGTGCCCTAGACTGGGAATCGAACTCAAGACCCTTTGGACCTCCGACCGACACTCTAACCACTGAGAAAACCAGCCAGGGCCTTTTTTTTTATTCTGATGCAAACATACACACATTGAGGTGTGTCCCCCCCCACCCCCAAATGGGATCACATTACATATGTTATTATGCATTTTCCTTTTTTCACTTAATAGTAAGTATATCATGGCCATCTTTTCAAGGTATATCCAGGTCTGTCTCATTCTTTTTAATGGGTTCACTGTACTACAGTGTATGGATGAACCATAATTTTTCAGACTTACATAACAATGGACATTTTAAATGTTGTCAATGCTGCTTTGAAAATATTTGTGCACGTCTTCATATGTTAATAATTCTACAGATTACATTCCCATCTTCTGAAGGAAAGGATATATCTGATACTGCCCAAAAAATTGCTCTCCAAAAATCGTGTATCAATTTACCTTCCCATCAAAATCATATGTAGAATGCCCAATACGCCATCCTCTTGTCAAAGCTATAGTAATCAATCCTAATTTCTGCCGACTAATAGGAGGAGAGAACCTCATTCATCTTTTAATGTGAATGCCTTTTTGTTTTGTTTGTTTTGGTGGAGGAGGATATATCAGTTTAAGAACAATAAAAACTATTTTCATATTTGTTTGTATATTTAAACATTGAACCAAGAGGATACCATCTTCATAAAATATACTGATTGCTAAAGGAAAAGAAACATGAGAATAAGAACTACATACATTTAATTTTTTAATTTTTAATTTTTATTATGTACCAGACCCTATGAAAAGTACCTAACTACATTATCTTATTGAGCTCCCACAACTCCATATAGGGAATTATTATGCCCATGTTATACAAAAAGAAACTGAAGTTAGATAGGTTAAGTAACTTTCTCAAAATTACACAACTAATAACTGAGTAAAACCAGGTGTTGAACCCAGGCTATCTGACTCTGGATTCCCTACTTAGACAAGTAACTTGCTAAAAAAAAAAAAAAAAAAGCCACATAGCCAGTAAATATTACAGTCGGGATTCTAACCCAGGTCTAACTCCAGAGCACACATATGTAAAGTGTTTGCTTGCTTGTTGTGTGTTTAATAGAACTAGTATTATTTATATGAATAATGTAATGATAGTGTGGGGAAGAATGTATTCCTATCTAACCTTTTTGCGGGGAGGGATCTTGTGTGGGTATTTTTGGTTCTGTTTTGCCTACGGTTTGAAAAACAAAATACTGACATTGCCTTGGTTGAGCTAAAGTCAGGTTAAGCCCAACTGCATGACTCCAGAGGCATCATACTTATGTGAATGGAATTCACTGGAGTTGTGCAGTACACACCTACAGAGCTGAGTGTGGGCCCCAGGACCAGCTGCAGACTGACTAATGGAAAAGGGAGATTTCTCCCCATAATTAGGCCAACAGAGTGTCCCCTAGTGGTTGAGAATAGTGTTGACAACTGCAAATGTCTAGCTAGAGAGCTCCAGCATTGACAGAACTAGGGTAGTTGCTGATGTGAAATCAGGAGACATGAAAATGAATTGCTGCTTCCTCTAACTCAGTGGTTCTCAACCTTCCTAATGCCGAGACCCTTTAATACAGTTCCTCATGTTGTGCTGACCCCCAATTTCATTGTTACAAATTGAACATAATTAAAGCATAGTGATTAATCACAAAAACAATATGTAATTATATATGTGTTTTCCGATGGTCATAGGCGACCCCTGTGAAAGGGTTGTTCGACCCCCAAAGGGGTGGTGACCCACAGGTTGAGAACCGCTGCACTGGAGTGTTCTCACACAAGAGAATGCAAGATAAATCAAGACTCCTCTTTGGGGAGTCAATGGTTCCTTAGGATACAAAGGGGAACACAGGGTAAGTATCACCAACAACTCAGGTCATAAGAATAAGATGCCTACACAGTAAATGAAGAGAGAAAAGGAAATGATTTTACTATATGAGAGAAGGTGATAGAGAAGCAGGGAGATAGACATAATTAGACTCAAGACTAGATAATCAGCCCTGGAAATGTCTTAGTAATCTTCCAAAAGGCACCCCTCCACTGCCACCAAAAAATAAAATAAAAATAAAAAGCCACTAGAAAATTAGGAGAACCTTGAAAATATTCTCAAGGGGAAAAATGATGCTAAAAGAAACCCAGATGTGGTGAATATAAAATGAATGGAATTTTGGATTCATTCCTACTGTCAGCCTCTCTTAGAATTGAGGCAAAGGCAATTGCAGACTTGGGAAGAAAGGCTTAACTTGACCAAATTAAAATGGCCTAAAGCCATAAAGAGACCATGGGTAAAACAGAAACACACATCAGCTAGGCAAAAGATGGGCCCTGAGGATCGGCACAGCAACTGGAAGAAATGGAGAAGAGTCAGCCAAGGTAAACATGGTAATAGTGAGTGCCAATCACTGGCTTGATTGAGTAGGGGAATTCTAGTTAATATTTACCATTTGCTACTCACACAGATGATCGATTTTCAAAGAATTTGAAAGTATGTTGTAAAATAAAAATAACACTAAAATATGACATCACATAATCTTCCAATGACCTGGGTGTTTATCAAAACTATCAATTGTCACTACTGTCTAAGAAAGTGACAGTATCCGGTCTCAGTTACTGACCTGGCAAAAACCTGGCTAGAAAGAAACAATCAAGAAAGATGTAGATGGCACCAAATAAAGAGATGACAATGCCAAAGGGTTATGAGACATTATTTCCTTTATAGTTCAAAGACCTCAGTACAGTAAAAAGGGTAGTGAATAAGAGCAATGGGACAGGGAAACAAGTACCACATCTATTTTGACAACTCACTAGACTGTAAGTTCTAGGAGAGTAAAACTTGTTTTGGTCATTGCTCTGTCACTGCATCTAGAACAGTAACTGACACAGAGGAGGCAATCACAAATACTTAAAGAAGAAATAGTGCCATTCGTTGAATATTCCCTATTCCCATCCTCTCAAAAATTATACCCGGAAAGAAAGAATGAATGCTGCTCACTCTGATATCCTTTTTCACATTCTCTACTTACAAGAAATTCTTATCCTTCAAGCTCCAGCTTAAATTTCTTCTCTTTCTCAAAGTCTTCCCTGATCGTTTCCTGCTGCCCACAAACCTACCTCCTTCAAAAAGCCAAAGTTAAACCTTCTTTATTCTCTTTGACCAAAGCACCTTACTTGGACCTATTTTTGTACTCGTTTCATTCTGCACTGCATTGCAGTTTAATATTTACATGTCTGACCCTCCTCCTGGGTTACATGCTCCTTGGAGGTAAATTCTAGATTCAGTTTTCTTGAATCCCCATCTTCTAACATAATGCCTTGCAAACAGCAATTACTTAAGTGTCTGCTAAGTTTAATAAAACAGAATTATATTCTTGGTATCTAATAAGAAGCCAGCACATTACAGGTGCTCAATAAATGTTTATTACATGAATGAACTGAAAGAAAGATAATACAGCAAAATCAGGTTCTTTGCCTCAAAACCCAGGGCTGAAAGACATCACACCTTGAAGACAGAGAAATCATCTCTTTCCCTTGGTGTAAGGAGACCTTGCCTGGTTCATGTGCCAAGTATCCGGCACTCTGGCACCAAAACTGTAGAGATAAGTTTGAGGGAGTTCCAGGAAGAGTAACATAACTGACCTGGGTGGGGGAGGGAAGAATGAAAAAGGAGCGATTAGGGGCTTAAGCCAGGCAGATGGCCTAAGTGACGTCTGAGACTAGACATGATAACCTTCTGCTAACATCGGGAGAGTGTAAACACCAAGTGGAGAGGAATTGTTTAGCCTGGCCCAAGGAGCTCAAAGCAGGAGAAAGGATGAAACAAGGATGGAAGATCAAAGTCCTGCGACAGAAAAGCCAACCAGGAGAGACACGGCTCTCCTTGGACTCAGAAAACAATGTCATATACATTTTCACAGATATCAACAAGTGTTATTATCCTTATCTTCAGGCATAAAGGAGACTACAAACAGATGGACTGTTGAAACTAGAACTGAAACCGAATACAAAGAGCCTATGCTTGGGACAGAAAATTCTTTTACCATTACGCACAAGATAGCTCCATACTCAGTGTCATTAAAGCAGTGTCCCCAGAACCCACCGATGCAGACTGCACCCATAAGTCAAAGCACCTGGGGATGAAAGAGGAAAAAGGAGCAAGAAAGAGAATCAGAAAAGCAGCAGGACTGGAAGGAATCCCATGGTCAGGTAAAATGCAGGTAATCTCTCATCTGTGTTCTCATTCGCTCTTTTCCATTTTACTCGAACAAAGCCAACTCTCAAAGTGGAGTTTGCTGAAAACATATTCATTTCTTCCTGTTTCCCATTCCACTCCAGCCCACCTGCCTGCCTGCTTCTCAGGAACTTTCAGTAGGCTTCGATTGTGCCTACAACATCAGCAGTAAGTGCTGTGAGTGGTAGAGCCGGAGAAGATACAGTTTCCTACTTCAAAGAACTTGTAATCTACTTGTAGAGACAAAATATAAATATGTGAAAAAAAGCAAGAAAATAATTGCAAAGAAAGAGATGATAAATACAGGAGAAAATAGGATAAACTATTGATATGTAACTGCTCATGGTCTGTGGAGTGAGAGGAAAATAAGATTCAGCTAATAATTCAGGGAAGGCTTCCTGGCAGAGGTGAATTTTTCTTCTTGAAGAAGAAAAACAGAAATGGACTGACTGAATTCAATTTATGGGTTTATAAAAGTTACAAGGAACCTTAGGGTGTGTTTTATGAAAACTGCTCATTGACAGATGAACTAAACAGAAGCCCAGGGAGCTTAAATAAAATATGTCCAAGTGACAAATAAGTAAGTGGAAGAGCTGGAATTCAAATCAAATTATTCTGACTTCAGATGGAGAGCAGGTGACAGGAACAAATGCAGAGGAGTGAAAATGAGCAATGCCTAAAAGGGAGGTGAGCAGACAGGCTTGGCGGCGACAGAGGGACCATGTACTGAGTACTGAGGTCCTGTGATACTGAGTTCTGTAGGGTACTGAGAAATAAGAAGCCCCGGTCTACTCCCAAATGATCTGAGTGGCTCCATCTGAGACTCCACTTCTCTCCCTTTTCAGGAACACCCACGACACCTTAGTGACAGGAGCCCTGCAGAACTTCTGCATTTCCCACACCACGTGTCCTGCTCTGAGACCTTAGCTTCTAGCAGCCGCCATCCCAGATGCCTGCCAAGGACCCTAGAAGCTCCAAGACACACATATAACAAAACTAATCAGGGAGCTACTCCACATACGCACTTCTGGTTCTGCTCACAACCCCACCCTCCTCCTTTGCCCCCACCAACACTGAGGAAACCAGATGTACAAATGGTTAACAGAGAAAAAAAATCCCACCCAGACCACTTGAAACGCGGCTAGTCTGGCTGGGCTTCGAGTCCGCTCAGCGACTGCTCCACGTCTTCTATTTATAGGCTCTGGGTGCCCAGCCCAGCTTCCAGGTCACTAATTGTGGCCCAGCCCTGAGCCAACCCCACACCTCCTCCCCCGCCCTGCAACGCAGGGAACAAGAAGCAAATCCAGCTTTGTCCAGCCCAGGGAGAGCAGCGAGGAATGAGATCTGAATCCAAGACCCTGTATTATATAGCCAGAAGGCCCTGCCCTCGTACTATGCATCTTGGAGATCTGAGCTATCCCTTCCTTCGATAGCAGATTCCTCTTGGCTAAAAGACTCGGCTTTCTCTGTTAGTTCGTATCCGTGCTACATTGGGCAATAACCAACGGGCCACATCCCTACTAGCAATTCTATATCTGAAGCCTTGTGTCCATCCCAATTAAACCTGGCCATTGTCAATGAGGTTCATATTCAGGGGAGAGGACTGGGACTCAGGTGAAGGAAGAGTTAAGAGGCTTAGAATAAGAAAGAGAAGTCTCCTTCCTTTCTCAGTGCCTCAATGTTATGGTTACCATTCTTCTCAAACAGCCCAACAAACTCCCAAACCTGTACAGCCTTGACCAATACTGTCCAAGACTATACATCCCAATGTCAATCTTCCCTTTCTCATTTGGGGGTTCATTTGGGCCATTGGCTAACATGCCAGGGATTCTGGTTATTGGAGCCAGAACCAGAATGCTGCTGTGCTATCTCATCATCACCCACAAATGCCAATTCCCAGCCCCAAATGGCCCCAAATCTTTCCTCCCAAGACCACAAGGGGAAAAAAGTTTCCAAATTAAAAAACTAAAACTGGCAACAAAGGTGCCCCATGGCAGTAACCTTTAAAACTGGCCATTAAAGTTTATAAGTCAGACGGCACCAACGTGAACGATCAAGAAGAGAAAAACAGCCCCCTCCCTTGGGGACCCAGAGCGACAGCCTTCCCCCTAAAGCCACAGAGCTGATGTCACAAGAAGCACTTGCTGCCATCAAGGGCTCTCTGTGTCCCAACTACAACCATTCACAATGTAGGCAGCCTCTGTGTGCTGAGGCGGGTGGGTGTCTGGCTGAGAATAAAGGAAAGGGGAGGGGTAAGGGGGCATGGGTTGAGGGTATATAGGAGGTAGGAGAAGATGGGGAGAGGAGGAAAACAACAAATCTCTTCCTAGCCATGATGGCTGCCTGCAATTCACAGGCCAGAAGGGGACAGGCCTGTCAGGCTGCCTAGGAGAGTGGTTCCCAACTTTTTTCCACCCAACACACATGAAGCATATCACCTATTTTCATCAGTAACTTTAAGTCATTATGTAATGATGCCTAACCATCCTGGGATAGAGGGGACATATATCAGAATTTTTTGGCAAGGGTATGAATTGTTTGAAAAGGCCTCCAAATTATTCTGACCACCTCCCCTATGGGTTATTTACCACCCTGTGAAGAATCATCAGTTTAGGGAGCCTACTTCTCCTTCCCTCCCTTCCTTCCTTCCATGTATTCAACAAACACATTTTAAAAGCTTCGATATGCCAGGCATTGTTCTAAGGACACTGGGGTGACAGCAATGAGCACACAGACAAAAATCCCTGCCCTCATTGAGAATCCATGCCTTCGCAGGGGAGAAAAACAACATAATAAAAAAAGCAAAATCTGTGGTATGTTGGGTAATGATAAGTGCTAAGGAGAAAAACAGAGCAGGAAAGGGGAACGGAGAGTGCTGGAGGGGGTGGGGATGACATTTTCCAGAGGGTGGCCAGGAAGTCCTCAACTAGAAGGTAGCAAATGAAAAAAGAGCCAAACAAAGAGAAGGAATGGGCCACGCAGGTCTCTGAGGAAAGAGCATCCTCAGCAGAGGGACAGCAAGTGAGAAGGTGCTCAGGTGCGGCACATGTCTAGTGTGTTCAAGGAAGAGTCATAAGGAGGCCACTATGCCTGGAGCCATTCTTGGTGACAGTTCCTCCTCCATTGTACATCCTATGGCTCTGAGGAGCTGGGCTGATTGCCTGTTGGACTAAATTGTCTAAGCCAGGGACATGCTCACAAGCAAAAGGAACTTAAGTAGCTTGGTGAAAGGGGACACAGGTAGGTAAAATAGCTTAGTATTAAAGTATTTCTCCTTGTTTAAACAGATTAGAGTTCTTTTAAATAAAATCTCATCCATTCACACAAAATCCTTGTAAAAAACAAAAGTCATATCCCCAAAAAAATCCTTCTTTAAATGAGGTTAAAGCTAGGAATTGGAATAGAATTTACTCTTGATACCCAGTCCAATACCCTAATATTCATAAAATCATAGAATATTAAAAGCTGGAAGAGGCCTTAAGAGATGATCTTATGTATTCCCCTCATCTTACTCCAGAAGCAGCTGCTGAAATTAGAGCCCAGGGTTCTTGGATAAGGGGTGAACACTCCTTAGAAAGCAACATAGTGCCAGGCCGGTGTGGCTCGGTGGCTGAATGTTGACCTATGAACCAGGAGGTCATGGTTCAATTCCCGGTCAGGGCACATGCTGAGGTTGCAGGCTAGATCCCCAGTAGGGGGCATGCAGGAGGCAGCTGATTAATGATTCTCTCTCATCACTGATGCTTCTATCCCTCCCTCACTCTCCCTTCATCTCTCTGAAATCAATAAAAACACAACTCCTGCATTCAAGAATCTCTCCTGCAAAGGATGATATGGTGATGGCATTAGGATTACCGAACACTAAATAGTGTTCTCTGTCCCCTGATCTCTAGAAAAAAAAGGCTGTGTTGTTTCCAATTGCTAGGGCCACTGCTCTTCGTCTAGCTTCCTTCAGCCCAAATGTCCTTGGTGATACAGAGCCCAGCCAAGCCCGTGGCTGCAGGTCTGAGACCAGAACTGAGTCTACAGTGTGAACACAGATACACACACACAGACGCATACAGTCAGTGGGAAGGAGGGGAAAGGAAAGCACACACAACACAACACACTAGGGCAGCTGCAGAAAACAACTGCTTGTTAAGTTAAAATTAAACTCTGCACAAATATTGACCTTTGGAGGGGACAGAAACCGGTCCCATATTTACCAGTTTTATAAATGGGACTGACCACAGCTGCCCCACGCGCTTGGCCAGCGTGATGGCAGGATGGGGCGAGGCCATGCTTTGGGGGTGGGGGTGAATGAGAGGGGCAGGAGAGATTTTAAACACTCTCTTAAACGTAGTTACTACTGGTAGGTCAAAGTTCCCGAAAGCCTTAAAAGAGAAATTTCTAGGAAAGCAAATAAGGCAGTCCCTGAAAGTGGGGGGTCAGAAAAGTAGGAATAGAGAGGAAAAAGAAAGTGTGAGAAAGAAAAAGTTTGCTACAGATAGTGAAAAATATAACAGAGATTGAAACTGAATGGAGAGAATGCTAGGAGCTTATCCTTTTGAACCCTGGCCCTTGGTCAAACCAAGAGTCATAAGGTAGGAGACCAGGTGACCAACTTAACCTAATGGAACGATCGAAACTAACCGGGTCTGAGTCTTGGCTCGGCTGCTTCATTGCTATGCAGCCTTGGGAAGCTGAAGGACCCCCGTTTCTCCATCTACACAATAGAAGTAATAATACAAAAACTTAGTCCTAATTCATAAAGACAGAACCCAAAAAAGACAGTGCGAGTGAAAGCACTTTGCCAACCGTAAACACCGCACAGATATCAATCATTACTTTTATTAATTCTCCCAAACTAACTGTGCACCTTTATACTCCAAACTGGCCAATGAACTGCAGTCTCTCTAAGAGCAGAGCTAGGTCAGAAGGGAGAATCTGAGCTTCCCCTGAACTTGTCAAAAGCCTCCTAAAAGCATACACCTAAACCCTTCCCTTGCTGCAGGATAACGAGGAGGCCAACGTGCTGAACGATGCCCCAGAAGCCATACTCCCAGCTGCAAAAGGTCCCAATACGAAGGGGAAGAAAGGATTCATCAATACTATTTTCCTGACAGCTGATCTCTAGCAACCCACGGTTTTTCAGGAACAAACTTCACAGCTGCTGGGCTACTTAGTTCTGTCCTGAATCTCTGCTGCCTTCACCCTCTTTTATATTTTCCTTACACTCATGACTTCCACGATTAATAATAAGCATAAAAGTCTGATCCAATCACCACTGAGTAGAGCATGACAACACCCTCCCACCAACACTGTGCCACTAAGAATCACAATCTGAAAGTATTTCAAATAAATATACTTTGAAAAATACATGAAAAGATGTTGCTGAAATTAGTTGCCCAGTTTTACAGAAAGCCCCTGTGCCTTTATGTGGTACACTGTTTACACTCCACATCTTCAAAGCCTGGGGCAGACAAGCGTCTGTCACTTTATGGCACAGGGAAACTGCAGTGATGAAGTTAAAGTCCTTTGCCTCCTCAGGCTGACCAAACACGTCACTAGTATCTCTTGACTCTGCTTTACTTGTTCAATGTTTGACCTTAATATATCACAGTTTATATTGTTAAACGTGTGTCATAAAACATAAACAATGTACAGCACCATGTCAGCAATTCAGGAAGAATTTCCAACGCTGCAGTCTCCCTGGTCACAGGACAGGGAGATGTTTTGCATTTGGTGCACCAAACATGTGCTGCATGGGACTCCAAACAAACTGGGGAGGGGGAGACAGACAGGAAAGAAAAGGGAAAGCCAATGGGGAAATCATACTCCATGTGGGGAACCAGCTTCCTTGAATTTGGGTCCAAGGACTTTTCACAAAATGTAATCCTTATGAATTTCCATCACCTTCTTCCTAGGGCTTCGTCCCTCTCCAGGGGCTCCAGAGGAGTGATATGCCTCCAGGTCCAGCCACTCAGGGCCTCTAAGGATTCTATTTTTCTAACCTAGAAAAGAGTTCTCTCCACACTCCATGCCCATCTTTTCCACGAGTAATGACCTCCGCAGGCCTTAGTTCCATCTTCTATAAACAATGGAGAAGCTGAGCTAGCTGACCTTCCCTGTGTGACCTAAGACTCCCTGTCAAATCTCTTAAGCTATAGCCAGAACTGATGTTAATTTCAAGTACACCGTACTTCTAGGAAAAGGGAAGTGAGCATCAGCATGACTGTCACCCACCTAATACTCCAAAAAAGTTCATCCTTCTTGCTCTAAGCGACAGAGCTCACAGGAGAAGCCCTGAACAGAACCCATCGGTCTATCACTCTTCAAGGTCCTCCTCCCACAATGTTCTCATCCAAATAAAATCAACGCCTCAGACAGGGAGGTTTCTAGGCTAGAAAAATGGTGCAGGTGCTAAAAACAAGCATCATCAAAAGCAAAATATTCTTAAGGGGAAATTCAGAGCTAAGTAAATCTCTGGGGGAAAAACACACACACACACACACACACACACACAACAATAAAGCCCACAATGGGAGAAGCAATTACCATCCAGCACTTAGAAGTGTTGTGCCCATGACGCCTTGCCTGTAAGGGGGTCCCTCGACCCTCTAACCACAGCTCCATCTGTGAGACCCTGCTGACCTCCTCCGAGACTAAATTCAAGCTGCCTACATCCAACAGAATCCAGCAAAATGCAGCCCCACATAGGAGATCCAGTCCAATGCTGTTTGTCTCCTTGGTCTTCTGCTCTCTCCTAGCCAAACCAGGGTAGACTGACCTCTCAGAGAAGTCCCTAAGCAGATCATGTGCCAGAGCTGATTCCTATTTAGAATGCCTTGACCTAAGCAAGCAAAATGTCATTCTTGGGGGCTTCAAGACAGAAGGGCACTTTAATATTAAAGATAATAGCAGGGAGATATGGCGGGGGGGAGGAGGGGAGAGACCTGTAATACTCTCAACGATAAAAAAAAAAAAAGATAATAGCAACATATGTTTTCCAAAGGCCTACAAGAGATAATGCTAATAAGGCCTAAGAAATAGAAAAAGGCCCAGGCCGGTGTGGCTCAGTTGGTTGAGCATGGTCCCAGGCACCAAAAGGTCACTGGTTCGAGTCCCTCTCAGGGCACATGCCTGGGTTGTGGGCTCAATTCCCAGTAGGGGGTGTGCAAGAGGCAGCCAGTCAATGTTTCTCTTTCACATAGATGCTTCTCTCTCTCTCCATTCCTCTCTCTCTCTCTCTCCCTCTAAAATCAATAATAACATACTTTTTAAAAAGATAAATAGAAAATAGAGGCAAGGGTCCCCAGAAAGGCTCTGATGTAACCCGAAAACGAAAACAACAGGACTAGAAGGGGACTCTTACAGGGACTGGGTAAGACTGGGAGCAGATTGAAAGCACACAGAAGAGACCCAGAGACCTGGAAAACACCTCCACACACGAGGGCACGTCTATTTTATATCTGAGGCCCAGGCATTGCAGAAGCGTTTGCTTGTGTAAGCACTATGTTTGGAACCCAGAAACAACTAAATTTCAGGCCTAGTAGGAAGCATCCCTCCACTGTAATCTCTGAAGCCCCTAGAGAAGCAAATAAGGAAACATTGCTACCGGGTACCAGTGTGTGCTGCCGACTCACCAGCGCTAGGAAATGTCTGAACAGAGTCTTATTCAAGCCAAGGGAAAACGCTGTTAAAACACACAAAACTCCTTTGACTAATGTGAGAGGGGGAAAGAGCCTCTATAATTAACAGAAACTGTCACAGGCATTGGGGGCCTCCGACGTGTTCAACGCAAACCACTTGAAAAGACCCGGTCTTCTCGGAGAAGGCTGGGGTTTGTGAGCAGGGCTCCACCAGGCTGGGGACAGCTTTTCCAAAAGAATCCCACCATATTCAAAAGGAAGAAGATGCAGAGGGAGAAGAAAAAAAGGGGTGGGGAAAGAAAGGAAAAACCCAAACCTCAGCTGAATGTTTTTCCACCACTGGAACTAAAAAGCAGAGCAGAAGAAGAAAAGTCCAAATGCAACCAGTTTTCAATTAGGGCCTAATTAGAAAGAAAAGTGGCAGTGCTATTATTACAGATCTGGGGAGGAAGAAACGCAGTCAATGACTTGAGTTTGGGCTGAGCCATCCACTTGAAAGCTGTGATGATTAGAGGGACAATTTATGGTGAGAGATGCTGGAGGGAGAGGGAGGGATGGAAGAAGAGGACTTAGAGGCTGGCTGATTGAGTCAATCAAGAGCCAAAAAAAAGATAGCCCAAAACATTTATTGATCACCCACAATTTGCAAAGCATTACACAAAGGGCTGTGAGGAGAAATAAAGATCATAACAGCCATAACTCTGACCTGAAGATTGTCCCTGCAATGAGTACCCACTTCTCAACACTCAGCCACTGCGTACACATGCACAGTCTGCAGAGAATTTAACCTCGACTTCTTTTTATACTAAGTCCACTCTGACCACTCATGTGGACTCTCTCTGCATTTCTCCCAGCTCCCTCCTCATTTCCATATGTGACACAGAGAGACACCCCCAACCCCCCAAAAAGATGCCATCATCAAATATAATTCCTGAATGAAGTTATCAGGATTCGCCTCAGCCTTCAAAAGAAGCCAAAGTCTGCACCTTGGCTCAGGCAAGCTGACACCCTACATCATGTGGGAGAGTCTCAGAAGAGCTGGAGGGCATCTTCTGCTTTTTGTATGATCCCGAATGATTCAGTTCCATTTTCTAGGTAAAAGGCATAATAGATGAGAACAAGCAGAAAGGAGCTCGGGATGAGTATCCTTGTCTGTGGCTGTAGGAAGGAAGTTCCATTCCCTATTTGCAATAAAACAAAGCAATCTGATTGGTAGAAGCATGAGTACTTTCTTCCCTTGCTCTGGGGTACCCTCTCCCTTGTTGATTTAGTTCAGGCAACTTGGAGGAGGGACAGGAAAGGCCAGGGCAAACATGTCACAGCCTGCAGTGAATAGGGCCAACAGAAAGGAGAGCAAAGAACAGAGCTGAGAGGAGAGGAAAAGAGGAGAGGCCTCTCTTCCCATTCCACAACCTGGGCTCCATCCAACACAAAGTTAATTTCTAACCTCGGCTCACCACCCTGCCCACTGCTTGCATGATTTATCTCCCTATCTGCCTGCATTGCCTTTACAAGCCTCCTAGCCTTGCACACCATTATAAAAGCTGTCTGTAATGCTGGCTCGACCTGGCCTGGCCCGGGCTTCTGCCACGGTAACCCTTCCCCACCCCTGAATTTTACAAGCCTTCCGCCATCATGGAAATCTGAAATCCCACGAAAGAACAGTAAACAAAGCAGGGAAAAGAAAATACCTAACTCGGCCACTCTGGACACAGCAAAGTCACAAATGGACTGATGTCTCTAAGCCAGGGATGAAGGCCTTTTAGGCAACGACAGTGAGCTGCCTTCTGGACTGAGATCAGCCAGATAATAATAAAGAGATGCACACAAAAGGGCCTATCCTGAATGGGGTACAGCCAAGCATCCTGGTGCCCTGGGAATTCCCAGGCTCAAGGAATCAGCCAGAATATCAAGAAAACTCACAAGTATGCCCTAGTCGGTTTGGCTCAGTGGATAGAGCGTCGGCCTGTGAACTCGGGGGTCTCAGGTTGGATTCCGGTCAAGGGCATGTGCCTTGGTTACGGGCGCATCCCCAGTGGGGGGTGTGCAGGAGGCGGCTGATCGATGTTTCTCTCTCATCGATGTTTCTGACTCTCTATCCCTCTCCCTTCCTCTCTGTAGGAAATCAATAAAATATATTTTAAAAAATGAAAACTCACAAGTAAACACAGATGTCAGGTTCAGAGAACCATGTGGAAATGTGAAGTTTTAAATAACGGAAAGAGACTAAACATTATTCAGACCACAAACTAAGTCGGCATCAGTTCTGTCACCTTCTTATGGGCTCCTGAGGGAGGCAGCATGGTGTAGTGGAAAGAGCATGGGCTTTGAAAGCTGGCTTCATCACTTATTTATGAGCTATGTGACTCTGGTCAACTTATGCTCTCTGAATCTGTTTCACTTTCCGTACCATGGGAAAATACCAACTCATAAAAAGGTTGTGAAGAGTAACGAGATTTACAGCCAGAGGGCCTGGCACTCAACAGGTACAAAAATTGTAGCTATTCTTTGGGATGTTAGACATCCTAAAATGTGTTTGTGAGGGGTGTTCTATTGCTTCCCCTGGCAAATCTTAGCCTGCTTAACAGGTTTCCCTTTACTCTATGCACACTTTCCCTTAATAAACCAGACTCCATCGGTCCATCTCCTGGCCAGAGAATGAGCCAAAAGGGGGTCTCTTGGGGAAGTATTCTTTCCTACCAACTGTCTTGAATCCCCTTGTCCTTTTATCCCTTTGAACTCCTATGACCCAGTTCTGGCCATGACCCTCCTCATTAAGCTCCCATTGGCTCCTCCAGCCTCCCTTCAGAAAGGCTCTTCTTTCTCTTCTGATGCCTCAAGAGAAACCTGCCAGCACCCACCGGGTTCCATTCTTTTCAAGAAAAGCCACACTGCCCTGTTACAGCATCTAAGCCAGAAGCCAGGGTTCATATCTTCCTGGCGAGCTTAGTAGAGAAAGGGACACTAAAGCATTCTCCATGAGTCTCTGGAGTTCCAAAGTGCCCTGCCAATGAGGCTGAGTGCTCCCCAGAGCTCTGTTATTCACTTGGGGGTAGGTAGTGAGGAGCCAGAGGGGAGGGCCGGGGGGAGGGCAGGAAGAGAAGAGAGCCTTGATTCAGGGGCCAGACTGAGTCCGCCACAGGCCAGGCTCCGCTGAGGTTTCTCGGGTGAAACACGTCTCTGTGATGGCTGTGCCTGTGAAGCGGATGGAAATGCCCATAAAGCCCTATCAAACCCTGTTCACAGAAGGACAGGGATATATATAGAACCAGGAACCAAAGGGGCCACAAGGGATTCAGGCGGACAGCTCCGCCCAGCCCTTAAACCCGCCCAGGGAAGGGGGGGCGGCCCAAGGAACAAGCTCAAGGAATGAAGGTTGGAGACAGCCCGGCGGGTTTGCGAAGGGAGTGGGGAAACGAGGGGCGTCAGGGACAATGCTGGAAGCGAGCTCGCGCCCAGGCTGTGGGAATCAATCAGGCTGGGAGCTGTGCCTGCTCCAGCGCATGGCCGTGGCCGCTAAAGGCCTCGCTCTGAGTTTTGGCCAATTTGGAGGTGACTTTTAACTCTTTGCTTTGGCGTCCTACCATCTTGATGGTGCTCTGCTTCCTTCTCAGAACCAATGAACCAGCTTTCCCTGCCCTCCTCCGCTCTCCCCACCAGCACCCCCACTCCCACCCTTCTCCATTCCCACACCCTTAACCCCACTCCCAGCCTCCCAAAGAAACAGGGGTGGGAGGCAGGTGAAAAACAGAAATCTATCCATAAGGAACGTGTCCTGAAACAAGAAAAATATCCTAAGATGGACATCTATCAAAAGATAGAAACAAATTCACAGAAAGGAAAAAGAGGCTCACAGAACAAGGCAAGAACCTTATAAGAAACCGTGGCATCTTATAGCATCAGGCCCTAAAGGAGACACTGTCACACAGGGGCAAAAAGTAAGCAGGTTCTTCTTCCACTCTGATTTGTGGACGTCCCTCTCTCCACCAATCCTCTCCCAAAGTAGGACATTGCAGGTACAGATACTGGCTGATTGAAGCTAGCAAACACTGAGCCACAAGGCTTTCCTACCTGAGCAACAGCCAGAGCCCCCCGCTGTCCCCAGTTCAAAAGAGAATCCTTCCCTCTCTCCACCTCCTTCCCCAAAGCCAGCATGAGATGTATGACAATGTTTTGGCGCCACCTGCCGTCCTTTCCTGACAGCTTAGTAAAATAGACCCTAAAACTGGACGGACCTCAAATTCACCTTCTTTAATTCATCATAAGCCCCAAAAGAATGGAATCCCAGAGAAAAGAAACCAAACTTCTACCAAAGGGAATACTCCCACAGCACGCAATGGCCAACCCCAGTGCCCATCCTCCTGTTTCCTGGGACAGATGTTTTAGGAAAGCCAACTAGCCAGAACCTACTCGGTGGGTTTTTAGCTCTAGTCTTAACAACCATTAGTCTATGAAGGTCCTTCTCCAAGAGTCTTTCTGATTTGAGAACTGTGAATACTCAATAAGCCCTTTCTCTATTTAATAGAGTCCATATACATTAAAATTATTTCTATATCAGTTTTGATTTTCTTGGTTTTAGGTAGAAATTCTAATTTTGCACCAAGATGACATGATCCTTTGTCATCAAACAGTAGAATGAAAGCAGTGTCACCCAAAGAGCAACAACTTAGATATTTTACACTGCTCTCCATTCCTGTGGTCCTCAGGATGGTCTGGGCAAACATTTAACAAGCAGTAAGCTCATCTCACAAATATAAACATTTGTTCATCCACTTAACAAATATTTCTGCAGCACCTAATATGAACTAGGCACAAGCTGAAGGTATGGGGAGAGTAAAACATATGAGGTTCCTACTCTCATAGAGCCTCCATGCTAACATCATTTACCTGGTGTATTAAGGAATTCTAGCAATTTCTCACTCATCTTAAAGAATACCTGTGTGAACAACAAAGAGCAAGACAAAGCCCTGACCAGTTTGGCTCGGTGGCTAGAGCGTCGGCCTATGGACTGAAGAATCCCAGGTTCAATTCCGGTCAAGGGCATGTACCTTGGTTGCAGGCTCATCCCCAGTGAGGGGGGGTGCAGGAGGCAGCTGATGGATGTTTCTAACTCTCTATCCCTCTCCCTTCCTCTCTGTAAAAAATCAATAAAATATATTTCTAAAAAAAAGAGCAAGACAGCCCTAACCGGTTTGGCTCAGTGGATAGAGCATCGGCCTGTGGACTGAAGGGTCCCAGGTTCGATTCCAGTCAAGGGCATGTACCTTGGTTGTGGGTACATTCCCAGTAGCGGGTGTGCAGGAGGCAGCTGATCGATGTTTCTCTCTCATTGATGTTTCTAACTCTCTATCCCTCTCCCTTGCTCTCTGTAAAAAATCAATAAAATATATTTTTTTTAAAAAAGAGCAAGACAAAAATGTAAACAGACTTTGTAAAGACAGAATAAAAAATATAAAAGGCTACAGAAGGAAGGATATACAGAATGGGACAATTAATTATTGTTTCATCATACTCCTTATGGATAAGTAATTTTTACCCCTAAAACCCACTCCTGGACCTAACTCTAGGAACTGCATGCAGCTTCCAAAGTCAGCTTCCTCAGACCTCAAGATTTACAAAGTCTTTAGTAGAAATTATGGAGAGATGCCTGGGATTGACAGTTTAAATTACATGCAAGTATTTTCCCAAACGTCACCACAGGAAATATGTGGGGCTCCATAAAAAGCATTGTCATCTGGTAAACGGAGACGCCTCTGATAGGCCCTAGCATGACCCAGTAAATCAGGGGAACGGAGCCAATCATCCCCCTGATTTACTGGGAATCTTGCAGGAATCTTAGGGCTAGACATGCCCTCTCCTACTCTTGCTCTCAAATTGTGTCCAAGCAGCTCTAGACTACACCTGTCAGTAGGAAAAGAATATTTTTCCCCCCGGTTTTCCCAAGGAGTTTATTTGGGCAAACCAGGGGATAGGGAGGCCCTGCATCTAAAATAAGGTGTTGGGCCTCTTGGTGCTCATGAAGCGTGGCTCATGCTGGCCACTAAGGACCCAGTGAGAAAACGGGAACTTGATCTTGAAGTTGTAGAGCTACTTGACTGCTGACTGCAATCTCCTCCATCTTCATTATCTGGATTGAGTGGGCACAGGCACAGTGCCAGCCCCCATGTCTCAGTAGCGCTGGGTGACGGTGCCTGCGGTGGTCAGGTCCTGGTACTCCCGGTACATGTTGAGGGTGCCACTGCGGGATTCGAGTCGTATCGCAGCCAGATGCCAAAGTTCTTCATCCGAAGGGTGATTTCCCTGAAGATTCCTTCATCTTCTTTAGCTGAGACACAAAGTACCAGAAGCGGGACTTGGCAACGACATGGTTAAGTGCAAAGATGTGCGTGTGGTAGAGGGGTGGTGTGCGGCAGTTGGGGGTGGGCAGGAAGCACCGCACCACCTTGTACCCCACCACCTGGTACTCTTGCAGCGTGCCCGTGCCCGAGGCCTGCACAGCATTCTCTCTGCATTCACCACCACCCACAAAAGGAAGTCAGGAAAAGAATCTTAAAGAATTCTAGGAAGGGAGTTTCCAAAGCTTTCCTAGTAGCAATCTAGTCAGGTAGAAAAGTCGTCTCTCTACATCACCTTTAATCTTATTGCTACAATTCAAGTTCATCCTTTCTTGTATTATCTTGAATGAAATTTTAAAAAAAGCTATTTATCATCCTGCATGTGCTAAATCTTCATATTTAAAAGACCAAGCTACTACCCCTACTCAATCTACTCTACAAATTAAATAATCCCACTTTCCTTGGATACTATTTTTTAAAAATTCTGTTTCCATCACTTTTATTATTGTCCTAACTTTCCTATGGGCACTCGGGCCCTATGCATCTTTCAAGCATGACCCTCAAATCCTAAGAGGCTCACTAGTGCTAAATCAATAGGAAGGTGGCCTCAGGATCTCATGCCCTTCTCTTATTGATACAATCTGGAATGATGTTCATCTTTTTATTCACCCAAACTATGCCAAAGACTATGTCACAGTTGGGAGCTCTTCCTAGTTAAATCTTTCAGGAAAAAGGGGGACATTTTCCCACCTAGGAAATAGAAGGTACTTTATAGGAAAGACATTCTACTACATAAGATACTGGAGTAGCTAAAGCATCTGATAAAAGGAGTAGCAGGCAAGGTCGGTGTGCAGGGAGCCCAGGAGGGCATTTAGAGGGGTGTGTGCCTGGTTGAGGGCTAGTAAAGGAATCAGAAGGTTCTGCTTTCCTTTACTTAGATCCACCCCCTTGTCAGGAGCTCCCTGGGAATCCTTCACTAATTTCCCCACAGAGAACGGCTTCCTCATTTGTCCGGCTCAGCACCTTGTCTATATCACTAACACAGCACTCTCGCCTTGGATTGCAGGTTTATAAATAAGCACACCTACCTGTCTCCCCTTCTCCTTCGGGGCAGGAGTCATGTCAGCCATTGCTGTATCCCTGGCAGTCACAAGTACTTAACAATGCTAGTTCCCTAGCCCCGCAGCACCTCGTGCAAAAACCTAACCTCCGGGAGGAGTCCATAAACACTGGCTAAGGATGGTAATATCACCAGCAGCCATCCAGCACACCTCCACTATGCTGTCAGACCAGTTTAGGATATTGGCTTGGAAACTCCTTTTTTCTCTTGGCCCAGACATTTACTCTTAAGGTTTGCTTCTTCCTCAAGAGACTCCAGGAAATAAGGTTAGTTTTAAGTCCTAGAAACTCTAATCATTCCTGTTTTCTTCAAGCTAAGGGCCTAAAGGAAGACTGCAAATACCCATGAATATTGATGAACCTCTGCGGTCACATGAATATTAACAACACCCTGTGGTTTTCGGGAACAGCAGCCCAGCAAGAAGGTCTAATATTAACCTTGGCTAGGCCCAAAAGGTGGGAAGAGCATATGCCCATATGTCTCCATGGGGAGTAAAGGGTGCGTGGCAGAGTCTAGTTTGGGGGTTGGTCCCTATGCAAACACTGGACACAAGGGCAGTTAAGAAGGGACTCAATGTTGTACCCCATGTCCCTGGCACTGAGGGCTCTGTTAGCTGCTACCCAGGCAGAAGTCCCCAATCCTCACGCTTTGCAGCAGTAAGGATGCAGAAACAGGAAGACCTCAATTCAGAGGAGAACAGGTAGACACAGTGACCTAGTTCAATCACTATAGTAGAGAGAGAGGTAGGGAAGGTTCAAAGTCAGATCTCTTTGGGAAGAAACCTGAATCAAATAAAAAAGCTCAATTAGGCAACAAAATACACAGTTAGCAAGTTACACATTAACAGTAACAAAGGACCTAGAGACTGTGGAGTCTCTAGCTCCACACCTTTCATGAAACTAGTGGACACAGAGAACAATGGCTCAGGTTTAAGAAGAAACATGTTCCAGGGCTGAAGCTACAAGAGATGGGAGGCATTGGGTTCTTTCAGCTCTGATAGCTTCTGAACCAGGAGATACCAGAAAGAATGGTGCCTGTTATTAAAAACTAGAGGCCCGGTGCATGAAATTTGTGCATGGGGGTGGGGGTCCCTCAACCCAGCCTGCACCCTTTTGCAATCCGGGACCTCTTGGGGGATGTCTGACTGCCAGCAGTCAGGCATCCCTCTCGAAATCCGGGACCGCTGGCTCTTAATCTCTCACTTGCCTGCCTGCCTGATCACCCCTAAGCACTCTGCCTGCCTGCCTGATCACCCCTAACTGCCTCTGCCTCGGCCCCTGGTTGTTTGGCTGTCTGGTCTAATTAGCATATTTGTTTTTATTATTATAGATAAAGAAATAAAGGAGAAGTGCTGTGAATCAGAGTCAACCAAAGAAACTCAGGCACCCCTGGACCTGGGTCTAATTTCAACACCTATTCAATGGCATATGACAACACTAGTAAAGGAAAGGCAGATTAAGTGGCCTTATGCAGTGATTAAAATTAATGCTAATAATAAGATTCCTTCTGTACTCACACACCAGGACAGACTGTGCTTAAAACTAGAGAAGTGCCTCTACTCCTCTGCCTAATCCTACTCAAAGGCCTTGACCCCTTAGCTCTGTCTGAAAAGCTGACCCAGCCCCCTTCACACACACTTAAGAGGAATGGAGAGGCCTGCCGGGCTAGCCCAAGCCGAGGTGGTGAGAGGCCACACCTAGGAAGAGGGCGGGGGCTGCTCACGGGAGCTGTGTTCTGTCACACAATTACCATATTATGTAGCTCTAATAAAAAAAAATACTTGAAGTTTTACTAGTGCCATATAATAAAGTATTTATAGAATCCGGGGGTTGGGGGTGGGCAAAGGTAAAGGGGGGAGAGGGGAAAGAAGGAATCAGAATTGTTAGCAAGAGCCCTGGCAACAACAACTCCCAGTATTCACCACAGAGGTAAACTTCAAAGCCATCAGCCTGGGACATCCGGCTCGCTCTCATTAACCTAGATCAAGGTGGCTTACTGTTCACCTCCTCTCCATAACAGTCTGTCTCTGACTTCTTCCTGGTTTACAAAGAAAAGAGATGAGAAACTGGAAGGAACCGGAAGGTAGAAGAAGGAATGTCAGCAGAACTGTGCGGAGCCTAGGCCTGGAAAGTCTGGGGACCAGAGGAAAGGGGTTGTCAGTTGAAAGAATGAATGGAATGTGAGTTTCTAAAGGTTCCATTCTGAGACTAAACTTCTAGGTCTCACCATCCAACAAACCTGACAGTTTTGAAATTTGCCAAAATAGGGTTTTCCATCATTGCACTTGCCCTTTTGCACACCTCTCACACTCCCCATTCCAACCACACTCTCCACTTGCTACCACCACGAGGGCAGTGTGCTCCACAACTACACAACCACACCGCATGCACCCACAGCTTCTCCCAGACCTCCCCTCCTCGCCCATGGTCCTTATGCCGCAGTGTCACACACACAACAGGCTCACCACAACACACTCCTCCCCAAGAGCACTGGCTGCCTGGATTTCCTAGGCATCTTCCCAACTTAAGACACATCCTAGATAAAAACATTTTGAGCCTACAATCCTCTTTAACATTTCAAAATTTTCTATTACCCAGAAAATCTCCCCAAAGA
Source organism: Myotis nattereri (assembly GCF_964212035.1). NCBI lineage: Eukaryota > Metazoa > Chordata > Mammalia > Chiroptera > Vespertilionidae > Myotis > Myotis nattereri. Next base: position 22,449,698 of record NC_138082.1, read on the forward strand.
GAGAGAAGAGTGAGGGCTATGGCATTATTACAGAGGAGACTATAAACAGAACAAATATAGAGCTGCTTTATTACAAGGCAGTGTGGGGTTGGTGGCTGGCTGATTACAGGGACACTCCCCAGAGCTCTCTGCAATCCCAAACCTCAATAAAGGCCAGACTAGAGCTGCTTTCAACCAAAGGGCAGGCAATTGAATCCAGGGGGCCCCTAGAATCCCTTCAGATTCCAGTCCAGGATATGATACCTGCCTTGGTTGAAGATAAGAAGGAAAGCAAACACAATCTAAGAACAACCCGCTTAGCAAAGAGCCCCCAGGCCATCTTCTCAAAGGCAAACACAATTAGTATGGTTTGGGTCTCTTGCAATCAACAGATATCAACCTTCAGATTAAAAAAAAAATTAAAAAAACAACAACAGTAGAAATCAAAAACAAATTGATAGACCGAAAACCCATACACATCAGGGACAGTACAGAGTGAGGAGCAAGAATAGACTGGAAGACAAAGAAGCAGCGCAGCTTGAGTGACTAAAGGAACCATATTACGCAAAACATCATAGAAGGAAAGAGTGGGAAATCCACAAGTCCTCTCTTCTGGGCTCTGGGCACACGGCGTCCCTTCCTGGGTGACTCACAGTGGGGTCACCTTCACCCCCTGCTTCATGTGGTAAGGGCCTCTTTATAAGGAGACACACCACGAGCCTTCTCCTCCTCCATCTCTGCGAGCCAGGAGAATTGCGTCACTGACCTCCGCACATACTCACTCCCTCCTCTTTCCAGCCGGCCACCACACAAGGGATCTTGTCTTGTGGTCCCTGCGATCCTTTCATCTGGGCTCCAAACCCACTGTCACCTTGGCCCTGAATCACTCCCCAGGAGACACTGGGAAAACATTGCTGGACAAAGAGCGTCTGGGTCCTGTATGGCTAGAATTTACTGATCCCTGCTGGTGAGAGAACCCGGCCACGCTCTCCCCTGCCCAAGGCCAAGGCCCAGGAATAATTTTGAACCTGGCCTTTGGCCAGCTCTGCTACAGACTAGGTTCCCGCTGATTTGGGCGATACCAATTCCCTCCAGCTCCCAAAAACCTAAGGACAAAAAGGGCTGAGAGGCAGCCTTAAAGGTTCTAGCTTATCTACCTTACTTGTTCAGTGGCCGAGAAATTGCTAGAGTTGGGAAGAGAGCCAGCAAACTCCCCCAACCCCCGGGCCTCCAGTTCTGTTCTCATCCCACTTGGCTATCCTGTTCTCAGGGCGGCCCCAAGGAAAACATTTTGGCAGTTGAAAATGTCAGTGTTTCTCAGATCCTTCTCCAAGATAGAGGATTCCCCTCCAACTGTGTCTCAGCTCATTCCATGTCTCATGGTCCTAACATTTTTTTCTTGACCTTCTATGTGATGATACTCCAGTTTGGTGCTTAGCCATTTTTCTATAATTTCAGGTCTATGTTTCAATGGGCAGATTTAAGAAGAGTTACAGGAACACTTTTTAGTCTCTGAGCATCCTCCCTTCTCAAATATAGTTCATTAGAACAGAACCTTTGAGACAGTGTGAGATAGTGGAAAAAAGCTCTGTACTAGAAAGTCAAAGGATGAGGTTCTGGTTTCAACTGCAATTACTTGTGGGATTCACGATCACTTAATTTCTCTGAGCTAATCCATCAGAGCTCCTCATCCCGAAGTGGCCCGAAGAGGTAAAAAAAAAAAAAAAGAGTATGGAAATTTGTTCTTTCTTTTTAGTCTTCTTTTTATCTGAATAGTTGATCAGTATATTTGTGTTGAATGTTACTGAATGAAACCTGCTCATTTTATCAGGCTTAAATTAAATAATAAAGAAAAAAATTCTCTGCAGAATGCATAGCACCACAAAATTTACTGAGTTCTTACAATGGAGCAAACAAGTTGAACAAAGATAGGTAATATCCCTGGCCATCTAGTGGAGGGAGCCAGGAAAACCAGTAATTATAACACAGTGTTGATAGGGCCTGTGATAGAACAAATAAAGTGGCACATAAGAAGGGCAACTAAACTAAACTGGAGAGCCAGGGAAAATTCCCTAGAGGAAGTAACATCTTCACTGAAATCTAAACAACACACAGGAGCTATGCAGGTATGAAGGTTTGCTGTGGTGCCAGGGGGTTTCCAGAGGGAACAGCATGTGCCAAGGACCAGAGGTAAGAGAGAGAATAATGGGCTCTAGGAACCTGACAGTAGTTCACTGTGACTAAAGCATAAATTTTGGGACAGAAGGTAGGGAGTATGAATGGGGGCAGTGTAGCCTAGCAGAAGAGAAGATGAAGCCAGAGAAGCAAGTACATATCAGATCAAAAAGGGCCTTAATGGCCTCACTGGCATGGCTCAGTGGTTGAGCGTCGATCTATGAACCAGGAGGTCATAGTTCGATTCCCCATCAGGGCACATGCCTGGGTTGCAGTCTTGATCCCCAGTGTGGGGCATGCAAGGAGCAACCAATAAATGATTCTCTCTCATCACTGATGTTTCTATCTCCCTCTCCCTCTCCCTTCCTCTCTGAAATATATTTATATATATTATATATATATATTTATATATATATAATATATATAATATATATAATTTATATATATATATATTTTTTAAGGGCCTTAATGGTTTTATTAAGGAGTTTGGACTTCATCCTAAGGTCAATAGCAAGGCATTGATCAATTTTAAGAGGGACATGTGGCCAGAATTCTTTAATTGGGGGCTTCAATCTGATTTCTTTTCCTGATTGCAGGTCCCTGAAGTTAGTGAGGGAAGCAGAAGTGTGACTGGGCCTACTTCTTTTCCTTCCATCCTCTGGCAACGGTGGAACCCAGAAGGTTCATGCTCCCTTCCTCATGGAAGTCTCTAGCCCTTTAAAATCATGTCTTGTTTTACAAACAGTCTTCCCTCTCAGTCCCCTTATTCCTCTCTCTCTCTTTCAAAGAATAACCTTTGACCGTGTGCCAAGTCCTTTCCAACCAGCTGTCCTATGGACCTGGGCTATTAGCCTCACCCCACCCCCAACTAAGGCTGTCAGGTAACCCTGCCAATAATCCACATTTCTAATCAAAGACCCATTTCTTATCTCTTACTTGAATTCCACCAACTCTGCCAATATTTACTTTTCCCTTCAATCCTAGATCTCTCAACTTTTAGAAACAATTTGGTGGCCTTCTAACAGAAGATTAAGATAATGCTGACCAAACACATGATCAATCTGTAGAAGAAAGACCTCATATCCAAGCAGTAATGACACACTAGTAAATAAACTCTATGAAAAACATAACTCCTTTTCTTTCATTACCTCATTACATCACCTAGAGCTGCAGTTTAAGGTTAGAAACAGTACCCGAAGGCAACAATTTTCAACCTTTTGGCACACCAAAAAAAAATTTTCTGGGTCAATCTGACAAATAAATAGATATAATTTTGATTCAGAAGGCTATTCTTGTGCTGGCTGTTGTCATTTTTTATTTGACAATCTAAGGGGAAGGCGGTCAGTGCCCCTGACTAAATAGTCAGATACTGCATGTTTTAAAAATTCTTTCAGCACACGGTTGAAAATTGCTGCCCTAAAGGAAAATCATCGTGGTTATTAACTTTATCTCTTGGCCTCACTGTTTAACCTTAGAATAACAGAACCTCGGCACTGGGAAAGAAAGCTTGAACCCTCTAGTCCAACATTCCACCTCAGTGTCAGAGTTCTTTGGCATGGCATGGCAACTGAGGTCAGATTATTTCTTATTGCCTAAAATGTCCTTAATAACTCCTTTTTCTATTCATCCCCTATTAAACAGGGTTAGGGTAGGAGCTCTATGTCTCACTGGGTCTATGTCTCACCTTAAGACTCACTGGGTCTTAAGGTTCTAGACTAGAAAAATGCTATTCAGTGTGATCAGCAGCCAGCCTGGTGCTAATCCAGGAACTCTGTTACTAGCCCATAATGAGGTACGCATAGAGACTGAATGTAAGTATTTCAAAACTTTTACAGCAATCTGATGTTACCATGACATCCAAACACAGGTTCAGAGGATGCATCTCAATGACCAGGGTATAAAATGGTTTGAGTATTATTCAACTTGTCACATGTGGCATGTGCTGCATATTAGCTATGCACAGTAAAACCATGTGTCAAATTATTTTGAAAAGCACTGTTCTAGAAGGTTCCATGAGAAGCGAAGAGGATAGGTATGGGGGTAGGAGGGCTAGCTCTCCTCTCTTTCCCCTCTGGATACAATAGAGAGTGAATCTGCTGCCGGGATGAGGAAGAGGAAGCTGCCCCCACTAAGGCCCTGGCTGCCGGGGTGAAGAGGAGGGCAGGAATTGGTGGCCAGGTTATCAGGCAATAACAAACTCAGCATCCAAGCACGCGACTTCCAGCAATGCAAGGAGCTTCCTTTGTTTTGGGAAAACAAGAGCTGCAAGAAGCCTCTCCTTGACACGATCCTGCCTTGCTTCGGAGAAGCCCAACCACCGCTGACATACAAACAGGACAGTCCTGGCCAATGATAGACAAGCCAGTACCCTGACCACAACCCCTGTTTGCTTTTCCTCTTCCACCACTTCCTCAGTTGGAGGGCCACTGTGGGGCCATCAGTAGCCACCAGCCTAGGTCACCATTCAAGAACTTCACCCCCAATGACCCAGCACCTATTCTATACAACCCTCCAATGCCCTTTATACAGCCTACTTTCTCTCCCCAATATAGTACTTTTTGCCGAGACCAGGGGCTTCTGGCCCCTTCCATAGAGTGGTAGGTAAAGCTAAGCCTCCAAGCACCACTCTGACAAACTCCATGGTATGCTCTACCAAACCATGCTGTTTTAACTCTAAAACCAAGAATATCTGCATCATCCCCCAAGAAGAACAAAATCTGAGGTCTCAAAAATATTTTGATCAAGTATTTTCATGCTACGTGAACAGTCACTTGATTATGTTAGACCCTCAGCTTCAAGAACCCAGTTATCACCAAGACTAACCTATATAAAACAATGTACCTCTTCGTGATGCAGGTTGACGAAACTAAACTTCCAAGTAGGTAGCCAGGAGTTTAGGACCAAAGACCAAAAAAACCCAACAAACCTGGGAGACTAGCTCTTGGGGTACAAACAGAATAAGAGCGTCAACCTCTATAGACTCACATGGAAGTGCCTTCTAAGACCAAAGATATCTGGGATTTTCTCCAAGAGTTCTGAGAGGTAGAGCTAGCAAGTCCCACTTCTGACTCTGCTATGAACAATCAAAAGCCTTAGGGACCAGCAAACCTTCCTCTCTTTCTGATTAATCAAGGAAGCTTACTCTTTACCCTCATGGCCCAAGAGCCCATGTTTCTATGAAGACTCATTTATCCAGTAAGGGAGGAGTGTGGGGGCGGGACTCCCCCCACTCCAGGCCTCCTTCATGCCAAAGAAGGAGGAAACAGAATAAGCAAAATAAAATTCATAAAGTGAAGCAGTAATTATGGCGTGGTCAACAAGAGGCTGTCCTCAGGCCCATCATTATGTGGCTAAATTTAACGCCCTGCGCGGCCAGGGGAGCCGTGCGCCCCGGGCACCGTGTGTCCACACAGACGCCAGCTCCGCCACCTTCACCCGCTCGACAGCCGCCGGGGCTGCCAGAAAGCAGGTCACAATTTTTTTTATAGTCTGTTTACCAAGATGCTGTTTTTACTGCCGAGGTTTCTCTCATTTTATCTCTTTTTCCCTTTTCCCCAAACAGACTGGCCTGTATTTTCTGCACTGTTTTTTTTTTTTTTCTTTCTTTCTCCCTCTCTCAGTACTATTTTCAGAACTCTAATTTTATATGGTATGTCCCTTTTTTTTTTTTTTTTTTTTTTTGGTAAATATTTGCCATGACTAAGCCAGGCACATCCAGTTTAAAAGGCTCCGTCCCACAAAACATCAGGTCTTTAATGATATGCATCTCATTAGCTTGTCCCATGAAAGGGGGTATAGAAAAAAAAAAAGAGCAACTTACAGACTCTCTCACTTTTTATATCTAGAGAGACCTATATTTATATATAAGGACAAGCTGAAAACTGACATTCTAAGCCCCAATACGAGTTAGTACAATGGCTATTTGATTCAGGCTTTAAGGCCTCAGAAGCAGTTTCAGGAGAGAGGGGCTATGGTCTATATAGCACTGCTAGTTGATCCAGGCGGTTCTGACCAGATCAGAAAAGCTAGAACCAATCTTCAAACTCTGGGTATTAGGGCTCTCTAGATTAGGGCTCTCTACACCAAAACTCTGGGATCTCCTCTGACACTAAATTTCATAAAATGAGAAAAGAAAAAGAGGTAAAGGGGCACTTTCTTCACTGGTGGATGAAGTCAAAGAAAGGGAACCTATGAGTTAAGAGAGTGCTGAGAGAGACCCCCTCCACGCCTCCCTCTCGCCACCCAAAGGGCCTCTCCAGCTCGGCAAAGCCCCAACATTGATGGGAGGGTTTCTTACTGCACATGGCAGGTTCAGTGAAAGGAGTTGTATGGTCAAGTCCACATACGTATTGCACTGAACAAAAGACACAGCATCCAATGAATACTCTCTGCTACTTACCTGCAATGCTTTTAAAGCCAGATTGATACTCTAATATGGAGTTAGAGGAGCCCCAGCATTCAGTATTTTCAATAAGAAGTGTTGGGGAAGCACTAGCCAGTTTGGCTCAGTGGATAGAGCGTCAGCCTGTGGACTCAAGGGACCCAAGTTCAATTCTGGTCAAGGACACATGCCTGGGTTGCAAGCTCGATTCCCCAGTAGGGGGCGTGCAGGAGGCAGCCAATCAATGATTCTCTCATCTTTGATGTTTCTATCTCTCTCCCTCTCCCTTCCTCTCTGAAATCAACAAATATATATATATATATTTTTTTTTAAAAAGGAAGCGTTGGGGGAAGGGCAATGGATACATGGACTGAGAGACCCTGAGTGGCTGCTCAAGCAGCATCTTGTGGGGAGTCTACAGGGGTCTGCAGGGGTGACCAGAGGTCCAAGTCCCTAATTTGGTGTTCATTAGTTAATTTAGGATAATCAGACTCTAGACGGTTGACTGATGCTAACTAAAATCATAAGAGAGTATTTTTGAAATTAAAATGTCAATTTTACAAGGTGGGGGCTATACCATTCCAGTGACTGATATATCTTCAGCTGACTTTTCCTGGGAAGCTGAATAAACAGTGAGAGTGTTACTTGTTGAACACAGAAAAAAGCAAAAAAAACAAACAAACCAGTAAATGACTGTATGGGATAGTTCATATACACTGTGTGGAAAGAGCTACACATTATTAATCCACATTCTACTATAGTATTGCTTTGGCACTGTGCTAGGTAAATTAATAAAGTGCAACTAATTGGTTTTTCTTTTTTAATTCTATGCCATTCTGCCCCTCTGTTAGTACATCTCCTCAGATGTCATGAATTAACTGTTTAACAGTTTTTCTCAAATTGCATATAAGAGCCTAGAGGTGTGCAAGACCAAAAGTTGGAAGAAAGAAGGCAGTGTGAGAAATGAGGCAGTACTTGGGGCAGAGTCCTCTAGCCATGCACCATTTTCCTATCTTGCAATTAAGTTAGGTCTCTATACTGCTCAGAAGTGGGAGCCAGTCTTGCCTACTGTCCACATAAAGTTCCATGTGTAGCCCTGGCTAGTTTGGCTCAGTGGATAGAGCACCGGCCTACAGACCAAAGGGTCCCAGGTTCGATTCCGTTCAAGGGCACATGCCAATCAGTGATTCTCTCTCATCATTGATGTTTCTGTCTCTTTCTCCCTCTCCCTTCCTCTCTAAAATCAATAAAAATACATTTTTTTAAAAAAAGTTCCATGTGTAGCTGTGTAACAAGTGGCAAGGCGACGGGACATGATGGAAGAATACTGGACTGGAAGTTCAGAGCCTTGTGTTCTGGTGCTAAATTCGGAGTCCTGATGCCAAAATCTACTATCAGTTGTCTACACAAGAGTTCTTTTATCTTTGTGGGCCCTAATTTCCTCATAAGTAAAATGAAGAGGCTTGATATATTCTTAAATTGATAAACTCCCTTAAAGCTCATAAAATTCGATTGCTCTAATCTTCTGTACAAGGAGGTATCAGAGATGTCATGATTCCCTGCCTATGCCCTTGATGAGATTTGCAACCTTGTCTCATAAGCAATAACATATTTACAAACAGTTGGGCGAGTTACTTCTATAGATGGCTAATCTCATCCATTTTATATTGATTCTTATTTATTTCATTATCAGAGGTTACCCCAAATTTAGAGGGATACTCTGCATGAGACTTGCATCTCCTTAGGGACCCATTAAATTCAGCACTTTCCTCTGCTCACTCCCCAGCTGCTGGGGACTTCACAAATCGAAATACCAAGATGATCTTCAACTGTTCTTTCTTTAAGCCAAGATGTGCTGTCATCCTATTGTCTCAAAGCTCCTCCTCATTCCTAGCTTTACTCACATCAGTTCAGAAGGGGTTCTTTGGAGAAAAGATTCTAAGCGACCATGTACAACATCAGAACTGCTCCGGCTTCAAGCATAAGAGTAACAGATGCCAAAGAGCTTTTGAAGGATTCCCTCAAACCACCACACCTCAGGGGAGCCTCTCAGATTGTGTAACTGAATAAAACATCCAGTGTGTCTTCCCTTTGGCAGCCACTTATTATACAAAATCCCTCTGAACTCTTAGCTCAAGATTCATCTCTTCCATAAATACCTTACCCAAAGTAGCCTGGTATGAACCCTAGATCCCATCAAATGAATCTATTTCTTCCTCCTCTCGGATAACATACATTCTATGTATTTAGAATATTCTTTGTATGTGTAAATTTCAGTGGTCTAATCTCTGTTAAAAGTCAATTTTTCAAGGGCAGATACCATGTTTTAATTTTTCAGTATCATAAAACATTAACTATCATGGTTTAATATTTTTGCTGGTGCTTAATAAGTACTATCCATATAGAACTGAGGCTTCCAAATAGACCAAAGATCTCCCACACAGAATGAAAAAAATGCTTCCTGAGACTCTGTAGTAATGTTTGCCTTGACAGTTCCCTATGGGAGATAACAAGGATGCCCACGAATCCTACATATTGTACAGCTAGCCCGGCCAGTGAAGCTCACTGGTTGATTTCAGAGAGGAAGGGAGAAGGAGAGAAAGATAGAAACATCAATGATGAGAGAGAATCATTCATCAGCTGGCTCCTGCACGCCCCCTACCGGAGATCAAACCCACAATCCCGGCACATGCCCTGGCCAAGAATCGAACCATGACCTCCTGGCTGCTCAACACTAAGCAACACGATCCTATTTTTAAGCAAGGCAGACTGAATGCCATTGGAAAGGACTTTATAATTCTGGGATGAAAAACTACATCTCCTGGGGAAAGGGGATGGAAATAGGCAGAAATCAAGTCATCTATCTTCAAATACATCCTGTGCCTCGGTGCTGTCCACAAACCCTAGAGGAAGTATTAATCCTTCCACTTGCTCAGCTCTGCAGGTCCCTGCTTTCACACTTTCCTTTTCCAATGACTTCTCCTGTGCTTTTAAACATATGTGTCTTCCCATCTTAAGAAAGGGTTTTGCTTAAGCCCCTTCTAGCTCTCCAGCTAGCTCTCATTTCCTTTTTATTGTGAGACTTCTCTGATGAGGGTTCTACATTCGATGTCTCCATGCCTGTCCAACTGATCCTTCTTAAACTACCACAATCTGCTAATATTGCCCAGATTACAAATCGCCTAAAGCCGTGGTCGGCAAACCAGCTGGACCGGCTCGGGAAAGCCAACTGCGTCCATTCCTTGCCCATCCCATGTTCAGAGACATAGAGAATCACATTGGCAGCTGGACGGCAGTCACCGTGGGAGTATTTACACCACAGGAATCAGCACATGCTCCTACCCCAGTGATGGCGAACCTATGTCACCTCTGACACGCGAACTCATTTTTTTGGTTGATTTTTCTTTGTTAAATGGCATTTAAATATATAAAATAAATATCAAAAATATAAGTCTTTGTTTTACTATGGTTGCAAATATCAAACAATTTCTATATGTGACATGGCACCAGAGTTAAGTTAGGGTTTTTCAAAATGCTGACACGCCGGGCTCAAAAGGTTCGCCATCACTGTCCTACCCAGTGGGAAGCACTGAGGATGGGCATGGCATGTTAGGATAGGCCAGTGGTCGGCAAACTGCGGCTCACGAGCCACATGCGGCTCTTTGGCCCCTTGAGTGTGGCTCTTCCACAAAATACCGGCTCTTCCACAAAATACCACGTGCGGGCGCACACGTACAGTGCGATTGAAACTTCATGGCCCATGCGCAGAAGTTGGTATTTTGTGGAAGAGCCGGTATTTTGTGGAAGAGCCACACTCAAGGGGCCAAAGAGCCGCATGTGGCTCGTGAGCCAGTTTGCCGAGCCACAGTTTGCCGACCACTGGCCTAAAGGATTTTTCCTCGGGCAGTCAGGCAGTCACCCTTTCTCTTTGGTCCCTCTCCCACATGTGACACTGTGAGTCACCCTACTTGGCGGGACAGGAAGAGCATGGGTAAAGACAAATGTGAGTAAATCAGCTGAGTGACTTGAAACCAATTACGTAACCCCTGAGCCTCTGCTTCTTTATCTTTCAAGTGAGGATAATGTCACTAACCTCACAGGTTTGTTGTAAGGAATAAAAGTTATAATTTAGCCCTAGCTGGTTTGCCTCAGTGGATAGAGCGTCTGCCTGTGGACTGAAGGGTCCCGGGTTCAATTCTGGTCAAGGGCACATGCCTGGGTTGCAGGCTGGATCCCCAGCAGGGGGCGTGCAGGAGGCAGCAAATCAATGATTCTCTCTCATCATTGATGTTTCCATCTCTCTCTCCCTCTCCCTTCTTCTCTGAAATCAAAATATATATATACATTTTTTTAGAAAGTTATAATTTAGATAAAGCACCTAGCACTGTGTCTAGCACAAGCACAGTATGTACTTGATAATGGTTAGTTCCTCTTTCTTGGCTAACTTACTCCTCTATCTAGATCCTCATCCTATCTCACTCACATTTCCTTCACTGGCTCTTATGACTCCTTCCAATTATGACTGTTCCCAAAATCTCATCATTGGACTTTTGTTCTTTTCTCCTTGCTCTTCCCAGCAAAAGATGCACCCATTTTCCAATTCTGTTCTTTTGCAGATGACTCCCAAATCTATTTCTATAGGTCCTTTTTTTCAACCTAAGCTTCAACCTTATTTTTTAGACTTTCCTGAATTCCCACTTGTATGTCCTATAATCCATTTAAATTCAGCATGTATTGAAAAAGATCTTCATCTTGCCCAGCTGGTGTGGCTCAGTGGTTGAGCATCAACCCATGAACCAAGAGGTGACTAGTTCTATTTCCAGTCAGGGCACATGTCCAGGTTATGTGGGATGACCTCCAGTAGGGGGCATGCAGGAGGCAGCCAACTGATGTTTCTCTATTCCTCTCCCTCCTCTCTCTCTCTCTAAAAGAAAAAAAAAATCACTATTACAAATAAAACTGCTGTGAATATTTTAAAAATAAATAAATAAAAAGAAAAATCAATAAAAAAACATTTTTAAGAGATCTTCATCTTATGTTTTCAAATTAACACTAATTATATATAAGCCATCGATTTTTTTTAATAAGCGAAGGCATTATTAAATGGGCATACTGTAACCAATGGAGTTTTGTGAAACCCTTCCTCTACAAGAGAGGAAAAGAGGAAGATTCAACTATGAATCACAGCAAAATGCCCCAGAAGCATGTGAAGCTTATAGGTTGGGGCTAAAGGGGCTATATATTTCCCAGAAATAAGGCATCAATTCGCACTGCCTCAAACTCGATTCTGAACTAAGTGCATTTCTCAGACTGGAGATTAAAACCACCTGAGAGACTAACAGTAGATCTGGTGAAGCTAAACAACAAAACAGTTTTTTTATTTTAGAAGAGCTGGTAGCTTCCTTTGAATGAAGTGAGATACACAACTCCCTGGAGCAGTGTCTATTAAATAGTGCTAGCCTATCTAGGTCTAGATACAGGGGGATGTATGATTTAGTTTTCCACAGGCTCCCACAAATCTCTACTGCCTTTTGTCCAGCCAGATACACATATTTATGTTACATGCCTATCCTCTATAGGCATCTGAGTTTAAACATTTGGTTTTGAGGGGTTTTTTTTCAGGTAAGAGAATTTGGAACATGATAAAGTCCTTCACTATTGAGATTCCCAGAATCAGAAGCCTATCTTTTGGAAATGGGTCCTTTTACCCATTTGCATTTTCTATATTGACTTTCTTTTAGTTTTCCCTCTGATTTTAAATAAATTTCTTTTGAAAGTATAAGCCCTTATAAAGCTTTATAAAAGGAAAATAAAGAAAGGGGCCTTTTAACATATTCTTGGGCCCAAAGAAAAGAAGTGGTGACCCCTGGCAGCAGGGCTCAGTGGTGACTACAGGAGTCACAGTGAGAAAAACCCCAAAGAGAAGGCAAAATTCAGAAGAAATATAGTTGAGAAACATGTGCAGCCATCCCTTCCTCCCTGGAGATTTTCATTCCAGAGCTCAAATACTGGTGGATTTGTGTTTTAAATAAGGAAAACCATTCCTTTATATGCCCAAGATTAGATTTAATTGAGCCCCACCCATGATTTTTCCCAGCCTGTCAATGGTACCACTATTCTTCAGATCACACAGGCATACCACTGACAGCCTAATCTTCCTGAAAGATTACTTTCATATGTCAATTCTTCAGGCAAAACTTTCAATGGCTTCCCGCTATCTACAACAGTAATTAATAACTGTGAGAAGGAAGTGCCCCCATCTCCTTCCTAGGAGACGTGCCTCTGTTTGAGAATCACTGCATGTAATGATAGATGTTAACTAGACTGAAATGGGCAAATAAACAAATTCCAGGCAGAAAAATAGCTAAAAAACATTTCCCTTCAGAATAAAGCACCCATCTTCCAGACCAGCATCTAAGGCCCTCCACAACCTGGCCTCTAATTATTATCTTGCTAACCTCATTTCCTACTAATCCCCACCCACTCTTGTTTTTATCATATATCCTTTGCCTATGTACTTTCCACCTAAATTACCTTCCAAATATTTCTCTAGAAAACTGAAAACAAATCATTACAGTCCAGTTCAAGAGCTACCTTTTACAGGAAGCTTTTTTCAATCGCTCCACTACTGTGCCCCTACTATCACTCATTAAGCACAGTGAGCTCTCTGATGACAATATTATCAAACTTTATATGCTCACAGAACCCGGCATAGTGCACATGCACTATACTGAATTCCAGAAGAATGAATTAACTGCAAGTGTCTCTGGATCAGAGAAGTGACACACACAATGGTAGGGAGGACATTCTGATGCCTCTAGGCTTATCCTTCTGTATGATGCCCATGAGTATACTGACAAACATGCTCTGAATCCTATGTCTTCCTCTACATATTGAACAACAGGTGCATAGCAGAGGAGCAGTGCTCCCAACTGTGGAAGTAGACCCCAGAGAGAGGAAAGACTGAGGAAAGAAGAAACTTAACTTGGCTCTATGACTAATGTTTTTTCCAGGATTTCGTTAAGTTCTTATTCTTTTGGTTTTTGAGATATTTAATTTACCTGGATCTAGAAAAGAGGTTCTAGGGTCTTTCCATGATAAGAGATTCAAGGTTTATGTTTCATCTCAGTGTTGGGAACTATCTCTCAGTAAACTAAGTTTCAAAGAAACAAGGCAGGTAATAGAATGGCAATCTAACAGCGGTCCTCTCCTTAGGCTACCCATCTATTTACCATAGGACTGTCTGAGCCTCAGGCTACCAACAAGTGATAAGTTGATGGACTAGTCATAAGATAGGGACACTAAAAAGGAATGGGAAGATATGATTCCTTCATCCACTCAACAAATATTTCTTGAGTGCCCACTCTGCAGAGACACTGTTCTAGGGATCGGTGCACAAAACATACACCCTTCTCCTTGGTGAGCTTACACATTCTAGCAGGGAGGAGACAGACCATACACAATAGGCAAGTAAGTGGATGTTACGGTAATATGTTGGAAAATAAGGGCTATGGAAAAAATAAAAAGTTGAGAATGGCCCTGGCTGGCTTGGCTCAGTGGATAGAATGTTGGCCTGTGGACTGAAGAGTTCCAGGTTCGATTCCTGCCAAGGGCACATGCCTGGGTTGCGGGCTCGATCCCCGTTAGGGGGTGTGCAGAAGGCAGCCTATCGATGATTCTCTCTCATCATTGATGTTTCTATCTCTCTCTCTTTCTCCCTTCCTCTCTGAGGTCAATAAAGAAATATATTTTTTTTTAAAAAGTTGAGAATGGCAAAGTAAAATGGGAGTGCCAGTGCAGAGGGGCAGGCATGTGGCTCACAATTTTAAATAGGATAGTCAGTGTAAACTCCATTGAGAAGGTGATATTTGAACATAGACATTATTGTTGCCCATGTAGCTACGTCCACAGATTTTTTTTAACACACCTCCCCTTAAGAATGGAACTTAATTACCCTCCCCTTGAATATGCCTGGATTTAGTGACTCATCCTATATAATAAAGAGCTAATATGCTAATTAGAACAGATGGCAGAACAACCTTCCTGAACAACCTTCCAGAACGACCAGTGGGCAAGGGGCGGGACCTCGGGGCTGCGGGGCCACAGGCAGCTGGAGCTGCAAGGGCTGAGCCCCTTGCACGAATTTCATGCATCAGGCCTCTAGTTTCTAATAAGAGAACACAGCAAGATAGCGATGGGATGGCACTTCTGAGACTGGGTTATAACATGACTGCAGCTTCCAATGTGATCTTGATCTTGGTCTTAGTCTTGGTCTCTCAGGGATTGCTGGCTCTGGAGGAAGCCAGGGATGTTCATGTGAGCTGCCCTATGGAGAGGCCGTGTGGCAAGGAAATGGCACCGCCTGCCAACAGCCACGTGTGAGAGCTTGGAATCGAATTCTCCAGCACATGACAAATGCCTGCATTCCCATCCAAAATCTTGAGTGTAACTTCATGAGAGACCAGGAACTGGAATTGCCCAGCTAAGCTGCTACCAGACTCCTGACCCTCACACACTGTATGAGATATTAAATGTTTGCTGTTTTAAGCCACTAGTTTTGGAACAATTTGTCATAGAACAATAGATAATTAATACAGACATAAAGGAGTTGGCCACACAAATATCTGAAGAAAGAGCATCCCAGGCAGAGGGAACAAGCAGCATAAAGGTCTAAAGGCAGGTGTTAGAAAAACATCACGAGGCCAGTGTGGCTGCAGTATGTTAGTGAGGGAGAAAGTAGTAGGGGATGAGGTCAGAAAGGTAATGAGATCCAGATCATGCAGGGTTTTGTAGGCCATCGTAAGCAGGAGAGGAGCATGATGTGATTTATGTTTTAATAAGATCATTTTGTTGGCCAGAAGCTGGGAAGGGGTAGCAGCAGGGATACCAGTAAGGAGGCTATTGCAAAAATGCAGGGAGAGGACGACAGTGGCTCAGACCAGAGTGGCAGAGGTAGGTACAGGTGGCTGTGAATAGCTGGATAGCATACCTATGCTTGGAAGAAGGAGAGCAGGCTAAGGAAAGGAAAAATTATCATGGAAAACTCACAAAAGAGATGATGCCTGAGCAGAGTTGTGAAAGTTAAATAGGAGTTTGTCATGGGGACAAGAGCAAAGAGAATACAAAGCAAATGGGTCCAGAGATAGATGGGCAGGAAGCTGTCAATACTTCAGAATAGTGAAATTGGGGATACTATGGGCAAGTGACTGAGGATCAGGCTGAAGAGGTCAGCAGGACCGAATCATGAATGAAGTTGTGTGACATGCAAGAAGTTTTGAACTTGATCCTATAGGCTATAGAGAACCACTACCGGACTTTCAGCAAGAGAGTGACATAATCAGGTTTTGTTTCAAGGTCACTCTGACACAACTGCAAGTTCAACTGGAGGGGAGCAGTACTGACCGGGAGAAAAGTTAGGAGATTGTTGTATGGTCAAACCAAAAACGGAGCAGGGCATGGTGAATCTAAGGTCATGGGAGCTGGAATATAGAAAAACAGCAGATTCAAAAGACAGCTGACAAGTTAGGCTTTGGAAGCAAGGACAAACAGAAAAGTACATAACTCCCACATTTTCTAAGTTTCTAGCTAGACAACTGAGTGGATAATGGTACAATTCCCCAAGATAAGGTATATAGGAAGAGAAATAGGTTTGAGGAAGTCTAGTATTAATTTGGACATGTTGCATGTGGGACATCCCGGTGGAAATGTCAAGCATGCAGGAAGAAATATGGCCTGAAACACAGTGGAGATAGAAACCTGGTGCTCAGTGGTGCACTATGAGAGTTAAAACTAGGATCTGGATGACGTAACTCAGGAAGAGAGTGAAGAGTGAGAGGATCAAGGACACAATTCCAGGCAATACTAACATTTAAGGGGCAGGCAAAGAATGGCAAGCCAGTCCCCCAAAACCAAGTAGAAGCTGCCTGTGAATGAACCTAACAGGATAACAATTTTCAAGTTAAAAAACTCCCCATCTTCAGTGATACACTCTTCCTAAGAGCAGCAATGAATAACTTCATTGCAATGAGTAACTTCATTGCTTGAAAGATCTACTCTAGAATCAGGCTGCAACCAGACAGTGGATGAAGACAGTAACTAAAACTAGACAGGACACAAAGGCCATGGCTACATTTAGGATGCTGAGTCAAATCAATGTTAACTGCAGTTATATAACTAAAACTATATAGAGTTGGTTAAAGTATTATACTGAACAGATTAAGTCTCACAGAATGCAGCAACAGAAGTGATTGCTCTGCTGAATACTCTCCTCTGAAGAGAGAAAAGAGAATTGCAAAATGTCTATCTCTGTTAAGGCTCCCCTCCCTAAGAAAGCCAACTTCATGCAACTGCCCAGGTTTTGGTGTCAAGGGCTGATTCCTAGCCAGGGGTTGCCAGCTGCAGAGGGCGGGGCTCTATTTTGGGCTGCCTGTCCC
Organism: Myotis nattereri; assembly: GCF_964212035.1. Classification (NCBI taxonomy): domain Eukaryota; kingdom Metazoa; phylum Chordata; class Mammalia; order Chiroptera; family Vespertilionidae; genus Myotis; species Myotis nattereri. The sequence continues at coordinate 22,466,666 of NC_138082.1, forward strand.
TGAGCCTGGCCAAGTCTGGTTTGAGCAGCATGCAGCCCCAGTGACTCACACACCCATGCAAACCGCCTGTGGCTCAGTGGCCTGGCCTCGGAATGCCAGCCTTAGGCCAGCTCCCTCCTCACCCCATTACACTGGGATAAATAAATAAAGAGCCCCGCCAGCAGCCGCACAGCCTGATGGCAACCAGATGGAAAGAGAAAGGCATGGACAGGGCCAGGGGAAGGAACTCCCTCCAGTGGACTAGACTGAGAGTGGGCTGTGCCAGCCCAATCATTCTAAAGTTCCCCTTTAACATAGTTCCTACTGCCATGCAATAATAGTCCCCAATTCCTTGATTCATCTTCTACTGCTAAAGGTGACTTTTTTAATTTATTTATTGATTGATTTCAGAGAGGAAGGGAGAAGGAGAGAAAGAAACATCAATGATAAGAGTGAATCATTGATAGGCTGCCTCCTGCACGCCCCCTATTGGGGATCGAGTCCACAACCCAGGCATGTGCGCTAGGCCGGAATCGAACCTGGGACCCTTCAGTCCACAGGCTGACGCTCTATCCACTGAGCCATGCCAGCTAGGGCTAAAGGTGACTTTCAACCCCTAGTCCTAGGAAATGCTCTATAAAGGGCTCTTGCCCTCTCTAAGAATCAAGCCAACAGCCACTCTACCCAGGTGACTTGTATCAACATTGCCAGTATTTCCCCTCTAGTTAGGCCACCATCACCTGGCCCCCTTGGGCTCCCTGGAAATGAGAGATCAGAGGCCCTTGGGGGGAAAGGGGAAAAAAGGACTAAATATGGATATATAACCCCTGTTCAATCCTTAAATATTTTTCCTGGTCTTAGTGTCCTAGAAACCTCTGTCCTACTGCCCCTTGCCCTATCTCTATGGCCTCTTATCCAGCAATAGTCCCAACAAGAACTAGGGAAAACAGACCCCAGGCACTGACCGCATGGCCCTCTGACATCAGTCCTGGCCCCCCTGCACCTTCATCCCGAGCTCTCTGTCCCTGGTTTGTTTATCTTCCTATGTTGCTTATTTTGATGGCACATCCTTTTAGCTCAGTCTTGAATGACCCCTCGACCCTTCTGTGTCCTGTTTGTAGGACCCCAGGCAAGCAGAGTAACTGAAAAGATGCAGCGACCATCAGAGATTCTGCAGTCCCATTAGGAATCCTTTCAGTTCTAGCAGTGATGCAGGACATTCAGTGATCCCAGAGGTCACAAGAATTCCACATTATCCTAGCCCTTAACCCTCCTCTAATTGGAATGTACAACCAAAGTAGCAAAACAAAATAGGGGTAATCCTAGACAATAAATGTAGGCAGTCCCAAACATACAGCTATAGTTTTATGTTCTTAGGCAAGGCACTTAACCTCTCAGAGGCTCGATTTCTTTTTCTTTTTTAAAAAATATATTTTTATTGATTTCAGAGAGGAAGAGAGAGGGGGAAAGATAGATAGAAACATCAGTGATGAGAGCAAATCATTGATCTGCTGCCCGCTGCACACCCCCTGCTGGGGATCAAGCCCTCAACCCGGGCATGTGCCCTTGACCGGAATCGAACGCAAGACCCTTCAGTCCGTAGGCTGATGCTCTATCCACTGTCAGAGGCTCAATTTCTTTATCTATGAAATGGAAAGCTACAGCTACCTGTCTCTCAGATCCTTTGCAGATATAATAAAATTCTACAAGTCTATGAGGTTTGGATGATATCCACCCAAAGCCTAAAGGACCAGTATTCTTGAAGTGGCTGGTTCAAAAACACTAAGATTCTTCCTGGACTAGATGCTTTCTTTTGTGGTTTGTGTGCGTGTGTGCATGTGCGTGCATGCGTGTGTGTGTGTGTGTGTGTGTGTGTGTTATTCTCACTTGAGGATATGTGTGGGGAGTTTTTATTTGTTTTGTTTTTTCAAATTGATTTTGAGAGAGAGAGAGAGAGAGAGAGAGAGAAACTTTAATCAGTTGCCTCCCGGATGTGCTCTGACCGGAGATCAAACCTGAAACCTAGGTATGTGCCCTGACTGGCAATTGAACCCACAACCTTTTGGTGATGGGATGACACTCTAACTAACCAACTGAGTCTCCCGGCCAAGGCTCTATATGCTTTCACATTCGGGTCTGTAGGTTTCTACCCACCCCAACAGCATGGAAGAGATGAGCCTCCAATTTTTCCAATGTACCTCAGTAGCAGGGATGAAGTATTATCTTTAAAAGGAGAGTCCTAACCCTAGCTGGTTTGGCTCAGTGGATACAGTGTTGGCCTGCGGACTGAAGGGTCCCAGGTTTAATTCGGGTCATGGGCACATGCCCAGGTTGCAGACTCGATCCCCAACAGGGGACATGCAGGAGGCAGCCGATCAATGATTCTCTCTCATCATTGATGTTTCTATCTCTCTCTCCCTCTCTGAAATCAATAAAAATATATTTAAATAAATAAAAGGAGAGTCCTGAAAGGTCTCCTAAAGAGGCTGAAGCTGATACTTAAAAAATTAATAGAAGTTTACAGGGTAGCTAAGTCCAGAGCATTGGGCATTCAGACAAAGGGAACAATGTGTACAAGGATATAAAGTTAGAGAAAAAGCACCTTTGGTGATTGAAAGTTATTCTATATGGCTGAAGCGTAAAGTACACAAAGAAAGATGTCAAGAAACCAAGCTGGCCAGTGTTGTAGGCTCTAGATCAAGAAGGGACCCCTCTGCTGAGCTAAGAGTAAGCTTTGCATTGTTTAACTAAGGGGCTGATGTACAAACCATGTCATCTCCAGCCTATGTTAACCTTATCCCCAAACTTATAGACAAGGGAAGCTAACTGACAGAAAATGGGCCTAGGAAATCTCTCTCTACTATAAGTCTAGGTTTAATGGTCTCTCTTTCCCCATAAAGACTTGAAACCTTTTCTGTTTCAGGATTTAACAATATACGCTTTCCTTCTCCAGAGTTACAATTGCTTCAATAGATGGACTTAGCACTCCACTCACATTTTTTTGTCCTTAGTTTAAGACCCCAAGCATTATGGAGTCATTGCTCAGTCAATACACAGAGGCAGAACAGAAAGTCCCACCTTAAGAACACCTGCTTTATGCTTAGCTCTGTGAAAAGCACTAATTTGGGGTTCAAAAGACATTTGAGTGACAGCCCCTACCCACAAGGAGTTTACAAATTCACTTAGAAGACAAGATAGAAATATGAATAAATTACATATAACATACTATTATAATAGCATTATTTACTTACATAAGAAAGTACCAACTTGAGTAATATATACAATTAGAAAACAAGGCAATAATACTAAGGTACTAACTGTACAACCAACAAGTCCCAAAAGAGTTAGAGAAAGAGAAGATCAATATTGACTAGGATTATCAAAGGTCACTATTAATAATACTCCCCCTGTTTGGCATTTAACAGATGTTTCTTTTGGCCAAGCTCAATCCTTAGAAGGGAAACCTAGGCAGGAGCTTCTGACAGGCCACAATTATCTACTCCCCATTCATTCCTTTGCCAGTCCCCTTGTATAAACACTGTGATTTTCCACAGCCTACTGTGCCCACAAGACAGTCCCCAAATGGTAGCCCTGTGCTTTCCACCTTCCTCTACTGCGAGATGTTAAAGGGGCCTCGACAAGTAATAATAACTACCCCTCCCCGCCTACCGATCCACAGTCCAGACTTGCCATCAGATCTCAACAAGCAAAGATTTAGCAACTGGGCAACCAAGCTTTCCAAGGTTAGAAAATTCCAAATGAAATACCTAGGTACTTTAACAGAGATGTTTTATGAATGTTAATCAGCCCACTTTGCCTTTTACATTCTTACCTCTTCTTTCCCCCATCTTCCCCATGTACATCTCAAGCTTTATCAGACTTTCTATAGGCAACTTTTTCAGAGAAAGGGCTTTCCAACCATGCAAGCACCTAACACCCAAATGCAAGTCACCACTCGGGCACCTGGAAAAAGGAAGTAAAGCCAAGTTGCACAGGACAAAGGAAATAACAAATACTCTACCTCTACCATAAATTGTTTCAAGAAAGAATTTTCTTCAAATGGCTCTGTCTTCAACCGGTCTGTAATAAGAAGGGATACAGAAAAGAAATGTGAGTCTTAGGACAAGCCTCCTACCTATGAGATGGAAAGGAAACAGAGCCCAAAACTTCTTCTTGGGAAAGAGCAGAAAGATGCAATACCCAGACTCACCTAGTCCAGTGGGAGAAGGGATGAGAGTGTGCGGGCAAACAGGAGGAGAGGGTGATTAGCAACAAACAACAGGATCGGTGGCAGCATGCGCTCCAAGAGTTTTTCCCAACATAAAGACAAAGGTCAAACTGAATTTTTACTCTGAAGTTGGAGCTATGCAACTTCCTAAAGTCCCAAGTTCATGTTGCCCTCGTACAATTTTGTATAGCTGCTGGCCCCTATCCAAAGTCTTTCCTTGCCACTGTCTAGGGCATGTCTGGACTCAGTCACAGCTTCTATTGGCCAGTTGGGTGCCAGCCAGGTGTTCCAGGCAGAGAGAGGTGTCACCAAGCATCAAGTCTCCAGTTTTGGTCAGAACCTAGCACCCACCCTTGGGGAAGCCCTCTCTAATGCAAATAAAGTCTCCCCCTTTTCAGAGGCACCTTTGATTATCTGTACCATTTCCCACTCAGTATCTCAAAGAATGTCCTCTCACCTCGGCTCAATGTAGCCCCGCTCTCCTGGTAGTCCTGGATCTCTAGGTCTTTCATACAAAGCAATGTTGCCAGCTCCTTCACTTGGCACTGCAATGCCAGACTCATGCCCATCAGAGGACGAATCAAATGTTGGGAGACCTTTCATGGAAGAGATAGCAATTAACCAACAGATACTTATAAAATACTCCCTAATACTGCATTAGGAATTAGAAAAAAATACTGAAGAATAAATGTTTTCGCAGGAACTTACAGGGTCATAGGCAAGCAATCCATTTACATGAATATAAACACAAATATAATAAGTAAGTATATTAAAGAAGTTCAAGGATTTTCTTTGAGTCACAGACAAAAAGATGGGAAGAATAAAGAATACTCATGGCCTGGCTGGTGTTGCTCAGTGGTTGAGCATCGACCCATGAACCAAGAGGTCCCTGGTTCGATTCCACATCAGGGCACATGACTGGGTTGCGGGCTCGATCCCCAGCAGGGAGGCAGCTAATTGATGTTTCTTTCTATATATCCCTCTCTCTACCTCTCTCTCTAAAAATCTACAAAAACATTTTTTCAAAAGAATACTCATGAATAGCTACCTAGAAAGTGTGATTTCAAGAGAAGGATGTGGTACAGCTGATAAGAGGGAAAGTGCTAACTCAATTTTTTTTTATATATTTTATTGATTTTTTACAGAGAAGAAGGGAGAGAGATAGAGAGTTAGAAACATCGATGAGAGAGAAACATCGATCAGCTGCCTCCTGCACATCTCCTACTGGGGATATGCCTGCAACCCAGGTACATGCCCTTGACCGGAATCGAACCTGGGACCTTTCAGTCCGCAGGCCGACGCTCTATCCACTGAGCCAAACCGGTTTTGGCCTAACTCAATTTTTAGCAGAGACTGAGGCACAAAAGCAGAAGAGCCAACTAACCTTCAAGAAATTAATTGTGGCTACAACAGAGTATGCTAGCTGGAGTATAAAAGGAGACAAAAATCACAGAAAGTAGAGAGACTTCGAAGTCGAATTTGATCCATACACTAGTGAAGAGCCATTTCGGGGCTGATGATAGCCCAGAATGAGCCCAGAGTTTCAATCTGTTTCCACCAATGCCACAAAGTCTAAGGCCATTGTTGTAATAGAAGCAAGACAGTCACTAAGAGACCAGCCTCAGAGGAAATAAACCACCAACACACCTTGGTCTTAATAAGAGGTAAGAAGGTCACAAGCATAGCCATACTGCAGCGCAGCTAGGATGGTGTTCTCATGTGATAACGTACAGCAATACAAAATTATCATTTAATTCGCCTATGCAAAGTGTCCATTAGCCTTTGAAAGATAAAAGCCTTAGCCAAAGAAAATAACTAAAATCAATAATCTATTTGTGGCTCGAGGATGTTATCAGAGTTTCTTTCCCTTCCCCCAAGGAGATGAGCTGAAGGAGGCACTAAGAAATGCCCTAGACCAGAGGTCAGCAAACATTTTCTGTAAGGGCCAGAGAGTCAATATTTTCGGTTCTGCGGCCCATAAGTCCCTGTCGCAATATTCAACTCTGCTTTGGTAGCATGAAAGGAGCCACAGACAACATGTAATAAATGAGGGTGGCTGGGTTCCAACAAAATTTTACAAAAATAGGCAGCAAGCCAGAGTTGGCCTGCTGGCCATAGTGTACCAACCCCAGCCCTCAATCTAAAACAGAGAACTTTTAAGCAAGATACCCTACACAGGCTTGAAGTGAGGAGACGGTCCGGGAGTGTCCTATAAGATGTGCAAGCCATGCCCTAGCTGGTTTGGCTCAGTGGATAGAGCGTCAGCCTGCAGACTGAAGGATCCCAGGTTCAATTCCGGTCAAGGGCACATGCCTGGGTTGTGGTCTCAATCCCTAGTAGAGGGTATACAGGAGGCAGCTGATCAATGATTCTCTCTCATCATTAATGTTTCTATCTCTCTCTCCTTCTCCTTTCCTCTCTGAAATCAATAAAAATATATTTAAAAAATTAAAGATGTGCAAGCCAGACTTATTCAGTCAGGATGAGAAGTCTGAACTCTGCAGATTTTTGTGTTTTTGTCTTCCATTAATTTTCTAGTAAAAATTCCTACTAAAAACTCCAATTGTATTGTGGCTCAACTGGAGAGAAAAGGACTTTTTCCACATTTCTCTCATTGGGGGCGGGGGGGGGGAGTGTTAGGTGTTAGGGGTTAGTGCCAGCAGCTTTTGTACCAGCATCGTGACCCAAGAAATGCTGGGGCACTAGCACAAAGTGGAAGGCCAGAAATTGAGTCCAGTTATAGATACGAGTCACTTCTTTCCATCACTCAGTACATCCCAACTGGTGCTGTCTGCCAGCTCAGATCCTTGGTGTAAACTTAAGCTTCCAGGAAGTGCTGTTCAGAATGTGGCAGTTACGCTTTGGGAAAATTTATCTGCACTAGACCCAACCTTCTCTCCTAGGAATTGTTTTTGGTAACTTTGGTTCTGTTCAAGATAGATCAGGAAGGAAAACAGGTGAACAGTTGTATGAAAGCAAGTCAATATTTGGTGAGCTGCACTGACTGCACTTGCTACCCAGCCGGTGTGGCTCAGCAGTTGAGCGTCAATCCTTGAACCAAGAGGTCAGGGCACATGCCTGGTTGCTGGCTCAATCCCCAGTCAGGGGCGTACAGGAGGCAGCAGATCAATGTTTCTCTCTCATCAATGTTTCCATCTCTCTAAAAATCAACAAAAATATATTTAATAGAAAGTAACTGCACAAGCAGCATCACCAGCCATTTGGTGACAGCGTTCAAATAACAGAAACTCCTAAAGTTAATTAACCAGCCTCCTTCCACCTTAATAGCCATTTCTTTAAGTATTAATAAGGATAACAACATGAAACATGATGAGAAACAGGTTTTAATAATTTCCATGTCTAATTAAACATGGTAATGCTGTACCAGGCAACTAAATGATCTATTGGACTCCAGGGTCTATATAGCAAAGGGGGGAGGGGGGCAGCTTTTTATCAGTAAATATTTTAACTTCTAAAATATTTCATAGGCTTGAGTTACATCACTCTGAATCATTGGGGTATAACTCACTTCAAAGTTAGATGAACACTAACTTAGATCAGTTAATCAGAACAAGGCATTGCGGCTGAAGGAATGGATTTCAAAGCAAATCCACAGACACTACAAGGAAAAATCTTGAAATGCTTTTGGAGGGCAGGGGCACACCCACCCCACCCCCTTCATTTACAGACAGCAATACAGGAAGAGATGCAGTTCAACAAGTTAGTGCAACAAATACCTACTCTGTGCCTAATATGTGCTCTGACCCCACAAGGCCTATGCCCTCAAAGAGCGCAAGAGTTAAGGAGGTCAGGAAGTGTGTGGATACAGAAGCAGGAGTTGGCAATCTTCTCCAGAGGGAAAGCTGCTTATAATTTCCCACAGTGTCTTCAGATTTCTCATAGAAATGTTCACAAGTCATAGGCAGGAGAGCAGAATGGCAGTTATCCATCTCAAGATGAATCGTATCAGGTTTGGATACAGTGAAAAGGGTTACAGACTTGGAATTAGGAGACCTCGGTTCTAGTTCTGGCTCTGGGATTACCTAGATGTAAAAATGGCTTAACCCCAAGTACTCTCATGGTCTCAATCCTTTCTAAAAAAGAAAAATTATGAAGTTGGAGTGTTTGCCCTCACAGGTCCACTATAATGCTAAGGATAAGTAATATTCCATATGTCCTCTCATTTAATCCTCATAACTCCATAGTAAGGTTGTAATTGGTATCTCCACTTTACAAATACAGAAACCGAGACTCATAAAAATTCAGTAACTTATCCTAGATCATGTAAGCAATGAAAGTGGCAGAGCTGAGTTACAAATTCAGGTCTGCTGGTTCCAAAGCCTGAGGTCTTTGCTCTTTCTAACACACACACACACACACACACACACACACACACACACCCCAAAAAAAACAAAAAAAAAACCTTTGCATGTGAGTCCTAGGAATTATAAAATGGCCAAAGAGGTGACAAATTTGAAAGTCAAAATATAGAATACCAAGAATTACATTAGAAAAATACCTATAAACAACAAAAAGAATTACATTAAATACTAGAAAGAATACAGAACGGAAAGGAGGAGAAGATAAGTTGGCCAGAAGTGGAAATGGGCTCAGAGTTGGAAAACAGAGACCTGAAGCTTTATATATTCCATAATATTCTGCAGAGACCTAAGAACTATTAAATTATTAATGTGAATACACTATGTTGTAGAGAGGAAACAGGTACTCTCCTACTTTCCTGCCCCCAGGCCTATAATACCCTGCCTGACTAAATGTATTGTGATGAGTAATTTCTAAGTTCTACACAATTAAGTGAAAAAAGCAAGGTACTGAACCATATAAATAGCATGCTGTCATTTGTGAAAACACATACATATACCCAGATAATATTTGATTGTGTGTACATATACATACATACATGTACCTACACAGAGCTTTCTTTAAGAATTCACAAGAGCCCTAGCTGGTTTGGCTCAGTGGACAGAGCGTCGGCCTGCGGACTGAACGGTCCCAGGTTCGATTCCAGCCAGTGGCACATGCCCAGGTTGTGGGCTTGATCCCCAGTGGGGGGTGTGCACGAGGCAGCCAATCAATGATTCTCTCATCATGTTTCTATCTCTCTCTCTCCCTTCCTCTCTGAAATCAATAAAGATATATATATATATATATTTTTTTTTTAAAGAATTCACAAGCTGATGTCAGTAGTTCCTTTAGAGAAGGAAAATGAGAGACTGGGAAAGGGCGTAGAAAGAAAACCTATTTTTTTTTTCCACTGTATTCCCTTAAATGTCTGAAATGTTTGTCTTTTCATGAATTACTCATTCAAAAAAATGTAAAAGCTATCACAAGGATGAGTAACAAACAAAAATTATGACTGTGTGACCTCACAGACACACACATGAACTTGAAATAGTATCCACCTACGTCCTTGCCAGTGTCCACTGGCTCTAACTTTTCCCTATAAAGCTTCCTCAGGTCCTGGGATTTCCCTGGGATGGCATTCTTCTTCTTGCAAAAATAATTATTTTATTTTACATTAAAACATAATCACTAATCAATTGTTCAATACTCACTCCTCCCATAGCCAACCAAAACTCATCTCACTCTGAAAACTGTTGCCTCTTAATGAAGCTCCCCAATTAGAGGAGCTGGCCTAGAATAGTTTTTTCTTTACATATTTTCAATTGTAATATCAGTATTCTTTTGAAAGAAAAACTGTTAGAGTTCATCAGCCTCCAAGGAGAACTGCCTCCCCGATCTCACTATTCTGAGTTTCTAGGGCTGTGTAGTGCAAAATGAGATTAACCATCATTTGGGCTTCTCAAATGTTTTGGTCCCAGAACAAGCATTATTGAGGGAACAGTGCCCCCTGGTGTTACTTAGAAAAAGTTACAGGAGTTTTAAACAAAATAGGTAAATCCTACATATAAAACAGGATGGAAAATGTCACAAGAAATTCAATTAAAATCATTCAAAAAGCAGCTAGCAGTCCCCTCCCCTCCCCATATTTGAATTTCACTTACCAAGGAAGGGCTAGCCAGGATGCAGTGGAAAGTCCAACAGAAGGGGAGGCCAGAGAGCTCACTCCGCACCTGCAGTATCAGTGCCTCCGCCACACGTTCACAGGAGAAGGTAGCTTTCCCAGGGCAAACAATGTCCTTCAACAGTGGGCGAAGCAGCTCATCCAAATGACAGAGAAAAGCCTCAGGGGGGGCAGTCAGGCGCTTGTTCAGCTCCTAAAAAGGTAGCGGGAGTTGTACAGGGTGAGGGTGCTAAGAGGAAACTGACTCCTTCATAAGTAACTGCAAAGGAAAACTCTAGTTAACATGAAGACAGAGGCATGAGAAGAGAGACCAACTGGCCTACTTCACAATTCTGCCTTGTACTGTATGCAGAACATAAACTAATACAGAGACCATGTGGGAAGATCCCAGGGCTACCGGTAGAAGTGCAGGATATTAATTGGAATTATCTCAACCTGACTCAACCTTCCTTGACAACTGAAAGGCTAGCAAGCTGGTTGATGTTAATGTCCCCTGGCCATCAGTAGGAAATAAATTATACCCATTACCACAGCAGTACTTCTCTTCACACTTACCTTGGCTCGCTGGCTGACCACACTGGCATCCACCTGTTCATGCCACACCTCTTGAAGATCTGAAACCAGCAAGGCATAGCCCTGCTTGGTGATATAAGCCTTAGCCAAGAGGGAGTTTTCGGCAAGCTGTAGCCAGGCCCATGGCTGCATCAATAGGCCTTGCTCCAGTTCTTCCATCTGCAGGAAAGTCTTAATTAGCAGTGTCCCAGGATATTACAGGCCTGGGGGCAGGGAAGACCAGCAGACAGTTCAATATCAAATAAGTCTCATGAAATTCCTCCCTAATAAAACAGAAAACATGGGTTTATATTCTACCCCACTCATCACCCCCATCTCCCCAACCTCAGTATATAACCAACTGAGCACCAATCTTACTAACTCTTTGCCACTAAAAATCTATTTAGAATTCTGAGGAATTTTTTTTCCATATTAAGTTCCTAGAGGGCATAAAATATCTCTTTCTACTATAGTGTTTAAGCCTCAGCATATTGGTATTAGTATTTTTGATTTCTAATAATATAACTTAATGTGGAAACCTAAACCATTCTTGTTGCATATTTATCACATTCCTAAGAAATATGTCAATGTTATCTTTTCCCAGAACTTCTAGGAGAAGGAATAGTTCTTGTCTCAGAAAACACCATAAATCATAAGTGTCATCAGAGAAAATTCAAATTATTTGATCATTATCTAAAAACAAAACTCTGGAAATTCTCAGAATATATATATATATATATATATATATATATATATATATATATATCCTATCTAATAAAAGAGAAACATGGTAATTAGCGTACGACCGCTACCCTTCCCATTGGCTAATGCAAATTAACTGCCAGCCAAGATGGCAGCCGGCAGCCAGGCAGCTTGAAACTAACATGAGGCTTGCTTGCTTCAGTGACGGAGGACTCCAACGTTCCCGGCCTGCCACTGCAGGCCTCTGAGCTGCAAATCTAAGCAACTATGTAACAAATATAGAAACTAAACAAAACCCCAGAAACCTGCTTTAGTCCGCCGGGCTTCAGCCAGCAGGATCGCAACATTGTAAGCAAAGGCCAGAAACCTACTTTCAGCAGCGGAGGTGTAAGAGCTGGAGCCAAGCCTCAAAGCTAAAGCTGGCCCAGAATAAAATTAAAAAAAAAAAAAAAAAAGAGCGATTGGGAGCTTCAGTCACCCCCAGCCTGAAAACAGCCCTCAGCCCCTCACCCAGACTGGCCAGGCACCCCAGTGGGGACCCCCACCCTGAAGGATGTGTGACCAGCTGCAAACAGCCATCATCCCCTCACCCAGGCTGGCCAGGCACCCCAGTGGGGACCCCCACCCTGATCCAGGACACCCTTCAGGGCAAACCAGCCGGCACCCACCCATGCACCAGGCCTCTACCCTATATAGTAAAAGTGTAATATGCCTCCCAGCACCGGGATCAGCGTGACAGGGGGCAGCGCCCAAACCCCCTGATCGCCCTGAGGCTCTGTGTATGACGGGGGCGGGGCCACAACCTCCCTATCCACCCTGCTCTGTTCGTGACAGGGGAAGGCGCCCGAACCCCCTGATCCGCCCTGCTCTGTGCATGACAAGGGCAGCGCCCCAACTCCCCAATCGGCCCTGCTCTGAGTCTGACCAGGGGCTACACCTAGGGATTGGGCCTGCCCTCTGCCACCCGGGAGCAGGCCTAAGCCAGCAGGTCATTATCTCCCAAGGGGTCCCAGACTGCAAGAGGGCACAGGCCGGGCTGAGGGAACCCCCTTCCCCCGGAGTGCAAAAATTTTTGTGCACCAGGCCTCTAGTATATATATATACACTTTTATTTTCACTGAACAAAATACATATACTAAAAATATATATAATATAATGACAAATATAATAAATGATTACATATATAATATAAATATATATTCCCTAAGACAGATTCTTAATCTAAAATCTATGTATATGCGTCCTCTGGAATTGCATGCAAAATTTGTGCATGCATGCATACATTCATTTGGGGAGAAGAAGTCCACGGCTATGGACAATTCTCAAAGGGATCAATGACACACAGATAAGAAGCTAATAAACACTGGGCCCAGAGCAAACAGAAAAGCCCAAACCCCAAGTCGAGAAGAACCTGAAAGGCTAAGAAGTCATGAGTACAAGGCAGAGTGCGTCACCGAGGGAGAGGTGAACGCCCACTTCACTCACCCCCCATCCCCACCCAGGGCGCCGCCTTCGATGATGCCCTGCCCCACTGCACTCATCCCCCCCATCCCCACCCAGGGCACCACCTTCGATGATGCCCTGCCCCACTGCACTCATCCCCCCCATCCCCACCCAGGGCGCCGCCTTCGATGATGCCCTGCCCCACTGCACTCATCCCCCCCATCCCCACCCAGGGCGCCGCCTTCGATGATGCCCTGCCCCACTGCACATCCTGGAGCTACGAGAAAGCAACTTTTCTACTTCAACAACTCAATCTGTAGCCTTAACCTAGTAGACAGTCAGCAACTGTGGCTACTTGACTAGAAGTTTTCTTTTTCTTGTGGGTTAAAAAAGGGGGGGTGTGTTACAATGTCCTTTATTATTTCAGTATATAAATACAAAGTGAAGTGGGGGGGAGGGGGGGCCATCTCAGAATATAAAGAAAATTCCTTGGGTTTCATTAACAAAGTTAACATGGTTTGTTCCAGGCATTTCCATCTCAGTCTAAGCCAGGGGTGGGCAAACTTTTTGACTCGAGGGCCACAATGGGTTCTTAAACTGGACCGGAGGGCCGGCACAAAAGCATGGATGGAGTGTCTGTGTGAACTAATATAAATTCAAAGTAAACATCATTACATAAAAGGGTACGGTCTTTTATTTCAATAGTTTTATTCATTTCAAACGGGCCGGATTCGGCCCGCGGGCCGTAGTTTGCCCACGGCTGGTCTAAGCCATTATTCTTCCAACCATAACCTAGTTTTTTAAACACAGCTTTGTAACATAATTTAATCTGTACAGTGAGTAGACAAGTGAAATACTGTGACTTTCATTTGCAGCAGCCTCAAAATGTTTTTGTTGAATGGTACATCAGTCACATTTCCTACCGTGATTAAGCTAATCCTAACTGCACCAGAACTCATTGACAAGGTCGCAGACACAGTGAAGTCGCCAAACCCTTCTCTCCCTTAGTGGCATTACCTCGAGTGTACTGTCTGATTCACCAAAATTGGGTTATCCTGGCCCGTCACTTCAGAAAGCCTGGAAGCTCAGGAACATCAAACTGTAGGGATGTGGTGGTTTTTTGTCGTTTTTTGTTTTTGAGGTAGGGGAGGAGTTTAAAGTGTGGCCAGGGTCAGCAGGCCACATAAAAAGGTCAGATATATAGCGCCACCCACGTCCTATTAAGTCTAAGGCTCTCTATCCCCTTTTTCTTTTATTCTTCAAGATCCCCTTTCACCCTCACGTTAACCATATTTTCCCGTTTATTATTTTTTAATATATTTTTATTGATTTCAAAGAGGAAGGGAGAGGGAGAGATAAACATCAATGATAAAGAATCATTAATCAGCTGTCTCCTGCACGGCCCCCAACTGGAGATCCAGTAGCAACCCGGGCATGTGCCCTGATCAGAATCCAACGTGACCTCCTGGTTCATAGGTCCAAGCTCAACCACTGAGCCACCCGGAAAACCCGTTTATTATTCTTGAAGGAAGTGGGGGTGCGCCCAGGGCCAACAGCAAGGTGAAGTCACCAGGGAACGCGGGTCTGCGCCAACCCCCGCCCCTCGGCCTGCAGTTCGGCGCAGTTCCCCCGCCAACCAGCAGATGGCAGCAAGGCCCCGGCGACCCTTGGGCTGGGCCACGCCCCGCCCCCGTGGGAGGGACGAACCCTCGCTCCCGCGACTACAGCCCCAGCCCAGGAGCCGCGCCCGGCGCCTTCGCCCGAGGGGCCTTCGCCGTCCGCCTCAGCATTTCTACAGCTTCGGCTGCACTGGGGCGCGGCTCGGGACCCCTCAGGGGTAACAAAGCCAACCACCCGCTGCTTTTTTCGCACAAAGCAGCCCGCCGAGGAGTAACCTCACCGACCCCGCCTCGCGGCCGGGAGGCTGGCTGTGCGCGCGCGGCCCCCGAGGCCCCGCCCACCCCGGGAGGTCGGCCCAGGAACGTGGGCCGCGCGCGGGTCCCTCCTGGGACAAAGCGCCCGTGGGCGCGGCACCGCGCAGGGTCGGAGCAGCCCCGCGCCTCTCGGCCCGGCTCTGGTCCCGATTCGAGCCCGACCCCACCTACCGTGAGCGGCTGCAACAGCTCCCACCCTCCCCGCGGCAGGCCTGCCGCCCACGCAAACCGAAAGGCCTAGACTAGAGCCATTCCCCACTCCCCACGGGAGGCGGGGCCTTAGGGACACAGGGCGGAGCCTGGGCCGGCATGGGCGGGGCATCTGGGCCCACGGAGCTGATTGGAGGAGCGCTCAGACCCGGAGGTCCACCTTGGCCAGGGGGAGAGGCAGGGCGGCCCGCTGGTGGAGACGGGGAGGGGGAGCGGGGCTGGCCCCGTGGAAAGAAAGAATGTCGGGCGGGCCGCTCGGGGGTTGAGCATCCACCCATGAGCCAAGAGGTCACCGTTGGATTCTGGTCAGGGCACATGCCCACATGCCGGGGTTGCAGACTCAATCCCCATTAAGGGGTGTGCAGGTGGCAGCCGATCAATGAGTCTCTCTCATTGTTTTTTTGTTTGTTTGTTTGTTTTTATGCCCTGTGAGGTGCAGGAGAGGAGTCCTGTATTTGGACTTGTCAATAAATGTCACTTCCCCTGCCTCCCCTACATTGCCATAATTAGGCTTCATTACCACTGAGAAGCTTGAAATCCCTCAGATCATCTTGTACTTCGTACAACTTACGGTTTTTCTTGAGCTGGATACCTGAGCTGGAAAATTGTTCTGGTGCATTTTCCACAACCCCAAATCTTCCTCTTGCTAAGGCCAGCCTCAGAGCTGCTGCTTTCAATAAAGCCTTTCCCACTACCCAAGTCAGAATTAATTGCTTTTTCCTCTTTGTTCCCATAGCATTGTTTTAATCTTCGATACAGAATGCCTTCTGCTTTGGATTTTATTAGTAATTACATAAGTCTTTTAAAACCATAAATGGTTTTTTTTAAATATATTTGTATTGATTTCAGAGAGGAAGGGAGAGGGAGAAAGAAACATCAATGATGGGAAAGAATCACCAATTGGCTGCCTCCTACGAGCCTGCAACCCGAGCATGTGCCCTTGACCAGTATCAAACCCGGGACCCTTCAGTCTGCAGGCCAACGCTCTATCCACTGAGCCAAACCAGCTAGGGCAGGAACCCTGTCCTATCCATACCTGTAGTTCCAGGGCCTTGCACATGGGAAGCGCTCAGTAAATATTTAAGTGAATGCCGGAGTTCAAGTATAGATAGTTTACAGGCAAAATCTCGTTTATTCATTCATGGCCTCTGCTCTGAAACAGTTGGACTTAATTAAGAGAAGGAAAGGCAACATACCTATTGGGAAACAAGACCCTTGAGTAGACCTATTTTACACACACACACTCCCTAAGAGAAAGTAGAACCTGGGAGCTGACTCTCCAGCAAGCTGGGAGATAGAGCAATCTAACCAGAGCGGAAGTATGAATCCTGGAATTAATGGGGCCTAAGTTCTCTGCTAGACCGGGGGTACTGCTCCCCAAAACTAGGCAGCAAGTCGGCTGTCTCTCCTGGCTCAGCGGGCCCTCCTTCCTCATTCCCAGGGTCTTCAGGCAATGGGCAGAGGCAACGGGCCTGCTGAGGGATGCAGGGGCACAAGTTTTGGAGGGGAAGAGGAAGCTCATACTCTTGAGCAGCCTTCTCCCTGGAGTTCTGAGGCATCCAAGCCTCTTGGGCAGTGAAAGGGGACGGCAGCCCTTGACCTAGGCCTCGTTCAAGCCGTGTGCCTGCAAAACAGAAGTCGGTCAGGCCATTGCCCAACCCAGGGAGTGATGGCTTCCTGGCCATTCCCAGTCTAGGGCCTGACCTCAACTTACCAGGAATGGTGTTCTCTAGGAGGAAACCCAAAAGGCCCGCCAGGAAGATGTGCTCTGCGAGCAGCGAGTGAAGTAACACATCCAAGGGGCTCCAGCCTATAGGGTTGGGACCAGGCAGGTGGGGAACACTGATACTATGCAAGGCCGATGAGTCTCATACTTCCAGACTTAAATCTAAGTCTTGGACTAAGGACAGATCTTTCTGAATCGTAGTTCCACCCCCTTCGTCCTTTGTCCCTCTCCACCCTGGCCCTTCTCACAGGATCCCTGCTCAACACCCTATATCTCCTGAGCATCCACATGCCCTCCAGATATGCTTTGATTGTTCCAGGCTCTGGAAAGTTTTGTATTAAAACCCCCAACCTTATTTCCCACTTACCTTCTATGCTCTAGCCTGGGTTTTTCAACCTTGGTACTACTAATCATTTAGACCAGATAATTCTTTGAGGGGGGGCTGTCTTGTGCACTGTAGGATACTAAGCAGCATCCCTCTACCCACTACATGCCTGTAACAATTCCCCATCCCCTTTTTGTAAGAGCCAAAAATGTCTTCAGACATTGTCAAAATCATTCTCAGTTGAGAACCATTGCTGCTTGCTAAGCTGAACTAACACACTAAGCTACTTGCTGCTCTCAGGACGTCCCCTATGACTTCCTCCTTCTATGTCTTTACGATGGTTCCTCCACCAGGAATGACCTTCTCACCAAATGTGCTTAAATCTTAGCATCCTTCAAGACCAGCTCAACATACTTTCTCCATAAAACTTACCTGGATCATCTCAATCCATAAGTCATCCATCTCTTCACCACTGAGCAGCACAGCTCTTTATCTGAACCTTTCCTGTTATGTGCCTACACATCTAATTTCTCTTACTAGATTGTAACATCTGGAGGCACCTTTGTATCCCAAGGAACTTGCATGGTGCTCAATAAATATTTGCTAAACAAATGGATGAACTATTTATACGAAAGACCAGAAAAGGGTGTAGGGCCTGCAATTCAGAGAGCCTCAAGCCTCAAGCCCTGGCTTCCCGATACTGAGCAACTCTTCCCCCCTCCCTCCCACCTGTGCTCAGCAGGACCGGAGCTTCCCGAAGCCATCTCGGCAGCAGCAGGGCCATGAAGATGGAGAAGCCAACAATGAAAACATTCCGCCCAGAGTCAATGTCAGCCAGGTGGAAGTTGGAGAATCCAGTAGACACAACCACAGCCTGGGTCACGCCCAGCACTCCACCTGTCTCATAGGAAAGTCATCAAAGGAGCTGAGTGAGGGCTGGCATAGCAGGGGGTATTGCAGGGTGGGGCAGATTGTGACGGAGAGAGATGACCAAAAGGCAGTTTCTGATTCTGCCAGAAGCTAAATCAAGCGCTTCTGTTGGGCTGAGAAAAGGAAGGCAGCTGGCATACATATCCATGTATCAGGGAGACTATTCAGAAAAAAAGGGTGCCAGCGACAGCAACCAGTTGGGCCACTAGGTCAATACTAGGGGGATACTAGGGGGACACTAGGGGGGATACTAGGTCAATACCAGTTCTGCTGATACATTCACTCACCAAGAACAGGCAGCGGGATGGTGGTGAGGAGGTGGGCCAGCCTCGGGGAGAGCCCAAGCCCCACACAGAGCAGCCCCACCAAGTGGGCCACTCGCTGAGATCCAGCCTACATGAAGAAGAGACGTTAGAAAACACAGCACCTCTTTGACTATTCAAGGTGTTTGCCTGGTGGCCTCTTCTCACCATTTGGATCCCAACTCAAATGTTACCCTTCCATGGAGCATCCCCAAGCACTCTACCTAAAGGGGCCTCCCTTACTCAACCACTACCCCACTACCTGCTTTGTTTTCGGGAAATTAATGTTATTTATGTTCTGGGGTGGGGGGGGGGGTGTATGTGTGTGTGTGTGTGTGTTTCTCAAATTGTCCGCCACTCCCTCTCTGAAGTCCCGAAGAGAGCAGGGACTTTGACTCATTCTTCACTGGAACCCCAGCCCTAATACAGTGCCCGAGGCATAGAAGAAGTTCAATGTTGATTTGGTGTCTTCCTTACACTCCTAGCCCCTTACCACTTCTAGGCACCTCCCTAAATGAGAACACTGATGTGAAGTGCCTAACAGAGTATAGCACACAGCTGTCAGTCAGTCATGTGAGTTCCCTTCCCTCTCCTGCACCTCCAGCACAGCCCCCACCCCATCCCATCCACATACCTGGATAAGACTCACTGTGCCCACATTGGGGAAACTGGATGCAGTGCCTAATGGGCTCCCTAGCATCCCAGCCAGCACACTTCCCAGGCCCTCCAGGCTCAGCCCTCGACTGCAGGCATGTGGAGGTGGACAAGGCAAATGCAGCAGCCAGCCACACAACGCGTAGCAGCCCAGGGAGCTGATGGAGGTTGCCAAGGCCATGGAGATGCCTGCAGCCAGAGCCCGGGGTGTCAGCAAGGGCCAGACCCACTCAGCTGAAGAGAGAGAAAGAGTGACTTTGGGGCCAGACTCAAGTCTGGAGCATCCCCCCACCTCCAAAGAACTGTGCTACAAGAATCCTAGAGGCCCCATTGCCTGTGAAGATGACTTAGGAGAAAACCATCAAACTCTTAGAATAAAAACCATCCTTTACCATGGTCTACCGGTCTTCTTGGGTCTGACCTTACCACTGTCCCTTTAGCCTCATCTCCCACCACACTCTGCCTGACTTCCCTCACTCCAGATACACTGTCCTTGTTTAAGATCCTTATATTTGCTGTGCTTCTGGCTACCACAGGGCTTTTGCATATGCTGTTCTCTCCACCTAGAATGCTCTTCTGTCTTCCTTCACCCAGTTAGCTCCTACTCATATCTCACCTCAATGACCACTTCCTCAAGAATACCTTTCCTGACTCTCTGATAAAGTCAGACTCCCCATTATAAGTTTTCATCACACAATGTACTCCCCATTGTTACACTTGCCACATGCAATTTTGCATTACTTGAATGCCTACTTAATTAGGATCTGTACTGCCCAATAGATTATACGTTTCATGAGAACAGGTACTATGCATGTCATGTTTATCACTATGTTCCCTATCAAGTACCTCGCACTTAATCGACACTCAACAGGCCTTTATTAAATGGATGAATGAGCAGATTTCAGATGCAAAGACTCAAAAGCAATCTTTATACACAGGGAACTAACTCAAATGCCTGTGGGGTAGGTAACATAAATGTGTAAATTGGGTAAGGAGGATCAGTAGAGAGTGCTGGGGTTTGCAGACATCTGTGGTGAGGGGCTGGCATTGCCCCTGAGAATGGCAATTTCTCTCTCCTGTGTGTTTTGAGAAAACACAGGATTTAACTCAGAAGTTAAGTTCATTAAATCTTGAGTTGAAAGAAAGAGACACCTTCATTTCAGCAAGAGGATGGAGGACTAGGAGAAAACATACTTGGGTGAGGCAGCCAAAACCACGGTGCCTCAGTGGGGGCAGACAGCTCCAGGGGGATGACGCTGAGACCCAGAAGGGCAGAGATGATCCACACACAGGCCACTGGGACCAGCACCTGAGGGGCAAGACTGAGATGGAAAAGAACCTCCTTCTACCCCCCAGATCCTTCCAGGCCAGCCTTAGAGGAGTAACAGAGGCCAGAGAGTAGGGGGTGGGTTGAGCAAGTGTACTATGCTGGCCCTTCTAATCTTGACTGCCCCTGCCCAGACCCCCACATACCGAGAGGAGCCGGAAGGCAGGGATTCCAGTGCAAGTTGAAGAGGTTGAAGCTGGCCTCCAGGGGCATGGAGGTAACTGGCAGGAGCCCAGGTGCTGAGAACAGACCACCATGAGCAGGATAAGCCTAGGAGAGAGAAGGAACTTGAGGAGCAGGAGGAGGCAGGCATCCTGAGGCAGGCAATGGAGGCAGGAGTGGCAGAATTCCACCAAAGGGGGTCCCAGAGAAGAAAGCCCCCATGGACGGGGAGGGACGGCATTTTGGGGGTCAGCGGAAGACTGTGCGAAAGTTAGGGAAACCAAATGAATCCACAAAGTTGTCCCTGCTCAGATAGCTGCTCAATCTGGTAGGGCCAGCAACTCTGCCCTCCCCCTGTCCTGTCCTGCACACCCCGCTGGTCACCACCCCACGCCTCTCAGGACTTACGTACAGCAAGGCCAGCCCCCAGTGACCGGAGCAGAACAGGGCCACCTCCCTGTGGGCAGAGAGCCCTGCCACAACCAGGCTGGGGGCCAGTACCAGGGGTCCGCAGTGAAGGAACAAGTGGCCAGGAGCCCCCAATAGTCCCAGCATGCCCTGTAGCAGCCCAGACACCACCACTGCCCCAGACACCTAGTGGAGTGGAGGAGAGGACAGAGAAAACATTCTGCTTGACCGATTTGACCTTGGCTTGACTTCCTAATTCCAGGGTGGGTCCCTTCCCCAGAGCACCCCCACGGGCTCCTCTTAGAGCAGCTCACTCCCTACATAATGGAAACCAGAGCCTCCCTAGCCCCAGGCACTACCTCTTGGAGAGAAGTGTTCCGGAGCTCCAGGCTATGGCAGCCAGGCCCCTCACACGGGTGCAGCAAGTGGGAGGCTGGAAAGTTGGGGACATGGAGAGGAGGTAAATGGGATGGAGACCCACAGCAGTGCAGTCCTAGCTGGTGCCTGCACAGCTCCAAGACCCCCAAGGTGACTTTTCTCAATTCTGTACCTACCTACACCTGTACACTCAGATTAGCACCCAACCCCACCCTCAGCCTTGCTCGGTGCTCACAGTTTCCAGGTTGCTGGATGGCCAGAGGCAGCTTCCGGTTGGTCAACACCAGAGCAGGGACAAGGAACTCAAAAGATGGAGCCTGGACAAGAGGCAGCCTGTAGGAACAGCAGCCCCAGCAGGTCTGGAAACAGGTTGCAGCCAAAAGGACTTCCCAAGGTTCTCCTAGCCACCCCCGGAACCTGCCCTCTCCCTCTAGGGAGCCCCCACTTACCTGCTGCCCATCCAAGTTTGCAGGGTGGTAGACACACCACATGCAAAGAGGCTGGAGGCCAGGAGGTGGGCAGGGGAGTAAGAGAGTCCTCCTGCGGGGAGACTTCGAAGCAGAAGCAGGTGCGAGGCACAGAGGAGAGAAGCCAGGACCAAAATATGCTGCAGGTGGAGGTACAGGAAGGGGTGGTCTTCAGAACTAGGCAGAAATACATTTCCAGAGAATTTCTTTTTTTTTTTAATATATTTTATTGATTTTTTACAGAGAGGAAGGGAGAGGGACAGAGAGCTAGAAACATCAATGAGAGAGAAACATCGATCAGCTGCCTCCTGCACACCTCCTACTGGGGACGTGCCGCAACCAAGGCACATGCCCCTGACCGGAATCGAACCTGGGACTCTTCAGTCCGCAGGCCGACACTCTATCCACTGAGCCAAACCAGTCGGGGCTCCAGAGAATTTCTAATGCCACATCTACTCCCCAAACACCCCCTTCAGCCAGCACCAACTCCTGCACATCTGCCTCCTACCTGCAAAGCCAGAAGACAGCCGAGGGCCCAGGGAGGAGGCCCACTTAGAGACGCCCAAGAGTGGGAGGAGGGATTCTGGACAGCAAGCTGTGGAGACAGGGGAGCCCGGGTTTGTTGGGAGCCCACAGATCTGAGTTGGATGGTTTGGGGGTGTGATCGGCTCATGCTGTCCTGCCTTTCTTCTTGTGTTGGCTGCCCTGAGCCAGAATTAAGTAGAGTAAGAGGTCAGAGTTTGGCTAAAGTCAGAGTTTGGCTGCCTGGAGTGGGGAGGTGGTTGGAGTGCCAATGAAGCAGAGCGAAGGAATGAGAGATTTGGGAGAGGACACAGCCCTTTCACCTTTGCCCAGTTCTTGTGCAAATTCCATCATCCATTAACTGGGAGCCATGTTCTGGACTCCTCCCCCAAGAATCTCCATCTAGATCCCTTGTTCCAGTCTCTGTAAAGCAGGATAAGAGGGGTGAGGAGATCTAGAAAATAACCTGGGAAGATTTTAGACTCTATTCCCTCCTCTCCACCGCAATTTAGAACCATCATTACACTACAGTCCTCTAACCTTTCAGGGTCAAAGCCCTTGGACTACCTTAAAAGGTAATGGATGGGTAATGAATGACATACATGACAACCTATATAACGTCCTCATGGTAATATAAAGGAGAAATAAAAATAATTTATGATAAAAGGTATTTCATTATGTGAAAGTTTGGGCCCAACTGAAAGAGAAGGCAGTGAAGTGATCCAGTCCCCATCCCCATATGAATCCCTGTGGATGCAGTAGCCACAATGCCGACACTGGTCCTTTCCCGTGGACTCATGGACCAGACCACAGGTAGTGCTGTCCTTGGTGACCTGATGCTCCGAAGTAGTGACAAAGTTCATGGTAAAGTGCTAAAGCAAAGTAATGTTTAATTTGCAAGGAGGTGCATTTCTAGAAAACGGAGTCTTTTTTAAAATGTGCCAAAAGGGCTTTGTGTTTACATGTGAAGTTAGATAGTTCTAGGGTCCAATGTGAACAGGGTTTTCCTATGCAGGATGTGCAGCCGGTCACTCCAAAGTCATCTTGGGAATTCTTCGTAATAAGCAGTGTCCTGAGCATCTCAGGATATCTAGCATTCTGCCCAGGCCAACGAAATGCCAGTAGCATACCTTCAAATTTTTGCAGCAAAAAGTGCCTCATACATTTCCAAAATGCCCCCCAGAAGGCAGGCAGTAGACTCCTGCTATGAGTCATCATAAGCAGTCCCAAATACCCTCAGTCCAGCTGCCCAGAAAGGTTTTCCTTCTTCCAATGATAACCCAGCTTGGGACTGCTCTTAACACCAACTACCACCACGTGACAGACTGGATTGGAAGCCAGGATTCATAGGTGTCCTTGGGGCTTGCCCTCAAGAAGCTGATGGGGCTTTGCTGGATACGTGGCTTGGCCTCTCTAAGATGTGATTCAGACACTACAAGGGTGGTGCTCACCCAGAACTTTCAACAGTCATGGCCAACCCCAAACATGGCACAGTCACCATCCGTGCCCCATGCACCCAAGTTGGGCAGCGTTAGTGACCCCAGGGTGCTGGGAGCAGGGATGAAGGGAAGTTTGGAATGGAAACCTATGACTATCAAACAGAAAGTTCTGAAACGGGGCTCAGAGAGAATGGGATTGGGAAGCAGGGAGGCTTCCAAGGGCTGCCAAAGAAGGAAGAGTCCAGGCCATGCAACTGAAACTGTTTATTGAAACCTCAGTTCTACAAAAGCGTGAAAAACCCAGATACAAAGCGGCGGCCAGAGAGGCCTGTGAAGAGAACACCCAGGAGAGGAACCAGAAGAGAGGAAGCCCAGGAGTAGGGTACTGAATGGTAAGGCTGGAAGACAAAAGGGCAAGGTCGAAGGTCCCAGCAGTCCAGGCTCCTTTAGACTACATTCCAGGGGCAGGTGCGGACTGGGCTCCCCACCTCCCCTGCCTTCCCTCCGAGCTCCCACCTTGGCCCTATCAATCCCTGGCTCTCTTGCCTCAGAGACGTCACACAGACCTGGTCAACATTTCCTCCCTCTCTCGCCCACATTTCCCATCTCCCACCTTTTCCCTTCCGTCCCAGGGAACAAAACAGCTCGTCTAACAGAGCCTAGAGGAAATGAAGAGACAAGGGCTTCTCCTCTGTCCACCTGTGGCTTGCCCCTGGTTGAAGCTTTCCCTGGCGCCATCACTGCCCTGGCCAAGCAGCCAGCTACTGAGGTCCAGGAGAACAAGAGACCTGTAGTCCTTTAGCCCCATAACCCCTTAAGCTCCCTCACCCAGAATAACAAGGGACCAGCCAAAGACCCAGAGAGGTAGAGAGGATCTAAATCAAGCATTGCTCCTCAGGTTCTCAGGGACTCCCAAGTCCTCTTCATGCATTCCTCAGAACCCTACCTAGCCTGGGAAAATGAAAGACTTGAGGCGGGCCAGCTCCATGATGCTGAAAATGGAACACTGCTGGGGCTGTGGGAGCAGAGAAGGCACTGGGCTCCAGGGCCAGGGTGGAGCCAGGCCATGGGAGTGGTACCAGGGGCTTGTGGGCCCCGTATGGTTGGGATGGTGGCAGGCATGACAGGTTGGTGAGTCTTTCTGGAGCTTCTGGCAAAAGGGACAGTTATGGAGAAGAGTGGGAGGGGCAGGAGGGTCTGGGGGAGGCAATGGTGGGGGGGTCAGTGAGGCCAGAAGACTGCCCCAGAGTGAACGCAGCCCTACGTCGCCTTCCAGGAAGCTGGAGACATTAGCAGGAGATGGCAGGCACTGTGGCACAGGAGAAGGTATGCAGGGTTCCAAGAGGCACCTGGAAGCCAGTCCAAGGTCTGGGGGGCCCGGTGACAGGCTGCAGGACAGCCCCAAAGACTGGTGTATTACAGCCACTGATGCCACAGCCAGGGCCACACCGCTCACGTATGCCACAGCTAACAGGCAGGACAGCTGCAGGAGAGAAGATAAGAAAGGTCAGTGTCAATTACCCTCCCCCTAAAATCTGCTTCTGATAGTCGTAACACACCCACCCGTCTCTAGAAGTTCAAGTTAGAGCTCTCTGTCACCATCTTCTCCTAAACCCTTTTAGCATTTGCTTTACATCATCCCAACCACACATCAACCTGCTCAAGCCTCCTATCATCCCTAACTCCTCACCTTTGCCAGCCGATGGCAGAGAGAGCCCAGGGCCAGCTGCCAGGCTGGCTGCTCCAGCAGCACACACAGGTCTGTGTAGGTGTACCAGCCCCGTCGCCGTCCCTGATGCTCAGCCACACTGTTGGGAGGGGAGAAAAGACAGAGTGTCTGCAGCTGGCCCAATGGTACCTACATTCTCCCAGGGACCCACCAGGGAACACTAGGGAACTTGTTAAAAGTACAGATTCCTAGGTTGTCTGTTGATCCCAGAAACTGAGGGTGAGATCTTGATCTGTATTTTTTTATAATCTTCTCCCACTCTCCCAAAGGTGACTGACTGATTACAAAAAGGGCAGGCAGGTTTGGGAGCCACTGTCTTAGACAATTCTCTTCCCGTCTCCTCCCTTCGTCCCCTTTCCCCCCACCCCATAACACAGACCCTTATCTCTGTCTAGCTCCTATGGCTTAGGCCTCAGCCCTTAAGCCCCTCAACTCCTAGAACTTACCAGCTCTCTAACCAGCTCAGCACCTCAAATATCTCCCGAGGTTCAGTGTAGAGACGCCAATCCTGTGGGTATGAAGAGAAGGGCACCAAACCCAGCTCAGACATGAGCCACAATCATTTAATAACCAGAGCGGCAACAGCACTACAACTACTACTATGCGTAATACTTACTTGACACTTACTATGTGCCAAATACTATTCCAAGAGCTTTTATGTATTAACTAATTTAATCATCACATATCTGCATTCACATTACACCCTCCATTAATGGCACAGGGAGAAAATAATCCTGCTAATGACCCATGAGGCTAGGAGTAGAGAAAGTCTGGAAGCAAATAATCAGCACCCAGTAGGATAAACTCTTGTCTCAAAGTGTACCCAGGTGGGCCTGGAGGAATGGGGAAGCAGAGATGCTCCATTTCTGGCCTCACTACACCAGGCACCTTAAAAGGCTATAGTTAGTCCAGAGGGCTAAAAAGGGAAGATACTAACAAGGAGGACAGACAGAAAGAGAAATTAAGAAACAGAAGGCTGAGAGAGAAAAGACAAAGGGTGAAAGGAACATAAAGATGGGCTAGGGAAACAGAGTGAGAGAGAGAGAGAGAGAGAGAGAGAATAGCTACTCACCATGGCACTCAGGAAGCCTCTCTCCAGGGCATTGAGAGTGGGCACAGCCACACCCCCTGCAGCTCCCCATTCATCATTGAAGACCTCCTCCTCCTCCCCTTCATCATAGAGGTACTTACTGGCCACCATCTGCAGAGGCACCAGACGTGGTGTCAACAGAGCTCACATTGGGCTCCTGGCTCACCAGGGAAATGAGGGGAGGGGCTGTCCTACCATGGAGATCAGGAACAAGTCAGAGGAGGACACATGCTGTAGGTAGTCCGGGTTTCGGTGCCGGAGCCGTTCAATGTACACCAGAGCCAGCATCATAGCACACGGGGAGATGCATGCCTCCCTGGGTGGTGGAAAGGATCAGTAATTAAACCCAAGGGCTTTTCAGCTCTTGTAACTCCTGAGGCCCATCCCTGTGTCTTAACAGCTTCTCTTTAGAGATGATCATTCCCTTCTTTCTAGGTTCCAAACACTTTCATCCTGTCCCCCTCAATTCCAGGCTCACCGGGACACATGGGCTACATATTTCTTCTGGAGTCGGCGAATAGGGCTGGGGGCTGCCTTCTGGAGCAATTCCACAGCAATGTCTGCAGGGGCAGAAGGAAAACACAGTAAGCAAACAACTCCACCCGCCCCCCTCAAACCCCCCCCCCCCCCCCCCCCCCCCCCCCCCCCCCCGCCACACACACACACACTAGTCCCCACTTCTTCAGCAGAAGACCCAGAGAGCTCTCTATCATCTGAGGTCTTGGAGACAGGACCATAGTAACAGAGATCAATTCTCCCACACTGAGACAAAAAGTCCATCCCAAGTTTGAACTGCAGCTCCTTCCAGTAGGAAGGCTTATGTACCAGCCACCTGGAGTTACTTAAATTTGTCTCCCACTCTTGTTCATTTGAGAAATAAACATGTTCTTGGAAAATCCTGTTATACAAAACAAGAGTGATAAAGATTTGTAAGATAGCAATGTTTTTTACTCGTTTGGGCTAAAAAAAAAAAAAAAAGTGAAATATAAACCCAGTCCTGGTCATGGCCAGCGTGACTCAGTTGGTTGAGCACTGTCCCATGCACCCAGGGGTCCATAGTTCAATTCCTGGTCAAGGTACATGCTGGGGGCTGCAGGCCTAATCCCCAGGAGGGGGAGTGCAGGAGGCAGCCAATCAATGTTTCTCTCTCTCCTTCTCCCTTCCTCTCTAAAATCAATAGAAAACATATTTTTTAAAATAAAAGTAAGTAGCCCAGCTGGCGATAAGTAAACAAATAAACAAATACAAATAAATAAACCCGGCGCTTATACCAACTACTAGTAAACTAGCTATGAAGTGTCTGCACGGAGTCATTTTGGTGCCCACTGACAACCCCGTTTTCTTGCTTCCCATTTGCCCGGTCACACAACACTGTCTCACCTGCCATGGGGCTGGAGAGCTCCTCCAAGCTACAGTCCGCTTCCCAGCCCCAGCCATAGTAGAGTCTTCTCCGGATCCTGGCACTCAGCTTCTGGTGTCCTGGAAGGAACTGAAACAGGGCAGGAGGGTGGTGGAGGGTCACGGCGAGGAAGGGTATGACTGAGAGGATATCCTGGCCTCGGGCTACAAGGGGGTGCGGGGCCGCAGGCCTGTCTCACTGCTGGTACCAGCAGGTCGGGTGCCCCCCCGCCCCCCACCCCGCCCCGCGTTCTCCGGCTGGATGGCCAATAGCAGCCTGCCCACAGGGGGAAGGTCCTCCTCCACTGAGGGCTCCCCAAGTGAGGCTCTCCGGGGAAAAGCCCTCGCTGGCCACCTCTATCCCCAAGCCTGTACCCCGCGGCTCTGCCCGGGGCCCAACCGGCCGGGGCAAGTAAGCACAGCTCGACCCCCGGGCAGACTGTCAGGCGAACTCGCAACCCCGCTCAGACCGGGCTCCAAGTGCGGGGAGGCCGGGGAGGAGGCGGGCAGCGCGCTCACCGAGAAGTCCTGGAAGCCGGTGAGGGAGAAGGCGCCTTCTTCGTCCAGCAGGAGCCCGGCGAGGTCCATCGCGCCGCCAGTCGCCGCCCTGCGAAGGTGGACGGGAAGGGGACGAGCTGAAAGAGGGCTGCCGAACTGTCTCCGCCCGCCCGCCCGCCCGTCCACCTGCCCTCGGCTTCCTCCGCGCGGGCCGCCGCCCTCGCCAGGGCCGCCCCTCCCCTCGCGCCCGCGGCCGCAGGCGGGGCCGGGCAGGAGGGCGCCTCTTCCTGTTCCGCCCCGGGCGGGGCTCCCGACGCCGGGATCGGGGCTCGGGGCTCGGGGCTCCGGGCTCGCAGGCCGGATCGCTCACCTCGAACAGCAGAGAGGAGCCCTGGCCGCGAGGCTGTGCGTGCGGAGCCGAGGTCGCGCCGCGCCGCGCGTCCGTCCGGCGTTACCAGCCGCGGGGGTATCGCGGAGTCAGCCGTCGGCACTTCCTGCCGCCCGCGGGGCGGGGCGCTGCCTCCGGAGGCCGGGAAGCGGCCGGGCTCCGAAGCCCGCTCGCCCCGCGTGGGGCAGGTCACGGAGCCGAGCCCAGCGTGCCCTCCCCCATTTGAGAAGTGGGGACATTTCCTAGGGAACCGTGCCGCATTGGAGATGAAGGAGCCGCGCTGACTTCGTACTGATGTAGATTTTAATGGGAATAAAACGAAGATGCAGGACCGCGAGTTGCTCCCCAATTGTTTTCTAAAAGGGGA
This sequence comes from Myotis nattereri, assembly GCF_964212035.1. Lineage (NCBI taxonomy): Eukaryota > Metazoa > Chordata > Mammalia > Chiroptera > Vespertilionidae > Myotis > Myotis nattereri. Next base: position 22,495,867 of record NC_138082.1, read on the forward strand.
GATACACACACACACACACACACACACACACACACACACAGCAATGTACCTAAAAAGAGCTGGCAAGGACACACAAGCAACTTGACAGTGGGTGCGTTGTAGAATAGTAAGAAGCTAGGAAAATTCCAGGACAGCCACCCAGTAAATGCTATCTTCCCTAAACCAAGGATACGTCAGAGCAAACAGTTTGCACTTCTCCCCAACCAGAGGGTAGTTTAAACCACCCTACTCCGGGAGACAGATAACAGAAATCCACTTAGTGCCATTTGCCAGCCACACCCAAGGACAAATCAAGAAAATAAATCTCGTTTTGGTACATCAGCAAAAAGTTGATGAATATTCTGTTGATCCAGCTGTAAGACCTCCCCTAAATGCCCAAACTTTTAAACTGAAAATGAAGGTCCCCACCTGCTTTCCCTCCAGGGAGCACAGCTTCCGTCCTCTCCCCTCCCCACCACCACATGCCCCCCAGAGCCCCCTAAGGGACCCCAGGAGACTCGCAACCAGGGGAGCCATGGGCAGCGGCGGCCCAGCCAGGGCCCGAGCCTGTCTCCAAGGCCCCCTGTTCTCTGACTTCCCAGGGAGCTGGGGCAGCCCAGCCCGGCTCTCCTGTGGCTTCGTTTATGCCCTTCCTTGTTTCACTCCCTTAAGTATATTTTTGCTGCGGCCAATAAATTCTTGCTTTTCTACACTTTGTCTCTTGATTGAACTCTTTCCCTCAACAAGACAAGAACCGAGGTCTCGCGGGCAACAGAGGAACTGTGGACAAGCAAGCAGGGAAGCTTATTTTTTGCTGTATACCTTTTGGTATAGTTCCGCATTTTAAACCTAATGAAACATGTCTTTTGTAGGGTTATTGCAGGCATTAAGTGGTTCAAGGGACTATAAACTGCCTGGTACCTGGAAGCCTCAATAAAGGGTGTTAACATGCTCCCAAAGAGTTCAACAGCATTTAAACGGGGTTTTATTTTTAAATTCATCCCCTGACCACAATCTCCTGCTTTGCGCAAGGGGACTGGAAGGAGCTCGGATACACGGGGGCGGGGAAGTTTACAGAAAGACACGGGAAGGAAACAACTTCTCTGAGTGGGTGACGCTGCTGTTGGGTCGGCCCGGTCACACGCTGGGGTTTGTTTACCCTTCGAGGAGGGACCTGGGCGGACCAGTCCGTCGAGGGCCGCCCAGCCAGAGCGGCAGCAGCAGCGCCTACCGGGGGGTGGGGGGCCCTGGGAGCCCCTTCCCTGCCCCTTCGGGCTGCATCACACCGGAGTCCCGGGCCACCCAAGGGGAAGGAACGGGGCTGGGGTGGGAAACACGGAGACACAGTCCTTCTGTCGGGAGGAGGCGGACACCACCTGGCGTCGGCCCGGAGTCCCGATTCCAGGAGAGAGCGCACATCTGCGTAGGAGCCGGTCACCCGCAGCCCCGGCGCGCAGGCGCGGGCCGCCCCATCCGGGCGGTTAGGGCGCGTCACGTGACCGGCCCGCCGCTCCGCCATCACGTGCTGCCCAGCGGCTGCCTCCGCGGCGCTCTCCGCGGCGTGCGCCCCCTTCCGCCTGACGCGCCCCCGGCGGCGGCGGCGGCCGCGCAGCCCTGGCTCCTCGCGGGCTCGGGCGGCGGCTGCGGCGGGGCGATGGCGAGCGGCGGTGGCGGGGGTAACGCGGGCGGGGGCCTGGGCCTAGGCCCGGGCCCGGTTCTGAGCCTCGGCATGGGTGAGGCCACCAGCGAGGCGGACGAGGAGGCGGCCGCGGCCGAGGCGGTGGGACGCCTGGCCACGACGCTGTGGCTGCGGCTCCGCGGCTGGGAGCCGGTGCTGGCGGCGGCGCAGCGGCTGCTGGTCTGGGAGAAGCCGCTGCACAGCCTGGTCACGGCGGCCGCGCTCAACGGCCTCTTCTGGTAACGGCGGCGGAGGAAGGGGGCGGGGCCGGGCGCGCGGGGGCGGACACTGGCTCCGGGGCGCGACCCGACCCCGGGTTTGTGAGGACCGGCCTGCGCCCGGTGGCCCGGTGGCCCGGTGGCTCCGGCTTCGGGTCCCGAAGCCGGCCCGGAGGCTCCCGTGCCCGCCCTTGGCGATGGCTGCGGGGGCCGCGCTCGCCCCTCCACCAATGAGGCGCCTGTCTCTCCCGAAGGTTGCTGTCATCGTCGTCCCTCCGGCCCATCTTCCTCCTCAGCGTCTCGCTCTTGGCCTACTTTCTGCTGGATCTCTGGCAGCCTCGCTTCCTCCCTGACATGGCAGGTGAGTGTCACTTCCTGCAGTTAGCTTTGCGGGGTGGGGTGCGTGGGGAGGCGGGTGGGCAGCAGGCCCTCCCGTTAGGAACGGCCCCTGTCTCGGAATGGGTGTTCCTGTGACTGCGGCCCCGATTGTGGTCTCTGCGGCCCGATTGCCTGGGTTCCCTGGTCTGCGCCGCCCCTTACCGTGTGTGCGGCCTCGTCAAAGCCACCCTGTCTCTGCCTCGTTTCCTCATTTGTCAAGCAGGGATGATGGAACTTACTTCCTCGGGAGGTCTCCTGTGTGATGGGAGTTCCATGCGTGCTGGCCCTCACCGTTCTGTGCGTGTGGTGCGTGCGTGTGTAACTCACGCATTTACTTCATAGGCTTTTTGGAGTAACTAGGTGCCAGGCTGTGTGCCAGTGGCTCGGGATGTGGGCATGAATAAGATGTCGTTCCTGTGTTTGAAAAGGGCCAGGTCTAAAACAGGAGACGCGTGCAAACGGTACCCCATCATGCTCCCTGCAGCTGGCATCTGGCGGCAGGCCTCGGGGACCGGCCGCCTGGGGAGCGCCTCCCAGAGCCCCTTCCCCTCAGTAACTTGTCCCCTCCTCTCTCTATAGCATCATCCCCAGAGGAGCCACACTCTGACAGGTGAGTGCAGGCCGCCTCTTGAAGACAGATGCCCACATGTTGTCTTGCTTTGCCAAGTGCCAGTGTCACCGTGGTGCCGGGCAGCACTGCAGCGTCTGTAGGCACAGACCCCAGCAGAGTGCGTAGCGAATGGCCTGATAATTAGCTTGTTTCTAGGTTCCTGTGCAGGTGTCTGTGTGCCTTCTCCTTTGGGGGCACAGGGTTGGGAGCTCTGGGCTTTGCTTCCCTGGACCAGGACAGCCTCCCTTTGGGAGGTAGGGTTATCCACTTCCTTAGACTGACGATCTCGGTGACATTCTCAGAGGGATGTAAGTGCTTAGGAAACTGGTGTCTGAGGCCTCCAGGGGTCATGTCATGTCTCCCCAGTGAGGGTGCGGGGTCAGGCGCCCGGCCGCACCTGCTGAGTGTGCCCGAGTTGTGCAGATACCTGGCTGAGAGCTGGCTCACCTTCCAGATTCACCTGCAGGAGCTGCTGCAGTACAAGAGGCAGAACCCAGCTCAGGTAACCTCCCCCGTGTCACAGACAGTTCCCTGCAGGTGGGGAAGAAGAGGTGGGGTGGGGTGGGGAGGAGTGCTTGGACACTTTAGGAAGAGACCTAGTGTCTACTTGAGGAACATTCACAGCTGGTAGCCTAGTACAGGAGGCAGTCTTGTCTCGAGGAATAAGCTGATGTTCTGACACTTTCCTGCAAGGCAGACCAGTTTGAATTACAGGTGTTTGGTGGCAGCTAATGCAGACTTCCTGACCAGGTGGTGGTCTTGGGCATCCTCTTGACTAGACTGAATCACCATATTCCTAGAGGACATACCCCTCCTCTCACCAGCTGAGCAGTGATTTCTTGCCCGAGTGGGGCACACACCTCAGCCCAAGTCCTTTGACCCTGTGCTCTTCTCCACAGTTCTGTGCTCGAGTCTGCTCTGGCTGTGCTGTGTTGGCTGTGCTGGGACACTATGTTCCAGGGATTATGATTTCCTACATTGTCTGTGAGTAGAGTCTAACCATGCCCTTCCCAAAGCCCTCTCATCATCTTTCCCTGGACCGACCTACAGGGAGGACTGTGCTCTCTCTCTGCTCAGTTGCCCATTTATAGAGATTCCCAAGGGCTGCTATAGTATTAGTAACAGTGGAGGAGTCATCGGGGAGGAGGGCAGGGGATACAGCCTGAGGAAAGGACCTTGTCTTCCTTCAGCCCTTTCTGTTCATGGACCAGTTGAATAAGGGCCCTTAGGAAATAAGCAGAGGGAGCGCTGAGTGGGTGCTCTATCCTCTAGTGCTGAGTATCCTGCTGTGGCCCCTGGTGGTTTATCATGAGCTGATCCAGAGGATGTACACTCGCCTCGAGCCCCTGCTCATGCAGCTGGACTATAGCATGAAGGCAGAAGCTGACACCCTGCATCACAAACACGACAAGAGGAGTAAGGGGCTCCTGTAACCCGGTGGGGGGCGGGGGGGCGCAGGGAGGGCCTTGGCTTATGGCTCATAAAACACCGTAGAATTTAGATATTCTCCAGTCCCTTGGCCAGGTTTGCCCCCCACTACTGTCCCTGCTTGGTGAGTATCGTGGTGCTCTTGCTTCTCTAGAGCGGCAAGGGAAGAACGTACTCCCCGGAAGTGATGAGCCACTGGCAGACACAGAGAGTGAAAGCGAGGCAGAACTGGCTGGCTTCTCCCCGGTGGTGAGATCCAAAGGAGATGGGTTATCAAGTAGAAGGTTGAGGGGAATCTCTGGTCTAGAGCAGATACCTCTCAAGGGGTGGGAGTTGGTGAGGAGGTGCTCCTAGAAAACTGGTTCTCTTATCCCCTTGTCTGTTGTGTTCATCCTGGTTCTCCTGCAGGTGGATGTGAAGAAAACAGCCCTGGCTTTGGCCATTACAGACTCAGAGCTGTCAGATGAGGAGGCATCTATCTTGGAGAGTGGCGGCTTCTCAGTATCCCGGGCCACAACTCCACAACTAACTGATGTCTCTGAAGGTATGGGCAATCCTTTGCCCTTCCCGATCTTCCTGTTCCCTTTTGTGAGATACTGATCGTGCTCTCTACTTGTTGCCCCATAACTGTTTTCTTTGGAAATTTGACCCTCTAATTCTACCTCAAGATCCTGAAAGACCTTAACACCTTAGGCCTAGCCCAGCATTCCATGTCCCGAGCTCTCATTCTTTTTTTGTTTTGTTTTTAAATATTTTTTTAATTGATTTCAGAGAGGAAGGGAGAGGGAGAGAGAGGTAGAAACCTCGATGAGAGAATCATTGATCGGGTGCCTCCTGCACACCCCATACTGGGGATTGAGCCCGCAACTGGGCATATGCCCTTGGCTGGAATCAAACCCCGGACCCCTTTAGTCTGCAAGTTGACGCTCTATCCACTGAGCCAAACTGGCTGGGGCCCAAGTTCTCAGTCTTGAACACATTGGCCTATTATGGCCATTCAGAATAGCAGGCCCATTCCTAACCCTTTGTTTTCTGCACAGATTTGGACCAGCAGAGCCTGCCAAGTGAGCCAGAGGAAGCCCTGAGCCGGGAGCTGGGGGAGGGAGAGGAGACAGAGGTGGCCCCTCCCGAAAACCTGCTGGGCCCCCCTGAGGTCCTCTCAAGGCAAGACCTGGACTCGGAGGAGGAGGAGCAGGAGGAGGAAGTTGTGGCAGCCAAGGAAACCTTGCTTCGGCTCTCATCCCCCCTTCACTTTGTGAACACGCACTTCAATGGGGCAGGCTCTCCCACGGATGAAGTAAAGCTCTCCCCTGGAGGACCAGTAGAGACACTGATCCCAGAGGCAGTGAGTGGTGACCCCGCCACGCCCTCGAGCACCCTGTCACCTCTACTTTGCCTTGCTGAAAGTGACCCAGTCCCTTCCCTCCCAGTGCTCCCACCTCTTCCCCAGGACTCTCCCCAGCCCCTGCCTGCCCCTGAGGAAGAAGAGGCACTTGCCTCTGAGGACTTCGAGTTGCTGGATCAGGGGGAGCTGGAGCAGCTGAATGCAGAGCTGGGGTTGGGGCCAGAGACATCCCCAGAGCCCCATGATGCTCCACCCCTAGGGCCCAACACCCTTTCTCTGCTACAGTCAGACCAAGAAGCTGAGACCATGGCAGAGCCATGAGCCATGGAAGAAATTGCAGGCACAGTAATAAGGCTTTCTGGCTGGGGCTGTCACTGTTTTCTCCTTTCTCTACTATTAGGAGTGACAGTACGTGGGGAAGCTGGCTGTCAGGTGATAGCTAGTTCACTTTCTGCCTACCTGCCTGCCTGTTGTCCCAGGCCTGCTTACAGTGCCTGGGATTGGTTTTTAGTTTGTAAATAATTTTACATTTGGGTTAGTGGGTGTGAACAGGGCTAGGGAAGTTCTTCCCACAGCCTGCACTTGCCTCCCTGCCTCATCTCTATTCTCATTCCACTCTGCCCTAAACCCTAGTGGTCTCTCTCTTTATTTTTCCTCCTGTCCTCAGGGACCTGTGCCGGTCTGTCCTCGTGTCCCGCTCGTTTAGACACTTTATCATTTTTCTTTCCTGTCCTGTGCTCTTCTCTGCTTTATTTCCCTGCTGTGTCTTATCTTTAGCAGCTGAATCCCAACTCTGCCAGCTCCACCTCCCTGGCTAAACTTTAAGGAGGCTCCTGTTTGGGAGGTACAGACTAAACCTGGGGTGGCGGGTCAGGCCAGTAGTTGAGCACTTAGGTTACTGTAGCCTGTGGAACCTCCACTGCACCCTTGGCCTAGTTCGTCCCAGCCTTTTAAGATACAGGAGCAGAGCAGGGATCCCACAGCACGTGTCCAGCACTGTGTTAGTGAGCAGGAGCTCTGTCTTGTTGCGAAGAGGGGCTTCTTACTGTCCCAGGGAAGAAAAGGAGACCTGCTCCGCTGGGCCAAGAGTAGTTCAAGTGTGGTAGGACCCCCTACTAGAGTGAGGAAGTGGACAGTAACATCTGTGCAGGTGTTGATTGGAAAAATAAAATGTTGATTGGCTAGAAATGCTGTTGCCTACCTGCTTGCCTCACTGTGAACTGCTTGCTACACTCTGCTCTGTGCCATCCTCACCCCTTACCTCCTTGTCCCCAATCTTATTCCTGGCTGTTTATTTACCTGGTGCAAAACAAGGCAAGAAACAGGGATTACCCTAACAGGCCTAGCTATTTTCCCTGTTGGGGTTACGTGTTTAGAGAGATTTAGCATATATGAATAAAGTATGCAGGAAGAAATTGCCTCGTCTTCCCAATCAGTACAAATTTGGTTCCATAACAGTAGTTTTCTACTATGTTTCCTACAACCTTAACACTCTTACCCATCTACATGCAATAACTCAGCTCTGGTTTATATATACAGGGGAGACCAAACAAGCAGGACCTATACCTGTATCAAAACTGATTTCAGACCAAGGAATACTAAAGAAATAGTATCTATTGCCTGGCTTGTGTGGCCCAGTTGGTTGAGTAGCGCATTATCCCATGCACCAGGAGGTTGCCAGTTCGATTCCAGGTCAGGATACATGCCCAGGTTGTGGTCTCAATTCCCAGTAGGCAGCCAATTGATGTTTCTATCTCTCCCTCTCTAAATTAATAAAAACATTGTTTAAAGAATAGTAACTACCACTAATTGAATACATAAAATATGCTTAGCACTTTTCTAAAACGAGTTGATACTTATTTTTTCCCCTCACAATCCTGAGATACACTGTTATTCACTGCATTTTATAGACAGTCTAACGTTCCAGGAGGCCACAGTCCTAGTAAAGGGTGGAGCCAGGATCCACATCCAAGCAGTGGCTCCAGCAATCACACTGGAACAGGAAGCCCCTGTCCATTAATAGTGCACAAGCGGAGAGACACTCAAGGACATGGACACTCGAGAACCAATCTAATATCTTGACTTCACAAAGAATGGACATGGAACGTTTGCTCTTTAGGGAAGAACAATGTTGGAGAAAGCCCAGAACTAAGCAGATGGCCTTTATGAGTTCACCTCCTCAGCCTCCAGCTGGAGGATCCATGTGGCAATGCTACCTGACTTTTTGAGGTTGGCTTCTATGCCACATCTCCTCTAAGCTTTGAGAAATTTTTTCTTTCCATTTGTTTCACATTTGCCTGAGAAAATCCTCAGGGATAACTGAGTCTCTGTCCACTTCCACTGAAGGAACAGAAACTTTTCATCATCTAGAGATCTCAGAAGAAAATGGAAAAACAGTTCTAATCATAAATAGGCAATTAAGCCGAAACCGGTTTGGCTCAGTGGATAGAGCGTCGGCCTGCGGACTGAAAGGTCCCAGGTTCGATTCCGGTCAAGGGCATGTACCTGGGTTGCGGGCACATCCCCGGTGGGGGATGTGCAGGAGGCGGCTGATCGATGTTTCTCTCTCATCGATGTTTCTGACTCTATCTCTCTCCCTTCCTCTCTGTAAAAAATCAATAAAAATATATTTTTAAAAAAATAAATAAATAAATAGGCAATTAAAAATGAGAATTAACCAATCAGAAAGACACCCACCTTTAATCGATTTTCTTGTTAAACTTGAAATTTGAAGACAGAAGCCTGTAGTTGGATCAAAACATTGACCATAGGTTTGGAATTCCATGAGGGTCCTTTTTTTTTTTTTTTTTTTTTTTTTTTTTTAATCCTCACCTGAGAATATATTTTCCAATGATCTTTAAGAGAGTGGAAGGGAGGGGGAGAGACAGATAAACACATCCTTTGGTTGCCTCTCGCACACGCCCTGGCTGAGACCGAGGATCGAGCCTGCAACGGAGGAACCAGGTACGTGCCCTTGACCAGAATCGAACCTGAGGAAAGAAAAGGAAAAAAACAGAACCTGAGACCCGTCAGTCTGCAGGCCGATGCTTTATCCACTGAGCAAACCACCTAGGGCATGAGGGATCATTTTTGACATTCACCCTCATCTGATGGTTGCTATGTGTTTGTCTACAATTTTGTATCAGGTGTCCAGGCCATTTCCTGCCCCAAGATGAAAGGAAGAAGAAAAAGCTTTCATATGAGTGAAAGAAAAATGAGCAAAAATGTGAAACCTACAATTAGGCTAAATAAAAACCAGTTGTAGAAGTACAGACTGGAGGAGGGAGAATTGGTTATATGTTTATATTGTGAGCAGGGCAGTGCACTTAACTATACATTCCAATAGCCAACAATGTAATATGGCTGCTCATAAACAATTTAATTTTAGGCTACGTTACTGGAAATAATAGTCTCCAAAGCGAGGAAGATACCTATGGTTTACTGTGCTCAGGTTAGAATACTGCCAGAGGAGTCTTGCTACATTTGTGGACAAGTTGACAAATTGCAGTGTTCCCAAGAGAGGAGATTCCAGAGGTAAAGGCTGAAAATTGTCACATGGGAACTATGTTGAAGGAATTGAGAATGTTTAAGCCAGGAGAGAGACCTGAGTTGAGTCACATTAGCTGCCTTCAGACTTTGAAGGGTTATCTGTAGGACTTCAGAGGGCAGAAATTAAATCTTTCAGACGAGATTAATTAATAATAGTGCTAGGCAGAATTGTTTTTCTGGTCAAGAGATATTGCAAAACAGATTTCAATGATCCTTAAAAGTACAAAAGATCAAGAACAGAGATTCTAAGAACTGTTCATCCCATTATGGAAGGACAATATATCACCATGTTTTGCTTTTAGTGTCTAACTAAAGCATCGGTCGCCACCCGGTGGTCTGCCGACCACTGGTGATCTGTGAGGTCAGAAAGGTTGGCGACCACTGAAAGTCTCCTTGGACTTGCTCCACCTGCTCCCTTAAATGCTTTTTTTTTTTTTTTTAATTGGGTCTGTCACTGGCTCACTTTTCTTTGTATTCTGCCTGGGCACTTTCAGTGTTCACCCACTTAGCTTCTACTCATATGTTAATGACTTGTAAATCTTAGCTCCTTTCCCAGAACTTCCAATGAGATATCTCCATTTGAATGTTCCATGGGTACCTTCTCCTCAACATTCCAAAACGATACATCCTTTTTCCACTGTGCACTTCACCACCACCACCGCTGCGCCTAAACAGATAGGCTTTTTCTGTATTTGCCATCTTGCTTGCTGGCACCACCAACTATGAAGGCCAACTTCTTCCTCATCCCATACCCAGTTAATCACTAGTTGCTGCTAATTTTTAAAAAATATATATTTTATTTTTTTACAGAGAGGAGTGGAGAGGGATAGAGAGTTAGAAACATCAATGATAGAGAAACATCAATCAGCTGCCTCCTGCACATTCCCTACTGGGGATGTGCCTGCAACCAAGGTACATGCCCTTGACCGGAATCAAACCTGGGACCCTTCAGTCCACAGGCTGATGCTCTATCCACTGAGCCAAACCGGTTAGGGCAGTTGCGGCTAATTTGATGTCCAAGTTATTTCTTGATTCTGTCACCTCCATGACAGCCCTAATTCACACTCTCTTCATCTCTCATCTGGCCCATTCGGACAGTTTTCCTGCCCACACTCGTGTCCCCCACCAAAATTCATGCCTAGCAAATGGCTACATTATTTTAAAACACTAATGTGATGACCTTTCTGCTATTTCATTATTAATCAAAGGCTCTCCTGCTACAAGACATCATCCAAGCTCCCTGATATGGTTAAGAAGCCTGAGATCTGCCCCTAAGGTGTTTTGTCTTATTCTTTACCTTAACACATTCAATCCAAACAGCTTGTCCTCTCTGTTCAGCTATGCTGCCCTCCCCAACCTTGCTCTACACATACCCCTTAACCTCTGCTTGGAAAACACTTCACTTGTCTTTTAAAATGTATTTTATTTATTACAGAGAGGAAGAGAGAGGGAGAGAGAGATGGAAACTTCAGTGAGGAAAGAGAATCATTGATTGGCTGCCTCCTGCAACCCAGGCTTGTGCCCTTCAACAGAATTGAACCTGGGACCTTTTAGTCTGCAGACCAACGCTCTATCCACTGAGCAAGACTGGCTAGGGCTTCACTTGTCTTTTAAGGTGTACTTTGAGCCTTTCCTCATGTCCCATGTCACCTGCCCCATATCAGACCTGCTCTCCTTGTGCTCCCTCAGCATACTTCTATTTTTCCACATATCACATAGAAACTTCATTCTCTCTGTATAAAGTATGGTGTATGGGGTACATAGGTATATGTGTACATGTCTAGCTTCCACTTTACTACTTACTCTTGAGGGCAGGGACTATGTCTTAATCATCTGAATATTCCAAGAACTTAGCACAGTGCCTGCACATAGTAGATGTTCAATAAATGTATGTTGGACTAAACTGAACTGGTGTACTGGAGTCCTAACTATTGAAGCAGCCAATGTAAATAGATATGGGTGGTTGGTACATACCTATTGACAATAAATATCTTTTTTTTATTTTTTTTATTTTATTGATTTTTTACAGAGAGGAAGGGAGAGAGATAGAGAGTTAGAAACATCGATGAGAGAGAAACATCGATCAGCTGCCTCCTGCACATCTCCCACTGGGGATGTGCCCACAACCCAGGTACATGCCCTTGACCGGAATCGAACCTGGGACCTTTCAGTCCGCAGGCCGACGCTCTATCCACTGAGCCAAACCGGCTTCGGCGACAATAAATATCTTGTCTCTATTTGTTATTGTTCTAGAGTGAATGGTAGCTAAGTGAAAATAACCCACTGACAAATTTGTAGTTCTTTGTTCCTGGACTAGGTTAAAGGCAATGAAAATGATCTAGATTTGGAGGTTCATATTTGACGGTTTCAAAGCTAAAGGCCTTTCTGAGTTTAAGTTTGCACAATCAGCTTGATCTTGTGATTGCATTAAATTATTAAATTATTTCAAAATCAAATTTGACCAAACTATTTAAACTCAACTTAAATATTTTCAATATGTTTTTATTGATTTTTAGAGAGAGTGGAATGGAGAGGAATAGGTAAATAGAAACATCAATGAGAGAGAAAAACATCATCGATCAGTTGCCTCCTGCAGGCCACCTACTGGGGATTGAGCCCACAACCCCAGCATGTGCCCTGACTGGGAATCACCGTGACCCCTTGTGTTCATGGGTCGATGCTCAGCCACTGAGCCATGTCAGCTGGGCGCAACTAAATATTTTGATCAAAAAATTCAATTATATATGCCGAAACCGGTTTGGCTCAGTGGATAGAGCGTCAGCCTGTGGACTGAAAGGTCCCAGGTTCGATTCCGGTCAAGGGCATGTACCTTGGTTGCAGGCACATCCCCAGTGGGGAGTGTGCAGGAGGCAGCTTATCGAAGTTTCTAACTCTCTATCTCTCTCCCTTCCTCTCTGTAAAAAATCAATCAAATATATTTTAAAAAAAATTCAATTATATGTATTAGTGTTTGCCTGAAAAAAATGTGGCTGCAGAAATGAATATAAAAACTGAGTTGACTCCAAAAATATCAATTTCACAAAAGATAATGCAAAACTGAAGGAGTATTCAAGATTAAAAAAGAGATAAAAAAGACATGACAAGAGTTGCAAGATGGGATCTTGTATTGGAACCTGGATGGGAGAAAAACTTACTATGAAGGGCACTATTAGGACAACTGGTAAAAATTGAATATCAATTGTATATTAGAAAAAAGATTGTCTCAAGATCAAATTTTGTGGCCGAAACCGGTTTGGCTCAGTGGATAGAGCGTCGGCCTGCGGACTGAAGGGTCCCAGGTTCGATTCCGGTCAAGGGCACGTACCTGGGTTGCGGGCACATCCCCAGTGGGGAATGTGCAGGAGGCGGCTGATCGATGTTTCTCTCTCATCGATGTTTCTGACTTTCTATCTCTCTCCCTTCCTCTCTGTAAAAAAATCAATAAAATATATTTAAAAAAGAATAAAATAAAATAAAAAATAAAACATATTTTAAAAAAAGATCAAATTTTGTGATTTTTATCATTTCACTTTGATTATATATGAGGATATCCTTATTTGTAGGATACACATTCTGAATATTTTAGAGGTAAAGGGCTTTGTTCTCTGTAAATTGTACCAAACGGTTTGGAAATAAAATAAACAAATAAGAATTAGTATATTAATATATGATGTATGTGGAGACAGAGAGAGAAAATAATATAGCAAATGTGGCAAAATGTTGGGGAGAAATACATATGGTAAATATAACAGAAGTTTTCTGTGCAATGGATAAATACATTGTAGTATATTCAGATAACTAAACAGAATGAATAAACTATAAGTACAAAAATATGGGTGAATCTCATACATAAAATGAGTAAAAGAAAATAGATACAAAAGAATATATATGATTACATTTATATAAAGTACATTAATATTGTTAGAAGTCAAGATAGTAGCTACTCTTGGGAGAAGGGAAGCCGTGACTGGAGGGGGTCTTCTATTTTATTTCTTTTTAAAAATATTTTTATTGACTTTTTTAGAGAAGGAGGAAGGGAGAGGGAGAGAAAGAGAAAAGTATGAATGTGAGAGTGAAACATGGATCAGCTGCCTCTTGTACACCCCCTATGGGGGATCGAGCCCACAACCTGAGCATGTACCCTGAACAGAAATCAAACTGGCCTTTTGGTGCTTGGATGGTGCCCAACCAACTGAGCCACATCGGCCAGCGTAGTAATGTTCTATTTCTTGATCTGAGTGCTGGTTATGTGGGAGTGTTCAATTCATGAAAATTCATTGACCTGTACACATTTCTGAATGTGTCATACAACTCGGAAAAAAGTGCAATACCAAAGTGTATTGATTACCTATTTCTGCATAACAAATTACTCCAAAACTTAGCATCCTAAAACAACAGACATGTTCTCACACTATTTCTAAGGCTCAGGAACCTGAGGGCAGCTTAGCTAGGTGGTTCTTGTTCAAGGTCTCCCACAAGGCTGCAATAAAGATGTTAGCCAGGGCTGGCTTCAGTCATCTGAAGGCTTGACTAGGGCTGGAGGATCTGCTTCCAAAATGGCACACTCAGTTCCTCACCACACTAACTTTTATGGCTGCTTGACTAAAATCAGGACATGACAGCTACCCTAATATGTTCTTCACAGACATGATTAGCAGGAAATGGTGGAAGTTTGAAGAACTAAGGTTCATAGAAATTTGGCACACCTGATTTTAAGGTGTATGGACTTTAAACCACACTCTCAGACAGTGACTGTTTGCTGACATGTCTGGGTTCCAAAACCCAGCAGACTGAGGATTAGACAGATGGTCAGAAAAATAATTCTTGGCTGTGACATGTGCTGCTTAGGTTAGATTAAACCATACAAAATTATTGTGTGTGTTTTTTAGTTAAAAAAGGCACACATTAGCAATTTCATAATTTTAAATCTAACAGGATTAATGCTGGATCTAACAGATACGGAGTCTTGGGTGCGGTTCCATAGTGTAGCGGTTAGCACAGATACGGAGTCTTGGAATTCACAAATAACTAGATCTTTGACAATTGTCTTTCAAAAGCTGAATCCTCACAGCAGATGGCCTTTAGGTGCACACCTGGATCAAGAATTTCCTACATGTCATAAGCCTGACTTCAGGTTGTGACCAGAGATTCTGACAAAGCTTTGAGAAATACAGTGTCCTGAATCTAATGGTATAACTTATAACTATCTTAAGAGACAAAGTGAAACCAATGAAGTAATGGCAGTTAGCCACAGTTTTGTTGGGGATTGTGAACTTTGGGAGGATGCAAAAGAGTCAGGTAATGATGTAACTTAAATCCATGTGTATGAACTACAAGATCAATCTATTTTTATGGAGCTCACTGTGGCCCATCAGTCAAAGTATTGCAGATAATAATCTCTTCCTGTCCCTCTGTCAGTGTGACAGTATGGCAGATGGACATCCCATCACTTATATGTTACAGGCCCAATGGTATTATGAACATTGATCTCTTGGCCTTGATTTCAAACTGAATCTGATTGGCTAAATGTAGCAGGTGTCCTTGGTGCTCTGTTCTACCTCTACTTGGCCTATTTCTGACTTCAGCTGCTGCTGTGGACAGTTCCTTTGAGCTCTGATGGCTTCCCACCTCAAAGCACAGCCTCAGCACTTCTGTCCTGGGCTTTCCTCAAAGTCTCTTCAGCTTAGTCAGGTGTAGAATGGTTGAGCGAGGTGGGCCTGGGGGAGTTATCACCCCCAGCAGTAACTCCCAATTTTTATAGAAGACAGAAGTCAGCCCAGCCTCCTGACCTTTAGAGGGACAATTTTGAGGTACATCATTCCATATGTAGACACATGGCCACTCACAGCCTACCTCAGGGCATAAGGACAGCTTAAGGGAAGCAGCTGCCAGAATTTCCCTGAAGGATTGGTCAAAGATGTCCCATATACTAATTGGTTGAAATTTTTGCATAGAAGTAGGTCAAAGTATTTCTTGCAGATAAAGTTGGAATTTTTCTTTTAAAAACATTGTTCTGAATATAGACGTTCCTTCATTTATGATGGGGTTATAAAGCCACCGTAAATTGAAAATACCATTAAGTCAAAAATGCCTTTTAAGCCCGGCTGGTGTGGCTCAGTGGTTGAGTATCGATCCATGAACCAGGAGGTCACAGTTTGATTCCTGGTTGGGACACATGGCCAGGTTGCAGACTTGATCCCCAGTGGAGGGGCATGCAGGAGGTAGCCAATTGATGATTCTCTCATCATTGATGCTTCTTTCTCTCCCTCTCCCTGAAATCAATAAAGACATACAAAAAATGCCTTTAACCTCCTGATCATCATAGCTTAGTCTAACCAGTTTTTGTTGATCATCTATGGCTTTTGCATTACCGTAAAGTTGAAATATCATAAATTCATCATAAATCAGGGACTATGTATACTTTGTGATTACTGTGGAAATATAATTTATTTTTTCCATTTTATTCTTACAGTGACACACTTGAAAGCTACTTATTTTTAAAAATCTATCTTATATCTAACCTCTCTACTGAGTTTTCGTTATACCTAAGTATTGTCCCCATTCTGGTCCAGACCATCATAATGTCTTGCCTGGGTTACAGCAACAGCTTCCTACCTGGTCTCCTTTCTTCCAATCTCATATTTCCTCCAATCTCTTCTCTACTCTGAAGCCAAAGTGACTTTTCCAAAATACAAATCTGATCATGTCGCTCCCTGCTTAAAACTATTTATAGTTTCTCATTGTATTTTTGTTAAAATTCTCAATACTGCCCTAACCGGTTTGGCTCAGTGGATAGAGCATCAGCCTGCGGACTGAACGGTGCCAGGTTCGATTCCGGTCAAGGGCATGTACCTTGGTTGCGGGCACATCCCCAGTAAGGGGGTGTGCAGGAGGCAGCTGATCAATGTTTCTCTTTCATCGATGTTTCTAACTCTCTATCCCTCTCCCTTCCTCTCTGTAAAAAATCAATAAAATATATTTTTAAAAAATAAAATAAATAAATAAAATTCTCAATACTAACTGGCCTCCAATACCTGAGGTGATTTGGCCTCTGCTAGCTCTCCAGTTTCATTTCCCTTCTAGCCTGCCTCATATAAGATTCAGATACCCCAAGCTTTTTTTTTTTTTTTTTTAAATATATTTTATTGATTTTTTACAGAGAGGAAGGGAGAGAGATAGAGAGTTAGAAACATCGATGAGAGAGAAACATGGATCAGTTGCCTCCTGCACATCTCCTACTGGGGATATGCGTGCAACCCAGGCACATGCCCTTGACCGGAATCGAACCTGGGACCCTTCAGTCCACAGGCCGACGCTCTATCCACTGAGCCAAACCGGTCTCGACCCCAAGCTTTTTTTAAAGCGCATTTAAAGGACCTTGTTCTCTCTTATCTTCATTTGTCCCTGCTGTTTCCTCTGCCTGGAATGCCATCTCCTTCCACCACATTCCTTTCGCTCTTGGATTCACCTAGCCAAAATCTACTCACCCCTTAGGTTTTGGCTTGAATAACACTTGTCAAACCCTGGAAAGTACTGCCATATTACCCTGTATGTCTTTTTCTTTGAATGTATCATCCAGTGACAGGCACGTGGAAGGATTCGGAAGAAGCAAACACATCGTGAAATAGAGCCAAAAGTTAGAGGGGGGAGAGAGGGGAAGAATAAGAAGGGAGTGTCTTCTCATTTCCAATTGTGGCCTGGGTTAATCCTCCATTTTGGAGGACATTGCTCAACTCTAAGCTTATGTGCTCTCATGGTCAAATTTATGGGAAGATAAATTTAAGGGTGCGACCATTCCCAGTCATGAGGGGCCAGAGAGGCACGTGAGAAGCAAAATGTGCTGAAGCTGGAAGCTGCCGGAGGAAAAGCAGAACACCAGTCCGGTGACTCTCATGCCTCATTCCAGAAATATTTAATATGCACTCGGAATATTCAAGTCTTACGTTTTTCAAAGTGTGTTGTACATGGATCATCTGTGTGCTTGGGTGCTTCCTCCCGAATCAGAAGCTCTGGGACCCAGGAATCTGCATTTAAAACCAGCTCTGTGAGTAATTCGCATTCACACACAAGTCACACAGCTTAAGGTACCGCGCTGGGTGCCAGGAACCTAACAGAACCAGGGCGGTGTGGTTCCTGACTTCCCAGTATATTTGTGTGTGTAAACAGCCGATTACAGTAAGATGACACGGATGCTGGAACAGACCCGGGGAGGTCACATAGCCGGTGTGCTTAGCTCAGCCTGGGGATGGTTCGGGGAGCCTTACAGAAAGGGCGTCAGAGCAAAGCCTGAAGGAAGGATCTGCAGCTCTGGAGAGAAATCTGTACTTTGGGGAAATATGGGAGTCAGCTGGTGGAGAGTAAGTGCAGCCGTGGCCGTGAATGAAATGGCCAGGTGTAGGGTGAGAAGTGGGCGAAGGACCGTCTTGTGAAAGATCCCAATCCACCCCAATCCTCCTTCCCCAACAAATCACCTGTGCTCGGCTTCGCGGGTCCTTTCGCCCTACGCGGAGCTAAGTCCCGGCGCAGGGCCAACCCAGTCCCTAGCTCGGCACCGGCACATTACAGGGTGGGCGACAGGTGCTTGGATAGCCTATAGCCGAGGAACAGAGCTCAGTCTGCGACCCCCTCCCACTCACGGGCGGGGCTCGGCCCGCTTGGCCGCCCTGCGACTGCGCGAGATGTGCCGCTCTGCGCGATGACGTCAGTGCGCCCGTGCGCGCTGGGGGAGGAGTGGGACCTTTGGACCGGGAGACGCAGAGGCTCCGGTAACACGGCTGGGCGGGGGAGAGGATGGGGAGGGGCAGGGAGCCCCCCCAGAGTCCGGACCCGGAGCGGGAGCCCTAGAAATGCTCAGCATCGCTTCTTCTTCTCCCAGCAGGCCTCGCCCGGCCCAGCGATGGAGTTTCCGGATCTCGGGGCGCACTGTTCCGAACCGAGCTGTCAGCGCTTGGGTGAGGGCGGAGCGCGAGGGGGTGGGACCGGGTGGAGAGGGGCTTGGAGCTGCAGACAAGACGGAGGGTGGGTTCCGGGGGCTGGGAATGCCGGGAGGGGCGGGCTCGAAGTTGGGACGGTGTCAAAGGGGGCGTGGCTAAGGAGAGTGGACTAGAGCCGGGTGGTTTGTTGCAAACAAGGTGGTGTTTTCCTTCCTCGGAGTGGAAGGCTTGAGCGACCCGGAACGATGTCAGGGTCCCGCTGGACCTGCAGTCTGACATATTCCCTGCAGATTTTCTGCCGCTCAAGTGCGACGCCTGCTCGGGCATCTTCTGTGCAGACCATGTGGCCTATGCTCAGCATCACTGTGGATCTGCTTACCAAAAGGTGAGGGTGATGGAGGATGCATGCGGAATCCCTCCAATTCCTCTGCCTCCTGCTTCCTCTCCTTTATTGTCTGAGTTTCTTTCAGGACCAGAGATTTGGTTGAAGCGGGAGTGGGTCACAGACTGAGCTCTGTTCCTTAACTATAGGATATCCAAGTACCTGTCTGCCCACTCTGTAACGTGCCTGTGCCTGTGGCCAGAGGGGAGCCCCCTGACCGTGCTGTCGGGGAGCACATTGACCGAGACTGTCGCTCGGATCCAGCACAGCAAAAACGTAAGGTAAGCATTGGAGGGGTTGGCCATGACCCAGCTGGGCTTATGGATGCCTGGACACCTGAACAACTATTCTTACTGGGTTGGAAAAGGGGGTCAGTTTCAGCAGAGACAAACCTTCTCAACTCCACCTCAGATCTTCACCAATAAGTGTGAACGCTCTGGCTGCCGGCAGCGGGAAATGATGAAACTGACCTGTGAACGCTGTGGCCGAAACTTCTGCATCAAGCATCGTCACCCACTGGACCATGATTGCTCTGGGAAGGGGCACCCAACCAGCCTGGCAGGGTAATTGCAGCCAAGTCTTCTACTTAACCTATGGGACCGTTCCATCCTTCTGAACTGACTCAGTCTTTATAACTACAAGCTGGGAAGTTTGAACCCTGTCCTCTTTGACTAGGGAGTCTTAACTTCCTTTTCAAGTGCATATTTTTCCAGACTGTTCGGAGGAACTCCCTCCTGAGTTCCCTGGTAAGGCCTGGGAGGAGCATGCAAGCTGACTACCCTAGGACACATGCCAAGAATGTCTCTTCCCTACAGACTTGCTGCCATCTCCAGAACACAAGGTCTGGCTTCTTCTACAAGCACCATCCCCAGCCCAAGTCAGACCTTGCCTTCATCTACCTCTCCCAGCAGGTAGGCCTCCCCATTTCTTCTCTCCCCTTTCCTCCTTTATCTCTGACCTCTACCTCTTTTATTTTTCTTTCTTTTTTTTTGACCTCTGCCTCCTGAATGTCTGCCTTAGAGCCACAGCCCAGTCTCCATCATGGACTGCCCCTCCAGTGATTGCTTTGCAGAATGGCTTGGTGAGTTGAGCAGAGGTTGAACGGACAGAAGCAAACCCACACAGAGTAAAGTCCAAGGCAACTGGTCTTGTTTCTCTTTTTTTGCAGAGTGAGGATGAGGCTCTGCAGCGAGCCCTGGAATTGTCCCTGGCAGAGACCAAACCCCAGGTCCCAAGGTACCTACTCTCTGGTGAAAGAGATGGGATGTGGGAAAGAGATAGGTGGGAACACTCTGATCTGTTGCAAGATAATAGTTAGGCCTGGCCAGCATGGCTCAGTGGTTGAGCATCGACCTATGAACCAGGAGGTCACTGTTTGATTCCCAGTCAGGGACCATGTCCAGGTTCTGGGCTTGATCCCCAGTTGGGGAGTGTGCAGGAGGCAACTAATCAATGATTCTCTCTCATAATTGATTTTTCTATCTCTTTCTCCCTCTCTGAAAGCAATAACAATATATTAAAAGAATAAAAAGGTAATAGTTAGGTACTTGAGCAAAAAATTAAGCTTACTAACTATATTACGTTTGCCAAGTTTTTTTAACCCATTAGGGTCTTAATTTCCTCTATAAAATGGGATCATACTAATACCTACATTGTAGGGTTGTATAGAAATTGAGATAATACTCAAAAGTGTTCAACATAATGGTGCCTAACAGATCAGATGCTTATATTTTAGATATTATTGTCATCCAACTTAAGCTGCTCCTCTCTCCCAGTTCTCAGGAGGAAGAAGACTTAGCTTTAGCACAAGCACTGTCAGCCAGTGAGGCAGAGTACCAGCGGCAGCAGGTATGAGGATGGGGTAGAGATGGGTCCTGCACTGGAAGTGAGTAAGGAGTTTTGGGGGTTCTTCCAAGTGGTTGAAAGTTTTGGAATGGTGGTTATCTTTTTGTTTTCAGTATGACTCCGGCCCATGCTGAGCTTGGAAGTGAGGACTGCCCCCTCATTTCCATGACATCACACCCTGTCTTCCCCTCCCCCTCTCCTTGCTCCAGGCCCAAAGCCGCAGCCTGAAGCCGTCCAACTGCAGCCTGTGCTAGGGCCTTGGGCTTGGGGAGGGAGGCTTAGCTGAGGAGGACTGTGGCCCTCACATCTCTAAGGTCCACAGGGAGAGGAGGCCAAGAGCAGCCTGGAGTGAAGACGAGGAATGACACAAAGGCTGTTTCCAGGGAGTATCAAGAGAAACAACTGTGGAACTCAGTCTATAGAAGGCCCTGCTGGCCCTCCAGCTACGTGGGAGATAGCAGCTGTGAACTGTTCCCTGGTTGGGCCCTCTGGGATGCTGGCCAGGCCCCACTCAACTCCCTGCATCATGTCATCCCCCTGACACTGGGGCTGCCTGCACGTGTGGGGACGGGGAGGGTCCTGGGAGGAATAAAGGATATTGGTAGTTAATAGCACATCCAAGTGGTGTGTTTCTTTCTCTTTTCCAACCAAAACCAGTAGAGTCCTGTCAAGAATGCTCACCCAATCTAAGATAGAGGCCTACTGCAGTGTGCCACATCATGAAGTCACAGTGGTCCTAGCACAGTCCACACTTTTATTTCCCCAAAAATTGCTTTACTGAAAGGTCCCTTCCCCCCACTTTGGCTAGCACAGCACCCCGAGACCAGGATAAAATATGCCATGGAAGAAGGGTACATCTTATTCCCTTTCAGTGACCCTTTGGGAAGGAAGTAGCCACAACTTTGGTCACCATTCCTTAGACTGGGGTTTGGTATCTTCAGCGAATTCATCCTGTCCCTGCTGCTGTAACCGCCACATGTCCGCATACATCCCGCCTCGGGACAACAGAGCCTCGTGCCTGGAGCAAGGAGGAAAGTGTAAGTCCCAGCTATCAGTTTCACCACAAGAGTCCTCGCCACCAGCCCGCAGAGATAATGGATTTGGAGAGCGAGAGCTCCTCTCTGAGGCCCAGCCTGTTCATCCTGCTGTGCCCCTTACCGTCCTCTCTCCACAATGCAGCCATCCTTGATGACGAGGATCTGGTCAGCATTGACCACAGTTGAGAGCCTGAGAAGTCAAGAGACCAGTTACCCACTGCACCCCCAAAAGTGGCCCCGCTGCCTGCTGCCCCGGTCCTGTACCTGTGTGCCACTACAATGGTGGTGCGGTTGGCGCAGACTTTGGCCAGAGAAGACTGGATGGCCCTTTCATTAGATGTATCCAACGCTGATGTTGCCTACAGAGAGGGTCTGGGTAAAACTGCCCTTGCCACCCAAATTCCCAGCAAGCTGCTGGCCAAGGTCTCAGGTATCAAAAAGAATCTTGTTTGCACTTGAGAACTGTAAGGTGTTTTGTGAAGCATGGATTCCTGGAAAACAGTGCCCTGCAGGAATGGCATGGGCACAGGCAGGGCCGGGGGTGGGGGTGGGGGGGGGGGATGAAGGCTGCCCAGGGCCCTCACCTCATCCAGCAGAATGATGTTGGGGGCCTTGAGAATGGTGCGGGCGATGGCGACGCGCTGCTTCTCCCCACCGCTGAGCTTCAGTCCCCGCTCGCCCACCTGCGTCTCATACCCTGTGGATATTGCCCACCTCCCTCAGGTCACACATGATAAACTTGGTTTCTGTGTTTAGATGAGGCAAGGAAGGGATGGAACAGAGGACAGAGGGAGTAACAGCCCAGGGCAAAACAGGGCCAGGGAAGCTCACCCTCAGGGAAAGCCACAATGGCATCATGGATGCCTGCAGCCTTGGCAGCAGCCTGCACCTCATCATTCCCAGCTGTGATGCGGCCATAGCGAATATTGTTGGCAATGGTGTCATTGAAGAGGACGGTGTCCTGGGGCACAACTCCAATGTGAGACCGGAGGGAGATCTGGGTCACCTGGGGCCAAGAGATCATATTCCTGGCCTGTGAGATCCCCCCAGGCCTAGCAGGAAGGATGGGCTGGCGGAAAGCACATGTGTGGACGAGTCACTCAACCTCTCTGTTTCCCCATCGCTAAAGAGAGAAGTCCCATTCTCTCCCTGCTTCCCTAGACTGCTGCTGATCTTTGTACCGTGGACAGCACCATACATGACTCTAGTGTAGGTAAGATGGTGCTAGAAAGGCTAAGGTCTCCTGCCCCAGCTTTTTGAAGAGGTGAGATCTCCTCCTCTCGCTGGATGCTCAGCAGTTACCATTC
The DNA here is from genome assembly GCF_964212035.1 of Myotis nattereri. Lineage (NCBI taxonomy): Eukaryota > Metazoa > Chordata > Mammalia > Chiroptera > Vespertilionidae > Myotis > Myotis nattereri. Next base: position 22,518,556 of record NC_138082.1, read on the forward strand.
TTTTACACACAATGACAGTTTCCTCCCAAACAACCTCACCTGGGAAATGTCCTGACCATCTATTCGGATGCAGCCAGAGCTGATGTCATAGAAGCGAAAGAGCAGACGCAAAATTGTGCTCTTCCCTGCTCCAGATGGGCCCACCTGTTGTAAGGGAAACTCCTTCTTAGGCCTATTGGCTTTTAAGGCTTTTTCTCCAAGAGGGCACCAATGTCCATGGAGGCTGCCCATTCACATGTGACCACACATGACAGGGCTCTCTTAACTCCCAGCCTGGGTGACAAGCTACCATGGGCACTGGAATAAGGGAAGATGGAGAAGGCTGGGCCAAGTGGCTGGGTTTCCTCTTACCAGGGCCAGGGTCTGCCCAGGCATCACAGTGAAGGACACATCCTGCAGGGTCTCCCGCCTGCAAGAAGAGCGGGTATGGTCAGCAGGCCTGCTGCACTCCCTGTGCCCCCTTCCATCACCAGAGCTACTACTCGGCCCTGACCCTCCCCTGTGTGGGCTCTCTTCCCAAGAAGCAGGGATAGCTAAGAAGCAGGGATGAGGGACAGGAAGGCAGTAAGTAGACAGTGGGAAAGGGTCCAGGGACGGCAAAAGGGGAGGGGCTCACCCATCAGCGTAGCTGAAGTGCACATTCTCAAACTCAATCTGGCCCCTCTGGAAGCGAAGGGGCCCTGCTCCAGCAAGGTCCTTCACCTGGGAGAGTGTCACCAAGGCGTGGCGCTGTTACAGGTCTGGTATTCTCCAGACACCAGAAATACCACGCGGCTCTCACTCCCCCAAGCCCCACTCCTCTCTCTTCACTCACTTCTGTCTCCTCCTTCAGCAGGTCAAACATGTTCTCCATGTCAATGAAGTTGGTCTGGATCATCCTGCAAGCAGGTGATGGTTGGAGCTCCGCTGAGGAGCTAGGGAAATAATGCACTGCTGACGTGAGGGCCAGGGATCAGGTTACCTGTAGTAGGTGCCAAACCAGTTGAGGGGCATGTACAGCTGGATGATGTAGGTGCCAAAAAGCACAAAGTCCCCGACCTGTGGAGATCCAGGGAAGAGGATCATCCATCAGAGGCCTTCAGGTTATCACCCTGCCCACTTCCTGTCATCTCTCTGCTTCCCACCCAGGAGCCTGGTGGCCAGACATAGACCCCAGGCCCCCTTTTCCCTGTCCCCAGCACAATTCCTTCACCTGTAGCTTCTGCTCACTGACAAAGTACGCGCAAAGCAGAGAGCCAGCAAGCAACCCAAGTCCAATCACCAGGTTCTGAGTCTGATTTAGTAAAACCAGTGACGCGCTTGACTTCCACTCCAAACCCTGTGGAAATAACATGGGAGAGAGGAATGTCACATATGTGCTGACCATCACCAAATCCAAACCTGGGCCCAGGCACCTTCAACCTCACAGCCCAAATTTTATTCTTTTTGGCTCTGGTAATGCCACAAGGCCAGGCCATTGCTGTCAGTAGGCCTCAAACTAGCGTGCTCACCTGATATTTAATGATGGCTTCTCGATAACGTTCCACTTCATAACCTTCTGCATTGTAATACTTCACCTGATGAATTCAAAGCACCATTTGACATGGCTGCAGCATTCAGCACCTGGATCACTGCTTCCAGATCCCCAATCCCTCCTTCCTAATTTTAAATAGCACATCTTGCACCCCCCAGCTCCTCAGCAGCCTCGGTGGTCCCAGGCACAAACCTCCATATTTCCATGCTTCACACCACTGCCACTAAGGCCTCTGTTACCGTTTCAAAGTTTAGCAAAGAGTCCACGGCTCGTGCCCGGGTAGCATTTTCCTGTGTGTTCATATCACGTCGAAACTTTGTTCTCCACTCAGTGACCACAATGGTTAGGGCTATAGCATGAAAGGAGGAGGGAAAAGGAGAAGAGATCAAGACAACATTTTCAACAGCAGAAACCACATGTGTATGTCTGATGCCTACTACACACTAACCCTATGTCACAGCCCAGGGACCCAGGTTCTGAAGAGAGAACATCCTAAGCTCCCTGAGGGAAGAGGCTGTGTCCAAGATATCTTTGCAGCCTGTACAAAGCCTCATCTGTGAAGATGCTTTTGATGAGCAAATCAAGGCCAGCTGCCTCTGTGACATAGTGCGCTTTCTCCTTGCCTCGTTCCACACGGGACCTAATATGACCACGATGCCCTGGCCCTCCACACAGGTTACGCTAACGTGTCCATGGCAGAGGAGTATGCCCATCCACCATTACTGGGCGCTGAGGAGACTATTCAAGTCCACTAATCTATAGTCTTCCAAACTGGGTCACCCAAGTGGGGTCAGAGCTCATGCTCAAGGGAGTCCTTGGAGAGTTCAGGGAGCTGGTTTCACCAAGCAGCACGCACTGAGGTAAAGACTCATGCACAGGAACACGATGAGGCCAAACCAGGCGTTGAAGAACATGCTGAAGTAGATGATGCCAATGATGATGTCAGCCAGTGTGGGGAGAACGTTGAATATCAGGTAGCTGGGAGGGGAAGTCAAGTGACAAAGAAAAGTATATGGGCTCAGAGCCAGCAACTCTGCCTCTAGCAGTTTCAGTGTGGTTTTTTGTTTTCAACAGCAACAGACTGCAATCAAGCTAAATGCCCCTCAGGAGGTGGATGGCTAAAGTAAACACAGCATGCCCAAACTACAGCATGCTCTGGGTCTATCATAATGAAAGAGGGAGATCTTCATGCTCCAATGAGAATACATCTCTGTAACATTTTGTTAATCAACTGTGAGGCCCTAGTGGTCTGGCTCAGTGGATAGAGTGTCACCTGAGGACTGAAGGGTCCTGGGTTCGATTCCAGTCAAGGACACATGCCCAAGTTGTGGGCTTAATCCCAAGTAGGGGGCATGCAGGAGGCAGCCAATCAATGATTCTCTCTCATTGATGTTTCCATCTCTCTCTCCCTCTCCCTTCCTCTCTGAAGTCAATAAAAAATACATTTAAAAAGTAAAAAAAAAATGCAACTCTGAGGATGACCCCTATGTTGTGCCTGTTTTAGGAAAAACCTTCACAATACCACTTTAGTTCTGGGAGTCTGCACATATACATGTAAAAATGCCAAGAAGCAGAACTCAGCACACTAAATGCAGTGGAAACCTCTAAAGAAGTGAGCAGAATTCAAAAGAGATATGCTCTCAATCTACTTTAAGTTATTACAGAGCATATGTACATTAACCTTATTAGAACAAGGAAGAGGGCGAAGGGGCAGCTCCCCAAGCTGGGTCAGTTCTCAGGCCCCCCTGCTTTTCCTGTCCCACCCCCTCACACTCCTTTCCATGGGCTTGGTACCTGAGCAGCCCAGTGACACTGGCTGTGCCCCGGTCAACGACTCGCAGCACCTCCCCTGTTCGGCGCCCCAGGTGCCAGCGCAGTGAGAGCTCATGCAGGTGGGAGAAGAGGCGCAGCTCCATGCCCCGAGATGTGAACTGCTGCACCCTGATCCACAGGAATGTGCGAAGGTTGCTCACAAAGCCTGAGGAGGATTCAGTAGGGCTAAGGGGACAATTGACATCAGCCCAGCACCCCGATGTGAAAGGCCAGAAAGCACCAAAGAGTCCAGGGGAGGAATGCCTGTGGGAGGGAACTATGGGGAGGAGAGGGAGGGGCCGTACCACCCAGGGTGAGAGTCCCCCATACCTGTACTGCCAGTGCCACCACCCTGGAGGAACTTGAGGAAGACATAGGTGGTAACAGTCCAGGCCAGGGAGTGCCAAGGTGCCTTCTCAGTCAGCAAGTTTACTATGGAGAAAATGAGTCTAAGCCCACTTATGGCCCCCTAGTCCCCTCTTCAGAAGAGACTGCCCCAGGCACCAGCCATAGCTTTTTTCTGACCACCCAGCTCTCAACTCTGTCGCAGTGCCCTGGGTTGACCGCCCCCCACCCCTAACCAGTCCAATGAAGGACCAGAGTGCTAAGCTGGCACCCCTCTCCCTCACCTATATCCCTATAGAAGATGGGCACCAACACATTCAGTCCCCGGTCCAACCCCATGAGCCCCAGGCAGATGACCACAACAAGTTGCAGAGCTGGATTTCCCCGAGGCCACAGGTAGCCACTCAGTAGCCGGAGCTTCCTGCCAAAGTCTCGCCAGGTAGATGCTGGTGGCCCCTCTGTTGACTGAACCTAGGATGGTGAAACACATAGAGGGAAGCTTAGAAATCATAAAGAAGTGCACTAGCCAGAAACCTTCTAGGAAAAATGTAAGGGAGTGCAGACCCCAGGCATTTTAGACCCACAAGTAAGCCCTGATGGGATCAGAAAGGCTAACAGGGCACAATGTGAGGTTTGGGTAAGAAACAGTTTATTATGGTAGGAAAAAATGATGCCAGGAAATGAAGACAGACCCTAAGGTTCAGAAGTTGAGGTGTACCTGGCTCCTTTCTACATCCTGATCGTCTTCATTGACCCGAAATGCGTAGGACTGGGGACGAAGGCCGGGAGCCCAGAGCCCCAGGACAAAAAGCCCTCCAGAGACCACATAGCGCAGCACCCACAGGCTAAACTGTACCTAGAATGAAACATGTGAGGAGAGTATCAAACAGGGCCAAATCCCATTGTTACTACTAATAACAGGGTTGGGGATTGAACCATGGGCACGCACCCTGGTTCCTCCTGGGGCCCAGCATCTAATGGGCTGGGAAGAAAAATCCACAATGACTCAGCATGGACACGCCCTACCAGCTGGCTATCAGCTCCCAGCCAGCGTCAGCCCCTCCCTCTTCCCTTAAGAGTCACCCCAAAGCGTGGAGCCAGTATGAACAGACTTGACATCCTTCTTCCCAACCCCTGCCACCCATGCTTCCACTCTCCCATGAGGCCCCTCACCTGCTGGCCCAAGTCCGCCCTTGCCCACCACCACTGTGGGCTGTTCCAAGACACCAGGGCCAAGTTCTCGGCTGCAAAAGCCACAGTCCAGAGGAGCAGGAGACCTGGGCTGTGGCTGAATTTGATCCAGGCGCCCATTGCTAGCTTCTGCCGCGCCTGGCTCCGTTCCACAACGAGCAGTCCCAAGCCACAGGCGCCGGCCAGGGTGCCCAGTATGGAAGCCAGCAGCAGGTAACCTGGCAGCGGGGCCCCCCGCGCAGTGCCCACTCGACCAACCAGGCTGGCCAGGGGCAAGGCCACCTGAAGTGTGGCCAGAAGCAGCTGCAGCACGTAGGGAGCGACACGAGGACCGGCCCCCCAAGACAGCGCGTCGGTGACTGCTGGACGCTCCCGCCGCTTGCAGGGAAGGGCCAGCACCAAGGCCAGAGTCCCCAGGGCCGTCAGCACCGAGGGCGTGAGGGTGAAGAAGAAGCAGGGGCTCAGGCCACCCTGCGCCCAGGCCGGACCCGCGGGCCCTTCGGCCTCACAGTAGTTGCCCACAGTCACCATGGCAATGCGGGGCCGCAGGCCGAGGCTGCGGGGGCTGCGGGGCAGGCGAACGGGGCCAGCCGCTTGGGGAGGGGCACGGATGCCGGGCGACCTCGGGTCATGGAGCCGCGGGGGTCGCTGTCAGGGATGCACGTGGACCCAGTCCCAGCCACACCGCCCACTCGCTCCGCGCTTGCGCCGCCGCCACGCACTCGGCGCACTCACGCAGGGCACGTCCGCCGCCTCTGCCGACCGCCCCTCGCTCGCTGGGACCCCGGGCTGAGTCCGCTCCACACGGATGTGGTGCCGGACTCCAGCCGCATTCTTCTGCAGCAGCGCCGCCCACCGTAACCGCCCAGTCCCTTCCCAGCCATTGGCGATGTGTCACCGAAGGGGCGGGGGATGGGGCGCTGGGGAAGGCGAAACAAACCAGCGGAGTCAGCTCGGTCACGTGCTCAGAGCGGGAAATCTGACCGCCCATCCGGCTGGAGACCTTGACCTCCAAGGAGCCTTGGATCGGAAACGGCCCTTTTGCTAAGCCAGCTGGCTCGGTATGTCCTTGACACCGCACAGGCCCACTTTCCTACGGGGCCTGTCCCGGTCCCCAGCCACCTGTAGGGACTCCATGTACCCCACTCCGCTTGTTCCCCGAACCCTAGCGGTGGAGACAACATGGCCGCGACCTGGTCAAAGTCCCTTCTTTATTAAGGGTAATCAAGCTGTACACAGTCACCACCGCGTCCCGCGGTGAGTTCAGGCAGCGCAACTCACCACTCCCCGCAGCGGACCAGAGCCGAGGGTGGGGCTGAGGGTAAGAGCTGGGTCCCAGCATGCAATGCGGCAGCCCAAAGCCGAGGGCGAAGCCATCCTGCCGCCCCTCTGTCCCCCTCTAGGGGACAACAGGAGGCAGGTCAGAGCTCTCTTGCTGGGAGGTAGACGGACCAGGGCATACTCCAACCCCGTCCCTTGTGCAGGAGGTGTGAGGGGTGGGGGTACAATAAGCAGTAATGGGGGCCAGGAAGGCCTCAGTCTCCCAGGAGCCATCTGAAAAATTGGACAGGGCAGCAAAAAAATTCCATCCTGCTCCTGTAATTTAGAAACCATCCTTAGTGTCAAAAGATAGCGTGAGAGGAGCTGGGAGCTAGGGCCTCTACGCCAATGCAAATCAAAAGTTGAACAGAAGGGCAACAAGCGAACAGAACCAGAGCAAGCAGCTCACATGCCAGTGATGTGCAGGAAGGGAGGGGTGAGCAGGCTGTAGCACTGGGAGAACTGGGGGTGAGGTAAGGGCCACAGCCTGAGCTGCTCATCTATTCAGGGTGAGGAGAGGGAGGCCACAGAGGTTGAGGGTCCAGGCCCAACCTCCCCACTCCACAGTTGGCACAGGTTCTCCCTGGTTGGCAGCTTCTGTGGTGGGCAGTCCTCTGGAAACTCGTAGGGGTAGGTGCAAAGGTGGCAGTATTGGGGCTGGGCTGGGGACCAGTTGCTAGCACCACACTCCGAGCCAAGTGGGTTCCTGGGGATGAGGCTAGAGTCCTGTGTGCCCTGGTCCTAGGCCCCCAATTTCTCTCCTGGGGCTGTGGTGAGCCTAGTATTGGCACCTCTCTTGGCCAGGCACGGACACACAAACACCATACGCGTGGAGCCAGGCAACACTCAGAGAAGCCCTCCATGGCAGGTGGATGGGATGGCAGGGCAACAGATGCCTGCATCCTGGGGCATAGGGACCCTCCTCAGCCTTGTCTAGACCTGTGGAGAGAAGAGGGTTGGTAGTAGAGATAGTCTTCAGCTATCTGCTGCTTACCTAAAAGAAGCCTGGAGATAAAAGAAAAGGAAAGCTTGATTCTTGGGGAGGTAAGCAAAGGAAAAATCAAGGCCTGTATTTCAGAGCAGGCGAGGAAAGAAAGGGGAGTGTATTTTGGGTGAAAGGGTGCAGAATCTCTGCTTGAGAGGCCCAACTTCCTTCGCGTGAGCTTTGACCTCAGCCTGGAAGTTGCTATTTCTGGCGGTTAACAGGTCCTGGAGCCCTTACCTTGTGCACCTGAGGGGGGAGCTCATCCTCAGAGCCCTCCTCGGGCACAGGCTCTGGGTGCCTTGATGCTGACTGTCCATCTTCAGCCCACCCGCCAAGGGGCAGCCGAGAGAAGTGAGAGGGAGCCCGGGGCACTGTGCCAGGATCTAGAGACACAAGTAAACATACTCTTAGAATGAATACAAACAGGAATGAGGGGAAGGGTTGCCCTGTGTGGGGACAGAGAGGGGTTATTCTCCTTGGCCTGGTCCCTCTCACTTCTTTCTTCACCAAGAGGGATGCGAAGAAAGGCTGTGTCCTCCTGAACGCCCACTGGATACCTGTGATGCCACCGTAGCGCCTCTGGAAGCCCCCTTGCAGGGCAGTGGTCTCCGGTGCTCCAGGCCGGGGTACAGCAGCACAGGGATAGCTGGCAGAGCGGGGGATAGATTGGAGGTGCCGGGCACCTTCTCCCCCCTCTTCAGGAGCACTCTCCCCACTGTCATCACTCTCCCGGCGGTGCCACACATGCCTCTCAGGTTCAGCCTGGGCTTGCTGCTTGTGGAGCTGAGAAGTGGGGGGCTCATTAGTTGGGAACAGAAGGGTATCTGTCTGAAACAGCTGCTCCCCACCATGGTATCAGCCAGTTCCCATTTATACCATCTCACCTAGAATCACTGACCAGAGTATCTATTGTGTTAACAGTGTGTAACATACATACAATGTTTTACAGGTTAAATTCTTAGCAGACCCCTGGAATGAGCCTGTGCAAAGGTTATAATAGCATCCATTGTATCTAGTCACTTGATTTAAGAACAAACTATGGATCTAAGTGCCAGGCACTCTTTTAGGTGCTGGGGATATAGTAGTGAAAATCAGATCAAAATCCAAGCCCTTTTCGGGCTTATATACTTAGGAGGGAGGAAGGGGGGAGAATAGACAATAAATAAATAAATAAATAAATAAATAAATAAATAAGGAAATAATAAAATATGTCAGATGGTGCTAAATGCTATGGAGAAAAATGGAGTGGGAAGATTCAGAAGGGCGGGCAAGGGAAGTTTTTACTCAGTGTGGCCAGAGACTGTCACATGGAAAAGCTAAGAGCAGAGATCTGATAAGGAGAAGGAGGGAGCCATATCAATATCTCAGGGAAGGGGGTTCTTGGCAGGGGAAACCACAGTGTGTAAAGGCCCTGGATGAGAATAAGCTTGGCTAAATGGATAGTAAGAGGGTATATGTTGGAATGGAAATTGCAAAGCAGGTAAATGGCAGAGTAGAGATTTGAACCTACGTCTTGCTTCTCCACCTCTAAAACCCTCTATTCTGTTTTTCAACTGCTACCTTGGGTCCATGGCCTTGCTCCTTGCGGCCCACTCACCTGGTGCATATAGAGGGCGTGCAGGCTCATCTCAGTGGATGCATATTCTGACAGCACCAGGCTCTGCAGCTGTCCTTCCCACACACTGCTCCCAGAGCTGGCTGTCCTGGCATCCATCCTGTCCCTCCCAGCACAGAGACAGCAATTATTAACATTTCTGAGACCGATATAAAATGCTAGGTGCTACTGCCATGCCCTCCCATCTTGGCCCACCTCTACTCACCCAGAGCCTGTCATGGTACTGGGAGCCCGGCCCGTGGAAACCTGACCAGGTTGCAGAGGGGAGAAGGAGCACAGGGCAGAGGCGACTTCAGTCCTATGCCTGGAACCCTGCAGGTCTCTGGGCAGTGAAGGACCACGGCAAGATGAGCCGGCCACTACATTTGCAATAAGACTCAGTGGCTATGAAAGAAAGGGGTGAGAATTCTCAGGACAGGAGGGAAGCCTCTGGGGCCCCCAATATTTTTTATATCAGGAACCAATGACACAGACTAAACAGAGAGAAGGAAAACTATAGGGTAGGCCAGTGGTCAGCAAACCGTGGCTCGTGAGCCACATGCAGCTCTTTGGCCCCGTGGCATGGGCCACGAAGTTTCAATCGCACTATATGTGCGCGCCCACATGTGGTATTTTGTGGAAGAGCCACACTCAAGGGGCCAGTTTGCCGACCACTGGGGTAGGCCCTTCCACCCCATGCCCAGTTCTCAACTCCAGCTCCTGGAGTCCACCCTGCCCATCATCTCCCAGCCCCCAGCAACACACCTCAGACTCAGATTGTAAGGACTGGATGGATGTAAAGAGGGCATTTTCAGGGAGTAGACCCCCTTGGGCAAGGCCAGCAGCTGCTCCATCCCGCTGAACCTGTTCCTTGAGGAAACCCAGGAAGGCCGTGCTCTCACGTGGTGGCTGCCAGCCAGGGTTGGTGATGGCAAAGTGCATAAGTGACAACTCTGTTTTCCCGTCCTCGGCTTGCTGGTACACTGAGGCCTCGGTCTGACCAGCAGATAGCCACTGCACAAGAGAGGCCACAGTGAGAGGATAGTTCTCTTACAGGAACCCTTTTTGTACCTTTCCTGCTAGGGAGAGGTTTACCCCTGGAGGACAGAGACCGCAATACACTGCTGTATCTTGTCCAGGGCCCTGGTGCCCACCCCAGGAGTGGCCACACACTGAACTAATTGCTTGGTTTGTGCCTTTCTCAGGGAGCTTCTTGGCCAAGGGTGCCAGTTTGGGGCTAAAATCCAGCCCAGGCTCCTGTTTATCAAGCAGTGTGTGCCTGGAGACAGGGCTGCTGTTTTGTGAGGTGTTGGCTCAGGAGAGATACCTTTTTGGAGTTTGCAAGCACTGTCTCTAGCCACCTGCCCCCTCCTCTCCGAGTACCTGGGGATGCCCATGCTGGCGAACATCCATCTGGGCAAAGGAGCAGGTATCTCCAACACCAACAACCTCCACAGTGAAATTGCGGAAGAAGTCTATAATTTCCAGGGCCCGTGGACGCAGGCAGAAGATGAGGATGAGGGGTGTGACAATGGGGCTCAGTAACTCCTCCAAGATGAATACCTACAAGGGAAGGGACCAAGGCCATGAGAGCAGGAGAGATCCCAGGCCTCACCACCAAGCTATCGGCCAGTTTCTAGCAGGCCCTAACTCCAACTCCACTCACTGCCTTGTACTGGAAGAGCTGGGCAAACTCGTCCCGGGTCTGCGAGCGGTGGGCATTACCCTGCCAGTGGTCGGGCATGTAGTGGATGTGAGCGAGGATCACGCGGAGCAGCTGCTCAGGGCAGAACACCAGGTGCTGGTCTGGGATAAAGGACCTGCAGGACCAGGGTCACAGTGAGACGTCAGCCTTGCCAGGGAATGCTAGTCAGCTCGCTCCCACCTGCTACCCGACCCACCTGCACACGGTCACAGTGACCCCCAGGAGTGTGACGGTGGTGAGGACGTGTTCCACAGCTAACACATCTTCGTCGTAGATGGTGAGGGCAATAAGCACGGCCAGGATGGAGCCAGCAAAGAAGGCGCAATTCTTGGCCAGCAGTGTCAGCAGAGGTGACAAGAAGCAATTCATGTACTTGGAGGCTGGCTTGTAGCCACGGTTCAGACGGGACTGCAGCTCATGCTCCAGCTCGTTGAAGTGGCGGAGGTAGCAGCGGCCATAGAGTGACCAGCAACGTGCTCCCAGGGCCCCAGGCTCCCGCTTCAGCACCTCGGCATAGCTGAAGAAGGCATAGAGGATCTGCCAGATGAGGATGAGGGGGCACAGCAGGAAGTTGGCGATGCCAATCCACAGGATGCGGTTGCTGAGGCGCTGGGCCAACTCTAGCCGTTGCCCCCCACGTTTGTACTCAGCCTTGAGGCTCCACTCATTGAGAAACAGAGAGCCAGGTCCCCAGAAGAGGATCAGCTCGAAGTTGTACTTGAGGCCACGGGTGAAGAAGACAACCTCCCCAAGGCCAGGCAGGCGGAAACGCAGGGGCAGGAGGGATTTGTTAACCAGTGCCACCATGTAGTTCTGGAAACGGAGGATGCGGTGGTATATGTCCAGCTCTGTCAGCTCACGCTTGTGGATACAGATCTGGTGCTCTTTCTGGGTCTGCACAATCCGAGCCTGCACTTCCTGCCACGTGCAGTATGGAAGGGCAGACTGTGGGGTGGGGAAGAGACAAGGTGTGGAAGGTGGGATGGTTGCCTTGACCCATTGCCCTGCATTACCTGAGAGGCTCAGGGTCCTGTGCTTAGTTGAGTGGAGCTCTTAAGCAGATGCTCCCTCACCTGCCAATGACAGCCGAGGAGGCCTGATGCCCAGGAATACACCCCACCCTTACCAAGGTGAAGAAGGCATCTTGGGCTGTGGCGCTAACTGCCCAACTTCCCAGTCTCACCATGGGGATGCGCAGAGCATGCAGGTAGAAGGAGTGGATCTCCCAGTAGCAGCAAATGTTATAGATGAACTTGATAAGCCGGTGGACCCAGAAGACACCAGCGATGACCAGAATGGTGATGAGAGAGCCATTTTCCTGAATCCTGGTGGGGTAAAAAATGGCGAGAAGGGGTGCCTTTAAGGAGTCTTGGCAGATAAGCTGCTCTCCTGGAGGATTTGGCAAGGCTGGGCCTGAGTCTCTGTTCTAGGGAATGTGTTATTGCCTCACATTCCATTCCATTCCCCACCTTCGATCAGAACTACAGGCTCTGATGCCCTCTGACCTGCAGCCCTTACCTGGCACTACAGACTTGGGCAGGCAAAAAGGCATCTGGCAGAGTGACCTTGACGGGCTCGGTGGGGTGAAGACTGTGGTTCACCATCTTGTTGGCAAATAAGATGTCATAGTCCACACAGCTGACCAGAAAGGTGGTGAAGGCAACCACAAAGAGGAACTGCCTGGAGAGGTGGGAAGAGGGGGCGCAGCCCAAGGGTCAGACAGGCACCAGTGAAATAGTGTGGAAAAGAGAGGAGTCTGGAAGCAGCGGGACAAGATTAGGGAGCAGCCTCTGGGAAATGGAGGGGCTGGGGAGCTCCTCGTGGGCTCTCTCTACTGCTCAGCCATATAAACAAGTTCCTATTTTTTGCTTTTAGCTTCAGGCCCTACAGAATCAGTGTGCTTCTGTCTTTCGCCTCACAGTAATCTCTGCCACTGCTTACTGGACTCTTTCAAAAGTCTTGATTGTTGTCACTGGTTCCTGGTCCCTGACTTCCTTTTGATATAGTCGTTAGAAGCCCTTTGGGGATTTGAACTCTTTTCTTACGGAGGGATGGTTTCCCAACCCCTTCCTCTTTGGCAAGGTCATATGGCTCCTTCCTCTTAGAAGGCTCTCTGCCCAGCAGCAGGTCTAAGGCGCAGCCACGGCAGAACAGAGACACTTTTCTCAAGTGGCTGGCATCTCTGACTAAAGCATGCCCATTCCACTGGAGCTCTGATGAAATTATCAAGCCTGAATTCTCTTCATGGGAGAGGCAGAACTTGGAAAGCTTATATGGGAGATAAAAATGGTGAAGGCTGTAAATTTTGGTGCCATATCCAGTCCCTGAAATACAAAGGTTTGCAGAATTTTGAGCCCGGGACTGAGATGCATTGGCAGGTAGGGCCAGGGGTGAGCTGAGATGTATTCCTTTACCAAATGATCCATCCCTTTTTATACTTACATAAGCTCAAAGATCTCCCCGATGAGCATACAAGTGAAGCCATTCTTCTGGTGTAGATTATAAACGTGTAATTCTTAAGAAAAAGTGGTTCGTAGAGACAGCAATTAAGAGCACAGACTTTGGTGTCACATACCTGAGCTTAAGCCCTGGCTCAGTGACTTTCTAGCCATGTAATTTTGGCCAAGTACTTAACCTCTTTAAGCTTTTGTCTGCAGTGATATATTTGGAATAACAGCACCTATCTTATAGGATTATTAGGTCTAAGACAATGCATGTGAAGTATTTAACACAGAGCTGACACAGAATGAGTCAAAAGACATTAATTATTATGGTTATTAACATCCCATCAAAAAGGAGAAGCACTCTTAGAGAGGTCCCTTATAAATAAACACCACAAGTGAAAGGCACCGCCTGGCCAGTGTGGTTGAGTGTCTACCTATGAACCAGGAGGTCACGGTTCGATTCCTGATCAGGGCACATGCCCAGGTTGTGGGCTCGATCCCCAGTGTGGGGCATGCAGGAGGCAGTGATTCTCGCTTATCCTTGATGTTTCTGTCTCTCTCTCCTTTCACATTCCTCTCTGAAATCAATACAAATACTTAAAAAAACAACCCAACATTAAAAAAAGAAGTGAAAGGTACATAGCTCTTGGTAAATGTGGGATATCATTACTTAGAACAATCATTATTTCCCCCATCCTCTTTTAACCTCAATAGTTCCATCCCCCTTACAGGGATTATAGTCAAACCCAACCCAACTTCCCACCAGAGGCCTGGCTTAGAGAGGGGCTAAAGGTCCCACAGCTCCAACACAGAGACACAAAGGATATTCGAGAGAAAAAGAGGTCGAGGTTTTCAATGTGGTGCCAAGGTGCTGTGGGCACAGGAGTAGAGATGTCAGAGCCCCTTGCTCCCCACTCCACCAACTCTCCCCCATGCCCCAGCTCTGGCTGTCATGGCCAAGAACTTACACTTGCTCCCCTCAGGGACGTGCACCAACAGGTCCTCCTCTCCTGGGGGTGAATCGCTGTAGGAGGCCTCTAGGCGCTGGTATTCAGTGTCAAACTGCGCCATCACCACCGCCCCCTGTCCACCTTATCCACCTGCCAGAAATGAGGAAAAAGAGACCCAGGGTCAGCCCCCCCATACTGCTGGTCTGCTGACCTGCCTACTAGACCAAGAGTGAGAAAGAATTCTTGGTTTCCACTACCGTCTTCTTGACTCAAAGACAGAGGAGGAGGAGTAAGTTCAGGGCTTGGGAGACCTTAACTGGCCAATGAGGTGAGTCATTCCCAGAGCCTTTACTGAGTATATGCTGAGGCTTGCTGGCCTGAAGCCAGACTCCGCCCCTTTGGGGGATCTGTTTCATTTTCTATTAGTAGATAGAAGGGGCCCTTTCCCTGCCCTTCTGGAGCAGCCTGGTCTCCTAAGAGACTAGCAGTTTGGAAGCATTTTGTAAACAATGGTCTGAAATAAGCACATGGCCTTACCTGCTCCATGGACAGTGTCTGCTTCACGGACAGTGTCTGCTTCACTCCAGCTTTGATGTCCTGGCTCTGCAGCTGCTGGAGGAGAAGATGTCAGGCCCCAGAGAGTAGAGTGGGGACAGGAAAAAAAAACCAACCTTTGCAGGCATGCCCCCGACCCCACCAAGAGGGGCCAAGCCTGGGACAGCCTAGGGTCATGCACTTTCCGCTGGCAGCACTATAAAGGACCACTCATTCAGCTCAAGCAGTGGCTTATTGAAGCTGTGGAGACCCAGTCAGTGCAGGCTTGAGATCTCTCCATTGCTCCACCTCAGCCTCAGAAATTAGGCCAACAGGGTCCACAAAGCCGCAAACCCAAGGAGACCTTTCTGGCCAGCCTCTTCTCCTGCTCCCCTAGCACTGAAGGGCCAGCGGGCAAGCATAACTCCTTGATGGGAAGTCCTGACCGGGTCGGGGTAGATCCAGATCCTGGACCAACTGTGTGTTCTGGAGGTCCACGGAACCAGGCATGGTCTAGGTGTCACTCACCCGGTCCTGGGGCCCTGGAGCATGGCCCGGCCGACCCCGGTGGGATTCCCTGGGTTAGTGAGAGCCCTGGGTCCAAAGGAGCTGGTCAAACCCTCGGGGAACTCACCACTCACCGGGCAATGTGGACCCAGGGCCCATGGAACCCCAGCCGGCCGGGCCTGGGCTCAGGGGTTCCTGCGGATGTTGGAGGTGAGAGCCCGTCCGACAGCGGATACCCCAGGTGGGCTGGGTGGCCTCCCCACACCCAGTTGCCACGACTGGAGCCCAGCGCGCCCCAGGGTCACGCCCGGGGCTCGGCTCCCTACAGCGGACAACCTTGCGCGCGGCCCCGCCGCTGGCGCGCGCCCGCCCGCATGCCCTGCTATCAAAACATTCCGGCCGCGCGCCTCCGCCCCGCCCGCGGCGCCCCTTCCCCCGTTACCCGCCGCGAGCTCACTCAGGTCTCCGCGGGCGCCCCCGGCCAGGTCCGGCCCGGGCCCTGACATACCAGTAACCGGTCTCGCGCTTCACCTCAGGAACCGTGACCCCGGTGATTCTGGGGATCCGACAGCTTCGTAGGACTCGACCCGACCCAGAGCGCTAGGCCCGGCGCCTGCCACTTACTGTCACCAGCAGCCAGCCTGGCCAATGAGCATGATGGGGCGGGGACACGACGGCCCATTTTTTTCCCCCGCTTCGGGGGCGGGACTAAAGGCGGGTCTTGAGCGGCAGAAGACCAATGGGGCTTTGCGTGGGGCGGGGCTCAGGTGAGGGCGCTGCTGATTGTCCCGTTCGCGGCCCCGTAGTGACGAGATTGCTGTGGAGCTGCCGACATCCGGATTTGGAACTGCGGACATGCGTAACTCGCAGCAGTTTGGGATTTGCGGTGCAGCCTCGGAGGGCCGGGAGGAGTCCTCGCGGCTTAGTCACTGATGGAGCTCATCGCACGAGAAGCGGAGAGCGGTCACTTTGGGAACCTCAGTGATTTTAACTCTGTTGGATTCGATTTTAAAGCCGGATGCTCTCCCATTTCACTCCTGTGTGGCCGGAGACTGGAGGTATGAGAAAGCGGGCTGGGGTCACGTATCAGCCCCAAAGCTGACTCCTGGAGCCTGCTTGCAGCGCGGTGGAGACCGAGTCTGGCAGGCAGGAGACACGGCGGTCGGATCTTGCTTGGGGAGGGCTCTGCTTTTCTCCCCTCTTTTCTGCGCAGCCATGTCGCCGGCTCCAGCAGCAGCCCAGGCTCCTATGTCGGTCTCCCTGTTTGATCTCAGCGTGGATGCTCCGATCCTTCGGGGCCTGAGCCTAGTGAGACACCGTCCCGGGGAGACTCTGGCCCAGGCACTGCGGACTTCCTCTCCAGGTATCCGGGAAGATTTGGGGTGAACCCATGAGAAACATGACAGGGCGCTTTGCAGCTTATTGCTCCTCCAGAGAACACATTCCCTATTGGCATTTCCCAGTTTAGGAGCCCTTGTTGACATCTGTTTCCACGGGATAAAATGTATCTTAAATTCACTAACCCAGACCCCTGAATTATCTCCAAATAAGTCTCTTGCCATTGCTTATGTTCAAAAACTCCTAGATCTTTTTTAAAATTCCTATAGTACAAATTTAACTGGATTCCAATCAATCATTCATTCATGCTGAATGTAAAACAATGTCATATTTGGTTATGTACAACTTTAGTTTGTCTCTGGCTATGTTTTTCTTGAACCTTTTTTAAACAAACTGCACACTGTAATTGGAAACGTAAACTAAAAAATTGGCATTCAGGAAGTGGTTTTTGAACAGTTAAAAATAATTTTAACCGTACCAATATATATTTTCTGCAAGATTCCTCTAAATCCCTTTGGTTAATTTAAATACAATGTTTGACTTATAATTATTTTACACGTATCTTTTCAGAGCATCTTTATTGTATAAAGTGATTACTGTGCTATTTATTTCTTTTAATATATTTTTATTTATTTCTGAGAGGAAGGGAGAGAGAGAGAGAGAGAGAGAGAGAGAGGGAGAGAGAGAGAGAGAGAGAGAAACATCAATGATGAGAGAAAATCACTGATTGGCTGCCTCCTGCACACCCCACACTGGGGATTGAGTCCACAACCCAGGCAAGTACCCTGAAGGGGAATTGAACTGTGACCTCCTGGTTCATAGGTTGATGCTCAACCACTGAGCCACACCAGTTGGGCATGTGCTATTTATTTATTTGATTACTAGACTATAAATTCCTTAAATGCCATCTCTTTCTTTTGTGTCTTTCTCTGCTATATATATATATCAAACCCTGAATAAAATTCCAGGTACTATCCATTTGGACTCCCTTTCCACCTCTAATTACTCTCCCTTATTTAGGCTCAGGGGTGAGAACAAGCCCAGAAAGAAAACCATTCCAGGGTCCTCTGGATATTTCAGGGAAGTTATTTTGTTCAACCTGTGACCAGACCTTCCAGAACCATCAGGAACAGGTAAAACACCAGGTGCAGAACTAAATGGTGGAGGCAAAAGTAGAACAGTGGGTGAGGAGAGATAGACATTTGTGTTTAATGAGTAAAGGTTCACGTTTTGAATAAGGCAGTTGGTGTTACCCAGTCATACTGCTGGTCTTGGGTACCATAAAAGGCCAGGCTGGGGCATATTTCCACATTCTGCTTCCCTCATTGACTCCTACCAGAGGGAACATTATAAGCTTGACTGGCATCGGTTTAACCTAAAGCAGCGTCTCAAGGACAAGCCTCTCCTGTCTGCCCTGGACTTTGAAAAGCAGAGCTCCACAGGTGATGTCTGGTGGGAGACCTTAGTGGGGGCAGGACATGGGGGTGGAAGAGGGCCCTCATTTAGGAGCTTGAGGGAAGTTCAAAGATGAGGCATCAAACTTATATATCTCATGTTTCAGGAGATCTTTCCAGCATCTCAGGATCAGAAGACTCAGACTCAGCCCCTGAGGAGGACTTACAGATACTGGATGAAGAGAGGGTTGAGTTTGAGAAGTCTAACAGATCCCAAGGCTTCTGCTCCCATCGGGTTCTTTTCCAAAATGCCCAGGGCCAATTTCTTTATGCCTATCGCTGTGTCCTAGGCCCTCACCAGGCAAGTGACAGCACAGGTTGTGTGGTTAACCCCAACCTTTTGTACCTTCAGCATAGATTTCCACTTCGCTCAGTCCATTTCTCACTTCTCCCCTTCCTTCCTATTGCGTGTGGGTGTCAGGCTTGACAGCACAGTCTTGTTTTGAACTGGCCTGAATCTTGGGTCAAGTGTGATGGAATTAAGTTTAGAAACAGACCAATCTAGGTTTGGATTATAGTTCTACCACTTGATCTTGACTAACTCTACAAGCCTCACATTTCCTTGTCTATATAAAGTGGAGACATGCCTCAAGTGGTTGTATTAAATGATAATGCATGTGAAGCAGTTAGCACTGGCACTTGGTTCCTTACTCTCAATGAATGTAACCAGATATGTTTGTGCTGCTCCTCTGTCATCTAGGTGCTCCCAGAAGAATCAGAACTGCTGCTACGAAACCTGCAGAGTGGAGGTCCTAGACACTGCGTGGTACTCATGGCTGCAGCTGGGCACTTTGCTGGTGCCATTTTCCAAGGGTGAGAGGGTGCTGTGAGGGGTTAAGGATGGAATGGATCCTTCTCAACTGGGAGTACCAGGTTTCCAGTACTGAGTCTGTATTGTCTACAGAAGAGAAGTGGTGACACACAAAACCTTTCACCGCTACACAGTACGGGCCAAGCGTGGTACGGCCCAGGGACTTCATGATGCCCGGGGTGGGGCTTCTCGCTCTGCTGGAGCCAACCTGAGGCGCTACAATGAAGCTGCACTATATAAGGTAAGTTAGGCATCTCAGATCTTGTGGTCCACTAATATACCTTTTCCCCTCAACTTATTAAATGTTACAGTAAAGAGGTTGACTCCTTTATCTTCCAGTCTTCATTATTTTTGGTTAAGGTAGAATAGGATGGATCCTCAGTAATCTTAGTCTTGTCCTTCCTCCCTCTGTTAATTTCTACCTCTCACTCCTACACATGGGGTCATTTTTTGGTTGGAGATTTAAACAAGTGAAGATATACAGGGCTGTGACTTTCTTCTCTAGGACGTTCGTGACCTGCTGGCAGAGCCAGGCTGGGCTAAGGCGTTGGGGGAGGCTGGGACAATACTGCTGCGTGCCCCCCGCTCTGGCCGCTCCTTGTTCTTCGGAGGCCAAGGGGCACCCCTGCAACGGGGGGATCCCCGACTTTGGGATATCCCCCTCGCTACCCGCAGACCCACCTTCAAAGAACTACAGCGTGTGCTCCATAAGCTGACCACTTTGCATATCCATGGTGAGCCTTTGACCCTGATTCCAACTCCATAGACCTTCTGGTACCTTCTAAACCAAATCTCAGGTTCTCATTTGTTCATCCAGATGATTTTCTAGTCCTTGGACTGCAGCCCAATCCCATCTTCATTGAGAAAACCTGGCTGGGTTCACCTCAGCTAAACTTGAGCAACATCTCTTGTTTTATGGCAGGAGAAGACCCCCGGGAGACAGTCAGGTTGGACTCACCTCACTCATACTGGAAGACAATGCGAGAGAAGAAGGCGGCTATTGAGGAAGAAAGAAAGGTCCCCAGTGATGAAAATGGGGCAGTAAGGCAGAATGAGGACTCTCCCAAACAAGGTTTGAGTACCACCTGTCAACTGTCAAATCTCTATCTGGGTGTCTGTCCTGGAAATGCAGTAGCAAATCCCCTACTCTCCTATTTATAGATGAGCCTCATGCCACACACACAGGTCTTTTAATAATGAGATATGTGATAGCAATTACTGAGACATGTTTAGTGACCTTTCCAGCTCTCCTATTACTGCTTCTGTTCATTAATATAGCCCCAGTACTCAGAAAAGTCTTAGCATGAAGTAGATGTTTAAATGTGTTGCATGAATCTCAGAATTTACCTGTCTTATTGGATGCTTCCTGGGCTGCAGACTCTTGGCCTGCATAGCTGTCACTGCTCCTATGCTTTCCCCCGTGTGCACCCTCTAAGGGTGCTCATGGGAGAGTCTAGGGCAGCCGTGGGCAAACTACGGCCCGCGGGCCGGATCCTGCCCGTTTGAAATGAATAAAACTAAAAAAAAAAAAAGACCGTACCCTTTTATGTAATGATGTTTACTTTGAATTTATATTAGTTCACACAAACACTCCATCCATGCTTTTGTTCCGGCCCTCCGGTCCAGTTTAAGAACCCATTGTGGTCCTCGAGTCAAAAAGTTTGCCCACCCCTGATCTAGGGACTATACTTGTCTGGCCTGAGAGCCTCATTTCTGCATATCATACTAATGGATTCAGCTCTCAATGTGTTACTTTATCTT
Source organism: Myotis nattereri (assembly GCF_964212035.1). Taxonomy (NCBI): domain Eukaryota; kingdom Metazoa; phylum Chordata; class Mammalia; order Chiroptera; family Vespertilionidae; genus Myotis; species Myotis nattereri. Next base: position 22,538,820 of record NC_138082.1, read on the forward strand.
GGGTGACAATACAGATAATTTTATTTTAAGATGATCTGGATTATCTCTTTATGTACATTCTTATGCATCTGGGGTAGCCCACATCCTTCCACCCTCCCTTTATTCTTTAGATGGATCTAATATGTCGTGTTTTTCCCTAGCTTCAGAGTCAGAGGGAGAGGATGGCTTCCAGGTAGAGCTGGATCTAGTAGAGTCGACAATAGGGACCCTGGATCTTCGTGAATTTGAGGTATTGCCCAAGCGGAGGAGGAGAAAAAGGAATAAGAGGGAGAAAAGCCAAGACCTGGAGGCTGGGGCACATGTGACTCTTCCCCAGCAACCTCAAGAAGACAAGGCCTTCTCACATGCAGTCCCTTTGGAGCCTTTCATGGATGACGCCAAGGTCCCTGGTCAGCCAGAGCTCTGGGACAAGCTTCTCGCTGCTTGCAAAGCTGGGGATACTGGAATGCTGAAAATCCAGCTAGCTGCCAGCCCTGTAGACCCTGAAGTTCTGTCTCTGCTCAATGCCCCCTTGGGCTCCAGTGGCTTCACTCTCCTGCATGCAGCAGCTGCAGCTGGGAGAGGCTCAGTGGTTCAGTTGCTGCTAGAGGCAGGTGCTGACCCCACCATCCGGTAAGTAAGGGTCCCCATAGCGAGCCCTTTAGGGTATAGAGAGGATGATCTGAAGACTAACATTGGCATTAGCTACTTGACAGTATTCCCCTTGGTCTGGTTAACCAGTGGTTCTCAACCTGTGGGTCGTGAACAATGAAAATACATCCTGCATATCAGATATATATATTAGGATTCATAACAGTAGCAAAATTACAGTAGCAACGAAAATAATTTTATGGTTGGGGGTCACCACAGCATGAGGAACTGTATTAAAGGGTCGCGGCATTAGGAAGGTTGAGAACCACTGGAGGTGGTGTTAGGAGATGCCATAGGCAAATTGAACCCATTTTGGGGGTTTCCACACCTAGGGACTTCCGGACTCGGCCACCATATATGGTTGCAGCTGACAAAGCAACACGTAATGAGTTCCGAAGGTTCATGGAGAAGAATCCAGATGCTTATGATTACAGCAAGGCTCAGGTCAGCTGGGAAAGGAAGCAGCAGCAGAGGGGGATGGCATCATATATCCTGGCTAGAGCTCTTCTACTGTTTAGATTTACCAAGGATGGTTTGTATAGGTCTTCCCTCATACCTTCCCCGAAACCCTCCAGGTGCCGGGGCCACTGACATCAGAAATGGAAGCACGGAAGGCTGTGCGGAAAAGGGAGCAGAAGGCAGCCCGGAGGCAACGGGAGGAACAGCAGCGGAAACAGTGGGAGCAGGAAAAGCAGGAGCAAGAAGAGCAGCAGCGATTTGCTGCTCTCAGTGACAGAGAGAAGGTGAGGCTGGGGGTTTTCTCTTCCACCCTGTGACTTCCTTAGAGGTCTAGTCCCTTCCCAATGTTCAACTGTCACTTCTTGGGTACCCCGTCCACCTTTGGGGCCTTGTCCTTGACACAATTTCTCTTCCCCTCAGAGAGCTGTGGCTGCAGAGCGCCGACTAGCTGCTCAGTTGGGAGCCCCTACCCCTCAGATTCCTGACTCTGCAATCGCCAATGCTGGGTATGTGGCGGGGGGCAGGAGTGATGATGGGTGGACCACGTTTGGGCAAGTAGAATGAGTGCCTACAGACAAAGGCTGTTGAAGGGGTGTGAGAAGTTCTTTGAACCTATGGAGTGGAAACAAAAATGGCAGGAAGAGGGGCAGGGGTACTTGGATCGAGAAGTTTTTGGGTACCTGTACATCCATTTTTCTTCCTCTGTTCAGACGCTGCTTGAGCTGTGGGACGTCCCTCCAAGGCCTCATTCCCTTTCACTACCTTGACTTCTCTTTCTGCTCCACACGCTGCCTCCAGATTCATCGCTGTCAGGCCAGGAAGCCCTCTTCCTGATCTCACAGCTCCACCCAGGGCCAACTCAGACCCTGAGAGGGCACATTTACGCTGGCCCTAGGTTTCTTCTTCCCGAGAAACCCGAGTATTTGGAAGCTTGGGATGAGAGACTCGGGAGCCCAGACAAAGACAGTGCCAGAGAGAAGTGTGGAGCTGGTACTGTCTCTGGAATTTTAATCTCAATAAAGTTTGGCAAGGAAACTGCACTTGTACAGTTGTTTTGGCCTTTGATTCTTTGTGGTCACCTTGGCCAGTACCAAGGGATTCTGCCCACTCCATGTCCCAGGTCCAAGGGTTACCTTTCTTTCAGTGCCCACTCAACTCCATTGGTTCAGAATCACTTCGTGTATCAGCTGAGAGGGAGTAGATGTATGTCCTATGCAAGGTGCTATTGAGGATAGGACTATCCAGAAATTGGATTTGGGGTTGGGGAGGCACATTTTCTAGCTCAAGCAATGTGATTTTGTTGAGAACTCCCCTAGGAAACAGCAAAGGTTTTGGCACGTAGAGGGTCTGTTGTGGCCCTCTCTTTGTCCAGTACCGGCCCAAGTTAAACCCATTGATCCAGACTTGACCCTGTCATGGTGGGAGGAGAGGAAAATAAATGGTCAGTTTTCAGGGGGGTAGAATTATCCTCTTTTGGGTTTCTATTCAGAGGAATAATTTCTGTTCCCCCTTCCATGATTTTTCTGTCTTACCACCTCCCACCCTCATCCCGACGACTACTATCAGCAATACCTTGGTCCATCCAGGTAGAAAGAGAAACGTGTCTCTGACGGAGTCTAAAATTGGAAACGTTGTGGAGTAGAAGATGGGGCCAGAGGGAGTTTGAGGATGTGAGTTTTTCAGCAATGGGAGGGGAAACGACCACTTTACAAGTTTATCAACTTTCAGAGGGAACACCAGCCATTGGATAAGGATTGTTTGCCCCAGAATTGGTGCCTGTAAAAGGCCCTGTGAAGAAGGCAAATGAAAAGTCATCACATTCAATAACCTCTAAGGTGAAATTGTCCCTAATCAAACCCCGAGATGCAACTAGTAGCCAAGTCCAGATTCCTAAAAGCCACTACTCTGCTAAGGACATGGCTCTTGCTTATCTTCCACTAGGCCCCTATCTTTCCATTTTTCTTCCTCTGCTCAGATGCTGCTGGAGCTGTGGGACGTCCCTCTAAGGGAGTTTGGTCAATAAAGTTGTGGGGTGAGAGGAGGGGCAAAGCTAGCTCACCTTGAAGTCACTGTAGTTAGACCCGAAACTGAGCCTCCCCATGTTCTCCAGCAAGACATCCAGTTTGGCCCCCATTTTCCCCGTCAAAAATAGTTTGTGTTTCGTGTTTCGTTCCAAAACACCCTGAAACACCTGTGGATAAGAACATCTGTGATGGGAAGGGCTCAGCATCTAGCTCCTGGCCACCAAACAGGAAGCCACATTAGGGTACTTATTTGGAAGGCAAAGAGCATGTAGCTCATCTGTCAATTACTCTCCATTCTGGACCTTACCCTTCGTCAAACGCTTTCTCATCCCACCTTATCCCTGGACCCCTGCAAATGTGGGCAGGCAGTGGGAAAAGGTAGGTAGGGGAACTTAAGGCCAAAGGGTGCTTGAGAGGAGAGGAAAGTGGGGCTCACAAGGTAGCCTGGAATTAGGTTCGTACCCCATCCACCATCACGTAGGCACGGTCATGTATTCCGTTGTTTGGCACCCAGAATGGTGTTGGCTCAAAAACAGTATGCGTTAGATAGGTCCGGTACAACATAAAACCACGGTCCTAAGTGTGGAAGAATGAGTACTTATGATAAATTGATAAAAAAATGGGGAAGATGTGGAACTTAGGGAACCTTTGGCTATAGCTGGTGAGGAAGGTTGCCTTACCTACTGGCTGTAGGATTATGCCTTACCTGCTTGACAGCTTCAAAGGTCATTGGCAAGATTGAATGGATGGGCCCTTGGGGGCACAGTAAGTGTAGGAAATCCAGCAAATATCCATCCTATTAGAATAAGGAAGCAGTCTCAGAATAAAAGGGAAGTTTCAGAATAGAGGGCTATTTAGAGGATAATATGGTAGAATCAGGAGAGAGGGAAGAGCTTACCAGGTGTAGGGTCAAAGGTCCGAGCATCATCTTGGGGCTGGGGGGAGGTAAAGGTCCCAAGGGAATTTCCTGGAACTGAGCCCAAATTCTCTCAGGAGCCATAGAAAAACCACACAACCCCTATTCCAAGACCCTAGCACAGGGTTCTTAACCTGGCATCCAGGGAATGGCTTCAGGGTCATGAAGATCCTGTAATTTTACACATACTTGTGTGTATCTCCCCAGGTAGTCCCATTTGGGCAAGTAGAAAATGTTTTTATAGGATGCTCACAGGGCTCAGTGGCCTAGACAACCACCAGTGATTTCTGGGAACTCTTTATAAACACTTTAGGCACTCCCTTTCCCCAATTAATAAAAGCCTTTGGCACTTAATGAAGTGGTAGGGCACCTGGCTGATGACATTTCGAAGAGCAAAAAGCTTGAGTGTAACATCCCCTGCTTCAGATATTGGCGCATCGTAGTCATAGCTGGTAGTAATTGGAAGGAAGTGTCCCTTCTCATCAGCACCTGGGGTCGAACCAATTTAATTAATTCAATACATCTATGCACATGCAGAGAATTTTGCCATCAGATGGGGGCAGTGATGGCCATTACGATTATAGATATCCTAATCCACCCAGCCCTCAAATTCTAATTCCTTGCTACCTTCCTGCTTCCACCCCAGGGACCATCTGGACTCACCATTCCAGTATCCAAAGTTGGTACCTCCATGAAACATGTACCTGAAATGAGGGAAGGTGGGGGGAAAAGCATGTGCTGACCCATGGAATCTTAACTTTCATCCCCCACACCCAGTTACATTCATGTGGGCCCCAGTGTCCAGTTACATGTTCACACTGGCTCCCAACTTCAGCATTTTCTCTAGTCCTTTGGTTACAGCTATAATGGACCGTGTGGAGTGATTCTGGCCCCAGTAATCCAGCCAGCCTGTGTAGTACTCAGAGTTCACCTAGTGTGAAGTGAAAGGAGCCACCATGAGCAAGATGGGGAACCGAGCTCAACCCATTCCCACCTGTGATTCTTGCCTTGATTGCCCTCCCCTCTGGCTTCTCACCAGTGGCCCGTGAGGTTCATACTCCCTTTGCAGGGCAAAGATTTTGGTCATGTTGTCAGCTGCAGAAAGGAGGAACGGGTGAAAGATAAACATCACAGAAGAGGTGCCCCTTCCCCAGACTCCACCCTAACCCTTGCTCAGGAGACCTGGGCCAAAATCTACAGTGGTGTAAAGTCCCTTGAGGGAGCCACATCTGAGTCCCTGTGGCCCATCTGTGGTGAAGAGCAAAATCTCATCTCCTAGTAGTGCACGGAAGAGCCCAGCCAGGTGCTTCATGTAGGCAAAATCGCAGGACCTATAGCTACCATATTCATTCTCCACCTGCCAGGAGAAAGGAAAAGTAGAGCTCAGCCATGAGGTGGAGAAGGTTAAGAACCCCTGGAACCTTTTTCCCCCTGCCCATTCAACTTTCCACTTGTACCTGAATGCTAATGATGTTGCCCCCATTGTGGTAGAGCCATGGATATATCTTGGGCAGCAAGACCTTGAACCAGGAATCCACTGCGGCAAGGAAGTCTAAAGGAAGGAGCAGTGCTCTGCTCATTAGGGCACCACCACCTCCACAATCCCCACTCCTAGCATCAATGCTAGGAACTTCAGTGCTGCCTGAACTGTAGGAGAGATTGTAGGAATAGCAGTTTGCATCCCACTTGTCCATAACTAAATGTGGAAAGCAGTAACTTGTGAAAAGCTCTCAACCCTATTTGCATGGCAAGAAATTTGAGCACATGAAACCTTAAAGCAACGTTTCTTGTAAATTTATTTTTTGAATGTAAGAAAAATGTTACACACATCTAATGGAGCTATAGTGTGTAATCTAACATGGGAATTCACAGAACTGTAGAATGCCTGGCCTACACCTTGATGTGAACGACAGTCCAGGTGATTTCAGTCATCAGCTGAAAGAGCATTATATTAGGTTTCATGGCTTAAAATTCTCAACTCCTATTTGTGATTGTTGTTGATTCATACTCATGGCCTTCATGTATGTTATTACCTTTGCCTGACACTCTCTCCCCACTGCCTTTACCTAGCCAACTCCAACTCAGTCCTCAGGTCTTAACTTATATTTCACTTCCTTAAGAAAGCCTTTGATAATCCCAGATTAGGGTAGATCCCCCCGTTACACACTCTCATATCACCTGATACTTTCAAACACATACCCAATTATAATTAAGCATTTATTTTTGTAATTGTTTCCTGTTGGTCTTCCCTAGTGAGCGGGAATTTTGTCAGGTTCATTTGTTTGGTCCCTATCATTGAGGACAATGCCTAGCAGATAGCAGACTCCTGAAGGTGGATTTGATGAAAGATATTTTGGAGAATATTTTTGTGTCCTTAAAAGACTTAATTCTAAGAAGGACTAAAATAAAATATTTAATTCCTTTATATTTGTGTTCTACATAAAGGAGGCCCAGGTTTTATTGCCTTCTTTAATCCAAGCATACATTAAATCTCACTCAACAAAAAATTATGGGTAGTGACTAGCACCAAGCACTATTGTAAGTGTTAAGGATATAGAATAGAAAGAAATAGACAAAAATCCCTGGAAATTTCCTTTCCAGTGAGGGAAGCAGTTGGTAAATAGGTAAAAAACACAGTGGTTTAATGCCAAGGAGAGAAAAATAAAGCAGAAAAGGAAGATATAAAATAGTGAGGTGGGGGAGCTTAAATTTTAAAGGCTGGCCCAGAGAAGACCTTCCTGTGAAGGGGATGCTGCAAGAAGGGCTGGAGGGTTTAAAGAACAGCAGTGAGGCTAGCATGAACAGTGAGAAGAGTAGAGGTCAGGAAGGTGACCGGGACAATGAGGTAGCAACTAGTAGGCCATTTTAAGGAACCTGTGGTTCATATTCTGAGTGAGATGAGAACCTGTTGGAGAGGTTTAAGCAAAGAAATGACATGATCTGATATGATCAACATATTTTAACAGGATCACACTGGCTATTGTATTGAGAATAAGACTACATGGGAGAAGGGCAAAGACGGGAAACCAGTTAGGAAGCTTAAAATAATCCAGCGGAGAGAGGTGGTTTGGACCAGAGTGGTGGCAGTGGAGGTGATGAGAAGTAGTTGAATTCAATATATTTTGAGAGTAAAGCTGACAGAATTCTATGACGTGGGGTGCAAGAGAAAGATATACATGAATAATTACACCATAGTGTTTAGTTTGATCAGTTGGGAAATAGAGTTACCACTAACTGACAGGGGGAGATTGTTGAAATAGCTAGTTTGGGCGGCAATATCAAGTGCTTAGTTGTATCATTATGACTGTTGGATCTCCAAATGCAGAAGTCAAGAAGGCAGTTGGGTAATGTGTTTGGAGGCCAAAGGAAGGTCTTGGAGAGAACATATTTCAGTCATTAGCTAATAAATGGAGTTCAATGCTATGCAAATAGATGAGATTGTCTAGGGCAGTGGTCGGCAAACTCATTAGTCAACAGAGCCAAATATCAACAGTACTTCTTCAAAATAGACTTGCCCAGGCCGAAAACCAATTTCTGCGCATGGGCCATTAAGTTTCAATCGCACTGTATGCGCGCCCGCACGTGGTATTTTGTGGAAGAGCCACACTCGAGGGGACAAAGAGCCTCCTGTGGCTCTCGAGTCGCAGTTTGCCGACCACGGGTCTAGGGCAAGCATGTCAAATTCGCAGCCTGAGGACCCAACAAATATTTTTTCGGCCCAGCCAATATAATGGTATGTAAGAAACGTTTTAATTAAAATTTTGTAACTTAATCTTTACAATATCCTGTTATACATGATTATTAATAACGAACTACAGCATTCGCTAATGACTGATTACTATAATCGTGTTGCATTCATTTCCCTTATGTGCCTTATGTGCAGGTGCACCATTTCTCTCCACTAATACTAGCAGCAAATATTTTAGCAGCTGATTGCCATGTCATTAGTCTTGTACTGACTTGTTTGCTGTGTGCAACAGGAAGTATTTTGCTTTCGGAGAACAAGAAAAATAGGTTTATTTGCGTTACGTGGATTAATTTGTGCAGTTATTCAGTGTCTGGTAAGTTAATATTCAAGAAAAAAATATTAATTTTTATTAAAATGCTCTATTATTTTATATTAACGATTACTCATTTATTTCAGCCTTTTGAATTCAGCATGTCTCTATCAAAATAAACCTACGTTTCTATGAAAATTGAAGCTTTTGTTTTTTTTGCAGCCCACATAAACTTAAACTTTGTTTATTTGGCCTGTGTTAGCCTTTGAGTTTGACATGCTTGGTCTAGGGCAGTGGTCGGCAAACTGCAGCTCTTTGGCCCCTTGAGTGTGGCTCTTCCACAAAATACCACGTACAGTTCGATTGAAACTTCGTGGCCCATGCGCAGAAGTCGGTATTTTGTGGAGGAGCCACACTCAAGAGGCCAAAGAGCCGCATCTGGCTCGCAAGCCACAGTTTGCCAACCATGGGTATAGGGCATGAACACAGAAAAGAGAAACATCTAAGGACTGAGATCTGAAACACTCAAGCATTTAGCAGAAAAGGAAATGGAGAAGAACCAGTAAGAGATTGAGGAGTGGTCAGAAAGATCGTGGGGAGAGGGGTAAAGACCAGATAAGTGTAGTATCATGGAAGCTACGAGAAAAATGTATTTCAAAGGAGAGTGACCAACTGTGTTAAATGCTGCTGGTTGGTCAAGGAGGATGAGGTCTGAGAAATCGCCATGGAGTTAACATTAAAGAGGTTACTGGTATTCTTGAGAAAAAAGGAGATTGCAGCCCTGGTCAGCGTGGCTCAGCTGGTTGAGTGTCATCCCATGCACCGAAAGGTTGCTGTTTGGATTTCCAGTCAAGGGCATATGCCCGGGTTGCAGGCCTGATCCCTGGTAGATGCAGGAGGCAGCTGATTGATGTTTTGTTCTCACATTGATGTTTCTCTCTCTCCTTTTCCTTTCTTCTCTCAAAATCAATTTTAAAATCTTTATATAAAAAAAGGAAGTGAGACTACACATAAGCTTCATCATCATAACCATTTAAAAAAATTACACTGCATATTGGTGTTCCATCAAGACTTTATAATTTTTTTAAAATTTTTTTTTATTTCAGAGAGGAAGAGAGAGGGAGAAAGAGATAGAAACATCAATGAGAATCATTGATTGGCTGCCTCATGCACACTCCAACTGAAGATAGAGCCAGCAACCTGGGCATGTGCTCTGACCAGGAATCGAACCATGACCTGCTGGTTCCTAGATCGACACTCAACACTGAGCCACATCTGTGGGGCTGGCACCACCATCTTCACTAGGTACTCACTCTGCCGCCACCCCTACCCTTTCAATCAAATCTGTCAACAAGTCCTGGTGATTTTATCTCCAACCTATATCTCAATTCTTCTCTTTTCTTTCCATTTCCAACACTATCACCATAGTCCAGGAGCCATCATCTCCTCAACTACAGGCTTAATCTCCCAATTGGTTTCTCTACCATGATCCTTACTCCCCTCAACCCATTCTCTACATCCAGGCTAAAGTAGTCTGAAAACAAACCTGATCATGTCACATCTCTGATTAAACTCAATGACTTTCCACTATGCTAGAATAAAATGCAAACCCCTTAGAATAGCCCACAAAGTCCTGCATTGGCAGTTCCTATCTCCAATTTCATGTCATACCACTCTCTCCCTTACCCACTATGCTCCAGCCATGCTGGTCTCAACCATGCCATGTTTTTTCCCATCTCTGGGCCTTATAATACACTGTCCCCTCTACCTGGTCATTCTCACTTCACTCTTCATATGACCAGAACGCTTCCTTCCCTAGTCAACTGAATGTCATCTCAGAAAAGCATTTCCTGACCTCCCTACCTAAAAGAGGTCTTTTCTATTATTCACTATCTCAACTTGTCTATTCCTTGTGTGGTATTTTTACAACTTGCAATAATATTACAGATTTTTGGTTTCTTAAAAAATCTGTTTCGTACACTACATAGTAAGCTCCATTGCACAGGAACTGAGTCTGTCTAGTTCCCCAGTTCCTAGCATCCTGCTGGGCACAAAGGAAACACTCAATATATATTTGAATGTATGATCTCCAATTTGGGGATGGTCTCTTCTGTTTTAGGCACCCAAATGACCCATTTTGTCATTGTTTGCTTTTTTTCCTTGTTAAATTTTTTTCTTTCAACTCACCTGGATCTGAAGTTCTCAGATGAATATTAGGTTTACGAAGCAACCAGGCTGGGAGACCCCCCTGAGACAAACAAAGACAACAAAGGCAGCATATGGGTTTTGTTGTCTGAGAAGAAATTAAGTATAGTGCTGGAAGTGGCCCTAGAGTATGGGCAGAAGGGAATAGCCTAGGAACCCCACGTGGGTGGCTTTGGTTCTGTCCCTTCAACTAACTCACCATCTCCCACTCTGCACAGATGTAAGGTCCTGGTCTCAGTATGACCAACAGGTTCGCTATAGATGCCTCTTTCAGAAATGCAATGAGATCCCGGCTGCCATTAAAGTTATAGACCCCAGGCTCTGGCTCATGGTAGTTCCAGGGTACATAACTGAGAAAGGAAGAGGTTAACAGGGCCCAAGGCTTGCATGGGAAATGCCTGGGAGGCAGGCATAAGGGCTCCTGGCCTTGCAAGGAATCTCCAGGAAGCTGTTGGAAGGAGGTCCTGGCCCACCCTTTCCCACCCTTGGCCTGGAAGCCCTGGAGCTCTAAGTCCTCATCATACCCAAGCAGTCTTCCTGTCCCGACCCCCTTCATAAGGGGGTGGTAGGAAAAGTAAATCCCACCCGTCCGTGGCTCTCCTGAGCCCTTCTTACAGCTGTACTGCGTTGAGGCCACTCATTTGCATCTTGAAAAGCCGGTCAGCCCAAAGCACGCGAGGTACCCGAAAGTAGTGCAGGCTGCCAGACACATAGCGGAACGGAGCCCCGTCCAGAAGGAATCTATCGTGTTCCCGATCTACTACGAACGACCGAGAGTCTGCCTGCAAAGGGAGAGGCGGTGCTCAGCAGGGGTCTGGAGGAAGGGCTGGGAGGAGGGGTCATGGGCGTCTGCCAAGAGCAGAAGAGATGGAACTAGCTCGGCCGAGAGTTTTGTTATTTTCACTTTGTCTCCTACGCCAGATGTAATCCGGCCTCACCGCAGGCTAGTTCAATCCTCTTGTCTCACCTGGGGTAGCAGCAGCGTCAGGAGGAGCAGCAGCAAGGAGGGAAAGCAGAGAGGCTTCTTGGGAGCCATGGCGCTTAGCCTGCGGTCCAACTGTCACGTGGCGGATTCCTGGGCGGGAACTTCAGTGAGCAAGGAGGGGCGGAGACCACCTCAAGTTGCCAGGCAATTAGCCTGGACTTTCGTCTCCGGATCCTCTACTAGTTTGTAAAGTCCTCTACATTTTTTCCCCCCCATAAAAGGTGGTTTACGTTATTTAGACCAAAAAAAATCATCATTAACCTTATCCCATCCTTCATTTATTGATTTGCTGTGCCAGAGAAATGCATAGTGCAAGTTAGTTTTAGGAAGCGATAAAGTCCTCTGCATCGTGAACCAGCTTTATGAGTCACCTGGGAGCTTGTTAGAAATGCAGAGTCCCAGGTCCTGCCTCAGGCCTCAGAATCGGCATTTCTATTTTAACAAGATTCCCAGGCGATCGTAAGCACATTCAAGACTGAGAACCCCTGCTCTACTAGACCTAGGCGAGCTCCTCAAGGGTTGGGACCTTGTTCATCTTAAATCCTCAGTTTCAGGCACAGGGCCCACATGTAGCAGGTTAAATCTAGATAAATGTCAGAACCCCGAGGGGATGAGTAAAACAGGTTTAGAAACAAGGGAAACTGTAGAGAGATCTTCCCAGTGATGTGTCAGGGGGAGGGCAAGGTTGGGGAGGTAGGTTACAAAACAGATATTTTTCCTGGAGAGCCCGATTTCAGCAAAAGGCACCATCAAGGTCTATTCCATCTTCCTTGGGTGTGCGCCCCTTTCTAAGTTACCTCTGCCTGCCTGTGCGAGAGATGTCAAGGACAGCTGCTTGGTGCCAAGGCTTGGGAATTTGGGAATTTCCATTACTCCTGTCTTCACAGTCCCAAGCTTGAGATGTGAGAATCAGGATAATAATAATAAGAAGAATACTTCTGTTTAACACTTACTGAGGGCTATGCGTCAGATATCGTGCTAGGCACTTCACCTATCATTTAATCTTCAAACAACTCCATGAGGTAGATAAGTATCATTTGCATTTTACAGATGAGGAAATTGAGGAACAGAAATATTCAGTAGCTTGTTCAAGGTCTCACAACTAGTTTAGCAGAGCTGGGATTTGAAGTAGGCAATCTGGCCTCACGGTTCATGCACTTAACCTTAGGTAGTGGGTACCTATTTTATAGATAGGGAGAGTGATGTGAAATAACTTGTCCGAGGGCGCGCAGCTGGTAGGCTAGTATTAGGACCATATTTAGACCCTAGTCTGGTTCAAGAGCCTGAGCTCTTAACCAGTGAGACTAGGGTAGTGGGACATAGGCAGAGCCCCCAGGGTTGTACCGATTAGAGTTCCAGAAGTCCAGATCGCCAGCACCCCCCCACACACACACACACACACCCCTCCCCGCCCCCCGCGTACTCCCCACCCCCTGGCCTGCGCTGTACTCGGCCACCCAGCGCGCCGTGGGTATGAGGCCTCCTACCTCCAGCATTGGGAAGTGGAGGTCCTGGGGGCCTCGGGCCGAGCCCGGCTTTGCTCCCCGCTGTCGTAGGTGCTTGCGTCCTGACCCCTACAGAAGGCCAGGTGTGGAACCCTCCCTGGGGCCCAGGTACCCGTCCTCCCGCAGGCCTAGCCCGCCCCCGGCTTGTCCACTCCACGCCCCTACATCCTCCGGGTGCCCGGCGGTTGCTAGGACACCGCGGGCCGTTAGCCGGCGCTGAATGATGACGCACCCACTGCTTCCGGTTCTTGGCGCTTCCTTGCTGCCCAAGCCAGGTCAGTGGGGGAGCTCGGCTGGCCTACCCGGGTCTGCACGCCGAGGCCGGGGGTGGACTCTGCAAGGGATGGGCCCGAGCCTCGCACTCCCGGGCCCTGCCTTGGCGGCGAGCGGGCGTGGGAGCCGGGGCCGCCCACAGGCGGGCTGGTGGTGGAGGAAGCGGGCTGGTAGTCGCTGCGTGGCCTCGGCCTTGAGACACCCGATCCCAGCTTTCTTGGAGATGGTATCGCCAGGACCTGTTTTCTCTCGATTCCGAGACTTGGGCCTGAGCTCTCCACACCAGTACTTCAGGGTCGTCTGGACGGTGTCCGACCCGCGACCCTGCCGTTCTTTTCCTTCCAGCATGACCCGCTGGGCCCCCAGCGTGTCGCCCGGAAGAGCCCACTCAACCTGGACGAGCCCTTTGGCACCTCAGGCCGCCCCGGAGGAGGATGACTGAGACACTATGGGCCACGCGCTGTGTATCTGCTCTCCGGGAACTGTCATCATTGACAATAAGCGCTACCTCTTCATCCAGAAACTGGGGGAGGGGTGAGTGTTTGGAAATGACTAGTCCCCAGGGTTATGATGATTGAAAGACAGCAGTCTGCTCATGATTAGGGGCACCAAGGTTTTATTCTGTAGCCTATCCTTTAACTCACCCGACAGAGCCTAGTAACAGGCTAGTCAAGACAGTGGACTCTGGAGCCAGGCCTCCTGATCGACCTGTGTGATCTTGACAAGCTATGGTTTCTTCATCTGCTCAATGGAGATAATTACTATCTTGTGCCACTGATGGAGCTGTGAGGATTAAGTACGATAGTGCATATGAAATGTCTTGCCAGTGCCAGGTTCGCAGCACCTAAATGTAGACTATTCATTTAATGTTCATTGAGCATCTGTCCTGTGCAGAACACTGGGTTAAGACCACAGGACCTCAAAGATTACTGTGTCCCAGCTCTTGAGCTCAAAGTGCAATAATCTGCAAACTCCTCTTAGAGTCACATCTTGGGAGGGTTCCTACTAACTGGGAAAGACATCCCCATTCTCCCCAGGGAGTTCCTCTGGGTCCAAGCAGTGTGGGAGATGACCGTGGTCCTTCACTGACCCTTTTGGCCCACAGTGGGTTCAGCTATGTGGACCTAGTGGAGGGGTTACATGATGGACACTTCTACGCACTGAAGCGAATCCTGTGTCACGAGCAGCAGGATGTGGAGGAGGCCCAGCGAGAAGCAGATATGCATCACCTCTTCAATCACCCCAACATTCTTCACCTCGTGGCTTATTGTCTGAAGGAGCGGGGCACAAAACCTGAGGCCTGGCTGCTACTACCTTACTTGAAGGTCAGAAAGTCTCCTGGCTAGGGAGGGGTTGCAACAGGGCCACCAACCAAGAGCTGTGTGAGCAGTCAAATATATTAGGAATCAGAGGCTATGTCTTGGGTTTGACCACTTCAAATTTGGAGTTTAGAGGAATCCAAATGGGACTGTAGGGTGTGGTTGTGTGGTGAAAAGGTTGGTAACTTTTAACCTAGGGAAGGGATCAGAGTCGGAACAGAAGCTGAAAAGCCAACTGTGGGGATATTTGTGTTGCAGAGAGGTACGCTGTGGAATGAGATAGAAAGGCTGAAAGACAAAGGCAACTTCTTGACTGAAGATGAAATCCTTCAGCTGTTGCTGGGCATCTGCAGAGGACTTGAAGCCATTCATGCCCAGGGTTATGCCCACAGGTCAGTAGGAGCGCCCTGTGTACTTTCTGGGACAGAAAGAGCCCCACTAAGAGAAATGAGAGGTCTGAGTTCTCCCCCTAAGGAACACCCCATGATTCTTATGCCTCCCTGGGATTCCAGCCTTCCTGACCAGAGATGCTCATGGGTCATTTCCACTTCCCGACAGGGATCTGAAGCCCACCAACATCTTGCTTGGAGATGAGGGGCAGCCGGTTTTAATGGACTTGGGTTCCATGAAGCAAGCACGCATCCATGTGGAGAGCTCCCGCCAAGCTCTGGCCCTGCAGGTAAGAGTCTGCAGGTTCTTTCGCCCACCTGTTCCCAATCCCTGACCGCTTCTGGTGCGTTCCCCAATTTGGTCACATGACCATGCCCTGTGCCCCACTTTTGAGCTCTGGGGCCACTGTTCCAGGACTGGGCAGCCCAGCGGTGCACCATTTCCTACCGGGCCCCGGAGCTTTTCTCTGTGCAGAGCCACTGTGTCATCGATGAGCGGACTGATGTTTGGGTGAGGAGCATGTGGGTGGGAATCTGGGGGGAGAGGAGCTGCTCTGTACCTCCTGTGGAGTAGAGGAGCAGGTGTTTGGTTTCCAGTGCATGGGGCCCCAAGAACCATATATGTCCCCATCCCCCTCAACTTCCTTCCTGAGGAACTGTTACCAACACTGTACTCAATTGCTCAGGAAGTGGTAAAACCCTGCCCTTTGAACAGGGTTGGTACAGCTAAGAGTCACAGCTGAAGGCAGTAGCTAAGCAAGGGTTGCAGACGCCTCCAGCTAACTGGCAGTTTCTCTGTCATGTGGCTGACATTAGCATAGTCCTTTTAGTTTATGTAGTCTCCTTTCACTACAGAATTAACAGGAGAGTTACCATCTCCATTGGCCCCCTTTTATGGAATAACCAAGTTATGCTCAGTCCCTAGGCTGTGTGCTATATGCTATGATGTTTGGGGAAGGCCCTTATGACATGGTCTTCCAGAAGGGTGACAGTGTGGCCCTGGCTGTACAGAACCAACTCAGCATCCCACAAAGCCCCAGGTGAGTGATGAAGGGGCACCAAGCACGTTAGACTCTCCTTGACATTGGAGCCTCGGCACGGCGGATGGGTGCCCCTCAGTCACCCTGCCTCCCTCCCTCCACAGGCATTCTTCAGCATTGCGGCAGCTGCTGGCCTCGATGATGACTGTGGACCCCCTGCAGCGCCCTTATATTCCATTCCTCCTCAGTCAGTTGGAAGCACTGCAACCCCCAACTCCAGGCCAGCACACTACCCAAATCTGAACAAACCAGTGGCCACGCTGAGGTGGCCCCTGTGCCTTGTCCTTCACTGGAATCTCCGTCCTTTCTCTCTAGGCCTGCTCTCTCATAGCTGGGGCAGGGGGCTGGGGAGAGCCAGCTCCGTCTTCTATCTCTGTTCTTTTATCCTCAGGACAACTGGACAGGGAGCCTGAGTTGGGGTGGGTGGGGGATGGAGAAAGGCAAACTGATAGATTCTGGTAAAGGATCTGAGCAGGACTGCCAAGCTTACATCATGGTCTGCTTCCAAATCGGGGAGCAGGAGAGTGTATAAATAGAAGAATAAAGTGAAAGCAGCTTGGTGTGGATCTTAGTCTCATTGTTCCTGGAGAGGAGATATAAGGGGCCCAAAGTCTGGTCATTTCCAAGGAACAGCCTGGGAAAAAGCGGGACTGGTGTTGTGTCAGGAGGCATGATTGGCAATGGCTTCTAGCTTGACTTAGTTAAAAACTTAAAGTTGCTCTGGTTTGAGCAGGCTTCTATGCCAAGAACTGGAACCAGGGTCCCTTAAAAAACATTCAACTCATTCTTTCCTTCCTTCCTTCCCAGGGGTGGATCGCTTAGAGCAGCCCAGCTGGTTTGCCAGGCAAGGGCTTCTGGGTGGAGACATCCCAGGAAGCTTGACAGCTAGATAACAGGTCTCAGCCTCAGCCTGGGGGCAAAGGGAGTGGAGGAGGCAGCCATGTTGGCCCACAGTCTCTCCCAGATGGTTTTAGCTCACACATGGTTAATGATTAATGAGGCCAGTGTGGCGTGGCAGCATCCAACTGCCACTTCCTGCCTGCTCTGCTGAGTAAACAGGGGCCCTGCCTTGCTGGGCTTGAAACCTGTTCCCCAGGGAAGGGCACTGCGTCCCTGAATCACAGGGAGGGGAGGCAAGGGCAGGGTTGGCATCGCTTGCTGCTGAGATTGAAGCTTCTTTCCCCCAACCCTGCCCACCCCCACATGCTGACGTCAGTGTGGGTCCTGGGGTGCCTATTAGCAAAGTTGAAATTTTCCCCAGGGCCCTGGCAAGAGGCTCCCACCAGCTAGCAGAGGAACCGAGGCCAGAAAGAGAGCACAAACAGGGGAGACGACCTGACTTTTAATGGCACAGCCCTAGCCCCCAGCAAAGCAGCAAGACAGTAAGCTATGCAAAGCTGTTTATGCAGTGACATAAACAACTCGAGGAGACGGCCCTGTTCCCTCCCATCCCCCACGCTTATGACTGGGCTCCATGCCAAGGAACTTTGGGCCAGCTCAGCCCCACTCCCAAGCCCTCGTAACACAGAGGTGCCTGGGCCAAGCCTTGCTTCCAGAGTCGGTGAATGCAGAAGCAGCAGGAAGAACAGGTCTAGTCCAACTCAAATACAGAAACTTTTCGACTTAAAACTCCTACTTGGAAAAGAAGTGAAGACTCATATCCTTCAATAGGCTGTGGCTGGACAGACTGGTCCAGGATTCAGTCCTCATTTCCTCCCTATCCTGGGTACCCCTTAGGATCCTACATCAAGGTCCCTGGGGTCATGTTTCCTGAGTCTGGCAAGGGATCCTTGGCAAGTCTCACCTTCAGCCATGGAAGGGAAAAGGGTCATGAGCAGCAAATAGGGCAGAAGCAGCAGCAGCACAAAGGAAGGCAGCAGAAGCTCAAGTACTCACATCACAGAGGGAACAAGAAATCGTGCAAGGAGACTGTTTATTTCGAAAGGATTTTGCAATGAACATAGTGAGTGGGCTCCAGGCAGCTGGTCTATTCTTCTCCCTCATCCTCGTCCTCATAGGAGTCGATGCCAACTTCCTCATAATCCTTCTCCAGGGCAGCCATATCTTCCCGGGCCTCAGAGAACTCACCCTCCTCCATGCCCTCGCCCACATACCAGTGCACAAACGCCCTCTTGGCATACATCAGGTCGAACTTGTGGTCCAGACGGGCCCAGGCCTCGGCGATGGCGGTCGTGTTACTCAGCATGCACACGGCACGCTGCACCTTGGCCAGGTCACCGCCGGGCACCACAGTGGGTGGCTGGTAGTTGATGCCAACCTTGAAGCCTGTGGGGCACCAGTCCACGAACTGAATACTGCGCTTGGTCTTGATGGCAGCGATGGCAGCGTTGACATCCTTGGGCACCACGTCTCCACGGTACAGCAGGCAGCAGGCCATGTACTTGCCATGACGGGGATCACACTTCACCATCTGGTTGGCAGGCTCAAAGCAGGAATTGGTGATCTCCGCCACCGACAGCTGCTCGTGGTATGCCTTCTCTGCAGAGATGACTGGCGCATAGGTGGCCAGGGGGAAGTGGATGCGTGGGTAGGGCACCAGGTTGGTCTGGAACTCTGTCAGGTCCACGTTGAGGGCCCCGTCAAAGCGCAGGGAAGCTGTGATGGAGGAGACGATCTGGCTGATGAGGCGGTTGAGGTTGGTGTAGGTGGGGCGTTCGATGTCCAGGTTGCGGCGGCAGATGTCATAGATGGCTTCGTTGTCCACCATGAAGGCGCAGTCTGAGTGCTCCAGGGTGGTGTGAGTGGTCAGGATGGAGTTGTAGGGCTCGACCACAGCTGTGGACACCTGGGGGGCTGGGTAGATGGAGAACTCCAGCTTGGATTTCTTGCCATAATCAACAGAGAGCCTCTCCATCAAGAGTGAGGTGAAGCCGGAGCCGGTGCCCCCTCCAAAGCTGTGGAAGACCAGGAAGCCCTGAAGTCCTGTGCACTGGTCAGACTGAAAGACAAGAAAGAGAAAGAGCAATGTAGGTGGGACAGAGTCCTGAGGAACTCTATCTTCTCACTCCACAAAAGACTAAATATCTTAGGAGTCAGAGCACAGACTAATGAGTATTCCATAGCAGCAACATGCTCTGGAACATGTACAATTAAAGTGACTCCATCAGAAAGGCCTGGAAAAAAAATGTTCCTGACCCTTCGCATCATCAAAAGCTACCTCCCGTCCATGCCAGACTCTCACCAGCTTGCGGATCCGGTCCAGTACTGGGTCAATGATCTCCTTGCCAATGGTATAGTGGCCCCGGGCGTAGTTGTTCGCCGCATCCTCCTTCCCGGTGATGAGCTGCTCTGGATGGAAGAGCTGCCGGTATGGGCCATTTCGGATCTCATCTGCAAGGGCACAAACCACACTGTCAGGGCCCAAACCACAGGCTGTGCTCAGCCAGGACCTCCCTCCCTCAGGGCGGTAGCTGCAGTGAGATATGTGGAATAGCTCATCCTTCTGCCAGGCCAAGATACCAGTGTGAGAGAAACCCAGACCTGCTGTGCAAGACCAGCATTCGATTAGATTCAAACTGAGTGAGTTTTCAGGGTGAGGAAAGCCAGGTCTAGGTACTCTCACCAGAAAGAAGCGTTAGAGTCACTCTCCACTCCCTTCAATTCCACCCCCTTCTTTCTCTCACCTATTACAGTGGGCTCCAAATCCACAAAAACTGCCCGGGGCACGTGCTTTCCAGCTCCGGTTTCACAGAAGAAGGTGGTGAAGGAGTCGTCTCCTCCACCAATGGTCTTGTCACTGGGCATCTGCCCATCAGGCTGAATCCCATGTTCCAGACAGTAGAGTTCCCAGCAGGCATTGCCCATCTGGACACCTGCCTGCCCCACATGGACTGAGATACATTCACGCTGAGGAATAAAAAGAGGGGACAGAGAATAAGCCCTACATCCCTAAGTCCTCACTTATAAACCTCTCTCCCATCCTATCACCTTTTAGCTAGGATGACTCAGTTGGCAAAAGTAGAAATTTGGGGCTGGACAGAGGTCAGAAAAGGCTGGCAGCCTGCCCAGGCTCCAACTGGAGGCACCCAGTAGGGCAGGCCAGCCCCTTAGCCTACTACTCCATGGGGTCCTTGTTAATTAAGAGCTGTGGTTCACCCAGCCGGTGTGGCTCGGTGGTTGAGCATGGAACCAGGAGGTCACCAATTTGATTCCTAGTCAGGGCACATGACCAGGTTGGGGGCTTGATCTCCAGTGGGGGGTGTGCAGGAGGCAGCCAATTGATGATGTTTCTATTTCCGTATCCTTCTCCCTTCCCCCCTCTCTAAAAATCAATAAAAACATATATTTTTTTTAAAAAGCAAGAGCTGTGGCTCCACATGACCCCACACTCACAGAATACTCAGGGAGGGTGGAGAGGGCAAGTTGCAGTAACTGAGACAAGGACAAGCAACTTTCTAGCTGTTCCTGATTCCTACCCTCACAACAACAGCTTCTGAAGAGCCTGAGAAAAGACAGGCTTTCCAGACCTGTCAGTTTATAGCTAGAGGCCCCCACTCGCTTAATCTTTGCTTGGAGGATAAACAACTGAAATTTCATATAACCTTCTCCCTCTTTCTTTTCTGTGGGCTGCAGAGGTATCTCAGCCTTCCAGTCTGGCATCAACTGACCACACTGGCATCAGGATGCCCTCTCCCCCACCTTTAAATCCCATCTGGCTCTGGGGATCAATCCCATCTGGCTCCTTCTCCTGCTCCCTTCTCTCCCTCCCCGCCCCAACACACACACACACACACACACTGCACTCTGGGAGTCTTTACCACCTTCATCCGAGGCGACAGGCCTCAGGAAAATAGCAGCGATAATGCTGGTGCGTGCAGAGGGCAGGTGAGGGCAATAAGGGTTGTGAGCACTGGGACAGTCGCAGCCCTAAGCTGGCCCCTGCCTGTCTGAAAGTAACCCCTGACGCGCCAAAGTGGTGCGGCGCCAGGCCGCGCGGCCGCCCTGTCCCACACGGAAATGGCGGGGTGAAGGTTTCCAAATACACAGAAAAGGAAGCGGAACCGGCGGTGAGGCACAGAGGTAACCCGCCTTGCCCCAGGCAGCATGAACGCCATCCTGCACCGCGCCCTGTATTCGCCCCCCCTCTTTCCAATTACATCCCAGCGGAAAGCGAGGATTGGATTTCGGCCCCCGTTCCTGGGCTATAAATACCACCCCCTACACACACCTCTTCCCCTCCCCCCAACCTGGCCTGGGCCCGGGCTCCCGCTCGGCTACAGCTGTCTCTGCCCGTCCGCGCCCCCGGGCTCCCGCTGGAGAGGGGCCGGCGCGCCTCACGAGACCGAACCCCATTCCTGGCTCAGAAGCGGGGTGCTGAGTCACGGCGGGGGGAGGCTGTGGGCAGGAGGGATGCACACGCAGCCGAAGGCAAAGGGGATGCTGGATCCAGTCACCCGATCCCCTTCCACCTTCTGGCGCCAAGCACGTGTTCGGTCCGTGCCAGGGACTGGGTGGGGTGAGGCTGGCGGCGGAGGGCAGCCAAGCGGGTCTCCCTCGCCCGCGGAAACTGGGCGCCGCACCGCGTGACTCCCCGCAGGAGGATTAGGGCGCGAACGCTTGGTGGGGCAGGAAGGGATCTCCAGGGCCGCTCCTCTCTCCTGGAGAAGAGTCCACTCCACCCTCCCCCTTCCCCAGCCTTTGAAAGTGGACCGCACGGCCCGGCCAAAGTCAGTAGCCGGACGGGGTGGGGGCGGGGGCGAGGCAAACACCCTTGCGCCTCCTTGAGACGCGGAACGCCAGATGGAGGGCTCCGCGCATCTCCAGAGCGAGCGCCCCCGAGGGAGAGGGACAGTTAGGGGGCGGGCAGGATCCTGGCGGGCCGCACTCACCATGTTGAGTCCGGGCGGTGGGTCTCACGTAGAGTCCGGGCGACGGGTCTCAGTGAGAAGTGCGCTAGCTGCAGTGCGGCACCCGCCTTATATAGGGAGGCGGGCCCGCGCTCCTCGCCCACTAGGCGCCGAGGCCCAGAGGCCACGCCCCGCGAGGGCCAGGCGGCTCCGGGGGTGGGGCCAGCGCGGGGGCCTCCCGCCAGTCGCGCCCTGGCCCCTCACCTGTCGAACGTGAAGCAATCGGGACTTGAACTCCCCGCTCAGGGTTTGGGGCCCCCATGCCGGGCTCTCGAGCTCCGCTGCCGGCACGGTGGGCGCGGAGCCGGAGCGCGTCCCGCCTGCACCTGCGTCATGGGGGCCGGGGCGCGCAGGTGTTCTGGCTGAGGCCGCTGCCGTCGGGGCTGTGCGCCCCAGGTGGCTGCCGCAGGCCCGCGCAGGTGCCCTCCCGCCCTGCCTCTCCCGCGGCTCCCACAGGCCGCCTGGCTCCGGCCGGTCCTCGAGGAACCCCTTGCGGCTGCACGCCCGGGACAGCTGGCCTTGGCCAACGCCTGTGGGCGGCCGAGGACCGCGAGCTGCACCGCCCGAGCCCCAGGGTGCCGATCCCTTAGCCGGCCCCGCCGAGCTGCGCCCCGCAGCCTGTCTGCGAGGGCAGACCCCCGAGAAGCTGCCCGGGCTCGGCCGGTGCCCGCGGCTGGGGGCCTCGTCATCAGTGCCGCCACTATTAGCTATTGGCGAGCCCTTGCCACTACCGCCCGCGCGCTTTCCTGCTGCCGGGGCCGCGGGAGCTCGGGCCTGAGGTCCTTAGCACCTGGACTCGCATCCCGACTGCCCTGTGTGACCTTGGGCAGGCGACTTAATGCCACCGAACCCTGGGCTTCTTCATCGGAGAACAGGAGACGGCTCCACCCCGAAAGCGTTGCTGTGAGGTATCAGAACGCTTGTTGACGCGGAAGAGGAAAAAAGGAAACGAAGACTCTGATATCGAGGCGGATTTTGGCTTTCACGTCCTCTTCTGACCCTCAGCCGAGGGCCGGAGCTACAACCTGCATCTTTAGAGCATCAGCACTCAGGTGGAGGCCTCAGCAGAAGCCATTCCCTCTTTCTATGTTTCATTTCCACTGCTTGCAAGAATGAACGCCTCAATCCACCTCTGCTTTCCTTGGCGTGCCTTACATTTCCTAGCCGCCTCCCTTCACCGGGGAAATTCACCAGGAAGTGCCCCATGTGCCCACCGGCACAGACTTAAACCTGTCCCACCTGCTAGTCACTTAGAAAGGATTCACCTGCCGCTCCTACCATAGTGTTTCCTAGGGCCAGGGCTCTCTGACAACACAACACAGTAGGACAAAATACCTAGCATGGCAACCTTCTCTCAACAAAAGAGCTAAACGCCATCTTACTTAGGCAAGGCAGGGAAGGGAACACGGTGAAACATGGCAAGGTCTCTCTTCCCAGGGGACTTACCTTCTGGTGGGAAGAACAAGACTCATTCATAAAAAGGAAAACTGACAGGGGCGAGAGCAAGGCTGCTTTGGGAAATGGGGTCATGGTCTCTACAGAGCAGGAACCTTGGTGATAACAGAACACTTGGCCTCTGCAGACCTCCCCTGGCTCTTTCCCCTTGTGCAACCCCACCCCCGCACAACGAAGACCAAAAGAGATTTTAGCTTCGGCAAAACCCTAACCGTCTTTGACTTTCAGGTTCAGATGCTTCATTTGTAAAAGTGGGATAACTTCAGGTTGTGAGGACCAGATGAACTTAGGAATGTGTATAGACATGGCAAAGCACTGTAAGCAGTTATCTGGATTCTTATTTTATCCATTTGTAGTAGTGCGTGTAGTGCATCATGCTGCATTTATTTGTGTACATTTCCATCTTACTACATAGCAAACTTGAAGGTAAGGACTGTATCTTATTCATCTTTGTATCCCTAGCTCCTACCATGGTGCTTAGCCCATGGTAGGCATGTGCTGAGTGTGTCGGATGAATTTTCCACTTCAGAGATGGGACTAAAACTAGAGTAGTCGTCTAAGAAGCCAGAATTTACAAATTGGCAGCCTGGAGGCCAAATTCGCTTTCAGAAATGTTTTGTTTGGCCCTCACAGTGTTAGCCCCTGTAACATTTAGAATATGAAAAAATTCAGGCCGAAGCCGGTTTGGCTCAGTGGATAGAGCGTCGGCCTGCGGACTGAAGGGTCCCAGGTTCGATTCCGGTCAAGGGCATGTACCCTGGTTGCGGGCACATCCCCAGTGGGAGATGTGCAGGAGGCAGCTGATTGATGTTTCTCTCTCATCGATGTTTCTGACTCTCTGTCTTTCTCCCTTCCTCTCTGTAAAAAATCAATAAAATATACTTAAAAAAAAAAGAAAAAAAAAGAAAAAATTCAGGAATTGTCATTGTGTTGGGGCATTTCTAAGACCACCCCTATGTTAGGAGATTAGCTAGATAGTGGTTCTCAACCTGTGGGTCGCGACCCCTTTGGGGGTTGAACGACCCTTTCACAGGGGTCGCCTAACACCATCAGAAAACACATATATAATTACATATTGTTTTTGTGATTAATCACTATGCTTTAATTATGTTCCATTTGTAACAATGAAAATACATCCTGCATATCAGATATTTACATTACGATTCATAATAGTAGCAAAATTATAGTTATGAAGTAGCAACGAAAATAATTTTATGGTTGGGGGTCACCACAACATGAGGAACTGTATTAAAGGATCGCGGCATTAGGAAGGTTGAGAACCACTGAGCTAGAAGAACTTGAAGGACTCAGCATAAAATTGTACTCACAACTAAGGTTTATTACAGGGACACAGGACAGTACACAGGCAGATTGTAAGGGGAAAAACAGAAGGGGTGTGTGGAGTGATCTGTGCCCTCTCCCTCCCATAAGGGCTCACAAAGTGTGTTCTTCCTCCAGAATAAAAGTGGAGCGATATTTCTCTGCAGTGTTTCTGCCCAAAGAAGACCATTAGAGACTCAACACCCACGGTTTTCCTTGGGTGTCAGTCACATGGGCACCTTTGCCTAGCACATACAACAGTTCCAGACTCCTGGAATAAAAGCAGCTGTTCAGCATAAATTATATTATTTAGATTAAGAGTCTAGGCACAGCAAACCATCATTGTCAGTTAACTGCTGATTTGGAACACTGCAAACGCCAAGTCCCCCGATGCCAGCCAAGGGCCAGTCTTGTAAGCAGGCCTTTCTAAGGATAGCAATCTCAGGCCTTTTATGTTAACTTTTTTCTACACAGTCATGTAAAAACGCAGATTTCTGGTTGAGCCAGTGTGGCTCAGTTGGTTGAGTGTCATCCCATGCACCAGGAAGTTGCCGGGTTTGATTCCCAGTCAGGGCACATGCCCGGGTTGCAGGCTTGACCCCCAGAAGGGGGCGTGCAGGAGGCAGCCCAATGATGTTTCTCTTTCTCCCTCTCCCTTCCTCTCTCTGAAATCAATTGGGGGGAAAAAAGTCAATAACATAAAAATAAAAATGCAGGTTTCTAGGTTTAATTGAAAAGAACTGGTAGGTCTGGCCGTACTAGGCCTGCATTCCCATTTAGCAACAGTGGTAGGCAGAATAACAGTCCTGCAGAAAGACCCACATCCTAATCCCCAAACCTGTGCCTACATTATCTTACCTGGCAAAGGCTTGGCAGACGTGATTAAGGTAAACATCTTGAGATGTGGAGATAATTCTGAACTTTCTGGGTGGGATCAGCCCCTATAAGGGTTCTTACAAGTGGAAGACGGGGGCAGGAGAGTCAGAGTCAGGGAAGGAGAGGTCAGAAGCAAAGGTCAGGCGTGACTGTTAGCTTTCAAGATGGAAGGGGGCCGCGAGTAAAGGAATGTGGGCAGCTTCTAGAAGACGGAAAAAGCAAGGAACAGATTCTCCTCTAGAGTCTTTTGAAGGAGGCAACACTTGCAACACCTTGAGTTTGGCCACATAAGACCAACTGTGGGTAGCTGGTCTTCAGAACTGTAACATGGTAACTTTGTGTTGTTTCAAGCTACTAAGTTTGTAGCTATTTGTTACAGCAGCAACAGGAAACCAATACGGCAACAAATGGAGCTTTCTGAGAGGCAACAAGCTGCTCCAATTCACTCAGTACATGCCATTCTGTGTCTTCCTGACACAGAAGACAAGTATCTGTTGCCATTTAACATCATATGCTCAGCCTACCTTACAGTTTTATGTTACCCTGGCCCCTATGGCAAGAAGTTTAAAAACCCCTGAGCAGGCCTTCTGGCAGGGAAAATGGAGAAGGTGCAGGGAGAATTATCCAAGGCATGTTAGTGGAATGAAGAGTCTACTTCTGATTTTGTGCATGCACACATTCTGTGCATGACTGTGTGTATATCCTCAGGATATATACAGATGCTTCTGAATTAGGGCCGTAGCTCTGCATGGATATGCAGGTAATGGTCCATATTACCAGACTGAAAACATTTAGACATTCACATACATGGACAGAATCTAGAAGACGATTCCAGGCACTTCACTCTTCCCGTTGAATCATTGCTTAGTCCATCTACCATACATGGGTGTCTAGCAAAACACACTCTCTTTGGATTTCTAAACTTTCCCCCTTGGCCATTGTTATCTCTGTCTTTTCTAACCTTTTCCCAGAATCTTACACCTCCATCTTGGAGCAGAGCAACAAGGTCCTCAAAGTTTCAAATGACTCCACTGACGCCCTCCGGGAGAGGAGGAGTGGAGCCTTAGGGCACACCCTTCTGTTCCTTTCAGACTGGAGCACCTACCAGCTGTCTTCCTTCGCACAGCCAACCTTCCTAAAGGGATATCTCCATATCTGCTCTCCTCCCCACTCTCTATGCAGGCTTGGTTCTCATGCTCCACTGAGATGATCTGCCAAGTTCTCCAGTGACTTCCATCTTGCCAATGTTTACATCTCTATCTTCATCTTTCTCAGCCTCTCAGCTGTGTTTGACATAGTTGGTCCTTCCTCCCTCCTTGAAACACTTCTTTCTTGGCTTTAATGACACCTCCTCTCCTGGTTTTTGTCCTGGCCACTTCTTCTTGGTAGTTTTTCATGGTTTATTTCTAAAGGGAGTTCCCATAGCTCAGTCCTGGGCTCTCTCTTTTCTTTGTTTTTGTCCCTGAAAAAGCAACTGTTGAAGGGGGGTGATGAGTGTATGGGGTTTTATTATATTATCTCTACTGTAAGTGTATTTTTAAATGTCCTTAATAAAAAGTTACAACATTTGTAGGGTTATCCAGAAGGAACAGAACTAGAGTCTACACATTCCCCAACCATAGTGAAAGAACAGAATAAAAAGAAATAGCATCTATATGCTGATGACTCTCACATTTGCATCTCCATTTTGGACTTCTCTGAACTCCAGACTCATGTGACTTTTTGCACTGTTGACATCACCACTTGAAAGCCCATGAGACATCTCCAACATCGCACATTCAAAGCAGAACTCTCAATACCCCCCCCCCCCACACACACACACACACACACTCCCTGCCAAACCTGCTCTGTCCTAGGCTTCTGAGTCTGAGTGAACAGTATCACCTTCCACCCACATGCTTAAGCTAAAAACCTAGGGTCACCCTGCATTCCTCTTTCCCTCTCTCCTTCTCCTCTTTTATTAGTTAGATTTTTTTTTTGGCTGCAAATAATGAAAAGCCTAAGTAACAAAAGCTTAAACAAGGAGGGTATTTATTATCCCACAAGAATTCTGAGTGTAGGGCGGTTCCAGGGTTGCTTCAGTGATGTCACCAATAACCCAGTATTTCCAGCTTTCTGCTCTGGCATCCTCAGTGAGCTGGTGGCAGCTTCGCTCATGATCACAAGATGCCTGCAGCAGCTACAAGTATCATGTCTCCAATGGACACAGGAAAAGGGGGGTTTCCTCCCACATCTCTTTATATCAGGGAGAAAAACCTTTCCTTAAAGCATCCTTGCAGACTTCCCCTTTTAGCTCACTGGCCCCATTCCTAAACCGATCTCCGGAAGGAGGGACTAGAATTACCATGAATGGTTTAAACTGCTCTCTACTCACTCCTAGGTCTGGGGAAAAGCCATCTTCCCTGAGCAAGTGGAAGGGGAGTAATTAAACAAATCAGGACCCTGCGAGCAAAGAAGATGTGGAGGCAGGGGGCAGGTAAGGCTGTTGGGTAGGTCTGCTGCACACATTAGCATGTCCCACTACTTTGAACCCAGCCACCTCCCACCGTCCCCACTCTAGTCCAAGCCCCCCCCCCCCC
This sequence comes from Myotis nattereri, assembly GCF_964212035.1. Taxonomy (NCBI): domain Eukaryota; kingdom Metazoa; phylum Chordata; class Mammalia; order Chiroptera; family Vespertilionidae; genus Myotis; species Myotis nattereri. The sequence continues at coordinate 22,566,660 of NC_138082.1, forward strand.
GTTTCTGGATGCCTACAGTAGCCTCCTAACCAGTTTTCTGCTTCTACTCTTGAACCCCTATAATGCAGTCTCCACACAGCAGCTTTAATAATCTCTCTAAAACACAAAGTAGGCAATGATGCTTGCTTAACCCTGCTCTTGCACCTGTAATAAAAGCTGTTCTCCTTCCAAGTCCCTTTGGCTCTGTGATCTCATCTTGTATAGCTCTCCCCTTCCCTCACTCTGTTTCCTTGAACACGTGGGGCTCACTCCTACCTATGGACTTTGCACTCACTATTTTCTCTGCCTGGAGCGCTCTATCCAGATCCCGCACGGCTAACGCCCTGTCATGCCCTCTCAGCTCCAGTGTCACCTTCTCAGAGAGCCGCTCCTTCTCAGCAGCAGCCCCCACCTCCCATCTCTTTTGGGGCCATTGTCCGGTTTTGTTTTCTCACGTGCAATGGCTCTCTGAGATCATCTTCTTAATTTGTTACGTGTTTGCCCATGAAAATGTCAGCTCCTTAAGAGCACAGACTCTTTTTGTCCACCACTGTAACCCTGGCATCCGGTACAGTGCTTGGCACATAGTGGACACTCAATAAATATTTGTTGAAGGAATTAGAGTATTGACTGCTTAGGTACATTAATGTGCTTTAAAAATCTGTCTCGTTATTCCGTTTTACATAAGGCTTCTTCCCCCACCTGCCTCTCTCTAGAGCTGGTGAAATCTCGGTTGACCCTGAGCCCAACTGGGAGTCCAGTTGGGAGAAGTTAAAGTGCTAGACAAGAACCCGACTGGTGTGGCTCAGTGGTTGAGCATCAACCCATGAACCAGGAGATCAGAGTTCAATTCCCAGTCAGGGCACATGCCTGAGTTGGGGGCTCGATTGCCAGTAGGGGCTGTGCAGGAGGCAGTGCATCGATGTTTCTCTCTCTCCTCCTTCCACTCTCTGAAGTCAATAAAAACATATTTTTAAAAAGTTTAACAAAGTGCTAGATAACAGAGTTTGGGGCCCAGTGGGTAGGCCCTGAATTCCTCCATCTGAATAATAATTCCCAGGATGACAATTCCTGAGGTCTGTGGCTTCATGAATCAGCCCTGTAGGAGGCTGGGCTTCCTTACCTTTGAAGTGCTGGTTGACTGTGTCTTCTCTCTGGGGGTCTTGGCCTCTTAGGTCCAGGGGGAAGGGTGAAGACTTCAATCTACAACCCAAGTCAGAGGTAGCCATGTTGATATTCAGGGTCACTCCCTAGTAAACTGTTATGAGAAGGACTCTGAAAAAGCCCCTCCCTCAAAATAACCCCCACTAATTGCCACAGTGACTGAAATTTCACAGTAGCAACTACTTCCTGGATAGGATTGCTAGATAAAATTCTCTTATTTGCTAAATATGGCATTCCTATTCCAGGTCATGGTTGCTATTTGGAAAAATGACAGACGAGATGTTGTGTGGTTTCCAGGCAGCATTAGGGTCCATTTGAGGTCATGAATTCAAAGTCAGATTCATCAGCTTGGTTCTGGGGTTTTTCCACTATTTCGCTGGGTCAGTGCAGGCACAGACTTGGTGAAGAAATGAATTATGTAGGGTTGTGGTTTAGTCAAATGAAGCTGCTGAAGCTAGAGGGAGGCCAGGGAGTTGCGGGGTATGCAAGAGAATGACCACCACTGCAACTGAGAAAGGGAAGGAAGAAAATAGAGACCCACGACGGGGAAGAGGGACAGACAACGCTGCCACGTGGAAAGCGGAGAAGCGCTGAGCTTGAGTCCCAGATTCTTAATTCTACCACTAACTAACCCCCATGTGACCTTGGGCAAGACATCATGGGAATGGAGGCCCCACCTTGGCTACCTCACAAAGTTGAGGGTCTCAAAGGAGATAAGGGGTGAAGCAACCTTAAGAACTACAACACAGAATACAAATGTGAGAGATTAACATTTTTATTTCATAACTTTGCCTAAGGCCATAGGGCGAGTCCTTCGGTGGAGAAATCAGGGCAGGCGAGACCAGCAACAACTTGCACTGAAATAGGGAGAGACTCTGACAAATAGCCCCGAGCCCTGCTCATCAGCGTGTTTTCCCCATGGAGAACAGCAGCAATTCTGGACAGAGCACTTAGAAAGTTTGTTGTTTAACCCTCACAATTTCCCCTCTTCCCATTCTACAGATGAGAAAATGGAGGCAAAAAGTTAAATGCTAGAGCTGAGGCTAAAACCAAGCTCTTATTCCCTATGTTCTATGACAGAGTTCCCACCCAAAGGCCCTGAGGTTGATCTCTTGTCCGAGGACTCCTTGTTCTAGTTCACCACAGACTCGTCATAGCCCCACCTACACTCCACCTCCCTCCCCTATTTGGGCCCAGGACCAGGACTTGCCTGCTGCCTGGTAACCAAGTCAACAGGCCTGCCCTCCCGGGGATGTTTCTAACAACATTTCCACCCTGAGAGCAGACCAGAGCGTATAGGAGGCCAGAGACTGTGGGTCTCTCACGCACCCATCCCTGTTTTCCATCTAGCAGCAGACAGACCCCAGTCAGCACTCAGCCAAACAGCATGGTGAGCAGAGGTGGGGTGCTAAGCATGCAAGTGAGGGTCCCAGTGGGCCCAGGTGGGTGGTGTGAGGAATCTCTGGGAGTCAGGTACTACCGTGTGTGGGCAGGTGGGGATGGGGGAAAGAGACTTCCAGATGTGTGTGCCCATTCCCAAATGTGCTGATATGTGGGGGTATGTGCAGGGGTGAAGAAGGACAGGGTGATGGTAACCAGGATGTGTGTGTGTGTGTGTGTGTGTGTGTGTGTGTGTGTGTGTGTTTCCTGAGCCTGGACTCAGGAACAGGGCTGCTAAAGGGCTCTGAATTTCGGGGTAGGGAGTGTGGGGTAAGCAGGACTGGAACACAAAATGTAGGCACTGCCCTACACACCCTGGGCCCCATGGCAGATTCACTGTGGTCCCATCTCCCAGCTGTGGGGATACATCCTCATAGCCCTGCCCAACTGCAGTTACATATTAGGGGGGGAGGAAGTAAAGGGGGGTACGGAGAAGGAGGGTGCGGAGAAGGAGGGTGCTTCCAGTTACCCAGAGTCGTCTGGGTGTGGGATCATTTGCTATCTTTAACCTGTCTCCCACATAGGCAGGATAGAAGAGCAGTTAAGAACATAGTTGGAGCCAGGCTGTCCCTGCTTTGAATATTCCTCATTTTGCTCATGACCTTGAACTAGTTGCTTAACCTCTTTGAGAGTCAGTGTCCTCATCTGTAAAATGGGTTAATAAAAATACCTACTCAAGGGGGCTGTTGTGAAGATCAAATGAGAAAATGTATGTGAAGCACTTAGCATAGTTTCTGGAACTAATTAATGCTTAATATATGGGACTAATCAACATAATGACAAAGCCTGCTGGATACAGGTACGAGACTGTGCTATTTTTACAGTCAAGAAAAAGGAGCAAGGGCAGCAGGACAGTTTCTGACTTTGTAGACAGAGCTCGGCCAGGCTCGGAGGTGCAGCAGTTGTCCCTGGCCTGGCCAGGTGGTTGGTGAGCTGAGAAGCTGAGTCAGCTCTCTTCTGGACCTGCGGATTTCTGAACTCCTGTGTCCTTAAATCTCTCCCAGATTAATTCATTAACTTTTCTTTCTATGCCTCAGTGATTAGGGGCTGAGGGGCTTACTAGGGGGACCCAACATATGGTGCACCCTAGAAAGTGTCATGAAATGAGGCAGGCAACATGCATGCATTCCTTCACTTAATCCTCAAAAACATTCTAGGAGGGGGCTCTTATTATTGCCCCCTGTCATAATGGAGGACATCAACAGAGAGGCTAAGACTTGCTCGAGGCAAGTACAGAAGTAATGGGGCTGGGATACAAATGATTTATGGATTAATCCTAGTCATCTAAAAATCATAAGTCAAGGCCCTTATATCATACTAGAGGCCTGGTGCATGAAATTCATGCACTGCGGGGAAAGTGGTTGTCCCTCATCCCAGCCTGCACCCTCTCGCAGTCTGGGACCCCTCAGGGGATGTCTGCCTGCCTTCCTAGACCCAACCCCCCTCTGCCCCCCGCAGTCCGGGGCTCTCGCAGTCTGGGACCCCTCACTCCTTACTGCCCACCTGCAGCGGAGGCTGGAGAAACTCCCACCGCTGCCGCTGTGCTAGCCAGCCATGAACCTGGCTTCTGGCTGAGCAGCCCTCCCCCTGTGGTAGCGCACTGATCACCAGGGGGCAGCTCCTGTGTTGAGTGTCTGCCCCCTGGTGGTCAGTGCACGTCATAGCCACCAGTCATTCCACCGGTCCACCAGTTGGTCAATTTGCATATTAGGGTTTTATTATATAGGATAAAAATGTCAGTGACATGTTAAATTTATGGAGAAAGTATCCTCGTTAAAAAATGTACAAACTATTTTAGATATGTAAAAAGGTATAAAGAATAATCTAATGAACACCTGTTACCCACTTTAAGAAATAGGATCTCAAAAAAAGAAAGAAAAAGGATCTCTTCCCAATTACATTCATCTCTACCAGAGAGAACCATTATTCCAAGTTTGGTTAATATTTTCCTTTGCTTTCTTTATTTTTGCAATATATCCATTTTACAAGACTATATAGTAAATATATAAATTTATCTGTCAATGATGCATAGTATTGGTTATATAAATGGTATCATATTATATGATTCTTCTTAATTTGAGATACATCACTTTAGGCTTCTACTAGCAGTGTAAGAGTTCCCATTTCTTCGCATCCTCTGTATTGTTAAGCCTTAATTTGGGGAAATTTGATGAATGTGCTCATTTTATTTGTAAGGTCTGTGGAAATTACTTCTCAAGCAGAGAAGTACTCTGGTAGTACCCAGGGAAGTGGTCTGGGAGACGTCTCTGGTACCCCACTGACTACACTGCCACACATCTGTTAACTTACGAAACTCTCCCTTCCTTAGACAGTGAGCTTCTTGAGGGCAGGGACTGAGTGATAGGTGTTACGTGTCCCCAGTGTCAGCACAGTGTGCAGTACCTAGTAGAGGCTCAATAAATCTTTGCTGAAGCAAGAGAGTCAAGCCTTCTTGATTCTCATGGGACTCCCAGGAAGGACACTGACCTTTCTCTTTTCTTAGACCAACAGTCCTGTTTCAGGGGCCAAGGGTTCTTTGACCACCAGCCTTGAATCATGTAGGAAGACCTTTCTTTCCAGCCCCACCCCACTCCAGGGCCATGCGCACCCAAGAGGAAAGATAGCACATGCATGTCGATTCCAGGCCCTCTTTTTCCTTTCTCACTGGCATTTCTGGCTGTCACATGAATCCAGAGTTCTTTCTGCTTCTATAAACCTCTTCCTTATCCTTGACTCCTGAAACTTCACTTGGATCTTGCTTCCCTCACCAGTGGCCCCTAATTTCTTTCTGAACATGAGTGGGTTGACTTTGGTTCTCTGCCAGACTCATTTGATCCCCTCAACATTCCTCAAGATGCTTAGTCCCTGAGCAAGACTCCATAAGCTGAGGACTGCCCACATCTTCTGCTTCCCCTGAGGGGTTTGGCCCAGCCCCCAGAACCAATGCCTGTTGGTCCTCAATGCCACCTGTAAATGCTTAGCCACAGGGGGTGGGGCAAGGAGAGCAGAGTCCAAGAAACTTTGCCCTCAGCCGGAGAACCACTCAAGGAAGGCAAGAAGGCAGGAATTGTGTTCAGGCATGATACGTTTCTCTCTGCTAAGGGTGTTTTCTGCTATTTGTCTGCTCAGCGTGAGTGTATCTCAGTCCATGTGGGCCAGGCCGGCGTGCAGATTGGCAATGCCTGCTGGGAGCTCTACTGCTTGGAACATGGAATCCAACCAGATGGGCAGATGCCCAGTGACAAGACCATCGGAGGAGGGGATGACTCCTTCAACACCTTCTTTAGTGAAACTGGGGCTGGAAAACACGTGCCCCGGGCTGTGTTTGTGGATCTGGAGCCCACTGTGATTGGTGAGTGATGATCCATCTCTTCCATGGCCTTGTCCCAGGTACCACAGCAAGTCCTTCTCTACAACTGGATAGCACTGGAGTGTGTGGTTCCCAGTGACTGCAGCCAATTAGAACTCCAGATCTGCAGAGCCACTGTCACTCAGCTCTAGAGTTTCAACGTCACCCCACATCCCTTTCCTTTTCTTGATGAACACGTAAAGCCAAGGGCAATAGCAGCAGCGTGAATGGGGCTCCTCCAGGGTAGGACTTGGAGCCTAGAGATCCCACTTCTCCTGGGTACCCTGGGGCTCTGGGAGCCAGGCTACAAGAGCAGTGGGGCCTGAAACTCTGTTCATTGCAGATGAAGTTCGGACGGGCACCTACCGCCAACTTTTCCATCCAGAGCAGCTCATCACAGGCAAGGAAGATGCTGCCAACAACTACGCCCGAGGCCACTACACCATCGGGAAGGAGCTCATTGACCTGGTGCTGGACCGGATTCGGAAGCTGGTGAGAGAAGGGCTAAAGGCTGGGGATGCTTGTTGTGGTTTGGAGGCCAGATAGGGGAAGGACAGCGCCAGCCCTTGGGAGAGCCTCCTGGAAAAGTCTTAAACACACAGGATCAGGGCCCTGCATCCTGGTCAGGGGAGGCAGTGTATAGCTGCAGCCCGGAGCTGGATGACTTCTTTATCTTCTACAGCAACAGGCCCCATCCTGGGCAGCATGGCCACCAGGGCAAACCTGTCCATGGGCTGCCTGGCCAAGTGATGGAGGCCCATAGGCATTCCTAGAATATCTCCTTGTGTTGTAGGGGTGAGGGCAGAAGGCCTTATGAAAAGCAGGGATCCAAATCATGCTGGCCCCGGGCTCTATGACTGACTCTGGGGATAAGTTCCTGGATTGTTGGAGAAACCCTCCAGAAATATCTGGAGTTAAATCAGGGAAACACGGCTATGGGTAGAGCTGGCAAACGGTGATGACAAACATGATTATGTTACAAGATTCAAGAGAGCTGTTGGTTAGAGACCTCAGGAGGCTTTAGAGAGAAAGAGGGATGAGGAGAGAGTGGGCCGACCTTATCAGGCCCGGTTTTGTGCTCTTGGAAAAAGTCTTCCAAGGATTTTATGACACATGGAGGGAATGTGAAACAGCACAAGCTGGTTCTTTCCCATTTGTCAGAGGTGCTTCACACCCACATTTCTCTTCGCCTTCACTTTCTAGGCTGACCAGTGCACAGGACTACAAGGGTTCCTCATCTTCCACAGCTTTGGAGGGGGCACCGGCTCCGGCTTCACCTCACTCTTGATGGAGAGGCTCTCTGTTGATTATGGCAAGAAATCCAAGCTGGAGTTCTCCATCTACCCAGCCCCCCAGGTGTCCACAGCTGTGGTCGAGCCCTACAACTCCATCCTGACCACCCACACCACCCTGGAGCACTCAGACTGCGCCTTCATGGTGGACAACGAAGCCATCTATGACATCTGCCGCCGCAACCTGGACATCGAACGCCCCACCTACACCAACCTCAACCGCCTCATCAGCCAGATCGTCTCCTCCATCACAGCTTCCCTGCGCTTTGACGGGGCCCTCAACGTGGACCTGACAGAGTTCCAGACCAACCTGGTGCCCTACCCACGCATCCACTTCCCCCTGGCCACCTATGCGCCAGTCATCTCCGCAGAGAAGGCATACCACGAGCAGCTGTCGGTGGCGGAGATCACCAATTCCTGCTTTGAGCCTGCCAACCAGATGGTGAAGTGTGATCCCCGTCATGGCAAGTACATGGCCTGCTGCCTGCTGTACCGTGGAGACGTAGTGCCCAAGGATGTCAACTCCGCCATCGCCGCCATCAAGACCAAGCGCAGTATTCAGTTTGTGGACTGGTGCCCCACAGGCTTCAAGGTTGGCATCAACTACCAGCCACCCACTGTGGTGCCCGGAGGTGACCTGGCCAAGGTGCAGCGTGCCGTGTGCATGCTGAGTAACACGACCGCCATCGCCGAGGCCTGGGCCCGTCTGGACCACAAGTTCGACCTGATGTATGCCAAGAGGGCGTTTGTGCACTGGTATGTGGGCGAGGGCATGGAGGAGGGTGAGTTCTCTGAGGCCCGGGAGGATATGGCTGCCCTGGAGAAGGATTATGAGGAAGTTGGCATGGATAGTGTGGAGGGGGAGGGAGAAGAGGAGGAGGGGGATGAATACTAGGGGAATCCTTTGTATCTATCCTAAATAAAGTGCTGTGGCATTATTGTCTCACAAATGTCTTTTTCTCTTGGGGAAAACCATGGGGGGAGGGCTTCAGTGAGAGACAGGAAAGCTGGTATCTTAGCCTGGGCTCCCCAGAAAGCAGACCTGATTTCAGATTTCATTAATGGGTGCGATCCTAGGAAGAGGGTGTAAGGCAGGAAAGGAGGGAGAATTTAGAGCAGATGCAGCTGAATAAATGGCACCTCAGAAGCATTCCTTGGGTAGGAGTGGTGGTGAGGATGGGGGAATTGGTTAAACCTCTAGTCCATTAAGCATGAACCCCCCTGAACTTCTGGGTGGCACACTCTTGGGCTGCAGCGTCAACAAAGAACCCCTGGGACAGGAGGTAAGGTGCTTCTAAACAGCATGTATGTGAAGCTGGTCGGAGCCTCACAAGACTGCAGCTGGCGCTGGTGAGGCCAGGCGGGTCTGAAGTGGTGCCTTAGAGGAGTCTGATGTAGCTGACACAGTCTGACATAGCTGGTGTTCACTCTATAGAGGGGAGTTATCTTCTTCAGGCAGGCAGTTGGGTTTAGAGAGACCAGAAGCTGGCATTAAGGCAGAACAGTGGCACTGTGGCCGTAACCATGGAAGAATGGCTGGGGAGGGGCTGGGCTTGCCCTCCTGCGAGCTGCATCAACACTCGCCATTTTTTGATGAAGACAATTGACCCTTTTTTCAAATGCCATGTGTTATACCAGCACAGCTTCTAGCCCTCACTTTCAACCAGATGGCTGCCCCTAAAATCTTTGTATATATGGACTTTCTGTAGCTCCCGCTGGGCAGGAGGATTGTTCAGCCATCGGAGCTGTAGAAACTTGAGCAACCCCACCCTACCCCCAACCCTCCAGCGAGATTCGAGATTCGGTGCCCAGCGTTGCCCTCTGCAGTCCTTCCTGCAGCCTCCTGCTCTCAGGAGTGGATGCTGGGAAGCCAACCCTAAAGTGAGTAACATCAGGAAGCTGCTATCACCCCTAGGGCTGGAGGCCAAGGGATGAGATGATAATGCCCGAGGCTTGGAACTGGGACACCAGGCAGGAGCTGAAGCCATAGCAGAGCTACCCAGAGTGACCAGGAGGGAATAAGGAGGGAGGTAAATTTGGCAAGAGTCAGAGCCATGGAGGAGACACAACCACTGTCAGAGGTGCCCCTTGATTTGAAAGAGGGAGAGAAATACCCTGGCTTCTCCCTTCTTCCCACCCTCAATCTTCGATCAGTGTCTCCCATTGGCTGAACCTAAGCAGAAGCTAGTTGGCAAAAAGGCCAAGGAAAAAGAGGGCGCAGCCTTTGAGACACAGCAGGGCAGGAAGATGGAGGAATGGATCTCAGAGAAAACAGGCTAATAAAGCACATACCTGCACCTTGGGCGACACCGGAAATGGAGTGACTCCTGCCTTCCCAGAGACCCATTACCTGTCCCCCTCACTTTTGTTCCAATAATTACTTTGTAGTAAGTAGAGGATGGAGTGGAAGCAACAGAGTGGTGGGGGATTTAGAGAAGAAAATGGGCATGCCCGGCATAGCAATTTCCTCCTTCTAGTTTGGAGTAATTTGTCCAGAGAAAGCAAGTATTCTCACTGTGAGGATTTAAGCTCACACGGGAAGCTCTGTCCTGGAGGGAGAGGCCTGAAGTTGTGTGTATATGTGTGTAGTACTGGTGAGGGGTGGGGGGGTATTTAATTCAGAGGGAGTATTTAGAAGCCTATTTTGGCTCAATAGCTCAGCTATATCCTCAAAGCTGTTTATTTTTTCACTAAGAGAACAGACTTTCAAATCTTTATTTGACTCATGTCTTTCTCTTTCTCGATTGGTTTCAAACTTGGGGAGGGAAGAGGTTTTGGGCAGAGAGTCCTTCAAATTCCAAGCAGTCATGTCATTTATTGAGCATCTACTGGGCCCTATGTCCACATTACCTGGTTTAATCCTGAGGTCAATACAGTTATACCTACTGGGCTGGAAGCTTCATGGGAACAGAGTCTATTCTACTCTCAGGATCAGAATGCTGCCCAACCTATATTAGATACTCAGTATTTGTTGAATAGACGTGTTAAATGAATGCCTATTTTATAGATGTGGAGACTGAGGCTTGCCCAAGGTTACTTAGCCAGTAAAGGAAGGTGTAAGGATTCAAACCCTAGGCCAGCCTGGGCCAAAGCTTATTCTGCTGCCCTCCCCTCCTTCAAGTGCCCTCCCCTCCTGCCTATAGGAGTTACAGGCCCCCCTCCAGACACCACCTTTTCTGGGCCTGCCAAGGCCCAATTCCCAGACAGTGACTCAGGTGCCTCAAAGGCAGGGAAGGGGTGACACTCCCCTTTACTCTGCCCTGCCCAGGCATGTGTTGGGGGGGGGGGGGGCAATGGTAACAAGGGTCCAGTTTCTGGGCTGAACAAGAGCAGAGGTGTTTTGGGGCATATGTTTTGGGACTGTCAGTGCCTTCTGAAAGTCCTCTGCCTACCCCCCAACATCTCATAGGAGGTGAGGTGAAGGCTTGGGAGGCCAGTAGGGAGGGCCTCGCCTGCCAAGATGCTGGGCATCCAGAGAGGCAGTCAGGCTCCCTTCCTGTCCACGGTACCAGCCAGCCCACCCTGGGCAGCTGTAAGGCCACCTCCTCTCAGACCCGAAAGGCCTCCCAGCTAGAAACCCTGCTGGCAGGTGCTGGCAGGCCTAGGTTGGGCTGGGTGTGCGTGTGTGGAGGTGGCAACTCTGACCTCCATGGGGCAGCTGGGAGTGACCCAGCCGGGCTCCTGAGGACTCCCTCAGTGAAGGGGAATGCTTTCATCCGTGATGCCTCTAAAGCTGGACTACAATTATCTCCTGCCGGCAGACACAAGAGACAGACTCCCAGCCTTGGATCCCACCCAACACCTTTATTTTCTCGCCTCTGATGTGTCCGGAACATGCCTGCCCCCAAAGCGGCATTCCCACCATTCCCTCCTCCTGGAATGCCACTCCCCCTGCTTGTCTCAATGTTGTCATTCCTTCCAGCTGAGGTCATGGTCACCCGGAACCCATCCAACCCTGGGAGCTCTGCCTCCTCTAGATCCTCCCGGCCCCTACTGCGTGTGTCTCTAGCACTCATTTTGTGCTTGGCATAGGCTGCTTAGCTTCTTGCCAATAACCTATTTTCCCAATTTTTAAAAAATTCTGTATGTATCTGTACAGTTATGTACACGTGCTTCAGAATTCAAAAGTACCAACGAGATGAACAAAAATAAGCTTATACCGTGAAAATGTTTCCTTCATTGGTTCCCCTCTTGGCAGCCACCACTGTTGACTTTTTTATTAGTGTTTCCTTCCAGAGACATCTATACATACTGTGCGTCTACAAACCTACATACACTTTGTTCTATGCCTGTTTCCCCCCCCCCCTCCCACACACACACTTATCAATAAATCTAGAAGATAGTCTGTGTTAGAACATACCTCATTCTTTCTGGTGGCAATTTAGTATTCCATTCCATTCCATCACTTATTTAGCCAGTGTACTGGTTAAATGGGTATTTAGGTTGTTTCCTTTTTTTTTTTTTTTTTTTTTTTTTTTGCTATTGAAAAAAATGCTGCAACCCTTGTGTATATGCCTTTGCACGTATATTCAACCATAAGTTATTAGAATTGCAATCGTGGTCAAAGGCTATGCACCTTTAATTTGAACATACCCCATATTGCTCTGTTTAGAAGTTATACCAAATTACCCTCCCTCTACCAGTGTATGAGAATGTCTGTGCCCACAGCCTTGCCCATACGATGTACTGAACTTTTTAATCTTGGCCAATCATCTGATAAGTGAAAGTATTTTGTCACAGATTTCCTTCATAATTCTCTTGTTATGAATGAAGTTGAGCATCTTTTCAATTGTTTAAAAGTCGGTACTTTCTCTTCTACGAACTGTCTTGCCTGTTCTCTTTGCCCATTTTTTTAAAAAAATGGCATTGTTTGTCTTTTCTTATTGATTTGTTGGAATTCTTTGTGAACCAAGGAGATGAATCCTGCTTGCTAGATGTGTTTTATATAATTTCTCCCAGCTGTCATTTGTCTATGTCCCAGCTATATTTTCATCTTGTTGAGTATAGGGACTGGAACTTAAGCCTCTTTGTATTCCTATTCTTAATACAACCACTTACATGGTAGGTGCTAGAAAAATGTCTGTGGAGATAAGAGAAGTAAGAAGAAAGAGATTTGGAAGATTTTAGAGTGACCTAACCTATTCCTTCCTCTTATACCAAGATCAGTCAGACTTTTGTTGTAAAAAGCAGAAACTAACTCTGGCAAATTAAAAAAGCACGCGCGCGCGCGCACACACACACACACACACACACACACACACAGACTTAGAGAGGTGTCAGGTAGCACACAGAATCAGTATTTAGGGCCACCAAACAAGCCTCCGCAAACAGGTAAGCTCCAAGGGAACGTGGGCAGCCGGCACCACCGTCAAGGTGACAGCTTGCCAGTCCCTCTGCCCACTGCAGTGAGGCCCCCTCCCACCCAGGCACCGAGGCTGACATTTTCTCCTCCGGACACTAGAGGCCACTGCTGGCTCCACTGCCATCACAATGCAGAAATGAATTCTCAACTGTCCCAGCTTTTCTGTGACTTGATCCAGATTCAGAGTCCCAGTGGGAGCTTGCCACTGGCAGAGCTGTGTCTTTTGCCTGCACCCTTGGAGCCGAGAAGTCTAGGAGAGCAAGTGTCCGGGCTTTCTGGCAGGCGGTGGCTGGCCTGGCTGCCTTCAAGACCTACGCAATGGGAATTCCCCAAATGTAGGCAGGAGGCTCAGACTGTGGGCAGCCAGGACAACTGGACAAAGTTCTCTTATTTGAGGATGTAGCTGAGCTATTCAGCCAAAATGAGCTTCTAAATACTCCCTCTGAATACCACTTCTAAATACCACTCTCTTTGCCCATGTCTGGCTCAAGCCCTTCTCTTCAGAGAAGCATTTCTGGGTCATAAAGCCTAAACACTCTTCTGGCTTCATAGCCATTGCTGCTTGGGCCAATAATGATGCCAGGGAAGACTGTACTACGACTGACTACATACCCCACCTCATCTGACTTTCAAACAGCCCTAAACTTTCCCTGTATTTAGGGAGGGAAAATGGCGTCCTTAGAGTTTTCCCCAAATCACATAGTACTGTCAGGCTGCAAATCCAGACCTATTTCCAAACCTTAGGGGTTTCCAGTGGGCTGTATTAACGGGCTGGTATCTTACCGAGCTGGGCCTGAGGAGGCAGGGATTGGGCCACAGTCTCCTTTTTATATCCTGGCCACATCTACTATGGAGAAGATGTGCAATTAATGCTTGGTGGATATCAAGCAGGAGCCAGTTCTGGAAAGTTCTCTAAATCTCCCATGAAGCTTGAACCCAGGAGTCATTTTGAGGCAGAAGTCTACTTAATAGGATCACGTTGGGAAGGAAAATCTTAAAACCAGGGAATTTCTTTTCCTTTTTTTTTTTTTGGTTTTCCTTTTCCCCTTTAACCCTACTTCCCCAAATGTGTCAAAACTGCCAGTAAAAGGCTGGCAACCGTGCATTATTTAATCATCCAATGGCTGTTTCTGAACCTCACCACTGTACCTGAGCCCTAATACTCCAGTACAAAAAAGACACAAGCTCTGCCCTGTGGAATTTACATTTTAGTGGGCGAAGTACATGTCAATCAAATAAACAAATAAATGCTCATTGGTAACTCTGACAAGTGTGATTAAGGATGCCACAAGACGCTATGAGAGAGAGGCAGGTCTGTCCTCTTTGGAGGACCTGGGACTAGAGGTGGAATCTGAAAAAGGGGGAGGATTTAGGTCCAAAGGGGAAATCTGTGAGTCCTTGAGGTGGCGATTTCCTCCGGGGTGAGTTAACTATCGATCATTGAGCCTGTTTAGAGAAAAGCGACAGCGGGACCAGGGGCCAGGTGGCTTGTTGGTTGGCAAGTGTGTCAGCCTGGATGGAGCTCGCCACGGTCTCCCAGGTCCCAGCTGGGGATGACGTCTTCCCGGTGCAAGCCCAAAATAGCCGGCTCCGCCCCCATCTCCCGGCAGCCCGTGCAGCAGCACCCCCACCCCACCCCCACCCCTCCCCACACCCCAGGTGACCGGCGGGCCGGCCTCCTCTGACTCTAGTAGTTTCCGTGCAGCTGACGCATGCCTGCGCGCACAGCTGGGCCGGGAGCGTCCTACGCAGCAGCCGCGAGCCCGGCAGCGGGTGGCAGACGGTTCCCTGCGGGGTGCAGGGGCGGGGCGCCGCAGGGGCCCCAGGACTCCGGGCGGAGGAGGTGCGGGCAGGGTGCCTGTTCAGCCTGGGGGCTCTGGGCCCTGCTGCGGAGTTAGGGGGCTGCTGCGATAGGGCTCCCTGGGCCTGGGCACCGAGATAGCCGGTGGCACCGGCCTGCGGGGGCCCGATAAGGCTGCTCGAGCGAGCCTAGTCACCGCCGCGAGCAGAGCCCGGTGGGCTCCGCTTCCCCTGGAAACGCCGCCCGCCACCTGGGGGGGCTCCGGCCCCAGGGAGGCGCCCTTGGGTCTTTCTTCCTGACTCGTCCTCTCCTGCAGCCCGCGGAGGCCCGCCTGACTGCTGACAAGTTGCCATGGCATCCTACTATGAGATCCTAGACGTGCCGCCCAGTGCCTCCGCAGATGACATCAAGAAGGCGTAAGTGCCTCCCCTGCGCACCGCAAAGCCTCTCCCACCGCCACCTCCCACCACCAGCACCTTGGGGCCCTTCAGACGCAGAACCAGGCCCTTGACATCTGTAGGGAGGAGGGAGACCCCCGATGAGTAGGAGGACGTCCATAGCTGTGAAGTTCTGCTGGGAGCGGGGTCCTTCTTTAGCAAACTTTCCCTTCCCCTCCCGTGCAGTCCCCCCGTCCCCCCCCCCCCCCGACCCTAGATGGGGGCTTTCTCGGGATGCTGGGTAAAGATACCCAGGCACTGACCAGGAGGGACCACTGCCCCTCTACCCTCCATGGCCACCTGTACCCGCCCCCCACCTTTGCAACCCCAGCCCCATGGAGCCCCAGGGAGAGTGAGGGCTGGGCCTTCTCACCCCCACATTATCACCTGTTACTACAAGCAGTCCTAGAGAGAGGCCTCCGCTAAAGCACCGCAGCGAGGCCGCCCAGCAGCTGGGGTGGAACAGGCTCCCGTATGAAAGGACATGGGCTGGCTAATGGGAAAGTGGGTCATTCTCTTCTGTGAGGGGAAGGGCCTGCATTTGTCCCTCGGCCCTTCCCTCTGAACCCACTTCCTGCAGGTACCGGCGGAAGGCTCTTCAGTGGCACCCAGACAAGAACCCGGATAATAAAGAGTTTGCTGAGAAGAAGTTCAAGGAAGTGGCGGAGGCGTATGAAGTGCTGTCAGACCGTAAGGCCAGGGACAGAGCAGGGCAGCACCCATCACCCCCACTTCCTGCCCCCCCCACACACACACACACATTTCCCACAGGGACTCTGGGACCTTGTTCCTTCAAATGAGCACCTACTCTGTGCAAACTACCTTTTTGTTCTTCCCCTAATCCTCTGAGCTCAGTGTCTGCTCCCCAATGTCTGGTAGTTGCAACATGGGTCCTGACAAAGGAGAGGATGCCGGGCGTGTATGCCCAGCCGCCTCTGTGCCAGGCATGGGTGGGTGTAATCACCAGGAGTGTTCGCAGCCATCCTGCAAGGCAGAATTTATCACCCCCATTTTACTGGCAAGGGGACTGAGGCTGGGAGAGGTGAAGTAACGTGCTCAAGATCACACAGCTGGAATATGAGTCCAAGTCCTTTTCTCATTCATTCAAAAAATATTCATTGAATGTTTATGGTGCCGGGCCCTTGCTGGGTACTGGGGAACAATGGAGGACAAGAAGGCACTGTCCTCATCCTGATGGGTTTATCACATTCTGGTCAGGGAAGATGGACATTACCCAAATAAATAGATAGACAAGAGTATTCCTAAGGAAAGTAGCAGGGGGACGTGAGAGGGATGTTGCGATGGTCCCAGAGGCCTCTCTGAGAAAGTGACACGTAGGCTAAGCCTTGTCCAGGAATAACACAGTCATAATGAGCTAACATTTACAGAACACTTACTATGTATCAGGCACTGTGTTAAGCCGTTTCCATGAATTGTCTCATTTAATCCTGCAACAACCCTCAGAGGTAGGTGCTGTTATGTCCATTTTACAGATGAGCTGCAGCTAAAACCTGTAACCCTGTCCCCTTTGCACCTTGCTGCCCCCAAGTGTCAGTCTCTGGGCAGTCTTCCGAGGGACTTAGGCCAAAGGGGAGGCCGTTATCCCAGAGGCAGGGAGAGATGACTCTGGTCTCTTCTTCCAGAGCATAAGCGAGAGATCTATGACCGCTATGGCCGGGAAGGGCTGACTGGAGCAGGTAGGTGGAGTGGTGGGGCCCAGAAATGGAACTGGGTCAGGGAGGAGAGGGGGAGGGCAGCTGCTCACAATGGATGCTCTCTCGGGGCTCCTGGCCATGCCTGAGGTGGGGTCCCCTGGCTCGGCCAGGATGTACACTCTAAGCTCCCTCCTCAATCTGCCTCTCCTCCAGGAACTGGCCCCTCTCGGGCGGAAGCTGGCAGTAGTGGGCCTGGCTTCACCTTCTCCTTCCGCAGCCCCGAGGAGGTCTTCCGGGAGTTCTTCGGGACTGGGGACCCTTTTGCGGAGCTCTTTGGTGAGTGGACTCCAGAGGCCCCTGACTAGCTTGACTTCCCCATGCAGGCCCGCCCTCCGTCAGCTGGGAAGTCCTGATGGGGAAGGCTGAGAGGGAAGCAGAATTCCACAGACGGAAGATGTGGGGGTGGATCCAGTGAGAGCGGGGACAGAACCTTACACAGGCCTCAACTCACGTGACCCAGGAGTGGCACTTCAGAGACTTGTCTTATGAAACGATAACAATGATACATTGTTAGGCCTCCACAATGACAGCCATGAAGCAAGGCTCCAAGCCTCATGTGACAGTGATAATGCCATCACAAACAAAAACAGTTACCATTTTTTGAAATGATTAACATGAACTCTGTGAGGCAGATAATTTTATCCCCATTTGCAGATGACAAAACTGAGGCACATTCAGATCACTTGCGTAGAGATACAGCAGATGGCAGAGCGGGACTCGTCGCTGTGTTGGCCTGGCATCACACCGTACTGCTCTTCTTATATGGAAGGAACGCTCTGTCCTCCCTCACGCCTTCCCTCCCACCTCCTTCCTTTATTCTTTATTGTGGACAGAATGTAACTACTGAACCTTTTCATCTATAATATTAAAAAGGAATTTATTTATAAATAAGTTCAAGCAGACGAGAAAAAAATCAGACTTAGGATTTATGATTAGCAGCTTATGTTTCTAGACTTGAAAGCAGGATTCACATATTTATTTATTTTTTTGAAGAAATCTCTTCACCAGATGATTGTTAATCTGCTTACTGTTGCAGAAGAACTGGGCCCCTTCTCAGAGCTTCAGAACCGGGGTGCCCGGCCTGCAGGCCCCTTCTTTGCCTTCTCTACCTCCTTCCCTGGACACACTGGTAAGTGCTGTCCCTTCCCATGTTCACCATCTCTGCATCCTGGAACCCCTCGCCTCAGCTCCTGGCTTTTCCAAGGCGCTCTGGTGCATCCGGAGCCCTGCCTGTGGAGAGAGCACGCAGGCTCCTGGCCCATTGTGACTGCAGCCTGCTGCACACAACCCGGGTCTAACCACCTCTCCTCCTCCTCCTCTGTCCCGATGCCAGAAATCTCCTCCTCGTCTTTCTCCTTCAGTCCTGGGGCTGGTGCTTTTCGCTCTGTCTCTACATCCACCGCCTTTGTCCAGGGACACCGCATCACGACACGCAGGTGAGGGCTCCTCCTGGGACCATACTGGGTGGAGGGGAGCTGCATACAACTAGAAAGTCGGCCCCTTGAGGGCAGAGCCCAGTCTGTCCTGTTCGCTGCAGCGTCCCAGAGCCTGGACGAGCGCCTGTGGGACTCAGGCGTGCCCGCTGAACGACCTGTGTTGTCTCCCACAGAATCATGGAGAACGGGCAGGAGCGGGTGGAAGTGGAGGAGGACGGGCAGCTGAAGTCAGTCTCCATCAATGGTGAGGAGCAGCCCTGTCACTCAGTCCCTGGCAGGAAGCCCCAGCCCCATGCCCCAAAGCTACCTCCTCAAACTGCTGCAGTCTCAACTCCCTCAGAGCAGGGAGGGAATGGCAACCACAGGCCAGACTTGCAGGATCTCTGGATGGTGATCATGGGGATGGGGACCAGGACAGGGAATTGAGGAGCCTCCCAGGGCACAGCTAATGACTGTCATCATTAGTGGGGTGCGTTTGCAGGACTCTACTATTTTTAAAGCACTTGCATGCATACCATGTCCTCTATAGTCTTCAAACAGCCGGGGAAAGCAGGGCAGTTGGTGTTTGCCCTAGTTTTCACTTGAGGAAGCTGTGCCTCAGCACAGTTAAATGGCTATAAACCCAAGTACCCTCAGGTCCAAGGCTCTGTCCTACTTAGTGAGGAGGAAATCCAGGAATGCAACTCAGGACGCAGGATTCCTGGAGCTGAACTCTTACCACAACTCCTTGCTGTACAGGGTGGTCGCCATGGCTACCCTTTCATGCCTGCCGACCTGCTGACCCTGGGAACACTGTGCTGTCTGGCTTAACCATCGGGACAATTTGGCAGTGCAGGATTCTCACCATTCCCATTTTATAGATGAGGGAAGGCGGCTCAGGGAGGTAGAATGACTTGCCCAAGGCGGGAGCTCATGCTGGAACTGAATCCCTGCCCATGTTCATAACCACTGTGCTAGGTGTTCCCATGCATGGATGCCATTTCCAAAAGAGGAGCTGGAAGTGGTCAGAGTGCTGCATGGGGCCAGCCTGGCAGGATTCCCCTGGCCTGGGCCAGGGGGCCTCATGGTGCCTGTGACTCCTGTAGGTATCCCAGACGACCTGGCGCTGGGTTTGGAGCTGAGCCGTCGGGAACAGCAACCAGCTGTCACTTCCAGATCTGGGGGCGCTCAGGTGCAGCGGTCCCCTGCCTCACGCCCTTTTGACAGCAGCCTCTTGGAGGAGGATGAGGACATGCAGCTTGCCATGGCCTACAGCCTGTCAGAGATGGAGGCAGCTGGGAAGAAACCGGCAGGTGGGCGGGACGCACAGCGAAGACGGCAGGGGCAGCCCAAGGCCCAGTACCAAGATCCGGGCATGGGGGGGACTCAGGAGAGTGCAAGGAGTGACACAGCCAAACCTGGCTCACCCGTGGAGGTTAAGGCCGCTCAGTGCCTCATCCTCTGATCGCCAAGCTCAACCCACCCCAATTCTGGGTGACCTGGGTCCTGCTCACTGTCAGAACAGAGGGGGATGTGGCCCCTCCAGCCCCATGCTCCCCCTACAGTTTCCCTCCAGGTCCCCTGCACTCTGGTGTGGACTCAGGCTTTGCTCTGCTGAGCTGATAGGTCCCTGGTGAAGCCCAGCGGTGGGAGGACCTGAGGAGCCAGGATGCACTTCTTATATGATGGGGGCTTTCTAAGGGGCATTAGTGGTTTGGAGCAGGCCTTCTGTGCCCAGCAACCTGTGTTGCTGATGATGTCAAGGAAGGAGGACTTGGCCTGGGGTTCTCTGAGCCCGAGTCGGCAGCTCCACTGGGGAGTCTCGGCTCCCCCTGTCCAGCTGCGGGCACCCTGCCCTGGTTTCTGTGCTGTGCTGAGCTCTGACTGTCTCTGTTGCTTCCCTTCTGGTGCTGCTGCTCTTCCTTACTCTGCAATTCCCCGTGGGCCGCATCGCTTGCTTTCACTGCTGTCTGGCTAGGACTCCCTTCTTCCTTCCCCAAGAAGGCCTCTGTGTGTCGAGGAAGATGCTGTGGCCGGTAGGGCCATAAGGTCTTCCGGGGAGGCTGGCTGGGTGGGGTGGGAGCCTCTGGGCCATCCAGATTCGGAACCGGAGCCCGCTCCTCCTCCCTTCTTCTTGCTGCCTCAACCTGCCCTAGGCCTTGGGACTAGGCAGAGGTGAGGCCGGCTAACCCGGGAGCAGTGGGATAAAGCCAGGGTGCCCAGGAGGGAGGCCTACAAGGGGACCGTGCCCCATCCCACTTCACCATGCGTCAGGGCTCAGGGAGAGGCCACAGGGCCAGCCCAGGTCTGCATGCTCTGTGGCACCACCCTCCACGGCTTGCTGCTGACCCTCTTTCCTGTCACCCACCCCCACTCTCTTCCCAGATGTGTTCTGAGCTGGATGTCCCGGATCCAGAGTCGATGCACAGTTCCTACAGGACAGCGCCCTCCTCTGTGGGCTGGGAGGGGACTCTCCATTCCTCTCCCTCACCTGTGCTGAGCATAGAGCTGGGCCTGGGTGGTGGGTGGGGTCTGGGTGGGAGACGTCAGTAGTCTTAGCCTGTAAACTCTTCACTGGGTGTTTGGTGCTGTCTCTTGGAGACTACTAGTCCCAGAATGCAACACACCCTGCCTCATTTCTGATAGATTGTGCTTGGGGGAAGTGGTGTGTGGTTATGGAGCTGTGCATCTTGGGACATGTAGTTCCACTCCAGGTCGGCCTGTCACTGGCTGTGAGATGGGGAGAACTTATCATTTGATATGCCCCTAGCAGGGATGGTGAAAATGTGGATGAAGGGGTAATGGTCTGAGCTTCCATTCCCCTGACACCTCTTGCTAGCAGCGGGGTTAGCGTGTAGAAATCAAAGCCCTGTGGCATCTGGGAGAGGCTCTTTTCTTGTGGACAGTTCAGGGGTCTGAGGAACAGCTGGGACGGGATCACTAAAAGCTGATGGGTGTGGACCGGCAGAGAGCTTGAAGGGAAGGGCCCTCTGGGGTGTGTGTGTGTGCGTGTGTGTGCGTGTGCGCGTGTGGATCTGGGATTGGCATGCGATGGGAACTCCAGGCATGTTGCTGCTTGTATGGCTTCTATGGCCTCTGACCCTGCTGACCATTCTTTCCAACACCACAGCTGAGCTGCCTCTCCTCCTCCCTGCCTGGGGAGCCCCATGGCCAGGGAGGGGAGTGGTGGAGCTGGGGTATGCCAGACCCTGTGACATTGTGTCTCAGAGACCTATCAAAGCCAGCTGGGCTGAGCTCAGGCCAGAGGGAAACACTGGAAGTTGGTCAATAAAGCTGAGTTTGGAGAGCTCGGTGGTGCTCTGCTCCTGTGTCCTTCCTTCCCAGGGAGGCCCGGGGACCTATGGGACCAGGGGGTGACACACCTTCCTTTATTGCCCAAACACCTAGAGGTTGCAAGCCTTCCCAGCTGACAGCAGACATCCCCTCTTTGGCTGGTCTGCTACCTGCCCCCCCCTCCCCCCGCCCCCCCTCCCCCCAAAGCAGCACGTGTGGAATCCTGAGAAGTGCTCCCATTCTTCTGCCCTCACCTCCTGGGGCCCCACAAATGGCGTTCCCAGGCAGCTGTGTTTCCCCTTATGCAGGGGCCCAACACACTGCAGCACAGCTAGGACCAGACTAAGGTATGACTTGACTGAAAGCCTAAGGACAACAAACAGCAGGGAACATGTGGTGAGAGCCTGTAAAAATGTACATAGACTGAGCCCTTTCACAGATTTCCTTAGCCCAAAGCCAGTGGCGAGTCTCAGGGGCCCGCCTCCCCCACGTGGAGTGGCACAGGTCTGCCCCACTCAGGGTCCAGGCCCCCGACTCATCAGGACCCAGGGAGGAGAAAGCCAGGTACCTCTCCTGTTCTACAGATACGTGTAGAGCTGCCCCTCCAGCCATGGGGCAAGCACCTTCCCATCGCCACGCAGGGCGGTGTGGCTCACCACCCACTCTCTCTCCCATTCCAGGATAAACGCTTGGCCTCATCGTCCATAGCCAAAGGGTCCATAGTGTATTTTTCTGAAAGCAAGGAAGCAGCCTAACCTGAAAGAAGAATTTCAAGCTTCTGTCTTGAGGGAGAGAGATCTTCTGGAATTTTGCCAAGTGGTGGTTTTGCCCACTCCTAGCCTTTGAGAGGTCAAACATATTGGAATGTATGAAGATTAAACAAGTAAATGCATGCGCCTCAGTCGAGCCCAGGTGAGGCATAGGAGGACCAGCGGTCTCATCGCTGGTCCCTTCGCTCCCTGCAAGTGGCAGATGGTACTTGCCCTGTTTGCCAGGTGAGGGGGACTGAGCCTTGGCAAGGTGAAGTGGCCGTAACTCCCAAGGAGCTCAGGCCCAAGGTTCATTTCGTCTCATTTCTGTGTCCACCACCTTTGTCCAAAGATGCTCAGGATACACAGGGAGGGCGCGTCTGGGACCATACAGGAAGGGCAGTTCTGGGAGCAAAGGGATCGGGAAGAGGTGCCCCTTGCCACCAGGTGACTGACTGCTGTGACATCTCTCAGCCTTGGTCTACCTGAGTTTAGCTAATTTTGCCTGAGGCGTGGCAGGCAGTTTGTTTAATCTTAATCTCAATCCTGCACAACGTACATCATTCCTGAGGCCCAAGGGCACAAACCAGCTGCCTGGGAACTGAGAGGAGAGGCATGGAAGAGGGTTGGCATGCCGGGTTCGAATCCTAGCTCCACCTCTTCTAAGTATGTGGGCACCTAGGACACTGCCCGACACCCAGGAGGCCTGGTTATTCGTTCCCATTCGGACCCTGGAGAGCCCGCGCCCCGCCCGAGGACCGCAGGCTGGCAGGCTGGCTCCAGACAGGCCGCGGCCGCGGCTGGAAGCAGAGCAGACAGGAGTGCGCGGGAGTCCCGGTTGCAGCTGCACACACAACACACTAACTTTATTCACAATGATACAAAAGTAGATTTTTCTAGAAATGTTCTGTGCCAGAGGGAGAGAGTTGAGCAGCACGTGACAAAAGGCAGGGTGTTGGGAGAGGAGCTCTGAGGGGGAGGGCAGGAGGGGGAGGGGCCAGAATGTGGGTCAGGGCGCCAGGACCGCAGGCAGCAGGGGCTGGGGAAGCAGGGGAAGCTGGGTGTGGTGCCCTTCCACCCTGTTCTGTCCACACTGGAGGGTGGGAGGAGGGGATGTCCCTACAGACATGTTAGAAGCATCCAGGAGAGTGAGAGGTGGGCCAGGGAAGTCAGGCAGGAGGCGGCTCTGGGTGCAGTGACTGCCCACAGCTCTCCTCCTGGCTGGCTGCCAGCTCCCCCCTGGGACGCCTGGGGCTCCACGTGTGTGAGGCTGAGCAGGCCTGCCCGTCCCCACTTCCCCTGCCTTCCTAACACTCCTCTTGGAAGGGCTTTTGCCCAGGAGGGGCCAAGGTGCGGGTGCAGAATGAGGAATGAGTACACAGATAGATGCTCACACAGGCATAGAAGGGACGGAGCCTGGCTGCCCACTGGGGGCCCCGCGGGCTCACTGGGGCAGGGCCTTGAGAATGGCATTCACCTCTTCCGCCACAGCTGTCAGGGCAAATTCAAACTGGTCCTGGGAAGGGCAGTGGGAGGAGGGTCATGGGAAGGCCTGGTCTCTGCTCAGGCCTCCAGGGGCCTTTAGGAAGGGGAGCAGGGAGGTCACTTGGGGGGGGGGGCAGTCTTCCTGGGGGAGGTACACGCAGGCGGGAGAGGCAGCTGCTGCTGGTTTTCCTGGGGGAAAGGTGGCAGTGAGGATTGGGGCAGGGAAGAACAGTCACCTTAGAGCGGACCAGGCCAGGTCGCTGGTCACGGACATGCTCCAGGGTGGCGGCGATGTCGATCTCCTTCACTCCTGGGGGAAGGGGGCACAGGGCTGCTCAGGGGGTGTCCAGAGGAGGACAGGACCCAGAAAGTTGGGCCATCCTGGGATGGGAGGCTTGGACAAAGCCTGGGGCTGGGCTGCAGGCACCGTGGGGAAGGTCCTCACCTTTTGCCATGCGGTTCAGTACCATGTCGATGAGGACGTAGGTGCCAGTCCGCCCTGCACCATCACTGAAACAGGAGAGGGCCACAGCCTCGGCTCAGCTCAGGATCCAGCAGAGGGGGAGGCGGGGAGGAGATATGAAGGCTTGGGTGGGAGGACACTGGTGGAGCCATTAGCATTGGCTCGGAGAGGGTGTCAGCGAGCCAAGGTTGAGGGAACGGCTACAGCACCCGGGCCGGGGAATTGAGCCCTGAGTTGGAAGCCCGTGGCCTCTGGGGTGTCACTTGGGCAGTGGGCCAATAAGAAAGAAGAGCCCGGGCTCAACCCTAGGGTGGAGGAGGCAGGAGGAAATGGGGTGGGTTTCCAGCTGGTTTTTGTGTAAATGGCCAGATGGTATATATTTCTACCTTTGTGGGTCACGTATAGTCTCTGTTGCTCCTTTTTCTTTTTTCCCCTTTAACCATTAAAAAATGTGAACACCATTCTTAGCTCATGGGCCATTAGAAAACAAGGTAAGCTGAAGATAGCCCCGGGCTGTAGATTGCCGGCAGGCACCCCGGGGACAGGCAGGTGGTGTGCATGGAGATGTGCACAGGGCAGGGCGTAGGGCCAGAGGAGCGAGTTTTAGGAATGCCCCACCTCAGGGCCCTCTGGGCTAGGTCGATCCGTCTTGTCCCCTGCCATCCCCATCCCACAGCCCCTCTCCACGCACCTGCAGTGCACAATGATGGGGCAGGAGCGTCCCCGGTAACACTTGTTCACCTTCCTGCAACAAGAAATGGGTGTGAGGGCCAGTGAGCATCAGCAGAGGGAAAGGAAAAGCGAAACACACATCTGTGGACCTCTCTTTCTTTTCTCCCCACAAGCCCAGAACAGAGGAGGGAAGAGGGCTGGAGAGAGGAGTCAGGGCTGAAGGCAAAGAATGCGATGGTGTAGTAGGTAGCACTGGACTTGCCTTGTCACTTAAAAGCTCTGTACCCAAACTACACACCTAGAACAACTGTAAAATGGGGTGATAATAGTAAACTTTTCCTTAGGGTTCTTATGTCTACATGAGATAATCCATGTAAATAACCAAGTGCAAGGTCTAGCACACAGGAGATGCTCAATAAATGTAGTTACTATTAATGATAATACATAATATTAATAGCCACAGCTCCCAGAAGTACAGGGAGGATGGGCTTTTTGATGAGTTCAAAGATGTCTATCTTGCTACATCACTACTCCACCCCCCTGTCCTCCTCAACTGCCCAGACTCACCCCTTCACCACCAGGTTCCCTTCAGTGCTCATCAGCTGTGAGGTCCTATAGCTCTAGGCACAAAGCTCCTTTGACCAGGGCAGGACAGTCCCTCAACCCGAAGCATTATGCTGCTTGCTGCCTATCCCCCTGGATCAGCCTCACCTCAGCACAGGCACTCCATGGTTGGGTCACATTCAGACTTGTGGTCCACTTGGACCTCAGACTCTTCTCTGCTGTCCTCACCACAGCTCACCAAGGAGCAGAGGATTTCTTCTTCCTTTAGTGACCCAGTCTGACCTGCCCTTGCTCATTACAACCTTCTTGCTTTGAGAGTAACCTACAGAATCCTGATACCCGCAATGGGCCAGGAATAGGGAGGACTGTCTTAGGGGTTAACAAATTGTTTCAGGGGAAGATTCCGCCAGACTTGTAGGGGCAAGGTGACTTTGGGTGGCTTTAAAGGAGCCCACATGGTTTCCTAGCACATTGAGTCACATGTCAGAGGGCTGGGGTCGAACAGAAGTTGCAGTAGTGGTTCCCAACCATCTAATAATGATGATAATAAAGAGTATTGAGAACTGACCCTTGCTCTGTGCCAGGCACTTAAACTAGATTTTGCAGACTTTATCCTATTGATTCTTGCCACCACCCACTAAAGTACGGCTGGGTCATCACCTCATCTCACAGGTAAGGAAACAGAGGGAGGTCAGTGAACTTGCTTGGGGTCACTTTCTGAGACTTCCCTCTGGCGGACCTTCAGTAAATACAATATTAAAGAGCATTTAATTTGTTCTGGGTGCCTAATGCAAACTGAGTTTACATAATTCAGCCTAAAGCAAAGGAACATAACCTTTTAGCTTACCTGGGCAGCCTTAAAATGGGTCCATGTTCTAGAAAGATTTTTAAAATGTGGAAAACAGGAAATAGCTCTGATGCCCCTGCCTTGGTTTTGAGAAGCCAGTGCCTCAGGCCCAATGGGCCCCAGTTAGAAACCAATTGTTCTGAGGCTCAGAAACTCTCCCCAGGTCTTCACCCAACTCTGCTCCCCTGCTCTCTGCCCAGCACCTAGAGGCCTCAGGCTAGCCTGGCCAGGGGCGCAGAAGCAGGAGGAGGCCGCGGGCGGGCAGGCCCTGCCAGTGTGGCAGGCTTCAGCCACCTGTCTGGGGAGAGGAAAGCACAGGAAGCTGAAGCCTGCCTGGTTGTGGTTTAGGTGTCAGGACAGGGTGAGTCCCTCAGCTTCCTGTCCCAGCCCCCACCCCTTTCCACTGAGCCCCCGAGAATCCAGATATCCTTGGGCACTCCCTTTGATTTGTCCCTTCTCTGTGTCTCCCTAACCCCAGCTCTCCCAGCAGCCTTTGGGGTGGCCCCTGGCCCTGTGTTCTGTCTGTTTGTCCATGCAGCGGCCACACCTGCCAATGATCACTTTTGTGACTATGCAACTGGAGTGAGAATACTAGCTGCAGATCACAAAAATGACACTGGCAGCTGTGTGTGTGTGTGTGTGTGTGTGTGTGTGTGTGTATGTGTGGGGGGGGGGGAGAAGAGAGGGGGAGATGGAGACGTATAGAGACAAGGGGAAGGGAGGACAGACAAAAGAGGCAGAAATAAATAGAGATGGGAGGGAGGTGAAGAAACAGATGGTTGGGAACAAGAAAGGGTACAGATAGAGAGAAATGGGCTAGAGGGTAAGAGTGAGACAGTGATACAGAGAGATTTAAAAAATAAAGAGGAGGGGGGGGTGGAGAGGAAAGGGAAGGGAGGGAAAGAGAAGGAAAGTCAGAGGGAACGAGAAATAAAAAATAGAGGCAAAGAGGCAGAGAGGGATAAAGAGGGGAGATGGGCAGGAGGGAGTAAGAGAGAGAGGGGGGCGGGGGGGGGGGACAGCAGACACAGATGTAGTGCCAGAGGCCAGGAAGTGCAAGACAGGAGGAAACCGGAGAGTCAGGAGGCAGGGGCCAAGTAGAGAGAGAGAAGGAGAGGGGAGGAGCCAGAAATAAAGTGAGCCTCTCTTGGGAGAAGTAGGTAAATGAGAAGGAGCTAGACAGAGAGGCAGGGGAGAAAAAGGGCCTGACAGAGAAGAAATGGAGCTGGACCACAGAGGTGGGGGGATGGGCACGGAAAGAGAGCATCAGTCCTGGTTTGGGGCCGTTTGGAAGGGGGAGCTGGAGATGAGGCCAGGCTCTGAGTCAGGGAGGGTCTGTCTCCCAAGGCCAGGAGGATCTGGTGGGCTAGGGGAACGTGGGGAACCCAGCTCTCAGCCCCCTGATCCCCGACTCTTGGGAGCCTCCCTCAGGACGCCCCACTGATCGCCCGGGCCAGCAACATCCAGTGAGCTCACCTGCGGAAGTCCAGCAGGGGCCGAGTGGAGGCCGGAGTGCCCTCTGCCGGCCAGCTGAGGAAGTGGAACTGCGTGAGGGTGCGCGTCTCTTGGGTCTGCACGTTCTTCAGATAGAAGCTCCGCACCAGGAAGTCCTCGCACCAGATGTGCTCAGACACCAGGTTCACCTGCCCAGGAATGGGGTCCGGGTCTGAGCACCTCGGGCCCTTTCCATGTCTGCGTGCTCGCTCCTTGGCTTCTCCAAATCCTCCCAGCCTCATAGGCCCCTTCAAATTCTAAATCCTCAAGACGCTTACCCAACCAGCGGTGCCCAAGAATCCTAGCTGCCTGCGTCACTTACCTACTGCTTAGGACAACCGGTGGCTTTTCCACCCAGACATAACTAGTATGAGCTTCTTGAGGCCAGTTTCTCCCTCCTCTTCCTCACATAGTGTAGGAAAGTGTCTGTGCTACACACAAACTGACATTCTGCAATATTTTCATTTGATTTTTTTTCTTTATGAGCAAGACCAATACAAAAACTTTTTTTAAAAAAGCTATGAGTGTTCCTCTGGTGATGAAAAGCTACCATCCAGTGCTCATCTGGTGACGAGGAGCTTCTGTGGTGCTCTTGGTGTCTCCTGTCATACAGGGGGACCCTCCCATTGGTTGGGAATTGGTTCTTCCTTCCCCTGCTTTGCCTCAGTTCCCTAGCGGTCCTCTCTCCTAAAGGAAAAGTTCGTTCCTATTTTTCATAAGCCACATGTGACTAATGGTATTTATTTCTTCACTTTGGCTTCCAGGGAACGCAGAGCTAAGTTGGGCTTAATTGAAGTAGGTCTTAATCATGGTCTTTGGGCATACTTCTCTTCTCTGTCTCTTGGCTCTTAACTTCTTGCCTCAGTTTCAGCAGTTTTATAGTTTTACTAGAGACCTGGTGCACGAATTTGTGCATGGGTGGGGTCCCTCCACCTAGCCAGCAATTGAGCTGATCAAGGCCGGCTGGCCAGGGGGAGGGACCATGGGAGGTTGGCTGCATTGAGTGCCTGCCCCCTGGTGGTCAGTGCATGTCACAGCAACCGGTTGTAATGGTTGCTTAGGCTTTTATATATATAGATTTCTGTAACTGTTATGATAAGTCCTTAACAATGCTTCTGGGCCCTGAACTGTATGTGAATATATGTGTGTATGCATATGTATGTGTATATACCTCTAATATTCATACATGTATGAATGCTTATCATCCACATTCCCCACTCCCATTGTCCCCTGTCCGTGGGGTCCTGCTGACCTCATATATGTGGTAGAGGGAGGAGCCCTCGTCTGGCCAGTAGCGATCACACTGCTTGACACCGTCCTCTACCAGTGGGGTCAGCATGACGATGACAGTGCAGCCACTCTCCCACACCATCTAGGGACAGAGACTCAGTAAGCTCCATTCTAAACTCACTGGGACCTGGAGAAGCCCTCCCTCCAAGAGCCCACCTGCCAGAAGTCTGCGATTGTATGGGACAGCGGGCCCTGTGTGGCTATGTAGGCTGGCATCCGAGGGTCGTGCTCAATCTGGGGGCCGGGAAGATACACCATGAGCCAGAATGGGAAACGCCTCTGTGGAAAGGGTTGGCCAAAGGGAGCAGGCCAGGGTCTGGGAAAGCCTGAGAAACCCCCATTTCCACGTTAGGATATCAGGCCCCACAATTCCAGGGCCTCAGGTGGGGTGGGTGGTGATCATACCGGAATGGAGTTTATGGGAAAAGAATAAAAATGGGGCCGAGGTGGGGCAGGAGCCAGGACCACTTACAATGGGGCTGGCGTTGATGTAATCACTCCGAGAAGGGCTGCTCTCCACCTTCAGCTTGATGCGGGCGTGATCATCTGCACAGACCCCGCATCCCACCCCAGGTGCCCCTCCAGTTATTGGGGTCCTGGCATCTCCGCCACTCAGCTTGAACCAGGAGCCCAGCCTCTTCCCCCAAGCCCTCCAGAACGCCCAGCAGAGAGAGGTCAGCCAGCAGGGCTCACTCACAGGGCAGGAAGTCTGGGTGACGATTCTTTTTGATGTTGCCCTCCCCCTGGGCGGTGGCACAGGTGTTGGGCTCTGCCTGGTAGGCACACAGAGCCTGCCACTCCTGGGCCAAGCGATCCCGGTTCCGAAGGTGGTCCTCCATGTATGCCTGCGGGGACACCACAGCCTGGCTCTGGGCCACTCTGTGAGCCCTGCTTCTCCCACCATCCTGCCCCTCACCCTTCGGGGCCCAGGCTGGTCCTGACCAGAATCATGTGTCCCGTGGAGATGTCCATGTTGGCCTGGGCGGGCTCCTCGCACCAGGACGGGGTGCTGCTGTGGGAGCTGGGGCTGGCCTGGGCCGCATCACTGAACTGGGAGGACACGCTGCTCACCCGCGAAGGCTCTGGCGGACCCTCGGCCCGGCTGAACAGGGACTTTGTGGCCATGTGCTGGCGGCACAGGTCCTGCAGAGGAAGGATCCAGAGGGGTGCAAGGGTTGCCTGAAGCTTTTCAACAGGGTCCCGCGTTCAATTCTGGGTCCCTAGGCTCATCCTTGATTGATTTTGAATGACACCGTCTCCTTTGGGGTGGAGCTCCCTGCCCTGGCCCTTGTCCTTTTGGGGGCTGTTCTGCATGGTGGTGCCTATGACAACCTCAGATATTACAGAGTGGGATCCCAGAACCCCAGAACTGTAGAACTGGGAAGAACTTAGGGACCACCTGCTTCCTAGTCCAACCCATTCAAAACACTCCCCCTGGGGCTCCTCCAGCACCTGCCAAACATTCCGAGGGATGGGCACTCACTCCCCACCCAACTCGCCACCCTCATCCCAGGTGAGACCCAGGCTCCCAGGCCCCTTCCATTCCCTCTCCTCTACAAGCTTCTGGGGCTGCGCACCTGGTACTCAAATGTGGTGTCGCCATGGGCCCCCTCAGGTCCCAGGGCTGCCAGGCGCTCCTTGTCCCGCTTCCGAGCATGCTGCCGCACACACAGAGCCACGGCCAGCGCCACCAGCAGCCCGGCCACACCCACCAGGGCCACCAGAGTCAGCAGCACTGAGCGCATGGGAGAGGCGCTGCGGGCCTGTCGCGGAAGGGCTGCAGCTGCCCCCTCTCTCTGTGGGAACAAGGTAGAATCGAGGGGGCAATGCTGGGGAGAGATTAGGAGCTGCTTCCCACCCCTGTCCCCTGCCACACTCCTGCTGAGATAACTCCCGAGGCAAAGCTGGGAGAGCAGAGGCATGGCGGCACAGGCAGAAGGGCTCAGATGGACCCCAAAGCCTCCTTCTCCATCCCCGTGAGACCAACTCAGCCACACTACCCTACTCGAGGCTTAGTGGGTGACCCCACCAGGAGTCCTCGCATTTAAAAATGGAACCAGAGAGGTGGAGAGACCACCCAAGGAGTCGAGTGGACTGTGAGGCATCAGTGTTGGATGAAGAATCGAAATGTAGTTTGAGTTTAATGTTTTTCTGTGCAAGGTTGTCCCTCGGAATTTAGAGATTGCTCCGAAGGCTATGTGCTTTCCGCTAGTTCTTGCCAAGCATGCTGCCTTCCTATGTATGGAAGGCTGGTCCTACAGGGAGGAGCCACTGGGGCCATCTGCTGGCCAGAAAAAAAAACTGCATGGGGAAGGGCTGCTTTGGAGACGTGGGTGAACCAGCCAAGTTTATTGGAGGGTTCAGCTTCCGGTTCTCCTGTCAAGTTTGCCTCCATCTCTTGTGGGAAACGTGAGCCCTCTGGGGCTTTGACTGATTGTGCAGTTAGCTCGTACCTGTCCCACTCCTGTCTGCAAGATCTGCAGCCCTGTCTGTGCTTCCAGTTCAGACTTCACCAGCCCTACAGGGAGAACATAGGTCAGGCTCTCTCCAGCCCCATGTGGTCCCCACCTCATGTCATGCTATGCCAGTTGGCAGGTGGAGCTCATGGGGACTTGGATTATTTCAAAGGGAGCATCCATTATGGGCCTGGGTATATCCTACTAGGGCTGGGGCTGGGGCCAGGCAGGATTTACCAGCTTGCTGGGTCACATCAGCCAGAGACAGGTTCTGTTCATTGTGCCGGATGCGGAAGGTGAGAGCTGGTCCCACCACACTGCCGAATAGGAGCTATGTTACTGCCTCACCCACCATAGACCCAAGACTCTGAAAGAGAGGCCAGCTCTGACCCTCTTCCAATTAGAAAATGGGGTTGGAGCCAATCAGAGATGCCCTACAAGGGTATCTGAAGCCAGGGAGATACTGGATGAGGCCCGCAGCAGGGCTAGTTATGGCTGTACCTTCAATGCATCTGGGAGCATCTCTTACCCTACCTTGGACTCTTCCCCTCCTCCCTTGAGCTCCTCCAGCCACCTCCCCACTCAAGCCACCTGCCTCCCCAGCCCGATACCAGCCCCACCTGATGTTGATGAAGCTGCCCGAGGACATGTGCACATGCTCAGCCAGGATCTCCAGCAGCTTCACTCCTACAGCCAGACTCAGGGGCCTGGAGGTGGGCAGCAGGCAGAGGAAGAGGTGGAGACTCCCTTGGCCACTTTCTTGAAAAAGGCCACCTCCAAGGGTGCAGAGCAGCCCACCCCCCTGTCTACTTCACATTGGATTTCTACTCTCTGCTTCCTGCCAGGCAAGCCAGCCCAACCCCCAGGGGACCGGAAGGCTTCCCCAGGCTGCAGCCCTTACTTCTGGTCAGTGACAATGTAACCATACTCCTCTGCTGATGGCCGAGCTGAAGGCTGCCCTGCCACCGTGGGCTGGCTCAGGCCCAGTGGACTTTTCTTCTCCATCAGGACAGGCATGGCAGGGGGGCCAGCAGCTTTGGGGGGCTCAGAGCTCAGCACCTGCTGGGCTTTAGCGGAGGTGGGGTGGGCAGTGGGGTATCCAGGCAGGGAGGGTGTAGGCAGGGAGGGTGCAGGCTCCGCTGCATCTCCCTGCACCTGCTCCTCCATTGTCTGTTTAGAAGAGATGATGAAAGTATGGTCTCTGTATAGTGGAAGGACTGGGGGTAGGTTTGGGCTGGGGGTCTATACCCTGGACCTTGAGCTTCCTGCAGTGGTGCTTAGGACTTGTTTCTTTCTGTATCCCCAGGGCTCAGTGCAGGTTTAGGCACAGAGAGGGCACCCAAAAAAGTAAGCCAAGTAGATGAATAAATGAAGGATTGAATGAGTGGAACCTGATCTGTGATATTCCACAGGATGGGGCTGGAGTGGGGGGGATCTGGGGAGCGTGGTTAGGGTAGGTAGATGGTGAATAGGCAGGCAGTAGTTTTTAGACTCTGATTTAGCCACAAAATCTTAGACATGAAACAGATAGAGCTCCTCAAGTTCCAAGAGCACTAGGAACCTGCCCGCTCACAGCGCCCCTCTTCCCCTAGGGCCCCTCAGAGCATGGTCTCAAATGATTGTATTGAAAAAAGCAGTGAATCAAGAAATGCTAGCTTCTAGTCTGAGCTCTGCCATCAACTTGAGGTGGAACTTAGGCAATGACTATGGGCCTCAGTTTCCCCAAAATGAGGGGTTGGAGAATACAGATTCTGGGTCCTGATCCTGAGGTTTGGATTTCAGCAAGGGGGTTTGCTGCCGGGGGGCGCTTATGAATCAGAGAGGTAATGGGAACTCACTTTCTTGATGTCAGCTCCAATGTTTACAATCCCTCCTGTGGAGACGGAAAACAAGACTCTGGGCAAAGGGCCAGGCCAAGGCCAAGGCCCACACAACACAGATGGGAGGAGGGGCCAGAGGCCTGAGCCTGTTGCACCTGCAGCGGCCTCTCTCCGCTCAGTCAGTGACCAAGACCCTATCATTGGTCCCATCTGTAGCCTGGCCTCATGTCTCTGTGCTTCTTTTTTTTAATTGATGTCAGAGAGGAAGGGAGAGGGAGAGACAGAAACATCAATGATGAGAGAGAATCATTGATCAGCTGCCTCCTGCTCAACCCCTACTGGGGATCAAGCCCACAACCTGGGCATGTGCCCTTAGTCGGAATCGAACCTGGAACCCTTCAGTCCGCAAGCTGATGCTCTATCCACTGAGCCAAACTGGCTAGGGCTCTGTGCTTCTTTCTTAATTGTTTTATTAACTTTTCCCTCTGTCATTGGCCACACCTCTCAAAACTATTTGTGCAGTCCACCCTCTACGCATACATATTGCCTTCTTTGAACTGGCCATGACCCTCTTTAGGTCTTCATTATCATCCACCTACCTTTCCCAGTGTCTCCTGATTCCTGCTCACACCTCCTGTTGACTTCTTTTTCCATTACTTCCACCCGCTAGTCCTTTTCTGGTCTAACCCCTCAGCTCATCACTGCACCCCATTGCTCCCTGGCAATGACTCCATGTCTCAAAAGAACTCTGACCCTGACCCTGACCCTTCCCCTCTAGGCTGCTAGATTTGGTCTTGAGAGGTGGGGCACGAGGCCATTGCTAGTCTCTCTGCCTGAACACTCACCCGGATTTCGTCCTGCACCCTTGGGCAGCAGCTGCAGCAGGGTCGAGAGAGTGGAGAGCTGCTCAGGGGTCAGCTGGCGCAGCTCCACTTTGTAGCCCGCCAGCACAGCTGCCAGTCTCTGCAGAGTCACATCTGCTGGGAGCCAAACACAGAGCTAAAGGCTGGTGGCAATATGGACTTGTAGGAATCAGATGCGTGAGTTGGGGGTAGGAGGGAACTAGCATATTTAAGAGGTTTTTCTCAAACACCAAGGCACTAATGTCCTCCCCTTCCAGCCCTTGTCCACACTTTGGGGGAAAGACCTTCCTGGGGCCAAGACCAAACTTAGGCCCACCATGGACACCTAGACGCTCCATCTGAAAGTCATGTCAGCTCCCCCCCACACTGTATCCACACTGTCTACCTAGTGCCTGGCATAGATCGGGTTATCAGTAAACCTTAGTTCAATGTATGAATTGAATGGCTTTAAGGACAAATTAACAAGTACAGGGAGAGTCAGGATAGCTCCCCCCACCTCCCAAGCAGCTCCCATAGGCAGATGCTGAGGACCTTGTTACCTGGCTGCTCTGCTGGGGAAGGAGGCTTCTCCCCGAGACCCTCCAGTCCTTCCTCCTCATAGCCTTCTGAGGAGTCCTCTGCCTGGCTGCTGTCCCCTTGCGCTGGCAAGTTTGGTGCCCGGGCCCTGCTGGGCACTGGCAGCTCCTGGGCCAGGTAGAGCAGACCTGATTCCTGGAAAAGCTGAGCAGGTGAAGGCCCTGGAGGGTCCCCATAGGAGTGGCCAGGGTGAGCCCCAAACATGCCTTTGGGGGCAGTTCTGCTGAAGAGAGCAGGGGGTTCAGCCTTGGACAGGGGGCCAACACTGACCATCCCTGGGGAGCTCTCTGAGTCCCGGGAACCATCGCGGGAGCCAAACTGTGGAAAACCAGAGGTGCAAGTGAGAGCAGACATCAGGGCTGGGGGGTTGGGGCGGGGGTGGGGCAGTGTGTAGGGCTCACCTGATGGAACAGGTAGGGCTGCAGCAGGGTAGCTTCATAACTCAGGGCAGGGTGAGGGGGCTGTGGGGACAGCAGCAGATTCTCCAAGAGCGGGGGCAGCAGCTCAGCCTGCAGAGGGGACAGGGAGGCGCCAGCCCCAGCCCCATCCCCACCTGCTGGAGGTCGAAGCAGTCGGTGTGGGGCTGCAGGGGCGGGACGGGTAGGGATGCCCTGTAAAAGCAGTTCCTCAGCGGGACCAGGTCTCCTGGGCACCAAGCCAGATCTGGGGAGGAAAGCAAAGTGTGGGGGGG
Organism: Myotis nattereri; assembly: GCF_964212035.1. NCBI lineage: Eukaryota > Metazoa > Chordata > Mammalia > Chiroptera > Vespertilionidae > Myotis > Myotis nattereri. The sequence goes on from NC_138082.1 coordinate 22,601,878, forward strand.
AGGGGGAGGAGGTTGGTGTGGGGCAAGGGCATACGGAGCCTACAAGGCAGAGCCGATGGGGCCAGACAGGCTCAGGAGTTTAGAGTGAGGCTGACCTCTTACAAAATGAGGCAGGCCCAGGGGAGGAGAGAGTAGCATGGGGAAGGCCAGAAGGCCAAGTCTAGGGAAGAAGTTATACTAGTAGCCTCCCTGGTAAGCCTGGGTCCTTGAAACACAGGGGGAGAAGCTAGGGAAACGTGAGGTTGGGATGGAGAAGGGGAGAACAGCAGCAGGGGAAGGCAGCCTGGAGCTTGTCTAGATGAACCGTGGCTGCACTGCCCCATTGCCCCTGTGTGCATGTCCCCACTCCTGACTCTCCATGTAGGTTCAAATATTCAATACTCTGCACCCCTGCCCCACTCTGCCTTCTTCAAACTGGTATCATCATCTGTGCCCCATGCCCTCATTTCCTTTCCTCTGCTTTACAGGGTCTGAACAATGCCTTCAGAGGCCCTTAGCACACAAAAATGACAGTATAACTACCATATACAATTCCACACAGTAATGAGACTGAACATTAAACAACTTCAGTCCAATAAAATTCTAATTTTTCCAGGATGACTATTTTGATGCTTCTTTTAAAATACCAAATATCCAAGTTTTTACAACATTTAAAAAATACCTCTGTTTTGCTGGATCCCTGGGGATGAACTCAGCTCCTACCGGGTATATGACCATTCCTGAACTTCTTGTACCCATACCTCAGCCTGCTGACCTTGGCACCCATGTCCCTCCCCCCTCCCTCTGTCCACCAGCAAGACCACAGACCACCAGCCTTATGGTGCTAGTGGTTGAGAAATAAAGCCTACCTGTCCCTTGGGTGGGGCTCAGGGGGGCGAAGCCTGGGGATGCGTTCCATCTCCTGGGAGATCACATACTGGGTGAGGTCATCATGCCAGGACAATCCTGCCAGGGGACAGGATAGGGTAAGGCTGGCTCAGCACTGTCTGAGGGTCCAGTGACAGGGGCCAGTAGAGATCTCCACTGTACCCCTCCCTGCAGTGTATTGAGTTTGGCAGAGCAGGAGCAGTGGAGAGGTCCGGAGACCTGGTGGGTGGTCTGAGCTGTCCTCCTCCCACCCTCGGGAACAGATTTTGGAGTCAGACTGCCTCCAATAAGACTAGGTTTCAATCCGCTGCCACTCACTAATTGTGTGACCTTGGGCAATTTGCTGAAATTTTCTGAGCCACGGTTTTCTCATCTGTACTATGGGGGTTTATACCTCCTAAGGTTGTTGTGATAATTAAAATAGCACAATATGAAATGGTTAGAATAGTGCCTGTCACATAGTGAACTTTCAATAAATGCTATTATCATTATCATAATTATTATTTCTATTCTTCTTTTTGTTAATCCTGAACCTTACTTTTCTTTTTTCCAGTGGCTTCTTCTAGAAGCCTCCTCTGGATTCCTTCAGAGAGTCTAAGTGAGAAGAGCCCATCTCTAGGGTCCCACCCAACTCCTGTCTTGCTTCCTTGTCCAGCAACGCTGGAAAGGTATGGCTCTAAGAATGGGTGTGATAGAAATGTTTCATGAGAGAAATCCTTGAGTCAGGTGGCCCCTCACTTCCCCACCCTTATCAAATCAAGTTCCAGTCTCTCTCCTCCAGCGCACACAGACCTCACCTTGGGACATGAGCTGTCGGAGCACACCTTGTAAGCGTTGAAGAACTGGGGACGTGACTTGCAAAAGGGGCCGAGCCTGCCCCACTCCCACCTGGCACTGTCCAAATAAGCCATCTAAGAGCAGAAAAGTTGTGTTAATACAGGATGTGAACAAAAAGCCTTTCAAAGTCCAGGTTGCAAATGGGCAGGACTCTCCACATCTCCTCTCTTGGCTTCCGAGAGGTCTGCTCCTCCAGGTTACTTGCCCTGCTGCCCAAGCCCAGTACCCCGTCTCCTTTCTAGGCCTCCCCCCAAGTCTTTATTGTGCCCCCCCCATCTTGTTAATCCTATACCCAGGCCTCACCCTGAATACAGACTTCGAGGTGAGAGCAGAGTCTACGGTCAAACAGACAGCCTGTAGAGAGACAGGTGAGCAGAGGTTCAGACAACCACACATAGAATAGTCAGATGAATGGACAGGCTGGGAAAGAGAGAAGCAGATGGGTCCACTTTTCCATCCTAAAGAAGAGAAGGGAACAGGCCTAGAATTCTTAAGAGAAGGAAACACAGCGTCTGGCTTTGGGTTTTAAGCATCTGTGAGTCTTGGATCCTTTCCCTAAAGGTTCAGTTTGCTTAACTGAATGATGGGGGAAAGGAGCTTTCCATGTGCATGGGCGTGGGGTCATACACTTCTGTTCTCATAGAATTACCATGGGGGAGTTTGGGGCCAAATTCTGAGAAAAGGGGGATTTTCCTCCCCAAATCTCCAAAAGCATCCTGACTATGGTAGCCCGGGACTCAGAAGCGGTAAAAACCCTCGCACATCTCCCCTCTGCGTGGGAAAGGGGAAGGGGTGGGGTGACTTTAAGGCAGTGCTCCCCACTCTCGGTGGCCCCGGTTCTTTGGCGCTGTCCGCGGTGCTGAAGCCTGGAGCCTGGAGCCGTGGAGGGCTTGCCTGGAAGCAGTTATGGGAAGGGAGGGGTGACAGGGCGAGGAGTCTCCACGGGACCTGACCCCTCCACCGCTCGCTCCAGCCTTCATCTACCATCCTACCAACACGGCGCCACAGGAAGTATCCTTCATTTGCCTCCAAGCCCGCGGTGAAGGAGGACGCCAGACGGCTAGGCTGCACCCCTTCTCCCACGAGCCCCTCACCCCCACCCTCCCCCGGCCCATGAGTCAGCGCTGACTGTCTCTGTCCGATGAGATGTGAGTCAGCACTGGGCCAGGCTGTGGGGAAGGGGATGGGAGAAGACCCTTCCCTCTTCACCCTCTTCTGCGCCCCTCCCCCAGCTGTCGCCCTCTTGTCGGAGATCAGAACACAGCAATCGGGCTCTCTGGGCACAAAGAGAAACCCCGACTGTCCCCTTGGCCTGATTTTCTACAGGGAGCGGGGGCTCCTAAGCTCGGGCCCCGACGCCTGCCTCCCGGAGATCAGGATGCCCCCGCCCTCCTCCTACCCCCCTCGCCACCCCTCAGCACCGGTCGCCACTTGGGCGCCTCGGCACGACTTGCTTCTCCCGTGGACTTGGAGCCTGTCTATGAGTCCTCTGTCCACACGCACCCCTGTTCCTCCCCCCAAACCGCGATCTTCCCCTGAGACCACTTCTCTAAGGTCCCGCCCCGTATTCCCAGCCCTGCCTCCAGGCCTACGCCCCTTTCCTGTCTGACGCCCTCTTGTCTTCCTCATCTCGCCAGGCCTCCCCCTACCCGACTGCACACAGATTCTACCCGAGATCCCACCTTGGACACACTTCCCCGCACCCCGCACTGAGTTTTGCTCCCGGCACCATACTCCTCCACCCCGGCTCCCCCCTTTCCTCCTGACCGTGAGCACTAATGGCGCTGCAGCCTCCCGGGCGGCAGCTCAGCAGCAGGAGGCAGAGGAGCACCCGGAGACCTCCGGATCCTCCAGGACCCCCAGGCCGCCGCGGGCGCCGCATCCTTCCCGGCTCCGCGCGCTTGCTGCCCAGCCTGAGCCGCAGCGACGCCGGCGGGAGCCGGCCGGAGGGTCCAAGGCGGGGCCTGCCACTCCCCACCCACCTACGAGGCGGGGTCTACACGCCCCTCTCGCTGCAACTTGGCCAACCCCGGGCGGGCAGTGACGACATCTCCGCCCCCGGCTCTTACGCTTAGCTTATTTGCGTCATACGTGGCGTAAGAGCACTGTTTTAGCAGGGGACCTACCCACCCATCCCTCCTCCACCAAATATGTGCCTCACGAGAATTCCCACTTGGCCCTCTCCCTGACGACATATGCTTTTCCCTAAAGACCACCGCCTCTATTTCCCAGCCACAGGGCTGGCAGAAAGGGTTATAGCTGGAGGGGGACCAGGAAAGATACGCGAGCGGGGGAGACTAAACCCTAGGATGAGGAGCATAAAGTGACCACAAAGGTATCTAAATTAAGAGCGGGAATGGTTCTCTGTGTGCGCCTGGATTCCAGTGCTTGCAATGCCACCTACTGAGGGTATAACTTTGGGCAAGTCGCTTAACCTCTATGCGCCCTTTCCTGATCTGTAAAATGGAAGTGCTAATAGCACCTCGCTCGTGTGGATCGCTTGAACAGTGATTGCACGGTCACATACTAAACACTTGGTGCACACTTGCGTTCCTTTTTAGCCTTGACTCTCCTTTCTTTCGCCCTCTTCCACCTGGAGTCTATTAAAAAAATGGCCCATCTGCAAAATACTGTATCTCCCATTGTTCCACATCTCTCCACATTCACTATCCCATCTAAACCACTGTGCTCTTTCCTCGCGACTGCTGCAGCAATCATCTAACGACTGTTTGGCTTCCACTTTTGTCACCCAATGAGCTAGGGAGTGAGCTTTCTGAAGTTCAAATTTGATCACTTTACTCTCTTGCTTTTCAGTAAAAACTTTCTAAAATACAAAAAAATGATAGTAGTGCATAGTAAACACTCATGCACTCACCATCTAGACTTAACAGTTATTGGTATTTTGTCGTATTTGCTTCTTTTTAGTACTTAAAAGTAAATAATACACATTTTCCTTATAAATGTTTCAATATGCAACTCCAAGAAATGTATGTTCTCATAATCAAAATGCTATTATGACATCCAATAAAAATTTCAATAATGTCCACTATTATTTGATGCTCAGTTCATATTCAAAGTTCTCAAATTGTGTTTTAAAATGCCCCTTTCAGCTGTTTTGTTCAAAATAGGAGTCATAGACCACCATTATGTTTGGTTTATTTTCTTAATTCTGTTCAATTAGCATAGACAGAGTTCCTCCCCTTCCCCATCTCCAATTTTTAATATTTTTGTGTTGAAGAGATGAGGTCAGCTTTTCTTCTGACTTTGTCTGGTTATTTCCTCATGATATACTAGTATTTCCCCTGTATATATATTTCCATTTTATTTCCTATAAACTGGAAGTTATGCCTAAAGTCTTGATTGGATCAAATCTAAAAAAAAATTTTTTTATTTTAAAAATATATTTTATTGATTTCTTACAGAGAGGAAGGGAGAGGGATAGAGAGTTAGAAACATTGATGAGAGAGAAGCATTGATCAGCTGCCTCCTGCACACCTCCTACTGGGGATGTGCCTGCAACCAAGGTACATGCCCTTGGCCTGAATCAAACCTGGGATCCTTCAGTCCACAGGCCGACGCTCTATCCATTGAGCCAAACCAGCTAGGGCAAGTCTAAAAAATTTTTAAAGCAAAATGCTTTATAGGTGATGATGTATGCTTCCAATTGAATAATTTGCAGAGGAGAGTTGACATAGCCTTATTTCATTTTTACTTTAAAAAATGTGACTACTAGAAATTTTAAACTTACATATGTAATGAAATATTATATTTCTACTGGACAACCACTGACTTTAAAAATTCTTTCTTTTCCATTCTCATCAGAACAGACAGCTGGAAGAAGTTTGTATTCACATAGCAGCAGAGACAGTGTATTCACACTGTCTTCAGCTGTAAGGAAGAGTTTATAGATAATCTTTTTTAAAAACTCCTCACCCAAGGGTATTTTTTCCATTGATTTCTAGAGTGGGTGAAAGGGAGGGAGGAGAAGGAGAAAGAAATGGAAGGGAGGGAGGAGGGAAAGAGGGATAGAAACATCAACATGAGAGAGACACATTGATTGGTTGCCTCTCCCAGGCATCCCTACCAGGGCTGGGGAACCTGCAACTCAGATACGTGCCCTTGACCTGGAATCCAATCTGTGACCCTTTGGTCCCTAAGCTGACGCTCTAACCATTGAGAAAAACCAGCCAGGGCAATAGTCTTAATTTAATGTATTAAATGTACCACATTTTACTTTATTTTTAGCACTTTTGCTTCCTTTTTAAGAAATCTTTTCCAACCATTAGGACATGACGTTATTATCTCATACTATCTTCTAATTGCATCATCACAAAGTTTTGCAAAGTAGGAGATCAGGAAAGTGAAATAAAACAATCAAATGGCTTAAAACTTTGGAATAAACTTCATTGTTTAATTCTTTACATTGGCCAATAATCTCCCTGGATTCTATTTGTGTGTATGTTTTAAGTTATGAATAAAAGTAAATTTTTCTTCCACAAGGGTACCCAATGGTTCCTGAACTACTTATTGAAAAGACTACCCTCTCTTCTCTGCCATCTTTATTATAAATAAAATGTCCACATTGCATGTCTATCTCTGGGCCCTTTGTCTCATAGATCTACCTGTCTATCCTTTCATCAATACCAAACTTTTAAAATTACTGTAGCTTTGCCAAAACCGGTTTGGCTCAGTGGATAGAGCGTCAGCTTGCGGACTGAAAGGTCCCAGGTTCGATTCCGGTCAAGGCCATGTACCTGGGTTGCGGGCACATCCCCAGTAGATGTGCAGGAGGCAGCTCATCGATGTTTCTCTCTCATCGATGTTTCTAACTCTCTATCTCTCTCCCTTCCTCTCTGTAAAAAATCAATAAAATATATTTTTAAAAAAAATTACTGTAGCTTTATACTGAGTCTTGATATCAGAGCAAATGATCCTATCTCCTTTTCAAAATCATTTTTTATCATATTTACTTTTTACATTGTTGAGAGGTTCATAGGTTATTACTTAATAATAACTTATATTCAGTAAAGTATACAAACTTATGTTTCTAGCTGTACAGTGATTATTTGTATATGTAAACAACTCTATTACCCCTTAGAGACACCAAATCTTGATACCTACCCATTTGCTTATACCTGTGAATATCCAATGAGTAAGAGTACTTTGAAGTATAAAGCTCTGCATATAGGATATTCCAGTGTTCTGTTGGGCTGAGCATGGATGGTCAGATTCACCCACTCTCTTTTAATATTTTTCAGTTCCTAGGAGCAAACTGGCAAGAGCCAGTCAAAATAGTTAATATGTGTACACGTTGTAGCACTTCTCTGTTGATTCTTGGGAACAGGATGAGTGAGAGAACCCTGGCAGGGGCTGTAATGTTGGAGGCGAAGACCCTCATAAAACCGCAGGGTGCAGGCCAGTCTGACATGGAAGGGTGGGCAACTAGACCACACAATGTAGCTAGGTGCGGGCTGGGAAGGGTAGTCTCACCCAGCTGTAGTCTCACCCTCACTTTCCCCACTTTAGGAATGGCCAACAAGAGGAAAACAAGACAGACCAACCTCCTTCAGCACTAAGGAGCTGTGCTCCTCTCACCCCCACCTCCTTTCCTGGTCCCACCTTTCTCATTTCAGAGGCCCTGGCCAGGTCCAAACCCCACCCATCCTGCCTCAGGACAAATAACAGAAAGAGTTTGCATGAAAGTCCACTTTAATGACCCAGATTTGGCTCATCCTAGAACCAACCTCTTCGCCCCCCTTTGGAGGACAATGGGGAGGGCAATGGCGTAGAGCAGTTTCACACAAGGTCTTAATCAGCGACAAGGTTGCAGCCTACGATGGGGGGCGGGGAGCTCAAAGAAGCCCTAAAACGAGGAGAAACAAAGGGTTGGAATAAGTGTGTGGTGAGGTCACCCCTCCCTCATCCACTCTCCTTCCCCCAAAGCTTCAGTAACACCTGATTTGAGTAAGCCCAGTGACTCAGCCCACCAACCGCCTGTCTCCTTGGCTCCCACACATAATTCACCCTGGCTCCTGTGATTCTCCCTTGGGCTCAGGTTGGAGAAGAATGACAGCACCTTGTTTGCATTCGCAGAAGCACCATGGTAACCAGTCCCTCACAAGTGGGTCTGTCACTTGGCTCTGAGTGCATTGACCCAGCAACCAATCCAGGCTTAGGAAGCCCAATTGCCACCTCACAGGAGTGGGAACCAAGGGATCCAGTTTCCTAGGAGAGCAGGAGGGGCTGGCAGCCCCCTGAGATGCAGGCTGCATCTGGATGGAGTGGCCAGCTGGGGGTGCTAGTTCCACTGCCACTACCTGAGTCCAGGCCTCCTCAGTCTCTCCTGGACCAGGGTGATGGGCTCCTTACAGGCCTGTTTTACTCCTGCTCTTCACAATCCATTCCCCAGCAGCACTAGACTGGCCTTTTAAAATCATATATCACATTATGAAATCCCCTTCCTTAAAAGTTCCCTGTTAACTTGCCACTACACTTAGAATAAAATTCAAGTTTTTTACCATGATCTATGAGGCCCAGTATGGTCAGTCCTGGGCCTACTTCTCCCACATAATCTTCTCCCCCTGACTTTTCCATCTGTTCCTCTAACATGCCATGGTATCCTTGTCTCAGAACACTTGTCATTGCAGTGCTCTCTGCCTGGGAGGACTTCCTTTATATTTTCCTCTGGTTGCCACTTTATTATAATTCAGGTCACAGTCCCTTAAAAAAGACTTTTGTCAATGTGGGGTTGTCTGATGTTTGGAACAGCCCAACCCCCACTGTGGTCCCAGAGAGGAAAGGCAGGCTGGTGGGGAAAGGGCTGGGTCCAGACTTGGCTCTGCCATGAACCCGCTATGCATCTTTGAGTAAGTCCCTTGTTCAGCCTGGGCCTCAATGTCCCATCTAGAAAGGTAGATGGTAGTGCTAGACGCGTGTGTCCAATCTGGATTCTGAAGAATTCAAGCATCTCAAGGAATTAACTCTGAACTTTACCAAGTGACTAGCCCAGGCCAAAGAGTGGTGTGTGTGTGTGAGTGTGTGTGTGTGTGTGTGTGTGTGTGTGTGTGTGTGTGTGTGTTTTCCTGGCTGAGAATGTAAGGATTCCTGGCCCTGGAAAAACTCAGCTAGGGCCAGGGGTTGGGACTAGTCCAAAGCAATTAGATGATAACTTCTTTCAGGGGCTACTTCTAGAAGACTCTGCTGGGCCCCTCCCAAGAGTGCTCAAGGGCAAACAGCCCACCCATCCAACTCCACCCCCACTCGCATATCACCTCTTCTCCATCAGGTGAGCATGACAGGAAGTTTCAAGTAGAGACATTTGAAGGAAGCCCATTCTCAGATCAAACAGCCCCTCACTATCCCCACTCCCCTCACATCTGGCCAGGCCCCAGCCTCTCTTCTCCAGCTCTTACTCACCTTGAGGCACAATCTGCTGGAGTACAACACGCAAGTTCTGGAAGATCGGGGGGTAAGTCCCTGGAAGGGCCAGAGCTGCCCCACTCCCACTTGGTCCTGGCCATCTAAAGGCCAAGTGGTGGTGTCAGCAAGGAGCTGGGCCAGAGCCTTTCCAAATTCCACTGGAAGAACAGCAGCTTCCTTCCACTATGACCCCGTGTTTCCTGGTCTCTGTCCCCTTCGCCAGATCCCCTCCTCCTTTCAAGGGCTCCTTCTTTTCATTTTCCCTTCCCGCATCACCACCTGCCCTGTGTTTCAGCCCCTGCGCCTCGCTCACCTGTGGTACCAACTTCCAGGTAAGAATCAAGCTTACAGGCAGAGTAGCTTGTGGAGGCTGAGGTAAGCAGAGACTCATACAGCTACACTCATGGAATACAAAACCAGGTGGACAGGTGGGGCCCGGGAAGCAGGTGAACTGCATCTCGGGAAAGGGTCTGAAGCCTGAAGGGTATTCGAGAGGAGGCCTGGAAACTTTATAGGAGGAAGTATAGGGTTGGAGTGTCTGGACCCTTGTCCTGAAGGCCACAGTTAGCCCAACTGAGCCTAGGCAAAGGACAGAAGGTGGGGAGGATAGTCCCTAATGCTGTGCAGTTAGATGTGGTAGGGGTGGCGGAGTCCTTTTTTTCCTGTAGTGGAATTATCATGACCCATTATGTACAAGTCTTAAGAACAGGGCATTCTCCCCAATCAAATGGATCCTAATATCAAATTCCTGGCTTTAGGAAGGAGCAGAAACTCCAGGATCCTATTGAGAAAGAAAATAATTTCTGGAAGGGAAGACCATTCTCTGAGGCAGCGCTTTTGGGATTAAAACCTTCTGGCCCTTTAAATGCAGTTCCTCATGTTGTGACCCAACCATAAAATTATTTTCGTTGCTACTTCATCACTGTAATGTTGCTACTGTTATGAATCGTCATGTACATATCTGATATGCAGGATGGTCTTAGGCGACCCCTGTGAAAGGGTCGTTCGACCGCCAAAGGGGTCGCGACCCACAGGTTGGGAACCGCTGGATTAATAGGAAAAGAGGTGGCTTGGGCACCCTGGGTCAGACCCACAGGACGCCAGGTGCTGTCCGTGGTGCTGAGAGGTGCCGGAACCAGGAGGCGGCTGGGGCGGTAAAGTACGAGGTATTCCCACCAGGCTTGACGGTCCTCCGCCGCCCCGCTCTTCCCCCCGCAACTCCGCTCCTCCCCCCCTGTCCCCCGCCACTAGGCCTCCTCCCCCAATTCTTCGTCAGTCCTCGCCCTCGGCCTCTAAACCCAAGCACCCGGAGGGGAGAGCTGGCGTCAGACCAGGCATTGGCGCCGCCTTCCCCGCGCCCCGGGCGAGAGTCCTCGAGGCTGCGCAGTCGGTCTCGGGCCGCTCGGAGCCGAGTCTGCGCGGGTCCCGGCCGGCGCGGAGCCGAGCGGAGGGGAGGCTGGACCCTTTCGCTTGCCTCGCTGTACCCTAGCGTAGCCCTCCCCTTCTTAACAGAGCCGGACAGCGGACAGCAGGCTCCGAGGGCTTATGAACAAGCCCTGGCTCATCTCTCGGCCCAGATTCTCCCCGGAGCCAGGACCCCAGGACCCGCCATCCCTGCTCCTGTCCCGAGATCCTGGTCCCCTGCCTTCCCCTCGGCCCCGGGCAGCTCTTCTCCGGCCATGCGGCGCATCTTCCTTCTCCTGCGGTCGCACAGATTCCTTGACCCATTTTCCCGCCCTCCTCACGAACTTCCAGTTTATCTCTTTCACGTCCCTAAACATATTCTTTGCCTCCTAAGTCCTCACCTCGAGGCCCCCTGCCCCACTTCTTTCAGGATCGCTCTCTGGCCCTGCCCGCACTTCCCAGGGTTCCTCCTGACCGTGGCCACTAATGTCTCTGCAGCCCCCTGGGCGGCTGTGCAGCAGCAGGAAGCAGAAGGAGCGCCCGGAGCCCCCGGAGCCCCCAGGCCACTGCGGGCGCCGCGTCCTCCCAGGCTCGGCGCGCTCCCCACCTAAGCCTCGGAGAAGGAGGAGACCGCCGCCGCCGCCGGAGCGGCTAAGCTGGGCTGCGGCTTTCCACCCGCCTGCGTGGCTGATCTGCACAGCCCTCTCTTGGCAGCTCGGCCAATCGCAGGCCGGCCTTGCCCCTGGGAACACCTACCCAACTCCTTCTTCCGTTTAAGGGTCCCACCTCCAGGCTCCTGCTCCTTTTTTATATAAATCAGGTCCCGGACTACCGCCTCTATTCTTGACCCACAGTAGAAGAAATGGATTGCATGTAAGATGCGGCTGTGAATTGTACTAACCTCATACATTTGTCGTGAGGATTAAATATGAACAAGGACTGGACAGTAGACGCTCTGTATTTAGTTTATTTTTATTATCCCTGATGCTCACTTTACCCTCATCTTCCTGAAGATCTTCAGCACACATGGATTTGAAATGCAAAATACTAGTATATTGCACATCTATCCACTTCTCTCCACATCACTTCCACCACACTGGTTCAAATCACTGTACTCTTTTTGGTAGAGCTATTGCAACAACTAACTAGCTAATGAACTAACTGTACTCTTGCTTCCACTCTTGTTTGGTTATAGGTTAGTGTGTGAGCTTTCTCAACCCTAGACTGGCATTTCGATATTTTGTTTATTAAGCTTAATTTTTATTATGAAAAATGTCAATGTTAAAAAAGAGAAGAATCTAATGAATGCCCACATACCTACCACCCAGACTAACAATTATTTTTTTTTTCAGACTAACAATTATTAAGATTTGGTCACAATTGCTTCTTTCTCTTGGTAAAGTACTTAAAAGTAATTTATAGACATCATGGCATTTCACTCCTAAATAATTCAATATGCATCTCTTAGAATTAATGCTACAACTGGGAATTTTTTAAGGTTTTTGGTATTTATTTATATTTTAATTTCAATGTGGTCTGAGAACATGCTTTGTATGACTTCAATTGTCTTGACTTTGTTTCATAGCTCAACATATACCCTCTCTTGGTGAATGTTCATGTACATGTGTAAAGAATATTCTTTTTTTTCAGATACAATTTTAAATTTAATTTTAATTGATTTTCACAAGAGAAAAAGAAAGAGAAGTTGATGGAATTGCTGAGTTCATATAAGTATTTCCTCTAGACAAGAGATACTTCCCCTAAAATATCGCTTCAAGGTGGAAAAAAAAAAAAAAAGAAAGAAACTGTGAGAACATTAAAGGTTGAAGTCATTATGATTTTTTCCAAGGACATATTTTCATTTTTGTTTGTAAAGATCAGCGGTCGGCAAACTCATTAGTCAACAGAGCCAAATGTCAACAGTACAACGATTGAAATTTCTCTTGAGAGCCAAAATTTTTAAACTTAAACTATATAGGTAGGTATATTGTTATTAACTTAATTAGGGTACTCCTAAGCTGGCCTTTGCTAAAAACATCCTCAATCTGATTGAGGTACGTTCACTGAGGTCGACCCCTTCCAACTCTCCCATCCACACTCGTATACTTGTTTCGTCTATCTCCTTTTGTTCATCCTCTCTATATGTCCAAACCATCTCAACATACCTTTCTCAGTCTTCAACACTACATCTTCTTTCACTCCACAACGTTCCCTAAAGTTAACTTAATAAACTTTACTTAAAGTTTTAAGTCAACTTTGCACTGTACGTGAGCGCCCGCATGTGGTATTTTGTGGAAGAGCCACACTCAAGGGGCCAAAGAGCCGCATGTGGCTCGAGAGCCGCGGTTTGCCGACCACTGGTATAGACTGACCTCTTGTGAAAGATGAGTTCATTGGCCCAGCCACACGGGCATGAACAACACGTAGTTCTGACAATATTGAAGCCCTTCTGTACCAGTTAGTAAATATCGGCCACTGGACTCTCCCCAGGGCTCTCCCTCTCTCCTGGCTGCCCCATCCCACCACCAGGACCAACTCGAACTCTCATCTCCCCGGGACCCAGAGCTACAGGGGAAAGGGGACTCTGGTCCTGCCTCCCAGGTGGGCACCTTCAACACACACCACTTCGGCCCCAATCAGCTTAGTTTCCATCTGTTTTATATAATGGCCATCAGGTAAGGCTTTGTTTGCAGAAAGTCTTCAGTGTGAAAACCATTAGAAAACCCCTGCTCAAGGTCAGCCCTCAGGCCCGTGCAGGTTTGCCCAGTCCGGGATTTCTGAGACTGGAGGCTTTCTCCCAAACACACTAGCTCCTTATGAAGTCAAGTGCATGTCTGCATCCTGGTATAATTACCTTGCATCCAAATGGGCAACAGACACAGGCCTGCGGGTATGGCGAAGACCCCTGAGTCGGCTCCAATCGGATGAAGCAGAAGGTGCTGGAGCCCAGGCTCAAGTGGAGGTGGCAGGAAGGGAGTAGGCTTTGCTCCGTGCCCAGCCCTGTGCCAGGTGCTCACAGTCCAGATCCGCTCCAATCCTATGAGAGGTGTTTCTTTGCTCCTATCCTCCCTCCCTTATTCCCTTCCTTATGGATTTCCTGAGCACCCGTCTGTGCCAGGGGCTGGGGTACAAAGGCAAAGCTAGCATCTCCAAGACCTCACCGCCCAGTGAGAGCATCATCCAGAAAACAGCTGTGACTGGGGTGGGTGCAGGGGGAGCCCCAAGTGACTCAGGGAAGGTTCTCCAGTGGAGTTAAAGCTGAGCAGGGATTTGAAGGATGAGGAAGGGCATTCGAGGTTGAAGGAACTGCATGTGCGAAGGCAGGGAGGCAGGAAACAGCCCGTGTGGTCTGGGAACTGTGGGAGGCTGATGGCGCCCAGGCCCAGGAAATCTGCTAGGTGACGTTGGGGTCCCAGAACCCACTACCTGGACCCTCTGCCTCCTTGACTTCCTTTGCTCTCGGCTGCCTGGCCAGGAAGAGGCCCCGCCTACCTTCACAAAAGAAGGCTTTGAAGCTGGAGAGAGGAAGTGAGTATGGAGGGGCCACCTGGTGTGTATTTTTGGATTGCTTCTCAGAAATCTCTTTCTCCTCCGACACCATGGCAACCAGGCAGCAGCTGGGGGTGCCACCTGTGAGCTGGGCTGAGTTGAGGGGGAGGTGGGGTGGGGGTAGGGACCTCTGCTCCCCCTCTCTGAGCCTCAGTTTTGGCATCTAGAATATGGGCACAACAACCCAGTTGTTGGCTCCTGTCAACCCAGGTGCTCCAGGAAGCAGAGGCCCAGGCTGGAGTCATTAGGGGGAAGCCTGGGAGGCGAGGGCAGGGCTGGGGAGTACTCTGCAGCACCCTGCAGCTGGGGGCTCGGCAAGGTGGGGAGGAGTTCCTGAACCACGTAGCCTGCACTTCCCACCAAGCAGCCTGCCCTGGTGTGCCCACTGCACTGCCACTGCTGAGGAGCCCCCGGGGGAGTGGGAGACAGGGCCGAGGCACAGACACAGGGGTGAATCTCCCTGTGAGCCCCTGCAGTGAGAGGTCTAGGGGGTCTCCCTGGGGCACAGGGCTCAGCTGTTCCCAGAACCTGGTCAAAGCCCCAAAAGGGGCAAGGAGCGGTCTATTTCCTGAAGCTGCTGCTCCGGTGACTACAGATGGCCTAAACAAACAGGAACATGTGCTCTCCCCATTCTGGGGCCAGAATCTGAAATCAGGGTGTCTGAGGCTGTGCTCCCTGGAAGGGCTCCAGGGGAGGGTCCTTCCTGCCTCTTCAGCTCCTGGGAGCTCCTGGCCACACTCCTTCCATTTTCACATAGCCCCTCCTCCATCCTCACTCGAGAAGGACTTCTCAAGTGTGTTCACGTGGACCTGCCCCCTTGTTCACGTGAGCACTTCTGCCTGATCACGTGGCCCCGCTCCCTTGAGACCTTGGATGGTCTCTGTTTCCAGGCTGCTACCTCCCTGGTTGGCTGTCTGTCCCTGCTCTCACACCTGTCAACAGTCCCTTTGCCAAAGTCCTTCCAGAAAATTGTTTGTGCGTGCTCTTTCCTGCTGGGACTGTGACAGCTGGGATTGAAAGGACACGGGAGAGCAGTGGCCCATCCAGAGTCCATGCAAGAGGTCCAGAGGAGCCTATGGAGTTCCTGGAAGGCTCGGGGAGGGAAGGATAGTGAGGCCGATTAGGGAGCAGAAAGCCCTCAGGACAAGTGGGGTACACACACAATCACCCCACACTTCTGTGATGAGCAGCTGTGGCCCATTGTACAGGTGAGGCTACTGCAGCACAGAGAGGGTGAGCAACTTCCTCAAGGGCACACAGCAGCAAAAGGTCAGAGCTAAAAATGGAACCCTGGGCTACCCACAGCCTATGTCTCCTTTACCTGTGACCCCTGGGTAAGCAGCCCCTCACCCTGTGGCCATTTGCTCTGATGGGCTTCACCTTTCCCCCCACTCCTCCTCTTCCACCCCCAGCAGACAGGGGTCCTGTCATTGCACAAGTGCCTCTGGGCAGCTGCTCTCTTTGTCCTGTGGTCCCTCCCAGCTGGTAACCTTGGCAAAGTCCTGCTGCATTGGGGGGAGGGCCTTGTGTGGAGAACGCCCCGCCTCCCCTCGCTGTCTGTGGCTTAGATTGCAAAGTACCATTATTTTTCCTGTGTCTGGCTTCCAGCGCCTGCCTCCCCTGGCAGATTTTGTTTTACCTCAAAAAGAAATTGATTTGGGGTCTGCAAACCGCTGACTTCCTGCATTCGCTCTGTGAGACATGGCTCTGTCCCGCTGCCGCCTGGTCCATTTCCCTGATGCAACCCCACCTCTGTGGTAGCAACTCTCACCCCCTGGAGTCCCCATTCAGCCTCAGCTTGTCGCTAGCCCCCCAGGTCCTGCCTGCAGCCCCAGGGTCCTCAAACCAGTCTGGGAGGGGCAGGTGAGTTGACCCTGAAAGGAGTTTTTTGGGAAAAATAGGAATTTTGGGGGGTGAAATAGGCAGGTTTAGGAAATTTTAAAAATTAAGGGGTCCATGGAAAAAACACAGGGTTACAGAGTTGCAAAAGGATACATTTCCATAAAACAAGGGAGCAGGGAGCAGAAGTTACATTTCCATAAGACAAGGAAGCTGGGAGTAGGGAAAGGTACACATTTACAGAATAAAGGGAAGGAGGAAGAACGCCCAGAGGGAATAGGAGAACAATGACGAGCAGAGGCTCACGTGTCCTGTGCGACGTTCGACCTTTGAGCTCAGAAGTTGCTATAGTGACCAAATCAGAGGGGGTGGTGACCAATCAGAGGAGATATCAAGGCACACAGATCTGCAGCCTTTATAAACCGCAGGGAAGAGGGACTCGGTGGGACTCGGTGGGAGTCTGTACTTGTTCTTCAATGAATTTCCACCTTTACTATACCATCTTCCATCTGTGATTTCAGTCTGTGATTTCATTCTTCAACTCCAACGGACCAAGAGCCCGGGAAAAGCCATCCTGCCCAGGGAACACCGCGCGGTCCAGTCCAAAATTCCCATCTCAGCCCCTTAGAGTGCCGGTGGTTCTCCACCTTCCTAATGCCCGACCCTTTAATGCAGTTCCTCATGTTGTGGTGACCCCCAACCATAAAATTATTTTCGTTGCTACTTCATAACTGTAATGTTGCTACTGTTATGAATCGTAATGTAAATATCTGATATGCAGGATGTATTTTCATTGTTCGCGACCCACAGGTTGAGAACCGCTGCGAGACAGCGGGGTGCAGACACCAGGTGGGCACCCTGCCCCCGGGAAAAGCCATGACCTCTGCTGACGTCCACCTCCTGGAGGGCTCGGCCTGTGCAGTGTGGCTACCAGAGGGGACCCGTCTGCAGAGTGGTGGGCGGAACAGGCCTCCCAGGGCAGCTGGGTGACCACCTGGCCCCAAAGCCATAGTTCAGCCTCCCACCTACCCTGCGGAAGGGTAACCAGGTGTGGTTTCCACCCAGTCCAGCTGCCTGCTTTGGGTTGCTCAGGAGGTGGCAGATGCTGTCTCCCTCTGCTGGGCCGTTCCTATCACTGCAGAAGGTAGAGTCCTCCCTGCCGCCCAGCCAGTGCTCACCAGGAGCCAGCCCAGCACATCATTCCCATTTCACAGGTAAGAACCAGGCCTCGGCGCTTCTCGGCCAGGATGGAGCAGAGCTGGACTGGGAATCAGGACGGTCTCTGCAGCTGATGTGCAGAGACCCCATTTTCACGAACCCAGGAGGCTCCAGGGCCCTCTGTGCATTTGTAACTGTGGATATGTCCCTGTATTACCAGAGGTCCCTTCAGCCACAATCTGGAAGGGGTGGCCAGAACTTGTATGCAGCCTCTAGGATGGGAGCCCTCTGCTCTTTCCTCCACATGCTGCAGGGACATCCTGTCAGGCGCTCCGCTCAGAAACAAGGGGGTACCTTGCATCCAAATGGGCCACAGAAACGGGCCTGTGGGTATGGAGATGACCCCTGAGCCGGCTCCAAATCAGATGAGGCAGAAGGTGCTGGAGCCCAGGCTCAAGTCAGAATATCTGTTCTGCAATTGTTGGTTTTAGTGTTCTATAAATATCAAGGAAGTCATGTTGATGAATGCTCAGTGTTTTCATATCTGTATTGATTTCTGTGTGCTTGAACTATCTATTATAACCTAATAGATTTGTGGAATTGTCTATATTCCCTTTAGGTTCAATCAGTTTTGCTTTGTTTTTTTTGAAACTGTCATTTGATGCATCCACAGTAGGACTGTTATGCCCTCTTGAAAAATTGACCCTTTATCATTTTGAAATATCCCTCTATCTCTCTAGTAATGCTGCTTATCTTAAGCCTACTTTTTCTGATAGTGAGATGGCCACAACAGCTTTCTGTTGGTTAGTATTTTCATGTTATATATTTTTTCATTATTTTACTTTCAAGTAATCCTTGTCATTATATTTAAAGCATATCTCTCTTGCCTGGCTTGCATGACTCAGTGGTTGAGCGTTGACTTATGAACCAGGAGGTCACGGTTCGATTCCTGGTGGGGCACATGCTCGGGTTGCGGGCTCAATCCCCAGGAGAGGGCGTACAGGAGGCATCCCAACGATGATTCTCCCTCATCATTGATGTTTCTCTCTCTCTCTCTCTCTCTCTCTCTCTCTCTCTCTCTCTCCCCTCCTCTCTGAAATCAATAAAAATATATTAAAAAAAAGATTTTCTCTTGATTATATTTTACATTTTCCTGCTTCTTTACCAGCTAATTTTTTCTTAGGCACTGGATCTATTTGGTTGAGCTATGGTAGAGACTTTGAATGATCTTCCTTTAAAAGGGTGTTGACTTTGTTCTAGCAGACAATTCAATTTTGGGCAAAAAACTTGAAGCCTGGCTAGGACAAGAATAGTTCAGTCCTGTCTTAGTCCAGGAATGTAATCCTTAGTCCTGGGACTTGGGATTTGCAGTTCACCTTGGGTGTGGTACTTGTAGGATTTCAATAAAAACCCCAAGGTGTTACCAAATCCCTCTAATTTTACAGGCCCTGGACCCCAAACGCTCTCTCTAACACTGTGGAAGCTTCCAACATTTCTGTTCAGACATTTTACTTTTTCACTAGGTTCCTTGAAATCTCTCTGTAAATGTGCCATTGAGAAGGCAGCTAAGACTTTGAGGGAACTTTGCACATGGATTTTGGTTTCCCCTCTCTGTAGCTCACTCGTTTCCCAGATGTCTCCTTCAATTTCCAGCTGCTCTGGTGTTTCGCCAGCCTCTGCTTCCTGGGTCAGTCACACTGCCACTCTCTGCATGAGCCGTATCTCCCCCTGTGCTGCAGGCAATGGTAGGTGAAGTGTCCTCAGGGGAAAAGCTTGTTAAATGTGGAATGCATAGAATCCTTTTTTCAAGGATTATATTTCACCTCATTTTTCTTGCTTTTGGCTGGTCTCCATGCTTCCATACAGTTATTTTTATATTTTGTCTTGTTAGTGGGAGGGTCTGACACAAGTGATTTTGTCACTCCAGGCACTGGAGGTTTATCTTGTATCATTGATGTGTGTTATACATAATATTTTTAAATTATTGCATAAATAATATGAGGCCTAGGAGCAAATGAGTGTGAACATTCTCTGAGAAGTATACTCCTACAGGACACAGGGACAGATACTCTTTGGGTAGGTTGAGCATAGGTGGGAGTGCTTCTCTCTCCACTTTAAGATGTCAAACTACCAGGGAAATAGCTATGAAAATGATACTGTGTTTTGGTACTGTGCTTCTTTTTGGTATTTATTGGAGGGGCCCTAATTCTGAGAGCAATATTCTCAGAAGACCAAGCAGATCCTCAAGCCTTTTGAACTTGGGGTTCAAAGGAAGTTCCTTTCCCAAGGGGAAAAATGACTATCATAAGTGTGGCGGATGGAGGGGTGGGCGTGGTTGAGGAAAGATTGCAATTCATTTGTGGTCCTATTCTGCCTTACATTCACAGTATGAACGATGTCTGGAAGGAGGAAGGGTTCAGAAACCAGGCCTCCACCCTCCACCAAGAATCCATTCTACATCCCGCCCCAGAGTCCCCTCTGTTCTGGTCCTATGTAGTTTACTTCAGAGGTTCTGGCTGGAACCCACCTGCCCTGGCACCAAACAAGACCACAAAAAGAGTTTCGACAAAAACCACTCAAAAAATTCAGAGGTAGGTTGTCTGACTATCTCCTCTGACTGGCAATGCGGGGGGGGGGGGGGGGGGGCGGCGGGGGGGGGGATGGGGATGCCTCAAAGTTTTGCTCAGTGAAGGAAACAGTTCAAGGCAGCTCTAAAATGGGAGGAAACATGGGGTTTGCAATCTGTGTGCTTCTGTGCTGGAGGACTCCCCCTCTA
Organism: Myotis nattereri; assembly: GCF_964212035.1. Lineage (NCBI taxonomy): Eukaryota > Metazoa > Chordata > Mammalia > Chiroptera > Vespertilionidae > Myotis > Myotis nattereri. The sequence goes on from NC_138082.1 coordinate 22,621,727, forward strand.
CAACATAAACCTCCCCTCCCCAATAAATGACGTGCTCTAATAGCAGTCCTGATTTGGGCAAGTTCTGAGGCAGAGTGACTCAGCACCTGCCTGACAGCGGGCCTCCCCTTGGCTCCACGTCTGATCTCCTTTTCTTTAGGTTCAGTCAAGGACCTTGACCTGGAGAAGAATAGGGTTCCATACTTTAGCACCATGGCAACCAGCTTTTCTGTGTGGATCAGTCACTTAGTGATGATGATGTCACCCCAGCGACCAATCCAGACAGATGAAGCATAGTTGCCATGGTGACAGGAGTCAGAAGCTGTTTCCTTGGAGAACATGAGAGTCTGAATTCCCCCTGAAGTTCAGGCTGCCTCTGGTAGAGTGCATGACCAGCTGGAGATGCTCAGCTCTACTGAGAAAGCCCCATCCAATCCACCCAATGTCCCTGGACCAAAACAATGCTTCCTAACAGGTCGATCTGTTCCACTCTTGCCCTCTACCAACACATTCTCCAACAGTGCTGGCCAAAGAGCATCTGTCCCTGTGTCCTGTAGGAGTATACTTCTCAGAGAATGTTCACACTCATTTGCTCCTAGGCCTCATATTATTTATGCAATAATTTAAAAATATTATGTATAACACACATCAATGATACAAGATAAACCTCCAGTGCCTGGAGTGACAAAATCACTTGTGTCAGACCCTCCCACTAACAAGACAAAATATAAAAATAACTGTATGGAAGCATGGAGACCAGCCAAAAGCAAGAAAAATGAGGTGAAATATAATCCTTGAAAAAAGGATTCTATGCATTCCACATTTAACAAGCTTTTCCCCTGAGGACACTTCACCTACCATTGCCTGCAGCACAGGGGGAGATACGGCTCATGCAGAGAGTGGCAGTGTGACTGACCCAGGAAGCAGAGGCTGGCGAAACACCAGAGCAGCTGGAAATTGAAGGAGACATCTGGGAAACGAGTGAGCTACAGAGAGGGGAAACCAAAATCCATGTGCAAAGTTCCCTCAAAGTCTTAGCTGCCTTCTCAATGGCACATTTACAGAGAGATTTCAAGGAACCTAGTGAAAAAGTAAAATGTCTGAACAGAAATGTTGGAAGCTTCCACAGTGTTAGAGAGAGCGTTTGGGGTCCAGGGCCTGTAAAATTAGAGGGATTTGGTAACACCTTGGGGTTTTTATTGAAATCCTACAAGTACCACACCCAAGGTGAACTGCAAATCCCAAGTCCCAGGACTAAGGATTACATCCCTGGACTAAGACAGGACTGAACTATTCTTGTCCTAACCAGGCTTCAAGTTTTTTTTGCCCAAAATTGAATTGTCTGTTAGAACAAAGTCAACACCCTTCAAAGGAAGATCATTTAAAGTCGCTACCATATCTCAACCAAATAGATCCAGTGCCTAAGAAAAACTTAGCTGGTAAAGAAGCAGGAAAATGTGAACTATAATCAAGTCCAAAATCAAGGCACTGGTGTCTGGTGAAGGCCTACTTCCTGGTTTATAGAAGGTGCCTTTCTGCTGTAACCTCACACGATTTTGGCCTTCCCAGCCTCTAGCATCGTGAGAAATAAATTTCTGTTTATAAGCTACCCAGCTGATGGCCTGAATAGAACCAAAAGGTGGAGGAAGGATCAATTGGCTCTCTCTGCTTGAGCCAGACATCATGTTCCTGGTTCTCAGGCCTTTGAACTTGGATTGGGACATCTGGAGCTGTATGAGCTGAGCAATGATGGCTCGATGGCTGGTCTCCCTTTCCCAAGGGCAAACTCACCACTGGCATCAAAATGTTAAATGTGCATAACCTTTGGCTGCAGAATCTTTGTGTGGTTTCTTGGGTCAGGGCTGACATGACTGCTCTGTCGGGGACCCTAATGCTCAGGGGACACAGTGACCATCAAAAAGCAGAGTAAGGTCCCAGGCCTGCCTGACCTGGGGTCTGGAGGGATTTCCTTCTACAAATGGAAGAAAACCAAGACACATTTGAAAGCTGTGGGTGGGGATGGCTGTCATTCCAGCTGTGAGTTCACCTCGCTTTTCACTGCTTTCAAAATGATCTGTGGGAGGAAGGGATCTGAAACCAGGGGCTGTGCTCTCGGAACACCACACCCCAAACTTCCTGTCTCACCTGACTCTGGTCATGTCCAAACCCTGTCCATCTTGCCTCCAGAAAAGTCTAGAAAAAGTTTAATTGAGAATTGTCTTTAATAATCCAGATTTGGGTCAGCCTGAAATTGCCCTTCTTGAGAAGATGAGGGAAAGTGTGGGGGATTGAATGTTTCTCTCCGCCCTCCCTCCTCTCCCCGGCAAGTCCTTAATCAGCTACAAGGTTGTGAGTCAAAGTAGGAAATAGCTCAAGGACATCCTAAAATGGGGAGGAGCAAGGGATTTTCAATGAATGCACTGAGGCAGGGTTGCCACTCTCTTCCTCATCCCTCCCCCACAAAATTAAAAAAGTTTCAATAGCAGTCTTGGTCTAAATAAGCCTTGAGATGAGTGATTCAGGAACTTGTAGAAGTCTGAAGTAGATTCTGTAGGCGCTTCCCTGATCCCTACCTCTAATCCTGTCTCCTTCCTGGGATTTTCCATTAGACAGGCCTGGTCGGTCCCCTGAGCCTGAAGAAGAATAGCAGTTCCTTATTTGCGTATTTGACAGAACCATGGCAACCAGTTCCCATCCTGCGGTCAGTCACAGGACCAACATGTGGTCTGGCAACCAATCCAAGCTAAGGAGGCCCAGCTGCCATGGTGACAGGGGTGGAGACTAATTTCTTTGAAAGGAGTGAGGGGCTAAAGCACCTTTCAGATGCAGGCTGCCTTTGGATGGAGCCCAGCTAGGAGCTTCCCAGTGATGCTGCCATGATCTTAGTCCAAGGTATCACCAGACCCCTGCTGGACAACTCAATAGCCCCAAACAGGCCTACCTCTCTCTCCCTCTCCCTTCCTCTCTGAAATCAATAAAAATATTTGAGAGAGAGAGAGAGAGAGAGAGAGAGAGAGAGAGAGAGAGGGAGAGAGAGGGAGAGAGAGCGCCCAAATAAAGGATTTCAAAATTCCTGAAAGAATCTCATCTTAGGGAACAATAGTTAAAGTTTCTCTTCATGCTTGCCCCTAGAAGACAAAGATGGGGGGCAGCAAATAGCAGACATACTTCCTAATCCCTTCCTTTGCAGATATCACGCATGGAGCATGAGATTGTTTCTGGCTAAAGTCAGACAGGTGCTCCAGGTGCTCCAGGTGCTCTCTTCATTCAATTCACTGGACTTCCCATAGCTCCTACCTGTACCCCTAACATTCATGCTCTTCCCAGTTGCTCTGTCTTCTAGACCACAGGCCTCACACACCTCAGCCCAGTGGTTTTGGTGGTGAAGGCTGCTTGCCCATTCCTCATGCAGGTCTCTGGGGCATAGAGCCTGGGTGTCTTCTGGTCTTCAGATGTTGAGTGATATCATCCTTCTAGAACAGTCCTGCAGCGTGAAAGGACTGAGAGTTGACACTTGGGAGAGTCTGATTGGCCCACCCAAAAACCAGAAGTTGCTTTCCCCAAAGTGCACAGGGACCACAGGTCATTGGAGGGATCAGAGACTGGCTAGGGCACAGAAGTTTGCATTCTGCCCACCTCAGCATTTGAATCCCTGCTCTTACTAGCTCTGTGACCCTGGGAAACGTAATTAAATTTACCAAGCTTCAGTTTTCTCATCCATGAAATGACTAACCTCAGAGGATGGGTGAGAGGATTACAGGAGATAATGCATATCACTTTCTTAGCACAGTGCGTGGCATATAGTAAGTGCTCAAATGGGAATTTAATAATAATGCTGTTGTTTCTTAAGTGAGGTTGAGGATGGAAAGCGTGCTAAAACACTAAGGTATTACTCGCACATTAGACACTATTAGTAATAGTAGTAGCAATTTGAACTCAAAACTTCTGAACCCTGCGACCATGAAACTGATTTTAGAAAGGGTCAGACACATTTTTCTGAGGAACCCACCTCCCACGCTCCACCCCACCTTTCATGTCTTCCATTGCCATACACTGAGCTGCCCGCTGCCCAATTCAGAGTCTGGCATATGTGGGGCTGAGGAGGGGTTCTGACTGGGGACCCCATTATTCCTGGCTCTGGAGCACTCAGATAGCACCAGTGGGTTGGACCTGTCCCAAGGAGATGGATGCTGTCTCTTCCAGATACTGTGCTTCTCTAGAGACCCAGTGTGAACAGCTTCCCTGTGACACTGGGAGGCCACCACCCCTGTCTCGCCCAGGGTCCGGGAGGTAAGGGTCCAGAGGTGGGCATGATGAGAAAGCTCAGGAAGAAAAGTTTGGGGAAGGAGCTTTTAATGTCGAGGTGGGGATTCCCTCTCTACCCCTATATCTGACAGGCCCGGCCTCTCTCCTCCAGCAATTCAGGTCTGATCTTGAGGCACAAGCTGCTGGAGCAACCTGCCAGGATTGGAAGGCTGGGTCGATGACCTCTTGGAGGGGTCTGACCAGCTGCACTCCCACTTGGCTCTGTCCCTCTAAGGGCATGAGAATGGCATTAGCAGGGACGTTTGACAAAAGCCTTCAAAAGGCCCCAGTTGCATCCTCTGGATCTCACTCTCCCTTGGCATAGACTTTCAGGTAAGAGTAGAGACTTCTGGCAAAGCGGCAGCCTATGGACAGACAGGAGAGCAGAGCCTCAGATGGCTACAAAAATTAAATGGACAGATAGGTGGACAGACTAGGGCTGAGGAAGAAGTTTAGCTGCTTCCTGGGAGGAGAGTTGGAAGGAGTTCTAGAATCCTTGGAAGGATGAAGCATGGAGCTGGGCGTCAGACAGTGAGGGCTGGAGAGTCCAGGTTCTTTTCCTGAAAGCCTACACAATTCAGGAAATGACCTTGCTACGATACAGACCCTCCTCAATCCAGGTAGATGGGGTAGGGTGGGAGAGAATCCAGGTTTGTTTGTGTCTGTTTTTTCCTATCCTGAATCTTTCTCCCTCTCCAGTTCACAAGCAGACCCTAACAAAGCTGCAAAAAGGTGGCAACCCCAATAAAAAGACAAATAACCCAGTTTTAAAAGGGAAAGGATCTGAACAGACATTTCTCCAAAGGAGATACTCAGGTGGCCAATAAGCACATGAAAAGATGCTAAATTCTATAGACATCAGGGAAAAACAAATCAAAATCAGGGTGAGATACCACTTCTCACCCACTAGGATAGCTAGAATAAAAAAGACATGGTAATAAGTGCTGGTGAGAATGTAGAGGAACTGAAACCCTTATAAACGGTTGGTGGCAGCTATAGAGAACAGTTTGGTAGTTCATCAAAAGGTTAAACAGCCCTAGCTGGTTTGGTTCAGTGGATAGGGCATCGGACTGTGAACTGAAGGGTTCCAGGTTTGAATCCAGTGAGGGCACATACCTCAGTTGCAGGCCTCTCCCCAGCCTGGACCCTGGTCGGGGCACATGCAGGAGGCAACCAATCGATTGGTTTCTTTCCTTCTCTCTTCCACTCTCTAAAAATCTGTGGAAAAATAACCTTGGGTGAGGATTAAAAAAAAAAAAGGTTAAACATAGAGTTACCATATGACCCAGCATTATCTCTATAACTATTATAGGTATCCACACAAAAGAAATGAAGACATGTCCACACCAAACTTCTATACAAATGTTCACAGCAGCATTATTCATTACAGCCAAAAAAGTAGAAACAAACCAAATGTTCATCAACTGATGAATGAATGTGATATATCTATACAATAGAATACTTTCATTAATAAAAAGAAGTGAAGTGCTGATACATGCTCCAACATGGATGAGCCTTGAAAACATTAAGCTAAGCAAGAAGCCAGTCACAAGATATATGAAATGTGAAATGTCCAGGATAGGCAAATTCAACAAGACAGAAAGTAAATTGCTATTTTCTTAGGGCTGGGGGAAGGGGGAATGGATGTGATGCTGAAGAGTATGGGTTTCTTTGGGATAATGATAAATGTAAGAAAATCAATTGTGGTGATGGTTGCACAACTCCATAAATATGTTAAAAACCATTAAATGGGCAATTATATCTCAATACAGTTATTGAAAAATCACAAATAAATTTAATTTGACAAAATGGAAGCATTATAGCTTAACACAGCTTTCCCAAAACCAGTTATTTAGGAACCACCAACATGATTTTTGGCTTATCTTTGTATCATTGTACTAGTACTATTATTGGCTTATTTTTTAAAGTTGATTCATGTTTTTTTTTAAATTCAAGAAATATTATTTTAAAAGGAATATTTTCCACTGTAAATGGAAAAATCATTATCTCTATAACTATTATAGATAACAGTAATTATAAAAAATAAAGAAGAAAATTTAAAAATGAGAGAGAAAGCCCCTCCCCCCTCCGCACCCTACTGTGGGAGAAGCGGCTTTGGCAGGGGGAGCTGGGCTTTTGAGGCAGCGGCCCCTTTTACCTGTCAGGTGAAAGGAGACGGGTACCACGTGCAGTATGTACATGCAGGTATATGTGTGGGGTAGTGTTTTTGTGCATGTGTACTAGTATATGTGTGTGTTTGTGTGTATATATAAATTTGTGGTATATATGAATACCTGTATATATGAATATGTGTGCATGAGCATGTACATGTGTATGTGTGTGTGTGCATAAATGTGTGTTGGCACATACATGCAAGCTTAGAAATGTCACCTGCTATGTGCTGTGGAGGAATCCAGAACGGGTAGATTCATGGTTCTCTCTGCATTTGGCTCTTCTTTTGTTATTGTTGCATTTGGCTCTCTTTTTTCAAGGCTTCCTTATTGGTTAATTTTCGTTTGAACATTTCAGTCTTCCTTGAGCTGTGCACTAAAGCAAAGGGCTTACTCTAGTCCCTGGAAGCTGAGTTTAGTGGAGAGCAGCGCCCTCTGGGGGGACCAGAGAGAGATGAGCCAGGGGAAGGGGATTTTCCTGGAGAGCCCAATTGAAACTCTCATCTAGTCTCCATCCAGGGCCAATCGGGGAGCTTCTGGGTTTATTAGGCAAGAAGGGGGCATTTCTTTACTTCTAACAATCCAATCATTTTAGAAGCAACTCCTCTTTCAATTTAGAATGCTTCACTTTTGTGTTTGGAAGCCTTTATGCTTTTTTCTTTTTCCCTTAAAAAAAGTGTTTACCTTATGATTGTGAAAAGTAATGCAGATAAACAAGTGGATAAAATATAAAGGTGCAGCTCAACAGATTATTAGTGTGAACAACCATGTGGTACTCTGCAGGCAACAGAACACTGCCAGGCCCTAACCGGTTTGGCTCAGTGGATAGAGCCCCGGCCTGCAGACTGAAGGGTCCCAGGTTCGATTCCGGTCAAGGGCATGTACCTTGGTTGCGGGCACATCCCCAATAGGAGGTGTGCAGGAGGCAGCTGATCGATGTTTCTCTCTCACTGATGTTTTTAACTCTCTATCCCTCTCCCTTCCTTGCTGTAAAAAAAAAAAAAAAAGAACACTGCCAGTACCCCAAACACCCCCTCGTCCCTTCCAGATTACAGCCCTCTCTCTTCTTCCTCCCAAAGTTATCACCCTCCTCACTTCGTGGGCGTAACGTCCTTCTTTGCTGTTGTACAACATAAGCACACACTGGTAAAGACCAGTGTTCAGGAATGTAATTATGTAGCGCGCTAGCTTCCTAGGGCCGCCACAACAAACTGCCACAAACTTGATGGTTTAAAACAACGGAAACGCATTTTCTCAGTTCTGGGGGCCAGAAGTCTGAAATCAAGGTGTTGGCAGAGCCATGCTCCTGCCAAGGGTTCTCAGGAGGGTCCTTCTTTGCCTCTCCCAGCTCCTGGGGATCCTGGCATTCCTTGGCCGGTGGCAGCATCACTCCAATTACTGCCTCCATCTTCACATGGCCTTCTTCTCTGTGCCTCTAAACCTCTTATAAAGACGAGAGGCCTGTTGCATGAAAAGATTCGTGCAATAGGCCTTCCCTTCCCCTGGCTGCCGGCACCGGTTTTCCTCCGGCACCCGGGACCCAGGCCTTTGCTCCAGCCGGAGCCGCCTTCAAGCCTTCGCTGCTCCGGCCAGAGCCGCCTTCCGTCTTCGCTCCACTGCTTTGCGCCTAAGTATGCAAATTAACCACCATCTTTGTTGGTGGTTAATTTGCATATTGCACTGATTAGCCAATGGGAGGCGTAGCAAAGGTACAGTCAATTACCATGTTTATCTATTATTAGTTAGGATAATCATTGGATTTAGGCCCACCCTAAGTCCAGCATGATTTAATCTCAAGATACTTAACTCATTACATCTGAAAGACTATTTCCAAATTAGGACATTCTAAAATTCTAGGTAGACATGAATTTTTGGGAGACACTATTCCATTCACTCAGTAGAATGTGTATTATTTTGCCTTTGACTTTTGTTCAATATTGCATTTTAAAGATTCACCCATATTGCCAAATATAGTTATATCCTATTCATCTTCATTGCTGTATAGTTTTCTATTGTGTAATAACATTACACTACAGTTCAGAGTAGGATGTACTTCGAAGCTAACAAGTCTTTAGGTTCAAGGGTCCTCATCTTCACAGACTTCTTCCAAGGCTCTGGTAGAAGCCCTAGCAATGTGTTCACATGATCAAATATTTTTTGCATGGTTTGCAAAAGTAATTTGTTATATTTTCTCATGTTAGTAGTGCCTTTTTCTTGTCTAATTATCCTGGATAGAAACGCCAGTATAATGTTAACTATAAGTGGCGAGAGCAGCCCTAGCTGGTTTGGCTCAGTAGATAGAGCGTTGGCCTGCAGACTGAAAGGTCCTGGGTTCAATTCTGGTCCAGGGCACATGCCTGGGTTGCAGGCTTGATCCCCTGTAAGGGGTGTGCAGGAGGCAGTGGATCAATGATTTTCTCTTATCATTGATGTTTCTCTCTCTCCCTCTCCTTTCCTGTCTGAAATCAATAAAAAATATATTTAAAAATAAATAAATAAAAGTGGTGAGAGCAGACAGCCTTGTCTCGTTTCTCATCTCAGGGGGAACGCTTTCAGTGTTTTCCCCCTTTTTAAGTGGGGGGCTGGCTAACGCTCAGCGCTGAGACCTGAGGGCTAAGCTGGGCGTCAGGACTATTGTGGGAGTGGAAGGAGGGAAGAGCACCGAGGGAGGACTGAGGATGGGAGAAATGACCTTCCCATGTGGGCCCGCCCGCCTTTCACACACTTCAGGCATGAGCTTCAGGAAGAAAAGAGATTGGAAATCAGCTCCCAGGAGTTGTGGCCTCCTCTACTTGCATCCCAACCTCGCGTTCTGGTTCCAGAGGTTTAAGCCCGGCCAAACTCCACCCCTCCAATCACCAAATAAACACAACAGAATGAGTTTAAGTGAAAAATCCACTTTAATATTCTAGCTTCAACTCAGCTGAGAACTTCCCTTCTCCAAGTGCAAGAGAAGTCTTTCCAAGAGGCCTCAATCCACCAAGAGGTTACGGCTCAGAGAAGGGTACAGCTCAAAAAAGCCCTAAATGGGAGGCAACATGGAATTTGCAATCAGTAGAGACCAGATGGGGGTGCCCCACCACTCACCGCCCACCAACTTGGGCTCCAGCAAGAGAAGCATAGCTGTTTCACCCACTTACAAGTGCTGCAGTCTTACCCCTGATCCCTTCTCTGTCCCCTCATTATCCCCTGGGGGCTGATCAAGGCACAAGTCTTGAGAATAATAGGGACCCTTCTTTCTCTACATGGTAGAACCAAGACAACCAGCCCCATCACCTACGCCAGCCACTTAGTGATGGTGATGTTGCCCCAGCAACCAATCCAGGCACTAGAGGGGGAAGGAGCCAGCCCGATGGTGATGGGTGGGAGGGGAGTCACCTTGAAGAGGGTGATGGTCTGGAGCACTCCTGTGGTGCAGGCTGTCTCCCGGATGGAGTGCATGGCCAGTTGAGGGCTGCCTAAATCCAGTACACGCAGCCCCAGCCGAGCAGCCAAGATAGGCCCAATGGTGGTCCCACAGGGAGAGTCATTCCGGACCATGATATCCTGGGGAGAGGTGAAGAGATTTTTGAGTAACATGTAGTCTGTGCTCGTTAAGGCCAATGAGGAAGTCACCTTACAACTTCAGGGCTGAAAGGGGCCTGGCAGATGGTTTACTTCTACCCCCTCGGAGAGTGGATGTGACCAGCTAAAATCACAAAACCAACATTAGATGGCAGGCAGGGGAATTAAAGGAAAAAAGTATCCTTTATGCCACTCTCTTGCTTAACACATACTCACCCCCATACAACACACAAAGAAAAACCACTCTGTAGTTTTGCTATTGACATTTTTAAACTATTTTCTTTATAGTCTTGTAAAAAACTATATAATAAAATCATGTTAGATATCAAGACTTCAGTATAAGGGAAAAACAGAATTATAAAATCAAATTAAGTAATAACTATTCTTATTTTTTAAGAATTACAGTATTACCTCAAGATTTTCAAAATACATATTATGAATTTTGACACTTCTAGCTATGCCCTCCCAATAACAATGAACACTCCTGGTGCCAGACCATGCGCTCCGATATCATTATCTATTAAATGCTACCAAGTCTGGGGAGAGAAATGAACAAGATGAGCCTGTAGTTTGTTGTAGTTCCAAAAAGCAAGAAAACTTTAGCCATGTGAAATACACAGGCGTTAAAAGTGGAAGGATATTAGGTAGTGTGATTCCTCCAACGTTGTTCTTTCTCAAGACTGCTGTGGCTCTTCAGGGTCTTTCGTGGTTCTAATTCTGTGAAATATGCCATTGGTAACTCCAGGAACCATAAATTTGATTATGAATTCGAAGACAGGCAGTACAAACAGCAGTTGGTGGAACTGACCTGCAACTATCTCTTTTTTTCCTTTGAGGTTACAGAAAATCGGCACATAGACAAGGCAATTAATTCTCAAAATAAAAACACCGTCTCCATCAGGTCCCACGGTGAGCATACGGTGCATCACATTCTATTCCACAGCTGCATTTTCTTTTGAGTCTACGGGGTTATGATCAATTCTTTCTGGAAATCGTAGCTTCTCACAAACTCCTCCGTGATCGGTAAATACTGTGACATTTCATTAGGTTCCATGAAGAGGAAAGGTGAAACATGCAATTTTGCTCTCTTGTGACATATGTACTTGTAACATCTTTTGTTAGCCTCATGGTAGTCTCATGTCATTCATTCTCATAAGCACTCCATCAATTATCAAGAAAAATTACAATAGCAAAAAAAGCTGGAAGGCGTTCCTCTAATTTTCATACTTAGGCTTGAATTTCCATGATCATGAAGCTCATCCTCAAACAGAACTTCTTCAAGCCAATCTGTGTTCTGGCTTTCCATTCCTCTGTGTCTATAACATCCGTTGTAGGCACAACCTTTAACTTGAGTGACTCTCCAAGAAATGCTCCTTATAATCTGTGGTATGGGCCCACTTGTATGGTTTAATAACCTCTGTGGAGTGTTCACCCTCCATCCTGCTTTCCCGCCACTCTTCCACAGAGGCTACTTTCGACATCTGTGGCACTGAACTCAATCCCAAAGCCATGCTGGATTCTTAAAACATTGTCTCCAAACATCATTTTGGGGAGAGATGGCATATGCAATTCGTCAGCTAACTTCTCCACGGCCACCGACTTCATGATGTGGGTCTTGGTTGCCATCAGCTTCCAGGGCCTGGAGAAATCCTCCTAGTGGCTGTTCTGCAAGCTGGGGATCATCATGGCTGAGGGGGGGCCCACATGGACCTCGTGGAACAGGCTGGAGTGGCGGCAGTGGACAATGGTTCCCCCGCCTCAACCTTCAAATTATTACTTATTGACAATGCACTTGGTCACCCAACAACTCTAATGGGGACATACAAAGAGATTCATGCTTTCACACCTGCTAACACATCCATTCTGGAGCCCACGGATCGAGGAGTAATTCTGACTTTCAAGTATTATTAAAGAAATGCATTTTATAAGCCTGTAGTTGCCTCACAAAATGATTCCTCTCATGGATCTGGCAAAGCAATTGAAAACTAATGGAAAGGGTTCACCATTATAGAACATTCACAATTCATGGGGAAATGGTCATAATATCAACATTAACAGTTTGGGAGAAGTTGATTCCAACCTTCACGGACGACTTTAAGGCGTTCAACTTCAGTGAAGGAAGTAACTACAGATGTGGTGGAAGTAACAAGAGAACTAGAATTGTCAGTGGAGCCTGAACATGTGACTGAGTTGCTGCAATCTTGTAAGATTTTAATGCAACTCTAAGGGTGAGCAAATGAAGTGGTTTCTTGAGATGAAATTTACTACTGGTGAAGTTGCTGTGAAGATTGTTGAAATGACCACAAATGATTTAGAATATAACATAAATCTGGTTGCTAAAGCAGCTGCAGGTATGAGAGGACTGACTACATTTTTTAAAGAAGTTATACTGTGGGTAAGATGCTATCAAACAGCATTGCATGCTACCGAGCAATCATTTGTGAAAGGATAAGTCAATTGATGCAGCAAAAACTTCACTGTTGTTTTATTTAAAGAAATCAACCACCACCTGATTAGTCAGCAGTCATCAACATGGAAGTAAGACCATCCACCAGGAAAAAAGATTACAACTCATGAAGGTCCAGATGATAATTAACATTTTTTTAGCAATGAAGTATTTTTTAATTTATTGAGTGATTTCTTTAATATATTTTATTGATTTTTTACAGAGAGGAAGGGAGAGAGATAGAGAGTTAGAAACATCGATCAGCTGCCTCCTGCACATCTCCTACTGGGGATGTGCCCACAACCCAGGTACATGCCCTTGACCGGAATCGAACCTGGGACCTTTCAGTCCGCAGGCCGACGCTCTATCCACTGAGCCAAACCGGTTTCGGCTGATTGATTTTTTTAGAGAGAGAGGAGGGGAGAGAGGAATGGAGGGGGAGAGAGAGAGAAACATCACTTTGTGGTTCCACTTATGTATGCATTCATTGGTTGATTCTTATATGTGCCCTTACCAGAGATCAAACCCACAACCTTGGTGTATAGGGACAATGCTCTAACCAACTAAACTACCCAGTCATGGCCAGCAATAAAGTATAGAGGGAAAGAGACAAAGCCACACCATGCCATCAGGCAGTATTTTAAATTAAGGTGTATACATTATTATTATTATTACTTTAAATATATTTTTATTGATTTCAGGGAGGAATGGAGAGAGACACAGAAACATCAATGATGACAGAGAATAAATGGTCAGCTGCCTCCTGCATGCCCCTTACTAGGGACCAAGCCCAGAACCCAGGCTCGTGCCCTGACCTGTAATCTCCTGCTTCATAGGTCGGCGCTCAACCACTGAGCCACATCAGCCAAGCTATACATTACTTTTAGTCATAATGCTATAGTACACTTAATGGACTGCAATACAGTATAAACATAACTTTTATATGCACTGGGAAACCAAAAACTTCATGTGAATAGCTTTATTGTGACATTCACTTTATTGTGGGAATCTAGAACCGAACCCACAATATCTCCGAAGTATGCCTGTGTCTACACCTACACCTATGACTAGATGGGCCATTGCCAAGGGAAGAGTGAAAACGAACAGTTAAGAGTTCCAAGCCCCTCAGCCCTGAAGTTCCCTTAGGGAAGCCCCCAGGGTGTGTAAGAGAGACACAGGGGAGGTGGGAGTGCTGGATGAGAAAAGGGCAGGACTAACTCACCATGTGCCATAAGCACACTGTACCTTTAATCCTCAGAGAAATCCAGCAGAATAGGCCCATTTTACAGGTGTAGAAACTGAGACTCCAAGAAATTAGAAGACTAGTCCAAGGTCACAGGGCTAGGACCACGGCAGAGTCAGCATGGATTCCAGCTCTGCCTGTATCCCAAACCCCTGTTCTCCTCACTCTACTGGGACCCTCTCCACTAAATACTGTCTACCATGGTCCCCACTCATTGGGGGCCATCTGCTTGTGCCCCTCTGCTCCCTTCCGAGGCAGTGCCAGCTCTCACCTGCAGGGGCACCCCGACACTGTTGGCCACCCTGCGGATCAGGGCCTCTGAAACCGCATTCGAGGCATAGCGCTGCTTGTTGTTCACCTTGATCACGGGGCCCTGGGGAGAGGGAAACCAGGAATCAACGGTGAGGCCGCCATGAGGCCCAGAACCAGCCAAGCTGACAAGTTCTGAGAAAGAAACAGGGGCACCTCACCTTGTGGAATAAGGGCCGGTGGTTCTCCTCATGCTTATCCCTGTAAGAGACAGTTTAAGGGCAAGAGATGGCAAACAGGAGCCGGGCCTGTCAACACCCACCTCTTCCACAGCAGACATCACTAATGGATCACAGCATGCTTTCCCACCAGCCCGGCAGCACCTGAGTCATGCCAAACAGTGTTCTAGGCAGCCTCTAGCGATAGATGGAAATAAGTTCGCAGACAGAGCTCAGGCATGATGTGACTTTGGCCATGCTCAGCCTTGGAGCAGTCAAGAGGAAGTTCCCACTGAACCTCCCAGTTGAATTAGGGGAAGGGGGAAGAAGCCAGGGCTCTCCAGCTGTGTGAAGACTGCATGCCCGGCACGGTACACTCACAGGTAGTTGGGGTGCACGGCATGGGCCATGTCTGCGCTGATCATGTAGGACTTGGGTATGGCTTCCTCGAAGGCCGTCAGGTGCTGGGGCGAGGCCGAGATCCGCCGCAGCACCAGCTCCGTCAGCAGTGACTGTGCCCCTTGGGCACTTTCAGACCCCACCTGCCAACAGCAGAGACCTGGCTCGGGGGGTCTGGGCTGGAGGCCAGGGAGAGGGGCCCAAGGCCCACACTGGCCCAGGACCCCACTGAGTCACTGGGTGAGGAATGTGGGATGTTATCAGCAACTTCCCCAACCCTGTGTCACCAAAAGCCTGATGGTGGGCTGGGGTCAAACTAAACTTCAGTCATCTCTGGGGCAGAAACAGCACTTTCTAGTGGGCTCCCTGAACGGCCCCCTTCCTTCTCCCGACCCTGGTAACCAGGGCTCAGCACAGTGCCCCACCACAAGGATGAATCTTCTTTTACGCATGTGACAGACTCTGTCCATGGCATCTCCTATAACAGGACATCCAAGCTATCGCTAAGCACATGACGTGCCAAGGTGAGGTGGCATTCCTAGTTTCCCTGAAGCTACACGTGGCCGTGCTCAGTTCTGTGGAATGTAGGCAGTGACAAATGCCGTCTTTGGGTCATGCCCTTTAAAGGCTGGGCAGGCACTCCCCCTATGCCCTTTCCTCCCTTCCTACTAACTCAGTACAGACGTGATGGCATGAGCTGGAACAGCCACCCTGGGTCCTGAGCTGGAAGCCCTGTGTTCAGGATGGCAGAGACCTGTCCCAAACTGCTAAGTCTGACCTGTGCGGTTACATGAGAGAGAACCACCCAGCTGTTCCAGTTCTGTTACAGTGTCTGAGACAGCAGCCCAGCACCAGCAGGCATGAGGACCCACCATGTGCTGCCCTGGGGCTTTGAGGATGAAAGGGCACAGGGAAATTGGGAGGTATGGTCACACTAGAGGCAGATAAAGGCTGACCCAGAGGGGACCAAGTGCTAAGGGAATATAGGCAGCGTCTCCCCTGCTGGCTCAGTGGGCACCTGGCAAGGGATGGCCATGGAAGACTCCCCAGAGGGCCCCCTCCCCCGCTCAGAGCTCTCCGCCTACCTCTTCATTGTCGTAGAGGGCAATCATGCGCACATGGGGATCAGCAGCCAGGGAGGCAGGGGCCGCGCAGGATTCGATCAAGGCCTGGTTTGAGGGGGGATCAACAGCATCATCCTCACCCCTCCCGCTTCTGTAACTCGGCCCACCAACACCTCGGAGGTGCGTATCCCCACCCGCCTGAGGGCACTGCGTGGGAGAGGGTGGTGTGGGACCCTGAGATGCGAGAAGCCACCCTTTGGGGTTCTTCTCCCACACCTTCCCATGCAAAAGACAAGCAGGTGTGTAGGACAGAGCGGAAGGGCTGAGAAGCTCATAAAGTCCGAAGAACCACACAGATCATGCAAACTGATTGGCCTCAGCGAAGAGACCGGGGTCCACGGGAGTGACTGTGGTTCCATCAGGGTGACATGACTGGCTGGCTGGTGGCAGAAGTATGTGTCCCAGGCCTAGCTCTGGCCTCAGTGACAGCCCAAAGTCTGTCTCTAAGAACAGGATGGGAGGGAAGAAGAGGTGTGAAAAGGGCAGAGGGAGGGGCAGGGGTAAGAGGAGAAATGGTGGGAATACCAAGGTGGTGAGGAGGAAGAGATCCCTAGGCACAGAGAGAAGGCTGGGTGGGCTTAAGCCTGAGGCAGGGGGATGGGAGAGGAGCAGGGAGAGGTGGTGATACTGCCTGATGGGCTAAGGCCGTTCCCTGGAAGCAGAGTTAACTTAGAAAAGAGGCAGCAGGAGCAGGGTTAGGATAAGACACCGTGGTGCCCCAAACCTCTCAGCCTTCCCCACTGCAGCCCCAGCCTCCGGATCAGTGCAAGGATGGAGCCAAGAGGCTGCAGCATTTAGACCCCTCCCCATGGCCCACCAGCACCAGCACACTGGGAGGGGTGGGGGCTACAGCTATCTCACAACTGTTGGGGCTTCAGACGATCCCCCCACCCCATTATTCCACCTCTCCTGGGGCTGTGTGCCCCCTGGGGGTGCCCCAGATCACCTGCAGGGCACAGAAGCAGCTGTGCAGATTGTCCAGTCGAGGGGCAAAGATGAACTCCTCATAAGCACCACCCAGCACCTAGGAAGACAGGACAGTCAGCCTGACCTTTAAACCCTCATCCCAGCTCACCTGCGGTTCCCTGCTCTCAAGGGCCTGAGCTTGAGCTACCTCTTTGGTTCCTTGTGCAACCTCTCCCTGACCTCTGGCTCAGGACTCTGATACTGCTGTGCAGGGCTGAGTGGAGAATGGGGCTGGGCTGGGGCAGAGGGAGGGGAGGTTGCAGGCCTGTAGTTCCTGACAAGTTCCTATGGGACAGGAAAAGAGGGAATCTGAATGGTCACAAGAAAAGCTAAGGAAATAACTAAAGAGACCAGCCAACATACAGAAACTTAGTGCACGTCCAAAGAGGATCGAACATCCAAAGCCTCAGCAATGTCCTATGGTCAGCAACTGGGAGGGACGCGAGGGCAGACTCCGGAAAAAGAGTGGGTACATTGAGGCCTCTTGCCCTCAGAGGTTCAGAGCCAGTGTGGGTCACAGAGGACAGGGCCACCTGTGGTAGAAACTCCTAGGGAATCTTGGAAATACGGACTCCCAAAGCCCACACCAGAAAGTCCGGAGGCAGGTCCAGTGTGGGAAACTACCATTTTTTTGGACAAAGAGGTAGGTGGTGTCTTCTGGGAAGAACAGAAATGAGAGTAACTGGGGGACTGGCCGAGTCGATGAGTGCCTAGGGGGCACTCTGGGACAGGCTGGGATCCCTGAGGTTCCCCCGCCATGAGATCTGCAGCCGTTCCTCACCGCAGGCTGGGTGTCTGCAAGGCAGAGCTCCATCTCCAAGATGTCCTCAGGGCTCAGCCCCAGATGGCCACAGAGAAGGGACACGAGGACCGAGTGGTGCCGGTCATCCTGCAGCAAAGAAGGATGCTAGGAGGGTCTGCTCTTCCCCCCTCTCCCATTCTCAGGGGATCGGTCCCTCCCCGGTGAGCAGGGGACTGTCTTACTGCAGCATTGAAAGCCCCTGGCTCAGCATTCTCCTTCTCCAGCTCCTCCTGGACTGCTGTGGCAAGGATGGGGACTCTGTGGGGAGACACATGAGGAGGGGCTGTGGGGAGGGCTAGAGGGCACCGCAGGGCGGGGCACACCTCAGCTCAGACATCTCCTGATGGGGTGCCCTTGCCCTTCAACTTCTAGTCCCCCCCCCTTCCTCAATGGCAGAGTAGTGAGGGCCCTTGGACACCACCTGGGTCCCAAGAAGAGAACCTGAGGGTGGCTACCATGAGGTAGTACTCTCCCAGGGCCCACTGGGGCTCCTTCCATCAGCTGGGGCCACACCCCATCCCTCCCAGTCACCACAGCCCTTGCCCCGTCTCACAAGTGCGTCTCCGTGTTGGGCCCGAAGTTCTCATTGACATTTCGCTGCAGATGGATGGCCAGGTGTGGGATGCGAAGAATGGGCCGGTCCACATGCACCAGCCGCTGCTCCAGCCGGTCTGAGGTAGGGCACTGTGGCCAACCAGGCCTGGTCAGCCCAGGCTGCCTCCCAACCACAGTCCGTTACAGCCCCTACTTCACACAAACTAACCAAGGTGGTCCTCTGACCTGGACCACCCCAAGCCCCTCCCCCAGGGGGGCTGTCCACAGGTTCCCTGAAGGAAGGTGACAGTCAATCTTCAGGCAGTCGAAGGTGAGAACCTCCCAGGTTCCCTCCCTGTTACTACCTTGACAATGACGCGTCCAGCCAAGGTCAGGTCACGGTCAAACCAGGTGCTCCAGATGCCACCACCATAGGTCTCCACACCAACCTGATGGAAGCCCACCTGGCTGCGGCGAGATCGCCGCTTCACCTGAGTGTGAAGGTGGGGGACGGGAAGTCAGGGAAGGCTGCGAGGCGTGATTTGGAGATAAGAACGACTGTTCACAGACTAAGTCACAGAACGAATACTCAGGACAGAGCAGGGCCCAACGCGTGGAAGAGGCCCTGCTCCAGGGAACAGCGCCCGGGAAATGTACCTCCTGGCTCTTCTGCCCTGTTCCCTGCCCCTCCCAGCTCAGCACAGCCCTAGGTGCTTACCCGAAGGCAGGGGCTGTCCGTGTGGGCACCAATGAGGCTGAAACCATTGCCAGGAACATACTGGCCTCCCACAGCAAAGGCGATGATGGTGGAGGAGTTCCTGGTCAGGAAGTACTGGGGTGGGGGAGGGGAGGTTTTGAATCGGATGAGCCGGCCTGCTGGCATTCAGGACTTTGAGCCCCGGCCTAAGGACCTGCCTTTTGCCCCTACCCCATCCCTGGTACCTTGCTCTCGGGCTTCAGGTCCCAGCTCTCCGTCTCCTTGAGTTCATGGAAGCCAGCCTGGAGGAGACGGCTGCGACACTCGGCCACAACTGTAGGGAAAGACCTTGCTCACAGCGATGCAAGCCGGTAGGGGCACACCAGCTCCCTCTCCTCCGCTGCCCTGGGCACTGACCGTGGAAAGGAGAGGGGCTCCGGTTCACGAACTTGAGGAGTTCCCGGGCCGCAGCCTGCACTGCCTCTTTGCTGGCCCAGCCGTTCATGGCCACCTAGGGGAGGGGGCGCTCAGAGGCTCCAGGGACTTCCACCCCGACCACGAAAGGGACCGCTCCCAGGCTCAGACTGCTGCCTCCCCTAGCTCCACGGAGAGACCCAGCCTGACCGGACCTCAATCTGCAGAAAGCTCCGGCGCTCGAGCCAAAGTATCACAACCCAGCAGCGATCCCCGCCCAGGTCGTCCAAGACGCCGCGCCCCGAATCCTTAGCCCGGCCCCCAAGTCCCGCCCCACGTGCCCGCCCAGCGGAGAAAGCCCGGTCGGGGTCCCTAACTCCAAGCCCGCCGGCACCACGTGCGTGACCCCTTTCCGAAATGAAAGCCCGGTTCTCCAGGGAATACCCCGACTCCCCTCCACCCGGTGCCCCGTCCCCCCGTCTCTCGCAGGCCACCCTCTTACAACCTCCGGACGGTCAGGTCACGCGGGGCTGGGCTTTCGGTTTTGCTCTGGGATGGGCGCCGCCCCAACCCCGCGTGCTGGGCAGCTGGGGCCCGAGCCGGGTCTGCGACCGAATTTCGCGCGGGGCGCGCGGTGGCCACCTACCCGCATTGGCCCCGCTCGTGGGCTAGACTGGACTCGCCAGGCCCTTGCACTTGGCCAGACCCGGCTCCCGCCACGCCAGGCCCGGCCTCACCGTCCGCCCGGTTCCCGCCCCAGCCCTCCGCGGCGATGGCGGGTGCCCTCTGCCGCCCCGGAGGTGGTAGGACAGCCGCCAAACACCGTCCCCTCCCCTCCTGGAGGTCAGAAAGTCAGAAAAACTCGCCCCCCCCCCCCCCCCCCCCCCCGCCAGCTCGACTGGTCCGAAGATACTGTCCAAAGTGCCCTCTCTTTCATAGGCGCCCTGCGATGGTAAAAGCAACACAACCAATGGTCATGGAGCCTCACCATGAGCTTTGGCTTTATGATAAACCTTGAGGTGTCATCTCATTTAATCTTCACAACCGCCCTGTCGACTTTGTACTTTGTCATCATTTTATACATGAACAAACCTACACGCAGAGACCAGTAACCTGTCCAAGGTAGTAAATGGCAGAGGTGGAGTTTGGACTCAGTTAATGACAGGGCCTGGAACTACCCACTCTCAGGTCTTTTCTGGGCCTTCCTTTTTCTTGGTCAGTGTTATGTTACTTGGGAGGCCCTGAGGGACAGGGAAGTTTAGTGACTTGCCCAAGATCACACAGCTGTTGGAGACATCTGGGATTCGACTCTAATATATGTATGCTTTCCACATCTTAAGACAGAAAAAAACTAGATCCATATGTTCTTGGAGGTATTTCTAATATTCCTGTGTCAAGAGTGGTAAGTAGCAATTTAATAAAACCATTCACCTGCCTAACCATAGACTCTGACCAGGACCCTTGGAGGCCTCTTAGTCCTGCTATCAAGGGTGTTGTCAGTATCCCAGGTCTGACTGGAGGATGAAGCAGTCTTCATGCATGTACTGGGGTGGGAATGTCCAAGGTTGGAAAGGTCCTGCAATCCTCGCTTCGAAGGAGTAGATATTGCAGGGGAATGTTCAGGAATATACTTGTCCAGCTGGTGTGGCTCAGTGGTTGAGTGACAACCTATAAATCAGGAGGTCACAGTTCAATTCCTGGTCAGGGCACATGCCTGGGATGGGGGCTCAAGGCTCTATCTCCAGTGTGGGGCGTCCAGGAGGCAGCCAATCAGTGACTCTTTCTCATCATTGATGTTTCTATCTCTCTCCCTCTCCCTTCTGTGAAATAAAAGTGCCCTCTTTTTTTTTTTAAGAATATACACACTAGGTGACGGTTAAATTCATGGCATTCCCTAACCATTTATGGAAATGCCATTATGTATAAAGGTTCAGTGTTGACGTGACATGAAGAAAATATTCTTGGGGAAGGGACACATTCGAAGACAGTTGAAAAGAGCTGAAACCGGGGTACAATGCGTAAGGGAAGGAGACAAAGAAAAATCTTTAATGTTCTTCTGATCACAAAAAGAGTACATGTAAATGTGAGAAATTCAAATATCACCAAAATGCATAGCTTAGAAAGTTAAACTGAACATCTGTTCTTTCTTTAAAATACATTTTTATTTCTGAGAGGAAGAGAGAGCGAGCATAAATGATGAGAGAGAATCATTGATCAGCACATCCTCTACTGGGGATCGAGCCCACAACCTGGGCATGTGCCCTGATGGGGAATCGAACTGTGACCTCCTGGTTCATAGGTCAACGCTCCACCACTGAGCCACACTGGCCGGGCTGAGCATCCATTCTTTATAAAAAACAAAACAAAACCCTCTTAAGAAACCACAAAGAGAAAGGATAAAGGCTCTTTGCCAGAAATCTATAGCAGACATTAGTGGGGAAGTACAGAACTGCTCCTATTCAAATCAGAAGACACAGGTGGGCTGTCACCACTGGTAGCCAATGTGGACCTGCAGTCAGAGCCAGCGCCGCAGAACAAAATAAACAATTATACATGGGAAAGTAAAATTTGTCATTATTTGTAGATTATTTTTTTAAAAAATATATTTTATGCCAAAACCGGTTTGGCTTAGTGGATAGAGCGTCGGCCTGCGGACTAAAAGGTCCCAGGTTCGATTCCGGTCAAGGGCATGTACCTGGGTTGCGCGCACATCCCCAGTGGGAGATGTGCAGGAGGCAGCTGATCGATGTTTCTCTCTCATCAATGTTTCTAACTCTCTATCTCTCTCCCTTTCTCTCTGTAAAAAATCAATAAAATATATTTAAAAAAAAAATAAAAATAAAAATATATTTTATTGATTTTTTACAGAGAGGAAGGGAGAGGGATAGAGAGTTAGAAACATTGATCAGCTGCCTCCTGCACGCCCCCCACTGGGGATGTGCCCGCAACCAAGGTACATGACCTTGACCGGAATCGAACCTGGGATCCTTGAGTCCGCAGGCCGACGCTCTATCCACTGAGCCAAACCAGCCAGGGCTGTAGATTATTTGATTATTTAGAACCTCCAAGAAAATAAACTGACAAACTTTTAGAACTGGTGGAAAGGATGACCTGATATTAAAAATTATCAGCTTTCCTGTACAAGAATCAGCTAGAATACTAGTATATAATAGTAAAAACATCTTATTTACAAAAAATTACTATTAAATTCTTAGGAATGAACATATGAGAGACCCAATCTCACTCTAACTAAGGACATGCAAGTTAAAAATGAGATACCATATTTTGATTTGCCAGATTAGCAAAAATGAAAAGGATTGGTAATATCAAGTGTTGGAGAAGGCTTGGAAATACATGCCTTTCTACCCAATTTCTGTGGTACAACCACTCCTTGTGGTGATTCCAAGTTGCCAATGTGAACTGAACGTGGAATTGGGAATAGATTTGCAAAAGCACAGAATTATATAGATTCTTCCTACCATAGAGATATAATAGACATTAACCCCCAAAGCATAGATTTACAGCAAGGTAATTAGGAAAATGATGATTTCTGAGTATATAGCATTTCTGTTTGTAATATAATTTATGTAATTGTAAGTTTATGTAATTTAAATTTTAATTGACTGCTGTCTTTAACAATGGGATCACAAATTCCTGGAAATTTGACAGTTTCTATGAGCTAGTCCAAGTTGGCTCTAGCACACAACTTCACCCATACTCTATCTACATCTTTGATCCTCAAAGTGTGATTTTTTTGACCTGGACACTTTTTAGAAATGCAGGACAAGATCTCTAGTGGATTCGAATGCATGTTAAAGTGTAAGACACAGTGTTTGAATACCATGTGGTAGTAAAAAATAATGTGAGGCCAATCTTTATGTGTTGTAGAAAAAACTCCAAAAATATTGTTGAGTGAAAAAGAACAATTTGCAAAATAATGTCTACAGGACATTTAGGTAAAACTCGCACAATGATCTAATTCCTAGATTTTATAAAAATATACATGTAAATGCATGGAAAAGGTTTGGGAGAGTGGTCATGTCTGGACTGGGGGATGATATTGGATATGAGGTGGGAGGACCAAGGGGGAACCTTAGCTATCTGAAAAGAGTTTCTGAGAATCATTCTTGCCTCCAGCATCTTGAAAAAATCTTCCATTTATTTATCTTTTTGGTTTAACAAATGAGTTAACATTGCAATCGGTTATACACACTTCAGTGTGAGTTGAGGTGATATGCCTGTCTCTTCTGACCCATCAGTTTACGAGAGAACTTTCTAAGTAGTAGTTTGTCACATAATTATTAAGGGTGATTTGGGGTATAGGAGACCAAAGCAGTGCTGTAAGGAAGAGTGGGGTGTGTGTGTGTGTGTGTGTGTGTGTGTGTGTGTGAGTGTCCTGCCTGTCCCTGTCTATTAAAATGGGTGCAGAGTGGGGCTGAATCAGATGATCTTGATTTCCCTGGGTATCTCATTGCTGGTAGGTGTCTTGGTGGTTTAATGAATAAATAATTTGCTTTTGGGTAAAAGGATAGGAACTTGCATAAACTGTACAATTTGTCCTCTGACAGTGTTGTTGGAAGGGCACTTTAGTTTCCAACATGTATCTTCTGCTCAAGTTCTGTTTTCCAAGCAAGACTAAATTGATCAAGAACTACAACTCCCAGGATGCCTTGAGGTGAGTAGCTCAAGCAAGATTATAATTTCCAACCAGTTATGTTCTAGGAGGGAGGTTTAAAAAGCACTTTATATAGCTACAAAGAATGAAGCACCTCTATAGATATTAATAAGGAACAAATTCCAAGATAGACTATTAAGTGAAAAAAACAAGATGCAGAATAGCAGTTGTGATATGCTGCCATTTGTATGTGTGTGTGAACACACAGGCCCACATATATATTCTTTTTTTTTTTTTTTAAATATATTTTATTGATTTTTTTACAGAGAGGAAGGGAGAGAGATAGAGAGTTAGAAACATCAATGAGAGAAACATCAATCAGTTGCCTCCTGCACATCTCCCACTGGGGATATGCCCGCAACCCAGGTACATGCCCTTGACCGGAATCGAACCTGGGACCCTTCAGTCCGCAGGCCGACGCTCTATCCACTGAGCCAAACCGGTTTCGGCCCACATATATATTCTTAAATGTTTATAATATGCCAGAAGAAAATAGTAACTGGCTCTGGGAAGGAGAAATGGAAGGGCTCAGGGTCTAAGGTGAAAGACACACTTCTTTTTTCCTATAAATTCTTTTGCATTTTTTGAATTTTTTCTACATACATATATCACCTACTTTAAAAGACTAAATAAGTAAATTTTATTTATTTTTTTTTAAAAATATATTTTTATTGATTTCAGAGAGGGCGAGGGAGAGAGATATCGAAACATCAATAATGAGAGCGAATCACTGATCAGGCTGCCTCCTGCACACCTCACACTGGGGATGGAGCCCACAACCCAGACATATATGTGCCCTGACTGGGAATTAAATTGTGACCTCCTGGTTCATATGTGGATGCTCAACCACTGAGCCATGCCGGCCAGGCAGTATCCTATATTCTTATTTGCAAAATCTGGCAATCCTAAAAAAAAATGACATGGACCTATACACACACCAATGTCACTTGCCTGGTTGTGAGATTGTACTGTAGTTAGGTAAAATGAAACCATTGAGGGAAACTGGGTGAAGGGTACACAGAACCTCTCTGTACTATTTTTGCGACCATCTGTGAATGTATAATTCTTTCAAAATAAAAAGGTTTTTGAAATGACCCTCAAAAGAAAACCCACTGCTCCTGCTGGTGATAAAAACAGAGATACGGGGAAGTGCGGATTATGAAACCTTGGGAGTTTATGGAGCATTGTAAAACTGGCTTTTTGCAAAGGTCTGAGATGTAGCCCTCTTGAATGTCAATGATCTTGCATAGTTATTGACAGTAAAACCAAGTGGCTATAAGGTGGGCTCCGGATCAGACAGCATGGGTTCAAATCTGGACTCCTCCATTGATTAGCTGCGGGCCATATTTGCAGGGGAGCACTGGAGTCAGCTCATACTCCACACTCGGTGACATCAGGCAGAAGTTATACTACCAAGAATGGCAAACATGACAAATCAGGGTTATTTATTTATTTATTTATTTGTTTTATTCAAGAGAGCTAGTTGTTCAGCATTTACCACTACACTACAGACTTTGAGCTTCAGTTTCCTCATCCATAAAATGGGGGAAGATAACAATAATAACCCATAATGGTTTTTTTTAATTAAAATACATTTTTATTGATTTCAGAGAGGGAGGGAGAGAGATAGAGAGAGATAGAAACATCAACGATGAGAGAGAATCACTGATCGGCTGCCTCCCGCACACCCCCAACTGGGGATTGGGCCTGCAACCCAGGCAGGTGCCCTTGAGTGGAATCGAACCCAAGACCCTTCAGTTCTCAGGCTGACGCTCTATCCACTGAGCCAAACCAGCCAGGGCACCTCATAATGTTTTGAGGATTAAATGAGACCATGCCTGGAGGGTGCTATCATGAAGTCTGTCAAATAGTAAGTGAGCAATAAATGTTAACTATTAATATCTCTGACATCAGTATCTCTCATATTAAACTGTGAGCTACTTGAGGCCAAGTTCATGCCTTACTCATCTTGATATCTTTAGTGACTGGCACAGGGCCTGAAACAGCAAGGGCTAAAGAATGCTCTCTAAATTAATGAATAAATGACAATAGTGCCTTGAGGTTCTCAACCTCCAGGAAATTTGCATTTTATCAGAGACCTTTTAGGGCACACTTTGATCTTTCATCATGAGGTTTTCAGGCCCTGTGTCAGGCTGCCAGGAAGGTCTGGGCAGCACTCGCACTCCCCCCAAGGTAATCCCCAGTGCCTGCAGGCCTGGCCCTGGCCTCCCTAGGTGGCACGCTTGGAGCCCCCCCCGCCCCCATTGTTGGGGACAGGCCCTCACATCTCCTTCCTCAGGGAGCCAAGATGGGGCATATCTGACTCCAAGCCTAGAGCCTGTCTGACTAGAGGTCATTTAGCCCTCGCTGGATTTGTCCTGTTTATTTTAGTGAACAGGGCTGTTTACTTTCATTTCTTATTTCTAGGGGCGCTTGCTCAACTTGCTTCCCTTTTATTTACTCTTTGTAAGCACTTGGGTTTGAGTAAATATATCTATAAAGTTCCAGGGACTAGGTTATTCTGTGTCTGGTATTTTAATGGCCTTTAAACAGTGTCTGCTCAGGTAAGCATTTTATAGACGGGTCGAAAAGATAAAGATTTCTGTACTCAGTGGCTTCTGATTCCTTCCAAGCTGTCAGCTGGCCACCAGCAGCCTGCGGATCATCAATAATAAAAACATGAAAAGCTCACACCCATCCCGGACAGAGAAACCGACCCACCTTGGTCAGCCAGACAGAGGATGTGGGTACTGTGGTAGGTGTTTCAACTCTAGGGTAGTGCTTGGGGAAGAATGACCGAGAGCGATTTTTAAAATGAAGATTCGTGAGCCCCACACTTGAAAATTCTGATTTGGGAGGTTTGGGCTGAGGCCCAGGGATATGCCGTTTTAACCCTTGCTGCAAATAATTCTGCTCTCCTTAGATTGCTCAGCTGTTATCTTGAAAACACTTATGCCAGAGGAGGTCTGCTGCATTGTAGGGCAACGTGGAGAGAAGCTCCAGGACCCAGAGAGGGCTGGCTGGAGTGGTTCCATCGGCACTTAGCATACTGCCCTTAGCCGATGATGAGTACTGCGCTGGTAAACCCCTTGCTCAGGCTCTAACTTGTCAGTAACTTGAGGGCAGGGACCATGTCTCATTCATCTTTTATCTCCTGCAATCCAATCCCTAACAGAGTGCATGGCTCACAGGTTGGTGCTCTGCACTGACGGGGACATTCCCACTGAAGACAGACCTAGACACAGGCCGGGTCCCCTCAGGGTAGCCTGGGAGCCAGTTGCTGGGAACAGATGTGGTGGAGAGGCTGAGCGCCATGGTCACCTGCTTGCTTCTTCCTGAGCTGAGCTGGGCTGAGAGGCTGAATGGACAACGCCTGGACCTACTGCCTTTTTTTTTTTTTTTTTTGCCAGCCTCTCCCTCTGTCTCAGCCTCTCTGCTTTAACTTGCAGAACCATTATGACATCATCGGTGTGATTTGATATAGTAATGTCCTCACAGCACCCAGGCCTCAGGTTAGCCTATAGTGGCCAATGTGTAAATGATGACCCTGAGCTGGTTGTATTCCGAGGCTACAGGTGTAGACTTTCTTTATTTGAAGACCTCCACTCTCACTTTCCAGCTCAGCCCCTTTGGTACTTTCCCCAGTCAGTGTGCTAATTATTTTATTTGTGTGTTTTCTTGTGTATTGTCTGTTTCCCCCACCAGAGGATGAGCTCCAGGCGGGCACAACCCACAGCTGCCTTGTTCGCTGCTGAATCCCCAGTGCCTGGCACATAGTAAGTGCTCAGTAAAGATTTTGTGGTTGCACTAACACAAGAATGACAGTCTTTGCTGGCTCCGCCATCCATTCATTTATTCATTCGACAAGCATGTTTTGCACATCTGTTGTGGGTCAGGCTCTTGTCAACCTGAATAGCTCCTTTTCTGCCCCAGGAGCTCCCACGCCGGTGGTGGAACGCTGGAGACACATCCTTTGTGTAATGCACCCTGACAAGGGCTATATATCTGAGGTTTAACAGAGATGGGGTTGCAGGGAGGAGCACAGGGTGGCAATGACAGGCTCTTAAGCCAGAGAAATGGTATGTGGTCTGGCAGGATTTCCATCCAGGGGGCCTCATCTGCCCCAAGGCCTCAGTCTCTGCTGACAGCCACGGCTGCTTGTTTCTGTTAATATTGCAGCAGGGTGCATCTTTAGAAGCAATCTATAAAACACCATTTACAGCCATAACTAAACCACAAAAATCAATCCCCAACACCCCCTCCCGTCAACAAACATGTGTGGAGGGCCTCCTGCGTGTGGGATACAGTGCTGTCGTTTAGGTGCACAGTTTTAAGGGGCTGTGGGAGGTACAGGGATGAATGAAATGAGGACTCTGAGCCAGGGGGCTGCTAGAGAGACAGGACATGGGGGCATGAGACGTCAACCACACAGAGTTGCGGCAAGGAGTGAATGAAGGCCCTGGAGCTGTGCTGTCCAGCCCAGTAGCCAGAAGCCACAAGTGGACACTGAACATTGAGAGGTGCTGGACATGTAAAATAATGTACAAAAATATGTATAATATACCTCACGTGTTAAATATACATTATTAAAATTAATCTGTCCCTTTTACCTTTTTGAAATGTGGCTAGTAGAACATTTAAAATGGCATAGGTGTACCATTCTATACTACATCATCTGTATATTGTATTGTGTGTCCATCACCGTTTAATCCTCCTTTATCCTAACCAATGTCACACACAAAAAAACACCCCCAAAACACAGCAAAACAAAGAACTAGCTAACACAGTGATACTTCTAACTTTCAGTTTGTCATTTTATTTAAAACTAGAGGCCCGGTGCACGAAATTCATGCACTGGGTGGTGTTGGGGCGCGGGGGGAGTCCCTCAGCCTGGCCTGTGCCCTTTTGCAGTCCAGGAGCCTTCAGGGAATGTCCAACTGATGGCTTAGTGCTGCTGCGGAGTCAGGAGAGGCTCCCGCCACCACCACTGCGCTTACCAGCCATGAGCCCAGCTTCTTGATAAGCTCCTGCATTGAGTGTCTTCCCCCTGGTGGTCAGTGCACGTCATAGCAACCGTTCGTTCTGCCATTTGGTCAATTTGCATATTAGCCTTTTATTATATAAGATTATTTATATCTGAAACTAATATAAAACATTGACTGTCAACTGTAATTGAAAAATAAACTGAAATAATAAAAATAATTATTTATGAAAATAAATAAAATGGCATACATGGCTTCCATTGTATTTCTGTTGGACAGTATTGGTCTAGGAGTTGAGGGGACCCAGTGAGGGACCTGTGCTATTCAGCTGTGAAGAATTCTAAGGAAATGGTGATTAGGGGCAGCAGGGGGTGCCAAGGAAGGGGTAGAAAACTTTCAAGAAGTTTGATCATGAGTGGAAGGAGGGAGGATGGCCGCACAAAGAGGCAACAGAGTCCCAGGAACAATGGGCATTTGTAACAGACACTCACCCAGCTCTTCCTGCTGCTAGGGCATCTTCCAAAAATGGAAGCACTTCCAGCCACTCTTCACCCAGTGCCTCTAGATCAGCGTTTCTCAACCTGTGGGTCGCGACTCCTTTGGGGGGTCGAACAACCCTTTCACCATCGGAAAACACACATATAATTACATATTGTTTACAGTAGCAAAATTACAGTTATGAAGTAGCAAAGAAAATAATTTTATGGTTGGGGATTAGATGCTAAATATTGAGAAAGTTAACCCAGGCCATTCATTGCAAGGTGGGTTAAACACCACCCCCCACCCTCCACCCCCGACTCCCTGCCCTGGACCCTGGGCGAAGGGCAGTGCTGGGAAAGGGAGGGGAGATCAGGGGCCCCAAGCAGGTGGAGCTGGGAGTTTGGTCAATGTTTGAGATGGAGAACATTTCTCAGAGTAGCAGTATGGCCCAGGAGGAGGAAGTCAGCCTCAAACCTGGCCAGACAAAGCTTCCATTATGGACACATTTCATCAGGGGCCTCAGGCAGCCTGGATTTGAGGTTCCTGCCTCTGCCCTCTCACTCAGCCACACAGAGAAAGAAGCTGTAAACACTCAGATGCAAGGATTAACTCTGCATGTGGTGTCTGGGACATTGTGAACAACTCTTGGCAGCAGTATTTATGTCTGTATTAGATTGATCTTTTTAACCCCCAGTACCTAGGACGTGAGGCTTGGTACACAGCCAGTGTTCAATAAAATGAATGCAGGGAGAGAGGGAGGGAGGGAGGGAGGAAGTAAGGAAGGAAGGAAGGGAGAGAGGGAAGGAAGAGAGAAGGTTGAACAAATGTCCAGAAGCAGATTTGTGACGTGGGCTATACTTGTTCTGTGCTGGATATTTGGATGTGGCAGCAAGAGGGGTCTCGCACCAGCCAGATCCCACAGTGTCCAGGTCAGAGGAGAACTAATGCCCAGCACACAGCACTCCACCATCCTACCTCCCTGCGGCAGGGCCCTCGCCCTGCAGCTTTGAGAAACAGTTTACATCCAGGCTGTAGCCTTCCTGGGCTAAAGCTCTGCCCCTGGTGTCTTGTCCTATTAAGTACTTTAGAAAGCCCCTTAAGGCCTCTGTAAAAGGAAAGATAAAGTGAAGAATTCCAGTTGGGTTAGATAAGCCTGGCCTGGGGGTGGGGTAGCTGAGTTAGTTCCTGGACCAGCAAAGGGACTCCCCAAGTGAATCAGGAAGTCTGCAGTTTCACAGTATGGCCACTGGAGGGCACGTCAACCACGAAATACCAGATCTTCACCTCCCAAGAGTCCAGGTTCAATTCAACAAACCTTTAAAAATCATCACAATACTGATAGCTCTCCTATATTGAATATCCAATACACGCAAAACGCCTTAACATATATGATCTCATTTAATATTCACTACAATTGCTGTGAGTTATCTTGGCTGTTTAGGTAAAACTGAGGCTTAAAAAAGCCAAAGAACTTGCCTGAGGTGGCTCAACTGTGATTTGGGAGTAAGGACTTGAACCCAATACCTTGGGTACCAGCCTTCAACAATGAATGCACAGCCCAGTTGGTGTGGCTCAGTGGTTGAGCATCAACCCATGAACCAAGAGGTTGCTGGTTCGAATCCTGGTCAGGCTCGTGCCCGGGTTGCAGGCTTGGTCCCCAGTAGAGAGTGTGCAGGAGGCAGCTGATTGATGTTTCTATCTTCCTCTCTCTCCCTCTCAACTTCCTCTCTTTCTAAAAATCAATAAAAACAAACAAAACAATGAATGCACAGAAGCTGAAAAAGGACTCTCTGGGTAGAAGCAGAGACCTCGGAGAGATGAGTATGCGACACAAGTTTTGTTACTGAACAATTTACACATGTGAGATTGGAAGATGGCTTACAGATAATTTGTACATTTTATATGGCGATGATTTTCCCCTCCCCCCAAAATGATGTTATTAAATAAATGAAGTGTTTCACAATTCATGGTGTCTTCGCTTGGAGGAAATAAACTCATTGTAATACAAGACTGGGAAAGAGAATTTTTGTTTAACACTTAAAAAGCACTTAGTATGTATCTGGAGCTATTCTAAGCACTTTACATAAAGTAACGCAGTTAATCCTCACAGCTGTCTCTGAGGTGAGCGCTGATATGGTCCCCATTTACAGATGAGAAACAGACACAAGGAGAGGGAAGCAGCCTGCCCACGGTCACGTGGCTGGTCAGCGGCAGAGCTGGGACCAGGAACCCAGGTAGACTGGTTCCAGATTTTGTCCTCTGGAATTTGGGGAACCTTCCCTTGAGGTGGAAAAGCAGGAGGTGAGGAGTCAGGATGGGCTCAGGCCTGGGTTCCCTTGGGGTTTCCTAAGGATGGGGGGAAGAGGAGGGGCTATAGCAGGAGGGCCCAGGAAGCGGGGGTGCTCCAGTCTAGGGAAGAGCTGAGGCCACCCTGGCCCTACCCCTCTCCAGGGACTGGCAGTTTGGAAGTGCAGTGTGTGGCCAGGAAATGGCCAGATTGGATTACAGGGAAGATTAAAGGAGCTAAATTGGGCCTGGGGCTGAGGGAGACGTCCCAGAAGGGAACTGCAGAGGGCCAGCAGCTGAATGGCCAGAGAGGCTGCCGGAGCTAAGGGTGGGGGCAGGGATCTCACATGAGGCAGGAAGCCCTTGTGAGCTCTGCAAGGCTGGAATGTGGGGTCACCAAGCAAGGGCATCATCCTCTCTTTTTAAAAAAATATATTTTATTGATTTTTTACAGAAAGGAAGGGAGAGGGATAGAGAGTTAGAAACATCGATGAGAGAGAAACATCAATCAGCTGCCTCCTGCACACCCCACTGGGGATGTGCCCACAACCAAGGTACCTGCCCTTGACCGGAATCGAACCCAGGACCCTTCAGTCCGCAGGCCGACGCTCCATCCACTGAGCCCAACCAGTTAGGGCAAGGGCATCATCCTCTTAGGAAGAGCTGGGGGTGAGGGTAGAGACCCTGACCCCAGAGAAGGGGAGGGGTGGGGCATACACCATAGGGGAGGTGGAGACAGACCTAGAGCTTGAGGTGTTCAGGGGGGAGAGGGGAAGAGGCCTGATCTGGGGAGGGAGGGAGGGAAGGGGGAGGGACCAGACTCGGGGGAGGGGTGGAGGCCAGGACTGAGAGGGGGAAGAAGTTGGGGTGGAGACGCAGCCTGAGCCCTGAGAGGGGTCTGGAGCGCCAAGCTCTTCCTGGCTGTTGTTTGCAGGGTGTTGGTGGGGAGCTCTTTGCACTACACAGAGGAGCAGCTGGAAACAGCCTGGGTCCCTGGAGCGCCTTCCCACAATCCCAGCCTCCACGCTCCTCTCTTCCCAACCCCACTCCCAGCCTGAGTGGCAGCACCGGCTGTGGCCCCTTCCAGTCCCCAGGGCAGGTGGCCCGTGGTCTGTTCTGGTGTGCAGGGTGGCCGGGAGCCTGGGGACAGAAGAGGAAGAGAGCCTTGCCCTCCCTTTGAGGCTGGATGGGGAGGGGCACCAGGGGGCTCTGGGGGACAGGAGGGATGAAAAAGCTTCAGTGCTCCATTTTCAACAAACTCTATCTCAGGGCCCTTATCACTGGGAAGGGGATTGCATCTGGGGCTTTCTGGGTGGCGTTGCGCCTGGGAGCTGGGCAGTGAAAATCCCAGCAGCTGACAGTGGATTCCCCAGTTGCTTTTGAGTCCCGAGGCTGCAGGAGCAAGCCTGGCCCCCAGTGCCAGTCCTCCAGGCAGCCTCTCCAGGACGGGGTTGTGCCTGCTGCTGCCCAGGCCCTCTCCCAGGCCGGTTGGGGGCAGTCTGGGGCCAGGACGCACTCAGGGGAGCCTCTCCAGCTTGCAGGGGAGCCCCAGTGCCTGGTTGGCTTGAGGGTGGTACTAGGCAAAGCAGCCCCCAGTGGCCTCTTTATTCCCCACACAGGAGGTCAGGAGATGGGCAGTGCCCCCCCCCCTCCCCCGGGGCTTGTGGGATAAAGGCCAGACTCCTCTGCCGATGGGACCTGACTCCCTAACAACCCCAAGCCTTTGACTGATAAAGAGCTGGTTCTTTCAGCCCAGGCCCTTTTCTGGAGAGCAGTGGGATTGGGGAGAAGAGCAGGGCAGAATGTTGGGAGGGACTTGCCCTCTACTGGACAATGGACTTTCCAGTGGAGATCCCCCAATAAGGCCGTTTAAAAGAAGTACCTAGAAAGGAAACTGCTTGAGCCTGCCAAGTCAGTCTGCAGCAAGGCCTTAGAGACGATGCAGAGAAATGAGTCCGGCTTCCAAGAGCCATTATCTAAAATACAAATCCAGACTGTGTGCTTACTTGCTGTGCAACCTTAAAGAACTTACCTAACCTCTCTGAGCCTAGAATTTGTGATTGTAAAATGAGGATAATAGTTATTTCCCAGTATTATGAAGTTTGGAGATACAGTGATTTTTACATGACAGGTGTCCAGTATACAGTAGGCACTTAATAAGTGGTATAACTGTTATTCTCAGAGGTGGCATGCCTCTGATAGAGAGCTTTGGAGTTAGGCAGTCTTGGCTATTAGTTTTGGTCCTACACTTGCTGACCTGAAGCAAGGATTCAAGCCAGTCCCTGGGTATCTGAGAACCAGCTCTTTATCAGTCAAAGGAGGTAAAGTTCTAGCGATAGCTGACTCTTATTGAATACTTACTGTGCGCCAGGTGTACCTAGTGCTTTGCAGACAATTTCCCATTTAATCTTCCTAGAAAACCTATGCTGTCATTATTGTTTTACAGATGAAGAAACTGAGGCTCCAATAGGTAGTAACTTACCCAAGAGTGGTAGAGGAGTTAAGCCCAGGTAGTGATCCAGCAGCTGCTCCCCAAATCTCTCTCCTTGCTCACACCTCTGTGAAGTCAAATGGGATTTAGGCCATGGCTGGCTATCTGGCCAGGTATGAGAGGACAGAGGGATGAAGGACTGAGGCTATAAAAACAATGAGGGCCCAAGAAGGTCTTCTGGACCCAAGACTCACTTTCATTGCATACTTGGGTGGTTTGGAGAATAAAGAACAGCTCAGGGTGCTGTGGTGGGCTGTGGTCTGGAGTGGCAGAGAAGGTCCTGGGGTCTGAGTGGACCCCAAGCTGACTGTGACTCAGCTGGTTGGAGGAAGAAGAGGATGATCCTATAAGGCTATATATAGCAACTGTGCATAGTGGCCCTGTGAGGTCATTGCCAGCCTGCTCAGGCCCTGTTTAAAGAACCCCACAGCCTCAAAGGGCGGTAGGAAACCTGGAAAGAGTCCAGGACAGCAGGGATCTGACCAAACTGGAGGGGCTGAAACCAAAAAAAGCCTGTGAGGGAAGATGAAAGGAATGAATGAATCAGGCAGAAGAGAAGGCTGAATGACTAAGAACCTGACAGAGAATTCCAGGGAAGAAAGGAAACTGCTTTTCTCTATCTGGGTTAATGTCTAAAGAAAGAAGGGGCTTACAGTTCAGCAGAGGGTTAGGGGGAGTGAGAGCTGGGTCCCAGCATAGGGGAAAGAGACTGTGAAATCTCCGTGGAGCGGGGCTGAGTACCACCCTGCACATACCTGTTTCTGACTCACCCTGATCCCCCCACCCCAGTTCTCACACCCCTTACCCTCTTCCACCTACTCTGTTCAAAGAGCATTTGCCCCTGTTCTGCTAGGGGGTTTCAATGTGGCTGCGGGGGCGGGGAGGGGGGAGGAGGGGGGAGATGCACGTCTGTGTTGGGGCTCCTCTGCCTCCCGTCTCTGCTGCTTCAGGACTGGGTGGATTTGGAGAAGTTCAAGGGTAGACTTCTGGGAATTGTGAGGAGGTGGCCAGATATGGTGAGGGGACAACTGAGATGCTGAGCGCCCTAAGGGGGCTGCATTCGTTGTGCTGGGCAGGACCAGGTGCTCACCCAGGGGAGATGAAAGCCTGGGGAGAGGGAGAAGAGGAGGAGGGAGGAACCCGATTCCATTTCTGCTGGCAGGTGTGGCCACATCCATCCACGTGTGGTGGGATTCAGGCTATTCTGGGGACATACCAGTGATCTGGGTCCCACCTGATGGTGGATTCTGAAGAAAGGGGCCTCTGTCACTCCTCTTCTTGGGGCCAGAATGGAAAGGGATATGTCACTTCAAGCAAGAGAAACTGAGACCCAGAGAGGGCACGCAGCCAGTCCAGTGTCACACAGCCTATCCACTCCCAGCCACATGCTGCTCCCAACACATCAGGGTGCCTTCCAGGGGATCTTCCCTTAATGCTACCTAAGTCTCCTCCCCTTCCCTGGACCGGACCTCCGACCCCATTCTCGCCATTCCCCATCCCCCCATCTCTAACTGATGCAAATAACACCTGGACTTTGTGGGGCGCTCAGAGTCCACAAAGGGCTTTCCCCTCCACCCTTCTCATTGGCTCCTCCCCCTTGAGGCTCCGCTTCACCCGCCCCCCCACCCTCCCTCTCCCCTCCACCACCGCGGCCCCCTCCGCCTCCCCGCAGCCTGCCAGACGTCCTATTTGGTAGGATAGGTTGGGAGCTGGGAGGAGGTGAGATTCGCTTCAGACTTCTCCTACTTTGGCAGAAAACCCGCAGCGCTCCATGTCTGTAAAAGGAGCGCGGGCAGGAGGGGTTGGCGCCCGGAGAAGGAGCTGGGGAGTGGGGCGATGAGGGGGAGGCGGAGGAGGGGTTTGTGAGAACTGGGGTGGGTGTGCGCTGAGGGGCTGACGGAAGGGTCTGGGGTCAGGTGGAGAAAGCTGGGAGTGGAGGCTGCCGCCTGAAGGTCTTAAACTAATGCGATGCGGAGGGTAACAGGAGAGGGGGTGGCCGCTGCCTGCGCCTGGGGAAGAGGGGCCGGCGCAGCAGGGAGAGATGCGTTTCGGGGAGAATCCTGCCTCCGCCACTGTCTGGCTGGGCCCCCCAACCCAACCTCCCCCCAGTGATATCAGGGAGAAACAATTGCCTCTGGACATTCCTTCCCTTTTACAGTCACTCGGGCTCCTCGGCAGCCTGTGGAGGTTAAGCAGCATCACAGCTGAGGGAAGGTGGGTGGAGGGGCAGCATGAGCGTGGCTGCTGGGGGAGGGGCTCTGGGAGCAATGGGGCAGGGAGGCTTCTGGGAGCAAGGGCTCGGCTGCGGACCTGTTCCACCCAGAGACTGGGCCCAGAGACTCAGGATGGGAGGCACTAAGGGACTTCAGAGATGACCTTGCCTGGGCCCCTTTCGCACCTGGGCCTGATGGGGGTGGGGGTGAGGGGAACAGGGCTTTCCCAGGTGGCACAGATGTTCAGTTGGTGAAACCCCAGGGTGAGTGCTGTCTCTGTCTTAGCCTCTGGATAGTGGGCCACCCCCACGGCCCCAGGCTTGGGCCTCGACCACGGGCTAAAGCTGAGGCAAGAGCCAGGCCACCCAGGTTCACACCTGCCACACCGTCCCCAAGGCGCACATGCAGTGGCAGCCTCCTGGCCCGGTCCAGGCTAAGGATGGAAGCATGAGGTCCTCAGTTGGGAAACAAAAAGAAGAGGAGGATAAGCCCTGGAGAAAGGGGCAAAGGACTGCCCTCCCCCCCGAGGTGGGTGTGAATCAGAGGAGGCAGGTGTCAGCCCCCAGGGATTCTGGGGTGGACCTGGGGAAGGTGAGGTGCTTCCCAACAGGGCAAAGTGAAGAGTCACTTCTGTTTCTCTCCTTTCGGACCTCCCTCAGTTTTTCTCAGTCTAAATGCTCTGTGCTGTCCGGGTCAGTGTCCCCATCACAGCCACCCACTCACATCAGCCGCCTGCGCCCTATTCGTGCCAGCCACAGGTCTGGGAGGTCCTACGGTGGGCAGGGCCCTTGTCTGCCAGCGAGCCCTCTGTGGGGTTCGGAGACCTGCCTGGGCATCCATGCGCCCTCCAGACACTCGGCAGAGGGGAAGGCAGGGAACAGTAAATGCAAAGAAGCCTGGTGGCTGGACAGAGCTCAGCAATATGATTCCACAGAAAAGAGGGCCGTGTGCCTGACGTGAGGTGAGCACAACGGAGAGGGGAGTGAATTGAGAGGGGAAGGTGGGCAGGGCCAGTCCTGTGCAGACTTGGGGGCCATGATGAGCTTGGGTGTTGCTGGTGCAGTAGTCCAGGGAAGGGAGAGAAGGTGGCGATGGTGAAACAGGCCGTCTCCAAAAGGCAGGAGCATTCCCCAGAAGTAACTGAGGAGCAGGTCTGTGAAAGGGGGTTCTTCGTGCTCTGTCTGGCTCTGAGGTTACAATAAGCGGCACAGCAGAGACACATCAGCTGGGTTCACATACAAAGAAACATTTTCTAACAACAGAACTGTCCTCTGTCCCGTGCCGGACATGTGTTAGGTACCCAATGACTCTTTATGGAATGGAATGGGCCGCCTGCAGACGCCAAGTTCCCAGGCAGTGGAGGGATTCGAGGTGGAGCAGCGCTTGCTGGAGTCACAGTGAAGAAGACTTAAGCCTGAACTGAGAAGTGGGGCCATGAGACTGGTCAACCTCGTGATTTATAAAGTTACCTTCAACCTGAAGTTTCCAAGACTCTCCAAGGTCAGAGTAACTTGGGAAGATCTCAGGCGAACTTCAGGACTGGCTTTCTTTTTCATTTGATTCAACAAAATATATTGATAGCACGCACTGTACAAGGCACCATATCACATACACAAATTTGTGAATTTCGAGTCCCCCTCCCCCGCCCTGTCTTCTCTGCACTGGGAGCAGCTCCCCTCATCCCTGAAATGTGTGCCTGCATCAGGTTTGTCTCCACCCCCTCCTGGGTCAGGAGCACCTCTCAGGTGAGCCGCTCGCTGTCTGCAGTGGTGCTGAGACTATCAGAGACACCGACAGATGAGAACCTCAGCAGCTTGGCAGCCCCACGTCCCCTGGCCTCACTTATTTCTAGCCATCTGGGAGCTCTTCTGCCTGATGGTGGCCTTTCTCATCCTCTTCGCCATGTGAAGGAGCTGTCTCCACCTCCCATAGTTCTTTTT
Source organism: Myotis nattereri (assembly GCF_964212035.1). Classification (NCBI taxonomy): domain Eukaryota; kingdom Metazoa; phylum Chordata; class Mammalia; order Chiroptera; family Vespertilionidae; genus Myotis; species Myotis nattereri. Next base: position 22,659,905 of record NC_138082.1, read on the forward strand.
TTATTTTTTTTTTATTTTTTTTTTAATATATTTTATTGATTTTTTACAGAGAGAAGGGAGAGAGATAGAGAGTTAGAAACATCGATAAGAGAGAATCATCGATCAGCTGCCTCCTGCACATCTCCCACTGGGGATGTGCCCGCAACCCAGGTACATGCCCTTGACCGGAATCGAACCCGGGACCCCTCAGTCCGCAGGCCGACGCTCTATCCACTGAGCCAAACCGGTCCTGGCCCATAGTTCTTTTTTTAAAAAAAAAATTTAAAAATATATTTTATTGGTTTTTTACAGAGAGGAAGGGAGAGGGATAGAGAGTTAGAAACATCGATCAGCTGCCTCCTGCACGCTCCCTACTGGGGATGTGCTCACAACCAAGGTACATACCCTTGACCAGAATCGAACCTGGGACCCCTGAGTACGCAGGCCGATACTCTATCCACTGAGCTAAACCAGCTAGGGCACCTCCCATAGTTCTTGTTCCTGTGTCTTGTCTTCCCTGTCTGTTCCTTTTCCTGTACCTCCCCAGGCAGCCTGGGGAAAGTGGTTGGCTCAGGGTTGGACAGAAGGAAGACAAATACTGTATTAATAAGAAAAAAATATTTGCCTTGGTGGAGCTTCCCATTTCCAATATCAATCAGCTTACGAGGTGTGACCATAAAATAATGTGACTGCTAAAGTTATACATTTAAAGTGTGTCCCCCCCAAAAAACGTGTCCCGAGGATGTTCATCGCTGCATTGTTTATAATAGCAAAATACTAAAACTAATATAAATGTCTAAATAAAAAATTGGCCAAATAAACGATTGCAAATTCATACAATGAAATACAAACAAGAATAGTAAGAGGAATGACAGAAAACCTCCCATCAAAGAAACAAGCTGGACCAGATGTCTTCACTGGTGAATTCTACCAAACATTTCAGAATTTACACCAATCTCTTCCAATAATTTGAAAATAAGGGACTTCTTCCTAGCTCATTCCGTCATCCCATCATTACCCCGATATCAAAGCCAGAAAAAGACACACAATAAAATAAAACGATAAGTCTTATGAATATTGCTATAAAAATTCTCAATAAAATACTAGCAAACCAAATTCAGCACATTTTAAAGAAATTATATCATATGATCAAGTGGAATTTATTCCTGGAATGGAGGATGGTTCAAGATATGAAAAATCAATTAGGATAATACACTACAATAACAGAATGCAGGAAAACCCCCAAATGATCAATTTCATTTACAGTAGCATAAAAAAGAATAACATACTTTGGAATAAATTTAACCAAGCAGGTATAAGACTTGTACATTAAAAACTACAAACCATTGCTGAAATAAATTAAAGAAGACAGAAATAAATGGAAAGGCATTCTGTGTTTATTAAGGGAAGATTTAATATTGTTAAGCTTTCAATACTACTCAGAGTGATCTACAGATTCAGTATAATCCCTGTCAAAAGCCCATCAATGCTTTTTGAAGAAATAGAAAAATCCATCCTAAAACTCATATGGAATTTTAAGGGACCCTGAATAGCCAAAACATCTTGCAAAAGAAGAACAAAGTTGGAGGATTCATACTTCCTGATTTCAAAACTCACTAGAAACATACAGTAATCAAAACAGTATGATACTGATATAAGGACAGGTATATAGATAGGCCAATGGAATAGAATAGAGAGCCCTGAAATGAATCATCACATATATGGCTAAATGATGAAAATTTCAACAGGGTGTCCAGACCATTCAATAGGGAAAGACTGTCTTTTCAACAAATGCTGGAAAAATTGGATATTCATTTGTGAAAGAATGAAGTTGGACCCTTATCTTTACCCAGCATACAAAAATTAACTCAAAATGGATCAAAGATATAAAACTGTAAAGCTCTTAGAAGAAAACACAGGGGGTAAAAGTCATGACATTGGATTTAGCAATGATTTCTTGAATATGAAACCAAAAGCACAGGCGATAAACGAAAAAAATAGAGCCCTAACTGGTTTGGCTCAGCGGATAGAGCGTCGGCCTGCAACTGAAGGGTCCCAGGTTCGATCCTGGTCAAGGGCATGCACCTTGGTTGCAGGCACATCCCCAGTAGGTGGTGTGCAGGAGGCAGCTGAGTCGATGTTTCTCTCTCGTTGATGTTTCTAACTCTCTATCCCTCTCCCCTCCTCTCTGTAAAAAACCAATAAAATATATTTTTTAAAAAGAAAGAAAAAATAGATAAATTTGACTTCATCAAAATTGAAAACTTTTGTTCATCAAAGGATACTACCAACAGAATGAAAAGGCAATCCACAGGCCGAGACCGGTTTGGCTCAGTGGATAGAGCGTCCGCCTGTGGACTGAGGGGTCCCGGGTTCGATTCCGGTCGAGGGCATGTACCTGGGTTGCGGGCATATCCCCAGTGGGGGATGTGCGGGAGGCAGCTGGTCGATGGTTCTCTCTCATCGATGTTTCTAACTCTATATCTCTCTCCCTTCCTCTCTGTAAAAAATCAATAAAATATATTTAAAAAAAAAAGAAAAAAAGAAAAGGCAATCCACAGAATAGGCCTCTTGCATTTTGTGATGAGTACATTAACCATCCAAATAAATTTTTTTTTTTGTTTTAGTGTGTCCAATTCTAAGTGGTCCCTGGGCATGCTAAACCCAACCCAGCAGTACTGCTGCCAAAACAGAGCACTTTTCCACCTGTCGTCCAAGCCTCGGAGTGTTGTTTTGCTGTCCTCCATGGTAGCAAATCCTCAGGGTGAAACTTAACTTTGGAAACAGACCCAAGTGGTTCAGAGCCAAGTCTGGTAGAGATGTTGATTTTGACTAGAGAATAGGTGGATTTATTTATTTACTTATTTGCTTTCTGCCTCATTTCACAATTACATTGAGCTGTTGGACTAGTCAGAAGAGCAATTTCGTGTGTGTGTGTGTGTAAACTTTTTCCTTCATTGTTTTACAAAGTGCCATGAATATCTCTTCCATGCTTATGGGTGAAAATCCCCTACTGATATAGAGCACTGTATAGTTGGATAAAAAGGCCGCTGGTAACAAGAATGACAGACACCTGAAGCAAAGTATCAGCTTAAGGTGAAAACACATCACCTGGCAAATGCCCACCAGAGAAAACAGAGTTGAAATATTCTTACCAGAGAAATCAGAATTAAAGTCCAAAGGCTTTAAAGTATGGGATATCATGTAAGTCCCTTTGGGTCCTATCTCCACCCTGCACTCCCATGACACCCTGTTAGCCCCTTGGTAGGAATGGATCCTATACATTTTTTTGCATCCAATGAAAACCATCCGTTTTGTTCTTCTTTTTTTTTTTTTTCCTTAGCTCTTCCTGAGCCCTTGAGGTGTCTCCACATTTCCTCATCATCTCCTTACTGCCCAAATGCCTTTCCTGTAAGTCCTCCTGATAGTCCTTGGGGGAGTCATCTGTCCACCCGTCCGTTTTTGGTTTTATTTTTCCGGGGCACACAATCTTCAGCCGGGAGCTCCTTGGCAGCCCATGGCTGGCTCTCTGGCTTGGCCTGGGTTCTGACTTGCCCTCACCTGGTGCTTTTCCCTCACCTTCTGACTTGCTTCCCCTCATCATCTGGCTGTCCCTCATGTTGGTGCTTTTCCGCATGCTCTGGCTTCCCCTCCATTTCTGGCTTTTCTTCCTCATAGACTTTTCCTTCATCTTGTGTATCTACATCATCTTCAGTCTTTCCCTCGCTTTCCAGCTTTCCTTCGTTTTCACTGTAGAGTTTTTCCTGCTGAGATAGCCCCTCCTTTTCCTGTCATGCAGGGATTCTGGATAGGTTCTTTCTCCTTTTCTAGCCTTGCAGAGTGCTGGGGACAGACACGCAGACCTGTGGACCGGGCCAGGCCTGCACCTCCTCGTACACATGAAGCTGGCTCATCCCTCACCTGCTGGGGCAGCTCAGGAGGTTGGTAGCACATGGGCAACAGGAGTGGACAGTGAGGGGTAGAAGGGCAATTTCCTTCTCCATGAACACTGCTGTCTCTCCACAGCAGTAATCCCAGTTCCATCCATAAATCCCAGGGAAGGTCTCTGATTGGCCCTGCTCAGATCCAGCACCATCCTTTGAGCCAATCACTACAGTAAGAGGGATGCAGTTCTTTTTTTTTTTTTAAATTAAATCTTTATTGTTCAGATTATTACATTTGTTCCTCTTTTTTCCCCCCATAACTCCCCTCCTCCCAGTTCCCGCCCCACCTTCCTCCCTCACTCCCCACCCACTGTCCTCATCCATAGGTGCACGATTTTTGTCCAGTCTCTTCCCGCATCTCCCACACCCCTTTCCCCCGCAAGAATAGTCAGTCCATTCCCTTTCTATGTCCCTGATTCTATTATGATCACCAGATTATTTATTCACTTGATTCTTAGATTCACTTGTTGATAGATGCATGTTTGTTGCTCATAATTTGTATCTTTACCTTTTTCTTCTTCCTCTTCTTAAAGGATACCTTTCAGCATTTCATATAATACTGGTTTGGTGGTGATGAACTCCTTTAGCTTTTCCTTATCTGTGAAGCTCTTTATCTGACCTTCAGTTCTGAATGATAGCTTTGCTGGATAAAGTAATCTTGGTTGTAGGTTCTTGGTATTCATCACTTTGAATATTTCTTGCCATTCCCTTCTGGCCTGCAAAGTTTCTGTTGAGAAATCAGCTCACAGTCGTATGGGTATTCCCTTGTAGGTAACTGAGTTTCTTTCTCTTGCTTCTTTTAAGATTCTCTCTTTGTCTTTTGCTCTTGGCATTTTAATTATGATGTGTCTTGGTGTGGTCCTCTTTGGATTCCTTTTGTTTGGGGTTCTCTGCGCTTCCTGGACCTGTAAGTCTATTTCTTTCACCAGGTGGGGGAAGTTTTCTGTCATTATTTCTTCAAATAGGTTTTCAATATCTTGCTCTCTCTCATCTTCTGGCACCCCTATAATTCTGATGTTGGTACGCTTGAAGCTGTCCCAGAGGCTCCTTACACTATCTTCGTATTTTCGGATTCTTTTTTCATTTTGCTTTTCTGGTTGGGTGTTTTTTGTTTCTTCATATTTCAAATCTTTGCCTTGATTCTTGCGCTCCTCTGGTCTGCTGTTGGGAGTCTGTATAGTATTCGTTATTTCAGTCCGTGTATGCTTAATTTCTAGTTGGTTCTTTATCATAACATCGAGGGTCTCATTAGATTTCTTGAGGATCTCACTACATTTATCGGCGGCTTCTAGACAGTTCTTAAGAGACCTTAAAAGTGTGGTTCTGAACTCAATATCCTCCATTGACAGTTTTGTCCTGTTTCTTTGTCTCCGCATTTTTTATGCTTTCTTGGTACACCCCCTAGTGGTCTTTGTGCGCAGTCTTGTTGTAGTTAAGCCTTGATTGTTGTCGGCAATACCGGGGGTGATTTGACCTCCAGGCTAACTGGCTATGAGAGTCCGCTGTGTCTGCAGTGGAAGAGCTTCTGTGCTGGATCTCTAGGGCGGTGCTAATCTAGCGTTTGCCTGAGGCTATCCGGCAAATGGCTCTGTGCAGGGCTTGGGCGGGGCGGGTCCCCGGGGATCTACAGGGCGGGCTGGAGCGAGCAGTTATGGCTGCTCTCAGTTCCATCCCTAGGGGCTCTGCCTCACAGAGTCCCAGCAACCGCTGCAAACCTCGGAGAGAAAGCTGCCTTCGAGTTCCGACTGAAGCCAGACAGTCCCGCTTCTCCCCATTGAGTCTGGGTCCCTAGAGACTCGCCCGGATCTGGAGCTCAGAGTCTGAAACTCCCTCCCGATTGAAAACAACAACCGCGTCCTCAGCTACCAGCCCGCTCCGTGCGCGCACTCCGCACCTGAGTATTTCACTTCAGCACTGCGCCTCCTCTGAGTCTGGGTATGATAGTCTCTTTCCTCCTCGTTGTAGAATTTCCACTCAGCCAGCCTTCCTGTGGTTCTGGATGATGTCCGTTCCGTCTTTTAGTTGTTTTTTGAAGTGGTTGTTCGAGGCAGCAATCTCCCGCGTTAACCTATCCCGCCATCTTGGTTTCTCGGATGCAGTTCTAAGACTGGCTGAGAGCTGAATCACTTATCCACTCCTGATGTGTGTGTGTGTGTGTGTGTGTGTGACATTTTTTACCAAAATAAGGAAATGAGAAAGGAAGCTCACAGGCTACTTTGAACTACAACAAGGACAAGGCTGCCTGGAATGTACTAAGAACCACATGGTCTCCAAAATTCTCCAGGAGTCTAGAATCTAGATTGGGAGACAGACACAAAAATAACCAGAACGCAACAGCTTGCAGTGACTCCAAGAATGGATAAGAATAGCTGGAACTCCCCACCGACCTCATAAGCTTGTCTCTTGGGTAAAAATTAGACACATAATGTGAAAGGGCTTTGAAAAGACAGCAGTAACAAAGCTCTTTAAGATCACCTGACACATTCACACCCACCCTGGGGACAAAGCATGGGCTCTGGAGTCAGACTGCCTCAGCAGAGCGGCAGAGGGTAGGCGCTTCGTACATGTAAGGTATTATTATTATTTTTGCATATTGTTACCTGAGGCATGTATAGGGTAAACATGGCAAGGCTAGTATTCTCTCTCTATGATGAGGACACTGAGAAGTAAAGGACGTGTCTGCTAGTAATTAGTTCTGCTGGTAATAGCAGAGCTCGGGAAGGACCAGAACTCTATTTCCAGGATTTGCATTCCAAAAGGGTCAGGCCTCAGAGAGGCCTGTGGAGTGCCAGGTGGAGGTGTGGAGAAAGCAGTGTTCATGGAGACGTGGGCATGTCCTGTGGGGTCAGCCAATGCCTTGCAGATGGGCAAGACCTCTGCAGGGCTCCATTCCTGCTGGGGGCTTAGAACACTGTGGGGGTGGGAAGTGAGTGGGGCTTAGCGCCCCAAGCCTTCCTCCACCATCTGACACTCACGCCCCCTCCTCAGGTACCTGGCCCCCACCCCAGAGCTTCTCTTCTGTGCGCTTGTTTACCGGACCCATGCATTCTCCTCTATAAATACCAGCTCTGGTATTTCGGGTTGGCAGCTGTTGCTGTCAGGGAGATGGCTGGGTTGACATGCGGCTCGTGACAAAACACAAACCCCTGGTGTGTGTGGGCGTGGGTGATGTGGGTAGGCCCCACCCGGTAGGGGGTTGAGTCAGAGAGGGGTGGAGTGGACACAAGCGGGCAGAAGCCAGGTGAAGTTGGTGGTGTGGGGGTGAGAGTGTCCCTAGCCACTGGAAACTGAAGCACACCAGACCATTCTGGGACATCACCCTGTTGCTTATAAACTTGGGGCCGTGTCCTCATCAGTAGGTGGGGAGGAAAAGGCCTATACTAGTCTAGGGGGAAACTGAGGCTCAGAGCTAGAGCCCAGGTGCCCATAGACAGCTCTGGCCATGATTGCTCTCTGGCCCTAGGGCAGGGGTGGGCAAACTTTTTGACTCGAGGGCCACAATGGGTTCTTAAACTGGACCGGAGGGCCGGAACAAAAGCATGGATGGAGTGTTTGTGTGAACTAATATAAATTCAAAGTAAACATCATTACATAAAAGGGTACCGTCTTTTTTTTTTTTAGTTTTATTCATTTCAAACGGGCCGGATCCGGCCCGCGGGCCGTAGTTTGCCCACGGCTGCCCTAGGGCATGCTCACACTCTTAGGCCTGCCTAGAGACCCTCCCCTCCTCCTCTAGGTCTGGCTGGTGGACTCCTGGTCTTTGCCTGACCCCCTCCCCCCCCCCCCGCCCCCCAAACCTCTGCCACTTCCAGAGAATCTTTGGAAAAATGGTGACTTGGAGCCTTTCTTGGGAACAGGCCTTGTTCCTTCAGGAAATGACCCAAGGTCTCACCTTCAAAAATGAGACCCTCAGACTAAATGGAAGCCTCTCCCAGGCTCTCTCCCCTGACTACCGCCCGTATGAGGCCGGCACCCAAAGGCTGAGGGGGCCTGCCTGGGGATTCCGGCGTGCTCGCTGCCCTGCTGAAGCTGTTGGCAGGCCGGCCACTCTTCTGCCCTCCTAGGTGGATCAGCCTCTCTCACACCCCTTACGAGCCCCCCACAGGCCTCTTGCTGGGAAGCTGGGCTCCCCGCCCCCTCGCCAGTGGCCGCCCTTTCCTGGCAGGACAGCCGGATCCTGCAGCTGTCAGGGGAGGGGCGGCGGGGGCTGATGTCAGGAGGGATACAAATAGTGCCGGCTGCTGGGGGCCCGGTATCCCCTGTCGAATCCACTCTCCAGCCGGCCGCCTGCCCGCCGCCTTCTCGTCGCCTCCCAGCCTCGCCCGCGCCGCCACGATGAGCCAGGCCTACTCCTCCAGCCAGCGCGTGTCCTCCTACCGCCGCACCTTCGGCGGGGCCCCGGCCTTCTCGCTCGGCTCCCCGCTGAGCTCGCCCGTGTTCCCGCGCGCTGGCTTCGGCAGCAAGGGCTCCTCGAGCTCGATGACATCCCGCGTGTACCAGATGTCGCGCACGTCGGGCGGGGCGGGGGGCCTGGGCGGGCTGCGGGCCAGCCGGCTGGGGACGGCCCGCGCGCCCTCCTCCTACGGCGCGGGCGAGCTGCTGGACTTCTCGCTGGCCGACGCCGTGAACCAGGAGTTCCTGACCACGCGCACCAACGAGAAGGTGGAGCTGCAGGAGCTCAACGACCGCTTTGCCAACTACATCGAGAAGGTGCGCTTCCTGGAGCAGCAGAACGCGGCGCTCGCCGCCGAGGTGAACCGGCTCAAGGGCCGCGAGCCCACGCGGGTCGCCGAGATCTACGAGGAGGAGCTGCGCGAGCTGCGGCGCCAGGTGGAGGTGCTCACCAACCAGCGCTCCCGCGTCGACCTGGAGCGCGACAACCTGCTGGACGACCTGCAGCGGCTCAAGGCCAAGTGAGAACCCTGTGCTCCCACCAACCCCTTCCCACGGGCGGGGCGCGCCTTGCAGGGAGAAGGTCATCTGCCTGTGTCCCCTGAGCGAGAGGCACTCCAGGTCTCTCTCCTGCGCTCCACGCTGCAAAAGGGTTTTCTTGGAGACATCATGGGGCGGAAATGGGGAACCTGGGAAGACCCTGTAGACAGCCCCCTTAAAAAGCATCTTAAGATGATGCGGTGATGTGGCTGGCGGTCAGGCGGGCAGATGGGAGGTGGAGGGAGGAGGGGCCCAGGTTCAGTCAGAGGGAAAGGGGGTTTGATAAGAGAGGAAATCTGGGGCCAGCTGGGAAGGGGAGGGGCCGGGGAATCCAATGGTAGCTCTCAGCTCCTCTGTGATGAGACCCTGGGGAGGGGGGTAGAGTGGGGATCTGTGCCCTGGGCCTAGCTGAGGCTGCGCCATTTCACAGGGGAACAGATAGTCCAGAGGAAAAAGGAGAGTGGGTGGGGGCCCTCAAGACAGCTGGGAGGACCGGATGGTGGGCTCCACTGGGCTCCCAGTAGGAAAGGGCAACAAGGATAAGCGAGTGTTCATGGGTCCTGTTTCTGACAGCCCAAGTGAGCAGAGTCGCCACCCTGCCACCCAGGTCACAAACATGAATCGAGCCCTACATGGGCCAAGCTGGGGCTAGGAACCAGGGACATAGAGGTGGATAAAATAGACAGGCTTCCTAATCTCCGCGAGGTCACAGTCTGATGGGGACATAGACTTCCAGGGTGTGGCTCTAGGGCAGATTGGGCCACTTCCTGTCCCCTCCCCCATTGGGCAGGGCCTCTCCTGTTTCTACCCAGCACCCAGGCCTCCTTTCTCTGTTCTCAGCCCACTCTCTGGGCAGCCCTGGGCAGTTTTATTCCCTACGAACTACCGATCTTTCTGTCTGTCTGTCTGTCCCCACCAGGCTGCAAGAGGAGATTCAATTGAGAGAAGAAGCAGAGAACAACTTGGCTGCCTTCCGATCGGTGAGCCCTCATTGATCACTGGGGATCTTTACCCCTCTGTTTCTCCCTGCCCCCCCCCCCCCGGGGAGGGGGGGCCCTGGTTTCCCTCAGCCCTGCCTGGGTGATCAGTGACCCTGTCCCTCTCCCAGGATGTGGATGCCGCCACGCTAGCTCGAATTGACCTGGAGCGCAGGATCGAATCTCTCAATGAGGAAATCGCATTCCTTAAGAAAGTGCACGAAGAGGTATGCTCTGGGCCCTCCTCCTCAGGGTCCTTAGATTCTGGTGAAAGCAGGTGGAAAGGGGGGATCGTGGTGCTGGGCCCTGGGAATGGGGGTGTGGAGGTGCCTGGTAGGGGACTGAAGCCCAGATGCTCCCTGCAGGAGATCCGAGAGCTACAGGCCCAGCTTCAAGAACAGCAGGTCCATGTGGAGATGGACATGACCAAGCCGGACCTCACTGCTGCCCTCAGGGACATCCGGGCCCAGTATGAGACCATTGCTGCTAAGAACATCTCTGAAGCTGAGGAGTGGTACAAGTCGAAGGTAGGCAGCCTGACCCCTACGTCCCCCTCAATTCCAGTTTGGAAGTGTTTCCTGTGGCCCCATCCATGGGGAGGAGGGTGAGCCAGGGTCTCTATGCTCCCTTGCCCACCCCCACCTGCATCCTGCATCCTCCTCATGTCAGGGCCCCTCTCTGCCCTTAGGTGTCCGACCTGACCCAGGCAGCCAACAAGAACAATGATGCACTGCGCCAGGCCAAGCAGGAGATGATGGAATACCGGCACCAGATCCAGTCCTATACCTGCGAGATCGATGCTCTCAAAGGCACTGTGAGTCCCTGCCCACCTTGCCTGGCCCAGCCCTTCCTACCTATAGCTCCCACCCTCACTCTGTGACTTTAGGCCCATCACATGCCCTCTCTGGGCCTCTGTCCCCTCAAATCTACCACAGCGGTAAGAACAGGTGGATTGCCAGTTGGGCTCTCAGGAAATCATGAGGCTCCTGTGTGGGGGTGCAGAGGCTGAACAGCGATACTGCCCTTTGTCAGTTCTATTGTCTGAGTTTCCACATAATCCTTAATTTGAGTTCAGGGTTCCCTGGCTGAGAAGAGTTTGACAACTCCTGGGCTTCACCATCTGGAGTGTCTCCAAGCCCCGAAGCTGTCTTTCCCCTATCCTGGACCCCCCTCTTAAAACAACCTGACCTTGACTTGGGCATCCCTCCCCTGCAGAATGATTCCCTGATGAGGCAGATGCGGGAGATGGAGGATCGCTTTACTAGCGAGGCCAACGGCTACCAGGACAGCATCGCTCGCTTAGAGGAAGAGATCCGTCACCTCAAGGATGAGATGGCCCGCCACCTCCGAGAATACCAAGACCTGCTCAATGTCAAAATGGCCCTGGACGTCGAGATCGCCACCTACCGGAAGCTGCTGGAGGGCGAGGAGAGCCGGTGAGGGGCAAGGCAGGGCTGGCAGTGGGGTTCTGGGGGATGCTAGGGCACCCATTCCTGCCATGGTGGGGGCTCAGGATCACCTCAACAAGACCTGGAAACAATATTACACAAGAGGCCACCACTCCACTAATAGCAGAGAATTAACCAAGGCCACCTGAGTAAAAGTGATTTAATTAATAGCTTTTATAAAAAGAGAAATATAACTATTCCCTCTGCTACCTTCAGAATTAAGAACCAGCAGCATAAAACCATGTTCAGCAAACGGTAATAAAATATTACTGCCAGTCAAGGGAGAGATGAGAGCAAAGTGGGGAATGATGAGGTAGGAAAGGGAGGGGCAGATAAAGACAGAGACAGGGAGAGACAAGGCAGAAGAGAGGGTGCAGACTTGTACACTGAGGGCGCACATGTGCACACACGTGCTCATAGGAAAAAACCAGAATGACAAGCTCGGACATGTAAATTCATTCACCTCTAGACACAGAAAACAGCACACAATTGGAAGGGGACACGAGATCACCTGCTGGGGTGGAGGAAATGTTCTATATCTTTATTTAGACTTGCAGTTAGACACTGATCAAAACTCACTGGATTGCACACTAAAGACCCGTGCATTTCACTGTATGTAAACTTTACTTCAATTTAAAACAGGTCATTAACTAAAAAAAATGATGTCCATTGATACTCATAAAAATGATAATATTGGAAGTTCTTAAAAATCAGCAGACATGTTTAGGTGGAGACTTAAACATTTCAGGTTTTGTAGAGTAACACCTATATATAATGACTTTAAAAAATATATAATTGTTATTGATTTCAGAGAGGAAGGGAGAGGGAGAGAGAGATAGAAACATCAATGATGAGAGAGAATCATTGATTGGCTGCCTCTTGCATGCCACCCACTGGGAATTGAGCCCACAACCCGGGCATGTGCCCTTTCCTGGAATCGAACCTGGGACCCATCAGTCTGCAGGCTGACGCCCTATCCACTACGCCAAACCAGCTAGGGCTATAATGACCTTTTAAGGTAGCTAAATGGCATTTCCTGGAACTTGGCCTCACATGTGGATGGGCCAGAAGTTCCCACCCTGGCTGGAGGGCACACACAATGGATGTCCCCCTGAGCTGCTATCCATACTTTCTGCCATGTCAGGAGCAAGAAGGGAATCCTGGTGAACAGGACAGTGCAGCAGGACTGGGGGTGTTGGTGTCATACCAGCAGTCAGAGATGGAATGGGTGATCCCTCCTGAAGGGACAGTTCCGGGGACAGCTAAAGTTGGCCTTTGACCCTATGCCCTAAGCAGCATGGCAGTGGGAGTGCTGGGTTCCCTGGGACTGGGACAGCTGAGGATGGTGTTTAGAGAGGACCAGGGCAAACTTGCTAGGTGGTCACAGGGAGAGAGAGAGGGTCCTAACCCTTTGGGATTTGATCTCTCTCCTTTCAGGATCAACCTCCCTATCCAGACCTTCTCTGCCCTCAACTTTCGAGGTGAGTGTATGTTAGCAAGTGGAGGCCTGGGTGTGGGGGGCAGGAATCCAGCATGGGCAATGCTCAAGACCAGCCAGGAGGGGAGGATGGAACTGTGGGGACAGGACTGGGGCTTGGAGAAGAGAAAGGGAGCTGCTGCCAGAGTAGGGGAGTGGTGGGGAGGGGGGTTAAGTAGAGGATCTTCTGACAAAGAGATCGTTTTATTTTATTATCTCACTAGAGGCCCAGTGCACTAGTGGGGGGGGTGGCCTGCGGGGATCAGCCCGTGGTGGGAGTGGTGGGAACGCTGCTGCTCCTCCTGGTCAGTGGAGAGGCCGTGGACCTGCCCTCTGAGTGGCTGATCCCTGGTCCGGCATCTTCCGTGGAGCCGCAGCACTTGCCTCTCCAGGGGACCTGCTCAGGGCAGGCCCAGGCACAACAGCACTGAGAGGCGGGGAGTAGGCCTCAGTTCCACAGCAGGCACGAACCTGCCTCCCAGCCTCCTGGGTCAGCTCTGCCAGCCCCGCGGCCTGTGGGCATCTGGAGAAGGTGGCAGGGAGCGAGGAGGAAGAGGAGGAGGCAACTACCACAGCCCAGGTTCCTGCCTGTGGGCCCGGGGTTCGCAGTGGGAGCAGCCGCTCATCCTGGTCAGCCCACCCTAGTCAGCCGAGTGGCGCTCCCACTGTGGTAGCGCACTGACCACCAGGGGGCAGCTCCTGCATTGAGTGTCTGCCCCTTGGTGGTCAGTGTGCATCATAGCAACTGGTCGACCAGTTGTTCTAGTTGTTCTGCCATTCGGTGGCTGGGCTTTTATTATATAGGATGATATTGTATTGACCATGTCCCCTGAACCTTCTGAAAATATTGAGCATCAGCAAACAGCTTCTTTTCCCTGATACACCCAAACTCTGAAGGAACCAGGGGTGTCCTTAGGGGCCAGGCAGCAGAAGCAACTAGGATCATACTTCCTGGCTATAAGGCACCAACCACCCATTGCCTGGCAAATTGCCAAGTGCCACCTCTCCCACCCCCACCCTCTCCGCTGCTTGCTGAACACCTCCAGTTTGCTGGAACAAGATGTTGGATTCAGGTTTATAACAATGAAGCCAAACCTTAGCAAAGCCAAACAATGAGCAGTAGCTGCTAGGGCATTGTGCCATTCTGCCATTAGTAATATGCAGATCGCATGGCTTTCCAACCCTGGAGAACAGAAAAACACACTATAATGATACATTAGGAAAGGAAGTCGGAGTCGTTGGCAGCTTTGCCTTTCCTAGATCACACCTTTTATATCTTCGATGTTCATTTCCATCAGGGAAAAATACATGCTGGCTCCACGGAGTTACAATGTTCATCACAGGCTGATTGCTCGCTAAGGAGATTCACGAACACCAAACTCTTAGTACCGCGGACCTAAACTTGACCCTTATTATAAAACTCAGCACCTCTCTTTTTAGTTAGTCATTTATACAGATACCAAGTGTGAGCCTCACATTTAAAACTGCTTCACGCTTTTTGAAATTAATAGTCCTGTGGCCATGATAGGACAAGTATCATTGTTACCATTTCACAATGAGGAAACTGAGGCACAGAGAACAAGTCACTGGCCACCAACACAATGAATCAGTGACTGACTCCTGTCCATCTCTCTTTCATTAAGACATCAAGTTACTCATCCAGAGCCTTAAAGGGGGCTGGGTACCATGAGATCCTCTAAGAGAGTATCTTGGGACTGGGTTTTGGGTTCTAACTGTACAAATTCATGCAGGGCTCTCCTGCAGCCCAAGGGTGGAGAGGGAGCAAGATGTATGGGGAATGGAAGTGCTGGGTGGCCTGGGCCTCAGGGGTCCTGCCCTCCTGAACCAGTTCACATCTGGAGCACTTTTGTTGGTTCCTAATCTCATCTCAACCATGGGACTAATTCTGGGATCCATGGAGCCACTCACTGGGCTCAAGGACAAGTGATAAAAGTCCTGCTGAAAAAGTACCAGGTCCATATAGAAGGGGTGGGAGTCTTCTCTCTGCCCCGTGGGACCAGGGGTGGACTCCCAGCCCCTGGAGCAGCCTGGTCTGAACTCGGTCAGGCTGAGCATGTGGATGGATCTGTTACAGAAACAAGCCCTGAACAAAGGGGTTCCGAAGTCCATACCAAGAAGACAGTGATGATCAAAACCATTGAGACTCGAGACGGGGAGGTGAGTCTGCCTGGTCCCCTTACTGGTGGGGGCCATGGGGTATGTCTGGGAAGCTGTCAGCCGGGTGCTTTCTGCCAGCTGTGCTTGTTTGAGTCCCTGTCTGCGGGGAGAGGGGTTCCTGCAGTTCTGGAATGGGGGCTGGGCGGCTGGCCTGGGCTCCTTTCTTCTGCCAGCACTGGATTGGACTGTGTTTCTCTTCCTCCCCAGGTCGTCAGCGAGGCCACACAGCAGCAGCACGAGGTGCTCTAAAGCCAGAGACCCCTCTGCCACCAGAGACCGTCCTTGCCCCTGTCCTCACTGCCTCCCGAAGCCCGCCTCCTTCCATCGAAGGGCACCACACCCAGCCACCGTCTCCCCTCACAGCCTCTGACCCTTGCGCACCAACCCCCCTCATGGTCCCCACAAGGGACATGGCCCATCCCTGCTCGGCACAGGGAGCCCCCAGCAATGTGAGTCCTGGATGTTGGACGTGAGCGAGCCTGGCTCTTGGCCGCCCATGGGTGTGCTGGGCAGGGCCTGAATGGAGCCAAGGCAGAGCAGTGACCCTGCCCCTCCCATCTCTGTGACCTCAGGCTCTAGCCTCTGGCTTTGGAGAGGGCCCCTCACCCCAGCAGGGTGTTGGGACCCATGGGGTGGACCTCTCCACTCCCCAGCCCAGGTCAGAGAAAGAAAGGGCCTCCTCAGTAAGCCGGGCAGGCAACTGGGGGATTGGTCCCTGTGGAGACTGGGGGGCACTAAATTAGCTCCATAGTCCCTTATGTTCCCAGGGTAGGCTTAGCAAGCAGGGGCTGCAAGAGGGAACCCCCGAAGGTGCCAGATGTGGGAGCAGGAGATTCGGAAGGAGTGAGGGTGGGCGAGATGCTGAGAGGAAGGAGAGGACAGAGGCAGAACGGTCTCAGGCAAGGTGGCAGGGCGCCCA
Source organism: Myotis nattereri (assembly GCF_964212035.1). NCBI lineage: Eukaryota > Metazoa > Chordata > Mammalia > Chiroptera > Vespertilionidae > Myotis > Myotis nattereri. Next base: position 22,675,759 of record NC_138082.1, read on the forward strand.
CCTCCCTGTGCCTGCCCCTCCCCCACTGCAGGGGCTGGACAGAAACAATAAAAAGAGAAGCACAAGCCTAATACGTCCCCTGTTGTTTTGACTGCCAGGTCTCCTCTAGGAGCCCCCGGGCCCTGGTGGACTGTGCTGCCTTCCTGCCCAGCCAGACTGTCCCCCAGGGCCTGTCACCTCTTCTGCTCCCAGAGCCTCCTTGCCTTGTTGTTTGTGTGTAACATATGGGGGCGGGAGCTGGACGGAGCATTTGTTGGGGAACCACAAATCCCTCCTATTAGGGCCCAATCTGGGACTGCCTCCCTTGGGCCTCCTACCCCCTTCAGATCATCAGGGCCCAGGGACACCACTGCTGCTCTTTTTGAAGGTCACCACGGTTCCCCACAGACTGGCTCTGAAGTAGGGCTCCTCCCCGGTTCCTTTCCCAAAGAAATTCACACCTTTCCATGACACCTGCCTAAGCACCTTTATGCACAAGAGCCAATTCAGGAAAAACAACCATGTTAAGGAAAATGAAAAGCTTTATCTTGTTCTTGGAGAAGAAGACCCAATACTCTAAAACTGTCCATTCATTCTCCATTAACTTATCATTTTAATGCAGTGCTACCTCAATTAAAACACTAAAGGGAAATTTGGGGAGAATTTGGGAAGATGGGAGAGGAACATAGGTCATATGAAAAGAACATTAGGAAATTGTGGAATAAAACATTTACACTGATGGGTAGCGCAGGGGCAATTGGGTAGCCACACGGGACAGGATGAAGGCTGTCACTCTTCATTCCTTCCAAAAAATAAATTCCAGGTGGATCAATGATTTAGGAAGCTTGATGGATCCATGTGGGTCTCAGCCTTCCTGACACTCCTCACAGATGGAGAGATTAGTTAGCCTTTAGAGAGGGGAAGAGGGTAGAGATCACAAACAATGAATTCAGATGGTCTGTAGGGGAAATAAACCTAATGGAGTTTTAGTCTTAAACTGCCTAATCTGATGTTCCTAAGTGTTTTTTTCCAGAAACTTCCAAAAGCCTTTCTGGTGTCTTTTTCCCTTCTTTGGATGCACTCCTCCCTCACAACTTGCTCCTTCCCCTCTTGGCTGTGTAGTCCCTCCCTCTATGAAGGCCCCTTTCCCCCTTTTTAAAAAAGTATTTTTATTGATTTCATAGAGGCAGGGAGAGGGAGAAAGAGACAGAAACATCAGTGATGAGAGAGAATCATTGATCGGCTGTCTCCTGCACACCCCCTCCTGGGGATTGAGCCTGAACCCCAGGCATGTGCCCTTGACTGGAATCGAACCCGGGAACCTTCAGTCCGCAGGCAGATGCTCTATCTACTAAGCCAAACCACCTAAGGCTTTTTTTTTTTTTTTCAATCTTCACCTGAGGACATGCTAGAAAGAAGAAGGAAGGGAGGGGGAGAGAGATTAACATCAACGTGAGAGAGAAACATTGATAGGCTGCCTTTCATACTCTCCCCAACCAGGGATGGAACTCACAACCTGGGTATGTCCCCTGATTGGAATTGAACCAGCAACCTTCCAGTACACAGGGCTTCTTGGTGTTTCTTCACCTTTGCGCTAGGAACATCTGGAGCTGCAACCTGGTCGACACCCTCGGCCACTGTCCACTATCAACTCATGGTGACTGTTTCCCCCAGTGCTCCAATGGGGTGAACCCTGCAGGCCCCAGAATTACCCCTATCAACCTGTAGCAGAGCTCCAAGTGAAATTAGAAATGGCATTTCTAGGGTCTTCACGCTGGAATAGAGGAGGAGGGATCGGTGAGGGATCTTATCCTTGAGTCTGCTGGGGACCCTGAAATCTAAGCTAGTCTCTGTGAGAGAAACACCTGGGCGAGACTGGGCCCCGGTGGATAAGAGGTGATGTATGGATCTGTGAGTACTTTCTGGAGCCTCTAGGTTCCTTCTTTCCCTTGAATGAGTTATGTGCATTCATCTACCCATCAAAGCACAAAGGGCCACATAGGTCAGGGAAGGTCTGAGAGGCAGCCCCATTCTCCAAAGAAAAGCTTAGATGTGGATTAGTCACCATGGTGGAGGGAGAGTAGGAATCCTAGACTCAGAGTCAGACCTCAAAGGCAATGATCCCCCCACTGATGAAATCCCAGCCTTGCTCCAATGCCTTGATGAGCAATCATCGAGCTCTGCTTGGAAGTCTCTGTCAGAGAACTCCCTGCCTCCATGGTGACCCCTTCCAGCTGGGACAGCTCCGCACACATCCTTCTCAGCACACATCTGTGTCCTGTGATGACCACACACTTGTCCTCAGAGCAGAGAAGAGACCCAGACCCACCCTGTGACCCACAGTAGGGATGCATTCTCTGAGCAGAGTCCTCCTGGGACTAGTAATTCTGGTTCTGAGCCCTCAGCTTTGTCTGCCTCCTTGGGAGCCGGACAGTGACCCAAGGAAGTTAGGGGTTGGGGAGACAGGTGCGGTGCTCCTAGAGAATGGACAAAAATAAACCAAAGAAGATCTGGGTCTCATGCTGGGGGCACTTGGCATCTCCTCCTTCAAGACTCTGAACACTGAGAAATAAGAGGGCTCACAGAAGACTGACAGCTTCCCACTAGAGCCATGGGACCAGTTCCAGACCAACTGGAGGAGTAGGAGGGACTGTGGAGGCAAATATACCCCTAAGCCAGGAACTGAGGCCTCAGTGGGCACTCTCTGGCCCTGTCTGTCCATTCTGGCTACCCTCCCAGCCCCTTGAGACAATGCATCACACCCATTCACCGCTTTCTCGTCCTCCTCTCACCACGAGCTTGCCCCAGACACATATGCAAATACATCCGTGACCTTTGGTTCAACACCTAACATGTCAGCTACCCAAGGGCAAGGTTTTTATTCACTAACTGTATCCTTGGTGCCCATAAAAGTGCTTGGTCCATAGAAGGTGCTCATTAAATATTTAAGTACTTGTTGAATGAATACCCACTGGGTACTTTTATTTGCTTTTCTCTAAATCAGTGGTTCTCAACCTTCCTAATGCCTCAACCCTTTAATACAGTTCCTCATGTTGTGGTGACCCCCAACCATAAAATTATTTTCGTTGCTACTTCATAACTGTAATTTTGCTCTGTTATGAATCATAATGTAAATATCTGATATGCAGGATGTATTTAGGTGACCCCTGTGAAAGGGTCGTTCGACCCCCAAAGGGGTCTCAACCCACAGGTTGAGAACCGCTACTCTAAATTAAATATTTATCAGAAAGGCCCATGGCCCCCACTTCATTCACTGATTCAACCAGCATTTACTGAGCCTTTACCATGTTCCAGGCATGTGGTATATCATTATGAGTAAGAGGAAGCTCCCCACTGCCCAGAGAGGTGGGGTGAACTGCCCATATCCGTAGCAGAGGAGGACCAGGCCCCAGGTTCCTTGGCCTCCGGAGCCCAGATCTCTTTCCATGACACCATAGGCTTGTGATTGCTAGTCAGGGCAGACTGGCAGCACACACCCAGCCCGGTGCCAGGCCGCAGGGCACTGTGGGGCCCATTCTGGGGGACAGATGAGCACCTTGCAGACAGCTGCCCTGGGTGACAGGCCTGGCCAGTATGATGGCTTCTTGCTGTCACAGCTAGTGCAGGCTCCTCCAGGAGAGGGCGCCAGCGACTGGAACAGGTCAGTGCCTTCCCTACCCAGGCCCACACACCCCTGCTTGTGCATCAATGCATGCCCATATTGTGACTATTCGAACAGGAGACACACAAGCCATGTTCCAGGCTCTGTGCCAGGCCCTTTATAAATAGTTAATATTCATGTTAATATTTAATATAATAATTTAAAGCCATCACAACAACCTAAGTCAAATCATGTAATTCCTCGGCTCAAAATTCTCTGAGATAACTTTCTGGTTCACTAGGAATAAAAGTGCCATGGCCTACAAGGTGCTAGGCTGTCTGACCTCATGTCTCTGTTCAGCCCCACTGGTCTCCTGGCTCCTCTTGGAGGCCACCTCTGCTTGGAGCAGTCCTACCTGGATATCTGTGCCATTTGCTTCCTCGCCCAGGAGTAGGAATCCTGGACTCAGAGTCAGACCTCAAAGGCAATGATCCCCACACTGATGAAATCTCTCCCCAGCCTTGCTCCAATGCCCTGATGAGCAATCACCCAGCTCTAACCACCCTACCACATTCCTATCTCCATACCCTGTTCCATTTTTCCACAGCACTTATCTTCTTCTAAAAATCTTTATTATCTACAATAATAAAAGCGTACTATGCTAATTAGACCTGACAACACCGGGGGCTGCGAGGGAAGCCCGGGTCCCAGGTGCCGTAGGGAAGCTGGTGCTGGCAGCCGGGGGAAGGAAGGCCTACTCTTGTATGAATTTCGTGCATCAGGCCTCTAGTTTCTTTATAAAGAAGAAATAAGCAACACAGGGGCAGGAATACTTGTCTGCTTTGCTCACTGCTATACTCCTAGTGCCTAGAACTGTGCCAGGCACATAGTAGGAACTCAAGAATTTGTTGAATGAATGAATAAACCCTGAGTTGGATCACCCCCATTTTATAGATGAGTAAACTGGGGCTTAGAGATATCAAGATCACACAGTTCATGATTCAACCAACAAACCAACCAACCAACCAGCCAACATTTACAGACCATCTACTGCATTCTACACAAATCACTGAGGCACAGTGCTAGGTGGCTTTGGGTTATTGGTTTTTAAAAACAGTTTCTAGTCCTCTGTTCTTTTTTTTTTTAAAAAAAATATATTTTATTGATTTTTTACAGAGAGGAAGGGAGAGAGATAGAGAGTTAGAAACATCGATGAGAGAGAAACATCAATCAGCTGCCTCCTGCACATCTCCCACTGGGGATGTGTCCGCAACCCAGGTACATGCCCTTGACCGGAATCGAACCTGGGACCTTTCAGTCCGCAGGCCGACGCTCTATCCACTGAGCCAAACCGGTTTCGGCTAGTCCTTTGTTCTTGATGTTCCAACTGCTTGCAATGTCTTGCCTCTACATTTTAACAATTCAGTTTACAGTTAAAAATTCAATTTATCATCAGTGGTTGCGTGCAGAGGGCATGTTTGACGACAAAGGGGATGCTCAGGCAAATATTTAGGGTGATCAGACTGTTTTGTAAGGTCCTGGGGTAGTGGATACATGATTCTCTGCATTTTTTAAAACCTGAGAACTGCACAGTACAAAGAGTAAGCTTTAATGTATGCAAACAACAAAATTTTCATTCCTCAAGGTTTTTAATCTCTATGGACAAAATTCACTATTTAAATTGTTTCTTCTTTCCCCTGTCCATGAACACACACACAAGCACACTTTGACTTTGGTCTCCCAGAATGAAGACGTGGGGTAAGGGGGCTACACTGAGAGTACCTTTCTCCATCTGCAAATGACTCAGGGCTCCTCTGCCTTCCCAGGCTTATTCCTCAGGGCTCAAGGTCAGACCTGGGCCTCTCACCTGGACTTTAAAAAAATATTTTTTATTTTGAGATCATTGTAAACTCACATGTGGTTACAACACAGAAAAACAATACAGAGATAACCTGTATGCCCTTCATCTGGTTTCCCCCAATGGTAACATCTTGCATAACTATAATACATTATCAGAACCAGGAAATCGCCATTGATACAGTTCACCCACCTTCTTCAGATTTTGCCAGGTTTATATATATGATTTGTGTGTATGTGTGCTTGTGTATGCACACATGTGCATGCATGTAGTTCTATGCAACTTTATCATGTGTAGATCCATGTGACCACCTCCATAGTCAAGATACAAAACTGTTCCAGCACAAAAGTCTCAGTTGGACTTTTAAAAGCAGTTATGTCCCGCCCTGGCCAGTGTGGCTTAGTTTGATGGGCATCGTCCGGTGCACCAAGCGGTTGCAGGTTTGATTCCTGGTCAGAGGCATGTGGATTTTGGGCTGGGTCCCAGGTATGGGATGTGTAGGAATCAGCCGATTGGTCTCTCTCTCTCTCTCCTTCCTTCCTCTCTCTCTAAAAAGAAATAAAAAATATTTAAAAAAGAATTTGGCAGCGGGCATTTAAAAATAATAAATAAATAAATAAAACATAAAAGTGGTTATGTCCTATCTTGATGTTTCTCAAAGTGCAACCCTTATGCATCAGTCACCTGGGACACTAGTTAAATGTGCAGACTCCGGACCTTCCCAGCACCGCCTACTGAACCCGCATCTCTGGGGGTGGAGCTTGATTCTCTGTACTTTTCACAGGTGCCTATTTTGAGAACCACTGCTCTAACTGGCCTCCAACTCTCCCATCTCCAATCCACCCTCCACACTGTGGCTGCCAGAGAGATTCTTCTACAACATAGCTCTGACCATGTTATCCTGCTGCTTAGCACCCAACTGTCATCAGGAGACTGACTTTAGCAAGCAAAGCTCCCTAGGTCAGGCCCCACTTGCCACCTCCACTCACCCTCCCCACGGCAGTTCAGTCCTTCCAAACGCCTCTGATTCCTAGAACACATCATCTGCTTTCATCATGTTCTGATTCCGGCCGTGCTGTTCCTTCCCTCTCCTCTCTGCCTATTGCAAACCTGTTCAACTACCCATTTTTACAGATGAGGACTTGGAGGCTGAGAGAGGCTTGATGTCACCCAGCAAGCGCAGGCAGGACCCGCTGGGAGCCAGAATCCACCCTACTCCCTGCTCCTGGTCTTGTTGTTTACCACACGGCCATGGAGGCTGCGGAGGCCTCTGCTCCCTCTCGTCTGGCTGTCGCTCCCCTTCGCCGGGCCTTCCTTCCCATCTGCCGCTCAGACACTTCACCCAAGACCTCCTGTCCCTCTCCCAGCTGGGAATCTGGGGCCTGCGGGGAGGGAGGAAGGGAAATGGGATCGAGCCCAAGGGTAACCCGACTCCTCGGAGTGGGCTTGGGCGCAGGCACACCATGGGGGAGGAGGCTGGGACTCGGTTAAACTTGGTGAGGGTCTGGGGGCACCTGGAGGGAGGGAAGGAGCGGAATGGAGTCCAAGTCCCCTCCTCTGCTGCCCCCTCCCTCCACAGCTCCCTCGAAACTGGAGCCGGGGGCCCTAAAAATAGCCCCCGAGGAGTAATTGCCAGCAGGCCGCCCTGGTGACCTTCTGGGTAGCGCAGGCTGAAGGCGGGCGGGCAGCAGAAAGGCAGGGCGCCGGCCCCCCAGGACTCATCTTCCAGGCACCATCCCCCGGGCGCCCCCGTGGCCGTCGGTTCCAGCACCCCCCAGCCCAGCTCGCTGAGGCCATGCAGAAATCGCGGGGCCTGCGAGGCGAGGAGGCGGGCACCAGGGCACCCCCCAGCCCCGGGGTGCCTCCGAAGAGGGCCAAGGTGGGGGCCGGCGGAGGGGCCGGGGCCGGCGGAGGGCTCGTGGCCGGGGCGCCAGTCTTCCTTCGGCCCCTGAAGGACGCCGCAGTGTTTGTGGGCTGCGACGTGCGGCTGCGGGTGGTGGTGAGCGGAGCGCCCCAGCCCAGCCTCAGCTGGTTCCGAGATGGGCAGCTCCTGCCCCCGCCAGCCCCCGAGCCCAGCTGCCTGTGGCTGCGGAACTGCGGGGCGCAGGATGCCGGCAAGTACAGCTGCAGGGCCCAGAACGAGCGGGGCCAGGCCTGCTGCGAGGCCGTGGTCACAGTGCTGGAGGTCGGAGGTAATGGGGAGGGAGGGCCTGGGTGGGTGGTCAGAGGTAGAGGACTGCCAGGGCCAGGTGCATTCATCCAGACTTCTTCCCAGGTGCTTTGGCGTCTCAGCTGCGCTGACCCAGAAGTGCCCACCAAGAGGAAAGTGCAGGGAAAGGGGTGTCAAGGTAGAGAAGCTCCCCACAGGAAGGTCAGAGGTCATGGGTCAGCAGTGGGTAAGCAAAGCTCGAGCCCCACTCAGGCCTCTCTGGGGATTCCATAGTGGACACCCTCATAGTTTCCCCGTAGCAAGAGGCCACCTGCAGAAAATCATCTTCATCAGCTCCAGTAACTTAGACCTGAGACTCCTGATCAGCTCCTGACAGGTGTGTGCGCCCCTGGTCCAGCTGCGATGTTGAGGGGATGGGTCAGAGCTCCTTGCAGTCTGTTGCTGGGGGACGTTGGTATGCCCAGCACCAGGCTGGTTGGAAGAGGCCAGTGGGTGGATGAGTATTAATAAATGGGGTCCAGGGCAACAGGAGATAGGTCTGGGGGCTCCCAGGCATGTATGGAGGTGTGTGCCTGAGAACCTACATGTCAGCATGTGCTTGTGTGCATATGTGTGGGGGTTGTGGGCTGTGGAGGGGTTTGGTGGTACAAGCAGATGAGGGACAGAGGTTTGTGGAGTTGGTGTAGGAAGCCCATGGCCTGGACACACTAGCGGAGGTTTGGAGAGCATGGAAAGGGAATGCTTAGGCGGGTGCCCGGGCCCTGGCCCTCTTGTGTAGAGTGCTAGTCTTGTGTGAAGGGACCAAGGATGGTCCCAGGCAGGAGAGTGTCTGAGGCTGGGCTTGGTGCTCAGGGTCCTGTGGGTGTGTGTGCCTGACCAGGGCCCATTCTCCTTAGGTCCTTGTTGGGGCTTCCTTTTTTACCTTCTCTAGGCCAAAGGCAGAGCCTTAGGTTAACTGAGCCTTAGGAAACAGAATTCTGAGGAAATAGATTGCAGTTAGGGGAGATGGCAACGAGCTTGGGGGAGGTCACTGCGTGTGTCTGGGCAGTTTCAAGAGGGAATTCTCACTCAAGCTGGCTGGTGTCATGTAGGGGTACATCCTTGAGGGCTGAGGAGGAGGCATAGGAATATGAAGTGCCTTAGTAGCTGGAGGGAAAGAAGGTGCTAAGGGGCAGCCATGGCAGGAGATGGAGCAGGGGCTCACCCTCCCTCTGTCAGCATCTTCTCTTTCCCTAGCTCCACCATGCCCACCTTCCTACAGTCTTCAGTGACTAGTTCCTTGGAGTTTCCTGAGGCCAAGCATGAGGCAGAGAGGGCCAAGGCTGGCTTCCTTGACTGGCCTTCTACTTGGCCAGGTACAGGCTTTCCCAGTCTGGAGTTAGAGAGTGTGGCTCATCCTGGAAGAGCTTTGAGCTGGGGAGGGATCGGACTCCTTGGGGGATCTTAGCTCTGGTCCCCTAAGGGGATGGGAAACAGAACGTAAATCGAAGGGCGTGATAGATAGAGTGATGAGACTGCAGCTCAGGGAAAGGAATTGCTGAGGAGCTTGGTGGTCACAAAGTTTGTTTAGAGCTGGAAAGAACCACAAGGAACTGAAGCTTCAGACGCCTCCTTTTACAGGTGGGGACACTGTGGCCCAGAGCGCAGGGAGATCTGCCCAAAGATATACAGCTAATTATGGCCACCTTGAATTAAGAACCCAGGTTTTCTCTCTGGAAGCTTTTTACTGCTCCGGGAGTTCTAGAGGAGGGGGAGAGTGAGCAAGGGGAGCTGTCCATTGTGTAGAGAGTAGCTCAGGCCTGGTCTTGAAGATGAGAGCCTCCTAGCCTGCCCTGGTCGCCCAAAGTAGGCAGAGTGAGAGGGTACTAGAGCCCCTTTCCTTGGGGCAGGGTTGTCTTCTCAGCCCCTCTGTCATCTGGGTGGCATGGCCAGCAGGCTGAGCCCTGGCTGGCATATCTAGATGGAGGCCGGGGGGATGGTCTCCAGGCTGTTCTGTTGGAACAGCCTGTGGGAGAGGAAAGGACCCTGGGGGCAGTGGCACTGGACGTGGGGCCTTTAGACAGTCATGTTAAACAGGAAGAGGGTTGGGCTGCAGCAAGTCACATTTGAGAACTTTTCCCACCTGTGAAACCTTTAGCCCAAGAGCAGCTTTATAATTAATATTAATTGGTAATAATTTTTAGTAGTAACTTATAATAGTATGAATAGCTACTACGCTACCGTGTGGCAGGCAATATGCTGTCATATCCTTCGACATATCATTTAAGCCCCACATAGCCCTGGGGAAACTGAGGCACAGAGGGATTAAGTGGCAGGTACTGCTGTACAGATAGCAGGTGGCAGAGCAGGGATGAAAGCCTTGGTTTGTTCCACTGCGAAGAAGAACCACGTACTTAACTAACGACTACACCCCTCCCACATGATTTGGGGGAGGTAGGGGCTTTGCTTTGGTGATGCTGGGGGCTGACTAGGTGAGTCTGGCTTCTTTCTCTTCGTATTGCCTCCTCACTCCTACCAGTCCCTGCCCAATGGCAAGTGCTGGTCAGGGGCAGCTGGGCAAGTAGCTCAGCATTGCTCAGACTTTCTCATGGAAAACGTTCTTGGTTAGGATCAACAGTGGGAGGACTTCAGGGCTCTCGAGGAAGCCCAGCCAGGACCTGGATGCAGAGGGAAGGAGGCAGTTTCCTGGCTGGAACTGTTGTCTGGCTCAGCAAGATGGGGTTGATGCTGAGGTTCCTGGCACTCCTAAAACCTGAACTGTTAGCTCAAGAATGGAGGGACATTGCATGGCTTGGGGAGGCTGGGCCCTTGAGAAGACAAGTGGACTGAAGGATGGAAAGTTTGAAAGATGGGAAACAGAAGGTTGGGATTGAGGGCCTAGAAATGAGGAAAGAATAGGAACAGTGAAGATGGTAGAAATATAGAATCCTTAACACATGTAAAGCACCTGATCTCATTTCATTTTTTAATTCCTTAGCCCAGGTTACTGTTATGTTATTACACGTATAAGAAAACGGGGTTATAGAGGGAATTTACCCAAGGTCACATGGCTAGTAAGGTGGCAGAGCCATATCTGAAAGCCAGGTCTCTGGGTCTAGGTCCACATTTCCTGTCAATATCCCAAAGTCATCTCCTGGCCTGTCTCCAAGACAGGCAGGCAGTCTTCTCCTTCGAAATCTCAGGTTCCCATCTGCATGTGCAAATCAAGTGACCAGAGTAAGTGCCACCCTCAAAGCTTGGGGCATGTGGCTGGAAGGGAAGGTCTGCACTAAAGGGCAGGGGGTAAGGAGGATCTGATGATGCTCACTGTCCAGCTAGAAGTTTCATAGCCAAGAAACCAGTGTCAATCGGAAGGGCCAATGGTCAACAGATGGTAGTGAACCATGCGGGAGGTGGGGGATTTGAAGAGAGGTTAGGGACAGGGAGAAAGGGCCAGTTTATTAATTTTATTTTTTAAATATTTTATTTTTAAAAAAATTGATTTCAGAGAGAGGAAGGGAGATACAGAACTAGAAACATCAATGATGAGAATCATTGATTGGTTGCCTCCTGTACACCCTCCACTGCAGATCAAGCCCACAACCTGAGCATGTGACCTGACCAAGAATCGAAACATAACCTTCTGGTTCATAGGTCGGTGCTCAACCACTGAGCCACACCAGTCAGGTGAGAAAGGGCCAGTTTAGACAAGGGGAAGGTGGGGAATAATACACCAGAGCCTGCATGGAGGTATATTCTGAAGTTGTCATCTTTTTCACCTGGAATTTGGAATGTCTGGATAAAAAGCCAGGAGGGAACCAGTATGGAGTTGGGGATAGGTATGGAGTGTCTCCATCCATGCATGCCAGGTCCTAATCAGGAGAGGAGGAGGGACCAGGGAGGAGCTCCTGGAGGAAAGAAAGAGAAGAGCAGAGAGACCCGGAAATCAGACTGAAGCAAGGCAGGTCCTCCCAAGCAGATCCTGAGTGGAATGTGAGATGGAAACTTCTCCAGCCATTTTTTGCAAAAGATCTGGGTCAGGACAGAGAAGGGAGGGAGGCTGGATGAATGAGCTGCTGCAGGAAGATTTACTAACCCCATCCCCACCACCTCTTGTCCCCTCCACCTCCAGCTTTGTCATCCATTCCCATGTTTATCAGCTGGCTACTGTGTGTCAGTCACTGTTCTCAGGATACATGAGTGTGGGGAGGGGGTAAAGCCCCACACTCCTGTCCTCCTAGAGCAGTAGTTTTCAACCTTGGCTGCACATTAGAATCACCTGGGAACCTTTTTAAAATCCTGATTTCTGGGCCTCATCCTCCGGAAATTCTGTTTCTTTGTTATGGGGTGGGGCCACAACATTAGTAACAAAGAAACAGAATTTCCGGAGGATGAGGTCCAGAAATCAGGATTTTAAAAAGATTCCCAGGTGATTCTAATGTGCAGCCAAGGTTGAGAACCACTGTCCTAGAGATGACACAGCATTCAATAAACATAACAAATAAGCAAAAATTATACAGTATGCTAGAAATACAGAGCTCATAAGGTTTCAAGCTCAGGGTAAGTGAACGAAGGGAAAGGAGAAACTGAATCTAGGCATGAAAGAGAGGAGGCAAAGAGTAGGGGAGTGAGGCAGGGCATGATGACAGGGGTTTTCTCTGGTAGGGGAAATGCTGGCAGTGCAGAAATTAGAAGTCTGGGTTTGGGAAATGAGAGGGGGCCACAGCAGTACAGCCATGGAGGAAAAATGGGGTAATATTGGATCTACCCTGCAAGCATGCCCCAGGTCAACCTTGTGGGGGTGAACAGAGCAGGCCCAGAGCGGGAACACAGAATCCCACAGGCCTCTGCTCAGCCCAGCTGTCCCGTCACTCACGCCCGTTGCCCATTGGTTATTTTTGCTATGGAATGTGCCAGCCCCTCGGATTCTCCTGGAGAACAGGGGCTCAGGTTACTCCCTCTCCTCACTCAGCTCCCCCATCTGTGAGTGGGTGTGTTTGGGGGTGGCAGGGAAAGGGCCTGTGGGTGGTCAGGGTCCTCTGGCTGGAAATGATATAGACACACGTGTACCCTCTCAGCACAGGTCCCTGTGCATGTATCTGCATGTAGAACATTTGCCTCTGGGTATCTGGGGATCTGAACCACTTGCATGTACCCAGAATGTACCAGACATGACTGTAAAGTAAAGGGGCCACAAATAACTTCAGGGGCCAAGTGGAAACTGATCATGAGCAAGGTCCTGTTGTCAGCAGCTGAACTTGAGCATGCTTGCCCCCCCTAAAATATGTACTGTGCAGGCTGAACAAAACTCATCCGTTGGCTCTGTATTTATTTTGGACCCATGCTTTCAAGAAATAAAGTTAGGGAACCTACTGACCAATCAGTGTGTGAGTCTTTATGGCACAATGGTCACTAATTCCATCACAGTGTCTGGATCAGAATCCCGATTCTACCAATTGTTGGCTGTGTGACATTGGGCAAGTAACCTCTCTGTGCCTAAGTATTCCCCTTGTTGTGAGGATTTAGTGAATTTATTCATAGAAAGTGCTTAACACGCTAAGGTGCATACTAAGCATACACTAAGTGTTGATGATAATGACTCTGTAGTCACATCTCGGAAACCAGGACTGGCACTACTTGTGTATGCTGGGATGGAAATTTGGATCTGGGGGACACATGGAGACACACAACCTGTGTGGCTTTGGCTAAGTGACAGGACTTTTCTGAGCCTTCTCTTGTAGGTTAAATGAAGCCAGTTAAGCTCATAAAGATTTCAAGCTCATAGGGTTGTCGTGAATGAGGTAGCATTTATAAAGTGCCTGGCACTTAGTAGATGGTTAAGAAAGTTACAGTAATTGGGTGGAAAGTAGAGTTTTGTGTAGGCAAAGTGTGCATAATGCTATGGGAGAACTAAGAAAGTTTGGTGAGTGCGTTCACCTGTGAGTGAGAAGATGGATCCTATTTGTGAATAATTAGGAGAGCTTCTTGGCACCTTAACTTGCGTGTGTGTGTGTGTGTGTGTGTGTGTGTGTGTGTGTGTGTGCAGGGATAGAATACCTATCATCAAGAAACTCAAGAGCCCTCTCTGGGCTTTCCTGAGAAGCCTGGGGTTGTTTACAGCTGGGGCCATGTCAGCACGGAGCCCCCAGCCACGAGGAGCCTTGTCCTGTGTACGACCTAGGCGCCCTCACCCAGCGCTGTGGCCTGCAGCATACTCGGCCACCGCGAGTTGGGTACCGCCTGGCACAGGTCCGTGTGCGCATGTTTGTAGAGTGAGCAAGTGGAGATGCGCTGACCTTCCGGAGCCGTCCCGCGGGAAGCGGAAGGAGGTGGCGTGGAGATTGCGTAGGGCTGCCAATGAGAGCGTGGCTCGATCTCTCGTGGGGGCCACTGCACCCCTTTCTGTGCCTCAGTTTCCCCATGTGTCCAGGGCCCGGGAGGCAGATGAGGGATGGGGGTGCGGGAGCGCAGGTGATAGCCGTCCCAGGGGACGCAGGGGTGCAGGCCAGGGAAGGGGCGCCAGGTGGGGTGCGGGCTGGCGGGGGAGGGGCGGGCTCTGGGCGCGGCCGCCGCCTTCCCCGCGCCTGGGCTCCCGCGCCCCCGAGGCTGCTTCCGCCACCGGCGCTGGCTCCAGTCCGCTCCCCGGCCGCCCCCGGCCCCGCCTCCGACTCCGACTCCGCCTCGCCCCCGCCCGTCCCCTCCTCGCCCGGCCGCCCGCCCGGCCCCCTCCCCCGCCATGAAGAAGCTGTGGGTGAAGAAGCGTTTCCAGGTGAGGGCTCCGGGGGCGGGCGGCGCCGGGAGGGGGTAGGAAGGGCTGGGCACCCGGAGGGAGGGCGGGTCACCGCGGCTGGGCCCGGGGAGGGGGCGCTGGAGTCGCGCCGGTCCCACCCTGGCCGCTGAGGCCGCGGGGCCGGGCGCTCAGGGGACTCCCGGATCTGCTGTCTGAGCGCACAGCCCCCCGCCCCTCCCCGCGCGGAGCCCCCCTCCCCCCTCCCCACCGACTGTATTCCCCGCGACCACCCGGGGAGATCTCCGCGCCGCCTTTGGCCTGGAGCGCCCACTAGCTTCTTGGCCACCTTGTTCTCTTCTAGCCTCTGGCCAACCTGGGCCCGGGCCCTGCCCGGCTTCCCCCAGCCCCCCACTCTGGAGCCTTCCATCTTCCCGAGCTCCTGGAAGCCCGGCACAGGGATCCGCGCTGAGCTCAATAGATTCCCCAAGCCCTGCCTTGTCCTCGCATACCCGGGCCTCCTTCCTGCATTCCTGAGGCCCCGGCCTTTTGGGGTACTTTGCCTTCTGGCCCCCATCACCCTCCCTTGCCCTCTTGACACCTATCCTTGGGATCTGTCTTGCTCCTGGCAGGAATTTGTGTCCTTATCTCTCCATCTCCCAATCAACCAAGCAACCTCCACCCCCCCCCCCCCCATCTCTTCCTTTATCTCATCTCCCAGTCATCCAAGCAAACACTGCCCCCTCCCGCCAGTCTCTTCACCTCAGCCAGCCCCCTATCCTGTCTCCTAACCTCTGTCCCTGGGGGTATAGCTCAGGTCCCCAGTGCTGTGAGACTATGAATTATGACCCACAGCCTTGCTGCCCTCTCTCTCCTTCCTCCCCTGCTCCTCCCCAGAGCCAAGCTGACCTCCCGCTGGGAGGGCTGACAGGCAAGGAAGAGTGGAGACATTCTCTATGTGGGAAGTTGGCCACCTTGAGTCTCTGTCCCACCTCCCCCCACCCCCCTGCCCACTGGCCCTGGAATGTTTGGACAGGAGGTATAGGGATGTCAGAAGCGAGCCTTCCCCTCAACAACTCATTCTGGCTTTTCTCTTTCAGAAAACCGGCCACTCCCGCCGGGCCTTTAGCCGCCTCACCCATGGTGTGTGGACTGTGGGCTTCCTGCTCTACCCCATCCCACTCCTTCTCTTGGTCCATGCTCCTACATGAGGCACCCAAGTCCCGAAGACAGCTCATGAGATGTGGGACACCCCCCCACACACACACACACATACATGCATCCATACTCACCTACCCAACCCAAGAAGGCCCCTTGCCCTGCTGCTGAGAGAGGACCTAGCAAAGGGGGGGGAGGGGGAGGAGTCATACACATTCCATCATAGGTTCACTGTTCTTCATCCACGGGACAGAGTGAGGATGGGCTCATTGCCATAGTTTGGCTACCAGTACATGGCTCCTGCTTGTCGTGGCACTCATAGAGAAACTGAGGCTCAGAACCGGATAGAGTCTGGGAAGGTTAAACATGGCCCAGAAATGTTGCTTCTAGCCTAAGTGGGCATTTTTGAAGACCACTCAGCAGAAGAGAGGGATGGGGAAGAGGGTTCCCGTCACATCATGATGCAGAACAGATGAGGGTGTGGTTTTCAAGGGGGTGGTGCCAAAACACAATACAAATATTGTAATAGCAGGTGAGCCTGACCCCTAATGGGGGGTGGCTGGGCTGAGCACAAGCAGGCATGTGTGTGTGTGTGTGTGTGTGTGTGACCAGTGAGTACACCAGTAAAAGTGCCAAGGGTACAGGAATAACCAGCCAAAGCATGCGGGCTTCCCAGCCCTGGGCACACTGGGAGCTTGCAGGCAGTCAAGAACTAGAGATGCTTTCCCCATCCCAGGTGTCTCCCTCCCCAGCCCTGGTCCCACAGGGCATCTCTGGGCACTGGGTACCCTTGTGCCCTCTCTGCTGCCTGCCCACCATGCCCTACCCCACAAACGCTCTGATAACAGTCTGTCCATGTCTCTCTTCTGCTGCTCCTATGGAAGCGAAGTTTTCCGCTCCTGCAGAAAGCAAAGTTACGGTAGGAAACTGGCTCCTGCCCTAGCCCTCCACTCCCCCCTCTTCCCTGCCCAACCCGCCTCTCCTCACCCTGCCTCAGCTGCACCCCGATGTGTTCCGGCTGGCTTGGGGTAGAGGACAGGCTGGTCCTGCGATTGGTCGAGTGCCCTGACAATACGACTCTGAGGTGACTCCCCTTTATTCCTGGGGTACTGGAACCCAGAATTTAGAGCCTTGGAACCTAGGACCTTGTTATTTGGGGGGCTGCATGGGAACTTAAGCTACCACTGGCAGGGGAGGAGGGGTAGGGGCTGAGGCCCTGGTAATTCATTAGGTAGTTGAGGGGACTACAAGGAAGCGAGGGTGAGTACCCAGGGGCCCAGAGTTGGAGCCAGGGAATTGGCAGGGGAGGGGTTACCCTGAGCAGCCCAGGATGGGAAGGGGAATATGGGGAACAAAAGAGAGGAGAAGATAGGTACCAGATATCCTACAGTGGTAAGATGGAGCCTGCTGTGGGGGCGGTAGGAGGTGACATGGGGGAGAGTTGTAATGAGAGGGAAGAGGGCCCTGCCCACACAGGCCCCTGTTTCTTCAGACTTGGAGACAGGTGAGGATGACATCAGCGATGTGCAAGGGACCCAGCGCCTGGAGCTTCGGGGTGACAGGACCTTCAGCACCCCCACAGGTGAGCTGTCTGGGGTGCTCAGAGAGCAGGCGGGTGGGCCTCCCACGAGAGGCGTGTGTGCTTCACCATGCTCCTTTCTCCAGGGGGCTCCGACACCCTGGTGGGCACCTCCCTGGACACTCCCCCGACCTCCATGACAGGCACCTCCGAAGAGCAAGTGAGCTGGTGGGGCAGCGGGCAGACGGTCCTGGAGCAGGAAGTGGGCAGCAGGGGTGGCACCCGCCGCCTCCCGGGCAGCCCAAGGCAAGCACAGGCGGCCGGGGCCGGGCCACGGCACCTGGGGGTGGAGCCGCTGGTACGGGCATCTCGAGCTAATCTGGTGGGCGCAAGCTGGGGGTCAGAGGATAGCCTTTCGGTGGCCAGTGACCTGTATGGCAGCGCATTCAGTCTGTACAGAGGACGGGCGCTCTCGATCCACGTGTAAGTAATGCTTCTCAGGGGCCTGCACTGTCCCACATCACCATGCTGCCCTGCACTGCCCCTCCACCCCCACCCCCGGCACCATCCACCTCTCCGTGCACTTCTCCACCTTCCATTGCTTCCACTCCCGGCCCCAGCTATTCACTCATCTTCCCACACTGCTCCATCCGTCTCCTGTGCCATCACCACCCACATCCTCCCACACCTACTGTTCTGGCTCACCATGCCCTCTCCATGGTCTCTGTACCCCTGTGTCCCTTCCTTGTCTCCTCTAAAATCTCCACTTTCCCTGGGGCCCTCTCCTGCCTCACCCATTCAGGCTCCAGTTGTCCCCAGGATCCCCCCCCTTGGGGCCCCCTCCGTGCCTGCTGTCTCTGCAGCTGCTGCCTTTTCATTCTCTGCACATTCCTGTTCCCTGTGGGCCTTTCTCTGGGAGGAACGGAACCACGGCAGCTCCCGGGAGAGCAGGAGAGAGCAAGGAAGCAAGAGCACACCAGGAGAGAGAAGAGAGTGAGGTGGTCAGGGGGCAGATGGGATCAGGGGCCTGGGAAAGCAGGAGTATGTGGGGGGGTGGGGGAAGTAGGGACCAGGGCAGGGAGTGATGGAGACAGGAGGCTGGGGTAGAGGCAGAGGGGTTGGAATGCTGGAGGGGGGGTGTCTGTGATGATCTTGTGGGAAACGCCTGAGGGTGGGGTTGAAGGTTGCCCTGGTAGGGGGTGTTGAGCACAGGTATTGGAGTGAGGCATTGGAGCCATTTTTGGAGATTTGGGGGTTGGCCGATACAGAGGAGAATGCTATGGTAGAAGAGGGGAATGGCTGGTGAAAGATATATTGGGGGCATTTGGGGAGCAGACAGGGGGCATGATTTGTGATGGGTGTGGGTGTGTTGGGGGGGGGGTGGGATCATCATGGAAGAGAAGGAAGGGGCCTGTTGTGGGTAAGGAGGTTTGAACAGCTAGTGGTGGGTAAGGGAGAGGTCTGGGCAGGGGCAGGGGCTGGGGCAGGAGAGGCTCCCTTGTTTTATCTGATTGGCATTAGCCAGGTGCTCCTGTGCCCTGGACTTGCCTTTTCCTTCCCTGCCTGTCTTTGCCAGGCTCCAGCCAGAGCCTGGAGTTGCTATGGCAACTTCGAGGAACCCATTTCCTTAGTGATGTCTGTGGTACAGAGGCTGGCCTGGAGCTAGAATCTGTCGGCAAGAGGCCTCCTCTGCTGTCCCAATTTCTCTCTTGCCTCACCCAGTTCCCATGGGCCATTCTTCAGGGACTGTGCTGTAGAGTAGATTCCCTTCAGGTGGCTGGCTGAGGTTCTGCACCCTCAGGGCACTATGGGTTGCCATCCCCATGTCTCGCGCCCCCCCCTCCCCAGGTCAGAGGTGAGGTCTACAGTGGAGGTTGCTGACCCAGGTAGTGTAAAACATCCTTAGAATTTATGCTTGTGGCTGGTACCCTATTTCTCCTCCCTTCTGTGCCCCCAGAATCCCAGACATTTTGGAGGGAGCAAGGGCTCACAAGTCAGACTTCGCTGGCTTTCCATCCTAGCACCATTTCCTAGCAGTCTCACCCTGCTAAGGCACGTTTCCCTCTATAAGCCTCAGTTTCTTCATCTGTAAATGGACCTGTAACAGTTCCCATCTGAAAGGGTTGTTGTGAGGATTAAATGACTCAGTGCATTTAAAGCATCTAGCACACGCCTGGCACACAATAAGTACTCAGTGAGTCATTTCATACTTTGTATTCAGCTCTCTAATGTGTCAGGTGAGATGCTAACATCTCAGATTCCCTTTATGAATCTTTATGTTTAGCAAGGGTCCAGGCGGGGGAAACAGGCCCAGCTCTTGGACCTCAAAGCTCTGTAGGTGAGAGGTGTACTCTGGACTGACCAGCTCCTTCCCATCTCCTCTTCGCCGGCACTCCCAACTGGGGCCCACGCAGTAGTTATTTCTGAACTGAGTTATTTCTGAGCACACCCCTTTGGGGAGCCTCTGTGCTTCTCCGGGGAGTTCCAAGGACTCAGGTAACGTCCCCAGGGGCAGGACAAAGTCAAAGGCCTGCACTGGGGGCAGACTGATGAAATGGAATGGGAACCTGGGCATCCTAGCCTCCTACCCTAGGGACCCCTGCTACCGCCTGCTGTGTCCTCTCAGTACTGGACTCAGGTCAGAGCTGGTGTTAGGTAACCCCAGGGATGGAGCGTTGCTCCTGGAAGGAAGGCTGAAAGGCTGGTGCCTGTTCTGGGGCTGCTGTGAAGGCGCCATGTCCTGCGGAGGATGGGCAGGACTGTGGGGGGCAGCTGGGGGCAGGAATGGGTGGGAGGCTGCATTCCTGAGAGGGCCCCTCCCGGTGCACCCCTTCTGCCTTCCCTCACCACGTCATCCTTTGAGTCCTAAACCTCATTCTTTTCTCTCCCACCGCTCCGTTTGTTTCCGCAGTTCCCCAGCTTCCAGGGCTGGGGGGAGGGGCTGGCCCGAGCGCCTGGGGCTGAGTCCTACCTGGACCCAGTCACTAGCCCCATCTCCCGGTGCCTGAGCCGCCGCCTCTCCCCAGCACCGCACCTGCCCTGGCTGTACCTTCCTCTTTGCGGGGAGGGGTGGTGGTCTGGCCCATGCCGCCCCAAGCCTTCCCCGCATGTCCCACCGCCAACCCCCGGCCCGAGCTAAGGGTCTAGGAGGGGAGGCCGCCTGAAGCTTCTGCCCTCTTGGTCTCGGTTCCGCAGCAGCGTCCCGCAGAGCGGACTGCACAGAGAGGAGCCCGACCTTCAGCCTCAGCCAGCCAGCGAAGCCCCTCGTCGCCCGGCCCTGCCGCCTCCCTCCAAATCCGCGCTGCTGCCCCCACCGTCCCCTCGGGTGGGTAAGCGGCCCCCGCCGGGGCCCAGCGCCCAGCCCCCGGCCACCCCCACGGCGCCCCACCGGCGCGCTCAGGAGCCTGTGCTGCCCGAAGACGCCACCGCCGAAGAGAAGCGAGGGAAGAAGGCCAAGTCGTCGGGGCCCTCGCTGGCGGGCACGGCCGAGTCGCGGCCCCAGACGCCCCTGAGCGAGGCCTCGGGCCGCCTGTCGGCGCTGGGCCGCTCGCCGCGGCTGGTGCGCGCCGGCTCCCGCATCCTGGACAAGTTGCAGTTCTTCGAGGAGCGACGGCGCAGCCTGGAGCGCAGCGACTCGCCGCCGGCACCCCTGCGGCCCTGGGTGCCCCTGCGCAAGGCCCGCTCGCTGGAGCACCCCAAGTCCCACGGCGATGCCTCGTGGGGTTCGCCCGGGGCCTCTCAGGAGGAGCTGCGGGCGCCGGCGGGCAGCGTGGCCGAGCGGCGCCGCCTGTTCCAGCAGAAGGCCGCCTCGCTGGACGAGCGCACGCGGCAGCGCAGCCCGGCCTCCGACCTCGAGCTGCGCTTCGCCCTGGAGCTGGGCCGCATCCGCCGCTCCACGTCGCGGGAGGAGCTGGTGCGCTCGCACGAGTCCCTGCGCGCCACGCTGCAGCGCGCGCCGTCCCCCCGGGAGCCCGGCGAGCCCCCGCTCTTTTCGCAGCCCTCCACCCCCAAGACCTCGCGCGCCGTGAGCCCTGCCGCCCAGCCTCCCCCTCCGAGCGTCGCGGGGAGGTCCGGGGATGAGCCGGGGAGGCCGCAGAGCCGCGGGCCGGCCGGCAGGACAGAGCTGGGGGAAGGCCCGCAGCAGGAGGTCAGGCGCCGGGACCAGTTCCCGCTCACCCGGGGCAGAACCATCCAGGAGTGCCGGAGCCCCGTGCCGCCCCCCGCCCCGGGCGACGCCCCCGAGGCCAGGACAAAAGCCCCTCCGGGTCGGAAGCGAGAGCCCCCGGCACAAGCCGTGCGCTTCCTGCCTTGGGCCACGCCGGGCCCTGAGGGCGCTGCTGTGCCCCAGGCGTCGGAGAAGAGCAGGGCGGGGCCTGAGGCCGAGAAGAGGCCGCGCCGAGGGCCGGAGGAGGATGGTCCCTGGGGGGCCTGGGACCGCAGAGGGACTCGCAGCCAGGGCAGAGGTCGCAGGGCCCGGCCCACTTCGCCTGAGCTTGGTAAGGCCTCCGGAAGCACCACTGAGAAGGTGCTGGGACTTGGGTGGGAGGGTGTTTGGGGAGAGGAGGCTGCTAGGATATGGTCTCCCGGGGCAGGAATGGACTCAAGCACAAGTCTGAGTGAAAGTTTTGAAGGTTGATGTGCTATAAAACCTGCCTGCTGGTGAGATAGTGTGTGTGTGTGTGTGTGTGTGTGTGTGTGTGTGTGTGTGGTGTTCTTTAGAGTGTTTGTGTTTTTATGGAGGCGAGGCTGAGGTGTGAGCAGAAACCCAGTGCCCAGATGCCTGCCATAGGCCCTCTGGGTCTAGGGGCCTGCTAGTCTGTTGGATTAAGGACCTAACTGATGGAAGGCACTGGTGGAAATCTAAGGAGCTCCTCCCCACACCACCCCTCCGTGGGGGACGAGATGGAAGCCTGTCTCAATATACCAGTGTAATCGGTTAGGTCCCTGTTACAGGAAAGCTCTGGATCAGCCAACTCTCATCTCTGCCCTCCCCCTCCTGGCACCATCCCCGGACCCATCTGTGGCCACTAAGGCCTAACTCAGCCTCTCCTTCTAGCCTCTTTGTTCCCAATCTTGAGTCCCTGCATCGCTGAGCTGACTGTGGTCACCTGCCAGCCTGTGTGTGGTCTCCCAGTCTTCCTGTGGGTGATGGCCAGTAGCCAGACTGCCCTTGCCCCTAACTCTGCTCATCCTGAACACCAACTTGGGGCCCACTCCTGGGTTGAAGCAGGGGAAGCCATCCTTCACTCGCTCCCACCCGCTGCTCCTTCCCCAGGCCAGAGGCCCCTACGCACCGCTCCCAGGAGACCCTGTATGTCTTTTTCATTGCACTTACCACCCTGTATTTTTCTTCAGCAGAATCACTTTATTTTTCATTAAAGTATTACCGCCCCAAAATTTCTAGAGATGATTAGGCCCCTGTCCCTTGTTCTACTAGCCATCATTATTGCACATGCACAGCCATGTCCCAAGCATTGTTAACTGGGTGCCTAGGGGGTGTTATTTTAACTTAATCTGTATGCCAGCTTTGCGAGATATTGGGTATTATTTATCAGCTCCATCATACGGATAACAAAACTGAGGCACAGAGAGGTTATCTAATTTGCCGGTTTATGTCGCTAGAAGACAGCATAATTGTGATCATCACTGCTCTTTTGGCACTGTGCTTTATATCTAGCTTGTAGACGTCAGAGTTAGTAATACCCAGAGAGATCTCTGTGTGTACAAGCGTCCCGTAAGCAGGGACCACATCTTATTTCCTCTTATCACCCTGGTGCCAAGCAGAGCTTAGTATGCAGTGTTACTGTTTGTTGGATGGACAAAATCAAAGCCGATTTTCATGGGGCCTCTCAGACGGCTATAGGGCACGATCACTAATATGACAGTACATCCCATGTTGCCCTGTGACATCACTATTATTACTTACATGTCAGGTTGCTATTACCTTGTCTTCTGTCTGTATGGAAACTTGTAGTATCTTGTGCCCCTCAGCGTGCCTTGCACAGGGATGATCTACCATCCCTGACCCCTGATTTGTGTAAAGATGTGGCAGGGCTCCTGCCTTCCTCCAGAAACAACCCTGTGGCTGAGGTTGAAGAGCAGACAAACTAATGCAGAGTCCTGGATGCCCTGTCCTGCTTGAGAACCCCCTTTCTATCTTTCTTCCCTGTCTCAGGACATTCAGGAGAGAGGTTTTTTGCTCCCCAACCCCCACCTCCTAGAAGCCCCTCTCTCTGGGTTTGGATTTCTAAATTGCAGGGCTGCCATCACAGCCTCTATCCCCGAGTCATCTCCGTAGGACCATATCCCTTTACCCTGTCACCCGTGTCTCTGGCAGAGTCTTCGGATGACTCTTACGTGTCTGCTGGAGAAGAGCCCCTGGAGGCCCCTGTGTTTGAGATCCCCTTGCAGGACGCGGTGGTGGCCCCAGGGGCGGATGTGCTGCTCAAGTGTATCATCACCGCCAACCCCTCGCCCCAAGGTGAGCTCCAGAGTTGGGGCCTGGCTAAGGTTGAGACAGGGAGGGGTGGGTGATGAGGGAAGCTCATCTGCTCCCGGGCTGGGCTGTCCTGACTCCTGCATGCGTTAGAGCTTCCCCAGAATCCCCTGAGAAAGGGGAGGGCAGGCCTGGGCTTCTGTGAGTGAGGGGAGTCCTCCAAATTCCCTAGGGTGGGGAGGGGAGAGGCTTGGGCTCTGTGTCGGGTGGGGGCTGGGGGGAGATTTGTCCCAGGGGGCCCCTGTGGGCCATGGTGACTGGGCACCCTGCTGCTTCCCCCCAGTGTCCTGGCAGAAGGATGGGTCCACGCTGTGCAGTGATGGCCACCTTCTCATCCGGGCGGAGGGCGAGCGGCACACCCTGCTGCTTCGGGAGGCCCGGTCGGCTGATGCTGGGAACTACACGGCCATCGCTACCAATGAGCTGGGCCAGGCCAGCTGCGCTGCCACGCTGGCTGTGAGACCTGGTAGGGAGCCTGTGGGCCCCAGGGCCGAGTTGGGTGAGCAGTGACCCTTCCCTGTAGGCCCAGGTCCCCTTCCCCTCCCGGCCTAGAGCTCAACTTTCAACCACTGTGCAGTTTGTTCTTGTGTCCCTTGCTCTGGTGGAAGCATTTTAAATGGCCTTGGCCTCAGGGCCGAGGCCAAATTCCCAAGGCACACAGCAGGCTGGCCAATTCATGAAGTCCCTGAAATTTGTCTTTAGACATCGTCTAAATGCCATCCTTTCATGGCATTTCCCTGAACAGGGTCCTATGGGGAAAGCAAATTATCCGTGAGTCTCAGAGAAAAAGAATCTCCCTGCTCAAAGGGCTTAAAAACCATCAGGAACCTCTGAGGTCATTTCCTCTCTAGAGCAGCCCCCCTGCTCCCTAAGAGAGATGCTTTTAAGTGCTTTCCTCCCTCCCTTGTTCCTTCCGTTGAACCCAAAGCTCTAAAGAGGGTCCAGCTGAGACCACTTCTTGGGAGGTGGCAGTGGCTGAGGCTGCCCTGTTTTCTATTTTTATGAAAGTCCTCACTTGGTGTCAGGCTACTTCCTTTGGGTTTCAGCCCAGTTGCTTTCAGGTTCAGGGTAGGGCTGGACTGGTGTCCATGTCCATGGCCGTGGCCTGTTCAACTCGTTCAGGTCACTGGGCCCAGCAATGTGTTGACCCTGGGCAGTGGGGGTGGGAGGAATTGAGGCTGGGAAAGGGGCATTCCAGAAGCAAACGATGCAGACTCACCCCTCAAGGAGATTACGCTGGGTGATGACCCTCCACCAGAGGACTTAGGTTGGAAGAAAGTGCAGGGCAGATCAACCCTGTCCCTAGGAGAGTCGAGCAGTTGGTCAGTGTTGTGGGATGCTGGATGGAGAGACATGAGGGCCCTGAAGGAGGCTGGGATTTAGACTGGCAGCGGGAGGGGTGGGCATGCCAGGAGGGGCGAGAGAACACGCTGTTCTGTCCCTTCTTTCACTCAGCCCTGCTGGTGACAAGATTGCAGAGCCTGTCTTGCTGTGGGTCAGGGCCTCGGCACCTCCACCATCCACCATCAGGGAGTTCTTGGTGGTATCTGACCCGAGTCCAAGTCCTGCTTTACATCCTTATGGTTGTAACTCTCTCGCTTTGCAGAAGAGCAGGTCTTAGCGTACAGACCCCTCCCAGAAGCTCAGATTTAAGGCTCTCTCCCTCCCCGTGCCCCTCCCACCTCAAGGAAACATACTGTCCCTCCACTGTGTGCTTCCCTCCTTCCATCACCTCTGGGATCTGCTTCTGATTCAGCTCCCAGCTCCGCTTAGGGGGCCCAGGCGTGGGTCCAGGACTCTGGTCAATACCTGGCTTGGATGTTTGGCAAGGAGTGGGGTGGGGGGTGTTCCGCAATACTGGCTCAGGGCCATTTGGGAGCCTTTTATGGTTGGGAAGGAGGCTTGGGGCAAGGCAGCTGTCTGCACTCCTCTTTGCCTGCTGAACCTCCCTGCAGTTGCAGTCTCCTCATTTGTAAACCAGAGATAATTATACTCTTCGCAAGAAAGAAAGCAAATGTGTGAACAAGCTTTATGAACTGTAAAGCTATAGACAAATGCTAGTTGTTAGCATTATTAAGTGATGCTGTTGTGCACGGGAGCTCAGGTTCCCTTGAAGCTTCGGGAAGCTGTCTTTCCCGTTTCTTTCCTTTCTTCATACTGTTTATCCTTTGGAGTCTCCTCCCTGCCCTTGCTAGGCCAACAGCCCCTAACCCCCCATATTTCCCAGATGTCACAGCATCTCTGTGCCTCTCCACCCCGGGGAGCTAGGGTGTGCACCCAGAGAATAGCTCCTGAAAGTCAGACTGGCTCCAGGCTCCAGGGCTTGAGGGGCAGGCACGTGGGTCCAGACTCAGCTCTTGTGGAGGAAACAGACTTTCTTACCCTACAAGGCTCTGTTTGGTCCAGAGCAGCTGGATGGAGGCCAGTGGACCGGGAGAGCAGCAGGAATGGGCGGAACCAGTGGGTGGCACAGACATTTGGCAAAGGCTGGGGTCCCAGGCCTGGAGTTTTTAGGGAGTGGGAGGGGGGCTAGGGAAGGGTGTTCCGCAGTGTGGCTGTGGGTGGGGTAGGAGTAGGGTGAGGGAGGGAGTGTCTAGTGTATTTTGGGAAGAGGCCTTGTGGAACCGCCTTCTTTTCTCGCTCCTCACCAACCCCTTTGGTAACCAGGACTGGCTGGTTACCAGTCAGTTACCACCCCAACAGGACCTGCTTTTGAGGGCTCACAGATCTCAGTTCCTGGTTGGGAACCATTGGAACAGGGAATTGGTAACTAGAGAATGTAGTTACCCTGGTGCTGTGGTTTGGGGGGCACAATGTCCTCACCAGCTCTGGCAGCCCCACCCAGCCCTGGATCCCTCTCATCCTGCCCCACCTCACTGAATAACTGCTGAGTTGAGCTCCCAAAGGGTGTGTGTATCGGGACAGTGGGTTGGAGGGTGTGAGAAGTGCTTAGCTGAAGCTAAGCGTTTCACAGCTGTCTGCATCCATCACACAGGCATTTATTGAGTCCCAACTGGGTGCCAAGTGCTACGTCTCTTGAAATAGTTTCGTGTGTTTGCGGAGTGCCATATGCTTTCTTCCAAACCCTCTCACATCTCTTCCCTTACTTGAGCTCCGTCACACATGTACAGTTGACCCTTGAACAGTTTGGGGGTCAGGGGCACTTACTGCCATTGTAGTAGAAAACCCTCATTTAACTTTAGTTGGGCCTCCCTGTGGGCAGATTCCCAACTGCCAGGTGACCCTTGAACAACGGGGGTTTGAACCGCTCAGATCAACGAGAAACATTCGTGTATAAGGAACCATTGCAGTTCAAACCCCTGTTATTCAGGGTCAGCTGTGTATTTCTTGGAGGGACATGATGGGTGGTGACATTCCCAGTTTATAGATGGGGAAGGTGAAAATGTGGAGAGTAAAGCGACACAGAGATAGCACGAGGCCAGCATGTCTACTTCGCATCTGTAATCTGCCTGGGGTGCTGTAAGCAAGAGGTGAGTGAAATCCTCACCTATGGAAAAATAAACAGCGTGATGGCAGATGAAAGTAGCATGACTAGTTAGCATCTCCTGAGCACTTTGTAGATACCAGGCCCTGTTGTTGACTGGGTTCTCACACTTAATCCACCCTGTGAGGTAGGTTCTGTTATTATGCCCATGTTACAGATGAGGGAACTGAGACTTGGAAAGCTTTAGCAAAGTGCTCTAGAGGAAAGCTCTAGAGAAATTTCAATAGGAATTTCTGTGATAGAACTACTATATATGTGCACAGTCCCATATGGTAGCCACTAGCCACATGTGGGTTTTGAGCACTTGAAATGTGGTTAGTGTGACTGAAGGGCTGGATTTTTTATTTCATTTTCATTGATGTACATTTAAATCATCTCAGTGGCTCATGGTTGCCCTGTTTGCTCAGCCATAGGAGCATAGGGTCCGTGGGAAGCTGGGTGGTGATTTGAAGCGCTGCCCTTGGATCTCCCAAGTCTGCACTCCTAACCACTGCACCATACTGTCCCCTTTCCTCTACTCAAGAGGTTCGGGGTTCAGGTAGAATTGTGTTCATGAGCTCATGGGGTGGGGGTGGGAGCAGAGACTGCCGAGGCCCTGGGGTTTTCTTTCCTTTCCTGCCCTCCCCCGCCCCTGTGACAGTGGTCCTGCTTTGTTTCCCTGCGTGCCCGGTGTGCACACAGATGGCTCACCCCACCAAGGGCTCTGGTCAGGAGGAAGGGGGACATGGTGGCTTCATGCACCCAGGCCTCTGTCCTGCTGCTGTCAGTCCTCCCCTCAAGCACAGGTCTCATATATTTTCCAGCAGAGACCTTGGCCTCTCCGCTTTGCTTTAGCTGGCCACCATGTCCTCATCTGAGCAGCAAGGATCATAACCCCTGAGCTGGTTTCTCAGTCAGATTTGTGAGGCTCTGCAGAGCTGAAGATTCAGCTAAGGACCTTTGGGCCAGAGGAAATGGCTTATCAAAGCTCATTTTGGTCCCATCTGTATGATGACATGATCACAACAGAAAAGAGGTGGTTTGGGGAGGTCATGAATATAAAAGGAAAGGAAGAAATTATGGCACTCCTGTCTGCCCCCTTCTCCTGGCCTGGCCCTGACCCCGGCAGATTCTTCCTTATGAAGTCAGTGGCTGCCTGTGGAAGGGATCTTAGAATGCCACATGGCCCCAGGGCCCACCCTTGATGGTGTCTGGACAGCATCGAAAGAAAGCAGTGTGGTCTCTTGACTAGTCTCAGCCCTTCTCCCCTTTTCGGTCTCCCAGAAGCAGGCCTGCCCCAACAGGTGTCCCCCAGGGCTGCTACCTCAGAACAGGGGTCCTCACACACAGCCTATCAGAGGAACGTGGACCTAATTTACTGTGGGTGCCAACGCTGATCTAACATGGGGCAATCTTAAACAGCAATCCTAAATAACCATACGTAAGAGCTGAACCACTTCAGGCTGACCATGTGAAATGCTCTCTGCTTCCTTGTCTATTTTTAAACCAAAATTAAAACATTCTCAGCACAACTCTTCTCCTTTTCCCTCCCTTTCATGGTGGGATTAGCACAGCAGGCACTTAAACAAATTGCCCCTGGAGAAACCCACTGGGACAGTGGCGGGTGGACAGTCGGCTGTGAGCGGCCAGGCCACGTGCGAGGCTGTGAACCTCCAGCACATACTCCCTTCCACAGACACCTCAAGGAGCTCCCTTAGCCCTCAGGGAAGGCATGGAAGCTGGCCTCCACCTTCCGCACCTGAAGTTGATCTGAGGGTGGCTGGAGGCAGCTGAGGCAGCGGGAGGGACCTGCTCTAACATGGTCACGTCCCATTTATTTCTTCTTTACCTAGTTCTGTAGCCGGAGGGGTTGAGCTGCAGTTCTCTGCACACTCTTTCTGCTTCTGAACATTTGCTCCCGTGGTTTCCTCTTCCAGGATTGCTTTTTTTCTGCTTAAATGGAACTAAGTCTTCATTCTAATACACCCCTTCCCTCAGTCCCCTCTTCTTCCCCGGGCCAAAAGTAATGTCCTACTGTCTTCACTACTGTGGCCTTCTCTGCCCCTCTCTTGCCACCTTCCTTGTTCCTGTTTGCTCTTATAGTCCTGTGTGTATCTGGCTTGTCATCCCATCAGCCAGGAGGCTCCTCAGGTTATGGCTGTGCTTTGGCTACTCTTAGCCCTTGCAGCCATACCTGGTGGTCTTCCTGGACAGTCAAGGTCTGTGTGTGAGCTGACAATGGGGGGTAGAGATCCCCAGGACTTTCCAAGTCCCCGGAACAACCTGGATAACACACAGAGGCTGGGTGAGACACACATCAGCAAAGGGTAATGAGGACCTGCCTGAGAGTGGAGGTTGGGGGACAGAGGAGACCATAGAGCAGTGGTCCTCAAAGTGTTGTCTCCAGACCAGGAGTATCAGCATCACCTAGGCCAGTGATGGCGAACCTTTTGAGCTCGGCGTGTCAGCATTTTGAAAAACCCTAACTTAACTCTGGTGCCGTGTCACATATAGAAATTTTTTGATATTTGCAACCATAGTAAAACAAACACTTATATTTTCGATATTTATTTTACATATTTAAGTGCCATTTAACAAAGAAAAATCAACCAAAAAAATGAGTTCGAGTGTCATAGGTTCGCCATCACTGACCTAGGCCCAAAATACCATGTGCGGGCGCGCACGTACAGTGCGATTGAAACTTCGTGGCCCATGCGCAGAAGTCGGTATTTTGTGGAAGAGCCGGTATTTTGTGGAAAAGCCACACTCAAGGGGCCAAAGAGCCGCATGTGGCTCGCGAGCCGCGGTTTGCCGAGCCACATGCAGCTCTTCCTAAGCCTTAGGAGTACCCTAATTAAGTTAATAACAATGTACCTACCTATATAGTTTAAGTTTAAAAAACTTGGCTCTCAAAAGAAATTTCAATCGTTGTAACTGTTGATATTTGGCTCTGTTGACTAGTGAGTTTGCCGACCACTGGGCTAGGGAATGTGTTAGAGACGCACATCATTGGCTCCAGCCGGGACCTAGTGAATCAGAGGCTCGGGGCAGGTCCCAGCAATCTGCGTTCTAAGGAGCTTTGTGGGTAATTCTGGTGAATGGTGAATTTGAGAACCACTGCCCTAGAGTGAGGGACCTTGAACAGGTGGGAGGCCAGTGGTATAGTGGGAACACGTGAGCTATGGAGCCAGACCTCTGAGGTTCAGAGCCCTGTGCTGAAATTTGGTGGCTGAGTGGGATGGGACTGAGTAATACCACCTCTTAGGGTTATCCTCCTTCTCACATGGGGATTGTGTAGGTCCCTAAACTTTCATGTGCATAAGAATCAACGAGGTGCTTTTGAAAATGCAATTTCCTGACCTCTGTTTTAAGAAATCTAATTTTGGGGCGTCAGAGTGAGGCCCAGGAATTTATAGTTTAAACAGGCTCCCAGGTGGTCCTGCTGTGGGTGATTCAAGGACCATTCTGAGAAGCCCTGAGATAGAGGGCCTTACGCGACGCCTGTCCTGATGGTGACCCTGACTTGTGGGCTCCCCAATGCCAGTACTTTGACTGACCTGGGAGCAGTGTTGACAGGCCAGGCATATGCAGAGTCAGTGTGTTTTGCAGTGGTGGGGTATGCAGGGGCAGCACCTACATGGTAGACATTTGTGCATCTTGGGTTTGGGGGGTACCTGCTCCCCATTCCCTAGCTGGGGTAACTGTTTCCCACAGTGAGAGCTGGCCTTGTGGGTGGAGCACAGCTGGGATGTAGGGACTGGCTACAAAGATGGTTTTGGTGGAGGGGCCAATGAAAAGGGCTGGTACCAGAACCTGGTGTGGAACCGTAGCGGCTCTGGGGTCTGGAGACAGAGATCCCTGATCAGCTTCCTTGGCCACATGATTTTGGGAGCCCAGAAGGGTGGGGGCCATGGTCTGGTTTCAGAGGGGCCCAGTTCTGGCCCTCCTGTAGCCTGAGCCTCCTGCTTAGGCTGCACTGACAGCCCCCTCTCTGAGGGGCTTGAAGGACTCTGATTAGCTTGGCCACTGGATGCCCCAAGGTGCTGTTCCCCTAGCCACCACCAGAGGACTCTGAGGATCCCTGCAAACTTCACCCATCAGCTTTAATCTCTCCTCTCCCTCCCTGGGCCAGTGGCCTCAGCGCTGTCCAACCTGGAGGTGACTCAAGAGGTCACCAGGACCCACAGAGGGGAGGGGTGCCTGCCTTCAGAGGCCATGCCTGTGATCTCAGCATCAGCTAATGGCAAGCCCCGAGCAGATACTCACCAAGTGACCATTCTGACTTCCTTCCCCACCCCCACCTCAAGACAGCCAGCCTGAATGGTGAACCCCCTCTTCTGCCAGTCCCCCCCCTTCACTGGCAGTGATGGGAAACACAGGTCATAGCTTGGGAATGTGGCCCCGGGCAGGGGTGATAGGAGGAGGGAGAAGGACATGTGACCTCTCAACAGCTCCCCTGCTCCCCTGCTCTGTCTCCAAGCCCCTTCCTCGCCCCAAATACAGATGGGTGCTGGTAGTGAGGGGCTGTGGGGGAAGCAGCCCCTGCCTCCTGACCATTGGCCCTGGTGGGGCTGATGAGGGGAGGGACAACTGCCAACTGGTAGCGCCCGTAGGAAGAGTGTTGGGCACAGGCCCAGTGTCCTGTGGCGGCTGCCGGGCCAAACCTGCCATGGCAGGATGGGGAGACAGAGATGGGATTCTGGATCCACTCAGATGGAGAGGGGCTTCTCTGGGAGCCGAGTGCTCTGATTCTCAGCACCAGAGAAAACAGGCTGTGGCCTGGCTCGTAGCATTTGAGGCTTGTTGGGAAGCTCGGTGGTTTGGTCAGAGCAAGGGGCCTCATAGGGCCTGTTTGCCTTCCGTGCCTCCTCTGGTGGACTCGTTGAAATGAGTGGGTCAGGGCAAGCGTCTTGGATGCTGCATGCAGTGCCACCCCCATCTTCCCCTGGGGACCAAGGCCTTGGTGCTTTGAATCGAGGTGCCACTGAGGGGGCTTTGTGCTTGTCAGGGTCCAGGAGCTGTAAGGAGAGAAAAGGCAGATCCTGCTGCTTGGGAATGAGCAGGGTGGCTAAATACAGCCGCCTCACTCTGCCCCTCCCCTCTCCTCCCCCTCCACTCCAGGCCCAGGCTGCCTGTGGTCTCAGCAGGCACCACCTCCCCAGCCAGCTGCCTGCCTGCCACCCAGCCTGTCCCCACCAGGCCAGCCCCCACCTTTCCCTTCCCCTCCCCCAGGACCTCGTGCAGAGCCTCAGCAGGGTCAGTGAGTGAGTGGGGCTGGGCAGGCTGGGCTCTTGCTCTCTGGGGAACCTGGCGGGGTGGGTAGTGGGCAGGCAGCGGCAAGGCCTGGTGCCAGGGCGGAGCCTTCGGGACAGGCTCAGGCTGGGGTCTGTGTGGCAGAGTCTCCAGGTGAGTTGGGGTGCAGCCCTGTGGGGGACTTGGGGTGGGGGAACCAGGAGGAGGGGCCAGGGGGCTGTGGCAGATTCATGTCTGTATTTGGCAGTCGGCGAGAAGCCAGCTCAGGGAAGCTGGGCCCCTGGCCAATTGCAGGGGAGGGCGTCAGGGCCCTGGAGACACCCCTCCCCCAAAGACACACTGGTGCCCCTTCCTCTTCCCCAGCTGCCTTTCTTTGTGGATGACTCAAACTCTGCTCTCCCATCTCCTGAGAGTTTGGGGGCCCATGCTTTAGGTCTGGGGCCAACAGGTGCTCCTGGGGTATCTGGGGCAGGAAGCTGAGAACAGAGAGGGGGAAGGGCAGGCTGAACAGTGAGTGCCACCTCATTGGCCCTGGCACTGAGGTCAGGATGGGGCTTGTCTGAGGTGTGTGTTC
This sequence comes from Myotis nattereri, assembly GCF_964212035.1. NCBI lineage: Eukaryota > Metazoa > Chordata > Mammalia > Chiroptera > Vespertilionidae > Myotis > Myotis nattereri. The sequence continues at coordinate 22,708,557 of NC_138082.1, forward strand.
CTCTGCACTAGGCCCAGTTCACCCAAGATATGGGTGTCCTAGTTGTGCCACCCTGGGGTCCAGAGACGTGAACCACCTGCATTAGGAGCCTGCGATTCTGTGCCAGGAATGTGTGAGTTCTGGGCTCCAGTGGAATTCCACGTCTCCCACAAGGCCCAGGAGCGGCCCCTCTGCTGCCTGAACCCTTGGCCCCAGGCCATTCCCTCTGGCTCCCCTGCTCAGGAGGACCAGCAGGGCCAGTATTAGGAGAGCCTGGGACAGGATTCAGGGACTCAGGGAAGGAAATACTTGGCAAGATCATACAGCAAGCAAGCCCCGGGAAGCGAGGTCAGGGCTGGGCCAGCCTGCAGGAGCCGTCGTCTCACCTCCTGGGCTCCCATTCCAGACCTTATCAGGTCCTTGATCTCAGGCTGATCGATGTATAGCTCTCTCAGTCTCTCTGCCCTCCTGCCTCTCCTGGCATCCCTCTGTGTGCCACCGTCTCTCCTCTGTCTCTCCTCCAGGTGGGTCCACATCCCCTTTCAGCAGCCCCATCACCTCTGACGAGGAGTACCTGAGCCCCCCAGAGGAGTTCCCGGAGCCTGGGGAGACCTGGCCCCAACCCCCCACCATGAAGCTCAGTCCCAGCCAGAACCGCCGCTCCTCAGATGCTGGCTCCAAGGCGCCCCCCACCTTCAAGGTCAGATCACGGAGCCCAGCCTCAGCCTCCTGAGTACCTCCATTCCTTTGTGTGGCCTCTTGTTCTTGGGGCCATACCAGGTTCTAGCACAGCCTGGAGCTTGACCCCATTAACTGAGAGCCAGTCTAGGTCAGACTGGGGTGGAAGAGGCCTCTGTCCCAGATCTCCCACCTCCCCAGGAGCTGCAGCTGGGCCCTGACACTTTGGGGTTCCCTGCAGGTCTCCCTTATGGACCAGTCAGTAAGAGAAGGCCAAGATGTTACCATGAGCATCCGTGTGCAGGGAGAGCCCAAGCCAGTGGTCTCCTGGTGAGTAGCAGCTAACCACCACCTGCCAGCTCCCCTCCTCCTAGGCCTGGCCCTGTGAGATCTGGCTCTGGGCAGAGGGGACTGGGCCCTTGGTGGACTTTCCCTTGATCTGTAGGGGGCCACATCCCAGGTACAGTGGTGCCACTCCCCCAACCTGCCCCTGCCTCTGTCCCCGCCTGCGTTTAGGGCTCACTGGGGGCTTTCTCCTGGGGGCGGGGTTTGTTCACTTGGGCGGAACAGCCTGGAGCCATCTCACTCCCTGAGGGGGCTGCCCGCCCCCAGTCCGTTGACCACAGGCTGATTTTTGAGGCCTTCTCTGCGCCCAGCCCTGTGCTAAGCCCAGGTGGAACCATTTGTTTCTGAGCTGCCAGAGCCCGGCGTTAAATTCGGGCCTCATCTGTGGTGCTACATCCCAGGTGCCTGGAGCTTTGATTAGTTCGCTCAGGTTATTGTTTTTATTGGTTTGGGTTCTATTTTCATTTTTAATTGATTGTCTCGTCCCCAGTGTGATTTCTTAACATTGTAAGTTATTTCATGTCCCTTTGGGGAAGTGGGGAAGCTACCTGTTCATTATAAAGAAATAAAAATGAGACATGAGGAAATTTAAGAGCTATTAAGAGCTGAAGAGCATGGCGCCACTCTAGGTGCAGTTCAGTTCCTAGAAAGGAGATACCCAGGTGGGCAGACGTGATCCGGAAGTTCCTGGTGGAGGTGGGATGCGGAGTCAGGGTGAAAACCTCTCTGTAACCCAGGGTGCCCATGGTCAGTGGGACAGATCTGGGGAGGGGACAAATGATGAGCAGGGAGGAGAGGCCAGCTTGGCTCTGTGCCCCCACTTCCTCATGTGCAGGTGAGGACCCAGGGCCCTGGGACTGAGTTCTTGCCCCTCTGACAGGCTGAGAAACCGCCAGCCCGTGCGCCCAGACAAGCGGCGCTTTGCGGAGGAGGCAGAGGGTGGGCTGTGCCGGCTGCGGATCCTGGCCGCTGAGCGGGGTGACGCCGGCTTCTACACTTGCAAAGCAGTTAACGAGTATGGCGCTCGGCAGTGCGAGGCCCGCCTGGAGGTCCGAGGTGAGTACATCCCACTCCCCGTGAACACCCTCCCCCCCGCCCCACACACACCTGGCCCCGGCCTCATTCCTGCCCAGTTGCCAATGCTCACATAACCTTAGTTACGGGATGCCAGAACTGAAAGGGCCTCCAGAGCCCCAAGTTTAGCTGCTCATGTTGTGGTTGGGGAAACTGAGGCCCAGAGAGGGAAAGTGACTTTCCCAGGCCACATGGCAACTTGCCCCGTGCTCAGCTTACCACCCAGTACTGCCTTCCCCGTGCTCAGGCATAGCTGCCCCTGATGCCAGCCAGGCACTTTGTTCCTGCCACCAGCCATCCTCTCCTTCCACTCTTCTACGCCTTTGTCACCTTGCCCTTCCCAGGCCCCTCCCTCACACCCACGCCCCTCTCTCCTATTACCCATCTCATTGCTGTGCAGAATCTACTGTGGCTGGGGGTGGCAGTGGGAATGTCTGATGGTTGGACCCGTTCGGAGGGGCCCTTGGGGTGACTTGGGCACGGAGCATTGCCGGGACCCAGGGGTGCCAGGGTGAGCAGAGCTGTGAAATGTGGAGAGGGCCGGGTCCCAGAGTCGGGCCTAAGGGTAGGGGGCCTTTCAGGCATCGGGGATGGCAGGCCCTAGCCAGGCTGCCCTGAGGGGCAGTGCTTTTCTTCCCAAGGACTGGCCATTTGCCTCTCCTTTCACCTCCCTTTTCCCTGTGGACAGTTCAGGGCTGGGAACCCCTTCTCAGCTCCGCACTCAGCCATCGTCCCCGCTTCCTGGCAGAGGCCAGTTTTGAGAGCTTCCAGGATCCCCAGACCCTGCTGGAGCCCAGACCCTCGGTCATGGTTGCCCCAATGGGCCCCGCCTGCCTCAGTTACCGGACCCTGTGCCTCCTGTTCCTGGGGTCGCCTCCTCCTCAGTCTCTAAATTCTCCCATCCCCACCCCCAACCCCCATCCCCACAGCCTGGCCCCATCCCTGGCCTGCGCCTGCCCTTCAGGGTCTGGTCTGCCCTGCTTCTCTGTGCTCACCCATGTCTCGGCGCTTCTCTCTCTTTGGAATTCTCCCCAACATCTCTCAGGTTTTAGGGTGCTCCTGGTAACTGCGAATGCCTCTCCCCTGGTTGCCCAGGGCCTCTACCTGCCCAGAAAACCCAGGGCCCCGGCCTCTGGCTGGCTGCCTGCCCCCCACCCCAGGGCTGCGCTTGGGGGAGCTGAACGTGGCAGTGCTGCCCTGGCAGTTGGAGAGACAGCTGTCTGTGCTGGGGGCCTAGCCAGGCTGCGTGCGTGCTTGTGTGTGCGTGTGCGTGTGCGTGTACTGCACTAACCTGCCGCTTGCTGACTGAGGTTTTTGTCTGTACACAGGCGAGTGAGCTCAGGGGGCCGACTGCGCTCCCCCCGCTACCCTCCGAGCCGCGCCCTGTCTCAGGCACCTCTCGGACCTCGCTGTGTTTCACTGCCTCCTGCCCACAGACCCTGCCGGCCTGGACCCTGTTCCAGCCTCCCCTCCCCTCCCTTTCCCGTGCAGCATCCTGGGGTAGCCCTGGGCCCCTGTGGACCCCTCCCTCCCCAAGTGGACATATGACTGGGCTGGCTAGGAGCCCCCACATGGACTGAGTGCCAGGAAGGGGTGGCCATGAGGACTATCAAGACCCCTTCCCAGTCTCTCCCTGCAGGGGAGCACCCAGTGAGTGCATGTGCTGCCACTGCTACAGGCCCTGTCTGTCTATCCGTTTGTCTGTCTGTGTGTCTGTGACAGTCAGGAAAGGATGCCTCCAAGCTGGCGTGGGATAAAGCAGAGGAGGAGAGACAGGGCATAGCACCTGCAAGGTGGAGGGCCCAGAGGGGTCGGGGCTGTTGACAAGGAGCTCATGAAGTGGGGGCAGAGCACTGATCATTCCAGGAACGGAATTTCAGCGGTACAACGCTATTTCACAAGGGGCCAGAAGCCAGAGGCTCCGGCCCTGAGCTGATGAGGAGTCCTGGCTGAGTCCTGGCTGTGGGCAGGTGTAGGGCCCACTTGGGGCTCCCCCTTTCACTATCACAGTCCGGGAGGCTCTGTCTGGGAGCGAGGGAGTTAGCCAGACTTGACGTGGGAGTAGGGGCCTCCTGTAGAGCGTGTGGAGATACTCAGAAGTACCTGTTTCTTAGTTCAAATAAAGTCCAGTTTGTACCCAGCTGGTGTGCTGTGTGGTATTATTTTCCGCCGCCGTCTCTGCCCTCAGTTTCACTGTCCTTGATTCCTGCCGCTTCCCGAGTTCCCCCTCCCTGGCCCAGCTGGGGTTGCTGTCCTGAAGCCAGGCCTGAGACCTGGCCAGCCATGAGGGTGGGCTTTCCCTGTGTCTCCAAAGGAACAAAATGCATCTCTCTCTCTGTGTCTGTCTGTCTCTCTCTGTGTGCGTGTGTGTCTCCCTCACCCCGTGTCTCCGCTCCATGTGTGCCTACTCCCCGTGGCCGCTCCCCCAGCACACCCTGAGAGCCGGTCCCTGGCCGTGCTGGCCCCCCTGCAGGACGTGGACGTGGGGGCCGGGGAAATGGCGCTGTTTGAGTGCCTGGTGGCGGGTCCTGCGGACGTGGAGGTGGACTGGCTGTGCCGTGGCCGCCTGCTGCAGCCCGCGCTGCTCAAATGCAAGATGCATTTCGATGGTCGGAAATGCAAGCTGCTGCTCACCTCCGTGCACGAGGACGACAGTGGCGTCTACACCTGCAAGCTCAGCACGGCCAAAGGTAACCGCCCACTTGGGCCCCAGGGCTGCCTCGGGCCCCCAAGAGCTGGAGGGAGGTCCCTGGAGGGGACAGATTCTGGGGGAAGAGTGATAGATGGGAGAGGGTGCCATACACTTGCCTCAGTAAACGCACTTGGAGTAGCACCGAGAGCAGCACCTGGCAGCACCTGGCAGGAAGGGCCTCCCGTGTCAGTGTGAGCTGCTGTTCCTGTAGGAGCCCATCTGCTGAGGTGTGGCAGACAAACCTGGGTGTGGGTTCCAGTTCCTGCCCTGTCGCATACCAGCCACCTGACTTTGGACAAGTCACTTCATCTCTCTGAGCTCAGACTATTCATGTGTAAAAACGGGATCATGATAATGCCTAGCTCGGGGATCAGTAGGATTAATGAGATAATGAATGTAAAGAACAAAGCACAGCGCCTGGCGAAGGGTGCCACCTAATAAATGTCAGCCATTAGTATTATGAATGACTTCTCTGACCTGGTCCCCGTCCTCGTTTGAGGAGGAGACAGTGCCTCGCCAGGTTGTGGTAATGAGCACCTAAGGTGACACTGGAGGGACCTTGTAGGCAGGAAGGGACCAGGTCAGCATCAGGTGCTGTCAGTTCCCCCAGAAGATTGTCTGTGGGGCAGTGGAGTGGGGCGAAGGGGCATGTGCTTTATGTCTGGGGTGGTGGGAGGAAGTATGGGCACAACCCAGGTGCAGAGGAGAATTCCAAGGGGAGGGAAAAGGCTTGCCTTCTAGGCCCCTCTTTCTTTTTAAAAAAATATATTTTATTGATTTTTTTACAGAGAGGAAGGGAGAGGGATAGAGAGTTAGAAACATCGATGAGAGAGAAACATCGATCAGCTGCCTTCTGCACACCCCCCACTGGGGATGTGCCCACAACCAAGGTACATGCCCTTGACCGGAATCGAACCTGGGACCTTTCAGTCCCCAGGCCGACGCTCTACTCACTGAGCCAAACTGGTCAGGGCTAGGCCCCTCTTATTGCTGAGCTGAGCATCATCCGGGGTGGGCAAGGTGAGCGGAGGATGGGAGAGCCGGGCTGGGGCCCTGGACACCCATCGTATCCCTAGCCACCATGGCAGCCTCTACCACCCTTGCCAACCTCCACCTTCCTGAGAAGGCCCAGTGCCTCTTCCAGTGCCTAGGGACCTTGCTGGGTTCCAGCTCCTAGTCCAGGCGGGGGGCCTGTGGGTCGGGGTGCCTGGGGTTCCATGGCCTTTGATGCCCCAGTGCTGATCCCTCCCGCAGATGAGCTGACCTGCAGCGCCCGGCTGACGGTGCGGCCCTCACTGGCGCCCTTGTTCACACGGCTGCTGGAAGACTTGGAGGTGCTGGAAGGCCGCACGGCCCGCTTCGACTGCAAGATCAGTGGCACCCCACCCCCCTCCGTGACCTGGACTCATTTTGGTATGTTCCTCCACCCTACAGATGTTGGGGGACCCCCAAAGGCCAGAGAGCAGGACTCCTCTCTGAGTCTGCTGTGCATTCTGCCTCTCTCCCCCCAGGCCGCGCCGTGGAGGAGAGTGAGAACTTGCGTCTGCGGCAGGATGGGGGGCTGCACTCGCTGCACATTGCCCATGTGGGCAGTGAGGACGAGGGGCTCTACGCAGTCAGTGCCACCAACACCCACGGCCAGGCCCACTGCTCGGCCCAGCTCTACGTGGAGGAGCCTCGGACAGCCGCCACCGGCCCCAGGTATTGCCTGGGGCCCGGAGCTTCCAGGGCTGCCTCTGTGGGGCCCCAGCCCAGCCTGTGACAGGAGGCAAAGCTCTGGGACTCTGGGCAGCTTTGTGATTTTTGCAGCTCGAAGCTGGAGAAGATGCCATCCATCCCTGAGGAGCCAGAACATGGTGAGCTGGAGCGGCTGTCCATGCCCGACTTCCTGCGGCCGCTGCAGGACCTGGAAGTGGGACTGGCCAAGGAGGCCATGCTGGAGTGCCAGGTGACTGGCCTGCCCTACCCCACCATCAGCTGGTTCCACAATGGCCACCGTATCCAGAGCAGTGATGACCGGCGCATGATGCAGTGTACGTGCTGGGGAAGGGGCCCTGGGGAGTGTCCCCTCCAGCACCTCTCTGCTTGTGGTGCCCTCTGCTGCGCTCATCCTCAGGCCTTCCTTTTCTAGCCTCGTCAAGGATGAGGCATCTAGTGGAGGGGAGCCCAGAAAGGCTATGAGGTCGCCTTCTGCCTTGAGCCCACAAGCACCCATCTTGCTGTGTCACAACTCTGGACCTCAGTAGCTCCGTAGAAACTTACTAGACAGCCTGCTACTGATCGTGGGCAGGTTACAGAACCCCTCTGTGCCTCAGTTTCCTCATCTGTAATCGGTTTGTTAGAGAATTAGATCCGCAAGTACATATAGAACACTTAGGGCATGGCAAATAGCAAGTGGTCAGTACGTGTCATATCTTATGATTATTGCTACTGTTTTTGCCACCATTGTCATTCCCATTGGTAAAGCAGAGAAATTTCAGTGAAAAGGCCCATGTGGCCAGTGTCTGGCATCAAGAGGATGCTTGGCCAAGGCTATTAATGAATAGCAAGTAAAGAAGCAGCTGGAGGAAAATAGAGGGATGTATTTGGGACTGTGTCCTCTCAGCCTGGGGTGTTTCCCATGGGACTATTTCAGTTCCACCCTTGAAGGAATCAGAGTCTCCAGTGGAAAGGGCCACCTACCTCCATCAGACAGCGCCACCCTGTGCCACATGATGGCCTCCTCTTACAGCAGCAGTGTGACAGAACTCAGCGCCTCATGTGCGCCAGGCCCTGAGTGCTAAAGGCCTGGCGTGGATGATCTCACCACCGTCCTGTGAGGCAGCTACTATTATTTCTGTTTAAAGATGGGGAAACTGAGGCTTACGGAGGATCAAGGACTTGCTCAAAGGCAGGCAAGGACCATCTGACTCTGGCTGCCACCTCCTAACCAGGATGCTCCCTGTCGGCCGTGCCCATTTCCAGTGCCACCACTGAGGTCCTTCCCCTCTGCCCTCCACCACAGCAGTTGTCTGCTCAGCCCACAGGCTTCCTATCTCTCCATCTGCTTGAGGCCCTGGGTGGGTGTCTGGCTCAGAATCTGAGCTGGCGTCTCTTCTGTTTGTATCTGGGGTCAGTGGCGGCCCTTGGTTTCTCTTCCTTTATAAATAGTCTCAGGAGAGATAAAGGGGTGACTGCTCCGTGGGAGATAACCATTAAGAGGAGGGAGGGGTATTTGGGGACAGCCCTTATATGACTGAGGATAGTGTAGGCCTCTTCCTCTTCCTGTCCCTGCTGGAGACAGCTCCCTTATCATCATTCTGGGAACACGGCGTAGGGACAGAGCTTCGAATTCAGAGGGAACCAAGTTCAAGCCATTGCTCCATCATTTATTAGCCATGTGACCTTGGACAAGCCCATTAATGTCTCTGACCTCATTGGCAAAATAAGGATAATTTTGCAGGGTTATTGAAAGGATTATGGGGGTGGAAAATGTATGTCAAGTAGCTGGCGTAGCAGAACACTCTCATTGGAGGTTATAATGTAATACATATATTTGGCACTTACTGCATGCTAGGTAGTGGGTTCTGCTGGAGGTCCTGGGGAGGGGAGAAGGGATGGGGGTGCAGAGTGGGGCCCCCAGTCATGGCACAGGAGGTTTCCCAGGCTGGCACTCCCTTGAACTATGTCTTGAAGGAGAAGGAGGCCTTAGTAAGAGAAGAATGTTCCAGAAGGGAGGAATTTTGTGAGCAAAGACCTGAAGACGGAGCCCCTATGGCTTGTTCCGGGACCTGCTGGCTTGTCAGGGTCCGATGGTGGAGGACCAGCAGGGGATGTGGCCAGTGGGAGTTCAGTCTGAGTGCTCTGGCTGCTGTCAGTAGGTGCCTGTGCAGTAGGTGCCTTTAAGATTTCCAGGTTGAGATGCCACATGCAGAGCTGTAGGTGGAGTGTGGGCTGCACTGGTGGCGCGCTCTCAGGGGCTCTGTGCTGGCCGTGGTACCGCCAGTGGCCATGGGAAGGGCCCTAGGAACAAAGCCTTGATAGAACTTTGACACAGAGGTGTGACACCCTCCCCAGAGGTGCGAAGAAGAGGGGCAGTCAACAGTTGGTGGATGGTGTGGGAGGAAGGTAAGAAGCTGCAGGGCCTGAAGTGTGGAAGGACAGACAAGAGGAGCCAGGGCTGGAGGTGTAGACTTGGCAGTCTGGACCTAGGGCTTGCCACACGATGGACGCTCTTCTTGCTTGTCTGCTATTCTTTCTCTCTCCTTTCCTCCCTGAGTGGGTGGGGGTGAAGGGCCAGGTCTAGGGTGGCATGGGCTCATCCCTCAAAGTATTCTCCTAGCTCAGGCCCAATGTTACTGTCCCTCCCTACCCCCCCGCCCCCCCAGACAGGGATGTCCATCGATTGGTGTTCCCTGCTGTGGGGCCTCAGCATGCTGGTGTCTACAAGAGTGTCATCGCCAACAAGCTGGGCAAAGCTGCCTGCTATGCCCACCTCTATGTCACAGGTGAGACAGGCACCCTCCCAGCCAGCTGCATGCACAGCCTAGCCTCTGGCCTACCCAGGTGGCTGGTGAAGGGGGCTTTTGCACCAGCTCTCTTCCTTCCATCCCCTGGGGAGCCGTCTGGCCTTGCCCCTGCCCCTAGCCCACTCCCCTGAGGCCTGGTGATCCTGTGGAGCCACTGGGACGTAAAAGCCTCGGCGGATGCTTGACCTTTGGCTTTCAGATGTGGTTCCAGGCCCCCCAGATGGTGCCCCACAGGTGGTGGCTGTGACTGGGAGGATGATCACCCTCACATGGAACCCCCCCAGGAGTCTGGACATGGCCATCGGTGGGTCAGAGCCACACAAGGCTGAGTGGTGGGGATGGAGGCATGGGCAGGGCTGGCTCGGGCAAGGGTGCCAAGGGAGCCAGGAGGGGAGGGCAAGGCCCAGGGAAGCATATGGGGTGGAGCGTGGATGGAGTGCTGGGAGCATGGCTAGGAGCAGCCTTGACTGCCTCCCCTGCATGGTGGATGGAGCTCCGGGTCAGGAGGGGACAAAGGGAGCCACCACATTCCCATCTCTTTCTCAGAGGGATTGGGTGCCTGGGTCGTGCTCCCGGGAATATGCTCTTCTTCCCTGTCCATGACCTCTTCCTGCTCTCTGCCTCAGTTTCCCCACCTCAGATAGTAACAAGGAACTGGGATACAAGGCAAGCTCCCTCCATGCCTGTAACTGGACCCCATGCCTGGCACTTTGTTGGCTCTTAGCCTGGCTAGGCCAGTGGTTGGGCAAGAGCAGATGGAGAGCAGTTAGAAGCAACAGGAGACACTGAGGCAGGTCCTCAGAGCAGACTGATGATGAGTTCCTGGGTCCTGAAGAACTGAATGGGGGTGGAGCAGGGCACGCCCCAGCCATGCCCGTCTCTAACAGCTGCCTCCCCATCAGACCCAGACGCCCTGACCTACACCGTGCAGCACCAGGTGCTGGGCTCAGACCAGTGGACAGCGCTGGCCACGGGCCTGCGGGAGCCTGGATGGTCAGCCACAGGGCTGCGTAAGGGGGTTCGGCACATTTTCCGAGTCCTCAGTGCCACCATCAAGAGCAGCAGCAAACCATCACCCCCTTCTGAGCCTGTGCAGCTGCTGGAGCGAGGTGAGCCTGGGTGTGCTTGTGGAGCGGGGATGGGTGCTGTTGGGCCAGAGAACTGGGTCCCCCCGGTGGGAGCTCAAGGGCTGGTCTGGACATTAGAGCTTTGACAGGAACAGTGTGGCTGGGTGCGACCTTGACCGTCACAGTGCTTCCTTCTCACTCCTGAAAGCGGCTCCTAGACAAAGTGCTGGCCCTCTCTGAGACTCAGCTTTCTCCTCTGTGAAAATGGAGCTCACAGGGCAATGGGAGGGTTAGAGGAGCAGTGGGTCCTAAGGATCTCCTCCTCCCAGGCCCGCCCCTGGAGGAGGCGCCCACTGTGCTGGACAAGCCAGACATCGTGTATGTGGTAGAGGGACAGCCTGCCAGTGTCACCGTCACCTTCAACCACGTGGAGGCCCAGGTCGTCTGGAGGAGGTGGGGCCCTGCCTTGCATGCCCCATTCCCACAAGTGGCAGTCCAGTTCCGGCATCCTAGCCTGACCTCCTGTGGCTGGGTCCTGGGTGACCTCCCTCTCGTGTGTCCCTTAGCTGCCGAGGGGCCCTCCTAGAGGCGCGGGCAGGGGTGTACGAGTTGAGTCAGCCAGATGACGACCAGTACTGTCTTCGGATCTGCCGGGTTAGCCGCCGGGACATGGGGCCCATCACCTGCACTGCCCGCAACCGTCACGGCACACAGGCCTGTTCGGTCACACTGGAACTGGCAGGTGGGTGATAGCAGACCCCCTTCCCTCTCCTCCCTCTGAGGCCCGTAGCCCTCCCCTCCCGCCCCCCGGTGCGCACACCCATTGGCTAGTCCTAGGTCTTCTCTCTCAGCCTGTCCATCTAATGGCCATACTAATACCAGTACTACTACCACTAATAGTAATAGTACTAATAAGATATTTTTTGTACGTGTCAGGCTTAGTGCTCAGTATCTCACATCTAACTCCTCATTTAATATTTACATCAACCCTGTGCGATGGGAGGTGGTTATTATCCCTGTTTTACAGATGGGGAAACTGAGGCTCAGAGAGAGTGCGAAATAACAGGCTCAGAGTCACACAACCTAATAAGAACGGGAACTAGGATTCAAGCTCTGATACCCAATTCCAGAGCCAGAGGGTGCTCCTAGCTCCTGTGTTAAACACAACAGGAAATAATACCTCAAGTGTAACAAGATAGGGAGACAAGATCACTTTAAAAAAGAAAAAACCCCGAGGGAGTGCATCTTACACGAGACTCTCAGCTCCCGGATCCTGGCTGCCCTTGGCTCAACTTGTCCGACAGAGCCTCCAACCTTCGCTGTGAGGACTTTTTTTTTTAATTTCTCCATCATAGACATTGTGCCTCAACCCCCAGCATGCATTAAGTAGTAATTGCCTCGTGTTCCAGTTTGTTAATTAACTCTAGACATATGTAACTGCCACTCAGGGTTTCGGACCGGCGCCAGCTAAACAGTGTTACCTGCTGAGCAGATACAATTCCCACCAAATGCAAAGGAAGTGCCATTTTAGTTAGCACAGGCAAGCTTCTCGTGGGTAAATGGGCATTTTCTGGTGCTTTTAAAGAATTGTTCAAGTTCATCTGATACACCTAGTGCTTTGACCTTTGTAGAGCCTACCCTCTCACCCCCACATCCTCCCCTCCCACTGGAAGCCAGATTCCTAGAGGGGAGGGAGAGCATCTTTAAAGTGGACGAGAAGTGGCAGGAGCGTATGAGAAGATGGGAAACCGCACCGCCCCCCTGTGGATGGTGGGTGGGGTGAGGCCGCAGATCATCTGGGCCCTGGATCTCCCTTTTACGTGTCTTTTCCTTGCCCAGTTTCCCCCACCCCATCCCCTGTCAATTTCTCCTCAACCACCGCTTTGCTCCTTGATAGGTCCATCTGCAGGGCTCATCTTTCTTTCCAGATATAGGGAGAGGCCCTGGCCACCCAGCCCTCAGCCTGACCTGCCTGGGACAGTGACAGGGAGACTGTGTTCCAGCCAACCAGGGCTAGAACAGGCCTGGGGCTTGGGTCTACACTCTCTCCCACTGTGCCCCCGCCCCCCCAAAGCAGGGCAAGTGGAATGGCCCCTTTCCTCTATATCCGCCTCACTCTAGATCAGTGATGGCGAACCTATGACATGCATGTCAGAGGTGACACGCGAACTGAACTCATTTTTTTGGTTGATTTTTCTTTGTTAAATGGCATTTAAATATATAAAATAAATATCAAAAATATACGTCTTTGTTTTACTATGGTTGCAAAGATCAAAAAATTTCTATATGTGACACGGCACCAGAGTTAAGTTAGGGTTTTTCAAAATGCTGACACGCCGAGCTCAAAAGGTTCGCCATCACTGCTCTAGATCTCCCCCACTCCCAGGATGCCCTTCCCTTTTATCTATATAAAACCAAGCAGTGTGCCTGTGATGGTGGGGGTCCCTGCCCAGCGCCCTTGCTTTTCCCCAGGGCCTGACCACTCCACTCTCCTTAAAGCCTAGATCCTCAGCCATGCTGAGGAAGAGGCACCAGGAAGTTACAGGCTCCTCTGCAAAGCACACTGGAATATGATTTAATTCCATCACGAGAATTAGAAGCCACTTCATAAGGAAATAATACGATTGCATGATATGTGTAGAGAATAAAATCACAGTCACATGTGAGAGGACTAAGCTGAGATTCAGCTCCAGTTTGTTCTTACATCTCCAAGGTGGCAGAGGGCCCCTTCAGCATTTAAACAAGATTCAGAGAGAAAACTTCAAGACAGAGGCATTGCCATCGGGAACTTGATTCAGGGTCACAGGCTCAGGGCATTTGGAGCTCAGGACAATAAAGTCGGAGAAGCCCTCAATGGGACTGTGCACAGGGCGATCGCCCACAGGGGGCAGCGTTGAGCCACTCCACGCCGGCCCATTAATGCAGTGAGGGAAGAGGCTCAGTCAGGGTGGCCAGCCCTGATTTGTCAAGAGAGACAGGAAACCCAGATTTCTTTTGTGTGTGAAAATCTCATTTCAAAGCTGGCAGATGAACACTGAAGGTCAAACAAAGCAAGCCTCTGGCTTAGGTTTTCTGAGATTCGGGAGACATCACGTGTGGATTTACAGGGAGAGCGGTTGCTCCAGGCTAGGAGTTTGAGAGCCGCAGTGGGTGAGGTGCTGGGGTCTGGGGAGTGGGGGTCCTGGGTGGCCAGGGCCTCTTGAGAAGGCAGGCCCACGTGACCCCAACATTCTGTCCCCCTCCCTTCTCCACTCCCACCTCCTGTGTTTCAGAGGCCCCTCGGTTTGAGTCCATCATGGAGGACGTGGAGGTGGGGGCTGGGGAAACCGCTCGCTTCGCTGTGGTGGTTGAGGGGAAGCCACTGCCGGACGTCATGTGGTACAAGGTCAGAGGGTGAGGCCATGGCCTCAGGGGAGGCCTAGCCTGGGGCTGGCCAGGAGCTTGGGGGGAAAAGGAGGGATTTCCTGGGAGTGTGGGAGGGGTCCAGGCAGCCTTAGGAGGAGGGGAGCTGAGGCAGAGAAGAGAAAGGGTGCTGCCAGAGGTGCGTTTAGAAGGAAGTGGGACCCAGAGGTGCTGAGTGATGCTGGTGGGTGTGTGAGGAACCGGGGGACTAATTGGGGTAGAAGGGGTTCCTGGCCCTGAGAGGGGTGAGACTGGGTCTCTGGCATGGAGGTGAAGCTGGGTCCCAGGTGAGGTGAAGCCAGGCCCAGGCTGGAGGTGACGACCGACTCTGCAGGATGAGGTGCTACTGACTGAGAGCAGCCACGTGAGCTTCGTGTACGAGGAGAACGAGTGCTCCCTGGTGGTGCTCAGCACGGGCGCCCAGGACGGAGGCGTCTACACCTGCACTGCCCGGAACCTGGCTGGAGAGGTCTTCTGCAAAGCAGAGTTGGCCGTGCGCTCAGGTGGGCTGGAGCTCCGGGGCAACGTGCTCACCCCCTGGGACCCATATGAGCCCCTGTCCAGGAGTCACTCATCCGGCCCTGCACTCCTGGGCTCCCACATCTTCCAGCCCCAGCACCCCACTCAGGCTTCCAACATTCTTGCTCCTCTTCTGTCTTCTCCATCTACCCTGCCTGTCTCAGCCTCTGCCCTCGTTCCTCTCTTGCCCTTCCCAGCTAACACCAGGCATCTCTTCCCCAGCTCAGACAGCTATGGAGGTAGACGGGGCCCGGGAAGACGAGGAACAGCGAGGAAAGAGACTCAGCGACTTTTATGACATCCACCAGGAGATCGGCAGGTGTGGGCGAGGTGTGGGGTGTGGTGTCTGGGGGCCAAGAAAGGCTGCGTCTGTGGCCGGGAGGGTGTGGAGAGTCAGGGTTGCAGCCATGCCTGAATCCCATCCTCTCCGTCTGTCATCACCCAGGGGTGCCTTCTCCTACCTGCGGCGTGTGGTGGAGCGTAGCTCTGGTCTGGAGTTTGCAGCCAAGTTCATCCCCAGCCAGGCCAAGCCAAAGGCATCAGCGTGGCGGGAGGCTCGGCTACTAGCCCGGCTCCAGCACGACTGTGTCCTCTACTTCCATGAGGCCTTCGAGAGGCGTCGGGGGCTGGTCATTGTCACTGAGCTGTATCCTGGACAGGCTGGGTGTCTAGGGGATATCTGCCTGAATGACCGGTTCCTGTAACAACCAATTAGTAACATGTTTCACACTTAACAAAGTGGTCCCATTGACAGTTGGGAGTTCTGAAGGCATCTTATAAATACTTCATAGGGTGGAAGTATTTAAAAACCAACATTTTCTGCCCCCCTCCCCTTTTAGCTTAAACGTATATAGAACTTAATGTGTGCCTCACAGTGGTCTAAGATTTTTATTTATTTAATCTTCATGTATACCTACTTATCTTGTGGACTTTTATCATCCCCATTTTACAGATGATGAAACTGAGGGACAGAGAGGTTAACTCACCAGAAGTCACATGGCTAGGAAAAGGCATGCGATTTTTGTCACGAAATGCAGTACAGCACTGCATTTCTGAACATTTGAAGTGACCCCATTTCAGATGAGCATCAACTTGGCTTTAGTAGGAGGCTGTTACCATAAAGAATGGACTTTAGCTTTGTAAGAGAGTTTGTTAAACAAAGGCACACTATGGTAAGGATGCTGGATGGTTGGCTTATCACTCTCACAAGCACGGTGACCATGTCCTTCACACCAGGCTCCCAGTCTGCACTGGTAGAACCCAAACCTCAGCACAACGGCCGATTATTATGTGTCATGGACCTTCTAGGTCATTCTCAAATAGTCAAGAAGTCCCGTCTGCAGTCAACAAAATTCCGCTCCAACTTGATCCCTACAAATACCTCACAGGGTGGGCAGGAGGAGGTGTTATCCTCGTTTTACTCCTGAGGGAGTGTAGGCTCAGAGAGGTTAGGTGGCGTGCCTGAGAGCCCACAGCAAGTGAGAGTCCAAGCAGGGCTGTCCCATCTGTGCACCCAGGTGACGGGCGGAAGAGTGAAGACACGGTTGCTAACTGGTACAGATGTGCTTTCAGGGAAAGGAGAAGCCTGCCCTGAGCTGGGATCTGACTTGAGCTCTGGGAGTGGGGGCACTGCCCAGGGCGGGGTGGGCAGTTGGCATTGGTCACTGTTCTCCTTGATCCAGGACACAGCTGCACAGAGGAGCTGCTGGAGCGAATGGCTAGGAAGCCCACCGTGTGTGAGTCTGAGGTGAGGGCAGTGGGTGGCAGGGGTCAGGTTGGGCACTAGCGTTCACCCACCTGAACTCTGAGAGCTGAGGGGTGGGTCCTGGACATGCCATTTGTACCCATGAATAGGCCAGGGGTGGTTCTGGAGAGCACTGGTAGGCGGGCAGCAGAGCCCTTTTCCTGCATCAGACCAGACCCCCACCCAGGGACTTGCATATCTCAGCAGACCCTCCCTGTCCCTACCGTGTTTCCCAGGCTTCCTCGTGTCAATTCCTCAGACACTCCTCCCAGCAGGAGCTCCACCTGGACTCCATGCAGCCTCACTCTGTCCTGGCACGGGGGGCATGCAAGTTGTGCACGGCACACTTCTATTCATTACCATGTAAATGACTCCTTTCTGTAATTGTGGTGTGCCTGACTGTGTAGCTGTACATGGAGGCCCTGGGTCTCAGCAACCCAACCTATGTTCCAGTCCCCTCCACCAGCCATCTGAAGGCCACCTACCAGGCACAGCCTGACCTCTTGCCACAGCCCTGGTGGTGATCAAACATAATGCCCCACCCTTCCCCCACGGACTCTGGGTCACCTGTTTCCACAGATCCGGGCCTACATGCTACAGGTGCTTGAGGGGATATGCTATCTGCACCAGAACCATGTGCTGCACCTGGATGTCAAGGTGAGGTGCAGGTGGGGGTGGGGAGCAGGCAGCCCCGTGGGAGCCAGGCAGCGGGGTGTCCTCCCCTTTTCACTCAGCTCCCACACCTTGCCCCGTGTCCTGCAGCCTGAGAACCTGCTGGTATGGGATGGTGCAGAGGGTGAAGAGCAGGTGAGGATCTGTGACTTCGGGAATGCCCAGGAGGTGACTCCGGGAGAGCCCCAGTACTGCCAATACGGCACACCTGAGTTCGTGGCGCCCGAGATTGTCAACCAGACCCCTGTATCTGGAGTCACTGACATCTGGTAATGTTGGCATCCTGAGCGGCTGGGGTGGGCCAAGTCAGCTGCCCTCAGTGCTGGGGAGGTGCTCACTGGCAGAGAGGAGCTTTACTCAGCCCAGGTTCCTTCTCTGACAGTGGACGGGTGGCATTGCTCATGGGTCCCTTGCCCACATAGCTACCTACCCCTACTCCTCATCAATCAGGGATGATCCAGACACTCGAGGCCTGTCCATCCTTGGTTCCTTATCTCCCCTGGGTGATCAGCCGCCCCCTCTGCAGCCATCTTGCCCCCCCCCCCCCCCCCCCCAGTGAGGCAGGCATTGTCCCTTGGTTCCCAGATTTCTCATGGCTTCCCGGGCTGGCCCTGCCATGACCCTGGACTCCTCCAGGGATGTCTGGATCTTTGAGTGCAGAGTCTTCCCTGAGGAGGCATCCTTGCATAATCCATTTGTCCAAACAGTGTTCACAGGATGCTTCTGGCTAGATTCTTGGTAGCCGAGAACGGCTCGCTTCTGGTGGGAGGTGGGCTGTCCTCTCACCGACCCTCTCTCCTTCCCCCACAGGCCCGTGGGCGTCGTTGCCTTCCTCTGGTAAGGACCTCTCTGCACTCAGAACCCCAGTCTCCAACGGTCTCTTAGCACCCCCACTCCCAACGTGTATAGGGTCTGGGGCTAGCGAGCAGTTGGGGGTGTGCAGCCCACCCCTTCTCTTCCACACCCCCTGCTGCTTCCTGCACAGCAAGGGGCCGCATATGCAGGAATGCAGACGTCCCAGCCTGTGTGTCTGTCTTCCACCGCTGTGTCCCTCCATAAGGGGTGGCACACAGCTGGATGGAGAGGCCAGAGCAGGCTCAGTGCCATTTAGGCAGGGACTACAAGGCCCTGACTGTCCAGCAGGGACTGGAAGGAGTAGGCTCAGTCTCAGGGAGGCATATCCCCCGCCCCCCTGCTCCCCTCCCCCCCGCCCCCCCCTGCCGCCGCCGCCCCGCCCAGCACAGACTCCTTACCTCAAGGACAGGCCACGGCTGGAGGAGGCACAGAACAGGTCCTCTAAGCATGGGCCCAGGGCAGGGACCTGGTGGCTGCCTGTCTGGGTGGTGGTGGGAGCAGGACAGGCAAGAGTCCAAAAGACTCTGTTCAGGTTCACCCAGCCTCTGCCCCACAGCCCCAAGGCCTCCACCTCTCCCCGGCCCTATGTCCCCACCGGCATCGTGTCATCTCTTGCTTAGCCCTAGGGCCCTGCCTACCTCTCAGCTCTCTCCACCCCTGCAGCCTGACGGGAATCTCCCCATTTGTTGGGGAAAACGATCGGACAACATTAATGAACATCCGAAACTACAATGTGGCCTTTGAGGAGAACACGTTCCTGAGCCTGAGCAGGGAGGCCCGTGGCTTCCTCATCAAAGTGCTGGTGCAGGACCGGCTGTGAGTACGAGGCCCCGAGGCCCCCGACCTGCAGAGTCCCCTCATGCCACCCCTACTGCTGCCCAAGCCTCTGCCCTTAGACATCCAATCCTCCAAGTCCTTAGAGGCCCCATTTTCCCAAACATTTATTGACTGACTGAAGTAATGAGTGATGAATCCTTTCTTAATCCTCATTCCTTACAGGAGGCCTACCGCAGAGGAGACCCTAGAACATCCTTGGTTCAAAGTGAGTCTAGTACTGCAAAGTCATGGTCGAAGAGGTGGAGAGAGAGCATGTGAACAGCTTCATTTATTGAGTAGCTACTGTGCGCAGTTACCATGATAGGTGTTTTATATACTTACGATCTATCCACCTCAAATAGCTCTGTGAGGAAGGTATAACTCCCATTTTGTCCATAAGGAAACAGAGGCTCGAGTTGGGGTATCATGGATTCCAAGGCACAGATGTGGACTTCCCATCCTGGGGGTCCTCATCAGGGTTTTTTTCTGGCTCTTGAAACCAACCGTGTGTCCACCTCTGTCTTGAACTGGTCCCACACACTGTGGTTGGTATGTGGCCTGGCCTCTTGGCTTTGAGCTCTGTGTGGGCAGAGTTCTCATTCATCTTCAAACGCCAGCACTGCAGGGTACAGTGCCAAGTGGGGGGGTGGGGGGGGAGATTCAGCAAATGACCCAGAAAGAGCAACTAAATAAACCATCCATTGAGAATTATGCTGGGACAACTGAAGGCTGAGGTAATTCTGGTATCTGTCCTTGGAGAACCAGCCTTGTCTCCCAGGTCAGAAATGAGCCCCAAAGAGGACAGCCTGGGTGGGTCGCTGAGGGAGGCCTCTGTCATGGCCTGGCCCACCAAGGCTCCAGATATCTGGGCTGCTAGCTCCACATGGAGATGGGTGGTGAGCTGGGCAGTGGGACCACGCCCAGGGGCCTGAGCACAGGCCTCCCAGGCAGCCACTGTACCAGGACAGGGCCTTGAGCCCTGGTGTAAGCTCTGAAGCCCACCCCAGAAGCCACCAATTTTTGGCCTCTCCTCTTAGGCTCAGGGAATTTGTCTACATGTGGGCACCTTGGCTGTTGGAGTTGTTGTGACAGATCCAAGGGGAAGGGGACCCCCAGGACCCGGACGCAATGCTGCTTGGTCCACTGTCCCCTCCTGTAGACTTTGTCTCTCCATTGTCAAACCTTGAGGGTCTAGGTCAGGGCTGGGCAAACTTTTTGACTCGAGGGCCACAATGGGTTCTTAAACTGGACCAGAGGGCCAGAACAAAAGCATGGATGGAGTGTTTGTGTGAACTAATATAAATTCAAAGTAAACATCATTACATAAAAGGGTACGGTCTTTTTTTTTTTTAGTTTTATTCATTTCAAACGGGCCGGATCCGGCCCGCGGGCCGTAGTTTGCCCACGCCTGGTCTAGGTTGACAGAAAACTTTCTCTAAGTCCCTCTTTCCTGGGTTTGCAGACACAGGCAAAGGGCACAGAGGTGAGCACGGATCACCTAAAGCTATTCCTCTCCCGGCGGAGGTGGCAGGTGAGTTTGGCTGGGTCCTGCTTCTGTGCCTTCCACCTTCTCATTCTGAGCCTTCTCTCTCTAACCTTGCCTTTTCTCTATCACGTGCCCTCACCTCCTGCTCATCTGTCTTCATCTGCTTTTTATTCTCTCAACTCCTGGTTTCCCTCCTGCCCCTTGACCCCTGCCCCTCTCTCTGTCTGCCTTGGGCCTTCTCTGGGGGCTAAGGTGAGCCTGAGCGGTTCAATCTAGCCCCCAGGGGACTGTAGGTCTGACTCTAGCACTCTTTCTTCAGCGTTCCCAGATCAGCTACAAGTGCCACCTGGTACTGCGCCCCATCCCTGAGCTGCTGCGGGCACCCCCCGAGCGGGTGTGGGTGGCTGTGCCCAGAAGACCACCACCCAGCGGGGGGCTCTCGTCCTCCTCTGACTCTGAAGAGGAGGAGCTGGAGGAGCTACCCTCAGTGCCCCGACCACTGCAGCCCGAGTTTTCGGGCTCTCGAGTGTCCCTCACTGACATTCCCACTGAGGATGAGGCCCTGGGGACCCCGGAGGCTGGGGCTGCCACCCCTATGGAGTGGCAGGAGCAGGGAAGGGCCACCTCTCAGGACCAGCAGGCCCCGAGCCCTCCTGCCCTCCCCTCCTCAGGCCAGGAGCCCCCAACTGGGCCCAGCCCCAAGCGGGGAGAGCTCCGCAGGGGCAGCTCAGCTGAGAGCGCCCTGCCCCTGGCCGGGCCGCGGGAGCCGGGCCGGGGCCTGCAAAAGGCAGCGTCTGTGGAGCTGCCACAGCGCCGGAGCCCCAGCCCGGGGACCGCCCGCCTGACCCGGGGAGGCCTGGGTGAGGGTGAGTATGCCCAGAGGCTTCAGGCCCTGCGCCAGCGGCTGCTGCGGGGAGGCCCTGAGGATGGCAAGGTCAGTGGCCTCAGGGGTCCCTTGCTAGAGAGCCTGGGGGGCCGTGCCCGGGACCCCCGGCTGGCACGGGCTGCCTCCAGCGAAGCAGCACCCCACCACCAGCCTCCACCAGAGACTCGGGGCCTGCAGAAGAGCAGTAGCTTCTCGCAGGGTGAGGCAGAACCCCGGGGCCGGCACCGCCGAGCTGGGGCGCCCCTTGAGATCCCTGTGGCCCGACTTGGGGCCCGCAAACTACAGGAGTCTCCCTCCTTGTCTGCCCTCAGCGAGACCCAGCCACCCAGCCCTGTACGGCCCAGTGCCCCGAAAGCCAGTGCCCGCAAACCCAGTGCCCCCAAGTCTTCAGAACCTCCTGCCACCAAACCCAGTGATGCTTCTCAGCCCTTGGCATCCCAGCCAGCCCAAGAGAAGGCCCGGGAGTTCAAGGCAGAACCAGTCCCAGCCCCCAAACCTACACAGCCTCCCGTGGCCCTGCAAACCCCAGCGCCCCCCCTCACACCCTATGCCCAGATCATTCAGTCGTTGCAGCTGGCGGGCCACACGCAAGGCCCTCCCCAGGGCCCGGCCACACCTCCGACAGAGCCCAAGTCCCACCCTGCGGTGTTCGCCAGGGTGGCCTCCCCACCCCCGGGAGCCTCTACCAAGATCGTGCCTGCAGCCTCGGCTCCCCCAGCACCGGCCGAGAAAGCCCGGGTCCCCACGGTGCCCCGCAGGCCGGGCAGCAGTCTCAGCAGCAGCATCGAGAACCTGGAGTCCGAGGCCGTGTTCGAGGCCAAGTTCAAGCGCAGCCGTGAGTCGCCCCTGGCACGGGGGCTGCGGATGCTTAGCCGCTCGCGCTCGGAGGAGCGCGGCCCCTTCCGCGGGGCCGAGGAGGACGGCATGTACCGGCCCAGCCCGGCGGGCACGCCGCTGGAGATGGTGCGACGGCCCGAGCGCTCGCGCTCGGTGCAGGACCTCAGGGCGGCCGGGGAGCCGGGCCTGGTCCGCCGCCTCTCGCTGTCGCTGTCCCAGCGGCTGCGGCGCACCCCGCCCGCGCAGCGCCAGGCGGCCTCGGAGGCGCGCGGCGGCGGGGACGGGGAGAGCTCGGAGGGCGGCAGCTCGGCGCGGGGCTCCCCGGTGCTCGCCGTGCGCAGGCGGCTCAGCTCCACGCTGGAGCGGCTGTCCAGTCGGTTGCAGCGCAGCGGCAGCAGCGAGGACTCCGGGGGCGCGTCGGGGAGGAGCACGCCGCTGTTCGGACGGCTACGCAGGGCCACTTCCGAGGGCGAGAGTCTGCGGCGCCTCGGCCTCCCGCACAACCAGCTGGCCGCCCAGGCCGGCGCCACCACACCTTCCGAGGAGTCCCTGGGCTCCGAGGCCAGCGCCACGTCGGGCGGCTCAGGTGAGGAGGGGCAGGGTGCAGGGAGCACGGGTGGACAAGTATGGGTGGGTTGGGGGTGTGGGGCCTGGATGACAGGTGCAGAGTTCAGAAGAGGGTGGCGCTCCCTGGACGAGAGGCTCTGGGAGGAGGAGAGGGCGGGGCACCCGGGGCTGGGTGTTCTCTACTTCTCTGGGCTGAGGGCTGCAGCGGGTGGGAGCTGCCTGGCCCTGGCTGGGCAGGTACTACGGCGCCTGGGTCTTCACAGCCCCTGGGGAAAGCCGGAGCCGGCTGCGCTGGGGCCTCTCTCGGCTGAGGAAAGACAAGGGCTCGTCACAGCCAAACCTCTCCGCCAGCGTCCAGGAGGAATTGGGTCACCAGTATGTGCCCAGTGAATCAGGTAGGCGGTGCCTGCTGGGTAAGTAGCTGGGTGGGAGGTGGGCCACTCTGAGGAGCCCCAGCAGTGATGCAAGGGACCTGGGATTAGGCAAACAGTAACAACAATAATAATAGCAGCATTGTCATTAATTAGCAATGCCCAGTGTCCTATGAAGCTCTTTACAAGGGCTGCCTCACTCAGCCCTCCCACACTGTTGAACTATTTATTATTTGTGTCCTGTCCATATGGCTCAGGTGAGGAAACAGGCTCAGCCATGCTAAGTAGCTGGTGGAAGGCACAGAGCTGGTAGTAAGCACAGCAGCCGCAGTTGGAGTGTATGCCCCTGTGCACCAGACCCCAGAAGCGGCTTCAGGACACCATCGCTTTTCTTTGACTTGCCTCCTCCCTCATGGGAGAGGGTCCCCGTAACTCCGTGTAGTTCTGAAGGTCAGGGGAAGGCTCCCTTGCTCCTACAGCCCCCATACCGATGTGTATATGCAAAGACACTATTTCTCTCCCAGTCTAGAGGCCCACAATCCGGACTGTGCCCCCAGTTCTGCATTTCTCTACAGCCTGAACACCCGCCTGCCCCTCCCTGCCCCCTGCCCTGCCCCTGCAGGGTCTCCAGCACTTTCAGCACCTTCAGGGCTCTTTGCTGGAATGAGGGGAACATGGGATTTGCCCTGGTCTGTTTCTCTGCCTGGTGTCCTGCAAGGAGGCAGGTATTTCCCACCTGGGGTCACCCCATCCCTCACCTAAAAAAGGGGCATTACTCAAGGACTATACACAAAGGCTCAGGAGGCCAGGTTTCCCCAGCTGGCATGCAGAAAGGAGCAGGCCCGCCAGGGCAGGCTGTATGCAGGATCTTCAGCAGTCACCAGTCTGTTCTTCCCCAGTTTCCGATAAAACTCCTCCGAACTGGTCCAGCTGTGCCTCCAGTAGGCTTGAGGTGACTATGTCTGGCCTTGGCCAGGGGAGCTGGGGCATCTTCTCCTCGAGGCAGTGGGCATTGGGGGGCTGTAGTACAGGAAGCAGGAGGGAGGCCAGCTGGTGGGGGCAGGGGTGGAGAAGGAGAAGGACTGAGACAGAGAGAGAGAAGCCAGCACAGAGGCCTGGGGACAGCTGATCCCTTCCCACCAGGGGCCTCCCTCCCAGGTCCGTTTTGCTTATGCAGCTGATTTCCTGCTGAGGCAGTGTCCCCTTACCTCATCCTCCCCCCTCCCTGCAGACTAAGGCTGCCCCATGTCCACTTGACCAGCTAGGGCTAGCCTCTGGGGGGTGGAGGTAGAACTGGCAGAGCTGGGCCAGGATCACCTTTCACCTTGCCTCCTGGCCTCCCTCTTTCACCCCTACCCAGTACCCTCCCTTTGTCTGATGAAACCGTATTCACTTTGTTATTGGATCCTCAGTGTGGGACCCCTCCTTAGGGAAATGGGTACAGTGGGAAGGGCGGGCATGCTGCTATTTGGACCATGCAGTCCTGCTGAGCATTCCTCTCCTGCCCAGCTCACCCCATCCCCACTCCCTCCTGGTTCTTTAGACAGGCAGCTGGGGCTCCCTGGGGCATCTATCCCTCAGCCTTCTCTGCCCACGTGAGAAAAATCCACCCACCCACCCCCACCCCTACCCCCACCCCCGGTGGCCAGGACCAGATTGGAATATCTCTAAAGACATATGCCAGGGAGCAGGAATACAAGTGCTCACGGCACTAAGGAGCCACAGGCGACTGCACTGAGCAGAGACCTTGGCCCATCTGCACCCAGGCCATGACCGGTTCACCAGCCAGCTGTGAAGCCAGCTTTGCCGAAACAGCCTCTTTCTCTGAGGGTCTGTGCCTGGCTCGCTACTGAGCATATTCATGAGCTAATAATCATAATAATAACAAGAGCTAACGCTTATGAGCACTTATGGTTATATCTTAGACACGTGCTAAGCACTGTATATGCTCCTTGTAATTCTCACAACAACCCCATGAGCTTGGTGTTTTTTTCTTTTCCTCAATTTACACAAGACATGGTCCAAGGTCATGCAGATACTGTCTCTTGCCCCTTCAAAGGCTCTCACCACTCAGCTGACCTGAAGGAGTATTAGAAGTCTAAAACTGAATCCCTGGACCCCAGGGGCAATGAGGGGTGGGGAGGCTGACACACTTTCTGGCTCTGCCCCCTGTTTTGCCATGACTTCAGAGCTTTTGAGACTGCATTTTTGGATTGAATATTGTGTTCAACCCCAGGATTCTCAGCTCAGGTGACCAGCTCCTCTCACTTCCCTGTGGTGCCCCAGAGGGAGTGAGTATTGCCAGCTTAACCATTACGGTTTTTCAATATTTACTTGTTTTTATTTTATTTAACAAGTGTGTATAGAGCACTTGACGCAGTGCCAGGCGCTGCTCTGAGTGATTTGCAAACATATGAATGAGGTCACTACCATGCATCTTCCATAGTCAGCAAAAGGAAAAGATAGCTCTACACACAGCGAGTGCCTGGAGAGAGTGCTGCTCGCCCCAAAGAAAAGTCTCGAAAGTGTGGCCTGGGGTGGCACTGTTCCCATCTGACTGGGAAGAGAGAAGCTTTTACTCTGCTCTCCACCTCTCACATGTATCCTCCCCTCCCTCAGCCGTGTGAGCTGAGGTCCTTGCAACCCATGGCCATCTGCTCTCCCTGCAGACTTCCCCCCAGTTTTCCACATCAAACTCAAGGACCAGGTGCTGCTGGAGGGAGAGGCAGCTACCCTGCTCTGCCTGCCGGCAGCCTGCCCTGCACCCCGCATCTCCTGGAAGAAAGGTGAGATCACTTCTCCCCAGAGGGGGGCATGGCATGTGATCCCAGTGCCCTGTGAGGCTTGGGGGAGTGGCGGCTGAGGGGTCCCGGAGGACCCAATGTGCTGCCCCACTCAGCAGCCCCTCCTGCTCCTCTCTGTCCGCAGACAAGCAGTCCCTGCGGTCAGAGCCCTCAGTGGTCATCGTGTCCTGCAAAGATGGACGGCAGCTGCTGAGCATCCCCCGGGCGGGCAAGCGGCACGCGGGGCTCTATGAGTGCTCAGCCACCAATGTCCTGGGCAGTGTCACCAGCTCCTGTACCGTGGCTGTGGCCCGTGAGCCTGGGGCAGGGACTGGGGGGGAAGGCTGTGATGGAGGGGGTTGGGGCAGGGCTAGATGGGCTCTAAGCTGGAGCATAGGGGCTCACTGAGGCTCCCTTTCTCTTGCCAGGTGTCCCAGGGAAGCTAGCCCCTCCCGAGGTACCCCAGACCTACCAAGACACAGCGCTGGTGCTCTGGAAGCCAGGAGACAGCCGGGCACCCTGCACGTACACGCTGGAGCGGCGGGTGGACGGTGAGGGACTGCA
This sequence comes from Myotis nattereri, assembly GCF_964212035.1. Classification (NCBI taxonomy): domain Eukaryota; kingdom Metazoa; phylum Chordata; class Mammalia; order Chiroptera; family Vespertilionidae; genus Myotis; species Myotis nattereri. Next base: position 22,734,402 of record NC_138082.1, read on the forward strand.
CAGGCTGGCTGGGGGAAGGGGTGGCAGGTGGAAGGCCAAGAAGCCAGGGGGGCAAGTGTCCTCCCCGGGCAGAGTTCCGCTCCCTAGACTCCTTGCAGATAGCACTGGGAGCTTGGGCCACCCCTAAGTGACCTCAGCCCTCCTCCGATGGTGCCCGCAGGGGAGTCTTCCTGGCACCCAGTGAGCTCAGGCATCCTCGACTGTTACTACAATGTGACCCACCTACCAGTCGGCGTGACTGTGAGGTTCCGTGTGGCCTGTGCCAACCGTGCAGGACAAGGGCCTTTCAGCAACCCTTCTGAGAAGGTCCTCGTCAGGGGCACGCAAGGTCAGTGCGATGGGGGGGCGGGGGAGGGTGGCCAGATAAAGAAGGGGACCCTAAGCCCAGGACCCACCCCCTTCTCAGAGCACCGCAGTTTTGCTGCTAGGGGCACCGTGGTGATGCTTTTCCTTGTCTTTCCTCAGATTCCTCAGCTCTGCTGCCTGCTGCTCACCGAGACACCCTTGTTACCTCAGGGCCAGCCAGGGCCCCGCCTCCGGACTCTCCTACCTCACTGGCCCCATCCCCGACCACTGCTGCAGCCCCTGGTCCCCCAGGCCCCCAGTCAGCTGCTCTCAGCCCTTCATCTCCCCCAACACCCCCCAGCCAGGCCTTGTCCTCACTCAAGGCTGTGGGTCCACCACCCCAAACCCCCCCACGAAAGCACAGAGGCCTGCAGGCTGCCCGGCAAGCAGAGCCCTCCCCACCCAGTGCCCAGGTCACCCCAAGTAAACCCAAGTCTTCCGTCCCTAACACTGGGACCCCGACCCCAGCCTCCACTCCTCAAGGGGTGAAGCCAGCGTCTTCCTCTACTCCCCTGTATATGGTGACGTCCTTTGTGTCTGCACCACCAGCCCCCGAGCCCCCAGCCCCCGAGCCCCCTCCTGAGTCCACCAAAGTAACTGTTCAGACCCTCAGTTCAGCCAAGGAGATGACCAGCTCCCCTGGCGTCAGTCCCCGCAGCTCTCCGGGGCCGGAGGGCACCTCTCTTCGACAGGGCCCCCCTCAGAAACCCTACACCTTCCTGGAGGAGAAGGCCAGGCAAGCAGAGAGGGGAAGGGATGGCAGACAGGGGGGAGTGGGTGGAGCGCAGGGGACACAGGAATTCAGAGAAAAAACTGGACTGCCCACCCAGCATGGAGAAGGTGCTGAGATCTGGGTCATCAGCACTACTGAGCTCAAATTTCCTCTGGGCCACACACTGTGCTAAGCTCTGTAGCCATATGATCCCATTTAATCTTCATCACTTGGAGAGGAAGCCACCCATTTCACAGGTGGGAATACTGAGGTTAGAGAGCTTATGGGATTTGCCTAAGGTACAGAGTCACTGAAGGGCAGAACTGGGACTTGAACCCAGATTTCTAAGATTAAACCCCAGAGCCCACACTTGGGCCCCTGCTCGCCAAACCCCAGTCCCCTTAGCCTTCACAATGTTGGTGTCCCCCTCTTTCCTCTAAGCCTGTGGTATCCCTTTAACACATAGGGGGCGCTTTGGTGTAGTGCGTGCATGCCGGGAGAATGCCACCGGGCGGACGTTTGTGGCCAAGATCGTGCCCTATGCAGCTGAGGGCAAGCGGCGAGTCCTGCAGGAGTATGAAGTGTTGCGAACGCTGCACCACGAGCGGCTCATGTCCCTGCATGAGGCCTACATCACCCCACGTTACCTTGTGCTCATCGCTGAGAGCTGTGGCAACCGGGAGCTCCTCTGTGGGCTCAGTGACAGGTAGCTGGGCATTCTGGGGGAGAGGGAATGGGAGCAGAGGAAGCTGGGCTGAGATACCACCTGTCTTCCCTGGACCTCCAGGTTCCGATATTCAGAGGATGATGTGGCCACCTATGTGGTGCAGCTGCTGCAAGGCCTGGACTACCTCCACGGCCGTCACGTGCTGCACCTGGACATCAAGCCAGACAACCTGCTGCTGGCCTCTGACAACGCCCTCAAGATCGTGGACTTCGGAAGTGCCCAGCCCTACAACCCCCAGGCCCTGCGGCCCCTTGGCCACCGCACGGGCACACTGGAGTTCATGGGTGAGGGCACCACGCCAGCCAGGGTAGGGGGTTGGGGTACTACCAGTGGGACAGCAGCCATAGCTTCCCCCACTTCATCCACATATATGCCATTTATTGGGTGCTTACTGGATGCAAGAAATGAACAAAGCCCTTTCTATGTTTTTTTGTCCCGTCCCCCCCCCCCCCCCCGCCCAGTTTATCTTCACAATAGCCCTGGAGATTGGCATAACATTACTTCCATTTTACAGATGAGGAAACAGAGGCAGAGTGAGGCTATTTGTCCCATATAAGACAGTTTTCAAAGGTGGAGCCAGGATTTGATAAAGCTGAAAAGATAGGAGAACCAATATTAATTTATATAAGTAAGGAAAACCAGCTACCACTTAGCTACCTGCTAAATACTTTATGTTCATTATCTGTATCCTTTAGATTTATTCTGAAAGCCACACTTTACAAATGAGGAAATTGGAGCGCCAGACGGGTTTAATACATTGCCCAGGGTCCTATAGCTAGAAGGGGCAGGCCTGGGATTGTAGCCAGCCAGGCCGATTCAAAGGCTCTTCATCTTTGTGCTGGCCGCATTCATTGTGAATGGGCACTCCACCTTGGAGCTGACCCGAGGGAGCCAGTGACCCTGGTTCTCAGCAACTCCGCGGTTCTGGTGACCCCACCATTCAGAGCCTGGGCTGATTCCTCAGGTGCCCACAGCTCCCCTGGAGGCCACCCCCACTTCCACCCTGCCTGCTGCTCTGGTCAGACCCACCTCAGGGTGGTGGCCTCAGGGGCCTCCCCAGCCTTTTCCTGCTTCCCTGCCACCAGGAAACTGGTTCAACTTGGCCTCTGTCTCCTGTCAGCTCCTGAGATGGTGAAGGGAGACCCCATCGGCTCCGCCACAGACATCTGGGGTGCGGGGGTGCTCACTTACATCATGTGAGTGCCCCGGACCCACTTTCTGCCCACGGTCTTCCCCCTCCCCAGCACGTGTGTACCCAGGTGCCAGTAGCCCTGTCCCTGAGTGCTGTGCCCTTGAGGACCCCCATGGACCCCCATACTAATGTCTCCCTGGACCTGTGAGTTGACCCTCTGTTCACATGTCTCAATTGAACTGTCTCCACCACAGGCTCAGTGGACACTCTCCGTTCTATGAGCCAGACCCCCAGGAAACAGAGGCTCGTATTGTGGGGGGCCGCTTTGATGCCTTCCAGTTGTACCCCAACACCTCCCAAAGCGCCACCCTCTTCTTGCGAAAGGTCCTCTCAGTACACCCCTGGTGAGTGGGCCCTACACCTGCCAACCCCCCAGTATTACCTTCTTGGCCTCGGACCGCCCTGGTCTAGCCCATGCCCTGGTCTAACGCCTCCCCTGCCCTCGGTAATACACTGTTGCTACTGCTACAACTAAGTGGTTGACCTACCCCCCATTTAAGACCTACGACACAAGCAGAATCACTGTCCCCATTCCAGAGACTGGGAAACTGAGAGTTGCCCAGAGTCACTCACTAGGGGTAAATCCAGGCGTGGGACTCAGATATCTGGGAGGACAGAGCCCAGCCCTGCTCTAGGCTGTCCCTCCAGGCTCACCATTTCTGGCTGGGCCTGGCAGGAGCCGGCCCTCTCTGCAGGACTGCCTGGCCCACCCGTGGCTGCAGGACGCTTACCTGATGAAGCTGCGCCGCCAGACGCTCACCTTCACCACCAACCGGCTCAAGGAGTTCCTGGGTGAGCAGCGGCGGCGCAGGGCCGAGGCCGCCACCCGTCACAAGGTGCTGCTCCGCTCCTACCCAGGCAGCTCCTAGTGGCTCGGACCACAGCCTGGCCCCGGGATTCCACTCGGGGCTCCCGCTGATGCTGCGGGACATTCCAGGGCCCACGCTGAACTGGGTGGACTCAGGGCTTCGGACACCACCAGCAGAAAAATCCAGCCGGGCTGTTACCTCATGGACCTGTGGGGACAGAGGCCCCGGTTTCGGGGGCTTCGGCCAATGCCACCAGGCCAGAGCCAGAGCTGGAGACTCACTGGCCAGGCTGGGTGGAGTTGGAAGCAGGAAGAAGGGCAAGAACAGAATGGGGAAGTGCGAGGAAGGGGTGGGAGACTCTAGGAAGGTTCTGGGAATGGGAGACAGTGCATCCAGGGGAAAGGAACCCAGGAGGGTGTGAGTGGCTGGAGAGGTGAAAAAGGAAGGAGCCCAGGGTGTCAAGGCCATGGGCTGGGAGTGCCAGTGAAGCAGGGGCAGGACATGGGACAGTGACAGGGTGCCAGAGGCAGCGTGTGAGAGAGGGCAGCAAGATAGGGGAGGGAGAGGAGAGAGGACTCAGGTGGGGATGGGATGGGCCAGCTGCCAGCATCCCATTGAAGAATTGTGGAGGGCTGGAGGCAGGAGGCAGTGGTCACTCAACCCAGAGCTCTCCTGTTGCACTCCAGTGAGTGCAGCTCTGGGCTCTGTGTTGGCCCAAGGATGTCCCCACTGGCCCTCCATGGCCTTTGCCCTTCTTCCCATTCATATTTATTTATTTATTGACTTTTATGAAGTTTTCCTTCCACCCAATCCTAATTGCTCATGTTGTCCTGACCATCCCCCTCCACCCAAGCCATCCAGCTGTCTGTGCAGCTGTCTGTCTGTCTGTCACAAGGGAAATAAAAATAGCAAGCAGCAGGACCTATGTGTGATCTATGGGGAGAGATGGCTGGGGAGCAAGGTGCTGTGACAGGAGTATTCCAGCCTTCCCTGGGCCAGTGAGAGCCCAGGTATACCAGCCAGCACCTTCAGATGTCCTCCTCCCTCCCTGGCCCTCCTGGCCCCTTACCTCTCCCTTATTCCTAGAGGGAAGAGAGACTTCAGTCTGCTTTTCCCTCTGACATTTCTGGAATCCTGGCAGGACCCTGAATCCCCACCACAACCCTCTAACCACACTCTGGTGGTCCCCACCCTTTCTCACATGTTCCATCATCACACCTTGGAAGACGCCAGGCTCTGAAATGGACCGGCCCACACCCCAATCCTGGCTCAGCCTTCTTTCTGCAATGCTTCCCAGCTCTGGCCCTGGTGTCCCAAGCAGAGGGGGTTTTATCATGATGCGAGCAGGTGGTGTGAAGAGCTGCACAGGAGCCCAGGACAGGCCCACCCCCCATGTTCTCAGTGTCAGACCACCAATCAGCTGTGAGTTCTCTGGGCAGTGTGTCTGCTGTGATGATGCTACAGATGAGCATTTTCCTAGACCCCAGGGACACCCAGACTGGACCTTCTGATCCCCATGGCAAGCTGCTGTGAAGTCTGCTGGGGGTGAAGGCACCTCGACTCTGGCTGCAGTGCCACAGAATGGTTAGTGGGTTCTAGAACTGAGGTGGGGAGAGAAGGGAGCCAGTTCTCCTGGGGTCCAAAGGGACTGTCCTCCCCGCTTCACCCCTTGAAAACCCTGTTCTTGACAAAGTGACAAGAATAAAGTTGCCACCATGAGCAGAGAGCTGGTGCTGGTGTGTTGCTGATCTAGGTTGAGGGCCCCTTGGCTGGAGCCCAAACAATGTCATCCCAGCCCAGCCTCTCTGGCTTCTCAGGACCCGAGGGAAAAGGCAATACCTATCATCATAAAACAGCAGTTAAAGCAGCTGGAAGGGACCAGAGAGACATCTTTTAGCTCACCTGTCATTTTAGCGATGAAGATATACAGTTTGCCTGTGAGAATCTGTAATCCCCTACTCACTGCAAGTGTTTTCATATAAAAATGAGGTGCCTGAACTCATATCTTGATAAATGGTAAAATTCCTCTCCCGTCCCCCTTCTGATCTTGAACTCCCTTCCCATCTCCATTGGAAATGGCATATGAACTGCTTGTTCCAAACCCGGAGGAGCAAAGGTAATTTATATCAGCAGAGCTGTGTCAAAATTGCTCTGATCAAAAGGTGACAGTGCTCCACACCCGGGTGGGCAGTTGCCGTAAACGGAAGCAATGCTCTGCCTGGCAGGCTGGATACCAGGCATGTCCCATCACATCTGGTGCCCCTAAACATCAGCTTTGCCCCATAATGGGCCATGGCCCATCCAAAGTTGCTGAGTCAGTATTAGTGCCAATCTCCAGGGACAGTGCAGCCCATCCATATCACATGGAGGAGAGTGCGTGGAGATGGGGGTGGCAGGAAGGGATGCTGTTCTTAAACATCTTTACGGTCCTCTCTATGCTTATCTCAGTTTACCGCCAGGGGGCACAGTGCGGAAATGACAACCCTAGACTCTGGGGTGGGGGTGGGGGTGAGGCGCTTTCGGATTGGTCCGGACAGCCACGTGGCCCTCTCATAATTGGCTGGATGGACAGTTAAGTCCGCCACTTCTCTGGCTTCATTCAAGAAACCCTCCTCCGCCACCGCCCCCCCCACTCCCGCCCCCCGCCAACACTTGCACCCCTTAACTTACAGTATCTCAGGAAGGGCACATTGTCCCATTGTCCAGGGACCGACTGAGTGTAAGGTTGCCTCCCACAAGGAGTTGAATCTCCTGTCGGCGTGAAGCCCGCCTGGTACTCCCCGGAGTGGGATGGTACCCCTTGCCTTGGAAGGAGATGGGGCCTTGTCCAGCTGTCCAGCTGTCCAGGCGCTGACGCCCGGAGCACCCCAGAGCCGCTCGAGTTTCCCCTCACCCCACCCCCCTAGCCCTATTCTAGCGACTGAGCCAGCATCGCAGGCATCCTCGGGCTAAATAAGGAGCCTGCTTGGGTCAAGGGGCGGGAGCTGGGGTCCCGGGGGGCTTGGGGCAACCACGCCAAACAAGGCAAGGAGGGGAGCGATGTATAAAACCAGGGCCCAGGGCTGAGCACCTGCCCGCGCCCCTACTGTGCCATCGGAAGGGCTTCGCACCGCCTGCTGCCCACCCAGTTCACTCAGGTCCCGAAGTCGACGCCCCCACCCCCACGGTGAGTCCGATCCTCAGACCAGCTCTAGCCACTTCCATCCCGGGGACGCTTTGAATCCAAAGGGCAAAGGCTGAAGGTCGCAGTCTCTGTGTCAGCCTAGACCCCCGTGTTTGTTTTCCGCTGCCCAGATGTCCAAAGCAGCTCCCGCCAAAAAGCCGGCGGCTACGGCCCCGCCTCCGGGATGTAGCCTGGACATCAACGACCCCCAGGTCCAGAAAGCGGCCATTCGTATCCAGGCCTCTTACCGGGGCCACAGGTGAGGGGTAGCCCTAGCGCCTCTGAGGGCAGGGAACGGAAACTGCAGAGTCCGCATTCCGCATTGGGGAAGGGCGGTCCTGAGCACAGGGCCAGGGGCTGCCAAGGCCACTGGGTTTAGGGGAGAGCAGTTGCTGAGGTGTGGCAGGAGGCCGACAAGAGCAGGTCATTTCATCGGGGTAATGATTCAGGAGCGGCCCCTCCCCCGCACCTCCCTGTGCTTGCGGGTCTAGTCGGCCGCGGGGGCGGGCAGGGGACTGTGTGCGGGCGGACAGGCTGCGGGAGGGTGCGAACGGTGTCTGGGAGCTCTGCGCCCTGCCCCTGCCCGCGAGCAGGTCCCGGAAGGAGCTGCGGGAGACCGGGCCGCCGCGCGTGCTGGAACCGCTGAAGGACGTGGTGCTGATCGAGGGCAGCGCGGCCAAGCTGACTTGCCGCATTTCGGCTTTCCCGGACCCATTCATCCGCTGGAGCAAGGACGGCAAGGAGCTGCGCGACGGGCCCAAGTACCGCTACATCTTCGAGGACCCTGACGTAGTCGCATTGGTGGTGCGCGATGGCGAGCTGGCGGACCTCGGCCAGTACAGCATCAACGTCACCAACCCCTTCGGCCAGTGCTCCGACTCGGCGCGCATCCTCGTGGAAGGTGCGCACGCCCCGCGTGCAATGCCGCGGAGCAGAGCAGCATCGCGGTCTGCAGCCGGGTTGAGCCGCGCGTCTATCCTCGGGCCTAGCTGAGTCCGGGTGGGGATGTGGCCAGCCCAGCCCCTGGCACAGCCTGAGGCACAGAGTAGGGCGCAGAGCCGCACGGCCTTTTCTACCTCGGGATCCCACCCCACCCAGCCTAACGAGTCCCGTATGGGTTTCAACCACTCGACTTCAGAGCGCCAAGGGCACTGCGATCCAGGGGCAGAGCTAGGGAGAGAGGGCCCTGATCTTCTGGCTCCCAACCCAGGGCAATCTCCACTATCCAGAGCTGTCTTCAAGGCACCCCGAGAGGTGTGAGCATTCCTGGGCTTTCACCCATAGTATCTCTTCTCATCCTCCATTCAACCCTACGAAGTAGGAGGGGCAGGGATTCATCTCCTTCAACAGCTGAGTTGCTGAAGCCCGAGAGGCTAAAGACGTGCCCAAGGTCACGCTGAGAGTTCAAATCCATCTCGTATTTAGGGCCGGGTAATAGTTGGGAGGGTGATGTCCCGCCTCACCTTTAGGTCCCTCACTGGGTCGCATTCCCTTTCCCTTTCTCTAGTCCCGGCGAAAATTCAAAAGGGACCGGACAACACCAAGGCGCGCAAAGGCACCACCGTGACGCTGACTGCGGCGATCATGGGCGAGCCTGCGCCCAACGTGGGCTGGACCAAGGACGGCAAGGACATCGAGGAGGATGACAGGCGAGGGCGGGGAGCGGCTGCAAAGGCAGGGCCTGGCGCTGGAGCCTGGGCCGGATGGGGCCCAGAAAACCCGCGGGAGTGGGACGAGGGAGGGGAACCGGGAGGCAAAAAACAGCGCTGGCGAAGAGGCCGGGCCGGGAAGCCCGTAAACTGACACGCGGCCCCGCCCCCTTCCCCCGCAGGGTTTACTTCGAGATCGGCAGCACCAACACAACGCTGACCATCCGCCGGGCCACCCCCCAGGACAGCGGCAAGTACGAGGTGTACGTGGAGAACAGCCTGGGCATGGACCAGAGCTTCGCTCGCGTGGACGTGGCCTGAAAGGGACCCTCGGAACTTTCGCTCTGTCTCCACGCCTTGGGGTGGGTGGGACTAACAACCCCCTTCTTCTTGCTTAATAAAGCTGCTCTCTCGGACCCTCCGCGTCTGTTCTCTTCTTATGAGTCGCCATTTCCACTCCCCGGTACCCACACACCGAAGTCACAGTGTTGGGGGCAGAGGGAAGTTTGAAGAGTGCCTAGTCCAGTGCCTGTATTCACAGACAGTAAATCTGAGCGAGATCGGCTTCTCTCACGGTGGGAAGCTGCTTCACTGCCCAGCAGGAGGGCAGAGGGGTCTACGACTCCTTCTTTTCTTTTGTAACCTTCAAGCCTCACCCTTTCGTGGGGGGTTTGCGCGCTGCCCACGTCCGTTTCAAGGGTGACCACACCCCACTCTCCTCTGCAGGCTCGCTTCCCCTGTGACCTACTTTCTCTACTTGAACTACTACCCCCGGGCCCATTCCCAGACGGCTCGCGATCCTAATCCAGGCTCCCGCCTCCGCTTCTCGTTTCGACCCTCCCCTTCAATCCCTTGGCCACGCCTCCTTGTTCTCCCACAAGTTCCACCCCTTTCTCTGTGGGAACGAAGGAGGAACTTCAGAACTACAATTCCCGGCAGGCCCTGCGAAGTTCTCGCGAGTGGCGAGAAGACACGTGCGCGGAAGCAGCCAGCAGTAGCGGGCGGCAGAGCTGGCGTAAAGGGGACTGGGGGTAAAGAGATCCGATGGAGGGGTAGCGAAAGGGGGAGCGGGCCGGGCACGGCCCCTAGACGAAGGGCGGCGCGGAGGTCCGGGCTGGCTCTCCGCACGGCGGATGCAGTCCTGGTCCCACAAGCCCTGGATACGCGAGGTTAGGGTTTATTAGTCAGTTGTGGGGTTCAGAGGGTCAGCAAGAAGTCCTCAGATCCCAAAGATTCAGCACTTGTCAGTCTTGGGACACAGGCGATTGGCATGTTGTGTTTGGGATGTCTTTTTGACTCAGGGATCATCACCCTAGAGGTTAATTTTAGGATTTTAGGTTCAGCATAGAAAGGATTTTTGCCAGGGGTTGGAGTTGTCAAATGTACATCAGTGTTAGTTTAATACTTAAAGTGGACTCTTAGGACTGTAGTGAAGTATGTGGGGCTCACTCGGGATTTGAGGGTCAATATCAGGATTCACTGTTGGGATGCAGGGCTTAACACCTAGAGTGGGGATGGACCAATATGGGAATCCATGGTTTGGGGGTTTGGTTTTTGAAGATTTGGGGTTTGAGAGGGAGGTCTATTGCTGAGCTTCGGAGTTTGCTGAGCTTTCAGCCAGAAGGAAGTCTGTTAGGGATGAGATTGCGGGGTGTGGATTTCAGAATTTGGGAGGAATCACTGTGAGGTTTGAAGGCTGGCTGGATTTGGTTTGGGATTTGAGATGTGTGAGGTGGGGTGCCCAGGGAGGGACTAGATTGAATTTATATCCCGGGAGGGCTCAGTGTTGCTATTTTGGGTTTAGGGTTTGGTTGGGGTATGAGTGGGGTTCCAGGATTGGGGTGTGAGATCTGAGCCTAACTTTTCTTTGCTATTTGAGGTTTAGGTCGCAATTGCCGTCATGCTTAAAGCTGTGATCCTGATTGGAGGCCCTCAAAAGGGTGAGGAGCCAGGGGAATGTCGGGAGGCGGTTGAGCTGGAGTGGTTGGGAAGCAGAAAACAAAAATATGCTTCTCTCTCCTCTCTCAGGGACTCGCTTCAGGCCTTTGTCTTTTGAGGTGCCCAAACCCCTGTTTCCAGTGGCAGGGGTCCCTATGATCCAGCACCACATTGAGGCCTGTGCCCAGGTAATCCTGTAGGCTCCCCTCTCCCACCTCCATTCATCTCCTTCATGCTGTATTTCCCCCTTTACCAATCATGACCTCTTCCAACCAGGTATAACTCCAGGGACCACCATTTACAAATGACACTGTGAATCACCTCCCTCCACCATCACCACACCACCAGTTGTGCAATGCAGTTGTCATGCGTCTTCTCCTAATCTAGCTTCTTGTCTGGCTGCTTCTTGCTCATATTTCACTCATATGGAATGTGAGATTAGGCAGGAATCTTAGAGACAACTTAAAGCCGTAGCATGAGAAACCTTAATGATAACAAAGCACAGAATCATACTACTCTTGCTCACTATGGAGCTAATTCCTTTATTGCTTTTGGTATTGGGACTGGCAAGGTTGATTTGAGTCCAGTCTCTGCCTGCTAAAAGGAATTGAGCAAATTTCTCACCCTTTCTTAGCCATAGTTCCCTTATTTGTAAAGCAGGGCTGATTAGACCTACTTTGTCGGGTTGCAAAGCTTAGAGATGATGTTTGTAAAGTAATTAGTACAATGTAGACACTTGATAAATGGTATCCTTAACCTCATGCTGATCTTAAGCTCAGATTGACAGATAATAAATATGGGGGAAATGAATGGATTATCCTATAATGCAGCTTGATAGGCAAACTCCTAGGGTGAACCCCACTTCAGATTTGGGGTGGGGGGAATAATCTATAATAATAAAAGCATAATATGCTAATTAGACTGGACGTCCTTCCAGACAACCTTCTGGATGAAGCTGGGGCTGTGAGGGAATCCCAGGTCCCGGGTGCCAGAGGGAAGCTGGTGCTGGCAGCCGGAGGAAGGAAGGCCTACTCTTGCATGAATTTCGTGCATCGGGCCTCTAGTAGAATAATAAAGGATTAAAGGACTCTAACTTTGAGAGTCTTTTAATTAAGGGAAACAGACTCTAACTTCGTCATTGTCCAGAGGAGAAATCGGACCAGCATGGTAAAATGAATGCCCAAGGCCACAGTTGAGACTGAACGTGTGATTTCTGGATTTTGGGCCAGTACCAGGGATTTCTCCCTCCCATAATTCCCTCCTATCAGATGCTGTTCTTCTCTCAATCTCTTCCCTTGACCTCAGGTCCCTGGGATGCAGGAGATTCTTCTCATTGGCTTCTACCAACCTGACGAGCCACTTACCCGGTTCCTAGAAGCTGCACAACAAGAGTTTAACCTTCCAGTCAGGTCAGGTGTTTGTGCGCATGTGCTGTGTAGGGGTGAGGGAGCAGTGCCCTAAGCATCTGAGTTCTCAGGAGTGGGTTGAGCCAGCATGGCCAGAAGTCACCCTAACACACTAGGAGGTTTCTGAATTCCTGTATATATTGAGTTTCTCTGTGGGGCTTGGGCAGGCATATCCTGGGAACAGGAGGGGTCAGTGCCCAGATTCATGGTATCTGACTCCTCTGATCTCACTGAGCTGGCTCTGGGGTCCCTGGGGACAGGTACCTGCAGGAATTTGCGCCTCTGGGCACAGGAGGTGGTCTCTACCACTTCCGGGATCAGATCCTGGCTGGGGGCCCTGAGGCCTTCTTCGTGCTCAACGCTGATGTTTGCTCCGACTTCCCCTTGAGCGCTATGTTGGCTGCCCACAGACACCAGCCTCACCCTTTCTTGCTCCTGGGCACCACGGTGAGGGGGGCAGGAGGGTGTCGAGAGGGTGATCCAGAGAGGTTCCTGGGATGCAGGGTGTTGGGGAGGCAGGGCCAGAACAGGGAGTTGGAGTGGGAATGCAGGTCAGGGGGGGTAGGTGCTAGAAACCCCAGCAGTAATGGAGGTGGTGGTGGAGAGAGACCTTGAGCCCTTTAGCTGCTCAGAAGTAGAGTGGGGAGGGCAGCTGTCAGTTCTCACCCCATCTGAAGGCTTGTCAGTGGCAGAGCTACGTGCCAGGTGCTATAGGAGAGGGAAAGTACGAGAGAGAAAACAGACCTTGCTGCCCTGGATCAGGCAGGTCACTCCCTCGTTGTGTCTGTCAGGCTAACAGGACACAGTCCCTCAACTATGGCTGCATCGTAGAGAATCCACAGACGCACGAGGTAAGAGCAGAGAGGAGGCTGGCTGGGTGCCTCTTCTGTGTATCATCATTCTCCCACTCTTCAGCCTCTAGAGCAGCGGTTCTCAGCCTGTGGGTCACGACCCCTTTGGGGGTCGAACGACCCTTTCACAGGGTCGCCTAAGACGATCGGAAAACATATATAATTACATATTGTTTTTGTGATTAATCACTATGCTTTAATTATGTTCAATTTGTAACAATGAAAATACATCCTACATATCAGATATTTACATTACAATTCATAACAGTAGCAAAATTACGGTTATGAGGTAGCAACGAAAATAATTTTATGGTTGGGGGTCACCACAACATGAAGAACTGTATTAAAGGGTCGCGGCATTAGGAGGGTTGAGAACCACTGCTCTAGAGAATGCTGGAATGCTATGGGGTGGGCCCCAATCTTGTCCAACAGGTGTGGCACACCCTCAGTTGTTCCCTTCTATCTCTTTAAGAAAGATTAGGAAGAGGTAATAGATAAATGCCATGGGTGTGGTGCTCCAATAGATAAATGCATAGGCCATATATCACAAAAAGGGCTCCTACCCAGCCTATCTGGGTGGGGGTGGGGAGGGCTCCCTGGAGGAGGTGTGGTCTGAACTGAGTTAAATTTGGCAGCATGGAGACAGGAAGGCATTGCAGGTAGAGGGAACAATATATGCAAAGATATGGAGGCAGGAAACAGCATAGTGCCTCCAGAATTACAGAGGTGGGAGCATAATTAGCAAGGCGGGGGTGGGGCTGGGGACTTCTGACCCCATCTCTGAAACTCTCTGGAGCCTCACTAACTTTCATACACCCCTTTTGTCTGTTCAAGTTTTAGTATGAAAAATACATATGTGAATACATTATATATATATACTAGAGGCCCAGTGCATGAAATTCATGCACTGGGGTGGGGGGGTGTCCCTCAGCCCGGCCTGTACCCTTCCACAGTCCAGGAGCCCTCAGGGGGATATCCAACTGACAGCTTAAGCTGTCATCTCCAGCCATGAGCCCGGCTTCTAGTTGAGCACACTCACCACCAGGGGGCAGCTTCTGTGTTAAGTGTCTGCCCCCTGGTGGTCAGTGTATGTCATAACGACCAGTCATTCTGCTGTTTGGTTGATTTGCATATTAGCCTTTTATTATATAGGATATTTACACACACACAGAGTTTTGTGTTAGGCACTAACTAGTGTGAAAGAAACATCCAGAAAGACACAACCCTGCCTCTCAGGAGCCCTCAGTCCGGGGGAGACATCAAAAACCAACCATTGCAGAGGACACAAGTGCCACCAAGGGTGGGTGAGGTGTGGCCAGAGAACAGGAGTGCCCAGAGCTGAGAAGCTGACTCTGGGGCAGACAAGAGTGTCCTTAGAGAGGGAGTGACGATGTCAACTGGGTTTTTGAAATCAAAGTCTTCCAGACGAAGACTCGGTTAAGGGCATTCCGAAAGGCACCGGCATGCCGTGGCATGGAGTTGTGTCCTGGAGCCGCTGGGAGGTGGGGAGGATCGGGAAGGAGAAGGCAGACAGTTCAGACTTATCTTGAAGGTGGAGTTGAAGGGCAGTGACAAGATATGCTCTGCATTTTAGAAGACTCCCGTGGCAACAGGAGGACTGGCCATTTGGAGGGTCTAAGGGGATGGTGGCCGTGGCCCCTCTGCTGACCCCAGCCTGCTCTGTCCTCAGGTTCTGCACTATGTGGAGAAACCCAGCACGTTTGTTAGTGACATCATCAACTGCGGCATCTACCTCTTTTCCCCGGAAGCCCTGAAGCCCCTTCGCGATGTCTTCCAGCGTAATCAGCAGAATGGGCGACTGTGAGGCAGACCCCATGGCCCTGTAACCCCAAGTACCCTGAGTCACAGCCCCCCTGCCCCAGTCTCTGCTGGCTCCATCTCAGCCAGCTCATCTTCCTCCTCCCTTCCCCCTTCCACTTGTCATCTCCAGCCAAGCCTCTCCAGTTCCTCCCCTTCTAACCTCATTCTGTCCCTCTTCTTTATCCATCCCAGTTCCTCCTCTGTCACCACCTGCCCACTCCCCTTCTGGTCCATTTCTCTCAAGCCCTGAGTGTCCCAGAGATGTCTTTCAGAACAGACGGTAACACACACACTTGGGCGCACATATGTTTGGGTGCAGGCATGCGTGTGTGCACGTGTGCGTGCACACACACACACACTCTCAGGCTGAGGAGGCTCCCTTTGGAGTATAGTACCCCAAAGGGAGCTATGCTCACCACAAACCACAATCCCAGGGTGGTCCTCCTAGGCCTGGGAATGGTTCCCTTCTCTGGCTCCCCTGCCTTCATTCCCTCTCATGCCTCATTCCCTCATAGCCATCTTTCACTCCCACTCTTATCTCTGCTTCTCTCTCCATCTCTCCTGGCCTCTTTGTTTCTGCTGAACTGGCATCTCTACCATCTCTCTCTCCCTCTTTTTCTGTGACTGTCTCTGCCCTCACCAGCTGCCTTCCTCTGGGGTGAGTCTGTCTGTGTTTCATTCCATCCAGTGAGAGGGAGGGACCGGAGGTGGGGTTTAGAGGGGTGGATGGGAGGAGGATGGGATAATTGGGGGAAGCCAAATCTGGTCGAACTCCTTCTGGACATGGGGCAGGATGGGCAGCAGGTCTATGCCTGGGGCTCCCCTGGGATAATCCCCAGCTGGGAGAGTGAGGGGCTGAGTAGTGGGTGAGCCTCCTGGGATGTGAGCATCCTTGGGAGAGGCCTTGCAAGGTAATGGGGTTCCCCCCGACTCCCCTTCCTGAGAGACTGTATTGGCCACCCAGTTGGGCTCAGTTGGGGAACTGATGTCAGCGTCCTGTCCCCTCTCCCAGGGAGGACTCTTCAGGCCTGTGGCGGGGGGCAGGCACCATCCGCCTGGAGCAGGACGTGTTCTCAGCCCTGGCTGGGCAGGGCCAGATCTACGTGCACCTTAATGACGGTATCTGGAGCCAGATCAAGTCTGCAGGGTATGGGAGAGGCCTCTGATGGGATGTCTGGGGGTTGAGACTTCAGGACGGTGGGCACAGGCCCTGCTGGCCCCTGAGCCCCTGCTCTACTTTGTGGCCCCCAGCTCGGCCCTCTATGCCTCCCGCCTCTATCTGGGTCAGTACCAGTTCACTCACCCCGAACGCCTGGCCAAGCACAGCCCAGGCGGGCCGCGGATCCGAGGTACCCATCCTGCCACAATTCCTGAGCTCTGCCCTTCCCCCTCCCCTCCCCCCCCCCCCCACTCCCCATCCCTCTACCCTCAGAGCTTTGACTCTGGACCTCAGACCCAGAGGTGAAATCTGAATCCCTGCCCTCCCTGAACCAGATATGGTTTGGGGCATTTGCCTCCAGGTCCTCTCTTCTGCTTCTAGGAAACGTTTATATCCACCCAACGGCTAAGGTGGCCCCATCAGCTGTGGTGAGCAGTGCCCAGCCCAGGGAGGAAGGTGGGTGGGGCGGGGCGGGTATCTCCAGAGCTTGGAGTACAGGCCTCTTATGTTTGTCACAGCCTGTCATATGGCCTCAAGTAGGTTCCTTCCCCCTTATGAGCGGGTCCTCCAAGCCCCCCCAGGGCTTACGGTATATGTTCCTCTCCACAGCTGGGCCCCAACGTCTCCATTGGGGAGGGGGTGACTGTGGGCGAGGGCGTGCGGCTCCGAGAGAGCATTGTCCTCCATGGAGCCACGCTGCAGGTAGGCACCCCAGCATGTGCCCCAAGAAGCTGGGGAGAGGGGGAACCCCACGGGCTCTGGCCCCTCACTTCACACTGTCCTGTTTGGCAGGAGCACACGTGTGTGCTGCACAGCATTGTGGGCTGGGGGAGCACTGTGGGGCGCTGGGCCCGCGTGGAGGGTACCCCCAATGACCCCAATCCCAACGACCCCCGGGCCCACATGGACAGTGAGAGCCTCTTCAAGGATGGGAAGCTGCTGCCTGCCATCACCATCCTGGGTATGGCTTCCCAGGGGACTCAGGGCCGTGAGAAACCACCACAGGTGATAGGTGGGCTCTATGGGGAGAATTTGTGCTTGTGTGAGGGTGTGTGTGTGTGTGTGTGTATTTTCCTTTAGCAAACATTTACCAAGTGCCTGCTGTGTGCCAGGCCCTGTGTGAGTCACTGGGGGCATGGGGCCAGGGCACAGATGGGCAGGGAGGGATCCCCCCTAATGGCAGTGGCCCCCCCAGCTCCTTGCCCCTGGTTTCCTCTCCCCATGGCCTCCTCCTGGTGCCCTCGTCCACACTGCAGGCTGCCGCGTCCGGATCCCTGCTGAGGTGCTCATCCTGAACTCGATTGTTCTGCCACACAAGGAGCTGAGCCGAAGCTTTACCAACCAGATCATCCTCTGAAGGGGGCCGCCAGAAGGCCCCCCAACTCCTGCCCCTCCAGCCTCTGTCCAGAATGGACCTGGGGAAGCCAGGCAGAGTCTTCACACACTGGGAGCAGTGTGGGTGGGTGGGTGGGTGGAGGACTCGGCCTCCCTCTCCGTTGCTCCCTAATAAACCCCATGAACCTTGGAGCCAGTGAGGACTCGGCTTGTGCCTGGACTGGTGTGGGGGTGGAAGGGGGGCAGCTGAGTCAGGCCCCCCCACATTAGCATTTAAATTGGAGTCATTGCTGCGGGCTCATGAATAATGAATCTGGAGCCCTGGTAAATCTCCCCCTCCCACTGCCTCAGCCTCAGCACTGCTGCTCAGAGAAAGGCCCTCCAGGCTCCCAGCCCGCCGGCCCGCCTTCACCCCTACCCTGATGCTGCCCGCCCGCCCTCCTCCCTGTTCCTCTTCACTGGGTTTGGCTCAGGCCTGGGAGTGGAGGACTTTCCAAGGGGAGGGTAAAGGATTTCAGTTGGGCAGTGGGGTAGGGGTGGCGGACACAGGGACCAGGAGCCACAAGTCTGAGATTGGGTCACAGACATCCCCTGTCTTCAGTTTCTGCCTCGCCCCGGCCTGTTTTCTGCTTTGCCAGCTCCACCCGCTCCTGGCCCAGCGTTTGGCAGAGTGGTGGTTTCCCCCTCGCCCACCAGAGCTTGGTGTCTGTCTTCTACTCCCCTGGCAGGCACGGTGGGCCTAGCTGGTACCTCTCCCTCCGTAATCACCACCGTAGGCAGCGCTGTTCCCGGGGAGGAGGACACCTGCCACCTCCCACCATCCTGGCTTTGTCTCTGGGAGGTCCCAGCCCTCCACTCCACATTCCTGAAACCCCAGAGAAACCCAGCACCGCTCATGTTTGCCCATGACCCCCGCGTGCCCCTCTTGGTGCCCCCCCCCTTTCCCCAGCTGTGGGTGCGGAGCTTAGTTGCCAGATGAGCTGGTAATGATCGTAATCTGCTAATTGAGAGGAATCTAATTACCCGAAGAGAATGGGGGGGCAGGGCGTGGGTGGGAGGGAGGAGGGGGTCCTGGCAGCAGGCTGCAGGGTGCTGGGCCTTGTTGTCAGCACCAGGGCCTGGGACAGAGCCCAGGATTTCATCGCCAGGCGGTTAGGAAGATGAGCTTGTTCAGCAGCTGGGCTGAGGGTGACATGGGGATTGGGCTGGAAGTGACCTCCCAGGCCCTCAGGTCCTGCAGGCTGGGTGAGAGCGCCTGGGAAATGACCCAGGGTTCTAGTGGGCGTGGCTTCTAACCTGCCTTGACTTGGCCCCTTCCTGTTTCCTGGAGCCCAGACCTGCCATCACCTCTGCTGGGCGTGGGAGGAGGCTGCAGGTGCCTACTCTGGGCCTGGGGTCAACTCCCTGAGGAAGGGATCGGGTCCCTTCTCTTTCCTCCCCCCAGTCCTGACCCTTCTGTTCTGAATGGTTGGCAGAGGCCATGGCAGCTCCATCATAAATATGATAATTTAATTATTTTCTCAGCAAAACACCGTGAAATCCAATAAGTCTGTGTCAGGCCCTGGCCCCCAGGACCCCCCTCCTATGCCCAGTGGGGGTGGGGACTTGGTGGGGAGGCACTGGAAGGGGAAAGGGTCAGTGTTCAAAGTGGGCGGGGGCTAGTGAAGCGGAGGTCTCTGTAACATGCCCCCCCAGGCTGATGGAGCCACTGTTGTGTGTTTGTGCTCAGGTGGAGGGGGGACTAAGAAAGGGGGCCTAGAGCCCCATCCAGCTCTGAGGGCACCCCTCAGGGCCCAGGATGTGGGAGCCCCCTGCCTCTGGAGGGGGGAGAGCAGGGAGCCCCCTTCTCAGTCCCCTCTGGGACCTGACTGTAAGGGTGCTGGCCCCCTGGAGGGGTTGAGAAGGGAGAACGGAGGGAACTGGGGTGGGAAGTGGGGGGTGAGGAGGGGAGGGATGCGGGGGAGGGGTGCGCTCCTGCCATTAGTGCTTTTCTCCGTTTCCATAAAAAGATTATTCTGTAAAATCAGCGAGGGGGAGCGAGCTGGGGGCCGGGGAGAGGGGTGGGTCTCTGGCACCAAGCTGGATGGGGCGCTGGAGAGGAGAGCTGGGACGGGGAGATTTGGGTGGGCTTCCAGAACCAACCAGGGGAGAGGCCACGCCAAGAACACAGCTTGCCAGGAGGCTGGCCAGGACAGGGTGGGCGGGGACCAGCCCTCATCCCCTTCCTGCCCCTTTGGTGGGATTGCCCTGGGCCCCAGTCCCACCCCCATCTCCATCTCCTCCCCCAGCACTTAGCAGCCATTATCGGGGGAGCAGATTGCATCCCCCTCCTCCTCTCCGGGAAACAGACACAGCTGGGGCCCGCCACATCTGCCGCATCAGCACGGAGCACAGCTGGGTGTGCCCAGAGCCACCATCCCCAAAACACAAAGGGGGGCCAAGGAGAGCCCAGACCCCTGGGACAGACACACGGACACCTCTGCCAACAGACATACTCCTAGTGGCAAAGCTCTACCCACCACACACACGCTCCCTCGCTCCCTCGAGTGCAGACAGAACTGACAAACATGCAATTACTCTGCCCCACCCACCACCCCCGCTCCCCTCCCCCTGCCCCCTCTACTCCTCCTCTTCCTTCCCTCCAGGCTCCCCTCCGTCACCTCCACCACCTCTGAACGGCTGCAGACTCTCGTCTGGAAGGAGCAGGGGTCTCACCCTCCCCAAGTGCACACGTCTGGGAGGCTTGGGGAACAGGAGGGCTGCAGATGGCGAGGGGCTTCCAGTCCAGGGCGCCAGCCTGGAGAAGCTACCTGCCTCCCTCCATGCCCACACCTCTCCCCACAAAGAAACCCCCTTGAAATGCGGGTCCTTGCGACCCTGGGCATGATGAGGTCTCCATCCAGGGACAGGCTGGCTGGGTACCCTACGGATGTTCCCCGTGACCCTGGGTTTCATTGGCCACCTCTAGGAGGCGTTGCGTGCCCTCAGTCTTGCCAGGAGCTCAGAGGCTCCCAGGGCTGGCCTCTGCCACTCACTCCCACCCAACAATCTACCAGCACCCTGCCTTCAGCAACGGCCCCTTCTGCTCAGTTCTGCCTCTGACAGGTGCAGGGTGTGGGGCTGGCCAGTGGCCGAGAAGACCACCCCCCACAGGAGATGCGCTGGGGTCCCTTCTATCCCCCCTTGTTCCTAAGTGATGATCGCCTCTCGGTTCCTGACTAAATCCTGCCCTTTTGGCAGCCCTCGTTTCTCCCATCATCTCCTTGGTCCTGATGTCTTGCCCTCAACCCTCTCCTCCCTGCCTCGCCCCCGCCCCCGCCCCCGCCCCCACCCCTCAACGCTTTAATCCTTCCTGCTGCTGTGCTGCCTTATCTGTTCCCAGCAGCTTTCGCTACTGCAAAGCCCTCTCCCCCTCCTCTTCTGGATCTTCTCCCTGCTCCTTCCCTGGCTCTCTCTTTGCTCTGACCTGCACTGCCCGCCCCCCCCTCGCCTCTCAGGCCGGGAGATGGCTCCTGGCTGACACCAGATCTGCACCCCAATGCCCTCTCTCCAGCCTCAGCTCCGACACTGCCAGCTGCCTACCCACTGCTACACTAGCCTCCTCCCCCCACCCACCCCTACCCCAAAGGCCCCATAGACTTACTTGGTCAGTTTCTATCCAGCCAAGATTTATCTTTCTTCTTTCCCTGCCCGCCCTTTCCTGGCCCCCTCCCCAGTTCCTCAGCCGCCCTTCAATCCTGGACCCGGACTCCTTCAGTCCCTCGTGACCCACTCTCAGCGTGGGCATCCCAAAGGGGGTTGGGGGTGCCACAGGAGTGGGGTCTGGGCTGGCCCCAGGATGGGGCCTGGGATGCAGGGGGCAGTGGGGGAAGGGCCTGGTGGTGGGACACTAACCCTCCTAAGTCGCTTCAGATCACGTCCAGGCCTCCCCACCCCCCTTCTCCGGGACTCTCATTAACCGTTTCTCCTGCCTCGTCCGCAGCATAAATAACCCAGATAAATCAGCCGCGGTCCGCCCCCCGCCCCTCAGCCCCCGCACAGCCCGTTTGTCACCGCTGCTTGCTCACCAGCCAGCCTGGCCCAGTCCCGGCCCCCACCCCCCAGCGTGGTCCCTGCCCACCCACACTGGCTCATCCCTTGGTCCGCACCAGAGCCGGGGCTGGAACAAATGTCTGGGCTGTCGATGGCAGGGGGGTGTCCTTTGGGACCAGGAGGGAGGCTGGGGACTCTCTCTAGGGGAATGCTTTCTAGGATTTTGGGGGTCATGTCATTTAGAATGGGGCCACCAAGACAAGGAGTTGGGGCCACACGTGGTGGAAAGGGGCGAATGCAGCTCAGCGTGGGGGTCCCTGTGCTGGGAGAAGAGGCAGAGCCCCAGGAGCCCTGATGCAGGAAGACCCGGAGGGTCCTCGGAGCCCCACAAGCTGCATTCTGGGAGGTTTTATTTTGCCTCCTGCCCCCTCCCAGGTGCTCTGAGTCAGAACCCTCTGCCCTCCCTGTCCCCTCCGTCACTCTGCCCCCATCCCCATGCCCTGCCTCGTCAGGCTGTACAAATGCCACTCTAATCTCACCTCGCAGTCCATCCACCGTTCTCTTTCTTGGTCTGGAAGCCAAGTTCATCCCGTTTGGGGTGGGGGGCGGGCGGGTGGAGAATTGAACTGGGAACTAATCTGGGGAATGGGGACAACAGGGGACAGAGGACACCTGGCTAAGGCTTCAAGCCAGACCCTGTGATCACCCCCCACCATGGCCCCCCGCTCTGTACCGGGCACTCACACTCCCAACTAGAGTCCCTGACGGCCCTTCCCATTTTGATCACACCCAGTTCGGGTTCTGGCCAGCTACACTTGGCCCTGACGCTCACTGCAGGGGGCAGCCTGTCCCCTGGGAGCGGGTGGGGAGGGGCAGGGAGGGGATGGGAGAGCTTGGGCGCTGGGCTGGGGGTGGGGGTGGGGAAGAAGCTGGGCCGGGCCCCAGGGACCAGCTGGGCAATGAGCCGGGGAAGCAGCCAGGAGGCTAAATGAGGGAGATTATCACCCAACTGCAGCCGGGCAGAGAGGGAGGCAGGCAGGGAAGCAGGGAGAGGGAGGCGAGAAAGGACGGGGGCCAGAGGGAGAGGGGGTGTAGGGGACCAGGGGGGAAACAGGAGACACTGAAGTGGGGGGCAGACCAAAGGATGGGCTGAAAGGGTGGGGTGGGGGGACTCCCACTGCGCATAGCCTGATGCCTGGGAGTCTGTACGATGGGGACGCGGCGATACCTGGAGACAGCTGTCTGTGGGGCAATGGTGGGGGCGCCTGCCCTCCCACTTCCCAGTGCCCCGGAGCTCCCGCTCCTCCCCCCACACCAGTTACCACCCAACTTCATTCCCTCTAAAGGCTGAAGGCTTCCTGCCAGGCCCTCAGGAGGAAAGAGGATGTGCTTTTGGCTCCTGATGGAGGCCAGTGTGTTGTGGGGAGTATGACTATGATCTCATGGATGGCAGGGCAGCTTAGGGACGTGCACTGAGTCCAGGGCAGCAGCGAGTACTGGGGAAAGCTTGGGGAGTAGCTCCCCGCTTTCTTGGCTGAGCCCCAGACTGAAATAACCTTAAAAAAGCAATTAAATCACCTTTTAAAAAAAGCAAAGAAAAATCAATATTAGGAGAAAGGGGAAGAGAGGCTGGGGGAGGACAAGGAGGTGGGGGAGGAAGCACTGGAAGGGTCTAAAGTCCAGCAGAGGGGAAAGCATGGGAGGGGCTGCGGGACGGGCAGGGAGCTGCTCCAGGTGCCAACCCCACTTTTCTTTTGGGGACCCTGCCAGATGCAGCCCCTGGCCCCAGGGGTCTTATCTTCCCAGCTTGGGGGTGCTGGCTTGTGGGGAGTCTCAGCCATGGGCCCCTCAGGATGCTACTTTGATGAGAGGTTGGGGACAATCCCAGCAAAGTGCCAACGGGGCCAGGGTGTGTGTGTGTGGGGGGGGTGTTGAGGTCCATGCTGGGGTGACCTGTGATGACTGAAGGGGCTGACCTGGTCTTGCCTCCAAGGGTGGCTCCCTGCACCCCCCACCCCCATGGGGCTATCCCTGGGCCCCTCCTCCAGGGCCAGGCAGGGGCTGCGCCCCGAGGGGCAGGCCTGACGCCTGACACACGGGAGGGGTGGCCACCGGGCAGCGGGTGGACCTCGGGCTCTAATCCCCAGCAGCTGCAGTTTCCCTCAGATCGATTCCCTTCTCACTTTTTTTTCAGCTGCTGGTTCCACGGCTCTCGGATCGATGGAGCCGCCTCCCCCGCCCCTCTGAGCTTCCTCTCCCTGCTGCTCATTAGCGCCCCGATTAATCAGCCCCCCCCATTTCCTCTAGGGGACAAGTGCTTCCTCCTCCTTGAGGACTTGCTCTTTCACAGGGCACCCCAGATCACAAGCTGCTCACTGGGACCCCCCCCCACTGGGGGCACTGAGACTTCTCCCGGCTGCCAACAGGGTCTGTCCCTGCCTGTGACAATAGCCCACATGCCTGCCTCCCCCACCCCCGCAGGACAGCAGCCCCCCTGGGCTCCCCTGCCCCACTCTGCCAGGGGACACCCCGGTCTGTTTTTTTTGGATTGCACACCCTGCCATTCAAGCCCTGCATGCGTCTGCTCCCTCCAATACCCCCATTTGGCCTCTCTGCTCTCTGGCCTGTTCACTCAACAGCATTCTCCCACCCCCAGCCTGGCTGTGGCTAGAAATTTGGGGAAGCAAAGTGGCCACAGATGTACAAGCCAGCCAGGGTGCCCGCTGTCCCAGACATAGGAGTGACTGAGTTGGGGTGGGGGCGGGAGAAAGTGGGGGAGGGGTGGCCAGCGTCCCAGAGGGGGCAGGGTATGGTCAGTGTGGAAGTCTGGAGCAAAGCTCTAAGGAAGCCAAGAATCTTGGTGGCCTCATGTTGTCCCCTTGTCTGTCTATCCTGCCCTCCTCTGCCTCAGCACCCCCCCCCTCCCCCATTCAAACAAGTGGCTCTCCCAAGGAGTTTCTAGAAGCCACTGTGAGCAGGGGGTGGGGGGGTGGGCGTGGGGTCAGGTGGTGGCTGGATGCTGGATTCAGGAGTCAGGGAGGCCAGGAGCTGGGAGACGGAGTTGGCTGACCCCTCCTGGGGTGTGGTCCAGAGAAGTGGCAGAATGAGCTGAGGACTCTGGGTGCAGCACTCTTCCTTGGGTGGCCTGGGAGTGGGGCCATCAGAGGACCCCATGAGTGGCCAGGGTATAGCAAGAGTTTGTGGGGCAGCTCGACGAGGTCTCCGGCAGAGCCCAGGGATCCCTGTCCTGGGCTGGGGGGCTGCCCCCTCCCCTGGCCTGGCTCCTGCCGCCCGTGCCGCCGGTGAAACGCTGTTGACATGTCCTGAATTATTAAGCACGGGGTGGGCTCCGGAGCACATGCTGAGCGGAGCGGCTGGGGCTGCGCGGCGTGGCGGAGCAGCTCACTCGCTTGCTCGCAGGGACACACGCAGGGGCTGACAGCTGTGCTGGTGCTGATAAGGGAAGCCACAAGGAGACGATCGAGGAGAGAGACAAGCGGCGGCAGAGGCGGCAGCGGCAGAGGCAGCACCAGGGCTGCGGAGCTGCTGGGAGTGGGAGTGACGCCCCCACCTCGGGCCCCCACCCTGTCCCCATCCTCCTCCAGCTTGCCCTGAGTTTAGAAGAACAGCCGCTGCCACCACCGACACTCCGGAGGGCACCGGGGGCTGCTGGCCAGGGAGGGACAGGGGCAGGGAGGCTCTGGCCAGTTCCAGCAGCCGGGGACAGATGCCGATCGAGATTGTGTGCAAAATCAAATTTGCAGAGGAGGATGCGAAACCCAAGGAGAAGGAGGCAGGGGATGAGCAGAGCCTTTTGGGGGCTGCGCGGGGGGCAGCAGCGCCCCGGGACCTGGCCACCTTTGCCAGCAAGAGCACTCTGCACGGGCTGGGCCGGGCCTGTGGCCCAGGCCCCCATGGACTTCGTAGAACCCTGTGGGCACTGGCTCTATTCACCTCGCTGACCGCCTTCCTGTACCAGGCGGCAGGCCTGGCCCGGGGCTACCTGACCTGGCCTCACCTGGTGGCAATGGACCCCGCTGCCCCAGCCCCAGTGGCGGGCTTCCCGGCTGTCACCCTCTGCAACATCAACCGCTTCCGGCATTCGGCACTCAGCGACGCCGACATCTTCCACCTGGCCAATCTGACAGGGCTGCCCCCCAAAGACCGGGACGGGCACCGAGCCGCCGGTCTACGCTACCCGGAGCCTGACATGGTAGACATCCTCAACCGCACTGGCCACCAGCTTGCCGACATGCTCAAGAGCTGCAACTTCAGTGGGCATCACTGCTCCGCCAGCAACTTCTCTGTGGTGAGTCCTGCCAGCTGGCCCGCCTGGCCCGGGGTGGCCGGAGGGTGGTGGTGGTGGTGGTGCGTGGGGGCATCCTCAGCGGGGTTTTCCTTCCTTCCGCCACCAGAGGCTGGCCTCGAGTCTCCCCCAAGCCTGGTGTTTCCCTCTGGCTCCCCAGCCATGGAGCTGGGGACACCCAGGGGCTTACCCTGGCGCTGCTGCTGCTCCTCCTCTTGGCTTTGCTGCCACCGCAGTGCCCAGGTCTGGGGCTGGGGGTCCTGGAGGGGCCCAGGGGCCCCAAAGCTGGTCAGCTTGCAGGGAAGGAATGCACCACACCACGGCAGGGCCAACTGACCCCAATTTTCTTCTGTGGCTTCTGGGTTCTTCTCCTCACCAAATGAGGGTGAAGGGGAGAGGTGGTGTGGGGGGTTCCAGCAAGGGAGGGCCTCCAACTGCCTCCTGGGGAGCTGGCCCGGCCGGCGGGCTGGATGGAGAGGATCTTCGTGTACACTGGGTGTCAGTGTCTCTTCTGTCTCTGTCTCTCACACACACCCCCTTTCACAGACTCCCTCACACATCCCTCTTTCATGCTGCCCCTCCAGCTTCTCCCGCGTTCCAGTCCCTCCCTCCGTTTCCTGGTTGCTGCTGCTCCCTTGCCCGGCTCTGGCTCTGACACTGAGAATCACTCATTCACTCTTGTGTGCATGGCTCACCCTCACTGCTGCCCAGCACACACACACACACACACACACACACACACACGCACACACACACCCATGGCTCCGGGACACAGTTTCCTGCACACTCCTTGTCACACACATTCAGTGTCCCTGCCATTACACTCACGTGCACACCTGCACACCCACACAGCTAGAGAGCTACATATCTCTGTGCACACATCCCAGCTCTTACTTAGCTGCCAAGGATCACGGGGTCACGCAGTAGATGCCATGCCCTCTTGTGACACCCCCCATCTCTCTCAACCCTGCTCCCCATGTGGGGACTGCTGTTGCCATCTCTCACCATGTATGTGAGTGTGGGGGTCTTGCATGCCATCTGTCTGTCAGTGCTCCATTCACCCAGTCAGGGGTTATCTATTATTCCTGGTGCCTGGGATGCCTGTCCCAGTCCAGCTGACTCCCAGCATTGTGTATGTGAGTGTTTTCATGCGTGTTACCACTGCCCAGATGCATATGCACATATATGTTGTCAACATGGTACCCACTTCAGCCCAGCCTCCAGGGCCAGCCCAAGAGACGGGGGACTTTCCCTCCATATGGACGGGCCACCCCTACCCAGGCTGTCACTCACTCACTGCCTCAATATCACCAGGAAACATGCTCCCACTAGGTGCCTGCCTCCCTCCTGCAGCCTCGGGGTCCTCCTGCCATTGGGTAGGAATGGGGGGAGGGGCAGAGGGAGAGGGGTGTGCTGGGACAGGAGTCAGGGCACTAACCTGCCATCCTGCTACAAACCTCTTTTATGAGAAAGTCACTGCTCCCAAAGCCAGCGCTTGAGTGTCCCCCAGAAGAGGTGGGGAGTGCAGTGTGAATGCAGACTTTCAGATCCGTGGGGCTCTTCTATGTGGCATCCTCACCCGTCTGAGGTGGGGGGACAGAGCCCGGTCTTAGCAGGTGCTGTTGGGGCAGAAATCAATGGGTGCTTTGTGTCCCTGAGCTGGAGTTTGTGTCCTGGCCCTGGCTGGGATGGAAAGGGAAGGGGAAGGGTGATGAAACCCTGGCAGGAGGGAAAGGGAGGAAGAGATGGAGGGATGGGGAAGCAAGGTGAGGGAGGCAGGGGGTTCCTGCCTGGCCTTCAGGAGAGGAGCAGGTGCCAGAGGATACGGGAAGAGGGAGTCCCCTGCTCAAGGCTGGCGAGTCTGAATCCTGGGGATGCCCCAGAGAGATGAAGCTGGATCTCCCACAGGCCCTTGTGTGCGCTGGGGCTGGGGAGAAAAGGATAGTACAAGTGTGTGGGTCTCAGCTCTGGGGCTGTGGCAGGATGATGAGGGGCAGAGGGGCAAAGCAAGCATCGAGGGGAAGAAATTTCTCTTTGGATCGTGCTCCCCGTCTCCCCGACCCAGCTTAGACCCCATACCCTCTGCCTGGACCCCTTTCCCCATCTGCTGAGTGTAACTGTCCTTTGGACCTGGCATTCTAGGGCTGAGGCTGCTGCAAATTCACAGGGTCTGGGATTATGGGTTGTGATGGGGGTCCATGAACTATGGCATTGAGGAAGCTGGGGCATATTGCTGTGGCAAGATGGGAGAAGTGGAATGGGGTCTCTGACGAGGGCGTGAGGTCCATTATGAACTGTGGTGAGAACATGGAGCCATGATAGAGATTTGGGGTCGATGGTGGGGAGATGGATACAGGGACGGTTGGTGGAGAAACGGCCAGGGTGTGAGTGGTGAGATGGCCGGTGACAGAGACACGCTTTGGGTAAGGAAGGGGCTGTTGTGTGTTTTGTGTTGCTTTTCCCGTTTCCTTCTTTCCACTCCCCACTCTGCTGTGACCTTTCCTCCGGAATCCAAGTTAATAAATGTCACATTTTCCAGCCTATTTTTACTCCGGGTAATGCACCCTCCCCCAGTCCCCTAAGCTGCTGCTCTCGCTTCTGTTACCACTGCAATTGCTTCCCCCCCAACCCCACCCCCACGCTTCCTGATATCCCCTCGCTGACTCCCAATCAGTTACTTACTCAGTTAATCAACGGGGTGTTCTGAGCACCACTCTGGGCCAGTCTCCCTGCCAGGTGCTGCGAGGAGAACAAAGAAGGGAAGCCCTACTGCCCAATCCCTGTCCTCAAGCAGCCTCCAGTCCTGTGGTGGAACGGGGACAGGGCCACTCAAAAGCTTAACCAGCCACGCAAGCGTTAACCAGCCATGCACACCAACCGGTGTCATGAGGTGCCAGGATTAATTGCCAAACTAGGTACCTGGATGGTAAGAGCCTGAGTTCAGAGAGGGAGGCTACTCTGGGCCAAAGAGAACTGGGAAGGTTTAAGGAATGAGCCACGCTGGGCTGGACGAGGTTTGGAGAGGAGAAAGGGGAAGGGGGAGAGAGAGAAGATGGCTCCTGGATGGTGAGGATACTCTGGCCTCTTCGCCCATGCTGCCCTCCACCTAGCCCACCCGGCTCTTCTCCTCTTTCCCTTCCCTCTCCTTACTCGGTCTCATACCAAGCCGCTCCCACCTCCACCTCCTAATTTCACCACCACCTATATTCTCCCCTTCCTCCCTGATTCCTTCCGCCATCTGGTCCCCCGCCCCAATGTTCCAAGCCCCATCTACACTTTCCCCACTGCGGCTTGCTCTCAGCCTGCCCACTTACTAGAAGGCAGAAATCACTCTTTCTTCCTAAGCGTCATTTCTTTAGCTGTAAAATGCAAGGATGACTCTAAGATTCAGCATCTCCTCTCAGCTGGGGACTGCACGGTATGGCAGTCAAGTGTGTGGGTTCTGGAGCCAGACCATGTGGATTCGAACCTCAGCTCTACCCTTTAAGCTGTGTGCCCTTGGAGGAGTCAAAAAAGCTTCCCTCAGCATCAGATTCCGTAGCCATTCAATAGAATATTCGAACCTAAAAAATGTGGGTGGCGGTGAGGATTCAAGAGCTGGCTTAGCACGCTGCCTGGCAGGCTCCTAGTGTGCACTCTGGGAGTGTCAGCTGTTACAATGCCACCACCCAACTCCTGGCTGTCTTTAACCTGACTGTTCCCAGCACTGCCTGCCGTGTTCTGACCCAGACACTGGCATCTTCGCTACTCCTTCACCTAGCCCTCCCTCCTTTCTCTCCCTGAGGCCCGCACTCCCCTCTCCCCTATTAGAGCATTCCCATGCTAGCCAACCTCCCAAACATGCATGCACCCGGGCACAGGTGCAGGAGTGTGAGCACACACTGGAGATCACCGCTCTCCCACAGGACTCCTGTGATGACAGAAATGTGCTGCCCCACATGGTAGTCACTAGCCTCCCCGGCTTTTGAGCATCTGAAATGTGATTAGTGTGACAGAGAAAATGAATGTTCCATTCAAATAGCCTCATGTGGCTCGTGGCTGCAGTATTGGACAGAGCAGCTCTGGTCCTGGGAACGAGGTTCAGACGGCCCGATTGGGTGGGGCTGGGAGCGCCAACTGGTATCAAAGGACGTAAGATGACAGCTGCGGGCTGTGATCGGAAGCCTGGCATCCAATCTCTGGGCTGAGGTCCCAGGTTGAGCTGAGGATAGAGCCTGTGTATGGGGACATCGAGGTGTTTGGAAACACCACATGAGCAGTGCACCTTTCTTCCCAGGTGCAGGATGTGGCCTTGGTCTTTTCTCTCCCATTCTATTGTCTGGAAAATTGAGGCACAGGGGAGAAGGAGAATCCTTGAGGAGACAGGGGTAGGACCCTGCCCCTCTCTGTAGGGTCCAGGCAGCCCCTAGAGCGGCAGGTGACCAGGGACCTGTGGGCGCTTCACTGTCTCCGTTCCCTCTGGGCTCTGGCTTCCCTCCCCCTTCCGCCCCTCCTTCTGCACATGCTGGTGACTGCCGAGACTATTAATCACTCGCCCTGTTCTCTTCCTCTCTACTAATCAGGCACAATTAGACAAGGCCTCTTCCAGCTGGGCAGTCCCCCTCCCTGTCCTTCTCCCTCCTCTCCCAGCTCCACCCCAGCTGCCACCAGGACAGCTACGAGGCAAGGAGAGCAACATGCAAGCCCTCTATCATTCTCTGGCTTCCTGGCCCCCAGTTCGAGGCCCCTTAGCAAACCGCTGCCTTCTGTCCAAGCTTCCTCCTGAGCCTGTTCCCTTCCTGGTGTGGTGAGGCCCATGTTGACCATCTCTGCCCCCTATCCTCTGTGTGAGAGGGGCCACTTGACACATATCCCACTCCATACTTGGCCACTGGCTCCAAGGGCCTGAGGCAGGGAGGGGGTATCCACTGAGGTTGGTTCAGGGCTCTTCCTACCAGATGAGCTTACCTCTCATCCCCACCCCCTAGCCCTCTGCCCTCCCTGGTCTATTTTCTCCTGAGGCATGAAACTTGAGAACATTTAATTCAACATCTAAGTTCAGGATTGGTCCTGCCTTCAGGAGCCAGGCAGGTTCGGTCTAGAAGGGCATGCAGTTGGGAAGGGTGGGGTCTGAGGAGAACTGAAAACCTCTTCCAATTTGTCCAGAGAAGCCCTGAGCCTTGATTATTTTATTTATTTATTTTTATTATTATTTAAAATATATTTGATTGATTTCAGAGAGGAAGTGAGAGGGAAAGAGAGAGATAGAAACATCGATGACGAGAGAGAATCACTGATCAGCTGCCCCCTGCAGCCCCACACTGGGGATTGAGCCCGAAACTCAGGCATGTGCCCCTGACCGGAATCGAACCCGGGACCCTTCAGTCCGCAGGCCCACGCTCAATCCACTGAGGCAAACCAGCTAGGGCGAGCCTTGATTGTTTTAACAAAATTTTTCCTGATTAAAAAAATAATACTCTGATGTCTACCTACAACTCACAGATTGCAGAAACCCAGTGCACTAGCCCTCATCTTCCGCCCTGCTACTGGCTGCTGCCCCCAGGCCCTCCTGGAGGGGGCGCTCTCAGTCTGGCTGCTTCTCATTGGCCCGTGGAGACGGCAGCCAGGGATTTGAGTGGAGTTGGTGGAGCAGCCAAGGACAGGGGCTGTTACTGTTACAGAGGACTGGTCTGCAAGGGCAGCGGGAGGGCTATGAAGGACGTGCCCCACCCGGCCCCACTCAGCAGCCCTGTGGCCTCTTCATTAATCAGGAATCAGCCCCGAGCTGGGCTCATTATCAGCTCAGCGTCTCGCGGCACTGCCGGAAGATGCTGATTAGCATTTGAAGAAATGGCCCCCACGTCCCCCTCTCCTCCCCTACCCGTACTTCTTCCTGGACTCCCACCCCTGCCCTTCTGCTTCTCGGAGGAATCTGCTCCCTCTCGTGGCTGGCGGCAGGGTTGCCTCTGCTCAGCCCAGGCTGGGGCAGGATCAGGAATGGGGGCCACGGAGGTGGGAGCACCAGAACCTCAGGGTTGCCCAGGTTGAGACCCCTGGGCAGAGGGCAGGGAGTGAACGCCGGTGCAGACTAAGGGTGGTCAGGAGAGTTGGACAGCCACCCTGGTGGCGGAGGAGAGGGCAGCCTTAGGCCGGTGAGTTATCAGTGTTTCCCTGCCCTGCCAGGCTCTCCCAGCAATGCCACCTCCTTAAATCAGCTGGGGAGGGGACAGCCTGAACCATGGACAAGAAGCCCGAAGGCAGAATTTTGGGTTATTATTTTTTGCAAATCATGGTGCAGGCTTGGGGTCTTGGAACCATCTCAGATGAATGAGGGTGGCAAGGCAGGAGGTGGAGGAGGGAGGGAGAGAAAGGAAGGTTCAGAGGGCTCTGTTTTCCGGAGGAGTAGAGGGTGTCTACACTTCTTACCGTGGCTCCCAGGCCAGAGGCTGGCAGCGCTGAAGATCCCCCCACCCCTAAATGTTCACCGTGCCCTTGGGACATCGGTTTGGGTTGGAGGGGGAGCCGTTCCAGAGAGACAGGCTTGGGCTGCAGCAGCCCAGGCAGCAGCGAGAGTTCAGAGAGGAGCCACCGGATGATTAAGGGGAAATGGAGGATTGATTTAGGAGGAAAGATTAAAGGAGCTAAATCCGTGGCGCTTGGCTCAGCGGTGACTAAGCGTGGACAGGATAATAGCTTACAAATGTGTGAAAGGTGTAAATACCAAGCGGGGGGAGGGGCGGCGGCGGCTCGGCGGGCCAGGGGGGCAGGCCGGGGGCTGGGCGGCCCCGCGAGGGCTGGGGACCCTTGGGCGACGGCCCTGTACGGTTGGCCCCTCTCCAGTGGGTGTACATAGGGGGAGGGAAACGGGGTTTCGGGGAACCCCAGGTTCCAAGCAGAGGTTCCGTTTCTGGGGAGCAGCTTTGCTGGCCAGGCGCTGCCCTCCAAGTCCCAGTCCCGCCCGCTGGGGACCGAGGTCGAGGGTTCAAATCCCTCCCGAGTCCCTCTGCGCCCCTCCGCACCAGGCCTTTCCCGCCGCTCCCAGGCCGCCAGCCGGCCCGACTCTGCAGCATCCTCTCCCCGGCCCCCGCACCGCCGTCCAGGCTCGCGCCCCTCGCCCCTCGCCCCTCGCCCCTCCCCGGGGCAGGCGGGGGGCGGCGGTGGCTCCCTCCGCAGTGGAAGCCTCTGGCGCCGCTGTGTGCGGAGGTCACTTTGCCGAGGAGCCGGGAGCCGAGGGAATGCAAATGAGGCAAACCCAGGGAGGAGAGCCGGAGCCCGGAGGAGACGGGAGGGAGGGCGCTCGGGCGCGGTGATGGATGCCTGCCCCGCGGGAGAGAGGAGGGGCGGAGAGGAGCGCGCGGCGCTGGGTGCGGCTCTCTGGGGCGGGTTGGCCAGGTCTGGTCCCCAGGGTGTCTGTGGGGTTGGGGGGCGGTGGGGACAGTGGGGCCCTGAGTGGCGTACACCCTGCCACCCACCGCAGTCGCCACAGCCACTACCCCTGCCACCTCTCAGTCTGGGCTCCTGAACTCCCGCCGGGTCGGAGCGGGGGTTGGGGGTGGGGGTGGGGGTGGTTGGCGGGGGAGGGGGCCTGGGGATGTGTGCTCCTCGGTGTAAGCAAAACTCTAACACATAACTTTGCTTCGAGGGCGGGAATGTCGGGGGAAAGACCTCGTTACAAATTAAAAATATTCCCGCCTGGAAAGTTGACGTTTTAGGGTTTAAGGCCTAGGCAACTGGTACCTGGGAATAGGTTTGGCCGTCTCCCTGCGCCTGGCAGTCCTGAGCGCTCCTCTCCGGTGGAAACGCGCGCTGGCCTGGGGCCAGGGTTTCTCGCCCGGCCCCACGCTCCCTGGGGCCCCGAGCTCCAGCTCAGCCTCAGCCTGAGTCACAGGGCTTAGACCCCCGCTCCCACATTTAGATGTGAACAGACCCCGCTGCGCCCATTTCCTCCTAACCCACAGCACTTCTACCTCAGGAGGAAGGCAGCCGTGAAAAGCACTTGGGGGGCCGTGGGGGTGAGGGCTGGGGGACTGTGCTGGCCGTGTGGTAAGGGAGGGGCCAGGCCTGCTTGGGGAGTGGGTATTCTCCTCTGTCTGACTCTGGCATGGTCTGATGCCCTTTCTGGGTGGGCGATTGGGCTTGCTCTGAGGAGCTTTACTCTCCCACCCAGTTGAACCCCGGTTCCACTGTCAGAGAACTGGTACCAGCCCCCATCATAGCACCGGTCACTGCTAGTAATGGTCTGTCGATGCCTGTGTGCTTGGAGTTTTGTTGTCCACTGCTTTGCACCTGGCTCAGAGTGTAAGTGCTCAGTAAACACCTTCCGAATGAATGAATGTCTCTGCAGCCGGACAGCAAACTCCTTCAGGGCAGAGGCTGTCTGTTTTGTTCTCTGGATCGTCCCCAGTACCAAGCACAGCACCTGACACACCGTACAGGCTCAAGTGTTGGACTAATACGTGTTGTTAGAACACACTGTTTCTTGAGCACCTACTGTTTGTTGGTGCGAGGCCAGGTGTATCTCATCGCACAGTGGCTGTGAGCACAGACTCAGCGGCAGACTGCCTGGTCCCCAGCCCCACTACATTTGCGTGACCTGGCAGGCTCCTTACCTTCTCTGGGCTTCCTTTCTTGCCTGTAAAGTGCAAATGATTAGAGACCTCCAGTTTAGGGTTTTTGTGAGGATTAAGGAGTTAACAAAGCACTTAGGACTGTGCTAGGCACAGAGTGAGGCTCAATAAATGTTAGCTGTGGCTCTTATTTATGTACATTGTTTCTTCCCTTGAAGTACCTCTGAAGGGTGTCTATTTTTTACTTACATTTTACCAGAAGAGAAATGGAGGATGCAAGAGGTTAAAATGACTGCGTCCAAATCCTATAGACAATTAAGGGCAGGTCCCACGTGTGAACCACATTGGGCCTCTGGCCTGTGCCCTCGGTATTGCTTCCCATCTTGTGGGGGAGCCTGAGCTCAGAGCCTGGGGGTCTCGCTCTGGCCTCTATGAAAGCGCTGTCTCTCCCAAAATGCAGAGAGAGCCCTTGCCAAGGTGCATGAGGCCCTGTGAGGGGTGGGGGGTGTGGGGGGAAATAAAAGATCAAAGTTGCTGCACCATTTTGGCAGGAAGTGCAGTTGCCCAAAAAAGCTCCCCCTTTTCTTGAGCACCTACTGTGTATCACTCTGAACTGATCTCTCATCCTCCTGGCTAATCTTACGAGGAGGAATCCTATTCCCCTGTACCGATGAGAAATCCGAGGCTCAGAGAGGTGAAACCACAAACCTAGGTTGTTCGTTCCAGGTTGGTGGCAGTCAGGATTTGAACCCTGTTTGTCAGGCTTCAAGATTTGTGCCCTGCCCCTAAGTTATGAACTTATGTGGCTCCACTCCTGGCACCATATGCAATGGTTGATCTCTGCCCCGCTTTGCTTCTTATTGGTCTCTACAGCACTCTTATTATACTAATATTGAGGCATCATGTATATGATTTCGCTTTGCAAATGGCTTTCATGTATATCGTCTATTTTGAGACTTACAAGCACCCTGTGAAATAAATCAAGCAGGAATTTCTGTCCTCACTTGACAGATGAGGAAACTGAGGTCCAAAGAAGTCAATAAATCACTTTACTAACCAAGCTTACACAGGCTGGAGCTGGGACCAGGCTCTCCTGACTCCCCGGGGGTGACTGTGGTTAGTGGAGAAAGCTGGGGCCCCTGGGTGGGGGGACTGGGTTCTCATTCTGAACTTGCCCCCCTTTTTTCTGTGTGTTCTTAGATAAGCACCTTGCATCTCTAGGCTTCTGTTTTGGCCTTTGTACGATGAGGATTTGGACTGAGTGACTTCCAAGGCCCCCCCCCCCCGTGCAGACCCCCCAGGTTTTTTGAGTTGGTGCCATCTTTCTTCCTCTGCCCCTGGTGAGAATAGAGAAGGAGGTTTCGAACCTGGACGCTTGTGCCACCCCTGAGTAAAACTGGGCTGGGAGCTCTCGGACCTGGGGGTGCTAGTCACAATCCAGGGTATATGCAGGTGCACCCCTTCCACTGGACCCCAGGGCACTGCAGGCTGAAGGGCAATGATCCCAGGGGCCTAAGTACTAGTAAGAGACTGGACTGCAGCAGCAGAGGGCTGATGGAATTTTGAAGGAAATGAAGCTGCCATGGAAAAATGGGGGGTGTTGTGCCAGGGCCTTGGCAGAGGCAGGGTGCCCAAAAGGCAGCAGAGATAAAGCCCAGGCTGCAGATTAGCTCCGGGATTAGCCCAGACTCGGCTGCTCCTGGCTGCTGCTTATCTCCTGGAGGCTGGGCCCTCTCCCTTGCAGCTCTGAGCCCTGGACTTGCTAATTGCCTGTTAACCCCATGGTCTCTGTGACTGCGGGAGGATGAGGGGTGGGGAGGGATGGGAGAAAACACAGCCAAGCCAGCCAGGGGAAATGGAAGCTGTGGATAGACGGAAGTCAGGGGGCTGAGAAAAGCCGCTTACATCTCTCCCAACCCCTGATCATGGACTGGGGCAGACCTGGAGAGAGGGCCAGGTGAAGAAGGGGAGCACCTAGGGAGGGGTTCCTGGCTTGAGCGGGGAGCAGCCTCAGGCCCAGGTAAAAGTCTCAGAGGAACACAAGAAGCAGACACTGGACAGCCGGACTAAGCGATAGAGAGGAAAGGAGGAAAGCAAATAAGATAGAGATATAGACAGCAAAGGAATAGGGTGCCAGGTGGTGGGGGAGGGGTGGTGGTAGCCAGACCAATGGGAGGGAAAGACAGAGGCCAGGGGGATGGACAGGCCAACAAAAGGCAAGGGACAGAAAAACAGGCCAGATGGACTAGAGGCTGAGAACAGACAGGCCAGGAGGAGGGACTTGAGAGACAGACAGATCAGGGGACAGAGGCCAGGGAGACAGACCGACCCAGAGCTGGTCCAGGCTAACACTACAGGGGGGTGATCCGGGAGTGACAGGTAGAGGCTAGCCAGAAGGAAGGTGGTGAAGAGCCCAAGGTCTGCATGCAGCGCAGACAGAGTCTCAGCTGTCCAGCCTAGGGCCAGAGGGCTCTGGGAGGCCATGTGCTCAGCCTAGGGCCAGGAGGGTGGACCTGGGAACTAAGGCAGAGAGCAAGGAAGGGCAGAGAAGAGGAGGGCCTTTTGAGGGAGGGGGTGGGGTCTGGCATGGGGACAGGGTCCAGAGGTGTGGAGAGCAGCCACAGTTTTTGGACAGGTTCAAGCCTCAGACTAATGAGAGGGGACCGTCCTCTCGTGGCAAAGCCACGTGCAAGTCCTAGCTTGGAGGGCAAAGCCCTCTCAGCACAATTATAGCCAAAGGCTATAGTTGTAAGCTTGAACCTATGGCCCAAACCTGTGGTCCCACGTAGCTGAGTGAGGTGGGCTTGATAGAGTTCAGGTGCATGTAACTGAGTAGATTTGAAACCCACGAGAACGTTGTGACCACGCCCTTACTTTGCCTCGTGGAATCTGGCTATAAAATAAAGACATGGCTTATAGGCGTTGTCACTAGCTCTCCATCAGAGAGAACAGCGTCCCACCGAGACCCAGCTTTTTTCTCTTGTCTGTCTTTTCTCAATCCTTCACCGCCCCCTCTCAGGCTCACTGAACCTGGCTGAGCTGGCTTGGCACACAGAGGCAGAGGGCTGGTGGTGGGTGATCTGGAGATAGCCCCTGACCCATCGAGTCACATTCTGCCCCTTCCCGTGGCTGAGCCCTAGACTCTCAGCTCCTGTGCACATGCCCTCCTTTCAGGCCTGTCCAGGGGGAGAGAGCAGTGGCCAGCAGTGGGGCCATGTGCCTGAGTGGCCGTGCCGTCTCCATGGAAGAGACGGTGGTTGTGCTGCCACAAATGTTCTGCCACTTAGGAGCTGGCGGCTCCACCTGTGCTGCCTGCCTGACCCAGGGGCCGTCTCCAGAGCAACGTTCTGCTCTGCGCAGCAGCCGGGCCTGACCCAGGTGGTGCAGGTGGCCTGGCCCTGCCAGTCTGGCCTGTCCATTTCCTGCAAAGTATACACATCAGACTCAGAGTCCTTCTACCCCGCTCCCTTTGTCACACCCACTCTGCACAGCCAACTTGAGGCAGGGGTGCCAGATAACCACTCCCCTCCAAAGCCATCAGAGCCAAAGCCTCGCCGATGGGCTTGGCCCTGCACAGGGCTGAGCTCAGGGTCATGCGCCGTGTGTCTGTGTGTACCTGTTGGAGGTATCAGGTAGAGAGGTTGGCCCAGACCTACCTGAGTCGTTCATTTGCTAAACACTACCAGGTGTTTTATAAGCATTCTGTTTTGGCATCAGGCTCAGTTCTGTTTGAATCCCTGCTGTCATTTACTTGCTGTATGTCCTTAGCCAGGTCACTGTCCCTCTCTAAGATTCCTCATCGTTAAGTGGAGGTAATATTTACCTTGGCAGCTCAAAGGAGAAAATAGATCAAAGGCACGTAGCGCAGGACCTGGTACTAAGTGGGGCTGTTTGATAGTGTTCGCTCTGCACTCCTTCCCTCCATCTCATGTCTCCTTCTGCAAATTGCATTGGGCTCTGGGGATGCCAAGATGGTCAAGTGGGGCTCCTGGCCTCAGACAGTCCATAGTCGCACGGATGAGGCTGAGATGT
Source organism: Myotis nattereri (assembly GCF_964212035.1). Classification (NCBI taxonomy): domain Eukaryota; kingdom Metazoa; phylum Chordata; class Mammalia; order Chiroptera; family Vespertilionidae; genus Myotis; species Myotis nattereri. The sequence goes on from NC_138082.1 coordinate 22,772,425, forward strand.
GGGAAGACCACGAGTAGCCAGCAGTCAGGGCTCTGCCGAGGTGGTGCAGCACGCTGGGAGACACGAGTGAGCAGTTTACTACCCTGGTCCCCATGCAGCTCATGCCTTGTTTAGCTTCTCAACTGGAGCGTATACTTAAAACTGGCTGCGTCAGCAAAAGCTGATTCCAACATCTTGGCCCGGAATAGGAAGAGGGTGGGTGCTTTAAAATTTGGGGCGAATGCTTATATAGTCCCTTCTGCCTTTCCCACACCACTGGGGGGGGGGGGGGCAGATAGCTTGCACCCAGCCCCCCTCAGGGCGTCCCTCTCTCTGGTGAGAGTGTTAGTCTAGCTCAGTGATGGCGAACCTTTTGAGCTCAGCGTGTCAGCATTTTGAAAAACCCTAACTTAATTCTGGTGCCGTGTCACATATAGAATTTTTTTGATTTTTGCAACCATAGTAAAACAAAGATTTATATTTTTGATATTTATTTTATATATTTAAATGCCATTTAACAAAGAAAAATCAACCAAAACAATGAGTTCGCGTGTCACCTCTGACACGCGTGTCATAGGTTCGCCATCACTGGTCTAGCTGGACTCTTCCTCTTCACCTCAAAGTGCAATCAGCAGCTGGTTAGAAATGCAGAATCTCAGTCCTGCCCCCTAACACCTTCAACACAATCAGAATCCTCATTTACCAAGATCCCCAGGTGCTCTGCGTGCACATCAACGCATTGAAGTTTGAGAAGCACTGATCTTGGAGATTTCGGCAGATCAGCTCACCTCTCCAAGCCTCGCTTTCCTCACCTGTTGGACACAGGGTGGTGGTGAGGATGCAATTGGAAAGCATATGCTACCCATTTAGCACAGTGCCCGGGCCAGAGAGAAGCTCTGGAACTGCCAGCGATGTCCACTGCTGCCCCACAGAAGGACACATGGCAGGCAGTTGGCCAGGGGTGACACAGACAGAGTCAAGAACTGGAACCCAGAAGACAGCGAGGGCAGAAGGAGGAGGGGAGGGACAGGCGAGGAAGTGAGGAATTGAGAGGCAGCAGATCTGGAGAAGAAAGAGTGAGGAGGGTATAGAGAACGGAGAAAAGGGGATGGGTGCTGGGTCACATGTCCGCGGAATGGGGCGGAAACAAGGGCTGAGAGTGGGCTTGGTGGGGGGGGGGGTCGGGCACCCACATCTAGATGAATACACTCCTCCCACTGATGAGCTGTGTGACCCTTGAGCAAATCCCATCACCTCTCTGAGCTGCGGTTTCCTGTCTGTAATAATCTGGCTAATTCAACCGACCCGATACCAGGTTGCTGAGTGGGTGAAATGGGGCAGCAGTGGATGTGGCCCTGTTTTGTAAATGCGTGGCGCTTGTTTTGTTTTAGGAACCTGAGGCAGCGTATTAGGATGATGGAAGAATGGTGTGAGAGGGGAGGCGATTCACCTAGTGAGGATGGGAGACCTAACCCGGTCCCCCAACCAGATCCTCATTCCCACTGCTCTCAACCCAACCCCTCTCCCTTCTACACCCTCCCTCTGAGGCATTCAGGATATCTTTTCCCTTACATGCCTCATGCCTTCTTCCCAGTTTTGCCAGTGTAGCAATGTTCCCAAGGAGAGGGGAGGCGGAGTGAGAGAGAGTGATTGAGTGCGCCGACCCCTGGCCCCCAGGGAAGGTGCTGCCTGTGATGGGTTTGACACAGGGGCTCTGTGCGGTGAGGCGGGCAGGGCGGGGGGCGGGGGAGGGCTTGCATCCACCTCTCCCTCAATCTCCTCCCCACCCCAGCTGCTGAATAAATTCCCACCACAGCTACGTCCCCAGCGGAGCCTCAACTTCCATCCCCAGGGCGCTAGTGCCATCTGGTGCCTATGCTGGAGAACTCTCTGCAGAGTTAGAAGATGGGCTTTGTTCAGCGCTGCAGTAACTGTTTATTAAACAGTTCTTGCCCAGCCAGTGTGGCTGAATGGCTGCGGTGGACTCCAGGAGGACACGGTTGGATTCCCAGTCAGGACATATGCCTGGGTTGCAGGCTCGGTCCCCAGTGTGGGGCATGCAGGAGGCAGCTGATCAATGATTCTCTCTTATCATTGACATTTCTGTCTCTCCCTCTCCCCTCCTCTCTGAAATCAATAAAAAAATATTTTTTAAAAGGACTCCTTTGTGTCCCTCTCCACCCCTACCCCCCGCATTGGGGCAGGTGCAGTCTATTGGTGGGGGAGAGTTAGACATTGAATTAAGAGACAAACAGATAAACAAGATCATCTCAGGTGTTGATAAGTACTTTAAGCAAATCCACAAACATGTTGATTGATGGTGGAGGTGGAACTGTGCACGTGAGTGGTATATGAGTGTGTGGTGAGGAAAGACGCTTAAGCTGAGGTTTACGAGGTGAACAGCTAGCCCTGCCAAAATGGGAGGGGGAGGCATTCCAGGGGAGGGACCCCAGTGAGCAAAGGTCTGAGGAAGGAAGGCGCACCATGAGGTTGAATTTGTCAGAGCCGGGGGCGGAGTGGCAGGAGAGGTAGGCAAGGGTCCCATCACACGCAGACTTTCAGGCGAGGGAAGGAGTCGGGCTTTGTTCTGCAGGGAATGGAAAGCCGTTGTTGGGCTCTAAGCTGACAGGCGACTTGGGTGGAAGGAGCACTCTGGCTACTGTGTGAACGGCCTGGAGGCAGAGGCAAGGGTGGGCGAGGGGAAAGCAGTTAGAGGCCCACTGTGGCCAGGTGGGCGATGGTGGTGAAAGGGGGACGCAATGTGGAAGGACAGTGGGTGAATTCTAAATAGATTTCAGACGTAGAATTGCCCACGACAGTTGCTGGTGAGGGAAAGGGAGGTTTCAGGGATTCTGACTTGAGAAATTTGGTAGATAGTGGGGCCCTTCACTCAGAGAAGGAGAATGGTGGTGGTGGTGGTGGGGGTGGGGGGGTGGGGCAGGATTTGGGAAGATGTCAAGAATTCTGCTATTGATTTGTTAAGCTAGGGATGCCTTCAATCATCGAAGGGAGGATGTCAGCAGAAAAGATGGAGCTCAGGTGAGAGGCTGGGCTGTAGACTGATTCCTGGAATATGGGACAGGGCTGCCCAGGCAGGGAAGGGGGTGCAGGGAAACCTAAGGAGTGTTAGCTCTCCTTCCATCTCCCCTTCTCTTCACTTTCACCCTGCAGGTCTATACTCGCTATGGGAAGTGTTATACTTTCAATGCAGACCCGCAGAGCTCCCTTCCCAGCCGGGCTGGGGGCATGGGCAGTGGCCTGGAGATCATGCTGGACATCCAGCAGGAGGAGTACCTGCCCATCTGGAGAGAGACAAGTACGCAGGCGGGAAAGGGACAGGGCCGCCCTGGGGACTCTGGCTGGGGCCAGCTGCCGGGGATGGCTTTCCAAAGGTCCCCCTCTCCACTGTCCAGATGAGACATCGTTTGAGGCTGGCATCCGTGTGCAGATCCATAGCCAGGAGGAGCCACCCTACATCCACCAGCTGGGCTTCGGCGTGTCCCCAGGCTTCCAGACCTTCGTGTCCTGCCAGGAACAGCGGGTGATCACCTCCAGCTGGGCACTGGGTTGGGCCCGGGGCTGGGCCTTTGGGCTTAGAGGGGATGCTGACCAGACCTGCCCTCCCAGCTCACAGCCCACCAGTCCACCCATGGACTTTGCTGGGGCTGTGGGCACTGGAGGGCCAGATGGTACTCCTGGGCATGACCCCATCATGCCCACCTCTGCAGCTGACCTATCTGCCCCAGCCCTGGGGCAACTGCCGGGCGGAGAGCGGGCTCAGGGAGCCTGAGCTTCAGGGTTACTCGGCCTACAGTGTGTCTGCCTGCCGGCTGCGCTGTGAAAAGGAGGCCGTGCTTCAGCGCTGCCACTGCCGAATGGTGCACATGCCAGGTGGGCACCCACCACCCTGCCGACCCTCTGTGCCACCCTGCCAGGCTCCAGAACCTCCAGGGGCAGAGGACTGCTCATGTGCACGGGCAGGTGCATGTGTGCAACATGTGTGCATGTCTATACCCATGTGAGTGTGTGTGTTTGGGATTTTATGCATGTTTTAACATATGCACACAGATGACATGTATTTATACATACACATGACCATGCACATATATACCTGTGTACTTCTGGGGGTTGTGTGCACATGTTTCAATCCATGTATATAAATGTGTGTGCATATGTGTGCACACAAGTGTGCATATATTTGTATGTCTATATGCATGTGTACATTTACATGCTTATATGCTTGAGCATGTATACATTCATGCCTGCGTGTGTATGTGCAAACGTGTACACCTTGGGCATGTGTGTGCATGTGTGTGTGCATGCACAAGTGTGCCCACATTTGGGAATGGGGTGGGACAGAGGGGATGGAACCGTAGACTCCAGGAATAATCTTCTCTCCTTTCAGGCAATGAGACCATCTGCCCACCAAATATCTACATTGAGTGTGCCGACCACACACTGGGTCCGTGCTGCCTGCTCCCTTTCCTGCCTCTCCATCACCCTCCTCTTCACCTCTCTGTCTACCCTTCACCTAACAACCTTGGCTCTCCTCCTCCCAGTCTCTTCCTGGGGGTTCTTCCTGGGGGTTGAGCCTTATCCCATACCTCCAGGGGTCTGAAGACCTTTGCAGGTGTGAACATTTGGGTAAGTGGAGGCAGCTGGGTGAGGGGTTGCAGAGAACCCAGACTTGTAGGTTTGGTTCAGAATGAGCTTGCCTCTCTGGGGAAGTGAAATGACTCCTTTCTTGGTGTAAGGAAAAATGCATTGCTGGCTCCCAGTGTGGGTAAGGCAGGCCCCATCTGTCCATAGGTCCTGTCTGACCTGCACTTCATTCATCATTCATTCATTCATTCATTCATTCAACAGACATTTACAGCCTGTGCTGGTGTGTGCATGGGAACAAGAGCCCTGCTCTTGCAGAGAGAGCTCACTGCCGGCAAGGCTGTGGATAGGCATCAAGACACAGTGTGTTAGTCCTTGGGTAGGGGAACCTCAGAGATTCTACAAGGCCCCAGGGAGGTGCATGCACCTGGGAAGGCAGAGGGGCTTCTTAGAGGAAGGGACAGAGACTGGGACTTGAAGGTACGTCAGAGTCACCCAGGTGAAAAGGGGACATGTTCTAGACAGCAAGAAGAGCGCATGCTAAAGACCTTGTGGCCAGAGAAAGCATATGTCTGGGGCACTGAAAGATCAGTGTGGCTGGAGGGCAAAGCACAGCGGAGGGGGTGGGGAAGGATAGAGGAGGCTCTGGGAAGCCAACAATGGCTTAAGGCAAGGCAAGAATACTATCTGATTTTAGGAAGGTGACTCTGATTACATGGGGGAAATGGGTAGGTGCGGGGTGAGACTAGAAGCAGGGTGAGTCGGAAGAGCCTGGCCATAACCCAGATGATGCGGCCAGGGGAGGAGAGAAGTGACGGGCTTGAGTGGCTGAGGCAGGAGAATCTCATTGAGGCCTCCCCTGTCCCACTCACCTGCGGCAGTCAGAGGGGCGGGTGGAGGATGCTAGTGAAGGAGCAGGTGTGTGAGCAGGGGTAAGTAAACCACAAGGGATGGTGAGACTTCACAGAACTAGCAACACCAGCAGGCTTTCCTCCCCCAGGCCTGGATGGGTGCAGGAGGGGAGCCCCCTGGAACTCACAGAGAGGGCTGATGGGCAGGAGCTGTGGTCACGAGAGGAGGAATGAAGGCCCTGCTAACTATGGCCTGGCAGTAAGGAAGCGGGGAAAGAAATACCCTGGTATCTCTCCCCTCCTGGCCTTCTGACCCTGCTGGGGCCTCCCAACCCAAAGCCAGGGGATGAGGGAGTCAGGTGATGCATTTAGCAGAGCTCAGCCCCGTGGGCACAGTGAAAGACAGAGAATGGAGAGTGGATCTGAAGGTGTGAACAGAGAAAACCCAGCTTACTAAGCATACAAACCTGTCCATCCGCTTGTTCTCTTGTCTCTCCGTCTGTCCTTCCATCCATCCACCCATCCATCCACCCATTCATCCCAGCGTCCTCTCCAAGTCCTCTGTGTGTCCGAGGCCTCATGTGTTTGATGAGCTCTGAGCCATGAGGACGCCCCTCCCTGCTGCCCAGGGAGCTGGGGACAGAGGGACAAGCCTGTGGGAGGGTGCCGGGAGCTTTGTCTTCATCTGCTTTGTTGGGTAGTTGAAGCTGGTCCAGGAAGGGACCGCCCCCTCTCCCCCATCCAGTGCTCTCTAGGCAGTGCCAGTGCTGGCCAGTAAAAGCCCTTAGTGTGAGCATGGCTGCCTCAGGACAGCCTCTGCAGCTGGTGGGCCTGTGGGCCACCCCCCACCCCCACTGCAGTTGGTGCCTCTGTGTTGCAGACTCCCTGGGTGGGGGCTCCGAGGGCCCATGTTTCTGTCCTACTCCCTGCAACCTGACCCGCTACGGGAAAGAAATCTCCATGGTCAGGATCCCCAACAGGGGTTCAGCCCGGTACCTGGCCAGGAAGTACAACCGCAATGAGACCTACATACGGTATGTGTGTGCATGTGTGTGTTCGTGTGTGCATGTGTGTGTGGTGGAAGCCACCTCCACACCTGGTGCATGATGGAGACGGGGAGTAGGCTGCATCTTTGTTAATAATGAGCCTTCTGCCAGGAATGTGTTCAGTCCTTTTCTTCTAACGAACCCCCACCCATCCTCCAAGTCACAGCCTTTGTCTCCACCTCCGGGGAAGTCCTTGTTGGTCCACATGCCTTTCATTTGAGCTGCCACAGCCCCCTGTCTCTGTCACTGCACGCACCCATTGTTTTAGAGCCCTCCGTTTATGTGTTTCCTTCCTCAGCAACCTGGGGCTGCTAAATGCATGCTGAGCGAATGCTGTGCGGAGGGAGAGAAACTGGAAGGACTGGGAGAGGAATGAGGAGGGGCCACACTGGACACTGGGTCTGGCACCCAGCGGCCAGTCTACAGATGCTGAGCATCCTCTGGGTGCCAGGCCCGGTGCTGGGTCCTGTGAAGACAGATGATTATGATACAAAACCCATGCCACAATTTGTGGATGAGCCCATGTGTGAGGGTGTGGTAAGCTCCTCAGGCCCCAGGCGAGATTAATGGGCATGGGGTAGGGAAGCAGGGTAGGCATGAGCTGGGCCTCTGAGGAGCCTGGGTCTGTGAGAGGAAGAGAAAGGAGGAGAGAGGGGTGGCATCTCAGTTAGAGAACTGTGTGGTGGTGCGGAGATTGCCTGAGTAGGAGGGGGACCAGAAGCAGGTAAGAAAGCAGATTAATAAGAAGGCACAGTGCAACAGATCGTGGGCAGTCTTGGAAGTGTGGAAGAGGAGTTTTGGAGTGGACTGTTGGGCAATAGGGAGCCACTGAAGGTTCTAGAGAGGGATAGGGATGAGGCAACATGAACACTATTTGCTGCTTTGGAGGAGAAGACAGGCGGGAATCTGCAGGCCCAGGCTTTCTTGCTCTCCCAGGCCTTTTGATAACCCTCGAAGTGTGAAGCTCACATGTATCTGGAACTGCCTCCCCTCACTGCCTTGGGGTGTCTGAGGGTAGTCACCAGCTTCCCTGCGCAAGGGATTTCAGAGCAGCATCTGCTGGATCTGGGATGTCCCTGCCAGCCACCTCCTTGGAAGGTGATCCCACATGGACACTCTGCTTCCTGCCTCTGCAGGGAGAACTTCCTGGTCCTAGATGTCTTTTTTGAAGCACTGACCTCCGAGGCCATGGAACAGCGAGCAGCCTATGGCTTGTCAGCCCTGTTGGGTGAGACCTGGCTCAGATTCCATGGGCATGGGTCAGCTGGGCCTGCTCCCTCTGACCCGCTTTCATGATCCCCAGGAGACCTCGGGGGACAGATGGGCCTGTTCATCGGGGCCAGCATCCTCACACTGCTGGAGATCCTCGACTACATCTATGAGGCAAGGAAGGGGCCTGTCGGGGGCCACCACACAGCTGGCGGAGGAGAGGGGGGGCCTGCGGGAAAAGCAGAGGGGAGTGTGGGCTTCCTGGAGGAGCCAGCTGCCGGGAAGTCAAGCTCTGGGTTCTTTGCCAGGGTCCCCTGACTGACTAGAAGGCCTGAAGTTGCTGAGAAGTCAGGAGAAGGGGGTGGGGGAAGAGGGTCGGGAGTCCTAGTTGGGGTTTGCTGGGTAGCAAGTGCTATAAGGTGAACCTGGCTAGTCTGCCCTTCTCCTCTACCAATACCAGGGAGAGATGCCAGGATATTTCTTCCCCCACTTCATTACTGCCCTTCTCCTCTACCAAGTTTCCCGAGCCCACAACTGTCCCCTCACCCTGAACCCCAAGGTGTCCTGGGACCGGCTGAAGAGGTTGTGGCGTCGTCCCAAGACCCCCCTGCGGACCTCCTCTGGGGGCATCTCCACCCTGGGGCTGCAGGAACTGAAGGAGCAGGTGAGGATGAGCCCTGAGAGGATGCAGCCAGCGCCTTCTCCCAGGACGGAGCACCCTCATGGTTTCTGTACCAGCCTGAGAGGGGTCCCTGGGCTCCCTTGGAGCCTCTGCCACAGGAGACAGGGAAAGGTTGGCTGCGTGATGCTTCAGGGCATGGTTTGAACTCTCCCTCTTCACCTTGCAGAGTCCCTGTCTGAGCCGGGGCCGGGCTGAAGGTGGGGGAGCCAGCAACCTGCTCCCCAACCACCACCACCCACACGGCCCTGCAGGAGGCCTCTTTGAAGACTTCGCTTGCTAGGATGATGCGGTGTCTAAAAGGACCAAGGCGTCTGGGACTCCTCCCTGGATCCCCAAAATAGTCTCCTCCTGCTCCCAGGACAGAAGGCCTGTGGGCAGCCCAAGGCTGACAGGGAGAGGGTGGTGCTCACTGGGAAGACACTCAGTTCCTGTTCGCACCGACCCTGGCGCCAGCTGCTTTGCCAGCTGCTTCGCACAAGGGTCCTTCTTGTCCATACCCCCTCCCAGGTTGGTGCCTGGGGAGAGCTGGAGAGCAGACCATGGCCCCCTGTGGAGGAGAGAGGGGAGAAGAGAGGGAGGTGGAGGAAGTGGCCAACCCCAGAAGGGGTGGAACCCTCTGTACATTTGTATATATTTAGGGAGGACAGGGTGGGGGTGGAGTACAGATATAGAAGATGGGTGGGGTTATGGGGGTGGGTGATTCAGTGACAGCCAGGGTCCCAGCCCTAGAGTGTCAGCAGGAGAGGGCGGGCTCCCAGGAGTTGGGACTGCTGGGCTTCTCCTACTTCCTGCCCCTCTCCAGGCCCACTCCATGCAGGCAGGGGGAGCGGATGGCCCAGCAGGCCTGGCCCAGCTCCCAATTCCCCCTGTCCCATCCCCACCCCCAGAGTCCCCTCTACAAGGAGCAGGCAAACCTTTCAGACCCTGGCTGAGCTTGGGGGTGGGGGAGAAAGTTTTCTCAGGCCTGCGTCTCCAGTCTGGTTTTATAAGTGCAGACAAAATTAGGAATAAAGAGGCATAAAGAATTCTCTGTGTCTGTGTGTGACCAGGCTGGGAGCTGGGGCGGGGCTGGGCATATGCAGGACTTGGTCTCCAGGAAAAGGAAATCCAGGCCCAGCCGGGACAGAGTTTCCATCCTCACTGTCAGCTCTCCCTGCCCCCTGCCTACCTTTCAAAAACCCAGAATCACCAGTCCACACTCAGCCAGTTTATTAAAGGCAGAGAGCTTCATCGGGGTCCTCAGGGGAGAAGCTGGGAGACACCCCAGTTCCTCCTCTCAGCTCCCCCCTTTCCCAACAAGTCATCTACAGCCCAGCCCCTGGACTTAGAGGCAGGCCTGGCGTCAGGCGACTGCACTACATAAATATTGAGGCCACAGCTTGAGTCAGCAGTGTCAGGGGCAGGAAGGGGTGGCTCTGAGGGCACCTCCCGCGGGGCTTCTCCTGAGCCTGAGCACCCACAAAGCCAGAGAGCAGGCCAGTGGGCTATCCTGGAGTCTGAGGCTGTGGCCAGCCAGCCCTGTCCAGGGAGGCTGACAGGTGGCTCCGGGTAGTTGGGGAGAAGCGCCCCCAGGCCAGGGTTTTGGGGTACAGGGTGGGTTTCAGGTGCTGTTGCCCTGTTCCTGCTCAAAGAGCAGCATGGCGAGCTGGGTGCGGGAGCCGAGGCCCTCCAGCACACTCTGGCGACAGCGATGGTACAGGTCCTCGCTGAGCCGTGCGCTGCACGTCTGGGCCCGGTAGTGCTGCAGCAGCGCCGGCTCCACCGCCCGCAGCACATGCAGGCTGGAGAAGCGGAGGAACAGCTCGTACACGTCCATGCTCTCCAGGAGCTCCTCCTCCTGCTCCGAGGCCGCTGCCAGCTGCCCTCGGGCCGCCACATAGTCAGAGTTATAGAAGCAGGCCTCACTGGCCGCCTGGCGGTCAAAGTGGCCCGTGTCTCGGCCCAGCTCCGGGGGTCCCGGGCCCTGCGGGGGGGCCACGGCTGGGTGGAAGGCCTGGAAGTGCATGGGGAAGAAGGCCTGCCAGCCGGAGATGGCGTGCATGCGGCAGCGGTTCAGGAAGTCAGGCGTGAGCACCGTGTCCGGCCCAGCCAGCAGGAACAGCGTGTCCAACGGGTGCTTCTTGGAGAGCAGATCCATGAGGCGCAGTGGTGAGGGGGCGGCTGTCTGCACACTGAGCCAGGGTACCCGGGCGCCGGGGAAACGTTGCTCTAGCTCTGCCACGTGGGCCTTCACAGGGGCGAAGACATCTGCATGGGCTGCCCGCTGGGCCTGCCGTGGCTCATACAGCAGCAGCAGGGCCAAAGCGGCTGCGGCATCGCCAGGCTCCAGAGCTGCTGTGGCAAAGGCCTCCAGGAAGCCAGGGGCCAGGTCACGCTCCGCCGCGGCCAGGGGCAGTAACACAGTGAGACGTGAGGCCTCGGTGACGTAGGGCACAGGCAAAATCTCCACGCGGCTCAGTGGCCGTAGCAGCTGCACCCGGTGAGTGAGGGGCCGGCGGCCACCCTGGGGGGTCAGCGCCTCCAGCTGCAAGTCCAGTGTGTACTCCATACCCCGAGCAGGATCAAAGCGACGGTAGCCATTAATCAGCTGCTGCTTCTGGAGCTGCAGGACTGGGTGGTAGCGGCGGTTGAGCTCCTCCAAGGCTGCCCCCAGGACATCGGCCACATCGGCCTGATCAGCCCCACGCAGAGGGCAGCGGGGCGAGCCATCGGCACAGGAGAAGGCATGCTGCTCAGTGAAATAGTCCCAGCGCAGCACCTCAAAGCGGGAGGCTGGGCGGGACGGTGCTGGGATGCCCACGGGCCAAGCGGCTGCTCGATCCCCATCAGCTGCCAGACGGCTGGTGTTCTGGATCTCCCACTGGGTTGGAGAAACAGACTGTGAGCAAGGCAGAGACCCCAGGGGCCAGCTGGGGGACTGGGCAGACGGCAGGTGCCACTCGGGATGGGTCCTGTCCCCTGCCAACGTCTGCCTTCCAATGCCCCTACTTACCCTTTCCCCAGACGGAGGCAGCCTGAGAGCCAAAAGGGGGGTTTCTGGAGGGGCTTCTCAAAATGGACAGAAAGAAACAGGGATAGGAGGCAGATGTGTTCTGATTCTAGTGCTCATAGTTTATTTCCCTGGGATCTTGAAGACCTCACAGGACCTGCCACCCTACCCCCGGCCCAGGTCATACCTGCAATTCCTGGATCTCCTGGTATGTGCGTTCCAGCTCAGCTCGGGCAAAAGCCTTGTGCAGCTGGTACATGTGCACAGGGTCACGCACAGGGTAGGCGGTCAGGGCGCTGCGGAAACGAGGGTCCCCCTCCTGCACAGACTCCCCAGGACTCAGCTCCAGGTAGCTATAATGCACTCCCTGGGGAGAGAAAGAGTAGGGGTCCATAAAGGGAAGAATGATGGAACAGCCTCTACCCCTCACCTCCTAGTGTGTGTCTCATTTCCCCACCCTATGACCTGTTGTGGACTTGCAATCAGAATTGTGGTTTTAAGTACCTTAGCTGGTTGTCAGCTTGTGTGTGACCTTGGTCAAGCCTCTGCTAGTTCATCTAGGAAATGGGTATGCGTCCTATCTCAGGCTCAAATAAAATAATAATTGCCAATACGGAACACCTACTATGTGCAAAGCTCTCTTATTTTTCTTCTAATCCTTATAACAACCCTGAGCAATAATTGTTTCCATTGGTATGGATGAGGATACTGCCACTCAGGAGATTCAGTAATTTGCCCAAGGTCATAGGGATAGAAAAGGGCAACACTGGCATGGAAATCCAGGCCTGTATCTCCAACCACCCTTTGCCTCTCAGGGGAGTACACAGCTCAGATAGGAGGCACCAGCGGGGCGGCTTATTTTCTCACCTCGTGGTCACCAGTGCAGCCCACCCCTGTGGCATCCAGGATGCAGCGCCCCAGCCACTCATCCGGACGCGCACTGACGATGTCGTTGCGGCAGCCTTCCAGATGGGGGCGCAGCTGCTGCAGCAGGGTGCGGGACAACAGTACCCCAAAGCCTCCGTGGCAGTAGCGGCCTGGGGCAGGCTCTCCACCGATGAAGTCCTGGGGCCGGCCCAGATAGAGGTGGGCAGCAGCTGCCAGGCTGAGGTGGCCAGCTAGGCGCACCAGTCCGTGGGCCTCGGTGTAGGTGGTATCAGGTACAAGGAAGAACCAGTCAAAGTCGTTGCCGTGCTGCTCCAGCAGGTGGCGTAGTGCCAGGTGTAGGTGGCCAATAGGCCTCTCCTCGCCCAATGTCACCACAGCCATGCCTGGTGGTGCCCTACGGCCCCGAGAGCCTGTCAGGAACACCACACGCTCTAGCCGGTGCCCCAGTGTGCGGTTCATGGCCACACCCATAGTGGACAACGTGGCCTGTGAGGTCAGCACTGCCACCAGCAGCTTCTGCCTGATGCCCAGCTCTGTGCTGATGTAGCGGGTCCTAGGGGAGAAGGCACAAGCTTATCAAAAAGACAAGGAGGCCCTGGCCAGTGTGGCTCAGTGGATGAAGCGTCCGTCTGCAGACTGAGGGGTACCGGGTTCGATTCCAGTCAATGGCACATGCCTGGATTGTGGGCTTGATCCCCATTAGAGGGCTTGCAGGCGGTAGCCAATCAAAGATTCTCTCTCATCACTGATGTTTCTATCTCTCTTTCCCTCTCCCTTCCCCTGTGAAATCAATAAAAGTAAAAAAAAAAATAATAAAAAAGACAATGGGGCCCTGGCCAATGTGGGTCAGTTGTTGGAGTTGTCTCTACACCAAAAGGCAGCAAGTTTGATTCCCAATTAGGGCACATAGTCAGGTGGTGGACTCCATCCCCAGTCAGGGCGCATGTAGGAGGTAAACTGGTTGACGTTTCTCTCTCTCCCTCTCTTTTCCCTTCCCTCCCTCCCTTCCTCTCTCGAAGATCAATATTTTAAAAACATTTAAGGAAGACAGGAGGCAGCATACATAGGCTTCCGCAGGCCATGTCCTCTCTGGGCCTGTCTCCTCACCTATGAATAGGATGAGAATAACATGTCTCTCCCAGCTGTCATGTGAACTTAAGTAAAATGTTAGTCTTGCCTACATAGTGCTTTTGGGAGATGGTAATATCCATGCAGATATGAGAGATATATTGTGGGTCTGATTCCCTGTTTCACTACTTAATAGTTGTGCCCTTGAGCAAGTTATTTAGCGTATCTAAGCCTCAGTAGTCACATTTGAAAAATGGGGTTGACTGTATCTACTTAAAGCACTTAGGCAAATGCTTGACCTATAGGTACTCTACACACCGTGTGCACAGTACTTATTTCTATATAAATATGCCATTATACCACAAACACAGCACAGAAATGATGTAATGGAATATATGGCTTAGGGGTACATTGAGTGTGTTTGGGGGAAGGGCAAGTTGGAGCTCAGGAGTTCCAGTAACTTGCCTTCCATAACACAGACCGTAAGTTGCAGAACTGGAATTTGAACTCAGGGTTGCCTAGGAGAATGACTTCAACTCCTGGGGAGGCATTAGTGGGATGGCTACATCATTTCTCTCCCACAAACCTCATCACGAGGTGTCCCACCCAGGAACAAGAGATACAGGTAAATCCTAGTTTTATCCTTTTTCTTTCCCTCTCTCTCTATAAATGCATTTTCATACCAATCATTTCTCTAAAACCAACAGCCAGCCAGGGAGCTCAGAGGAGATTTGGGTGACCAGGGAGTGGAGCCGGTTTAGCACAGCGCCTACCGGGTAGGTTCAGCTCAGAGAGGGCCTCAGACGGCTCCACGGCCGGGGAAGCAGGGCCATCGGAAGTTATCCGGCCCAAAGACTTCCTGGCCGGCCAGGCTCTTCCTTCCGGAGCCTGACCCGGCCCCGGCGGCGTCCCGGGAGAGCCTGTCCCGGCCGGTGCCCAGGGGTGGAGCTGGCGGGGCTGCTCCCTACCTGACGGCCTTTTTGGCGGCCTGGCCCGGCTGTGCGGGGTGGTAGGGCAAGACGCGCGGCTCCCAGTCCTCCCCGGCGCCGGCGCCCGGCCTCTCGCGCTCCGCTCCGTGCTGCACCGAGTTGGGCCGGCGCGCCGCGTTGGTGTTGCCTCGCGGCGGCAGCTCAGAGTCCCCGGGTTGGGGCGGCCCCGGGCCGCACGGCTCCTCCACCCAGGTGACGCTGAGCAGGCTCAGCGTGAAGCCCAGGGAGATGCCCACGGCCACGGGCCCTGCGGGCCGCAGCACCGACAGCAGCAGCGATGCCCGCATGGCGCCCGGACCGCGGGCCCCAGCCCGGGAGCAGCCCCAGAGCAGCCGGAGGAGGCTCCGAGGGGGCGGGACCGGGGAGGGGGCGGATCCGGAGGCCCCGGGCCAAGCGGCTGGCCCGCTCCCACCCCGCCGAGCAGAGCTGGCGGCCGAGCCGAAGCCACCGGCGCCGCGCTCCAATCCCGCTCCGGCCGCCGTTCAGGATCGCGCAGGGTCTCCGCTTTCGGTACGGAAGCCGCCGCCGCCGCCGCCGCCGCTGTCCGACGTGTCACTGCGAGGGCTCCGCCCCCGGGGTGGGGTCTCGGACTCCGGCTACCGGAGAGGGAGGAGAAGGGGGAGGTGAAAGGGGAAGGACCCCCGGAAGTGCCCCCTCCTCAGTGAGCAAGAGGGAGACGCCGGGGGCGGAGCCCCCTACCTCCCCCCGGCGTGGTTGGTGCGTCCCGGATGACGTCAGAGGCAGCCCGCCCCGGCCCGAATGATGCGCCCGCGTGACGTCAGGAGCCGAGGCCGGAGCTGTCCATCAGCACCAAAGGCCGCGGGCGGGCTCGGGGCATGGGGCCGCGGCTCTGGGGCGGCCCGAGCCCTGCTCCTGCTCCTGCTCCTTTCCCTTCCCCAGGCCCAGCCCGAGGCCCCGGACGCCGCGGGACTGGCGTGCCAGCCGGTGCTGGAGGCGGAGCGGCGCCGCCGCGCAGAGACAGGTTCCTCCGGCCCAGCAGCTCCCTTCTCCGCACGACGGACTTTTCCTGGACCCCAGGCAGCTGGGGTCTCTGGCGCCCAGCACCCCTGGACCCTCTGGCCTCTGCACAGCCTCTTTCATTCAAAAGCTCAGGTCGCTTCCAGCCCAGGTAGATTTTGGACAATCCCAGATTTAGCCGCCCACAGACGAGTCTCCTGGCTGCCTCCTCACTGGCAGCACACTGCCCTCATCTCCCCCCAACCAGTTCCCCTTTTGACTTCTTCATTCTGCCCCCTCCAGTCAGACACTTTTGTTCCCTTTGTCTTTTGTCCCCCAATTAGCGATGCTTCTGGAGCTGCCTGATGTGGGCACCACTCCTTTGTCCAGCGTGTCCTTGCCTAGGTCTCCCACTCCCATTCTTGCCCATCCTGGTGGAGACCCAGGACTCCTCCTTGACTCCAGCTTCCTCTCTGTCAGGCTGACCTGGGAGGGTGACTCCCTTTCGTTCCTAGCACTATGCCAGGCACTGTGGCGACACTGCGGTTCCAGCTCCTGCCCCCTGAACCAGATGATGCCTTCTGGGGTGCACCCTGTGAACAGCCCCTGGAGCGCAGGTACCAGGCACTGCCGGCCCTCGTCTGCATCATGTGCTGTCTGTTTGGAGTCGTCTACTGCTTCTTCGGTGAGACCCCCAATTCATCCCTCACCTCGGCTCCCCATTCTCTCCCTATTTTCCTGCTGCACTCCAAATCTCCTCCAGAACTTCACCACCACCCCCACCACCGCCACCAAAATTAGCATGAATAACTCCCTTTTCTTAGTTTCTTTCATACCACATGTTCCTATATCATCTAGACCAGTGGTCACCAACCTGTGGTCCGTGAGGTCCGAAAGGTTGGCAACAGCTGATCTAGATCCTAGAAAACACAAATTTTTTGAATTAGGCATGCTTCAATTTGAACCTGGCTTTGTACCTTACTAATTGTGATGCTTTGGGCATATTAACTTGCCTTAGCTCAGTTTTCTCATCTGAACAGTGGGAATAATATGTTTTTATTGATTTTATGATATTTACCTCACATAGAGTTGTTGTGAGAATTAGTAGGGACTCAATAAATAATAGCTATTGTGGTGAAGATGTGTTTGGGTCACTGTTCTAGCTAGACACTGAAAACAGTTAGCAGGGTGATTAAGCATGGTCCCTTCACACAGAGTATAATGGGGGAGAGACTTCTGGAATATTCACACCTTGATACATATTATAGTTTACCCTTGAATAACATGAGGGTTTGGGTACAGTCGAAAACCTACATATAACTTAAGTGGGTTCTCAGCATGCACAGATTCCCAACCATAGATCCAAAATACTGTTTTCAGTCTGCAGTCAGTTGAATCTGTGCATGTAAAACCTGAGTATATGGAGGGCTGACTGTATATTTATTGAAAATATTAATGTATAAGTGGACCTGTGAAGTTCAAACTTGTGTTGTTCAAAGGTCAACTGTAGAGTAGGCTAGATAGTAATCATACACATGAAGATCGCCTACAATAATCAGGCTCCAATAATCAGGGTGGCTGTGAACAGTTGTGCAGGATGCCTACTATACAAGTGAGTTGAGTTCATAGGCAAGTGGGGCCTGAAACCCAGCTCATGCTCCACTTGCCAAACTCTAGGCCTTGGCACAAGGCTGCTTTGCCTAGAGGAAGGCGTACCTTTTTCTTCCTCTTTTGTTGTTGTTG
This sequence comes from Myotis nattereri, assembly GCF_964212035.1. Lineage (NCBI taxonomy): Eukaryota > Metazoa > Chordata > Mammalia > Chiroptera > Vespertilionidae > Myotis > Myotis nattereri. Next base: position 22,789,428 of record NC_138082.1, read on the forward strand.
TTAATATGTTTTATTGACTTTAGAGAGAGAGGAAGGGAGAGGGGGAGAGAGAAAAACATTGATGTGAGAGAGAAACATTGATCAGTTGCCTCCCACATGCATCCCAAACAGGGATTGAACCCACCAGCTGGGCATGTCCCCTTACCAGGAATCAAACCAGCAATATTTTGATGCATGGGACACTCAACCAACTAAGCCACACTGGCCTGGGTGGCACACCTTTTTCTAATTTGCACAAAGGTGCCAGATAGACTAGTGGAGTAAGTGCCCAGTGACTCTACAGCTAGAGTTGCAGAACTTCAGAGAGGGGAGCAATCTCTATTGGTTGGAGGCCCAAGGAAAGCCTCCAAGAGGAGCATTATCAGTGACTGAAAGAAGTGTAAAGGAAGCTTGGAGGTCTGGGTTCTAGGCTTGGCAGAGGTGGGGTGAAACTTGTGCTCTGATGCCTCTACACCTCCCCACTAGCTTGGCTGGGTAGTAGGCAGGAATGGGAGCCAGATGGTCCTTTTCTTTCCACCCCCAAACTCTTGGCTGAACAATTGTAGAGTGGGCAGGAGGTAGTGCCCCTCTATGGGTTCAGGATACATTTGGGCCTCCAAGGAGTCTGTGTTACCTCACTCCCTCCCCTACCCAAATCTATACCCATACCCAATCCCTCTGCAGTTGCTCAATACACCCTGACATTCCCTCTCCTGTGCTTTCCTGCCACCTTACCCCTCTTGGATGCCCCACTCCCAGGCTCTTGGACTCTGAACCTTGTGTATGCCCTGCTTCTCTTTCTGACTCCAGAACCTCCTGGATTCTAATGCTTCCCTTCATTCCCAGAATTGAATCTTCTCTTTGACCTTTTTTGTTGGCTCTCCCTGACCCCTTCACCCCCATCTTCCCAACTGTTCAGGATCAGCAAGTCCCTCACTCTTCCGGTTATCCTTAATGGACCCAAATGGCCCTATAACCTCCATTTTCCTGGAACTCCACAACCACTATTTCATCCTATAATTCTCTTTGAGTCCCTATGAGCCCTTGTAAGCCCTAGTGACCCCCTCCTCCAGCTACCTCATCACCGTTTGTCCCTCTGACTCCATTCCCCGAACTATTGCTAGGAACTCACTGCCTGATTGCTCCTCCCCCACCAAGATCTAGATAATCCCATTTCTCTGGCCTCAACATTACCCTCTCTCTGAAACCCTTTAATATTCCCAATGATTCCATGTCTATCAATCCCCCTGACCTGCAGAGGCCTCATCTCCTGGAACCAGTCCCTAATAACCCTGCTTCCCTTTTCTCTTTATAACCTTTTAATGATGCCATATCTCTGAAGCCTTGTGACCCCTGCAAGACCTCATCTCTCAAATTCTTTCTGACTTCCAAATACCTCATCTCTCTGAACAATCCCCCCTCATAGACCCCAATGACTCTATTGCTGATCCCCTTGTGACCCAGTGACCTATTTCTCTGACCCCCATGACTCCAACGACCCCAATGACCCTATCACTGATGCACTCTTGAGTCCAATGACCTATCTCTGACTCCTCTAACCCTCAAAGACCAAATGTTCATCTCAATGTCTGTCTCTCTGTTTTCCAAGTGACTCCTAGTGACCTATCTCTCTGACCTCCCTTGACCCTAGTGGCCCCATCACTGGTGCCCTCAGGACCCCAATGACCCCCAATTTTCTTACTTTAGTATCCTGCCTCTGGTTCCCCTGAGATTTCACGTTCTGACCCCTCCACCCCTTGCCTGCAGCCGGGTGACCTCACGTTGGCCCCTCACTGGCGCCTGTTCCCCTCCAGGTTACCGCTGCTTCAAGGCAGTGCTCTTCCTCACTGGGTTGCTGTTTGGCTCGGTGGTCATCTTCCTGCTGTGCTACCGGGAGCGGGTGCTGGAGACACAGCTGAGTGCCGGGGCGAGTGCGGGCATCGCACTGGGCATCGGGCTGCTGTGCGGGCTGGTGGCCATGCTGGTGCGCAGCGTGGGCCTCTTCCTGGTGGGGCTGCTGCTCGGTCTGCTGCTCGCTGCTGCCGCCCTGCTGGGTTCCACCCCCTACTACCAGCCGGGTTCCGTGTGGAGCCCTTTGGGGCTGCTGCTGGGGGGCGGCCTGCTCTGTGCGCTGCTCACGCTGCGCTGGCCTCGCCCGCTCACCACTCTGGCCACCGCTGTGACTGGTGCTGCGCTCATCGCCACTGCCGCTGACTACTTTGCTGAGCTGCTGCTGCTGGGGCGCTATGCGGTGGAGCGGCTGCGCGCCGCCCCGGTGCCTCCTCTCTGCTGGCGGAGCTGGGCCCTGTTGGCGCTTTGGCCTCTGCTCAGCCTGATGGGCGTCCTGGTGCAGTGGCGGGTGACGGCCGAGGGGGACTCCCACACGGAAGGTGAGAGGGCAGGGACCAGGGTGGTCATAAGAGAAGTGGGGGGCGGGTGGGCGGGTGAGCAAGTGGGGAGTGGGGGGAGAAGCTGTGCCCACCAGCAGTGGAAGGCCTCACTCAATAGGGTTAGAGAGGTGAGTCGATCGTGGTCTGGGAAGGTAGATAGGACCTCAGTGGTACTATTCATTCCACAACGACGTACGGAGCAGCGGCTCTGAGCTAAGCCCACTCCAGAACTGGAGATACAACAGAGACAGAATAGAAGAGGTCCCTCCCTAACAGACATGCAAACAAACAAGATAGTTCCAGTTGTGCAGAGTGATATGAAAGATATGCAGGGTAATATGAGTGACCTTCAGAGGCTATTATAGACAGGGTGCTCAAGGAAGGCCACTTGGAAGAGGTGACGCTTAAGTGGAGCTCTGCAGAATAAGGGGCCAGCCCGGCAAAGAGCTAGAGAAAAGGGAATAGCAAGAGTGGGGCCTGAGAAGGGGTGGGCGTGGCTTGCTGAAGAAATGGGGCTGGACTGTGGAGACTGAGGGATGCTGATTATGTGGGCCCTCTGGGCCATGATGAGGACTCTGGGTTTTATTTATTTATTTTATGTTTTCTATATATTTTTTTAAAATATATTTTATTGATTTTTTTACAGAGAGGAAGGGAGAGAGATAGAGAGTCAGAAACATCTATGATAGAGAAACATCGATCAGCCGCCTCCTGCACATCCCCCACCAGGGATGTGCCCGCAACCCAGGTACATGCCCTTGACCGGAATCGAACCTGGGACCTTTCAGTCCGCAGGCCGACGCTCTATCCACTGAGCCAAACCGGTTTCGGCTATGTTTTATATTTTTATTGATTTCAGAGATGAAGGGGAAGGAGAGAGAGAGAGAAACATCAGTGATGAGAGAGAATCATTGATTGGCTGCCTCCTGCATGCCCCACACTGGGGATTGAGCCCACAACCCGGGCATGTGCCCTGACTGGGAATCGAACCGTGACCTCCTGGTTCATAGGTGGACACTCAACCACTGAGCCACGCCAGCCAGGCTGGATTTTATTAGGAGGGCAATGAGATGCTGCTGGAGGCTTAAAGCAGGGAGGACATGATCTAATTTAGCATTTGGGATGTTCACTCTGGCTGCTGAGTGAGAAAACACTGGGGAAGGCAAGTGTAGAAGGGAAACCAGTGAGGAGGCAGCTGAGGTTGTCCGGTAGAGGGATGATGATGGCTGGTCTTGGTGAGTCACCTAGACCTCAGGGTTGGGAGAGGGATGACAGCTGAAGAGGGGTACCAGAAGTCTAGGAATCTTCCATAAAGACCTTCAGAAATAAAGAGCAATGGAATTCCCATCTGGGAGGTGGGAGACCAGGAAAGGAAAGGGAGGGGTTACAGATAAGGGGAATCTGGAAGCCCTGGGCCATCAGGTAGGAAGGGTGGAGATGACACATGTGGACCCCTGAGACTCTTCTCTGCCCATCCCTTCACAGTGGTCATCAGCCGGCAGCGACGACGTGTGCAGCTGATGCGGATAAGGCAGCAGGAAGAGCGCAAGGAGAAGCGTCGCAAGAAGAGACCCCCAAGGGCTCCCTCCAGAGGTTCCCGGGCTCCTCCAAGGCCTGGGCCCCCTGACCCTGCTTATCGGCGCAGGCCAGTGCCCATCAAACGCTTCAATGGAGATGTCCTCTCCCCGGTGAGTACTCCGAACCCCTCCAATCCGAATGGGGTCAAGGGAGTGTGTAAGCTCCGTCCAAGCAGGACTGGGCTTTCCCCAGGGGCTGGGCACTGTCTAGAACAGCCGTGGGCAAACTACGGCCCACGGGCCGGATCTGGCCCATTTGAAATGAATAAAACTAAAAAAAAAAAGACCGTACCCTTTTATGTAATGATGTTTACTTTGAATTTATATTAGTTCACACAAACACTCCATCCATGCTTTTGTTCCGGCCCTCCGGTCCAGTTTAAGAACCCATTGTGGCCCTCGAGTCAAAAAGTTTGCCCACCCCTGGTCTAGAAGGCCTAGTGTTTGTCCACCCATCATAACCCCTGCACCAGGAGCCTGATGGGCCCAGCGCTGGGATGGGGGAAAAGTGCCTGAGTAAGAATTTTAACTAAGTATGGTATGGGGTAGGGTCTCAGGGCTAGACTATGAGTGTGATGAGGTCCTGGGACTGCAGCCATCTGGGGTGAGTCTCAGGCTTGTGGGGGTGCAGGGAGAGGATGTCTGCCTGAGGTGGCTCTCAGGGCAGGGGTCTGTGGCTGCACTCACACCTGTGTTTATTCTCCCACAGAGCTATATCCAGAGCTTCCGGGACCGGCAGACAGGAAGCTCACTGAGCTCCTTCATGGCCTCACCCACAGACATGGACTATGAATACGGGTCCCGGGGACCACTGACAGCCTGCACAGGGCCCCCTGTGCGGGTATAGCAGTCTAGCTGCTCCCGCCCACCTGGACTCTGTGGTCACCAGCTCTGTTAGCTTGCGGAGGCCTGCTGGGCCACCACCCAGCCCACCTCGCCCTGTAGCCTATGGCTGTTTCTCTACCCTGGAAAGGACTGGCCCGGCTGCTAGAAGGGAGGACCTGTCTCGGGCTATGCCTGGTCTGAGGGAAAGCCCTCTCCCAAGGGCATCCTGAGGGACGGGGGTGTGAGCCCCTTTGGGGTGTGCTCAGGGTTGTGAGTGTGTCACCTGTGTGTGCGTGTGCATGAAGGGGTGGGGTTGGAGGGAACACTGGGACCCTTGCCTTAGATTTCTGATTGGTAGGGCTTCTGCAAGGTTTGCCCACCTCCTCTTCCACTGCTGGGGTCCCATGGGCCACTCTCCTGCATGTCCAAGTGGGGGAGGTCTGCCTTCTCCCTCCACTGCTCTGCCTCTCAGCCAGATTCATCCAAGGCTTCTTGTCCTGCTCCACTGCAGCACCCCTCACCCTGGTTCCCTGTCCTCTGCAAAGCCACCAGCCCGAGGGCAGTGACAGAGGATGGGGGTGGGGGCTGCTGCTCTGGGCTGGGTTGGGGAGGGGGCCTGGGGCTAAGGGGGCTTAAATGCACGATGCATGTCTGGTGTCTGTCATTGCCACCCTGGACACCTCATGCTTCTGTCTCCCTTCGCCCCACCCTGTTTTACATCTTTTATAAATGTGCCAAACTGTGGCTTCTGCCAAGAGTAGTGATCTTCGGTGGCTGGCACGTCCATGGGCCAACTTAGAAGCATTGTAGTTCTTGGTCCCCTGTGTCACTCACTACACAGGGTCCTCCAGGCCAGTTCTGCCCTCCTTCGTCATACAGAGTGCCAAGGAAAAGGGCTACACCACTTTTATTGTTTTTCAACACCTCTAGTTCCCTGCCTCCCATCCCTGCCCAGGGTAAGGGCATGCGCCTTCCAAGCTGTCCGAGGGCACCCGCCTGGCCTGGTTCGGTCCTTCTAGCTACCTGCAGAGGAATAACTCCGCGTGGGGCTGGGGAGAAAGTGGGTACCACCATCCTCCCTGGCGGAACCTGGGCACCCACACAGGAAGAGTGGCCCTCACCCTCTGCCCCACCTTTTCTTGGGCCTCTGTCACGGCTGTCTGTGCTGCAGGAAAGTGGGGGGGGGGGGGTGGTGGTGGTGGTGGTGGTGGATGGGGGGGGCAAGGCGTCTGAAGGGAATGCAGGAATTGGGGTGGAGAGTGGGGCATCTCTTATGTGGGAGAGGAAAGAAATGGGACTAGCTCAGGAGCCCTCTGCCCAGGCTGATGCTGAACTCACTGAGATGGGCAGAAGCCAGCAGAGAGCAGGAGGGGGTGAGGGTCCTGTGGGGGCCACAGACCAGGAGCCGGGAGTTGGGAGGATAAGAACTTGGCTACAAATGGGGTACTCAGGTGAGCCAAACATGGTGCAGTGGCAGGAGGAAGTGAGGAGGGTACTGGACAGGAAGGGGTGTGGAAAGGTGGGAATCGCTGCCCTGAACCCAGTGGTTCCTGTGGAGAACACGGCTCCTTCCTCTCCTCAGCCTAACAGATCCCAGGCCCCGCCCCCCCCCCCCCCCCCTTCCTACCTTCAATACATCCCAGGACCAACTGGCCACCCCACGCCCTGAAATACCTGCGGGAGGTGTGTCTCAGCCCACCAGCTCCCAGGTGACCACTTCTGCCTGGCCAGGCCTCCTGCCCAAGTCAGCTTCACTCACCCTCTACCAGCAGCCGCGTGTGGGCGCTGTCTTGGCCGGCCTGGCAGCAGTAGCTGCCCTGGTCCTCAGGCCGCACGTCACGGATGACCAGGCTGTGGGTGGGGCCATGGCTGCGCAGCTCGTACTTGTCTCCCGGGCACAGCGCGACCCCCTCCCGCAACCAGCACACGTGTCCCCCGGAGCGCGACACAGTCACCTCCAGGACCGCCCGGCGGCCCACCAGAACCGTCTTCTCGCGAGGCGGGCGGCGGCACATCTGGAGAGGCAGTGCTGGGGGTGCAGGACGAGGGCTTAAGTTAATAGGGACACGCAGGACCCCCAGGAAGAGAAACGCGTCTTCCCTCCCCCCACGGCCTCCGCTCCGGGTCTCAGACCTCAATGCCACGGGCCCATTCCGCTGTACCCTCAACTCAAAGTCTCCTCCTCCCCCGGAGACGGCGCACTGCCCTCTGTGACCCGCCCAGGGAGAGCCCCCCGAGAAAGGGAGGTGGGGGAGGCAGCGTTCCTAGGACAAGCCGCCCGCCTGCCAGGCCCAGGGAAGGTGATGCCCACTCCAGGCGGCCCCCGCGGCAGCGGCTTACCCTCCACTTCCAGCTCAGCTGCGGACTGGGCGGGTCCCGCCTGGAAGCGGACCTCACCGGCGTCCTCCGCGCGCAGCTCACTTAGCACCAGAATATGTTTCTTTCCTGAGGATGAAGGGGGCGCTAGCGAGCGGAGCCACCTCTGGGAAGGGATCGGAGATGAGGGTGGTGGGGCAGGAGTAGGTCGCCGGGTCGATTCGGACGCGACAAACGTGCGCTAGGATGGGCGGAACTGGGATGCGGAGGGGGAGGAGGAGCCGGCCAGGACCGAGGGCTGAGACCCGGGGGCTCGCGGAGAGACAGGCTGACGGCTTAGGGACGTGGGGCGGGCCCGTTCGAGATGGAGGCGGGGCTAATACTAATGGGCGGGGTCTATGCGAGCGGGGGGCGGGGCAGCGAGGAGCTAGGGTAGCAAGGCGGCCAGACCTTCCTGTCGGATGCGGATGCGGCCTCCGGGTCTCAGTGGGCGGCCTCCGAGCTTCCAGCTGCCGGTGGTCTCGGCCTCTGACACGGTGCACTCGAACGTAGCGCCGTCGCCTTCGCGGGCGCTCACCGGCCGCAGTTCGGACAGCACGGCCACCACGCGCTCTGGGGCGGAGCCGGGGGCGTGAGGCGGGGCGGGGCGGAGGGCGGTACCCACCCACTCCCGCCCCGCCCCTCGTCGGGCAGCACCGAGTCAGTTCCAGGGAAAGGGCGGTCTGCAGACCCCGACCCCACATCAGTGCCCGGTCCCAGCAGCACCCCGTACCCACCGCGCACGGTCAGGCGGACGGGGCCCGCGCGGGCCGTTCCCGCCGCGCAGCTGTAGGTCCCAGCATCCAAGGAGCCACAGCGCCGCAGCTGGAGAAGGCGCCGCGCGCCGAGGGCCTGGAGCCTGAGCCGGGGGCTGGGGATGAGCGGGCGTCCGTCCTAGGGATGGGGGTGGCAGAGGGTCCGGATGAACTCAGCAGGGCACCGGCGACCGCGGCCCTGGGGGGCGGTGGCGCCCTCAGTTGATGCCAAGCAGTTTGGAGGCGTGTTTATGTTAGTCTGCGTCCCCCAGTCTGGGGTGGAGCCGTCCTGCGCTTGCGAGCCGCGCTAGGAGCCTCCTTGGGAAGGTGTCACCCTTTAGGGGACATTAAGGTTGAGAAGGGGCTCCACAGGCGCGGGAAGCCCGGGGTCATGCTCCAACCACATTGGCCATGAGCATGGATTCTGGAATTAGACAAACCTGGATTCAAATATGGGCTCCATCCCTTTTGTCTTCCCCTGGGCAATACTTCACCCCACAGAGCCCCAGTCTCCTTGGAGATAACATGGAGATAACAAGACCTACCTGAAAGAGTTGTGAAGATTAAAGGATTAAGTGTACAGCACATCTGAGCACAGTGGCAGGCACATCCACTCAGTATTAGTTTGGGGCATTGTTACTATTGTGGTGCCAGGGTAGGCTGGGCTGGGGCTGGGCTCTGACCTTCTCCCAGGTAACATCAGCCAAGGCCTGGGAAAGCTCGCACTCGAATGTAGCTGTGTCGCCCTCGGTCACCTCTAGGTCCTGTGGCACCTGCACAAAGGTCACTGGGGCCTCTGGGATGGGAAGAGGAGGACAGTGCAGAGGGAACAGGGGTGAGGGCCGGCTGAGGGCCTGGCTCCCAGGGACATGGAGTACACACAGGGCACAAGGGGTTAGTGGTGAACACATTTAGGCAAGGTGAGCAGTGGAGGTCACCAGAGGGGATGTGTTAGGACAAGTGGACGATGCTGGTCGGTGGAGGACACAGTGGAGTTACAGGGGTTAATGGGGCAGGAGTAGCCAGCTGGTGGTCACACTTTAAGGTGGTCAGTGTGGGTCATGCTGGTGCTAGAGGGACTGGGGGGAACTAGAGCAGAGATGCCAGTGGAGTCACCCACAGACAGGCAAGGTCTGTGATGAACAGGAGACACTGGACAATGGGGGGTACAATGCATTCAGAGTAGCAATGGGGGGATACACTGTGCTAGAAACAAACATGGGGGACACAGACAGAGGGCCATTGGGATTTGAGTGGTCAGAAGGGCACACTCAGGTAGGCAGACGGGCACAGCAGGCAGGTGTGGTCAGAGGGGTCACACTCAGTGTGGTGAGTGGGGCCATGGTCAGGCACGGGCAGACAATAGGGACCAGACTGGCACAGCCTGCTCACAGTGGCCCAGTCCGTGGTTTGCAGGGACTGGAGGGCCAGTGGAGCCACACTCAGGCAGGGCAGTCGCTGGGGCCACACAGGGCCAAAGGGTCGGGGGAGCCACACTCTGGCAGAGAGGTCAGTGGGGGCCACACAGGTAGTGGGATCAGTGGGGTCACACCCCGGCTGGTCAGCAGGCAGCAGTGTCCCGGAGGCCGCACCTCTCACAGTGAGTCTGGCTGCACAGCGCAGGGAGTCCGCCGTGAAGGAGATGCAGCCTGAGTCGGCCAGGCCCAAGCCACTGAGTGCCAGGTGGTAGGTGCGGCCCTCTGTGTGAAGGCGGCACTGGGGTCCTGGGCGCAGCCGGACTCCACCCCGGGCCCATTCCCCCATCACACCCTCCTGGGACAGCTCCAGCTGGAAGGTGGCACTGCCCCCCTCGATGATGGTCACATCCTCCAGAGGCCGCAACACCCTTAGCTGCCTTGCTGGTGGGGGGAGATGGGGAGAGAAGGAGGATGAGGGCTCCAGCTCTGGGCATGGGTTTTGGGGGTCTCACACACCCTTTGGTCCTACCTGCACCACCCCTAAGACCTAACCTATGAAGGGCCTATCAAATGAAGCTCAGAACCGGGATGCAGGAAGAAGGGAGCACAGCTCACCAGACTTAGGGGGAGAGCGGAGCTTACTGGGGTTAGGAGAAGGGGGTGAGGTGTGGTTAGAAGGCTGAGGAGTTTGGGTGAAGGGTGCTGTAACCCTCACTCAGAGGAAGCACAGAATTCTGAGTTGGACCCTAGCTCTGCCGTGTAGCTGTGTGCTGTGTGACCTTTGGCAAACTGCTTGACCTCTCTGGGCCTTAGTTTCTCCAATTATACAAGGGAAATAGCATTGAGATATGGGTTTAATGTGATTAAATGAATGAAATAAATTAGAAAAGAATATGTATCACCAACAAGAACCATTTTGTGGGCATTTTTCACGTTATCTCATTGAATATTCCCAAAGACTCTTGAAGTAGGAATCAGCTTCATTTTTAAGACTTGGCTCAGAGTGACTAAGTACTTTGCATGAAGTCACACAATTCATAGAGGGCTCCAGTTTGGGGGATGGGGGTGCTATTTGCCAGCCACCCCTGCTTCTGAAATGGACCCACGTATCCTGGGGCCTGTGACTAAAGGATAAACACCGCTAGTCTTTCTGGAGGATAATATTTATGTTCATAGCAAAGCCAACTTGGACATGTGAAATGGAATGCAAAATCCACATGGACTTCTAAGGTAAATAGAAAACTTTAGAAAAAGAAAAGTTTTGCTTCCAGCAGGCCACTTCAGGCCACAGTCCTGGAGGTCAGCCAGGGCTGACTGGCCTCAGAAGCCGGGGGCACTTTGGTGGGGGCCTGAGGGTCCCTGGGCCAGCCAGGAAAGGCTGTGCCATAGGGCGGGCAATTCGTTAGGAGAGGACAGGGCACTCACGCCTTACGCTGAGCCTGGCCAGGGTGCGATCGTGGTGGCTCTCGCAGCCGTAGGTGCCTTGGTCAGCCAGTACAACACCATGGATGAAGAGGCGGTAGATGTGGCCATCCTGGGCCACAGACAGGCGAGAGTCGTGGGGTAGGGGCTCCCCACCTCGAACCCAGCGCACGGCCCCTGCTGCACCCACTCGGCCCGTCTCCACTTCCAGGCACACGTCCTGGCCTTCCTCCACCCGCATGTCCTGCAGCCGCCGAAGGAACAGCAGCTCGGTTTCTGGGGAGGCAGGGGGAGGGGGCCATGGAGTCTGGGTGTGCCTGGAGGCGGACCCCCTGTTCCATCTCACTGGTTTGTCCCTGGGCACAAGGGCAAGGCTGCTAGGGTGGGGCAAGGAGGATAGGTAGTAGAGGAAATAAGACCATTGTGTCCCCATCGGGACCAAACCTCGAATGTGGAGCCGGGCACTTGTTGCTGTGCCCCCTGCTTGGGCAGTCACGGTCCCTGCGTCTTTCAGCTGGCACCCTCGCACGGTCAGGGTGCGGGTTGACCCACTCTGGGCCATCTCTAGCCCAGGTCCTGGAGTGACAATGGCCCCATTGCGCAGCCAGGTGACGTCGGCGTCTGGAGGGGAGACTTCACACCGGAACGTGGCGTCGTCACCCTCATGGACAGTGAGTGGTGTCAGCTCTGAGACCAGCTTCACCGGTGGCGGCTCTGGTGGGGGTGGTCAGGCAGTGAGGCGGGCTGGGTCTCTCTCCCTCCCCCTTCTCATCCCCTCCAGAGGGTAGAGGCGTCACCCCCAGTTATTTAAGAGACCTTTCCTGGGACCTGCTGTGTGTCAGCCACGGGGATGTCCCAAAGGACTAGATAGATGCCTCTCTTGGCCAACTCCTCTCCATCCTGGCCTGGTACCCCACCTCTCTGGCTCCCTAATAACAATAAATCACTTACCATGGACCCTATCTATTTCATTTAACTGTCACAATAGCCCTTTAAACCTCTCCCTTACCCCCCCCCCCCCCCCCCCACACACACACTTCAGAGCTGGGACTCAGAGAAGTTATGCCACTTGTCAGTGTCACTCAACTACTGGGAAGCAGAATCCACACTGGAACCTCGGTGGGTCACTCCAGAGCTCCTGCTTTTAACCACTGGGCAATGCCTCCTCCTATTTGAGAGTTTCTAGACAAGGGGGCTCTGAGCCCCTATCCAAGGAACAGTTGTGCATGAATTGGTTGGAGCCAGAGGCAGTGAGGTGTGTGGGGGGTTGAGGGGATTCCAACATGGTGAGGGGTGTGGACCCTGGGGGGACCGGGGCCCAAAGCGTGTGAGGGGTGCAGTTACCTTCCACACTGACGAGGAAGATGCGGCTGTCCTGGGGTGCGTCGCACAGGTACTCCCCAGCGTCTCCACTCTGTGTGCCCCGCACCCGCAGCGCCTGCCTCGTCCCGGCCTGCTCCAGCTGCACCCGCCCCTGGCTCGCCAGTCGCTCCCCGTCCTTGTACCAGCGCACAGTGGCCCCAGGCCCGGAGAGGTGTACCACCAGCTCTAGGTCCCTGCCTGGGGAGCTGCGAACTCTTGTCTGGGCCGCTTCTGGGGTCACCACCCGCACGGGTGGCTCTGTGGGGGCAGAGCTTTGGGTCATTGGGAGGAAGTGGCTCAAGGGCTATATGGAGAGCAGTGCAGGCAAGATGGGGAAAGGTACAAGGAGGGGCAGGCGTGCTAGAGGAGCGGGGAACACATGGGTTCTTGCCCAGACTGTCCTCACCAGCCACTTGGACAGTGAAGCTGAGGCTGGGGGCGCCTGGGGCCTCCCCGGACTGGCAGGTGTACAGGCCGGCGTGGGCTGGCTCTGCAGCCCGGATGCAGAGGACGCGGCGGGGGCCCTCGGCGTGGAGCTCCACGCCCTCCTCCTCCTGCACCGGCCTCCCGTTGTGGCTCCAGAACACGAGGGCACCAGCCCGGGAAAGCTCACAGCTCAGCATCACCGGCTCCCCGGGGGCCACACAGAGCGGGCCGGGGGCTGCCTCTGGGGCAAGGAACTGGACTGGGGGCTCTGGACGGAGAGAGGAGGGGTCAGCTTGGGCTTGCTTCCATCGCCCCCCCTCGCCCCCCCACCCCCCGGGCTGGCTAGAGGCACCCACCAGCCAGGCTGACGTTGAAGGTGACAGCTTCATCACGGGTCTCACACACATACTCCCCGGCATCCTCGGGCTGGGCGTGGGGCAGGGTCAGGGTGCGAGCGGGCCCCTCGGCGCCCAGCTGCAGGGCGTCTGATGCTTCCACTTCCAGCCCATCCTTGTACCAGCGCACCTGGGACCCAGCAGGGGCCACCTCGCAGCGCAGCTCCACGCGCCCTGGAGCTCCAAACTGCAGGTCCAGGGAGCGAGCTGCAGGCCGCACAATCCTCTCTGGCGGGGCTGGTGGGCGAACAGAGAGAGGCACACGTGAGCTCAGCCTCACCTGCTAGCTTCTCAACCATCTCCCTTCACAGTGCAGCTCTTGGGAATGGTACCAGCTACAATCCATAGGTACCTACTGTGTGCCAGGTGCTGTGACAAGCACACTGCAGTTCCTTTCTCTGCTACTCCCGACACTCTCCAGAGGGGTGCTGCTGCCTCACTTTACAGTGAGGACCTGAGGCCTCTTTGGAGGAAAGCGACTCACCCAAGGCCACATGACAGAAAGAGGTAGCCCAGACCTGCCTGACCCCCATGCACACCCTTCCTACCCCACACCCACTTTCTGTCCACTTTCCCTGCTTTGCCTCCGATGCACGTATACCACGTGAAAAAACATCTATTTTAGCTATTTGTTGTCTGTCCACCCTCATTAGAATGCATGCTCCCTGAAGACGGGAGGCTTTCTCTCACTGGTTCATTAGTGTATCCATCAGCATCTAGAACAGTGCTGAGCACATAGCATTGAGTATTGGTTGAAAAAAATGAATGGGCTCCTGATTGCTAGACTCTCTTGACCAGGCCCCCGGTCACTGTTTTGACCTGATTTGAGTCATCTAGGGCTCTCTGTTGGCTGAGAATAAGGAGGCTGGAGAAGGCAAAGGCTGAGTGGGGCCAGAGGGGAGCCCTAAGGTATAGGAAGTCAGGGTTTTGGGTGTCTGTCCCTCAGCCTCCTGCTTTTCTACTCTCCCGTGTGCCCCAGAAACTGCCCACCTGTGACGGTGACAGTGAAGAAGGCCGAGTCGTCTCCAGCGTCGCACACGAACTCGCCCCCGTCCTCGGGCTGGGCAGCAGGCAGCACCAGGCGGCGGCACGGCCCGTCACTCTCTAGCACCAGGGCCTCGCTCTCCTCCACCTCCAGCCCATCCTTGTACCAGCGCACCAGGGCGTCCTCCCGCGACAGCTCACACATTAGCACCACACACTCCAAGCTCACGGCGGTCAAGGTCACCTCATCCCGGGGGTGTATGATGCGTACGGGGGGCTCTGCAGAGTGAGGGCAACCACGGGCTGTGACAAACCCACTGCCAGCCTCCCTGGAGCCATCTGGCAGCGTGACGTCCCTGTCACCCACAATAATGAGTAACGAGGATAATAACAAGGAATCATAGGTCCACACTTTGTTCTCTGAAGTCCCTGGGGCGAGAGGTGTGAGAGAATCCAGCATGTATCAGACTGCAGAAGTGGTGCATTTATCACCTCTCATCTACCCACCCCTTCAGCCCCCACGGGGCACCCCCATAATCAATCACATTAACGTTTCTTCGGTGTAACATACAGATGTATTCACTCTAAGCAGAATAATCAAGGAGTACAAATAGCCTCACAGCAATTAAGCTCAGGTTTTACTAAAATGACTTTGAATACTGAACTTACAGAAAGCCTTTGGGTTTTGGGAGATTTTTGGATTTCGAAGCTGTGGATAAGGGATCATGGATCTGTAATAGCAAGTACTTATATACCGCGTTCTGAGGTTCCTAAGCACTTTACACAGGTAACCTTCACCGCAGTCCTAGGAGGTAGGTATTGTTTTATCCCGGTTTTCCAGATGAGGAAACTGAGGCACAGAGTGATTAAGCAACTTCCTTAAGGTCACAGCTGGCTACACCTACTCTAGGGCAGGAGGAAGAGCTACCACCTGTTAAAGGAACACAGACTCTGCCACCAGTGGGAGGGATTCTGAGCCAAGGCTGGCAGGAACACTAATGATTTTTGCATCTGCGCATGGATTGCCAACACCTGGCTGAGAGTTCCCTAGGGACGTTCAATGCCGATCCTGGGAGTTCCTCTCCAACTGCTCCAAGGTGGTTGCTCCTCCATAGAGAGAAAAGGATGCCAACACTGAATAGGGCAGTGGACTGAGCCAGGGCCTGCTCACATTCCCTCGGCACCCTGGGGGTCTCCCAGAATCTTCTCTAGGGGACACGTTAGTGCTTCTTTAACATTCGGCCCCCTTGTGGCTGGGCTGGGGAACTGCTAGCTTCCCGGTCTGTTTTTGAAGGGGTGTGAGCATGGGCAGGGGTGCCCATCAGCACACACTCAGCCCTCTGCCTCTGCAAACCACCTTCCTAACTGAGTTCCTCCTGAGTCTAGAGGATGCAGGCTGGTTCTTTGGGCCCCACCAAGGCCAGCTGCTTGCAGACTGTGGCTGCCTGGGGGTTGAGGGAGGGTATAGGGCAGTGGAGTGACTGGGTGGAGCAATGGGGCTAGGGTGCCTGCACTGCCGTGTGGGACCTCAGCTTGGTATCAGACTTAATTCTCCCCCGTCCACACTGAGGTGGTGGTGTGTGAATTTCCTTATTCAAATCTGGTGTTTTGTGGGGAGGCCAAATGTGGGCTGGCCTATGTGCAGCTGTGGCCATGACATCTGGCCAGGGCTTAGGGCAGGTGAGTTTGAAGGGACTCACTACGGGACAGATGTGCAAAGGCCTCTCTGACTTTGTGGGCTGGTATGTGTCAAGCTGCACTATTCGGGTGCAGGGAGTGGGGGGCCCTAAGCTGCTCAGCCTAGGCTGAGGCATTGTTCCCAGGGCAGAGCAGGGGAGGAGGCAAGACTGTGCCAGCAGCGGGATGGTCGCTCCAGTGTAGCCAGGGGGGTTCTTCTGCACCACCCAGAGATGCCTAGGCCTTGCACACCCCCCCCCACCCCCACACCTACACACAGGACTGGTGCTGGCTGCACTGCCAAAGCTCCCAGCACCGAATGACTAGCACTTCTATAGTCGTCCTGTGCTCTTCTCACTTTGCATATTCTCCCCCCACCTTCAGCCCCAACCCCATTTCCCTCTTAGCTAACTCAGCCCCCGCCCCAAGTATCCGTTTTAAGGCACTTCCTGCCACCAACCTGGTTAATAGACCCAGGCCTTGGGCTCCCTCTGCTCCCTATCAGGACACCTGACAACCCCACACTCCATGGTGAGCTCCTGGAGGGAAGTGGCTTGTCTGCCTGGGAGCAGCTGAGCATCCAGAGCGCTGCCCAGGGAAGTACGGTCACACAGTCACTCGGTGATTCTCCGAGTCCCATCCTGACTCGCTTGCTCTGCTCTCTTGAGCCCTCTGCCCTGTCCCTCACAGCACTTGTCACAAGGTGTCGCTGTACATTTATTTGCATGTTTATTGATTTAACACGGTTGCAAACTCAAATGCCCGCAGGGGAAGTAGTCTAGGGAGAAGCGGGAGGGTGGGACAGGAAAGGGGGCCCCGAGTTATGGGGGCAGCTGCTACTCAGCGCCAGCTGCTCGTCGCCATGGGGGGAAGCGGGACCAGAGCCGCCGGGTCTTCGGCCTTTTCAAGAGGACGCATAACTCCGGATTGTTATTTGGACTGTCCTGACTTTGGTAAGACTCTGCAGGCCAAACAAAAACACGTCTGTGGGCTGCATGGGGTGCTAGAGACTACCCATTTGCGTTCTCTGGTTAACAGGTACCGCCCCAGCTAGACTGGCAGCTCTGAGAGTGGGAGGGGTCTGCATTGCATACAGTTACCCACAGCACAGACAGTGCTCAGTAAATTAGTCTGTGAACCACAACTATTCCTCCCTGGCCTTGGGCATGGGACGGGAGAGTGTGGGAGGGACCTGTTCACTCAAACACAGACCCTCGGTTCTTCCAAGCAGGGAGCTCTGGTACATGCACCCACAGCCCCCCGCCCCCTCCGGGGTGCTAGCTAGGGGCTATGTGGCCAGCTTCTCCAAGGGCTCGGGACTGTCCTCTGGTGACCCCGGGCAGCTGGGGTGGGTCCACACCTGTGACAGTGACGGTGAAGGAGGCTGACTCGTCATCGATTTCACACAAGTACTCGCCGGCGTCCTCGAGCTGGACGGCAGGCAGCACCAGACGGCGGATGGTGTCTTCCTTCTGCAGGAGCCGCGCTGGACTCTCCACCACCTCCTCGCCATCCTTGGTCCAGCGCACCTCGGCCCAGGGCCGGCACAGCTCACAGGTCAGCACCACGCGCTCCAGGCGCACGGCCGCCACATACACCTTGCCGCTGGGGTACACGATCCATGAGGAGACGTCTGGGGGACAGGGGCGGTGTGGCCGGACGTCAGGGGCTGGAATCAATGGGCCCTGCCTGATCCATGCCTGTTTCCTACTCCTGCAAAGTGCGCCACAAATGGAACATTCGGGCCCTCCCCCAGAGAGGGTCTCACAGGCCTCACACTCACAGCTGGAGACAGAACAGTCACCAGTCACATCAAGGGCATGACAGCAGCCTCAGCCGTAGGACACTCCATATTCTCTAGGTTGTGACAGGGACAGTAGGAAGGGTGGGGCTGGGGAGAGGAGTTGGGGTCTCCTGAAGGCCTCAGATCTCCTGACCCCTCTAGTGCCCACCTGCCCTATGGTGCCACTGTCTTCCCCCTCTTCAGGAGAATGGAGAAGGCAGGCTTCCCTGTGATTTATGCAATTGTGACCAGCGTATTATGACAATGAATTTCCTGCAGTGACTGAACCTCGGGGTGCAGACCATGGGTAGGCGTGGGATCAGCTGGAGGAGGAGGGGGCGGGGAACACCGTCCCCTGTCCCGTGGCCCTGCCTGGACCCCCACCTGTGATGTTCACGGTGAAGTAGGCACGCTCATCTCCAGCGACGCACTGAAACTCGCCCCCGTCCGAGGGCTGGGTGGCGGGCAGCACCAGGCGGCGACGGGGCCCTTCGTTCTCCAGCACCCTGATGTCGCTGTCCTCCACCTCCTGCCCGTCCTTGTACCAGTGCACAGGGGCGTCCTCCCGGTCCACCTCACAGGTCAGCACGACACACTCAGAGGTTATGGCGTGCACGAACACGTGCTCCCGAGGGTCCAGGATGTGCACTGGGGGGTCTGGAGAGAGACAGGGTCACACAGATACCCCCCAACCCAGGAGATGCAAGTCTATACTGGCTGCTTGACCGCAAGTCTTCTCTCTGGAGGACACTGGGAAGGTTAAGGCCATGCTGTGCAGGGTGCTCTGGGTAATGACATGAGGCATGACAGATCATGTGACACCAGGATGCTACGTGAGTGCCCAGAAGTCACCACTGGGTGGGGACATGGAGGGAGGTGGCACGGAGAGCCTTTGTTTAGGCTGAGAGGAGGCCACTATCACAGGCTGTATCTGCTGCTTTGACAAAGAAGCCTCAGGGCATTGGTCCTGGGTCGGCAGGAGGTGGGAATGACCTAGCGGGGCCACAGTGGGACAGCTTCTCTCTATAGGTAGCGAGGTCCCTGTCATGGGTGCATTCAGACATCCTTGGAGTTGAAACGGGATTTCCACTTAAAGTGAAGATGAGCTGGATGAGTGGTTCCTCGGGCTCTGTCCTGTGTATTCTGGCTCTGGTGGTCTGGGGGGCTGGGCACAGGCACTGTAACAAGCTTCCAGGACAGTTCTGAAGCAGCCAGAACATGGACCAGCTTCTGAGAACCACTGGGCCCTGCACTTAATACTTCCTTTTCACCCTGCTACCTGGGACAGAGGAATAAGCAGTCCTGTGTGTGAACCCTGCGGGGTGTTTGCTAGCTGTGTGATAATTGGCAAATAACCTCTCTGAGCTTCAATATCTTCATCTGTGAACTGGAGATGTATTGCCTTTCACCTAGTTGTGAAGAGTAAATGAAAGTATGTACCTTGACTAATAAATGTCCAATAAATGTTAGCTCCCACTCTCCTTCCCTTAGCTGAATCTAGTTCCCCACACCCCCCACAGAGGGTATGTAGTGGGCAAATGTGCTGGTGTACGTGACTTGAAAACACGGCCCCTGACCCACCAGGACCACCCTGGAAGGAACCTCCCCCCTACCCCAAAAGCAGGCAGACAGCAGACAGGGCTTGCATGGCCCCCAGAGTCAGCCTCAGCTAGAGGAACCCAGCTGCCATGGCTCCTGACCTCGGACAGTGATGCTGAAGAAGGCCGAGACCCCTTCCGTTCTGCACTCAAACTCGCCGCTGTCCCGGACCTCAGCAGCGGGCAGGATCAGACGATGTTTGCGTCCATCCATCTTCACCACCAGTGACTCACTCTCCTCCACCTTCTGCCCATCCTTGTACCAGCTCGCCGGGAAGTCCACCCGGGAGAGCTCACATGTCAGCACCACCCGCTCCAAGGTCGTGAAGGTCAACGACACCTTGTCCTGGGGGCTCAGGATGTGCACCGGGCTTTCTGTATAAGGAGAAACTTGGTCACACGCAGGCGCTGGTCATGTGCAGGCCCTCGTTGTTGCTCTGCCTGAGATAAGCACTCCTTCCCTCGGAGTGTAGAGGGCTGAGAACATCAGGCCAGACAACTGCTGTTCACACATTTGTTGAATCTTAAAAAACAGGTTTGGGCTTATTAACCAGTTCTTAAGAGCAGTGGTTTTAGTGTAAGGATTCCTAGGGATCCTGCTAAAATGCAGATTCTTAGACACCCCCTCCCCAGTCGGACAAGGGCCAGGGAATCTGCATTACAACCCAGCCTCCAGATGACTCTGATGTTGGTGATCCTGGGTCACATTTGGAAGTGCTGCTCTGGCTGTTAGTTATTTCTTACTTTGCCCTCTTCCCGGGATGCTGGAAGCTGACCACCTCAAGGCCTGTGTTTGGGTGCTGAGGAATTCCTCGATTGGCGTTACATCTCCAGCAATGGTGAGACGGCAAATGCCAGTGTGTTCCCTGAACTTTTAGACCCCCATCAACTGTCGTCCTCAGGGCACCTCATTCCCTCTTCTTCTCTGTCTCCACAAGTGATTCTGGAGCCAGAATGCCTGGGTTCATAATCCAGCACTGCCACTCATTAGATCTGTGACTTTCTTTGGCCAAGTCACTTAACCGCTCTGTGCCTCAGTTTCCTCATCTGTAAAATGGGATGACGGAAGAACCTACCTTCTAGGGCTGTTGAGAGCATTGTGTTAATATATGTAAAGTGATTAGGACTGTGCCTGGCACATAGGAAGAAGCTATGACAGCGAGCGATTACACAATAGGGCAGGAAGGTAGGGCCTAGGGGCCAGGGTCTATGGCTCTGAGATGACAAACATGACAGAGCTCTGTAAACCATAAAGCACTCCAAAGAATTTGGATATGATACTCATGAATTAACAAGGGGGCCCTTGTACGTTGCGTGTGGGTTAAAGCCAGCCTCCTGGACCAGAATCTTCCATCTGAGCCCACCATGGGTGCTCCTTATTCTCCTGGTCCAGATGCCAGAAGTGGGAACAGCATCTGCTTCATTTTGTCAACAGGAATTGTGTCCTGGCCCTATCTGCCCACCCGGGTCCCCACCAGCACCAACCTTGGATGGTGAGGGCAGCCGAATCCTGCACACCCGGGCAGCTGAAGCCGACCAGGGCTCCGCTATCCTGGTGCTTGACGGCTTGCAGGGTGAGTCGGTGCTGCGGGCCATTGTGCTCCACGCAGTACCGCAGGGCTCCAGGCCCCACCTGGCCCTCTGGCTCAGTGCCCTTGAGTTCTTCCCCGTTAAGAAACCAGGTGCCCTGGATGATGGTGGAGAGAATGAGGGAGAAAACAGCATCTTCCCCGTCGTACACCTGCACATCCTTCAGACCTGCCACCAGGCGCGCTGTGGGTACTGAGACGGAGAGAGAGTGCAGCCATCAGAACCAGAGGACTGACAGAGGGCTTGCAGGTGGAAGGCATTTAAGAAGACGGGACCGATTGCTGCAGAAGGAAGGAGAGGTGTAATGTGGGGTAGCACTGCTGACAGGCCGGGTCTGGACTGGAGGACGGACTCACCGAGGTGAGCAGACCCGTGGAACACAACGTGGGGACTGCGGCCGTGCTCGCTGACCGAGCAGATGCGGAAGCGGTAGTCACCCTCGGAGGGCACACAGTCTCCCGGCACCTCCACGGCCCCGGCTTTCTCAACGCTGAAGCACTGGACCCAGTCTTCCGAGCCCACCTTCTGCCGCTCCAGCCGGTAGATGAAGGGGGTCTCGGGAGCTGGCTCGGGAGGCTTCCAGGTCAGCAAGACCACGTTCTTGCGGCCCTTGAACATCTCTGCAAGCACCGGGGGTCCCGGGGGACTGTGCTTGACGCCTGAGACAAAGGCAGGGTGTGTATGGGAGCCCTGCCCCAGCCTCCCATCGCCCTTCCTCCTTAGGTCCACTTCCCAACCCAGTCACCCTCCTGCCCTGGCTCTCCTGTCCAGCCCTTGAGGAGTCTGACCAAGGGCTTTCACGCCCTCACATTTGACTCTCAGAAGAGTGGTGGTCCGGGAGTTGCCCAGGCTAAAGGTGACTTCGCCAGCATCTTCTCGAGTGACCCCCGGAAGGACCAGGGCATGCATGTGGCCAGAGCTGCTCTGGCAGGTGGTCGGCAGGTCCTCCCCATCGCGGCTCCAGCGCCCCTCGACCCCAGCCTCTCGCGTCTCCACCAGCAGCACGGCGTTCTCGCCTTCCAGAACGTCCAGCTTCCGGGGCAGCCGCTTCAGGATAGGCCCTGAGAGGCAGACGGGAGTCCATTAGCCCGGGGTCAGGGGTCAGGGCACCTGTCTGTCTCAGCCTCAGCCTCCTCCCGCTGGCCAGCTGACCTTTGACCGTCACATTGGCCACGGTGCGCACCCGGCCGCGCATTTCGCACAGGTAGACCCCGTCGTCATCCGCCTTCAGCCTGTGGATGATGAGGCGCCTGACGGTGCCCTCCTCAATCTGTTCGTATTTGCGGCAGGGCAGCAGCCGCTGGTCCTCACGGAACCAGGCCGTGGGAATGCGGGAGTTGGGGACTTTGCACTCCAGCACGGCAATCCCATGCTCCCGGCCCTCCACATCCTGTAAGGGCCTGGAGAAGCGGAGTCGGGGCTCTGTGGAGAGGAGAGAGACAGAGAAGACTCTAGGGAGGGACTCCTCTTGGCATCATCAATGGCCTAAACCCACATTAGCTCACGCCATTTGCTTTTCTCCCAGAGCCAGCAGGCATTGTGGAAGCACAGAAACACCTCCAGAGGGGAAGTCAGGGGCCTAAATCCTTGTCTCACCCTGACACTAGCCACATCACCTCGAGCAAGGCCATTTTAGTGTCCGACTGCCGCTCTAGGCACCTGCGGGATCGGGCCTAAAGAGGCAGTTGGACATCCCTATAAGTGGGAAAAGGGATGGAAGGGCTTGGACCACATCAGTGATTTTCAAACTGTTCCCTCGGGCCCTTCAAAGGCACCATACACATTCTTAGTTGAATTTTCTTTTCAAGCATTTTCAAAACTGCATTTTGCAAAAAGAAAGCATGATGCTGGAAGCAACCCCGTGGGTTCACCTGCTGCTGGAGCGGTGCGAAGCTCTGCCTGCCTGCTGGGCTTTTTTGTCCTGCTAGAGTTCAGCTCCCCTGGCCAGTGCGTGGCCGCCTGCCCGAGAGGTCACCCCCGTGGCACAGGTGCCACATGCTTGACTGTGTGCCAGGCTGGGCTCAGATTTGCCAAGTTTTTTTCCTCGGAGGAAAAAAGTTGGACAATAACTAGTGGAGGTATAATCCTGCAGGTCGTGATGGATTCCGATTATGGAGAGCTTAACTTCCAGTGTGAGCTTGGGGTGCTTCCCCCACCCCCGTTTTCTATTTATGAGTATTTATTAGATGTTGGTGACTCAACTTTGAAATATAAATTTCTTCTCCTTCACCTTCCTCTTGCAAACCCGGGGAGAGCAGTCTAAAGAAAGAATGGCTAAAATTCACAGGGCAGTTTTTCTCCCTCAAGTTGACCTTTGGTCTGAACCAGGAGTTGCTCAATGTGAGGCCTGCAGCTAGGCCTTCCACGCAAGGCTCACAGACCAGGCCCAGTAATGAGTACAACCTCCACTTTAAATGTGTGTATTCAATAAAATAGCCCCCGTCCTCAATGATTGGCTCTGTAAGTATGTTATAAATCTGGACGTAGAAACTTACAGCCAGAAAATGATCCTTTTCTCTTATAATATACTAGAGGCCCGGTGCACGAAATTTGTGCAAGGGGGGGGGGGAGGTAGGGGATGTGTCCCTCAGCCCAGCCTGCACCCTCTCCAATCTGGGACCCCTTGGGGGATGTCCGACTGCCGCTCTAGGCCCCTGCAGGATTGGGCCTAAAGAGGCAGTTGGACATCCCTCGCAATCTGCAACTGCTGGCTCTTAACCGCTCACCTGCCTGCCTGCCTGCTGGTTCCTAACCGCCTCTGCCTCCTCCTGCCACGGAGGCTTTGTTCAGAAGATGTCCATCTAATTAGCATGTTACCCTTTTATTAGTATAGATTGGGGCCCTAGGTGGGATTTCCATTGGGGGAGAGGAAGTAAAATAACAGGCTGAAAAAAACCACTGGACTAGAAGAGTGCTAGGCCTCTCTCAGTTAATAAGTCAAAGGGAGGTTTTCCACTTCATGCCTCAGAATCACCTGGGGAGTTTGCTAATCAGGTCCTGGATACCTTGGAGACCTAGTAAATCCGAATCCCCGGGGTGGGAAGCGGGAAGAAAATGGGGTTTTAATACCCCGCCGCCTGTCTCCCAGTCCCCCCACCTTCGCCCGAGCAGCACAGGGCCCCGAGAGGGCTGGAGTTGGGGGACCTGGCAGGGGGCGCCGCCACACCTTTGACGTGCAGCTGCACCGCGCTGAGCGTCTGGCCAGCCGAATTGCGCGCGGCGCACACGTAGAGCCCGCGGTCCCGGGCCTGGCAGTACAGCACCTTGAGCACGAAGCCGCCGTCGCGGTCGCGGTACATGAGGCGGCGGCGGTCGGGGAGCAGCGGGCGGCCCTCCCAGCGCCATTCGATCTCGGGCTCGGGCTTGCCCATCACGTAGCAGCGGAACTTGGCGTGCTTGCCCTCGTTCACCCAGAAGGTCTTGGGCGCGCACTTGAGCGGCTCCACCGCGGGCGTGGGGGCCTCGTCGGGGTCCGCGGGCGGGCTCTCGGGGAGCTGGCTCACCTGGAGCAGCGCGCCCGCCTGCGCGTGGCCGTGCGCGTTGCGCGCGTGGCACACATAGACGCCCGAGTCGGGCAGCCGCGCCGCCCGGATGCGCAGCGCCAGGCTCACGCCCCCGCCGCCCTCCGCGCGGCCCGGCTCGAGCGCGAAGTGGCTGCTGTCCCACACTTCGTCCAGGGCCATCCCGTCCTTCTCCCAGGACAGCGTGGGCGCGGGGAGGCCCCCCGCCTGGCACGCCAGCACCACCTCCGTCCCCCGCAGCACCCACTGCGACCGGGGGCCCGTCAGGAACACCGGGGCGCCCTCTCCGGCCCCCGGCGGCGGCAGTGGGCGCTCGGCGGGCTGGGGCTCGGGCTCGGGGCCCGGAGGCTCCAGCACGGTGACCGCGGCCGCAGCGTAGGCCTCCCCCGCCGCGTTGCGGGCGCGGCACACGTAGACCCCCGCGTCGGTGGGCAGCGCGCCAGTCAGCAGCAGGCCGTGCTCGGCGCCGTCGGCCGGGAAGCTCAGGCGCTCCGAGGCCGCCAGCTGCTGCCCGCCCTTCTCCCAGACGACGGTGGGCGGCGGCTCCCCCAGGACCACGCACTTGAGCTCGGCCTCCGCGCCACTTACCACCCGCACGGGCCGCGGGAAGCGCAGGAAGCACGGGGGGCTGCCCTGATCGCCCGAGCCTGCCTTCATCGCGGCGGCCGCCGACGACCCGCAGCGGCTGGGGGAAGGGCGGGTGGTGGGCGGACGCGCGGAGGCCCGAAGCTGTGGAGGGAGCCCGGGAGGCGGGGGGCGTCCGGGAGCTCGGCGTGGGGATCCGGGCAGCTCTCCCCGGACCGCCCGCCTCCGCTCGCCTCCTTACCCTCGCCGGGAGCTGTGGCTCCGCGGCGCAGAGATTCCGGGCCGGGAGCCCAGAGCTCAGGGGGCAGTCCTTCCTGTTTGCCTTCACAGCGAGGAGCCCTGCAGCCTCCGCGGCAGCGTCTGGGCCTCCTGCTCCCGAGAGCCTCTCTTCCCAGCCCCCTCCCACAGCCTGGGCCCCTTTCCCCTCCTCCCTCCCTCCTGCAGCCGCCAGGTCCCCAACCTCCCGCTGGGCTGGGGCCGGAGTGTCAGGGCGCCTGCAGCTGCCAATCCCAAAAATATTCTCTGATGACACAGCTGGAGGACTAAGCCCAGACTGGCTCCTGCAGGCTAAGTTTAGAGCAGGCGGGACCACCTGCCCGCACACTACCCCCGGTTCCAGCCCCAGTCTCAGCCCTCCCTCCAATGCCGGCCCCCCGCAGCAGCTTGTTTGAAAGGGGCCCCAGGAGGTCTGAGGGCTGGCGCACTGTCTCCCTGACAAATGACACTCTTAGGAGCTGGCAGACCCCAGTTCCTAGCCTCCTGCCCCACCTGAAGTCACTCCTGTGCTGGGTCTGGGACGTGACCCACATAGTGGGGAGGGGGTGTGCGGGGGGGGGGGGGGGAAGGGGTTGTAAGTGTGGGTCAGGTCACTTAGGGTGAAAACCCTCCCCAGCACCTTCCCCCACATTCCTGGCGGGAGTGGGAGATAAGGCTCAGGGCCGCAGACATCTGCGTCAGAGAGAAGGTCTCAATGCCATAGGCAGGGGCAACTCAGACTGCAGGGCGTGGGAAGGCCTCGGGAAGACGGGTGAGAAGGGTAGAAGAGGGCGGGGGAGGGATGGGGAGGGGACAGTGGGGAGGTTCTGGGCAGACCCTGACAAAGGGGCAGTGATAGGGTGTGGGTTCAGCATTGACAGGGACAGGTGAGCCATGTTGCTACAGCTGCCGCTGCTGCTCCTCTTGCTGGTGGCTCCACAGTGGGGGCATGGCTGCCAAGGGTCAGAGCTGGACCGGGAACTTGTCCTGGCCAAAGTGAGGGCCCTGTTCCTGGATGCTTTGGGGGCCCCGGCAGTGAGTGGTGAAGGCGGGGACCCTGGAGGCAGGCGTCTGCCCCGAAGACATGCTGTGGGGGGCATCCTGCGCAGGGGCTCGGAGCCTGAGGAGGAGGATGTCTCCCAGGCCATCCTTTTCCCAGCTGCAGGTAACGAGGATGGGGAGCGGGGCACTTTGAGAAGCAGTGTGGCATATAGCATGGGATTGGAAGGTAGGCAGATCTGGGTTTGAATCCCAGGCCTGTCACTCAGCTGGCTTGGCAACGTGGGCCAATGACTGAACCTCCCTGAGCTTCTGTCTCCTCATCTATAAAACAGGTAATGATGCCTCCCTCTCAGGATTCAGGGAGATGGTGTATTCTGCGAACGCACCACTCAGAGGAGGAGTTAGGGGGGTTTTCGCCTGGGAGGCCAAGGGTCTCTAGAGACAGAGATATCTGGTGTGGGACCTTTTTTGTCACCTTTCCTCTTATCTCTGTCTTTGCTCCCTGCTCCAAACAAGCTGCTCCCTGCTTGTTTCTTTTGCCCCAAGTAGCTGAGTCTTGGGAAGACATCAGGGAGGCAGGAGAAAGAGTCGTTGGGAAACTTTTCTGGGATACTTAGTCGAGCTTCTCTTCAGTTCCTTTCTCACCTTTCCTTGTTATACTAACTCAGTGAGGAGAGGGCTCCTTTGGGTGGACTTTCTTGGGATCTGGCCCACCTTTCTTTTAGGGAGCACCCCTGCCGCCCTGCTCCTCAGTCCCCATGCAGCACAGTGAGTAGAAGTGTGGCTTTGGGATTGGGCAGAATCCCAGCCTGGCCTCTTAGTAGTTAAATGCCACTTTACCTTTCTAATCCTCGGTTTCTCTACCTGCAAAATGGGTCAATTGTTGTGAGGTTTATAATGAGATAATCCATGTAACAGGATAGCCCCAGCTGCCACTTCCTCAGCTGGTGCTGGTTCGTGCTTGTTTAGTATAGTCTGTGTACCTGTCAGGGTAAGGATGCCAACTGCACTTTCTTAGAAAGAACTTTCCTTTATTCTCAGCTTTCCTTTCTCCTCTTCCTACTCTTTAGACGGTGGACTTATGTTAAAGAATTTATCGTGCAATATTTCTGACATGTAAAAAGATATAAAGTGTAATATAACAAGTGCCTGTGAACGCACCATTCAAGTTGCCATCTCACACTAGCAGATGAACAAAACGTTAAGTCTAACTAACAATTCCAAGTGCCCGTGTAGGCAGAGTGGCAGGGCCTCTTGCACGTGGCTGATGGGAATAGAAACTGGTAAAACCACTGTGAGAGAAGCCGGCAATGTCTTGTATTTTTGAAATCCTTTTATGATGAAATAACAAATAGGGCGCCTTTGTCGGTTCTCCCAAGACGGGGACGAGTCCCTGAGTCTGGCAGACCTCTCAGTGGAGTGCTTGGCAGGCTCCTGAATGGCAGTCGCTTTCCTCCTGTCTAGGAGGAGGGCTCCTGGGCTCTGCCAGTCAGGATTGCCCTTTCTCTACCCTCTGTCTCCTGCAGGTGCCCGCTGTGAGGACCAGCCCGCTGCAGGAGAGCTGGCCCACAAGGCGGAGGAGGGCCTCTTCACATATATGTTCCGACCGTCCCAGCACACACGCAGCCGCCAGGTGACTTCGGCCCAGCTGTGGTTCCACACTGGGCGGGACAGGCGGAGCACAGCAGCCTCCAACAGCTCTGGGGCCCTGCTAGACCTGCTGGCCCTGTCATCTGGGGTTCCCATGGCTGTGCCTATGTCATTGG
Source organism: Myotis nattereri (assembly GCF_964212035.1). Classification (NCBI taxonomy): domain Eukaryota; kingdom Metazoa; phylum Chordata; class Mammalia; order Chiroptera; family Vespertilionidae; genus Myotis; species Myotis nattereri. The sequence continues at coordinate 22,817,093 of NC_138082.1, forward strand.
GCCAGGCACCCCCTCGCTGGGCTGTGCTGCACCTGGCCACCTCCGCCCTCCCTCTGCTGACCCATCCGGTCCTGGTACTCCTACTGCGCTGTCCTCTCTGTTCCTGCTCAGCCCGGCCCGAGACCACGCCCTTCTTGGTGGCCCACACACGGCCCAAGCCACCCAGTGGAGGAGAAAGAACTCGACGCTCCACTCCCCCGCTGCTCTGGCCTTGGTCGCCCGCTGCACTGCGCCTGCTGCAGAGGCCTCCAGAGGAGCCCGCCACCCATACCCACTGCCACAGAGCAGCCCTCAACATCTCCTTCCAGGAGCTGGGCTGGGATCACTGGATCGTACACCCTCCTAGCTTCATCTTCTACTACTGTCATGGGGGCTGTGGGCTGCCTACTCAGCCAGACCTGTCTCTGCCAGTCCCTGGAGCTCCCCCTACCCCTTTCCAGCCCCTTTCTCTGCTGCCAGGGGCCCAGCCCTGCTGTGCTGCTATCCCGGGGACCATGAGGTCCCTACGTGTCCGCACCACCTCAGATGGGGGTTACTCTTTCAAGTATGAGACAGTGCCCAACCTTCTCACGCAGCACTGTGCTTGCATCTAAGGGAGTCCTGCTGGTGGTCAAGCCCTGCCATCACCCCTTCTACTTCTCTGCCTGAGGACTCCCCTCCTCCCCACCCCTGCGACAATAAAGAACCCAGTGCATATTATGTCTATGAGTTGACATTGCATCCTAGGGCTTCTCTGATATGGTCAGGGTGGCAGGGAGATCTGGTCTCTGGGAGCATGGGACTGTGGGATCTCAGGTCGCTCAGCCTCACTTGACCTCAGAGATCTGGGGTTCAAGAGCTGGATTTGGATGCCTATCTGGTGGGAAGCTATAATGCTTGGGGGTGATACAAAGGTGTTCCACGCTCCTGACAGCCACTCTGGAGACAGAACTAGCCCTCATGCCAGTTGGACCTGATATGTCCATCAGGTTGTCTGCCCTGCCACACGTAAAGGCAACTGAGGCACACAGAGTGCCTACCTCTAAGGCGGCCAGAAGCCCCTCCCTTGCCATTCTCTGACCCCGCGATGGAGACCTACCTAAAGGTCAGGTGATTCGTAGAGTGGCCAGAGATCATTAACACAGAGGTTCAGAGCTGGTCAGATCTTGGATTTCTCAGGAACTTGGGTGGGACGTGAGGGAAAGATGTGTGTCCGAAAGTTGACAAGGGCAGAGAGGAGGTGCAAAAATGAAGACCTGAGGATTTTAATTTGCTGAGGGCCCTGGAACTCCCTCAAACCTATCATTGGGTCTTGATGTAGCCCTTCATGAAGCCTGGTTCTTGAAATCTTTGGCTCCCTTGATGCACCCTGTGTATCTTTTTTTTTGTAATCCCAAATTAAAATGTTTACAAATTTAGAGAGAGGGAAAGGGAGAGAGAGAGAGAGAGAGAGAGAGAGAGAGAGAGAGAGAGAAAGAGAGAAACATTGATGTGAGAGAGAAACATCAATTGGTTGCTTCTCACAGGTACCCCAACCTGGTACAGAACCTACAATCTTGGTATGTGCCCTAACAGGGAATTGAACCTGCAACCTTTTTGGTGTGTAGGATTACACTTCAACCAACTCAGCCACATTGGGCCCAGCCACCCTATGTAGCTTTTTGTTACCCCTTAACTCAGTCCTTAATGCTGGAAGTGTGGAAAGGCCGAGCCCACTGCTGAAAAAATGTGTGATCTCGTGTGAATCTGTGTACATTCTTTGTGTACATGCTGAGTCCAGAGCAGGGTGCAAAGAGCCCCTTTCTTTTCCCATTGGGTCCATTCTGCCTGCCTTAATTGGACATTGGGACCCCCACCCCCACCCCTTCCTCCCTGCTTTTTTCACTCTTCTCCCCTGGGTCTTGTTATCCTCCTGCCCCCCCCCCCCGCCCCCCCACCCCCCCACCCCTTCACTTCCCACCCCTGCTCTGGAAGTCACTGGTTTGGTTCCATCCAGTCTCCCTTTAATGGGAGTATGGATGGGGGAGGGTTGGGGATGCTCAGGTCCCTCAGACTGAAATTCTAGAGCACTTTCTAATGCTGACTGCACAACTGCATGTGTATTTCTCCTAACAGACTGACTCATCAAAGACGCCCTCCTACTAACCCAGCTGAATGGGGTGAGCCAGTAATGCCCAGGAAGGGCATGTGGAGGGAGAGAGCTCCATCGGCACCCTTTGGCTACCACCTTCCCCGTCCTGAGCTGAGCTGAATGAGATACTGTACTGGATGGGAGAGAGTGCAGTCATCAGAACCAGAGGGGTGACAGAGAGGGAGAGAGGGAAACAAGAGCCCATGAGAGTAGCCTTCCCTCGGCCACACTCACACTGCTGCCACAGGTAGGCCCCGTCTCTGTTGACACTGAATCCCAAAGGAAACTGCTGTTGTTCTGGAGAGGAGAGCTGCCTGTCAGAGCTCCCACTCCCAGCACCTTCATGTAGACCCAGCATCGGGGCTCCTGGGTTGCTACTCAGGCAGTGCACTGGGGAGGTGCCTGGCTGGGCTGGGCCAGTGCTGGGAATGGGAGATGTGCCTGAAGCCTGCCTGAGCACCACTCTCCCTGTGGCTTCCCTTGCCAGATCTTCCCGGCCTGAGGGGGCCTTTCCCTGGGATCTTCAATCCTCCTACTAGGCTCAGGATCCTTCCTCTTCTTGCTGGGGCCACCTGTGACCCTGTGTTATCTAGACTTTCCTGTCCCAGGAATGTGAATGAGATCCCATGGCTGGGGACACTACTGAAGGGCGCAGTGTTCAGTACTAGGTTACTTAGCAGATGGTGTTGCTGGTAAAAATGTTCACGTATCTGAGGCAAAGGGAGAAAAGTGAGTACAACATAGTGTCTTTCAAGGAAGCCAAAGATATTCATTTTATTATTTTTTAAAATCTTTATTGTTGAGAGTATTACAGATGTTCCCCTTTTCTCCCCCAAAAGGTGTTCATTTTAAAGGGCTATCCTTTTTCCTAAAGTTATCATTTCTCTGTGAGCGTGTGTGTGTGTCAAAGTGTTATTTCTTTTATTATATTCAGGTGATGGTAGAAGGTAGTGGGTTTTTGTTTGTTTTAAAGTTTTTTAATTAGCAAAATTAAAACTTGGAAATTCTTATTTGGAGCCTAAGATTTTTCTTTGTAATTTTGCTGATGAAAATGATGAAATTCCCAAATCTGTGAAACCCTGAAATCTGGGAGTCAGTCACTGGTCTGGGCCACCCCTTCCAGGGTCTTAAGGCCTTAGATTCTGCTAACTTAGCAAATCGGGAAGCTACAGCCGCCCCTCCCTAAGAGCGCAGAGAGTGGCTAAAGACATCTTTGCCCTCACTCCTTGCTATGAGACTAAGAGCAGTAACTTCAGAGATCCTCTCTGTTCCCAGTGCCAATCATTAGGCACACTTTGAATACTCTTCATTAAGAGTCACTTTGAATAGAAAACCCAACCCAAACGAGCTTAGATCAAAAACAAAAAATAAAAGTATCACTGGTTCATATCACGTCTGTGAGCACAGCTGGCCAAAGTATGGCTTGACTCTGGGCCCCAAAAATCCAGCTATAGGTCTACATCCCCTGGGTCAGCTCTGTCCCAGGTCCATGGTGGCCTGGGCAGGTCCAGCCTCCCATCAATACCCCACTTGGTCTAGCAAGAGGGAGTTAGCATACAGAAGTCCCAGAAGGAGTCTTAGTGGCCTGATTGTCCTGATTAGGGTCATGTTCTCCTCCAGGAAGGGTGCCCAAGGGGAAAGAATGAGTTAATGACTTAGATTATGTGTCCTACCCCTGCAGCCCGGAGCCTAGAGCACAAGGGCTAAATGTGAACAAGGTGATCTCCCCAAAGAAGGGTTCAGTTACTCCCCAAAGGGGTAGAGGCTAGAGAAAAGTACTGTTGGTTTCTCCTCCAAGTTGTCTCTCACCTCAAGCCCTTTCTCTCTCCCTACATAGACGCCAATTTGCCACGTAGGGGCCATGCTTGATTGGGCAATTTAGCAGTCTCTCTAACCAGTCATTCCCTACCCTTCCGTCCAGGGCATGCCCACCTGGCTGCCAGAGGATACTTCTTTTGTGATCATGTCCCTTATGTACACAAAGTTCAATCCACTTTGTGTGGTATTCGTGCCCTTTACAACTGACCCTAAACCCATCCTTGCAACCTGATCTTACACCCATTTCTCCCTTCCTCTCCCCACCTAACCACCCACCCAAACTCAAATACATCATGATGTTCTCAAGCTGCCATGTATCTTCAGCATGTCTCCTTTCCCCAGGCAATGCCTTCTTTTTTTTAAAAATTTTATTTTAAAATATTATTTTATTGATTTTTTTACAGAGAGGAAGGGAGAGAGATAGAGAGTTAGAAACATCAATCAGCTGCCTCCTGCACATTCCCTACTAGGGATGTGCCGGCAACCAAGGTACATGCCCTTGACCGGAATTGAACCTGGGACCCTTGAGTCCGCAGGCTGACGCTCTATCCACTGAGCCAAGCCAGTTAGGGCAGGCAATGCCTCCTTTAAAATCCAACCCTGATGTCATCTCTTCTGTGGCTTTCCTTGATCCCCAGATGGTAGAGTCAGCCACTCATTCCTCACTGCTTCCTGGCACATTGCTTTTTAACGCTGATTTAAAAAAAAAATATTACTTGGCCCTCAGCCAGTTTGACTCAGTGGATAGAGCGTCAGCCTGCAGACGGAAGGGTCCCAGGTTCAATTCCAGTCAAGGGAACATGCCCAGGTTTCGGGCTCGATCCCCAGTAGGAGGCATGCAGGAGGCAGCCAGTCAATGATTCTCTCTCATCACTGATGTTTCTATCTCTCTCCCTTCCTCTCTGAAATCAATAAAAAAAAAATTTAAAAAAAATAAAAAATGTTACTTGTTTTTTATTTCATACGTAGCACACATATACAGTCTAATAGTAAAGATTCAAATATTGAATATATTTGAATTCAAATATAAAAAAATATATGAAGTTCCCTTGATTGTTTCTCCCAATTTCCGTCCCTTCCACAAAGATGAGTATCCTGCCAGACCTATTCCTGAGTTTATATACATACACCTATCTTATAGAAATAGTCTTTTTTCCCCCTCATGAATATGATGCAATTCTTTCACTTTATTTCTGAGAGCTTCCTATGACTTTATTTTCCAACCCTGCTATTACCTCCTCCCACCCCACTTAGCAACCATACTTCTGCCCCCAAGAAATAAGCTTCTTTTGTTAATCGCATTAGTTATATAACAAAAACGTACACAGCACTTACTGTGCCAGGCATGTTACAACTAAAAGCTCATGCAACTCTCATAGCAACTTATGAGGCAGGCACTGAGATTATTATACCCATTGCACGAATGAAGAAACTGAGGCACAGAGAGATTAATAACTGAAGAGTCAAATCCCTAGTAAGTGGTGGAGCCAGAATTTGAACGTCAGAAGTCTTGTTCCGGCGTCTGTGCACTACAGCTCTACTACATTACCACATCACCTCTGCCTCTCCTCTGTTCTTCAAGTCTGCCTGCTGGAGAGACAAAACTATTTGTGTCCATTGATAAGAGGGGTGTCCCGGCTCCAGGACACTTGTGCAGACAGCAATCACTTTTTATTTTTGGCAATAATCTTTAATCTGAAATTTCTTATCCTTCTTTTAAAAATTCTCAGTGAAAACATTCTTTACTGGTAAGCAGACACTTCAAACTTTTTTTTATTAGATTTGTTGTGCAAAATGACTGACCTCATACATGGCTGTCTAACTGCTTGTTACATAATGTTTTTTGAGCTGATTAAAAGTAACCGTGACTGCAGCAATAAAAAGAGATTGAGGAAAACAACTCTAAACGAAGCAAAACACGATGTAGCACATGCGAAGGTGTTGCTCATCCCTCCTGGGTGTTTCGCTTCCCTCCTAATGTAAACCTCTATATTTTGGAAGACTATTATAGACCAACCGGCACTTGTCTTTGTATGCACATCTATAGGCACTCCACCTAACTGATTTTAAAAATCCTACCAGAGCCTGTGTTTGAGTGTTGGTAGGTGTGGCAGGTGTGGCTCAGTGTTTGAGTGTTGATCTTTGAACCAAGAGGTCCCTGGTTCGATTCCCAATCAGGGCACATACCCGGGTTTCGGGCTCGACCCCCATTGGGGGCCATGCAGGAGGCAGCCGATCAATGATTTTCTCTCATTGGTGATGTTCCTATTTCCCTCTCCCTTCCTCTCTGAAATAAATTAAAAAAAAAAAAAAAAGGATGGAAGAAGGAGGGCACAAGCCAAGGAATGCATGCAGCCGCTAGAATCTGGAAAGACAAGGAACAAAACAAAAGAGAGGAAAATATTCACAGCACAATTTCCTGAGACGTTAACAGCAGGCGGTTTAGCCGGAAACGGATTCACACTCACACGTACTCCCCTTCGTTTGTCCCTTGAGAGACGAGGGGCTGATCAGACAGGTAGGAGCATGAACGGGTTGAGAAGCGAATTGTTCAAGATGGCAGATGTTCAAGAACTGAGGTTTTACTGTATTCAGTTTGTAATCTGGCACTGGAACCGCCTGCCATAGCACTACCTCTACCATAATTTGCATTATGTTTGTGGTAGGCAGAATAATGGCCCCCTCTCCCTAAAGATGTCTACATCCTAATCCCCAGAACCTGTAAAAATGTTACCTTACCAGGTAAGGGAGATTTAAGATTGTTGATGGAATTAAGGTTGCTAACTTGATAACCTTAAAATAGGGAGATTATCATGGCTTATCCAGTTGGGTCCAATGTAGTCACAAAGGTCCTTAAGAGTGAAGTAGGGAGGCAGAATAGTGTCAGAGTGATGTGATGTGAAAAAGACTTGTCAGCTGGTGGTAGTTGGTTCCAGCTTGACACCAACAGGAATCCCCAATTTAGGGTGTGGTAAAAGAGGAAACTTTATTTAGTGCAAAACAGCTCAATTGTCATACAGCCTCTCTCACTAGACAGCTCTGCTCCGCTCCATGCTGGTCTGTTCTGGCCTGCACTGTCCCTTCCAGCCCAGTGTTTCAGCTCAGCCAGGAGACAGCAGGCTTAGTGGTAAGGAAAAGTGTGTTCCCAGAGTTAGACAGGAGCTGCCTTGCCTGGCTGTGTGCTCAGTGGTTGAGCATCAACCACAGGAAGCGGCACCTCAATAATTCTCTCATTATTGGTGTTTCTCTCTCTCTCTCCCTCTTCATTCCTCTCTGAAATCAATAATAAAAAACAACAACAACAAAAGAAAAAGAAAGAGGAACTGGCTTATGTAGAAAGAAGTCCCTACCCCTGGCCCTTGATTGATTTGTCCTCATGCAAATGAGGGCTCCAAATCCTTATAGTTTGGTCCAAAAGGCAGTGTCCTGATTGGATGGGGAAAGCCTCAGTCCTATTGGTTGAAACCGAATTCCAGGAACTCCTTTTTAAGCGGTGGCTCAGATGGCACAAACACAGTGCTGGCAGCTCAGTGCGGGCTTCTCCCTCAAGTGCAGTTTGTGTGAGAAGCTCCCATGTGGAAATGACTGCTAGGCTTCGATTTTTACAATTTGAGCCCCATTAGCCACCAGGATACCCTTCTTAGTTGGTGTCTTTCTCCGGGTTCATGGACTAAATTGGCCATTGTTGGCTGGGAAGTGGGCAGTGTCTCAAGCTGGCAAAGACAAGAAACAGATTCTCCCCTGGATCCTCCAGAAAGAAACATGGCCCTGCTGACACCTGCATTGTAGCCTAGTGAGGTACATTTTAGACTTCTGGCCTTGAGAACTGTGGGGTCATAAGTGTTCGCTGTTTTAAGCAGCTAAATTGATGTAAGTTCTTGAGATAGCAATAGAAAACAAATACAATGTTGAAATGTGATTGCCGGTGTCTGTCTCTTCCACCACACTGCCAGCTTCTGGAGAACAAGAGCCACACTCTCGTCTCCTTTATTTACCCAGAATCCAGCACAGGTCTGGCACACAGTCAGGGCTCAGTCAATATTTGTTGAACGAACGAATGAATGAATGAACGAAAGACTGCTCTAACTTTGAGGTTCTACAGAGGCTCTGGGATTCCAAAGCCGGCTCTGCCTCGCCCTTCCTTCAGCCATGGAGACCCTAAGCCAGCGGTTCTCAACCTGTGGGTCACGATCCCTTTGGCGGTCGAACGACCCTTTCACAGGGGTCGCCTAAGACCATCCTGCATATCAGATATTTACATTACGATTCATAACAGCAGCAACGTTACAGTTATGAAGTAGCAACGAAAATAATTTTATGGTTGGGTCACAACATGAGGAACGGTATCTAAAGGGCCAGAAGGTTGAGAACCACTGCAAGCCCTTTGATCTCACTCTTCTCGTTTCCTTTTCCCATTGACCCATGTTTCACACTGCAGGCTTCTCTCTTGCTTTATGGTTCTCAACCTTCCTAATGCCGTGACCCTTTAATACAGTTCCTCATGTTGTGGTGACCCCCAACCATAAAATTATTTTCGTTGCTACTTCATAACTGTAATGTTGCTACTGTTATGAATCGTAATGTAAATATCTGATATGCAGGATGTATTTTCATTGTTTGCGACCCAAAGGTTGAGAACCGCTCACTCCAGCGCTGTAGGCAAGGAAAATTGAGATGGAAAGCACATGTCACATATGTATCTAACTTTGCCAACAGGCCTGCGGGTTATGCCGGAAACAGTGACTTTCTCTTCCTCTCCTCCTGCTTTCCTTTCTCCCCGTGGATGCCTCCACTCACATTTCCTATCAGGCGTTCACTCCTTCCCCACGTGCTTGCATGGGGAATGTAGGCTTCACCTCATCTCTTCCTTTCTGGGTTCTGAATGAAGCACAGGGTCCCTATCTTTCTTTCTTTTTTTAAAAAATATATTTTATTGATTTTTTTACAGAGAGGAAGGGAGAGGGATAGAGAGCTAGAAACATCGATGAGAGAGAAACATCGATCAGCTGCCTCCTGCACATCTCCCACCGGGGATGTGCCCGCAACCCAGGTACATGCCCTTGACCGGAATCGAACCCGGGACCCCCCCCAGTCCGCAGGCCGACGCTCTATCCACTGAGCCAAACCAGTTTCGGCCCTATCTTTCTTATGGCCCTTTGTAACCCCCTTCTCAGATGACTCCACAGGCTTTTAGGATAGACAATGAAAAGAATTAAAGGCGCTCTCAGGTGACCTGTTTACTGTAAAGCCACTCAGAGGACCCCTCACTGTATTTTCTGCACAAGTGCAAAGTCCAGTCAGGCTGGGTGACCAGAGTTGCTGCTGGGTCACTGGAATATTATTTTCTTGCTTCCTTTCAGTCAGCCATTCTCAAGCCCTGGCTCCTCTGATTTCACATGAAGCTTGGCTTCTGCCTCTTTGGCATTCTCTCCGTGTGCCTGGTTGTCCTGGAACCAGGCTCTGATGGGCTTGCTTGGTAGTGGTCCAATGCAGAGTTCTTATGCTAGACTTCCTCCAATGCTGCTTATTTGTCCCAAATGTTTGATTTTTTGTGACTGGGTACATTCCTGGTGTCTTCTGTGGCTGAATGGGCCAAGGGACACAATGTGTGGTAACTTATGTAGAAAGAACTGCGTCTGACCACTCAATGCTGGGGCCTTGGGCACCAGGCACAAAGACTCTAGTGAAGGTAATACTCACACCTCTTCATTCTTTTCCATTTGCCCCACCCCCCATCCCAACTCCATGAAGATACCTAGTTGATGAAACAAGTAAATCGTACAATTTCACCCTCGCACCCACAACACAATTTCAAGTGTAAAAATGTTCATTTCTGAGGAATCCTTAGATCTCAGGCATCTGATCTGCTGCAGGAGGCTGGAGCACCGGAGTGGTGAGGTCTAGATCCAGGACATGTCTAGCTCATATCTTACAGATGAACTAGTACTTCTATGCCCCTCTAGGCAACCGTCCAGGGCATTGCATGCTCCAGGGTAACTGAAACAAGCAGGCTGGTTTCAAACAGACCAGGACCCTGAGGTCTGCATTCTCAGGTCGCTGATTTTGCCATTCTTGTATGAAGATGCCCTCTCCTTCTTTCTTCCCGTCCATGCTGCCTAAGCTAGCGGCCAGCACACCTTTCCTTACCCCTTTGGTCACACACATTGTGCAGAGGCTACCCCAGCGAACTTAGGAGTGGCAGGGAAGCTACCAGTGGCAGCTGCTTACAACTCACTTCTCTCCTCACGCATTATAACAGGGGGCGTGAAGCCTGAGGTGGGTGAGCTGGGCCTCGCTAGTTCCATATCCGCTGCTGCGCTGGGAGGTCTTGGTCATGTGCTTGGAAGGTCCAGCGGCACATTTATTTATTTATTAATTTATTAATTTTTTAATATATTTTTTATTGATTTCACAGAGGAAGGGAGAGGGAGAGAGAGACAGAAACATCAAAGATGAGAAAGAATCATTGGCCCTAGCTGGTTTGGCTCAGTGGATAGAGCGTCAGCCTGCGGACTGAAGGGTCCACCGAGCCACTCTGGCTGGGCCTCAGAAGAGTTTTATTAGAGCGTGCTATCATAGCATTTCTCTGAGAAACACATTTTGATTCACGGTAATATGAAATTATGCAGTAGCAGGCCATATAGATAACACTGCTAAGGACAAATTTTTTTTTGAAATGACACTGCATGCCTTTCAAATAAAGAGCAGTCTTCAAGAAGTAAATTTGAACCTTAAACTTTGAAGAATCCTTAGATTTAATTTTAAAACAATGGTTAGCTCTTTAATCCTTCTGAAATTTAATGTGCATTGTATGAGGGATGGAATTTAGTTTTTTCCCAGATGGAAAGTTAATTGTCCCCAAACTACTGAAGAACTCATTATTTATACCATTTAAATAAATTTTATTGTATATAGTAAAAAAAAATTCCATGTAATCATGGTTGTTTCTGTAGTTCTATCAATATTTATCTGTCTCTGTGTCAGTGTCATGCTGCTTTGGTTACTGTGGCCTTATAGACATTTTGCTATCTGGCAGGGTAAGGCCCCTACTAGTGCTTCTTGTGGTTTTTTTTCTACAACATTTCTTGGCAATGCTCATGTGTTTAGTCTTCCAGAGGAATTTTAGAATCAACTTGTCAAGTTCCAAAATCTTCCTATTGGAATTTTGATGAAAATTGCATTCAATTTAGATCATTATAATATTAAATTAAATGGAATAATCTTTCATCAGGAACATGTTATCTTTTCATTTACTTAGGTCATTTCTAATGTCCTTAAAGTACTCTGGTTGTCTGCACATAGATCTGGCATACATCTTAAAATGTTCTAGGTATATACTTTATTTTTTTCTGTTATGGTGAAAGATACTATTTTTTTCTTTTAGACTTTAATTTTTTGAAAAGATTTTGTTTTAGCAAAGGTTCATATGGCAGCAATTTAGAGCAATACTCTCAAACTTAGGCAGAAAAAGCAGAGGGAGGATTCTTTGGAAGGCGGCCAAGCCCTGCAGGCCAAGGGCGGAAGGAGGAGTGGGCCTCACAAGGGGGCTGGGGAAAAACTGCTTCGTCTCCTCCCGCTGCTTCTCTCGGTAGATCTGCTTTCTCTCCCTCTGTAATTCAACTTTCCTTGCTGCTCTTTGGCCCACTTCCACTTTTCTGGGAAGCAAGGGGGTGCAGAACAAATCTGGCTACAGGGGTTATCCATGTGAATGGAGCAATTCTCAGGAAACTCTGTGGGCTGGGGAAGCAGCCCTGAAACAGGGTTCAGAACACTGAAATGTCAGGAACTTCAAAAGGTTCTTTCTCTTTTTGCCTAAGGGGGTTAGAGTTGGCAGTTACAGTATGGGAAAACTCTTCCTCTTTACAACCAGGTGATTTGATAAACTGACTGACAGTCATCACGGTTATAGGATTAATAATGCAACAAAAATATACTTACTTTATATTTTACTGCTTTGCTGTTCACAACGTGCTTTCCCTTTAACCCAGTGGTTCTCAACCTTCTGGCCCTTTAAATACCGTTCCTCATGTTGTGACCCAACCATAAAATTATTTTCGTTGCTACTTCATAACTGTAATGTTGCTACTGTTATGAACTGTAATGTAAATATCTGATATGCAGGATGGTCTTAGGTGACCCCTGTGAAAGGGTCGTTCGACCGCCAAAGGGGTCAGGACCCACAGGTTGAGAACCGCTGCTTTAACCACTTTTTAGGCTTTTGGCTCAGATCACACATTGTATGCCATAAACATTAAATTGTGTGGTTTAGGAGCATAGATTACCATTTCAAATATTTTGTCTTTAGAAAATAGGGTGCTCCAAATTTTGCAACTTGGTATAAAGATGATTATGAACCTACCAGAGGCCCAGTGCACAAATTTGTGCACCTTGAAAGGAACTGTGGGCCGAGAGGCTGCCGTGGGCACAGGGGCAGGTCTCGGCCCATCCTCTACACCCCTGCCGGGCCCCTTCTGCCATGGCCCCCCCCTCGCCAGCCACCCCCCCCCCCACTCCTGCTGCCACTGCTCCCATGTGCTAATGGTGCTGGCCCCTCTGCTGACTGTGGAGCTATTGGGGCCAGCATTGTCAGTGGGTGCCACCGGTGGTTCCAGTGGTGCCGAGCAATCAGTGCCAGTGCTGGGCGCCGGCAGTGGGTGTGAGCAGCGGCTCCAGCACCAGCAGCAGGTGCAAGCACCAGGTGAGACTGTGGTGTGCGGGAGCAAAGAATTTTCAGTAACCACCAGAGGCTCACCCTGATGACAGTGACTGGCACCCTGCCTTGGTCTGGTGCTCCTGCTCACCTGCTCCATCATTCTTCTGTGGCTGATGCTCGCCATGTTCCACATGCGCCCCCCTGGTGGTCAGTGCACATCATAGCGACCGGTTGTTCAGTTCCGCCTTTTGGTTGCTCCTCCATTCGGTCTATTTGCATATTAGCCTTTTATTATATAGGATTCTTATTCTCAACTAGCTTACAATTCATTTTGAAAATGAATCAGAAAAGGGACACTTCATTAAAAACACACGCACAACACACCAAACAACCCAAAACCAAAAACCAAACAAATCCTCCCTGAAAACCAGAAATTCTCTAAAGACTTTTTTTTTTTTTAACTTTTTTGTTTTTTTAAACTTAATTTAGTTAGGTGGTATCTGACAGGGGGCTACGTGAAAGCTACAATGGGCGCAATCGGTTACTAATTGAATGACCTTCGCTAGCAACCTAGCCTGTGTGAACCAGTTTTTCAAATCTGGTGAGGCATTTAGACCTCAGTTGTGTTTCAGCTCCAGACCCAGAAAAGCAGCAAAACCAGGTGGGGGACCCCAGGTCCAGCAGCGGGGACAAACGACCCCCTGCCCTGGCACTGACCAATCAATAGAGATCATGACCCTGAAAGGACTCACGTGATAAACTGATGAATATTCTGCTAAAACCCTTCCCTGAAACCTCTTCTAAGAGTCCCCCAAGCAAGAGAGAGATAAAAGCTTCAAGATAAAGGACCCAGGGTGCAGTCTCCCTCCTAGAAGCACCGCCGGGCTCCTTTCCCTTTTTCCTTCTTTTTCACCCACAGCATCTCCTAATCCCCAAGGGACCCCAGGAGACTCGCAACCAGGGAGCAATGGACAGTGGCAGCTCGTCTGGCTAACTCCCTGAACCTGTCCCAAGGCCCCTTTCCTCTGACTTCTTAGTGAGCCAAAGCAGCCCAGCGTAGGCTCACTTTTCCGCCTAGTTCCTCTCCTGTTGCTTCTTCTATCCTAGGCTCTTGTCTCACTGTCCCCAGCTTTAATAATTTAAAAATCACCAGGAGTCCTACTGTGAAATCTTTCCTGCGGTACATCAAGAACCCGCACACCACCTGCAACACTAGGCAGATGCGTTCAGGGCCAGGTCCCCTTTTCCCTAACACGTTCAAGCATGTGGCCCGCGTGCCGCTAGTTTATTACGACTTTCAGATGCGGTGAAGCACCGTAAAAACAAAGACGAGATGCACGTAGAACGTTACCAATCACTAATGTGAGCCCGATATTGCTGAAGGGGGAAAAAAAAAACACACCCAGAGACTGGAGGGAGATTTGGGAAAAAGTGCCAAAGGAACCCCAGAAGTGGCACCTCCGCCAGCCCCAGCTCTTTCACACACATCAAAACACTTGCTGTGGAGGACACGCTCTCCTTTAATTGCAATTCGCTTTGGAGGAGTCTTTTCCTAACAGCAAATTCCACTTCTCGAAGCTGTTTCCCCTCCCAGTCTGCAAACAGCCAGTCGGGTTTCCCTCTTTGGCTGGGAGGGGCCGCGGCAAGCCCAGCGGGCGCCCCAGGCTGTGAGGGGCCCGAGGCGGGGCGGAGGTGGTGGGGGCCCAGCTCCGGGACGCGGTCGGGGCACAGGCAGCTCCGCCCCAAGGCCGGCCTCCGCCGGCAGCAGCGAGCACGCCCCCACCCGACACGTGTGCACGACTTAGGGCGTGGTTTCCGGCAGCGAAGGCGTGCTTTCCGGTCCTCCCTCCATCTGGCCTTTTTTCCGGGGTGGTACTTCCCGTCTCTCAATGCTGAGCGCCGGGCTCCGGAGCCGGTGAGCGGATCGCCCAGCGGGGTGAGTCTGGCTGACCAGGCCTCGTGCTCCTCAGAAGGGCAACGTGGAGGACGCTCTTGGCCTCTTTCTTGCTTTATTTCTCCGCGCGAGGCCTCGGTTTGCACGGACATCCTGGCCTTTGGGCAGTACCACCCACCTGAGGCTCTTTCGCTTCCTCTTTCTACAGGCTCCGCCCCCAGCGTCCCGTGGCCATGACAACGGCCCCGCGGGACTCCCTGTTGTGGAAGCTCGCGGGGCTGCTGCGGGAATCGGGTGAGTGGACTTCCGGTTGAGTTGGGGTTGGGGCAAGGTGGGGTGCGTGCTGCCTTCCAGGGCCACTCCCCCTGAAGAGTCAGGGAGTTACAGCTCTTTAGGGTCGCGAGGGTGTGTGTCACTTTCCTTACTCCTTCGGGGTTTGTTCGCTGTTGCCTAATGTCCTTTGTCTTTGACAGTTTAAACCGTAGCCATGCTTCCCGGCCGGCTCCACTGCCGCTTCCTCCGTGCGCCCTCTGGGCGCTCACAGGAAGGGGATCCTCACTTGGCTGGAGACCCCTCGAGACCGGAGACAGGGCCTCATCACTGTTGTGTGGCGAGGACCTAAGTAGAGCATCGTTAAAAGCACGGGATTTGAAACCCAACTCTCCTTCATACTTGGCCTCATTGTTTTAAGTTTTTTGAGCCTGTTCTTCTCACCAGCATAATGGTATAATGATTGTACTTAGCTCAAAGGTGGTTGTGGGGATTAATTCCAATTCACATAAAGCATTTAGTACAGTGTTGGCGTATATTGTCAGTGCCCCAAAGTGGTAGCTGTTATTATAATAGCACTTCTCAGTGCCCGGGCACAGTGGAGCCATAATAGTTGTTTAGCACATGTTTGGCATTCGTTGTGGTTAGGAAAGTGTTGGCTTTGAGATCACACAGAAGTAGCAGCTTCCTACCAGCTATATGATATCAAATCAATATTCTTAACTACTCTGAGCCCCAATTTCTGTATTTGTAAGAGGGGAGTCAATAGTGTTCTTTAGGAGACTTAGATGAAGTTTAAATGAAGTAACAGTTGTCTGGCACATATCACTCAGTTACTGGTAGGTGCCTTCCATCACTGCACTCCCATTGATAGTCTCTGTGAAATCTCTCGTAGCAGTTGAAACTGGTTTGTGAAATTAACTGCGCACATATCTAATCTGCTCTTCTAGACTGGGAGGCTCTTTGAGGGTGGGAAGAGTCCTTGAACCATGTCTGTATCTAGTGTCTGGTACATAGAAAGTCCTTCATGCAAGGTTATGGGATTTGTTAATTTATTCGGCAAGAACCTGACTTGGCTCCAGGGGTTAGGGATGATAGTGTGTGTGGGTAAAAAGAGGTAGTAGGAGGGAGATCTTTGTGGTAAAGGAATAGTTTGGTATCTTGATTGTGGTGTTGGCTTTAGGAATCTACACAAATGACATGGCATAGGACTATAAAAGTGTACATTGTACCATTGCCAGTTTTCTGGTTTTGACATTGTACCATATATGAATGTAACCATGGGGGAAATTGGCTGAAGGGTTTAGGGGGACTTATTTGTGCTATTGCTAGGACATCCTTTGACTGTATCCTTATATTTTTTAAAAAGGTAAAGAAAAATTCTCTGTGCCTACCATATAGTTGCACTTTTTTAAGTACAGGGTTGAATACCAAAAGATTCCCTGAAGGGTGACAATCTCATTGGAGAGAGCAGTTTTAACAGAGAGAGCAATACCTTGGTGCTATCATGAGTGGTTATTCTTTCTGTGACATGAATTTTGGTACTGTTTGAGAGTTTCTGTAAGTGTGCATATTACCTTTGCAACCAGAAAAAAAAAAAAAGATAAAATGCCCAGTTAATCCTATATAATAAAAGCCCAGTGACCGAACAGCCTAATGACCAGAACAACCGGTAGACCAGTAGCTATTATGTGCACTGACCACCAGGGGGCAGACGCTCAATGCAGGAGCTGCCCCCTGGTGGTCAGTGCGCTCCCACAGTGGGAGTGCTGCTAGGCTGACCAGGATGAGCAGCACTCCCACAGCAGGCCAATCCCCGCAGGCCATGCCCCCCCACCCCACCGGTGCATGAATCCTGTGCACCAGGCCCCTAGTTTTTATTTTTATTATTATTATTATTATTATTATTATTATTATTTTATTGCTTAAAGTATTACAAAGGGTATTACATATGTGTCCTTTTTTTTCCCCCCGCCCTTGACAATCCCCTGGCCTCCCCTACCCCCCAGTGTCTTATGTCAATTGGTTATGCTTATATGCATGCATACAAGTCCTTCGGTTGATCTCTTACCCCCCTCCCTCCTGCCCCCCAAACCTCCCCGGCCTTCCCACTGCAGTTTGACAATCTGTTTGAGGCAGCTCTGCCTCTGTATATATTATTGTTCATAAGTTTATAATGGTCCTTATTATCCATGAATTTTTATTATTATTTTTTAAAATATATTTTATCAATTTCCACAGAGAGGAAGGGAGAGGGATAGAGAGTCAGAAACATTGATGAGAGAGAGAAACATCGATGAGCTGCCTCCTGCACACTCCCCACTGGGGATGTGCCCGCAACCAAGGCACATGTCCTTGACTGGAATCAAGCCCGGGACCCCTCAGTCCACAGGCCAACGCTCCATCCACTGAGCCAAACCGGCCAGGGTGGCCCCTAGTTTTTACATAAAAGGAGTGAGTATAGTGAAAAGTTGAACAGTATTATGTATTGAGAAAACTGCCTGGGGGTGTCAAGCTGGGCAGAGTAGAAGGGTTGTGTCAGAAAATGGAGGTGTTATGAACCAGGTTGACCCTGTTTCCAGCAGTGTGAGTAGAACAGGCTCTTCTGAGCAGAAGGGAAAGGAAATTTAGAAAAGTCAGGGGCATGTAATGAAGCAATCTCACATGTCAGGCTGAAGAGTTAAGGCTTGTTTTGAAGATGGAGGAGCCTTTGACAACTTTTAAGTGAGGAGAAGATAAAAAATTTGATCCTATAGTGGAAGGTCTACAATATAGACTGGAGTGGGTGTGTCCTGGGGTCACAAAGTCTCAAAATAAAGGGAAAGAGCCTTTCCTTATGTTGTCCTTCCTGTCTGCCCCTCTCCCTTGCAGGGGATGTGGTCCTGTCTGGCTGTAGCACACTGAGCCTTCTGACTGCCACACTGCAGCAGCTGAACCACGTATTTGAGCTGTACCTGGGGCCATGGGGCCCTGGCCAGACAGGCTTTGTGGCTCTGCCCTCCCACCCCACCGACTCCCCTGTCATCCTCCAGCTTCAGTTCCTCTTCGATGTGCTGCAGAAAACGCTTTCACTCAAGGTTCTGGGGTGGGAACGGGGCAGGATATACGAAAAGCCCAGGAGAATAGTGGAGGTGGGGTTGGGGTGTAGCATGGGTGCAAGAAATCTGCAGGGCTCAGATCCAAAAGATGTGAGAGCTATGGGTGGCTGTGCTAAGAAAGACATGCCAAGGAAAGGGAGATGTGCCATACCTCACTGACCTGAATGTTTTTCCTTTTAGCTGGTCCATGTCCCTGGTCCTGGCCTCCCAGGGCCCATCAAGATTTTCCCCTTCAAGTCCCTTCGGCAGCTGGAGGTATGGGGCATTGGGGGATGTTGCAACATTAAATCCAGTTTGAGGCAGCCTTTTGAGGATGGGGAAAGAGAGGTGGCTTCTTTTGATGGAGGAGGGGCAGGCCTGAGAGTTTCCATTGCTCTGCAGTAATGTGGCATCGACTCTCTCTTCCACTTAATGCTTCCCTGAACCATAGTTGGCTTTGTCATCTTTCCCCTTCTTCCCTTCCTTTGCTGCAGCTCCGAGGTGTCCCTGTCCACTGCCTTCATGGCCTCCGTGGCATCTATTCCCAGCTGGAGACCCTGATTTGCAGCCGGAGCATCCAGACATTAGAGGTAAGGAGGATGGGGGTGGGCCCAGACGCCTTGTCCTGAGACACCTAGAGGACCAAACTCTGATATTCCCCCTTCTCTGCAGCCTTCCCTGCTCCTGCCCCTGCGTCCCTCTGGACAGTGTACTTCCTCCCTCCACTGTGCTCCCACAACACTCTGTACCTGTCCATGTATTCATAGTCACACCTACCAGACTGTGTTATATATTCTCCTCTCTGGCACCTCACTCTCCCCACAGTGGACACCTTGAGGATAGGGCCCTGGGCTCTCTCTAAGTCTGTACTCAGACTGAACTCAGCATAAAGAATGAATGAATGGTTGGGCCATAGAGTGAGGCCTTGGTGTGGGGCGGAGGGGAGAGTGGAGGTGACTGAGCACCTTGTCTCAGGAGCTCCTCTCAGCCTGCGGTGGTGACCTCTGCTCTGCCCTGCCCTGGCTGGCTCTGCTTTCTGCCGACTTCAGCTACAATGCACTGACTGCCTTAGACGGCTCCCTGGTGAGTGCCTCAGAGGGAAGGGGGTTGGGGAAGGACAGGGTGGGTCTGTAGGGAGGGGGCCAGCTGGCTGCCTGGAGGTGTCCGACCCTCTGCTTCCTCTTCCCATCCCCGCAGCGTCTCTTGTCAGCTCTGCGCTTCTTGAACCTGAGCCACAATCAACTCCAGGGCTGCAAGGACTTCCTGATGGTGAGTGTGAGGAGTCTGCCTGGAGCCGATGCCACTGGGGCCTCTAATGGTTCTGCTCTGACCTCTCCTGGACCCAGTTGTGCTTCCACGTGCTCTTGCCCGTGGGATGGAGCTGTATCCTGTGAGGCAGTGTGGTTTGGGGGCTCAGGCTCAGCCTAAGACAAACCAGTATTCACATCTCAGCTCCTATGTGTGACTTGGGACAAGTTAGTTAACCTCTAGGTTTTTCTTCACCAGAAAAGTGGAAACCAGAGGAGTACTCACTTTTTTGTTGTGCTTTTTTTTGTTACTCCTCACCTGAGGACATTTTTCCATTGATTTTTAGAGTGGAAAGGAGGGAATGAGGGGGAGAGAGACATCTATGTGCGAGAAACACATTGGTTGCCTTCCACATTCCATTGGTTGCCTTCGGCCTGCGCTGCGACTGGGGAGGGGATCGAAACTGCAACCCAGGGACATGCCCTTCGGTGTGCAGGCTAATGCTCTAACCACCGAGCACACTGACCAGGGCAGGAGTACTCACTTTTGTATTAGAATGATTATGAAGAGTATCTGATGCTACTTAGCCCAGTGCATAGCCAGAAAAGGGTGGCTCTTGTGATGATAGTGAAGAACCCTTCTCTTCTGTCTCCCAGTGAAAGAGAAAGCCAGACACTAGTTAAAGTAGTAAGAACAGGTTTTAATAATAAACTATTGTGGTAGTTTATTAAGTAATAAACGGTTGTGATGTTTAATCAGTAGTAAAACTCCTAATCAGTAATAAACTATTCAGCAGGAGCTGAACTCCAGTTCGGTTTGTGCAGAGGTAATTGGGCTTGTTAAGTGGGAGTGAGGAGATGGGGAGGGGGCCAGCGGAGGCTTGAGCAGATCCTGTCCTTGGCCGGACTCTAGTCAGGTTCCTCTGAAGTCAGGGAAGTGGAAATTTACAAAAAGCAGGAAGGGGCCCTACCTGGTTTGGCTCAGCGGATAGAACATCGGCCTGGGGACTGAAGGGTCCCGGGTTCGATTCCGGTCAAGGGCACATGCCCGTGTTGCAGGCTCCATCCCCAGTTGGGGGCGTGCAGGAGTCAGCTGACTGATGATTCTCTCTCATCATGGATGTTTCTATCTCTCCCTCTGCCTTCCTCTCTGAAATCAATACAAATATATTAAAAAAAAAAAAAAAAAAAGCAGGAAGGGGACATTGGACTATGTGAAACCAACCTGTCTGGGTTTGTTAACTGGCACTTGCCAAAGTTAGGCTTCTAACCCCACGGAAGCTGGGAGACGGGCCCCATCTTTAGGTGCTGGCTGGAACAAACGCAGTTCTCCTGGCAGCCTTGAGTTTTTCCGGGCTGGAATGTAAGGGGGCTGGAGTCGTCATCCTAGGGATGTGGGCTTGAGCTATCAGAAACTGAACTAGTACTGGTTCAAGTTTAACGTGGGGGAGAGGATGGGTAGATGAAATCGTTTGTGCTGAGAGTTTGCCGTTTTCACAGGCCAAGGATAAGGCCTAGTGGAGAAGAGGGCTTAGGGGAGCCTAGGGTTTGGTCAAGGAAAGGCTCTTTGTCACCCGCTTCCTCCCAGGACTTGTCTGAGCTCTACCATCTGGACATCTCCTATAACCACCTGTGTTCGGTGCCGAGAATGGGACCCTCAGGAGCTACTCTGGGGACCCTGATACTGCGAGGCAATGAGCTCCAGGGCCTGCATGGTGAGTGGGGGAGTGCGGTGGTGGTAGGCAGGGAGTAGGGGAGGGTGGGGCAGACATGGAGGGGATGGGGCAGTGTGAGACTCAGGATGGCCAGGCGGCCTGGGAACCGTGTCCCTCCAGAGCTAATGCTCGCTCACCGGCAGGTCTGAGGTGCCCAGGGTTATCTTTTCCCTGCACCCTCCCCAGCCTACCCCCAGCCCGACCCCCACCCTCCCCACGCTTGCTCTCACTCATATGCCCTTCCTCTTTTCTCGCCTCCGCCAGGCCTGGAGCAGCTGAGGAAGCTGCGGCACCTCGATGTGGCATACAACCTGTTGGAAGAACACAGGGCACTGGCACCACTGTGCCTGCTGGCTGAGCTCCGCAAGGTGAGGCTTGGGCGCTTCAAAGGCCTGGAAGCCAGCTTTGCGCCCCTCCCTCCTTCCCGTGCTGATGTGGTCAGTGCCCTTCCTCCCACAGGGAGGCTCACACCCACCTCTGTCTCCTTCCTGCCCCTCAGCTCTACCTGGAGGGAAACCCTTTGTGGTTCCACCCTGCACACCGAGCGGCCACCGCCCAGTACTTGTCACCCCGGGCCAGGGGTGCTGCTTCCGGCGTGAGTGATCTTCCCATATCCGCTCGCTTTCCCTTTCCTGCCCCGGCCGTCCTCACCCCTGCACCTCTTGCCTGTTCTCACCCTCTAACTGGACCCTTTACTTCTTGCTTATTTTGCTGGTACCACCTGCTGAGCCTGGTGGTCCTCACAGGCCCAGGAGGGCTCCCACCTGGGCTTGGAGCTCCCCCAGGGAATGAGCCCCCCCCCAACACTGCCCCTCCTCTTTTCTCTTCGTTCAGTTCCTTCTTGATGGGAAGGTCTTATTACTGACTGATTTCCAGGTGAGTGTGACGGGGAGGGGCGGGAGTGGGACAGCAAGGGCTGCTTTGGGAGGACGCTAGCTGAAGGAAGCAGGGTTTCGGGGTAAGGGGCCTCCCGGGCAGCTGGAGATGGGTCCCGCCTCTCGGCCAGCTTGGGTAGGACAGAGGTTCCTCTGGCTCTGACCTCTTTCTCTTTCCTGTTGTCACACGCCAGACTTCCACATCCTCAGAGGCCCCGACTCCGTCCTGGCCGGTGGGGAGCACCACTGAAACCTCGGGGGGTGTTGACTTGAGTGACAGCCCCTCCTCAGGGGGCATTGTGGCCCAGCCCCCGATTCGTAAGTTGAAGGTAACAGCGTCCGAGGCTGCCTTGTACCTGGGGTTGGGTCCCTTGACTGGGGCTCTAAGAATAGTAAGGCTTTGTCCTTGCGTGTGGGTGGGCGGCCTGGCTTTCATGGAATTTCATCACTCTACCCAAACTCAGGGCCGAGTTCGCGTGAGGCGGGCAAGTATCTCAGAACCCAGTGACACGGACCCAGAGCCCCGGACTCCGGACCCCTCCCCGGCTGGTGAGTCGGCCCTCCCCCAGCCTCCCGTGTCCCAGCCCAGCGCTCCCAGTGCTCTGGTTGGGAATGTTGTTGGGTGGAGCGCAGCACTGCAGAGGGCCTCTTAGTCTTTCCTCTTAGTTTGGGGAAAGGAGAAGAGACCGCTCCTGGACAGCACCTTCCGAAGTGTTTTACAAGGAACTTGAATTAGTGGGATGCCACAAGGATTCCGTGGCCAGATAGTTTGGGCGATGCTTGGTAAACAAGTAGGTGTCCTCCCTCTGGGCCATCGCAGGACCTTCAATGCTGCTCTGGGTGGCGAATCTCCCAAAGCAGTACATGAGGTGCGGTTGTGAACTGCAGGTGACCAGGGTGTTTCGTAGAATATGCTTTGGGGCATGTTGCTGGGGGGAGCCTTTAGCCTCTCTCTGAACCCTTACCACCTCCACCTGTTACACAGACTTTTACTTCACCCTGAGGAGCACTCACAGGGAGGTGGAAGGGATGGGGGCTGGCTGAGCTGTGTACCTCCCCCGCCCCCTGCCCTGCCCCAATACACACCTGTCCAGGACGGTTTGTGCAGCAGCATCGGGAACTTGAACTCATGAACAGCTTCCGGGAACAGTTTGGCCGGGACTGGCTGCAGTACAGAAATCACCTCGAGACCTCGGGAATCCCCGCTCTGGCTTCCTCTAAGACTCCTGCCCTCGGCACACTGCCCCCGGACACACTGAGCCCAGAGCCTGTGCCCAGTCCTCCACTTCCAGAGGAGTCACCACAGAAAGTGGCAGAGGAGGTCAGCATGGGGCCGGAGCCACAGGCGGAAGAGGAGTTTGAGGAGCAGGGAAAAGAGGAAGAGGAGGAGGAGGAGGAGGAAGAAGTGGAAGGTGAGCTCTTGGTGTGTTTGGGGGAGTGGGGTGGCTGGCCCCTTGTGGATGGAGGGCCAGCTCACGGGAGGGCAGAGTCTGGGCACCTTTCCGTCCTTACAGGGCCCCCTCTTGGTTTCTCCTCAGCGGAGCTCTGTCGCCCCATGTTGGTATGTCCCTTAGAGGGACCTCAGGGCGTGCGGGGCAAGGAGCGCTTTCTCCGGGTCACGTCTGGCCACCTGTTTGAGGTGGAACTCCAAGCAGCTCGAACCCTGGAACGGCTCGAGCTCCAGAGTCTGGAGGCAGCTGAAATAGAGCCCGAGACTGAAGCCCAGAGGGACCCACCGCCTGAGGTGAGTGTGGGGGTGGGGTTCTGGAGGAGGCGCTGGGCTGTTTTTGGGAGCCAGCTCTGACAACATGGCTCCCCATAGTCGAGGAGGTGGCTGGGGGCCAAAGGTGGCCCCGGGCGGCTTGGGTGGCCGGCCAGGAGCAGAGCTTGTGTGCGGGCCAGAGCGCGATGGTAGCAAAAGCATTTTAATGGAGTCCAGAGCTATGTTTCCCTCTGTGCTCTCAGTATAACTCTAATCCCTCTGCTGTTTTTTTTCTTTGTTTTGTTTTGTTTTTTTGGTCCCCTCTTTTCTCACAGGGCTCAGAGCCGCCCCTGTTGCGCCCTGTCCTCGCTCTTCGCTTCTCTTACATTCGCCCAGACCGGCACTTGCGTCGCTATGTGGTGCTGGAGCCTGACGCCCAGGCCGCTGTCCAGGTGATGGGGCCCAGGAGGCTGGTAGGAGCTTGGAAGCTGAGGGCCGGGGTCCTCCTGCTCACAGCTGCGTCTGGCCACCCTGTTTCAGGAGCTGCTTGCTGTGTTGACCCCAGCAGCCACCAAGGTTCAGCATCAGCTGGGGGAAGCAAGGGACCAGCTGGAGGACAGACTCCAGTGTCTACGTTGTGGCCACGATTTCAAGCCAGGGGATACCAGGTTGGAACTGGACAGTGTGGAGGGCTGGAGGCCTCTGTTCCAAAACTCAGGTACAAGCCCTGCCCTTGACCTCCTGCCCATGCACCTCCTGCCGTTGTGGGGGAAAATGGCTTGGAGGGAGGGAGTGTGGAAGGGTTCCCCAGGGAAGAAAGGAATGGGGACCATCTTTCTGCCTGGAGGAAAAATAAAACCGTCTGCCTGCTACATTTACAGAAGCAAAAAAGGGAGAGATTATCTCCCCCTCCTGAAATGTCAGGAAATACAATCTCTGTAACTATTTAAACATATTCATTATTTTTTCATAACCTGGAGGCTTTCCCCCCTTTTTGGCTAACATTTCAGAAAGTACATAAAACCTAATGAGCCCTCAGTGCACTGCTGGGTTTTAGTGATGCCATCCGAGCACGTCTGGCTGTTGAGTAAGATGCTTTGGGAGTTGGCTGAGATTGTCCTTCCTGACTGACCTTGGAAGCTGCTAGATACTGAGTTGTGCCTGTGGCATCTCTTCGCATTATGTTCTTTAAGATGAGAAAATTTTCCATTGTAGGACAGTCAAAAAGACATTTGAAGACATTGAAGAAGAAAGATATTCTTGATAAGTCCTATGTTGAGATGCATGCTTTTTATTACTTTCCTCCTGGCAGCAGCTGGAGCAGGAATTTACATTTTATTCAGAAAATGGACCCTCTCCAACTTCACCCTGAGCCTACCAGGAGGCGGCGGCCCCTGAAGCTCAGCAGGGCAGTGTGTGTAGTGGAAATAGCCCTGCCTCCGCCCAGGCCCTGGCTGTCCTCCAGGGGGTCCTGTGGCCCCTGGGGTTTCTTCAGTGGGAGCATTATTAATGAACAGTCATGTGTGCTCCATTCACTTTTGCTTGAGCCTCCGGTATCTTGTCCGAACAAAGATGAGAATGAAATTGCCGCAAAGTGCTGGTGGGAGATTTCAGTGTGACAGAAAGGCACCAGGGACAGTGCTGGGCTCCTAAACCAAGTCTTGGGAGGGGGGTGTCAGTTGTTTGAAGGCTCCAGCACATGCCAAGCACGTTGTAGCTGCTCAAAGAATGCTTCTTGTTGCTGATCCCTGGCCTGTACCTGATTACGTTCACTCATCCTGGCAACCTTGTAAGGTTGGCACTGTTGCCTGACCCGTGTAGTTCAGTGGTTGAGTGTCGACCCTGCACCAAGAGGTCGCCAGTTCGATTCCTGGTCGGGGCACATGCTCGGGTTGTGGGCACGATACCTAGTAGGGGGTGTGCAGGAGGCAGCCGGCCCATGTTTCTCTCTCATCGATGTTTCTATTTCTCTCCCTCTCCCTTCTCTCACTCTCTAAAAAAAACAAACATTGGCACTGTCATCATCCTCATCTTACCGATGAGAAACCAGGCACAGAGAGTGTAGGAGTCTTGTCATAGTGCATAGATGATAGCCTTTATGTGATGGAGCCGGGAATTGGACCCATCTCTGGTACCCTGCCTTCCTGGTCTGTTGATTTGGGGCTTAGACATTGCTGGTAGAGCATCGAAGCACATGACCAGCCCAGGCTGTGGGAGGGAACCAGAATTTGGCTGTGGTTGAATTTGGCTCCTTTAAGAAGGCCTGAAATGACATGGTGTATTTTGAGGGGGCTGTGGGCCATGGGTCTGGGTTTGCTTGTCCTTCACTGGATGGGGAGTGATTGGTTAGCAGCCAGGCCTGCAGAGGGAGGCAGGTGTGCTGGGAGTGGTGGGTAGTGTATGGTGGGTAGTGTATGGAGCTGGAGATGGGGGACTAGGTGAGTCTGAGAGTGGGTGGGGAGCATTATGAGACGGTGGGGGATTGTGGTGCTGTGTGGGGGTTCACGGGGACTGTACCCATCCCTTTCTCCAGAGTCTCCTAGTGTGTGTCCAAACTGTGGTAGTGACCATGTGGTTCTCCTGGCTCTGTCCGGGGGAGCCCCCAACGGGGAGCAGAGCCAGGAAGAGCAGCTGCCAGCCTCGTCACAGTCCCCCAGCACCGTCCACGATGACCCTCCTGGCGAAAGTGACGACAGCACCAGGGCTGACAGTACCCCGTCTCAGGCGCTGGGCTCCCACGACCGCCACAAGTGGAGCCTCAGTCCCCGTGAGTATAGGCACAACGAGACGGGGCTGCTGTTCCGGGGAGGGAAGATGGAGCCGCGCAGCCGGGGCAGGCTGATGGCCCATTGCATGTTCCCAGCCCCCGAGCGCTGTGGCCTCCGCGCTGTGGACCACCGACTCCGGCTCTTCCTGGATGTTGAGGTGTTCACCGATGCCCAGGAGGAGTTCCAGTGCTGCATCAAGGTCTGTGCCAGCCTGGCACTGCCCCTGCCCCTAGCTGAGCAGGGCGCCTGCTCGTTCCATCACAGCCAATGGAGTCTTAAGCTGTTGCTCTGGAACTGCTAGGTCTGGCTCCCCGTTTGGCTCCAGCGGTTACTTGCTGTGTGTCTGTGGACACGGTCCCTGATGTTTGAGTCTCTGTTGTCACTCCTCTGTAAGGGGGATAACACTTAACCTTTCAGAGTGTGGTAGCATCAGGGAGAGTCAAGTCTGTAAACTGCCCAGCCCAGCACCTGGCCTCTGTAAGTGGGACCTCCTGTCATTACTGTAAATACAGGACGCGTTTGGACCCTCTGCTGAGCACCTAGCATGTGCTGGACACCAAGGAGCTAGAGTAAATCAGTCTTGTCCTCTGTCTTACGTTCCAGTGTGAGAGACAGGCAATGATCACGTGATGCAATAGTGCTGGGATCAGGCGAAGGCCCTAGAAGGGCATCTGATCCACCTGAGGGGGTTAGGGAAGCTGCCCCTTCCCGGGGAGGTGATGGCTAAGCCAGTCCTGAAGGATGAGTTGCAGAGGAGGGAGGAAGGATGTTCTAGGAAAAGGAAGCAGCACATGCATGGAGACTTGAGAGAGTAGCGGGGAGAACTGCCCTGATGGCGGCAGCCAGAATGGGGGGGGCGGTGTGGGGGGCTGTGACCAAGAGGAGCAACCTCATGTGTCTGCTAAAGAGTTTGGATTTGATCCCAAAGGCCATGGGAGCCCCTGAAGGATTGGAAGCAGGGGATGGCACCCAGTTTTATGTTTTAGAACAATTAGTCTGGCAGAGTGTGAAGGGCAGGGGCTGTGGGATGGAGAGCGTGGCCAGTGGGGAGGCCGGGATGGATGAGCAGGGAGTGGCGGGCTGAAGGTGCTGTCACAGGAGCTCGGCGCTCCGTCTGGCAGCTGCCTTCCTGGTCCTCTCTGTTTCTCATCAACTTCCTTTGCTCTTTAGGTGCCACTGGTATTGGCAGGCCACCCTGGGGAGTGTCTGTGTCTCGTGGTTGTGTCTGACCACAGGCTGTATGTGTTGAAGGTGACAGGGGAGATCTGGTGAGTGAATGGGGCCGTGGCCAGGGAAGGGTCAGGGTTCCCCTGTGGGTCTCACTGCACTCTTCTCCTTCCTGCCACTCTGCCCCTCCTCTCTCCACAGCGGGCCTCCAGCTAGCTGGCTGCAGCCAACCCTGGCCGTTCCCCTGCAGGATCTGAGTTGCATAGAGCTGGGCCTGGCAGGACAGAGCCTGCGGCTGGAGTGGGCAGCTGGAGCGGGCAGCTGTGTCCTGCTGCCCCGAGATGCCAAGCATTGCCGAGCCTTCCTAGAGGAACTCACTGGTGAGAGAGGAAAGGGAGAGACAGGGAGGGCAGGCTGAGGGTCATAGGTCCACCCACGCCTGAGACACATGGGTAATGAAACTCCACTCTCAGAGAAGTTCCTGGAATCTAGAAATACGGAGAATGGGAAGGTGTTGAGAGGCGGTGAGGTTGGGAGAAGAGGTGGAGTCATGACGGCTCCCTGTCTCTGGCTGGCACCGTCCAGATGTCTTGCAGTCTCTGCCCCCAGCCTGGAGGAGCAGCGTCAGTGCCACAGAGGAGGAGGTGACCCCAGAGCACCGACTCTGGTGAGTCAGTGGGAGGGTGAGGCTGGGGTTGGTCTCCAGCGGCTGCTCTTCGAGCACAGGCCACCTGACCTCAGGCCCCCAGGCCTGGCCCTTCCTCCCTGTCTGCCCCTCTTGGTACTCCTCCCCCCCGCCCCCCCCAGCTGACCACTCTCTCCTGGGGCTGCCACCTTCCCCGCAGGCCACTACTGGAAAGAGACTCTTCCTCGGAGCCTTCCCGGTTCTTCTACCTTCAAGTGTTCCTGGTTGAAGGTGAGGCCTCTGCGTGCCCTTGTAGCATTCTCAGTTCCTGGCATCGGGACTTCCTGTCACTCCTGGGAATACCCAGATAACCCCCTCAGTGTCCCCAGTCTCTCTGGGTGGGCCGAGAGGTGCCCAGAAACCTTTGCTCTCGGGCCCAGGCTCGCTGTGAGGTGGAGCAGGTTGGCTGGGTCTGCTCTGCCTCCTCCTGTGGGAGGAGGCGAGAATGGACCCTCCTTTCTGAGTCCAGTGGGTGGTGGGCAGGTTTCCTTTGTCTTAGGCCTCAGAGGTTTTGGAGGCTAGAGGTCCCTGACGTTGGGCCCAGAGGCTTAGCTGCTTTGTGGCCACCTCGGTGTGGCTCGCCCTCTTCTCCCACGCGCTGGGCCTGGGCCCCAGGGTCTGGGCTTCTCTGCGGCCTTGCGCTCGACCTCACCCTGCCTCTTTTACTGCAGGCCCCGAGACCTGTCCTGTGTCCCTGTTGCTGACTCTGTCCAGCTTGTACCTGTTAGATGAGGACCTTGTAGGGTCCGAGGCAGAAGCCCCTCTTCCAGCGGCATCTGGCGAAGCCTCTGAGAAGGCCCTGCCCTCGGGGCCTGGCCCTTCCGTGTGTGTCAGGGAGCAGCAGCCACTCAGCAGCTTGAGCTCCGTGCTGCTCTATCGCACGGCCCCGGAGGACCTGCGGCTGGTCTTCTACGATGAGGTGTGCGCACATGTGTATGTGAGTGTGTGAGAGAGAGAGTGTGGTGTGGGAAATGGTCTAGGAAGGCTAGGAATTGGGGGCAGGATGGGGAGAGCAGGGAAGTAGGGAAAGGACCTGGGAGGCTCACTGGGTTTGGACAATAGCGGGCGGGGGGGGGGGGGGGGGGCAGCTCTAGGCTGTGGGAACACCATGAACGTGGAGCCCAGCCTTGTGTTAGCTGGGTGGCCCTGAGTGAAGCACCCAGCGGCGGCTGCTCCCTGCGGTTTGCATTTGATTGGGCTCTTCTGCCAGCCAGTTAACCTTTACAACCTGCACATGAGGAGGTCCTCTCATCAGTCCTAATACTGATGAGGAAACTGCAGTTTCGGGACATTAACCAGCTTGCCCAGGTCACAGGTGGTAGAGCTAGGAACCCAAGCAGTTCCTTGAAACTGACTCCAGAACGTCCATTCTGGAAAACGGAGAAGATTAAAGAAACAAGATAGTGGCGTGAAAGCCCTTTGGGGGCCTTCAGTAGGATCGGTCGGGTTCTGTTTAAAAAGTCAGCGTCGTTTATGGGGGTGACACTGGGTTGGGGAAGGGAAGAGGCCGGCAGCAAGCGGGCAGTGGTCCTCGCTGCGATCTCCCGCCCCTTCTCTGGTGCGGTCCTCGGAGTCTCACTCGCCACTCTTGGTCTGCCAGGTGTCCCGGCTTGAGAGTTTTTGGGCACTGCGTGTCGTGTGTCCAGAGCAGCTGACCCCCCTGCTGGCCTGGATCCGGGAGCCCTGGGAGCAGTTGTTTTCCATTGGCCTCCGGACGGTGACCCAAGAAGCTCTAGACCTTGACCGGTGAAGCCTCCATGCGGGCCCCGCCCTGGCCGCAGGGGCCTGGCCACGGGTGTTCTCCAGGCTCTGGCTGTGGACTTCCCCAGGATCTGGGCGCTGGCCAGTGAGGCCCTGGATGACCCACGGCTCCAGGGAATGGGGAGAGAAATGGTCAGGCCTCTGGATGACCTGGCCCGAGGGGACAGGCTAAGTGGCCATAGGAATGTTCCTTCTGCACTTTTTCTCAGGTATCAGTAAAGCTGTTTCCATTCTAGATGTCATGCGTGTTTTTAGATGCGTCACTCGGGAGGCCTGTGGTTCTTTTACGTTTTCTGACAAGAACTGCCGCGCCCAGTGAGGGGCCCAAGCTGCCTTGTTTGTCCTGTGAGACCCTGTCTCAGCCCTCCTCTGCCCCCATGATGCGATCGAGTGGGACCCCTGACCCATGGGCACCATCCTCAGCACGCAGCGCCTGGTATGCAGCCCAGCATGGAAATCACTGCCTAACAAACAGCTGGGCCAGTTAGGTTCTCACTCCTGAAATGCCTTTGGGAACTGGTGAGGACCTCAGGCCATGGGCAGTGGGGGCTGGACATGTGAGGCTGACTGGAGGGAGGGCACATGGAGTTGGGGCTGGCATCTGGTGGTTTCTGCTCCTGCCTTCTGTCAGCACTGCCTCACTCCTTGCCCTCTGTCTACGTGGCCCCGGTGATTGGTTGAGGAATGCTCATATAGCCAGTTTGGCCTGCCAACACCCAGACCTTTTGGTGGAGCGATCAAGGAAGAAGCAAGTTTCCCATGCAGGTTGCTGAGAGAATAAGCCTGAAGCCACTGGCCTGAGGGGAGAGCTTTGCTGGAACTGGAACGTGCAGAGAAGAAAGAGCTGAGGTGGTGTGGGGGGTGACAGGGACAAGTCCTGTAGTGTCCTTGGAGTCCCCTGGCCCAACTGTGCCTGGAGGCAAATAACCCTGGACTTTAGGTGATGTGAGCTAAGGCAGCGGTTGCCAACCGGTGGTCCGTGGACCACTGGTGGTCCGTGAGGTCCAAAAGGTTGGTGACCACTGAATTAAGGGAGACCTCTTCTTTTTTCTTTTTAGCTTAAGCTAATTGGAGCCAAATATGAGCCACTAAAAAGGTCCTAACTACGTGAACCCCCATTCTGACTTGAGCTAGCCTAGCGGGATCTGCTTCTTGTCCCCAAGAATGAGCACTGGAGTAGTGGCACCCACACACTTGTGTAGGCAGGCTCTGCCCTGGTAAGAGGGCTGGGGAAGGTGTGCTGGGGACTCAAGCCAAGCTGCCCTTGAGCCCCAAAGCTGGGCTCGGTCTGAATGTGTGTGTGGTTTTGAGTCATGATGACTGGATCTCATCTATGAACATTTACATGCCAGGGTGCTGAGCTAAGTGCTTGGCAGTGTGCTCCTCACAGGGGTCCTGGGAAGTGGGTGGCATCTTGTTACAGGCGAGGAAACGGAAGCGTAGAGGAGTTCAGTGACTTGCTCTAGATCACACCAGTAAATGGAGGAGACCTGGTGAGTCTAGGCTTGTATGACTTCAAAGCCTGGGCTGTCGGCAAACCACTGGGCCACAGTCCCCTCCTTCGCTGCAGGGGATGGGCCTGTGTGCCCAGCCCCACTCACAGACAGGGGTCATTGCCCACCTGCCCTGGGTTGGCGATCTCCTGACAATCCTAGACTTGTCGGGGACAGGCAGACCCAGATGTATATTTGGTTTCTCTTTCCCCCAGAGTGTGGTGAGGTGTTAGGTGAAATATTAATTCATGGGTGGTTCTCACCCCTCAGCCGAACTGGAGAGAATAAAGATGTCAGGTTTTAAGTGAAAGGGCTAAGCTATCAGAAGAGGTTGAAAAGGGACCTTAAATAGATAAGAGCTCCAGAATGGGGGGGTGGGGGGCTCTCAGGATGGAGGGGCCCTGGAATTAGGGGGTGTAGTGACCTGTCAGATGCTCCCCATGCCAGCAAGGCAGCAGGAGATGGCAGTTTGGAATGACCTGACAGGATAGGGCTGGTGACAGCTGTCCAGGTTATTTTGCCTGGAGAAGGGTGGTGTCCCAGAGAATCCTGTGGGCCCTGTAAGTCAGCTGACAGTGCTGGGGGATGGGATAGGCCCAGCCCCTAAAAGGGGATGTGACCCAATTAGAGGTGAAATGATTGAATTTAAATCACTGGGCTCATTATAAGGATAAAGTTGAGTTGTCGTAAAAAGCTTACATTTTTTCGTACCTGGGGACTACTACATTCCTGGGATCCCATCTGTTGTTGGAAAAGTCAACATTGACAGGTTTAGAAGGTATGGACCTAGAGGGCAGGTGTGTGTGTGTGTGTGTGTGTGTGTGTGTGTGTGTGTGTTGTGTATGTGGTTCTTTTGTAGTGGTCTTGAAGGTACTCCTTCCCCCACTCAATGGGCCTTCAACTTAGGGTTCCTGGAGGAGGTGTGTGTTCGGATAACTTGGTCAGACCTCATTTAAAACTTTGTTTCGGGCAAGTCCACGGTGGGACCTCCCGGTGGGGTGGGGAAGGAGGGGGATGGTTGTAGTGGGCTGGAGACTTAAATCCCCCTGGAGCCCAGTTCCACTGGTGATCCAATCAGCCCTCTACAAACCCTAGGGCCTTGAAGGGTGGAATCCTGTGGGAAAGAAGAAGGGCACTGCTGACGGTCCCTCAGCCTCGGGGCTTTCTCATCAAGGGCAGGAAGTCCTTGGATTCCCAGGGAAAGGGCTGCTGGGCCCCAAGGAGAAGGCTGTGAGTGTGGTTAGGCCCATCCTTCCCAGCTCTGCCTTTCCTGACCCCCACTGTGGGCCAGCATTGTTCCTGTTCTGAAATGTGTGCATTACATATTCACTCACACACTGAATGGGTGAATTTATTTATACTTTCACTTAACAGAGATTAGCAGGACACGGGTCCTACCGCAGAGCCCATTAAAGCAGATGTCAGGGCAGGAGGGCTTCCCCAGTGGCTCATAAACTGCCTCCCTGAAAGCAGCTACCTTCTGGGCCAGGGCTGCGGGTGGGTGGGGGCAGTATTTAAAGCTCCCTTGAAGATTTATAGAGGAATGCCTATACACAGTGATGAGGGCAACAATCTAACAGATTAGATTAGTGAGCCCTTACTGTGTTCCATAC
The DNA here is from genome assembly GCF_964212035.1 of Myotis nattereri. Classification (NCBI taxonomy): domain Eukaryota; kingdom Metazoa; phylum Chordata; class Mammalia; order Chiroptera; family Vespertilionidae; genus Myotis; species Myotis nattereri. Next base: position 22,849,941 of record NC_138082.1, read on the forward strand.
ATTCTTTAAAGCAGCGTTTCTCATACTCCTTTGATCACAAGATTCAGAGCCCATTTGCTCAAGAAAAGAGTATAGACATGACCCAGGCCTGCCGGCTGGAGCCCAGTGGTTTCTCTCCCCCAGCAAGGCCCTGGTCTGGTCTGGCGGGAGAGTGGGGAGGAGATGGTATGAATCTTGGAACTGGCCAGTTGGGAGGTGCTGGCTGGGGTGGAGGTGCCTCAGTGACAGGCCTGCAGAAGGGTGGAGGGGCCCAGAGAGGACTGTGCACAGATTCTGAAAAGAAGTTCACCTACTTCTGTTTTGCTCAGAGCTGGCCTGAATTTTTTAATTGAAGCAAATTAAAACTTCCCAAAAATATTAGTCCACTTTCCCGGCAGCGTGCACACCCCCCTTCCCCATCAGTGATTGTGCACCATCTGCGATGCCCAGCCTTTGGCCCAGAGCTACCTTCCATGAGGGCCGGGCCCATTTACACTCACTTTCCCACAAGCCCCTTCAGGTCCTGGTCCAGATGGGGTGGCATAATCTCCAATCTTTTTTAGGGTGATTTGCAGTATGAGGCTGAGGCAGTTGAAAGAAGAGCTTCCATTTCTTTGTGCTTAAGATCTCGGAACATTTTTGTTTTCTGTAATGATTCACCGACATCCTCTGCACCCTGTGTCCTGTGGGTGCTCTTTCGTTGGTGACCCAGAAGACAGGCGCTGGTGTTGCCTGCTGACTGTTTGTTAGCTCTGTGCCCCTCCAGGAGAAGATGCCAGGATGCCCTTCTCAGACCCTGCCGTGCTCTGAGCAGATGGGACTGCTTTGCCACTGACACTTGTAAACAGATGTCAATCAGCAGAACTTGCCTTCCATACCCTGGACTGTCCCTGGAAACTGATTCGTCCGTTCAGGCTGGCCTTGCCCTCCAACACGTGCTTATTGATTGCCTGCCTCTGGCCTCGGGCTTGCTGGCAGTGGCAGCGAAGAAAAAGGATTCACGCCCTGAAACTACATAACTACATGATGCTGTATTTTCCATGGGAAAAAAAGGTGGGAGGGAAATGCATATTCATTTTTGCTTCTGCTTGTATAAATAAGCTCTAGAGGGACAGACAGAAAGGGAAAATGAGGGATGAAAATGAGAACAAGGCAGAAAGGGGGAATAGGTGATTTTGAGTTGTTTTTACGTTTTATCTAAAGTATTTTAAAACTCTCAATGTATTATGATTCAAAATTATATTTAAAAATGTATATGAGACCCTCAGGGGTCAGTGGTCAAACTGAGCAGTATGAATGCTGATTCCAAAGATTTCATAGGAATCTGGGGAGTGGGTCAGCTTGAAGGATCCATCTCTCTATCTCAGTGGGAGAGGGGTCATCTTGGCTGATGAATCATTTCGCATAGAGTGAAGGGTGAGGTCCTTCCTACTCCTTTGTCACGCTGCTGGGATAGCTTCTGAGAAGGCCCTGCCCAGATTGGTTACTGCGGCTGGAAACTCAGCCAGGTTTCTGTGTGTGAGGCCTTAATCGTCTCTGGGCATGTGCAGTATTTTGTATCTACCACTTGAGAGCCAGTGTGGTGTGGGGGTCATATGGGAGAATCACAGTGAATTTAGATCCAAACAGATTCAGGATTATGCCTTAGTTCTGCAGCTCAGTTTAACCACGAGCAAGTCACTTGCCCTTCCTGACTCATGGTGCCCTCATCTACAGAGAGGGCCTGAGGCTAACCAATCACTTACCCAGTTCACACTGCATGTGGAAGTGCTGTGTGAACCATAAAGCATTAATAATAAGTGCTGATTTAAAAGCCTGCCTGATAGTTGTTACCACCTGCTTTGTTGCCCAGAAAAGCCCTTTGCCATCGGAAGAGGGAAAACCCGCATCTCACTGTCCATGGTTTCTCCACTTGCTGCAGACACTGCTGGAATGTGAGCAAGCCATGGCATGTTTTTTCTTGGCTCATCCTTTGTCATTTGATCTTCTTGGATTTAGTGACTTCTCTATCCTCCACAAAAACATTCTTCAGTTTATTAGTCACTATAATTACTTGTGCACTGTCCACAATTCCACAGATGCTTACTGAGCTCTTGAAGTGTTCCAGGCTCTGTGTGAGAGGAGTGGGGGTGGAATACAAGGAGGAATCAGACATGCTCTTGCTTTCAAGAAGCTTACGGTCTAACCCAGCTGGTGTGCCTCAGTGGGTGACCTTCAACCTATGAACCAAGGTTGGATTCCCAGTCAGGGCACATGCCTGGTTGTGGGCTCGATCCCCAGTAGGGGGTGTGCAGGAGGCAGCTGATATTTCTCTCTCACCCAAGTTTCTTATATATATATTATTGATTTTTTACAGAGAGGAAGGAGAGGGATAGAGAGTTAGAAACATCTATCAGCTGCCTCCTGCACACCCCCTACTGGGCATGTGCCAGCAACCAAGGTACATGCCCTTGACCAAAATTGAACCTGGGACCCTTCAGTCCACAGACCGACGCTCTATCCACTGAGCCAAACCGATTAGGACCCAAGTTTCTTTTTTTTAAGTGTATTTTTGATTTCAGAGAGGAAGGAGAGAGAGAGTTAGAAACATCAGTGATGAGAGAGAATCATTGATCAGCTGCCTCCTGCATGTCCCACACTGGGGATTGAGCCCACAACCCAGGCATGTACCCTGACTAGGAATCGAACCATGACCTCATGGTTCATAGGTCAACACTCAACCACTGAGCCACACCGGCTGCCCGGAATGTCCTCCTTTGCTGATGAGGAGGGCAAAGACTCGCTCCTCCATCCCCACTCCAGCTTCTGTATCTACTTTCCAAGACGCTGTATCTACTCTTGCTAACCCCTCCTTTTTCCTCCTCTGCAAACCTCTCTACCCATTCCCCAAAACAGCAGAATTCAAAGCAGGCTACTTGCTCGGGTGGGGTTGGAGCAGGAGAGAGAAAGGACATAGCTTCATGTCAAAATGTCATCCTAGCCATAGATGAATCTGTACCTCTTGAGCTAAAAGGTGGGCTCTGCAGGAATGAGAGAATCTCCAGGGACAGGCAGTGCTGGCCTGAGGTTGGATTTGTTTCAAATCTAAGTCCAGATTTACTGAGGGACACAAGGATTATGATGGGATTAACCACTGCAGAGTAACAACCATAGTAAATAGGAATGGCATTTATTGAGCACTTAGTGTGTGCCAAGCATCGAACTGGCATTTTATATATAGCATCTCTATCTCCAGAGGCTGGGCTCTTTCTAAATGCCATGCTACCTCTCTTGTAAAAATAAGGTCTTACTCACCATGAGGCCAGTCACAGCAAATGACATTGGCCCTCTTCTCTGGAGAGCAGGGAGGAGATATTCTTGACAAGAGGGAATTCCAGGTCAGTCTAAGTGACAATCTCGTGCTACTTGAACCCACGTCCTACCATCTTCCAGAATCTCTTTGGCCTGCTAAGTTAGGATTACAGAGGCAGAGATAGGTCCACTGGCCAAGGAGCGTCAGAATCTACCTTGGTAGAGATAAAAGTGGTTCCAATCTTTCTGTCTTCTTTTATATTAATCATTAATTTACATGGGTGGTATCTGAAGGACTTGTCCTTGCAAGTATAAGCCAACTTCCACTTCCTTCCTGTGTGTGTATTCATTTCTCATGTTGCAAGTTACCTGAGGGCTTCCCAGTACTTTAGTTTGGAGTAGTGAAACTAGCTAACATTTGTTGAACACTTACTATGTGCCAGGCACTGTTCTAGTGTGTTACATGGTTGAACTTATTTCATCCTCTCAGCAAACCCGTTATTGTGGTGGTTATGCAGATGGGGAATCTGAAGCCCATAGAGAGCAAATTGCTTGCTCAAGGTCATGCAGTTGTCAAAATGTCATCCTAGCCACAGGTGAACTATGAACTCAGGTCGCTGGGCTCCAGGCATCATGCTTAAATGGCTTCTAGTAGCAAAGAGGCAGTCTCCTTAAAAAATTCATCTTGGAAGTTCATGGTGGGGACATTCAAGTCAGACTGGGCTGTGCAGGAAGGGGGGGGGGCGGTCCTGTGCTTTTGACTTTGTTGTCACCTTTCCTGTCACCATTTGAGTATCTACAGGCTCTGAGCTGGGAGCTGACAGGGCAGCCACACACTCATATTCTCTCCCTCTCCCTCTCTCTGTGACACACACACACACACACACACACAGTGGCCATCCTTTGTGCATACAAGAAATATTCTTTTAAAAAATATATATATATGTTATTTTTATTGATTTCAGAGAGGAAGAGAGAGAGAGAGAAACATCAATGATGAGAGAGAATCATTGATCGGCTGCCTCCTGCGTGCCACACACTGGGGATTGAGCCCGAAACCCGGGCATGTGTACTGACTGGGAATCAAACCATGACCTCCTGGTTCATGGGTCAACGCTGAACCACAAGGAGCATTCTTGTCACAGGATTGAAGATCCCGTCGGGAACAGTCTATAGGGGACTGGAGGCAATAGGACACAATGGAAAAGCCTCCAGGATGCCAGGAGATCTGAGTAGGAACAATGAAAGCATACACTGACATCTAATTGGATGAGCTGGTACGGAAACAACTGGTGGCTGTGAGCGTCTTCGCCTTGAAAGGAGAGATGAACTTGGATGCCTAAGTTCATAAGATCCTTTCACGGGAGATTGTACTCCATCATCCCATGGGGCTAGGGGATACAGGAAAGAGCTGGCAAGGCCTGAGACCAAAGCTGCTGACTGCGGGTGGGGTGGGGGAGTCCCCAGCTGGGAAGAGGAGAGGAGTCTGAGGGTTTCAGGAAGACCAGGACCTGTGCAGGACCTCAGAGGACGAGCCAAGTGGTGCCCATAGGCATCAATGTCCGGGGCCCAGTTCACAAGGTCCCACATTGGCAAGGCCCACTTCAGACTGTCTTGGTATTAAAGGCGCTACTGTCGGAATTTACTGGGTGGAAGTCAGGGACTGAGGCCATGACCCAGATGTAGAAGGCAGGCTGAAGACCAGAGAACCCTCCAACACGTCCCCGCTGGGAAAGGCTCCAAGACTCTTGCTTATCTCTGAGGAAGTGAAGGCTCCACCCAGACAGCACTCAGGCGGAGGCTTGGAACCCAATCACCTGGCTCAGCGGTAGAGGATTGGCTTGGAGCAGCAGTGTGTGGGGCTGCCAGAGCAAAGTTCCATAAACGGAGTGGCTTCAGTAACAAACCTATTATCTCAGCGCTGGAGGCTGGAAGTCTGACCAAGATGAGGGCAGGACCACGCTCCCTCTGAAGGAGCTGGGAAGGGCCTGTTCCGGCCTCTCTCCCAGGTCCTGGCAGTTCTTGGCTTGGGGCAGCATAACTGCAGTCTTCACATGGCGGCTTTCTCCCCGAGCGCAAGTGTGTCTGCTTCCCAAATCTCCTTTTTGTAAGGACACCAGTCCCGTTGGAAGAGGGGCCACCCTACCCCAGGATGACCTCATCTTAACATCTGTAACAGTGCTAGTTCCAAATAAGGTCACATTCAGAGGTACTGGAGATTAGGACTTTAACCTATGAATTTTGGGGAACACACTTTGACCCATCATGGAGAGGACTCACATCCTGAGACTTGGGCATTGGTCACATGCGCTGCTTACACACAGCTGATTGCCACACCGGCTTCTTGTTTTACCCTCTCAACACCGTGTGAGACACCCAGGGGCCTGCCCCGGCCTGTGCACATGGCCTGCGCACATCGGTGAAACAGGCCTGCAGCAGTTAAATGGCTATGGCTCGGGCATTCACCTCTACACCAATGATGCTCTGTGGGCATCTGCTTCCCAGCTGTGACCACAGCAGGTTAAGCTTCCCTGAACCTCTGTCGTGGGTCTGAGATGGGTTGGTGAGGGCTGAGCACAGGCTACTGGCATAAAGCAAAGTGGGTGTTGCCCCTCCCCTTGTGCAGCTCTGAATGTGGAGAGATCTTCCTTTGGGTTGAGCTGAGCCCCAGATGAGGACAGAGGTTGGAGAAGGTAAATTACACGTCCAGCGTCTCAGGGTTAAACTCTCCCCCCTCTTTGGAGCACCATCCTGGCCAGCACCCTCCCCGTCCTCCTTCTAGGAGTTAGTTCCTCTCCTGGGCCTGGCCAGTTCCATCTCCCCCTGCCCACCAGCTCCTTCTCTCCTCTCCCCTCTCCGTCCTCAGTTTTTCTTAAGGATTCAGGGATGGCCTTATTGCGCATGGCCTCGGGTTAGGTGCCCAGTTTCAGAGAGACCTCAGAGGGTCAAATGGGATCCAGTAGTTTCTGCCAAAGACCTCTGCCCTTGGGAAAGGAGGTGTGACCCCGGGGAGTGGGAGACCAGGGAGAGGAGCTATGGAAGCAGCCACAAGATCTTAGAGCCCTTGGGACTTTGGAAACTCCTCTTCCAGGCCTGCGGCTACAGGTGGGGAACGGAGGCCCTGGGCGGGAGGTAAAGTGCCAAGGTCAAATGTTGGGCGGTGCCTGCGGGCGGAAGCCAGGCATCGGGGGGCTATGTTGGAAGTGGCGTGTGCTTCCCGGGGCTGTGAACTCAGTTCCTAAGATTGCAGGGGCTTAAGTCTGCGGAGGGGTCGCCCCCGGGGGCTCTTGAGGGGAGGGGAGGCTAAAAGCCAGGTGGGGGGAGGGCATGTGGGGATCGTGGGACTGGAGGGCCGTGCCCCCACCCCCAGCGATGAGTGGGACGCCCGGGGAAGGGGCTGGCGGGCTGCTGCGGGGGCGCGCGTGGGGGCCGGGCGGCCGGGGCGGGGTGAGTCACCGCCGCCCGCTCCCATTGTGCGGCCCGGCGGCGGCGGGGCGGCGGGGCTGCGGAGCCGAGCGCGGGAGGTGGAGCCGCGGGCTGCAGGCTCCGGCGCCTGCGTCCCCAGCTCGCCCGGCTCGCCTCCGCCGTGGGCGCCCCGCGGCTGCCTGGCCCTGCGCGGCGACAGGCCCCGGAGAGAAAGCCGAAGGGAGATGGGGCGCGCAGGCCAGCGCGGGTCCCGCAGGCTCCAGAGCCCCGAGGTACCGCAGGGCGGGGCGGGGCGGGGCGGGGCGGGGCGCACGGGCCGGGGCGGGCCCCTGGGTGTCCCAGGCTTGGCAGGGCCTGGGCGCTGGGGCTCCTGGAGGGGGAGAGGGCCGGGAGGGGGAGAGGACCTGACCCTGCCTTTCTCCCCCAGGACTCGCCACTAGGTCCCCGCAGCGCCCCCTTCTTCTCACCCGGGTCGCGGGTCCCTCAGTGAGCGAGAGCCCCCCAAGCGCCTCCCCGGCCATGGCCAACGGAGTGATCCCGCCGCCCGGGGGCGCCTCCCCCCTCCCCCAGGTGACTGACGCTTCCGGATGGGGGATGAGGAGGGAGAGACCCCAAGGAGGAGAGGGGCGCCCTCTGGCTGACCCTGGGACACCCCTGCTCCATCTTGGGCGGAATGGATAAAGCGGAGGGTTGGGGGCGGGGGGGGGGGGGGGCGTCCTTTGCTATTTTTTGGATCTGTTGCCCCGCCTCCCCAAGCCTTGGGAGCTGGGGCGCTGGTCCCAGGTTGGGGCCCTGGAAGCGGAGGCCGTAGAAGATGGAGCCTGCTGGTCCCCGCCCCGCTTCCACCCAGGGTTGGAGTTGGGGGAGTGGGGCGCTCCTGGGTCCAGGGTCCTTAGGTGAGCTGTCTGAGCCCGCAGGTCCGGGTGCCCTTGGAGGAGCCCCCTCTGAGTCCAGACGTGGAGGAGGAGGATGATGACTTGGGCAAGACCTTGGCTGTGAGCAGGTTTGGGGATCTCATCAGCAAGCCCCCCGCCTGGGACCCCGAGAAGCCCAGCCGCAGCTACAGCGAGCGGGACTTTGAGTGTGGGTAGCCTGGGGACCCCTAGTGTGGCCGCCCTCACCACCATCACCTCATTGCCACCATCACCGTGCTCACACTGGCTTGGTCACCCAGTGCCATCATGTGCTGGACGCTGTGCTGGACGCTGTGCTGAGCCACTATGCCATGTTAAGTCATCCTGCTCACTCACCCATCGCCTGCTCGCCTGTCAGGGAAGCCGGTCCCAGCCGCAGGGGAGATGTAGGGACATGGGCCAGAGGCCTCCCTTAGTGACCCTTGTCTTCCCCGAGGCTCTGCCACACCCCTGGCCCTCCTCTCTCCACCTCCTCATCTCCCGTCCTGAGCTCTCTGACTACTTTTCCTTCTTTGCTGCATCATGTCCTCCCATTCCCACCACCCCTCTTTCATGGCCCCCTCTGTTACTCCCGGCCCCCCACTCTACTAGGCCTCACCAATGACAGGACATGGACACAGATGTTAGGGGGAGTCTGGCTCTGGAGGAAGGACTAAGGTGCCCTTGCTTGAGGCCTTGAGCTAGAATAAGGTGTGTGTCCCTAGGGTGGTGTGGGGTCCCCCTCTGCTGTGGGGGTCCCAACTGGCTCTCCTGCCCCCGCAGTTCACCGGCACACCTCCCATCACACCCACCACCCGCTCTCCGTGCGCCTGCCTCCACCCCACAAGCTGCGGCGAGTGCCGCCCAGCTCTGCCAGGCAAAGCAGGAGGAAGAAGAAGAAGGAGAAAACCTCTGCTGCTCCCTCCGAGGGGACCCCTCCCATCCAGGAGGAGGGGGGAACCGGGGTGGAGGAGGAAGAGGAAGAGGAGGAGGAAGAGGAAGGGGAATATGAGGCCGAGCCTGTGGAGCCTCCACCCTCAGGGTCCCCACAGAAAGCGAAGGTAGGGGTCTGGCCCTGAGGGAGGGCTGGCTGCTTAGGGCGGAGTGAGAGAGGAGGCCTCGCCAGGCCGAGCGGCTGCGTTGGGGCAGGGCCCAGGACATGTCTGCTTTGTCCACAGTTTTCCATTGGAAGTGACGAGGATGACAGTCCCGGCCTCCCCGGGAGGGCTGTCTTCACCAAGCCCTTGTCCTCGGGGGACATTCGCTCGGACAAGAGCCCCCAGCACTCGGTCAGGTACTGGCCTCCAGCCCAGCTCAGAGGAGATGCCAAGCTGCTTCCTGATCTTGGGGAGTGTGTCCACCTCTGACCCCAGAGAGGAGAGGAGGGGGGCCGAGGAGGCACGGAGGGGTGCCCCGTCTGTCCACATGATTGGCAAGGAGAAGAGAGTCAGAGGCTAAGAGGGGGATCGGGAGGAAGGGGGGGACCAGCATGACGGGGGCAGGAAGGTGGAGGTGAACTTTCTTCTCTGCCCAGGAGGAGCCTGTGTCTAGTGCCCAGGGGGGCACTCCAGGCCCTGCCCCAAGTTGGAGGCCAAGGAACCCCCGATCCTGGTCTATCTCCACTGTGGTTCCCTGTCATCCAAGGCTGCCTGTTGCCTCCTCAGCTCCCCCAGTCCCCGGGCCCGGGCCCCCCGAGTCACAGGAGAGAAGAGCCGGCCCTGGAGCCCATCGGCCAGCTATGACCTGCGGGAGCGGCTATGCCCAGGCAGTGCCCTGGGCAGCCTGGGTGGCCCAGAGCAGCAGGTGCCCACTGATGAGGCGGAGGCCCAGATGTTGGGCTCTGCAGACCTGGACGACATGAAGAGTGAGTGATACCCTGCGGCAGCCCCCGTGGCCCACTCCCATGAGCACTCAGCCTGTGAGGGACCTTGGAGAGGCTCTGTGTTCTCCCCCACTCAGTGATGGGGAGCTCACTACCTCGGTTTCCAGAGCTGAGATTTCCTTTCATGACACCTCTGCCGTTCTGACCCGATTCTGTCCTCGGAGTCACCCCTGGAATAGGGCAGCCCCCCTTCCACATGATGTTTGGAGATATCAATATAGCGCCCTCCTCTTCTCAGGGCAGACTCTTCACCCTTTCACACCAGCCCCCTGGGTCTGAGCCACTCTGCCAGGCCCTGCTTCTCCCTATAGCAAGGGCTCACCTCCTCACTCCTGACCCACTACCCTTGGCCTGGCCTGGCTGTGATCTCGGCACATTCTTTCCATCTTATCAGTCCTGGATTCTGTGCCACCTGTCATCACCCATGGGGCTCTGTGCCCAGGCCAGAGGCACCACTGACCCCGCCTTCCTCCCCTTACAACAGTGTGTGGGCGGGGGTGGGGAGGAGGGCTTTGAGCTCAATACGTCATGGAAAGTTGCCAGGACCTGAGGACAGGGACAGGAACAATCCGATGGCAGCAGCAGTGGTGCTGGCGGGATGGGAAGGGTCAGAGGGAGGGCGTGTTTACAGATCCAGGGTTGGGGCTTAAAGCAGCCGGGAGCAGCCCCGGGGACCTGGGAGTTGGAGTTGAGAGGCCTGGACATCTTGGGCTCCGGTTGGACAGAGACCATTCCTGTTCAGACTCCCATCTCTCAGGAGAGCCGGGGCTTTGGGGGGACAGGGCTGAGGCCTCAGCCCGTGTCTGGGGAATGACGAGCCAGCTGGAGCTCACGGAGCCCAATGGGGCACTGAGCTCCGGGCCCTGGGATGCTGATGGCCTGGGCCCCTGGAGGGCTCCAGCTCAAAGCCCTCGAGACTCGCTGGCCTCAGAGGACTTGGAGATGTTTGTGCGGGACCTTGAGGACTGTGACCCATGGGAGTCTACCAGGGACCAGCTGAGCCCCATGGCAGGGGGACCAGCTTGTGAGTAAACGGGCTGCTGACCTTCCACCAGCTGCTGGCCTGGAAGGGGCAGGCGGGGAGGAAGGGAGAGAACATCTGTCTGAATCTGCCCGGCCGAGGACCTGTGGGGTTAGACCTGGGCGCCGAGAGAGGCTCAGAGACAGTGCTGGGGGCTTGGGGCCTGGCGGCTCCATGTGGGTGCTGGCACTCTGAGTGAGAGGCAGTGGCCATGGGGGGGCTGTGGACTGAGTAGGGATCTGCCTTGTTACTGTGACTTGGCTAGTGGTCCTCGGTGCTTTGGGCTAGTGCTTCCTCTGCTCTGGGCCTCAGTCTCCTATCTGTGAAGTAGCCACATTGACAAGGTGGTCCTGTTGGCATGGCCCCTGGGTGACTGTGGCGCCCACCAGTGGACTGGCTGGGCAGAGCAGGGAGTTAGAGGGACTGGCCATGATCCTGAGGCCGGGAGCTAGACCCCTGGGACTGCCAAGCCCACCTTCTCCGCAGGCCACCGGCTGGAAGACAACCCTGGCATGCGGCGGCACCTGGTGAAGAAGCCATCTCGAACACAGGGCGGGAGGGGCAGCCCCGGTGGCCTGGCCCCCATCCTGCGCAGGAAGAAGAAGAAGAAGAAGCTAGACCGGAGGCCTCATGAGGTACAGGACCCGGGCGTGGGCCACCAGCTTCCTCTTGCCTCTGCTCCCAGGGCCTCCTTTTCCCTCACTTCCCGCCGTGCCCTGGCGCCGGGTCCCATCTGGTGGCCCCCAGGCCCTCATCCTCGGTGCCTGCCCCAGGTGTTTGTGGAGCTGAACGAGCTGATGCTGGACCGCAGCCAGGAGCCCCACTGGCGGGAGACGGCGCGCTGGATCAAGTTTGAGGAGGACGTGGAGGAAGAGACAGAGCGCTGGGGGAAGCCCCACGTGGCCTCGCTCTCCTTCCGCAGCCTCCTGGAGCTCAGGAGGACCATCGCCCACGGTAGGGGCCCTGCAGGCCTGGCCCTGGGCTGCATGCCCTCTTCACAGACTGCAGAGCCTGTGCCAGGCTGCTCACCTCCCGGGGACTCCTCCCTGGAGTCCTGGGCCCACGCACGGTCTGGCTGCCACCCTGGGGATGTGGGGTCCAACTGCCTGCCCAGCTGTCAGCTCTGAGGGGTGGGGTGCTGCCCCTGGTCCCTGGCACTGCACCTTGGCATAGTAGACTCCCCTCCCTGGGTGAAGAGGGGCCATGCCCTCGTTCCGTGCTCCATTTTCACGACCGTCTCTCTGGCTGGGCTATGGCCACATGGAGTAGTGTATCTGCCCGGGTACAGGGGTGCTTGGCTCCCCAAGTGTGTTTGCCTGCCCTGGGGGAGCAAGGCAGCTGGGGCGGGTTTTCCTGTCTGATAGGACCGTGTCCCCTCCTCTGACTGTGCCCCCAGGCGCTGCCCTCCTGGACCTGGAGCAGACCACTCTGCCGGGCATCGCGCATCTTGTGGTGGAGACCATGATTGTGTCTGACCAGATCCGGCCAGAGGACAGGGCCAGCGTCCTGCGCACCCTGCTACTAAAGCACAGGTGCCGGGGGAGGGGGTGCCCAGGAGGGGGCTCCTGGTTCCGCTGTCCCTACAGGAGCAGGCTGTCCTGTGGGGCTTGCGGCCTCTGCTTGAGCACCCAAGTGACGGGGAGCTGGTTCCTGATCCATCCTTGGGCAGCACTACCCGTTAGAAAGTTCTTTCTTACACTGAGGCAGAGGGATAGAGGCCCTGGCCCTCCATTTCTCACTTCCTCTTCACCTCAATCGCCAAGATCCTCTCCTCCTAACTGCCTCCCCTGCTTTGCCCTTTCCCCAGCCACCCCAATGATGACAAGGACAGTGGCTTCTTTCCCCGAAACACATCCAGCTCCAGTGTGAACTCGGTCATGGGGAATCACCACCCCACCCCCAGCCATGGCCCTGATGGGGCAGTGCCCACCATGGCCGATGACCTGGGGGAGCCAGCCCCACTCTGGCCTCACGACCCTGATGCCAAGGAGGTCAGTCGCCTTCCTCTGCCCTGGGTTGGGGGACTGAGAGGGTTCTAGTTTCAAAGGAGGCCACTGAGTGGGTCAGGAAGGTGGGATGCCTGGCATCATGCTAGGCATGTGGGGGGATCTTTAGGGGGAAACCACGAGGGACCCCTACTCTGGAGAAGCAGGAGGTTTAAATGGGATGATGTGGCAGACCCAGGGGAGCCATTTAAACAAGAGAAGGCTGAGGTGATTGTGGGGGGGCTTGGAGAAGGGGTCCAGATCCTGGGCTGGTCCCCTCCTGATGTGAGGCACATCATCCATAGTCCTTCCCCTGGCTGGGGTGGGAGGTCCAGGGGTTGGCGGGCAGAGCCCAGGGCTGGAGCAGGGAAGGGAGGGCCTGCCACGGCCTCCGGTCTGGGTCCCAGCCCTATTCCAGTTCTGCGTCCTCAGAAGCCCCTCCATATGTCTGGGGGAGACAGTCACCGGGGGAAAAGCCTGAAGCTGCTGGAGAAGATCCCCGAAGATGCTGAGGCCACTGTGGTGCTTGTGGGTAAGGAGGGACGGGCGCTGGGGGCAGCGGCAGGGGCAGGGGCATGGGTGCCTCCCCTGTGGTCAACCGGTCTTGAGCTCTGAGCCTCTCCCATCCCCACCTGGCCCCACCTGCCCCTCCCAGCTCATCCCCAGCCCTTTCTTCCCCAGTCCTCTGCCTGCGTCCCTCCTTTTCGGCCACCTTGGACAAACGCTAGGCCATAGAGCACCTTTGTGAGAATTAGAGGAAAGCACCCCTTAATTTCCATCTGTTGGTGAATTGTGGTAAATGTACAAACATATAAATGAATAAGTCTCCTTTAGAACGGGGTTTCTCTCTTCAGTGCACACCTGCCCCATTGCACACGATGTTCCTGAGCCACCGGCCCCGGGCTGCCTTGCCCGCGCCCCTGTGCCCAGCCCGGGCCTTCTCTTCCCAGGCTGTGTGCCCTTCCTGGAGCAGCCGGCAGCAGCCTTTGTGCGGCTGAGTGAGGCGGTGCTCCTGGAGTCTGTGCTTGAGGTCCCCGTGCCGGTCCGCTTCCTTTTCGTGATGCTTGGGCCCCGCCACACCAGCACCGACTATCATGAGCTGGGGCGCTCCATCGCTACCCTCATGTCTGACAAGGTTGGTCCTCCAGCCCGTGGGCTGGGCACCCCAGGCCTGTCCCCCGGGCCCTCCTGGTTCCTGTCCCTCTCACTGCCCCAGGATACCATGGATGCAGGGGTGCAGGGGCCCTCCCGGGTGGAGCAGCGCTTTGGAGAGTGGAGAGGCTGTTGGCCGAGGGGAGAAAGGGAGCCCTCTGAGCTGGGGCTGTGGGAGGGGAGATGGGACAGGGAGAAGCAGCCAGACCTCCAGGTTTTGGATGTGACATAGACTGGATGTGAATGGGCTGGCTATGTTGGTCTTCGCTGTGGCTTCTCCTGGGCTTGGATAGGACAGTGATGTTCAAAATCCTTCCCAACAGGACGTGGGCACTGTCCAGGCAGAATGGCCTTGGAGGCCTCTGCAGTGCCAGGTGTTACCCTGTAGTTGTTGGATTGTGGGAAAGCCTGGAGGCTCCCAGGGGAATAGAGGGCCCTGGGAAGGGGCAGTGCTGAGGGCTGTGGCTTGCCAGCCAGCAGGGCCTGTGAGTCAGAATTTTGACAACTGGACTGGACCTGCATATGTGGCGGAACGTCCTTACCCCTCTCCCCAAAGCCCCATGCCAGGGCCTCCCGGGTCAGATCAGCCCTTGCTTTTCTGCCCCCAGCTGTTTCACGAGGCTGCCTACCAGGCTGACGACCGGCAGGACCTCCTGAGCGCCATCAGCGAGTTCCTGGACGGCAGCATCGTGATCCCCCCGTCGGAGGTGGAGGGCCGCGACCTGCTGCGCTCCGTGGCCGCCTTCCAGCGGGAGCTGCTGAGGAAGCGGCGGGAGCGAGAGCAGAACAAAGTGGAGATGACCACCCGGGGAGGCTACGTGGCTCCTGGGAAAGGTCAGACCCTTTGGGGTCCAGAGTCCCCCATGCTCCCCCGCAACACAGCTAAGTCCATGACCTCAGCTCCGTCCTGACTCCCAGAGTCCTGGATGCAGCTTCCAGCCCCTGACCCAGGCCTCTGCCCATGGGCGAGGCCAGGAAGGATGGAGGGCCTGCAAGTGGAGGGGTGGTCTGTGTTCAAGCACCCCCTTGTTCCCCAGGGCTGTCGCTGGAATTGGGGGGCTCTGAGGCGACCCCTGAAGATGACCCCCTGCGGCGGACCGGCTCGGTGTTTGGGGGACTTGTCCGGGACGTGAAGCGCCGCTACCCGCACTACCCCAGTGACCTGCGGGACGCTCTGCACTACCAGTGTGTGGCCGCCGTGCTCTTCATCTACTTCGCTGCCCTCAGCCCTGCCATCACCTTCGGGGGGCTGCTAGGTGAGGCGGAGGGGCGGGGCTCAGTGTCATCGCCAAGGTTTCTGGGACAGGGTGTCCCAGCGATCACTTTAGGGGCTTATGGGTGAGAGGAGATAGTCGTCAGTGTGACCATCCTGAGCTGCTGGGTCAGGGGATTCCAGAGTTCACTTTTGGGGGAGCTATGAAGATCACCTTGGGGAGCTGGTGGTGAAGGGGCAGGAGGTAAGGGGTTAGTAAGGGGGCCCTATGTACTGTTCTGGGGGGCTGCTCCATTCTTGCTGGGTCCCCAGGTTAGGCTAAGCTAGATAAGGAAGAGGGGCCAGGAAGAAGCCAGACAGGGCTGTCCCACTGACCCTTGCCCTCCCCAGGGGAGAAAACCGAAGGGCTGATGGGAGTGTCTGAGCTGATCGTGTCCACGGCTGTGCTTGGAGTCCTCTTTTCTCTGCTGGGGGCCCAACCGCTGCTTGTGGTTGGCTTCTCAGGGCCACTGCTGGTCTTCGAAGAAGCCTTCTTCAAGGTGACAGCCCTGCCCTGCTGCTCCCCTGGGATCACCTGCTCCTCCCCTGGCCCCTCAGCCCAGGTGACAGGTCCCTGCTGGGCTCCCCTCCTCCCCTTGGAGTTACCCCTCACCCCACCCCACTCCCTACCTCATGGGGCCCTGATATTCATAGAAGACTGCTGTGGGTAACCACTCCTCCCTCCTGGCCACCAGTTCTGCCAATCCCATGACCTGGAGTACCTCACCGGCCGGGTGTGGGTTGGCCTCTGGCTGGTGGTCTTTGTTCTTGCTCTGGTGGCCGCTGAGGGCAGCTTCCTGGTCCGGTACATCTCGCCTTTCACCCAGGAGATCTTCGCCTTCCTCATTTCTTTCATTTTCATCTATGAGACCTTCTACAAACTCTATAAGGTAGGGGTCCAGAGAGGGTTTGGGGGCAGGGCAGGTGTAGATGTGGGTGGGCAGCATCCTGGCAAGGAGCATGGGAGCCGGTGGCATGGAGATTGGGGCAGAGGGCCCAAAGAGGGGGGCTCTGTTGTGTGTGGGCGTGGGGGGTTGGGGACACCCTGGGGTAGGCCTGAGCTGAAAGGGAAGGAATCAGACCCATAGGGTATTGGTCAGAACTCCAGGATTTACCTGCACAGGTGTGTGAAGTGGTCACTGAGCGCCAAGGGCTGGGTGTCCTCGGGTCACCTTTTGTAGAGTGTGTGTGTGTGTGTGTGTGTGTGTGTGTGTCTTATGTAGCTGGATGTTGTGTGTTACTGTTGCCTGGTCAGGTAGGTGAGGGAACAGCCTTCTCCCTTGCAGCTGATGAAATCAGGGCCACCTGCCCAGGTGAACACTAGGGCAGCCTTGTAACCCACACAGGTGTTCACGGAGCACCCACTGCTGCCGTTCTACCCCCCTGAGGGGGCACTGGCGCCGAGGCTGGACCTGAATGGGAGTGCTCTGCCCGCCACTGAGGGGCCACCAGGCCCGCGGAACCAGCCCAACACGGCCCTGCTGTCCCTCATCCTCATGCTTGGGACCTTCCTCATCGCCTTCTTCCTGCGCAAGTTCAGGAACAGCCGCTTCCTGGGGGGCAAGGTATGTGGCTTCCAGAGCGGGGCCCGTGGAGCCCCTGGGGGACTCTTAGTTCTGCTGTCCCTGCCAGGCCCCACTCTAGAGGGGGGCTGCCCCTTTCTCCAGGTCAGCCTCTGGCTCTAAGCCAAGTCTATGTGGCCCCAGCCCATCAGAGCCTCAGAGAAGTCTACTCAGAAGAGAAGTGCCCACCTGGGCTGGCTGGCACTCATGGGGTTGAAAGAGACAGGTTGGGGAACTTCCGGAACCAGCTCAGACCCAAGAGAGGTCAGGAGTAATAAGTCCTTGTGAGCCTCCATCCCTCACCTCCACCTCTGCTCCCTTCTCCTAAGGCTCGCCGCATCATCGGGGATTTCGGCATCCCTATCTCCATTCTGGTGATGGTCCTGGTGGATTACTCCATTACAGACACCTACACACAGGCGAGTGAGCCCGACCTCTCTGGCAGCTGGTTCTCAGCCCTGGGCCTGAGCGGCAGTTAGATTAGGGCTGGGACCCAGCTTTCCTGGTGGAATGGCAGAGCCCTGCGGGGGTCACACTGGATGGGTGACCTGGGGGTTCAGAAGCAGCCATGTGGTCCCACTAAGGAGGCCACCCAGCGGTCTGAGGCTGTGTGTGACCCGTAGGCAAGACCTGGAGGAGCAGGGATGGGGCTGGGGCAGAATGGCAGGTGGCCCCCAGGTTTCCTGGCAGCTCTGGGGATCTGGGAGAAGGTATGTCATGTCTCTGCCCTATACCGGACTCTTGTAGGGACAGCAACTTTGGAGGATGCAAAACTAATTTTCTTCAAACCTGTTCACACCCCAATTACCTGGAGCCCTGGTACTGGGGACACACGGCTTTGCGGGAGCAGCTCCTGCGTGGGCTCCTAGCGTGGGGGGCACTGTCCCTGAACCCCGCCTTCCTTCTGGCCTCGCAGAAGCTGACAGTGCCCACGGGGCTCTCGGTGACCTCCCCCCATAAGCGCACGTGGTTCATCCCGCCTCTGGGCAGTGCCCGTCCTTTCCCGCCCTGGATGATGGTGGCAGCTGCTGTCCCCGCCCTGCTGGTCCTCATCCTGATCTTCATGGAAACACAGATCACTGCGTGAGAGGGCGGGGACCCTGGGCGGACGAGTGCGGATGGTGGGATTGGCAGCAAGGGGACAGACAGTTTTTTGCCTATGGTGCTTGGCCGTGCCATCTGTCTGGTGCCACCGGCATTTGCAGGGTGGCACTTGACAGTTCTCAGAACTCTCTGGCAGTATGTTCTCTCACCCGGGGACACTCACATGATCTCATTTTGGTTAAGTCACAATAACGTGGTGAGATCTGGCATCTGGCTTTTATGGTATTTTAAACATCCACAGTGTAAGGAATTTAGCTCAGACTTGCTTAAATGTGAGAACTTTAATTTGGGAACTTGAAAGAGGAAGCTGGCAGATCCTGGGAGAGCTCTTCTCTGCCCCCACCCCGCTCCCCACCCGGCTGTGTGCGCCTGGCCCGGCTGCAGGCCCACTCACTCCCACTTCGCTCTCTGCAGGCTCATTGTCAGCCAGAAGGCACGGAGGCTGCTCAAAGGCTCCGGCTTCCACCTGGACCTGCTTCTGATCGGCTCCCTGGGGGGACTGTGTGGGTTGTTTGGGCTGCCCTGGCTGACGGCTGCCACCGTCCGCTCAGTCACCCATGTCAATGCACTGACTGTCATGCGCACCGCCATTGCGCCTGGAGACAAGCCCCAGATCCAGGAGGTGCGGGAGCAGCGGGTCACTGGCGTGCTCATCTCCAGCCTCGTGGGTGAGAGCGCCCACCTTGCAAGGCCTGGCCCCGCTCCCCAGACTTGCCTTCTTGGACCCCAAGGCCTTAAATCAGCGCTCTCCTCCGGGCTTGGGCCAGGTCCCTTCTGACTCTCCAAATGTGGCCTGTCTAGCCCCTGCCCTGCCTGCCAGCCCTGCTTCCTGACCCCCATGAGCCCTTTTTCCTCGTGCCCTTTCCTGGTTCTCTTTCCTGCTCCATCTTCTCTTGTGCGTGGTGATGAGGCCCAGCCGGTCAGTTAGATGGTCCGTGCTCCCTCCCCACCGTGTCCTCACAGCGCTGTCTGAGGGGTCAGGTAGGTCTGTGACTCCTCCTCCAGGCCTGTCCATCGTCATGGGGGCTGTGCTGCGCCAGATCCCGTTGGCCGTGCTCTTTGGGATTTTCCTGTACATGGGGGTCACGTCGCTGTCTGGCATCCAGCTGTCCCAGCGTCTGTTGCTCATCTTCATGCCAGCAAAACACCATCCCGAGCAGCCCTATGTGACCAAGGTATGGCCAGGAAGCATGGAGGCGGGGAGCTGGGTGATGGGAAGGGTGTCCAGGGGATCCCTGGGTCGGACATGGGCAGGATAGGATGACTATGAAGATATATTGGGACCTGGGGAGCCAACTCCCCGGAGATGTGGGTGGGAGTGTGGTGAGACCTGACGCCTGTTCCCAGGTGAAGACGTGGCGGATGCACCTGTTCACCTGCATCCAGCTGGGCTGCATCGCCCTGCTCTGGGTGGTCAAGTCCACGGCGGCCTCGCTCGCCTTTCCCTTCCTGCTGCTGCTCACGGTGCCTCTGAGGCGTTGCCTTCTACCCCGGATTTTCCAGGACAGAGAGCTGCAGGCGGTAAGGGACTGTGCTTGGGGCAGGGCCAGTGTGGATGGGGCCTGGGTTCCAATCTCTGCTGTACCGCCCGACAGCTGTGTGCCTGACACAGGTAACCTAACCTGAACTCTCACTTTCATCTATATAAGGGCTAATAGAAGATTCTACCTTATACGATTGCTGTGAGGCTTAAGCACTAATCCAGGTGAAGTACTGAGTACGATGGTTTGGTGTGAAGTAAGCACAAGGCTGCTGCAGACAGCTGTGCAGGCTGTACATTGAACAGAAGCGTATAGCTGAGGGGCAGGTGGGGGTGGGACGGTGCTGAAATCCATCTGAGCCCTATTTTTGTCATCTGGAGGAAGGGGCATCTTTTTGCAAATCATCCACCCAAACATGGTCTACAGAAGTACACCGCAAGAGCTAGCTGGGAGCGGCCCCAAGAAAGTGCTTCACCTCTGGTAGCTGCTCTCATTGGTATTGTTATTAGGAGCTGTCACTGGAGGGGGCGGTGACCTGAAGGGAAGTGCTTCAATCTGGGCCACAGTCCCTGCAAACTGTGAGGCTTGGAAAGGCCTGGGAGCAGCGAGGGCTGCTAGCCAAGGAGGAGCTGGGGAACTGGGGGCACCCCTTGGCTTCCTTGCCTCTTCCGACCTTCCGCTCCTTCTGCAGCTGGACTCGGAAGATGCTGAACCAAACTTCGACGAGGACGGCCAGGATGAGTACAACGAGCTGCATATGCCTGTGTGATTCTCCGACACGGTGCCCCTGAGAGACCCCGACATCTCAGTGACTGATACCTGGGCCCCTGTCAGAGCCCAGCCCCAGGGCGGGCAGGGGTTCCTCATGACCCAAAGACGCGCCTGGAACCACTACTGATGCCACGGCCAGAGGGGCCCTGACTGTGCCCGAGGCTCTGACCTTATCTCACCAGGCCCTTTCACAGACGGCACCGGCTTTACCGGCACAGGCTTTGAGCTCATTATAACCACACCCCTGGTCTTGTGTCTGCTTCACTTTCTTGGTTCCATGTCTGGTTTCTCAGGTCACAGTTATCCATCTGGAATTGGAAGAATTGGGAGAATTCTATATTCAGGGTCATCAAAACCTGAGGAGAGATTTGAGGCAAGGACAGAATTCTTGGGTGAAAGGGAGAGAATCAAGACCACAGAAAGTCAGAGCTGGGCTTTAGCATCACCCCTTGAGGCCCCTCAAGTGCAGCTGAGGAGGAGCCTGGAGGCTCAAGGTCTGGCTCAAGGTCACATGCCTTTAATCCTGCCCGTGCTTGGAAGGGGTGGGTGGGGGAGGGGAGAAGCGGTGGTTGCTTTGCTCTAGCCCCTAGGGAAATCAGAGCTTGCCCAAGCGCTGTGGAGCTACAGAAGGGGATGTAGAAACTTTTATCTTCTTTTCTTGATTCCTGGCATTCAGAGGAGCAGGGACAGTAGCCCAGTCCCCCAGACGCCAGGGTGGTGCTGGATTTGGGGTCCCTGGACCATTTTAGATTCTCTCGGCTTAAAAGAGAGGCGGTTCTGGGATTCCTGAGGCCACTCCTTGTGCCACAGTCTGTTAAACCAGAAATAACCTGGGGGCCTTAGGAGGGTTCGAACTGGATGCCCTTTACGTCACAGTTGCTTGGCAACCGGCTGCGTGTCGGAGCTAGTTGTCTCTGTGGGGCCCTCTGGTGGCCGCTCTCGCATACTGCAGGCTCTGCCCCATCTGGTAGGAGATGCCCAGCCGCCTGGAGGACCCCCTGTGGTCCAAGAACCCATTCAAGCACGTTCTCCTTCTGAGACGGGAGGCAGAGAGGTCCCCTGGGGTCCCCCAGCCCCAGGAGGCTGTGAGCATCCAGAGCCAGGATCCCTCATCCCCATGAGCCGCTTCCGCTGGAGCCAGCCCTGCTTCTTCCTTATCCTTTTACCAGTTTCTTCCAGGTATTCAGGCAAAAAGCGAGAGCCGGGCAGCTGGCCAGGGGAGAAGGGACAGAGTACTGTGAGGCTGTTTGTTGTGTTCCTGAGGAAGACTGCCCCTTCCCAGCTGTCTGGGATTGTCACCCAGGTTTAAGCATTTCATTCCAGTCCCTTTGGCTCCCTTGGTCTCTGGCGCCACGATGTCTCCTAACAGCATCTGGCCTCTGACGAACTCTGCTTGCCTGAGGGCCTTTTCTCTGAGGTTGGCCAAGGCCAGGTGGAATTTCAGAGGAGCTTTGCTAGCAAAGGCAAACGCAAAAACCTCGAACATAGATGTGTACAGAGCAGATTCCAAACACAGATAACAAGGGCCAGGCAGAGAAGCACGGCTGAGAGGTTTGGCATGCGGGACGCCATTCCTTTCCTGAGCCCCACATCAGGTTGCCTGGCTCCCCTGTGGGCCTCAGTGGGGGCGGGCTGGCCCGTTTGCTGTAGGCGATGCCAAGACCCTCACAAGAAGAAACCACTTCTTCCCCAGCCTCTGAGAGAAAAAGGGCAACCTGAGCCGGGAAGGCTTGGCTCTTCATTGGACCCTGGTGGTGTCAGTCATCTCTGCTTGGCAAATAGCTGAGGACTGTGGATGTTCCTCAATTGGAAAATGAGAAATAATGTGGAAGCTTTTGAAATAGAATGAACTTTGGTCCTAGGTGGTGTGTCAGGGTGGCCTGTAGTATAACTAGGCCCTGAGGCCTCAGAAAAAGAGATGAAAAAATTTCCGTGAAGTGTAGAACCAGACATACCCTCTGGCC
This sequence comes from Myotis nattereri, assembly GCF_964212035.1. Taxonomy (NCBI): domain Eukaryota; kingdom Metazoa; phylum Chordata; class Mammalia; order Chiroptera; family Vespertilionidae; genus Myotis; species Myotis nattereri. The sequence continues at coordinate 22,871,704 of NC_138082.1, forward strand.
AGTGAACATGCCACCCAATGAGAAGTGCATGAATAGGGCCTAAGAGCCTGGAGCCTCGAAGACCATGCCATTCCCACCTGCCTTTACCCCCAGCCCCTGAGGGAAAGCAGCTGCCGTTTGGTTATGTACCTGAGGCCAGAGTTGGCCCAAAAACATACTGAACTGGGCCTGTTCAGGGTGATGCTTCTGCACTCAGAGTAGGGGCCTGTAGAGGCCCTGAAAGGACTTAGGAAGTCGTAGCAGCCCAGAAGCTTACTAGGTAGGGACAGGTACCTTGAGGGATGGGAGAGGAGAGCGTCAGTGGGGTCAGATTGGGTATCAAAGAGAGAAAGACAAGAGATAATGGGCCTGTGGCAACCCCCTAGCTAGGCAACCGGGGTGGGGGTAAGGAGGCTGGGAATTCGAAATCTTTTCATTTTCGGACATTAAGGGTTTGTCCTAAAGCCATTGTAGCCCCTAACCTTCTCTTTACTTACCTTCCAACCTTATCCTCCTGGATAAGCTTGGTGAAGGCCTACTTCTTCCAGAAGTAGAGGGCAATCAACAGAGAGAAGTCCCATTTGGTCCTCGTGGACTAAGGGGTGGGTTAGAGGCCATGGTATTTTTGAGTGACAGGTCCCACACCATCTCCTTTAGACTGGAAGCAACTTGAGAAGTGGGCATGTGCAAGGTGACCCAGCACCCTTCCAGCAAGGAGGATGGCAATCCCATTGCTATCTTACCCCTTGCGGCGCTCTGAGTGGGGTTAAGGCCACATCTTGGACAGCTGCTGATAAAGTTTTATTATTCTTGCATAGGTTCAAGCCCCCTTTATGACCAAAGAAGTGCTAACTCATTCTTCTACTTTGAGCAAAGAGGGCAGCTGGCATTTCCTCATTCCATGCTGAGGAGTCAGCTCACTCTCAACGTCTGATGCCCTCATGAAAGCTCCTGGCTGTCAGAGCTCAAACGCAGTCTGCCTGGATTGCCCTGGGCTCCTCCTTTAGGGCACAGAACCTGGCAATAATGTGTCCCCTTTGGCAGCCTGTGTGACAGCTCTTCTTGTATTGTATCAGGTGACTCCAATAATGATCACGCCTGTTGACACCTAGAGCTCTCAGAGGGAATTCTGAGCAGCATTAGAAGGGCAAAACAGAACTCAAGGGCATTTGCACACAACGCTGCCCATACAGCTGGTGCTTAAGCCATTCTGAGAACAACAATAAGACAAGTTCTGGGCAAGCACCGGATGGGATTGAATCCAATGTGGCAAGTAGGAGACCCAAAGTGAGGAGTTTAGTTTCCAGATAAATACATTATATAATTGAGAGGGAACCTGACTGCTCGCATGACTCACCACTGCACAAAGCGCAAACTCTAATATTTACAGGGTTTCTGTTCCAGAAGGAAGATTTAATATTTGAGACCTCTGCTGGGATTATTTTTACTTTAGTTGGAACTCTTTCTTTTTATTGAACAATTCTATATCAAATGCTGAGTAAACACACAGCTGTTGGGATGTTCTCTGGGTGGTGGGTGAGTCCCACTTGGCTCTGGGAGCCTGAAGGAGGAGCAGGGAGCTCCTGGGACAGGGCTTCCAGGACCATGGGAGGTGAAGGGCAGAGAGGAGGTGAGGTAGGGATGGGGAGCAGCTGGGATGATGGGGAGCAGCTGGGATGATAGGATCTAGTGAAAGCCAAGGGTGACACCAGTAGAACTTATAAAGAATTCTGGAAATGTTTTGATGAGCATGTTTGGTAGTTTCAATTACAGCTGTCACTTCTCTCTGTGTTAGTAACAATACCCTCAAAACCCAAAGAGGCACTGTGCGCTTTCCGAGCCAGCTGGAGCGAGAGGTGTTGGTGACCCTGCATACGAGGCTGATGAGTAGACAGTGGCAGGTGGGAAAGGCAAAGTGCATTAGAGGCCCCAGAAGCCCAGGAAACAAGATGGGGATAGATGGTGAGCCTGAGAGGTGGCACTGGGACTAGTGCCAGCAGGAAGCCTTGTATTCCATCTTAGCCGTCCATTCCTGTCCATCAGTGGTTCTTCACAATGCTAATGATGGCCCTAGCCGGTTTACTCAGTGGTTAGACCCCTGGCCCCAGGTCAGGGCTCCTGTGGAAGACAACCAATTGATATGTGTCTCTCACACCCATGTTTCTCTCTTTCCCCTCCTCCCTTCCACCCCCTCTAAACGTCAATGAAAAAATATCCTCGGGTGAGGATTTTTAAAAAAATGCTAATGATGGGGACCAGAGCATCATCTTTATTCTGGCTTTTGGAGGGCCCATTGTGTTCAGGGCTTTTTTGTAAAAACTTGCCCCAAAGACAGGGCTCCTGAGGCCTCCCCTCTTCCCCTTTTCTCTCCTCCAGCTCTGCTTTCTGGGGCCCATATCTACCTCACATTCCCACGATAGCTGAAAGCTATTTCTTTTTATTATTATTTTTAAAATCTTTATTGTTGAGATTATTACAGATGTCCCTCTTTTTCTCCTAATAGCTCCCCTCCACCCGGTTCCCGCCCTGCCCCAGGACTTCGCCACCCTATTGTCTGTGTCCATAGGTGATGCATATATGCATCTAAGATCTTTGTTTAATCTCTTCCTACCCCCAGCCCCCTTCCCTCTGAGAATAGTCAGTCTGTTCCATTTCCATGTCTCTGATTCTATTTTATTCACCAGTTTATTCTGTTCACTAGCTTTCTTATTTGTTTATTTTGATTTTTAGATTCAATTGTTGATAGGTATGTATTTGTTGCCATTTTGTTGTTCGTATTTTTGATCTCTTTCTTTTTCTTCTTCCTCTTCTTAAAGAATACCCTTCAACATTTCATATAATACTGGTTTGATGGTGATGAACTCCTTTAGCTTTTTCTTGTCTGTGAAGCTCTTTATCTGACTTTCAATTCTAAGTGATAGAGTAATCTTGGTCGTAGGTCCTTGCTATTCATCACTTTGAATATTTCTTGCCATTTACTTCTGGCCTGCATAGTTTCTGTTGAGATATCAGCTGACAGTTGTGTGGGCATTCCCTTGTAGGTAACAAACTGCTTTTTTCTTGCTGCTTTTAAGAGTCTCTCTTTGTCTTTAGCCCTTGGCATTTTAGATGATGTATCTTGGTGTGGTCCTCTTTGGGTTCCTCTTGTTTGGGGTTCTCTATGCTTCCTGGACTTGTAAGTCTATTTTTTTTTTCCACCAGGTAGAGGAAGTTTTCTGTCATTATTTCTTCAAATAGGTTTTCAATATTTTCTCTCTCTCTCTCTCCTGCTGGCACCCCATAATGTGAATGTTGGTACACTTGAAGTTGTCCCAGAGACTCCTTACACTATCTAAATATTTTTGGATTCTTTTTTCTTTTTGCTCTTTTGATTGTTTTTTGCTCCCTCATATTTCAAATCATTGATTTGATTCTCAGAATCCTCTACTCTACTGTTGAATCCCTGTATATTATTCTTTTTTTTAAAATATTTTTTATTGATTAAGATATTACATATGTGTACCCACTACCCCCCCCCCCCCCGCCCCCCCTCCGCTCATCCCCTCACCTCCCCGTTGTCCGTGTCCATTGGTTAGGCCTATATGCTTGCATATAAGTCCTTTGGTTGATCTTTCCCCCTTGCCCCCACCCTCCCCTACCTTCCCTCCAAGGCCCGACAGTCCAATCAAAGCCTCTCCGTCTCTGGATCAGTCCTTGTTCATCAGTTTATGTTGTTCATTATATTCCACAAATAAGTGAGATCTTGTGGTATTTATCCGCTCTCCAGTTCCATCCATGCTGTGGCAAATGGTAAGAGTTCCTTTTTCTTCTTCCTCTTCTTAAAGAATACCTTTCAGCATTTCATATAATGCTGGTTTGGTGGTGATGAACTCCTTTAGCTTTTTCTTATCCGTGAAGCTCTTTATCTGACCTTCCATTCTGAATGATAGCTTTGCTGGATAAAGTAATCTTGGTTGCAGGTTCTTGCTATTCATCTCTTTGAATATTTCTTGCCACTCTCTTCTGGCCTGCATGGTTTCTGTTGAGAAATCAGCTGACAGTCGGATGGGTACTCCCTTGTAGGTAACTGACTGTCTTTCTCTTGCTGTTTTTAAGATTCTCTCTTTATCTTTTGCTCTTGGCATTTTAATGATGATGTGTCTTGGTGTGGTCCTCTTTGGATTCCTTTTGTTTGGGGTTCTCTGTGCTTCCTGGACTTGTAAGTCCATTTCTTTCACCAGGTGGGGGAAGTTTTCTGTCACTATTTCTTCAAAAAGGTTTTCAATATCTTGCCCTCTCTCTCCTTCTGGTACCCCTATAATTCTGATGTTGGTACGCTTGAAGTTGTCCCAGAGGTTCCTTACACTATCTTCGTATTTTTTGAATCTCTTTTCTTTTTTCTTTTTCGGTTGGGTATTTTTTGTTTCTTTGCATTTCAGATCTTTGACTTGATTCTTGGGATCCTCTTGTCTTCTGTTGGATCTCTGTAAATTATTCTTTATTTCAGTCAGTGTATGCTTAATTTCTAGTTGGTCCTTTTTCATGACCTCCATGGTCTCACTATACTCCTTGAGGGATTCATTAAATTTATCGGCGGTTTCCATAAAATTCTTGACAAACCTTATAAACGTGGCCTTGAACTCTATATCCAGTCGTCTGGCCTCCTCCGTTTCTGCTAATTGTGACCTGTTTCTTTGTCTCCGCATTTTGGCTGCTTCCCTGTGTTGATAGAGTGGCCTGCGCGCCAGGTGTCCTGTAGGGCCCAGTGGCTCAGCCTCCCCAGTTACCTGGGGTGGACACTCTTGGTGCACTCTTGGTGCCTTGGTTGTTGTAGGATCACTGGGAGGAATTGACCTCCAGTCCAATTGGCTGTGGGAAGCAGCTGTGTCTGAAGTGGGAGAATGGACCCCCTCTGACCACTGGGTACAGTGGCTCCTGGTTCTAAGGAGGTGCTAATTCAGCCCCTGCCTGAGGCCATAGAGCAGGAACCACGGAGAGGCTCAGCTGTGAAGCAATGCAAGCGGCTGCGGGGCCTTGGGCCTTCTCTTGGAAGTTCCGGGTCTGCTTGCCTGGGCTATAGTTAGGTACATTCACATGCAAAAGCCTCTGCTGCAGCCTGGGTGGGGTGGAGTCTCAGGGAGTCAAAGGGGTGGAGAAAGAAGCAATGGCTGATTCTCCGCGCCTGGAGTCGCGCGACTCAGTGTCCCGGTAACAGCTGCAAGCACCTCTGAGGGAAATCCGCCCTCAAGTTCGCCCGCTGCCGCCTGAGAGAGCAGCCTCTCCCCGTATGAGACCTGGATCCCCAGAGACTTCCCGGAACCGGAGTTCAGAGCAGTCGGGAGCTTGTGATTCAAAAAGACAGCCGCGTCCTCAGGTGCCACCCCCTTTCTGCGCGCGCGAGCCGCCGCCGTACCTCTGCACTCAGCCTCCGCAGCTCCTCTGGCTCTCAGCGTGCTTTTCTTTTCTTCTAGTTGTAGAAATTACACTCAGCCAGCCTTCCTGTTGTTTTGGGCGATGTTTGCTCCGTCCTTTGGGATAATTTTCAATTGTTGTGTGGGGCGACTATTTCCCGGTGTTTATCTATGCCGCCATCTTGGTTTCTCGCCCCTGTATATTATTCTTTATTTGAGTCAGTGTATGCTTAATTTCTGACTGGCCCTTTTTCATTTTTTTGGAGGTTTGTAGAAGATTCTTGAGTAAACGTATAACTGTGGTTTTGAACTCTATATCCAGCAGTTTGCTTTCTTCTATTTCTTTTATTTGTGACACATTTCTTTGCATTTTGTCTGCTTCCCTGTGTTTGTTTCTATTTATTGGGTAGAGCTGCTATGTCTCTTCGAGTTTGTAGAGTGGCCTTGTGTAGTAAGTGTTCTATGGGGCCCAGTGGCTCAGCCTTCCCAAGTCACCCTTTGTGGGCTGTGAGCACAATCTTGTTGTAGTTGAGACTTGATTGCTATTGGTGTCATTGGGAGGAATTGACCTCCAGGCCAATTGGCTGTGAGGACCAGTTGCAACTATAGTGGGAGAGCTGCTGTGCAGGAGATACTCCTATGGAGCAGGACTTGCTTCACTGGGGCTTTGGTGCTCACTGAGTCTGCCCCTGGGGTGTGTCAGTTATGGATATGTAGAGTTATAATATGGTATGGTCTGATACTGACCACTGGGTACACTGGCTCTTGGGTCTCCAGGGAGGTGCAAAGTCAGCCACTGCCTGGGGCCACCCAGCAGACGCTTCTGAGAGATCTGTAGATTCCTCCTCTTTGTATCAGGTTTGGAAGTGCACAGATGGGGCCCAGCTATGAAGCAAGGCAGGCTGGTACAGGTGCCAGGTCTTGGGCCTTTTATTGATAGGTTTGGGGTTCCCTAACCTACCTGCAGCTTGTTTGAGAGATTTTACCCTATGCAAGGACAGGCCATTCATATGCAAAAGCAGCTGCATGCAGCTTGTGTGAGATTGTAAATTGGATGAGGCAGGGTCTTAGGGAATCACCAAGGTGGAGCAAACAGAAATGGCTGCCAGTCAGCCCTGTGACCCAGAGAGGTCCCAGCATAGGAACAATGATCCCTGTGAGCACCTACCTCTCAGAGAAAGCCACCCCTGAGTTCCTGCCCTGATGCCATACAATCCAGTTCCTCCACGTATGTGTCTGTGTTCCCCAAAACCTTACCCTGGTGCTGGAGCTCAGAGGAACAGGACCTTGTAAGTTCAGTTCATGGTGCTGGCCTTTTAAGAGGAACAGCTGGTTCTCCAGCAGTGTCTATGTCACTGAGTCCCAATCTGCACTGGTTTTTACAGCCTGTAGTTCTTACTGCCTGTAGGGACTTCTTTTCCCAGCTCTGAGAGCATGGGCTGGGGGTCTGGTGTGGGGCTGGGACCCCTTGCCTCCTCCAGGTGGCCTCCACAGAGACAATCTCCCTCCTGGTTAAAAAAGTGGCACATGTGGGTGCCAGACCAGCCCGTTCTGTGCCTTTGCACCCCCTACCAATGTCAATGTTTTCTTCTTTACTTCTCTAGTTGTAGGACTTCCATTCAGCCAGCTTTCCAGTGGTTCTAGATGGTTGCTCTGTATTTTAGTTGTAATTTTGATGTGGTTGTGGGAGGTGGTGAGTACAGGCCTTTACCTACACTGCCATCTTCAAATCATCATCTGAAAGCTATTTCTTTAAAAAAAATTTTTAAAATTGATTTCAGAGAGGAAGGGAGACAGATAGAATCATCAACAATTAGAGAGATTCATCTATTGGCTGAGTCCTGCACACCACATTGGGGATTGAGCCCGCAACCCAGGTTTGTGCCCTGACCGGGAAGTGCACCATGACATCCTGGTTCATAGGTTGACATTCAACCACTGAGTCACACCAGCCAGGCTGAAAGTTATTTCTTATTATCACTTCTCCTCAGTATGGAAATACAAAAACATGGTATGCATATTTATTATAGAAAGAGTAGGAACTGTGCCTATTTCTATTCTGTTTACCAAGTAACTTAAGGGCTGTACATAACATACTCTAACGTTTGGGCTGGTTGGTTGTGGCTGTGATCTGTGAGCTCCTTTTTGGCCCTGCTGACTTGATCCTCATTAAGGGTCTGTGGTTGAGTGGCTGGAGCACAGGCTGGCAGTTGCAAGTCCTAGGTTTTACCACAGCTGGTGACTTTGGCTAAGGCCCCTCATCCTTCTGGGAGATTGGGGGTTTGGCTGTAGTGCCTCCTATGTGGATCTTGTTCATCCAACAGACCTTGATCACTGCAGTGTCTGCTCCTGAAAGGGTGGAAAGCAGGAGGCTATCATGTCAATCTCTGGGTGAAGTTATTAGGCTTTAGAACGTTTTCCTTAGCCTTCTAGCTGAAAGGATGCATAGATCTTGGGGAGCCCACTTTTCCTTTCCCAGGGGAATTATGAACTCAAGTACCACAGGGGGTGAAGTAGGGTGAGGGGTGGAGCTGAGCAATGACCTTGGAGAATGAATTTGGGAGCCATGACTGAATACTCAGCCAAAGCTCTAAGAGAGAACCAGAATTCAAGTAGGTAAAAGTTAATATCCATAAAGACTGCACAGCCCCAAGAAATAAGAAGCATATGAAAAGAATTCAGGATTCTTCAGAGTTAGATAGAAAAATATTTAGTTATATACCTTAAGGGTCAAATAAATGCAAAATCAGGGGAGGGCAGTGAATGGGGGTTATGGACTGAACTCTGGTTTGAAAACTAGTAATTAATAGTAATCAGTTCCCTTGGCCACCTCCACCTTTAAATTAGGATGTTAGAGACAGGAGATACGCCCTGATGTCCATAGAATCACCAATGAGGATCCAGTCAACCCCACACAAAATCTCTCATTGATTAGCAGCCTCAGTTAGAGAGAAGGAAATTAACTCCCTAATGGGCAGACATTTTAGTAACCTAGAGAAAATTTAAACTAGAGCATACAAAAGTTTAAGGGAATCATAACTGTAGTTTTTTTTTCCAATTAAAATATTTTATTATGAACAGACTAGTGGCCCGGTGCACGAATTCGTGTACATTAAAAGAAAATTAATAGAAGAAATATTTTAATATCACTATTTGCCCTTTCTCTATAATAGATGTGTCAACCAAATTCATGATTGACAATGACAGATCGAAACACACACTTGCAATTGGCGCTGGTGAGAGCTTTATATGTATCGCGCATGCGTGAGCCAACTTAGCCTTTTATACTGGTATGCATATAGAATAAACTTGCTTAATTAGACCTGTTTTCTGATTTAGCTAAACTTTTTCCAGTCCAGTAAAGCCCCCCAACTTCTCTTTCAGGTAATTGTCAGCAACACAGCAATAAATATCAACATGAAGCAGATTATTATTGTAGCTCACACAGGGAAAACAAAGGGTAAAATATTTAACTGCAGCAGTGTTTGACTATATTCTGTGCAGTGAGAAACCCTGAAGTCATTTTCAAGGTCCACCATTTCTTTTTTTCAGTCGGGTCAAGTTTCTAAGCTTTCTAAATCTTCATTTTCCAGTTAATGAAAAGATAATAGTATTCCACTGAATCTATCTACCTACTCCAGGACTTCTGTGAGGATCAAATGATCTGTGGCACAGGAAAACGCTTCACAGACATTTGGTTAAAGTGTAAAATGCTTCTACCTGGCTATAAAGCAAGTTGTGTTCCTGGGCTGAAGAAACTCCAAGGAGGCTAGTCGCTAAGGAGAGGAAACCAGGCGTTGCTATGTGAGGTCATTACCCAGTGCCCCCAGCCACCGTTTCTGGGTTGGGCTGGGCTGTGGGCCACATTTTGTGCCATGGGGTTTCGGCAGTGTTGGCTGCATGTTGGTGGGCTGTCGCTCTGGGGTGGTGGCAGGGACTGTATCCCACTTGGGGGAAGTCGAATGTTGCTTTGTGGGCATCAGGTCCCTGGTGCCGTTTCTCTGTAAATGACCAATGTGCATCACAGCAGCTCCTGCACTGAGCGCCTGCCCCCTGGTGGTCAGTGCATGTCATAGCAACCGGTTGGATGGTCAGACACTTAGCATATTAGCCTTTTATATATATATATATATATATATATAGATGGCCCTCAGCTTACGATAGTTCAACTTACAATTTATTGACTTTATGATGGTGCAAAAGTGATATGCATTCAGTAAAAATCATTCTGTGAATTTTGATCTTTACCTGGGCTAGTGATACTGGGCAGTAGCAGGGAGCCATAGCTCCCCGTCAGGCATGCAATTACAAGAGTAAACAACTGATACTCTATAAAGTAGTATAAAATGCATTTTGACTTAATGATTTTCAACTTACAATGGGTTTATAGGGAATTAACCCCATTGTAAGTCAAGGAGCATCTATATTTTCAAATTAAAAGAATTTGTGCATATACTAGTATTATTGTCTTAGCCTGTTCAGGCTGCTGTGACAAAATACCATAGACTGGGTGGCTTATAAACAACAGAAGTTTGTTTCTTATAGTTCTTGAATCTGGGAAGTTCAAGATCAAAGTGCTACCTGCTTCCTAGTTCAAAGACTGCCGTCTGTCTTCTCACTGTGTCCTCATGGTGGGAGGGACATGGGCGCTCTCTGGGGTCTCTTTCATAAGGGCACTGATTCCCATTTATGGGGGCTACACCCTCATGACCTAATTACTTTGCAAAGGCCCCTCTCCCAAATACCATCACATTGGGGATTAGGATTTCAATATATAACTTTTTTTTTTTGGGGGGGCGGGGGAGACAAATATTCAGTACATGTCAATGATACATTATATACATGCAATTTTAAAGAGAATGTGGCTATTAGAATAATAGACCACTCCTAACATTCTACTTTTGTTTGTACTTGAATAATTAAGATTTGAGATTTTTAAATTGAAATCTTTCTAAGTTTGCATATAGATTTGAAATTTAAGAGAATTTAAGTTTTACTCTGCTTGGGTGCGCTTAATTTTTTAAATCTATGAGAGTCACTTTAGTACTTGGGAAGGTTTCTCAGTCAGATGAAGTACTTCCAAAGGAATTGAATATATTAAATTTACAAATGCTGCTTAAAATGTTAAGGAGGTTTAATTAACTAAGTGTTTAAATGGGATGGAACATTAATCAAAAGCCCTCTCAAAGTGGTTGTTAATATTTGCTAGACTTATAAATAGGATAATAAGATTCCTAAGCTGATTTTAAAAGCTTTAGGAAGAGCCATAAATTTCTGATACTATACATTCAATAAATCAAATACTAATTTTTAAGACCCAAGTAAAGCTATGAATAAGTAGTCTTTTCTGCACATAAAAGCCACCCTGAGGACATAAAAACTTTTCCTCTAACCAGTGGTGCAGGAGGGTGAGTGGGAGTGGAGAAGGGAAAATAAGATTTTAGTGTCGTCAGGATTGTCTGATCCCCAAGGTCAGGCTAGTCAGTGTATTTTGCCCAATGCCAAATTGCTTATCTCATGGGGAGAAACTATAATTAAGTCTATGCTCCCACGTGGGGAATCAGAATAGCGAATGAGGGTGTTTGGCAACTAAGATAGCAGGTTGAGTCGTGATGGCTTTGGTTTCCTGGCAGCTCCTCTCAGCAAGCCCTTCTAGGTGGAATTCCATGGTTCTGTTTGCTGTAAGTTATTGCTTAAATCATTTTCCCTGAGCAAAAATAAGGATGTTCTGTGGTAGAGCCTGAGGTTTTTTCTCCCAGAGGCGTTTGAGAGTCAGACTTCTTATTTGCATCCAGTAGAAGCCAGCTGTAGCCAATTTAAGCAGAAACAGCACTATTGAAGGGCTTCTCCCAGAACCAATAGGAAAATCCAGCTCAAAGGCAATATTGGCCCGAGAACCACAGTTCAAGACATGGCGTAGAAAAAGTTTGGAGACCACGCTGCTCTCACCCCTGAGCATGAGTTGGCACAGTTCGAGCCCCTGGTGGTGGGTGCCAACATGAGTATTGCTCCCATGCTGCCCTGAAATGGCCACCAGAACGATTCTCCACGATCCGGCTTCTCTGCATTGCTAGCTTGTTCAAATCTCAGGTGCATGTGTCTGATTGGGTTACTAATGCACCTGTGCCCAAGGTGCAGGGACGGCTGGGAAAGAGTATGTGGCATTTCGGCTTCTGTGGCAGGAGCTGGGCTTTGACTCTCAGAGATTCCTAGCACTGGGCTGTTGGGGCCTGCTTATAAAAGCCCATTGTTAAAATTTCAGGGACTTGAGCCAATTATTAAACACAACCATTATTGAAATGTAAGTTATAGTATGTATACTTTTCCTTATTCCTCCTACAAAGTACAACTAAAACCCCTGGACATTGTATATAAGAGAAACACAAGAAGACTCCAAAGGGAGGGGAGAACAACACATCGGTGAGTTCCCTGAGATTCATGATTCATTCAGTCTTTCTCCCTTCCTTCCTCCCTTCCTTCCTTCTTTCCTTCCTTCCTTCCTTCCTTCCTTCCTTCCTTCCTTCCTTCCTTTCACTCTCTCTCTCTCTCTCTCTCTCTCTCTCTCTTTCTTCTTTCTTTCCTTTTAAAAGTAATGTTTTATTTTTCAATTGCAGTTGACATACAATATTATATTCATTTCAGATGTACAATCCAGTGATTAGACATTTATATAGCTTATGTATGAAGTGATCCATTAAATCTAGTACCCATCTGACACCAAACATAGTTATTACAATACTAGAGGCCCGGTGCATGAAATTCATGCAGGGGAGGGGCGAGGGTCCCCTCAGCTCAGCCTGCACCCTTTCCAATCTGGGACCCCGCAGAGGATGTCTAACTGCCTCTCCCAATCTGGGACCGCTGGCTCCTAACTGCTTGCCTGCCTGCCTGCCTGATCGCCCCTAACTGCTCCCCTACCAGCCTAATCGCCCCTAACTGCTTCCCTGCTGGCCTGATCACCCCTAACCGCCTCTGCCTCCGCCCTGTACCTGAGACGCAGGATTCCCTCCTCTGGCTGCAGGCACCCAGGACCTGGGCCAGCTTCTCCCAGGCTGGCTGCAGCTGCAGGGGACCGTGGGCAGGTGGCTTCTCCCTCTCCCAGGCCGCAGCCGCAGGCACTGGCGCCTGGGACTGTGGGCGGGCGGCTTCACCTGGGCCCGGCTTTGTCAGGAAGGCTGTCCGGATGGTCGTCTGGAAGACATCTGGTGTAATTAGCATATTACCCTTTTATTAGTATAGATTATTATCTATATTCCCTATGTTGTACTTTACATTTCCATGACTATTCTATAACTACCAATTTGTGCTTCTTAATCCCTGCACTTTTTTCACCTCCACCATTGACCCCGTCCCATCTGGCAACTGCCAAAATATTTTCTGTATTTATGAGTCTGTTTCTATTCTGCTTGTTCATTTTTAAATTTTAGATTCCACATGTAAGTGAAATCATATGGCATTTGTATTTCTTTGTATGACTTCTTTCACTCAGCACAGTACCCTCTAAGTCCATCCATGTTGTTTCAGATGGCAAGATTTCATTTTTTTTTAAATAGCTGAGTCCTATTCCATTGTATATATGCACCATTTCTTTATCCATTCATCTACTGATGGACACTTCAGTGCTTCCATATCTTAATTGTTGTAAATAATGCTAAAATGACCATATTGATGCATATGTCTTTTCAAAATCAGTGTTTTGGGTTTCTTCAGATAAATACCCAGAAGTGGAATTGCTGGATCCTTCTTTGTCTCTTGTTATATAGCCTTTGTTTTAAAGTCTATTTTGTCTGGTATAAGTATAGCTACCCCAGCTTTTTCTTCTGTTTCTATTTTCCTGAAATTTCTTTTTCCATCTCTTTACCTTCAGTCTTTTTGTCTTTCAATCTGAAGTGAGTCTCTTGCAAACAGCATATATAAGGGCCTTGTTTTCTTATCCATTTTTTAAAATATGTTTTTTAATTTATTTTTTACAGAGAGGAAGGGAAAGGGAGAGAGAGTTAGAAACATCGATGAGAGAGCAACATCGATTCAGCTGCTTCCTGCACACTCCCTTACTGGGGAGGTGCCCGCAACCAAGGTACATGCCCTTGACCGGAATCAAATCCGGGACCCTTCAGTCTGAAGGGCTCTATCCACTGAGCCAAAATGGTTAGGCTCCATTTGGTTTTAAAGCAATTATAGATAGATATGTAGTTATTGCCATTTTATTAGTCATATTTTTTTTCTTCTCAAAGAAGATTCTTTAACATTTCTGAATACTTGGTTAGTGGTAATAATCTCCTTTAGCTTTTTCTTGTCTGGGAAGCTCTTTATCTTTCTTTTGATTTTATTTTATTTTATTTTTTTTTAATTAAATCTTTATTGTTCAGATTATTACATTTGTTCCTCTTTTTTCCCCCCCATAACTCCCCTCCTCCCAGTTCCCGCCCCACCCTCCGCCCTCACTCCCCACCCACTGTCCTCATCCATAGGTGCACGATTTTTGTCCAGTCTCTTCCCGCATCTCCCACACCCCTTTCCCCCCCAAGAATAGTCAGTCCATTCCCTTTCTATGTCCCTGATTCTATTATAATCAACAGTTCATTCTGTTCATCTGATTATTTATTCACTTGATTCTTAGATTCACTTGTTGATAGATGCATATTTGTTGTTCATAATTTGTATCTTTACCTTTTTCTTCCTCTTCCTCTTCTTAAAGGATACCTTTCAGCATTTCATATAATCCTGGTTTGGTGGTGATGAACTCCTTTAGCTTTTCCTTATCTGTGAAGCTCTTTATCTGACCTTCAATTCTGAATGATAGCTTTGCTGGATAAAGTAATCTTGGTTGTAGGTTCTTGGTGTTCATCACTTTGAATATTTCTTGCCACTCCCTTCTGGCCTGCAAAGTTTCTGTTGAGAAATCAGCTGACAGTCGTATGGGTATTCCCTTGTAGGTAACTGAGTTTCTTTCTCTTGCTGTTTTTAAGATTCTCTCTTTGTCTTTTGCTCTTGGCATTTTAATTATGATGTGTCTTGGTGTGGTCCTCTTTGGATTCCTTTTGTTTGGGGTTCTCCGCGCTTCTTGGACCTGTAAGTCCATTTCTTTCACCAGGTGAGGGAAGTTTTCTGTCATTATTTCTTCAAATAGGTTTTCAATATCTTGCTCTCTCTCATCTTCTGGCACCCCTATAATTCTGATGTTGGTACGCTTGAAGCTGTCCCAGAGGCTCCTTACACTATCCTCGCATTTTTGGATTCTTTTTTCATTTTGCTTTTCCGGTTGGGTGTTTTTTGCTTCCTCGCATTTCAAATCATTGACTTGATTCTTGCGCTCCTCTGTTCTGCTGCCGGGAGTCTGTATAATATTCTTTATTTCAGTCAGTGTATGCTTAATTTCTAGTTGGTTCCCCAATATAACATCGAGGGTCTCATTAGTTTTCTTGTAGCTCTCATTAAGTTTATCGGCGGCTTCTAAACAGTTCTTGAGAGACCTTAAAAGTGTGGTTCTGAACTCTAGATCTTCCATTGACAATTTTGTCCTGTTTCTTTGTCTCTGCATTTTGTTATGCTTCCTTGGTGCACCCCCTAGTGGCCTTTGTGTGCAGGCTTGTAGCTAATTCCAGGGAGGGTTTGCCCTCCAGGCCAAGTGGCTATGAGAATCAGCTGTGTCAGCAGTGAGAGAACTTCTGTCCTCTAGGGAGGTGCTAATCTGGCGTTTGCCTGAGGCTATCCGGCAAATGCCTCTGTGCAGGGCTTGGGCGGGGCTGGTCGCACAGGATCAACAGGGTGGGCCAGAGAGAGCAGTTATGGCCGCTCTCAGTCCTGTCCCCAGGGGCTCTGCCTCTCTGAGTCCCAGCAATGGCTGCAAAGCTCGGAGGGAAAGCTGCACTCGCTCTGACCAAAGCCAGGCAGTCCCGCTTCTCCCGTTTGAGTCTGGGTCCCTAAAGACTCGCCCGGATCTGGAGCTCAGAGTCTGCGACTCCCTCCCGATTGAAAACGCCAACCGCGCCCTCCGCCGCCAGCCCGCTCCACGCGCGCACTCCGCACCTCAGAATTTGACTTCAGCACTGCGCCTCCTCTGAGTGTCCGTATGCGTTTCTCTTTCCTCCTAGTTGTAGGACTTCCACTCAGCCAGCGTTCCAGTGGTTCTGGGTGATGTCCCTCTGTCTTTTAGTTTCACTTTTGAAGTAGTTGTTCAAAGCAGCAAACTCCGGCGTTAACCTATGCCGCCATCTTGGTTCAGCTGCCCTTTCTTTTGATTTTAAATAATAGCTTTACTGGGTAGAGTAATCTTGGTTGTAGGTCTTTGCTTTTCATCACTAACTATTTTGTGCCAATCCCTTGTGGCCTGCAAAGTTTCTGTTGAAAAATCAGCAGACAGTCTTATGGGAATGCTTTTTTTAGGCAACTAACTGCTTTTCTATTGCTGCTTTTAAGATTATCTCTTTGTCTTTAACCTTTTCCATTTTAATTATGATATGTCTTTTTTTTTTTTTAAATTATGATATGTCTTGATGTGGGCTTCTTTGGGCTTATCTTGTTTTGGACTCTCTATGCTTCCTGAACTTGTATGTCTTTTTCCTTCACCAGATTAGGGAAGTTTTCAGTCATGATTACTTCAAATAGCTTCTCAGTTCTTTGCTCTCTCTTGTCCTCTAGTACCTCAATGATGCAAATATTGTTACACTTGATGTCCCAGAGGTCCCTTAAACTATCTTCATTTTAAAAATTATTTTTTCTTCTTGCTCTGTTTGGGTGTTTTCTGCTACCTTGTTTTACAAATTGCTAATTGGATCCTAACCTTCATCTAATCTATTGTTGATTCCTTCTAGTGCAGTGGTTGCCAACCTTTCAGATCTCACGGACCACCAGTGGTCCGTGGACCACTGGTTGGCAACCACTGTTCTAATGTATTCTTCATTTCAGTTATTGTATTATTTATTTCTGACTGGTTCTTTTTTGTCGTTTCTATGTAATTTTTTATGCTGTTGAAGTTCTCACTAAGTTCCTTGAGTATCCTTATAACCATTGTTCTGAACTCTGTATCTGGTAGTTTGCTTGCCTCCATTTCATTTAGTTCTTTTTCTGGAGATTTCTTCTGTTATTTCATTTGGGACATGTTTTGTTGTCTCTCCATTTTGTCTGCCTCTCTGTGTTTGTTTATATGTTATTAGGTAGATCTGCTATGTCTCCTAGTCTTGGTAGGTCAGTCACTTATGTAGTAGGTGTCCTGTATGGCCCAGTGGTACAGTCTCCATGGTCACTCAAGCTGGGTGCCTCAGGTACACTATTCCCATGTGGGCTGTGTGCACCCTCCAGTTGTAGTTGGGCCTTGATTGCTATTGGCATATCAGTGGGAGGAATTGACCCAAGGCCAATTGGCTATAAGGACTGGCTATGATTACAGAGGAGATGTTGCTGTGCAGGGAGCTGAACTTGCTTTAGTAAGCCTCTGGTGCCTGATGAATCCATCCCTTGAGTGTGTCACTTGTGGAGGTGGTTGTGTGGTACTTTAGCATGGTCTGAACTGGCCACTAGGTGTGCTGGCTCTGGCGCCTCCAAAGAGGTTCAGGCCAAGGTCAGCCACCACCTCTGCCCTTCCAGGAGCCACCCAGCATGAGCTACAAAGTGATATAGAGATGGACACTACTTGTGTTGGGCCTGGAGGTATGAAGGAGAGGCCAAGTGTTAACTGAATCAGGCTGCTACTAGCACTGGGCCTGGGGTCACTTAGCAAAAGGTGCAGGCACATTGAGGCCAGGTGGTGCTTGTTTGTGGTTTCTGAACCTTTGAGAGATTTTAGGAAAGTTCTAAGCATGAGCCAACACAAGCCACTTGTATGGAAAGGCCACTGAAAATGGCTTGGGTGGGCCCTCAAGTTTTGATGGCAGTGTTCTGTATCTTGACTGGGTCAAGGTCAACATCCTTGTTGTGATATTGATATCAGAATAAAAAGCTTAATTTAAAACAAATTATATAAACTCAAATACATTATATTAAAAACAATAGAGTTCAATACTCTAAATTTATCACTTTCTATTATTGTATTAGTTTTGCTATTATCTGTGCTCTTGAAGTTATTTATGCCTGTTTTATCTGTATGGCGGAGTTATTCTTGAATAATGTACTGCTATGCCTCTCTTCCCAATAATGCACTCAGTGACATCACACTGATAGCTGGAAATCAGCCACAGTGGGAGTATCTACATAACAGAAATGAGCAAACATTGCAAATTAGGTCTCCCTTCTCTTCATAGTAGGTTGTTAAACTTTTACCAGGACACTGCTGCTTATAAGATAAGAAATTCCCTAAATATAGGAAGTAGGTTTAGATATTGCATGGCTACCCCTACACTCAACCAAGTAATAAATGTCCATCAAAAAACAGATAATGACTCAGATCAGTTATGAGAGAGGAAGAAGCTGGGCTCATCTTAAGGCTATTTCCTCTCTACTTTATTTCTACTCTAATTTTACACATGGCAATTGTGGATTGTGGGTAATGTGGATGCTGGGAAAAGGAATCCTGATAATCTCCTTTTTTGAAAATTCAGCAGATAAATGGCAGAATGGTGGAACTATAAAAAATAGAGCCTTATGAATGCTCAGATTTTTTACTTTCTCCTCGGCAATGTATTCTCTACTCTGCCTCCATCAAATTCTGATCCTTTCTTTAGCACCCTGATGTAGGAACTATTGGTTTTGCTTTTCCAGCAAACTTTTCCTCCAGTGCTTCTCTATTTGGCTATAGATGGGATGGGAGTGGGGAGAGGTGGGCCTTTGGATAGGGGTCTGGTCATCATTCATCCAATCTCATATTGCAGCTACGAAGACTGGTCTATTGGCATGCACAGATAAGGACATTGGGTATAGGAGTACTCTTCATCTACTAGGGTTGCTAAATTGGCACTGGCAGCGTCCATGCTCCCTGCCACAAAGGAAGGGCCTCTCTGCAGCCAGAGTGAGGTCAACACAGAGCTGGGCAGAGATGAGAGCGAAAGACGGATATGAGTCTTATTTGGGCTAAGTCCCTGGGAGCCCCTGAGGCCCTGTTCCCCACAGCTTGTCCTTCCTAGCTAAATTCCATTTTTGGCTTAAGCAAATTCTAGCTGAGTTTTTTGGCACATGCAGCTAAAACAAATTCCAGATAAACACACATTCCTTATAGAGCCTCCCGTGGTCTCCATGGCTTCTCTTCCTCCTCTTGGCTCTCAATCCTTTGCCTTTCTATTTGGAATTTATATATGTGATCTAAAACTGCCAGCCACAACCTACACCCATGGGAAACCCCTTTCCGCCTACAGATCTGGTTAACTTACAGACGATCTTCAGAGGTCCCCTGAGCAGGTGTCTTCTCTCTGTTGGATGCTGCGGGCAGCTGTGGAGTTGAGTCAGAGGCAGGAGAACGGCATGATTCTGCCGTTTTATAGCCTGAAAGAAACATTTGGTCAGGAATATACTTTTTTTTTCAATATAGAATAAACCTCCCCAAATCAAGCCAAATGTTTTGAGAAACATTTTATGGTAGAAACTGATTGGGCGCCAAGACACCTCTGTCTTCGGCCCCCATGCTCCCTGATTTGTTTTGGCACTGGACCATCTGTAGCGCCACCAGCTAGCCACATGTTAATTCTTTGTCTGTGCACGGGTGTAAACTGCATATGGTTTACTTCAATGAGCTTAATTGTTTTTGCTATTTAATAGCTAATGGTCTTAATTAGCTTCTGAAGCACAGCAATGCCGACAACAGTAAATGACTACATCTTATCCATATGGTTATAGAAGACGAATGACTCAATTTCCCGTGCTCAGGCCAAGGAGTCTCTGGAGGAGGACTGGGCAGATGCGAGAGGAGGAAGATGGAAGTCCTCCAGAGATCTGACCTGGCCTTGAATGCAAAACCTGAATATTAAGAATAAATGAGGAAGTGATGGACAGGGGAATAAAACAGGAAAATGAAGGATTTATGTAGGACTTGAGTCATCTATTTTCTTAATGTACGTACCATGGAGTGATGCTGGGTGAATAATCACAACACATTTCACGGTGCCAGCAGGCTCTATCGGCTCTGATCCGAAGAGGCGATGTTCGAAGATCGAATTGTGGGCCACTGAAAGTGAGAAATGCCCCGCAGTGCTATCTGTCTTAGGGAAAGCTGGTACTAGTCAAAGCCTGGGTGACATTTCTTTGGCAAATCCGGCTTAGATGAAGTTCATAGCTAGTGCCTGGCATCTATTAGGAGTTTAATATATATTTTAATCAGCCCCTGTCAGAAAATCCTTTGTGCTCCATCTTCAAAATATATCTAGACCCTGACATTTAGCACCTTCTTTCCCACCACTATCCTGCTCTGATCCGCCTCCGTCTCTGACCTGCCTGCCTCCAGCAGCCTCCCCACTTGTCTCCCCACCGTTTATTCTCAACACAGCAGCCAGAGGAATCTTTTAAAACATAAGTTATATCAGATCACTGCTCTTCTCAGAACCCTCTCATGGCTCCCCTCTCAGAATAAAAGCTGGAGTCCTAGTGCTGACCGGCAAGGTCCTACCTGATCTCGCCTCACTTTTCTGAGCTCACCTACTCCTCCTTGCCCCCACCTGCTCCACTGCACCTGCACTCCACATGGTCACGCTTTAGGGCTGTGCTGCCAGTCCCGTTCCCACCAGCCACACATGGTTAGTGACTATTGCATTGGCAGTGCACACATAGAACATGTCCATCCCATGGAAAGTTCTACTGGACAGCTCTGCTTTTGGGACTTGCACTGGCTGGAAAGCTCTTTCCAAAGATACCACATGGTAAACTCTCTCTAATCCCTCAAATCCTGAAGTCTCAGCCCCGCCTCTGATTGTTCCTGCTAAACCCCCAGTCTGCTCTATTTTCTATAGCACTTAACACCTTATTGCTTATTAATAGTTAGTTATTAGGCTCACTGATTATTGACAGTCTGCTTGCATGAAGTGAATACTCCAAGAATAGGGGTTTTGGCTAACTTTGTCCACTGTTGTATCCCCAACATTTAGAACAGCGCTTGGTGCAGAGTTAGTGCTCATGAAATATTTGTCAAAGGAATGAGTTAGTGGATCAACATATTTTCAGAGCACCAATTGTGTTCCAGGTACTGGGGATTCACAGAAGATTAAAATAGGTATTGTTCTGTGCTAGGTACTGGGGATTCACAGAAGATTAAAATAGATATTGTTCCTGCTGTCATGGAGTTTCTATTCTAGTGGGAGAGACAATAAACTAATGCCAATACAAATTCTGAACGTTCTATGAAAGAGACAAATAGGAGGCAGAAATAGAGACTATCATGTGTGTATATATGTGTTGGGGTGGGGAGACTTTTTCATGAGGACAAAGGAAGGATGGAGGGAGGGAAGGGTTGCAGGGGAGGGTTGAAGAGTATTGCAGAGGAAAGACCATGTGCAGAGGCTCTGACGAAGGCAGGGATGCATGCATGCGTGAGTGAATAGTGCTTGGGAGATGACTGTGAGTTATGAGCCATCACAGACCAGTCACTGAGTGAGGGTTGCCTTCTGTGGCATGCTACTCAAAATGCTGTCTTGTACCAACAGCATCTGAATCATCTGGGATCTTTTTTTTTTTTTTAATACATTTTTTATTGATTTTTTACAGAGAGGAAGGGAGAGGGATAGAGAGCCAGAAACATTGATGAGAGAGAAACATCGATCAGCTGCCTCCTGCATGCCCCTCACTGGGGATGTGCCTGCAACCAAGGTACATGCCCTTGACCGGAATCGAACCTGGGACCTTTCAGTCCACAGGCCGACGCTATATCCACTGAGCCAAACCGGTTCTGGCTGGGATCTTGTTAGAGGTGCAAATTCATGGGGCCAACCTCAGACGTGGGAATTTGTGTTTTAACAAGTTCTCTAGGTGGTACTGATGCTCACTGTTCTATAACATTGGGCCTTCTTCAGAATGTGAGCATGTGGCGGCCATACAATAAGTGCTATTTGAATGAATGAATGAATGAATGAATGAATGAATGAATATGTGCAACCACCACCACAGTGCCTATTCCTTTTTATGTTCTCATTCTTTGACAGAAGCTCAGATGATAATTAGCATGGAATATATAGTGATGTTTTCTTTATTTACTGAGCCAGAAGGCAATCATTACAGGGAAGAATGAAAGAGAAGAACATACCTAAATGTCATGGGAATTCAGATTTAGATTTAGAGAGCTGGGTGAAAGGCATTCCTGTGGGGGGCAGATGTAGGGGGGAAGGCAAAGGTTTGAGGCTGAGAGGAACATGGCAGAGAGTAGGGGACCCCCATCCAAAGGGGCAGATTGTGTTAGAGGAAGTGGAGATGATGATGTAAGATGGATAGGTCTCTACTGCTGGTGTAGAAGGGGAGCTGGTCTCTGGATGTTTTTAAGAAGGTAATGTTGTCATTTGAAGGTGATGGAAGTGCCAAAATGTACAGTGGCCTTGGCCTTACTTTCAGAATTCCTTAGCTATCCTTCCTGTTTAAAAGAGCAGGAAGGTATATGTCAGTCAGGTAGGATAATCCTTACCTGTTCCTCCTTTTGGAGGGCAGATTGGAACATGATGATGGGAGTTCACAGGACTCAGGCTTAGCATCTCTGCATAATCAGGATTTGCAAGACCCTGATTGTAAAATAAAAGCGCAGGCAAGTTACTGTCGCCGTCTAGCATTTTCTATATGCCACACACTGTTCTAAGCATTTTACATGCATATGCTCCTTCAGTCCTCACAATTCAGTGAGGTAGCTACTCTGATTACTTGACCAATGAGGAGACTGTGACACAGAAAAGTGAAGTAACTTGCCCAAGATCACCCAACCAGTAAGAGGTTGAGCCCGAATTGAGGGGCACCCAAGGCACTCTGGTTCTTCTACACTGTGTTGCTTTGACTACACTCTGAGTCCAAAGGAACTTGGGAACCTGTTCTCTGCCTTCCTGCTCACCAGTCCTTTGGAGGCCCTGTTCGGGGTTGGGGGTTGAGGGTTGGGGGGCGGGGGGCGAAGGGTGAGCTCTTCACGATGTTCTTCCTTCCTGGCTCCTTTCTCCTCCCCCCTGGCTCTGTCCTTTGGGTCCCACACTTCTCTCCTCTACCCTCTGGTTTCTGTGGCCAGTATGCCAGCCACTTAGCTTCCTGTTCTGCCAGAGGAGGCAGAGGCAGTGGGCATGTTCCCAGATCTGGTCAGGGGTGGAATATAATTTTATAGGGTTTGAAGTTTATATGATCTTGGGAGCCTTCTTTAAGGAAAAGAATACAAAAATGTTTTACTTTTGCAAATTTTACAAAGCCATTGACCTTGTTTGTCCATTGAACAAATTTTACAAAGTCATTGCCCCTGCCTCCCACTTGGCCTCTGAGGGGGCAGAATTAGCTTCTCAGAAGACTTGTCTCTGGGCCCAGGACTGGCTTTTCAGGCCATCCCAGAGTAAAAGGTCTACAAGATGAGCATCTTTCTCTTACTAATACCGATCTACTTTTAGAGCAAAAGGTGAGTGCATGAATACAGTCCTGGAATCTTGCTTTCTCACCTCCCAAAAGCCTTTAGCATTCTAGCGTAGGAGAGAGCCAGAAAACTCCATTCTGCCTTGGTTAGGACAATAGGAGTTTATTAAAGGACTAGTGAACTTGTGCACGGATTCATGCACATTGATAGGAAATTAATTAGAAGGTGACTGGCGGGGTGGGACTGGGCGAAATGGGTGGGCATGTCCTGGAGCCAACCTCCTGTGGTGCCTCCCTGGCTGGCCACACCTGGGCATCAGCAGAATGAGTGGGGTCCCTCAGGCAGGTGGGGTCCCTCAGCCTGGCCTGTGGGGATTGGGCTGAAACCGGCTCTCTGACATCCCCTGAGGGGTCCTGGAGTGCGATAGGGCACTCTGAAAAGTTGCTGTCATGCAGGGTATGGAACGCAAATGCAAGTGTGCAGTAAACCAGATTCAGGGTCGACAGTGCCCCAGCAACAACATAACCCACAGCTAAAGGTGGAATCGCATGACCCCGCAAGGAATCAGGCTCCCTCCTCACTGGTTTCAGGGTGCATCAACCAAGAACCACTGCTGCCAAGTCACTGCAGCTCGGCAGCTCCTGTGTTGAGCATTTACCCCCTGGTGGTCAGGGTGCATTATAGCTACCTGTCAGACGGACACTTAGCATATTAGCCTTTTATATACATATACTAGTGGCCTGATGCACAAATTCGTGCATGGGGGTGGAGTGGGGAGTGTCCCTCAGCCCGGCCTGCAGCCTCTCCAATCTGGGACCCCTTGGGGGGATCGGGCCTAAACTGACAGTCGGACATCCCTCTTGCAATTCAGGACCACTGGCTCCTAACTACTCACCTGCCTGCCTGCCTGATCACCCCTAGTCACTCTGCCTGCTGGCCTGCTTGCCCCCAACTTCCCCCCCCCCCCGCTGGCCTGATCACCCCCAACAGCCCCCCACTGCCAACCTGCTCCCCCCAACTGCCTCCCCCACCAGCCTGATCACCCCCAAGTGCCCTCCCCTCCTGGCCTGATCACCCCTAACTGCCTCTGCCTTGGCTCCACAACCATGGCTTTGTCCGGAAGGACATCTGGAGGGTCTCCTGGTCTAATTAGCATATTACCCTTTTATTAGTATAAATAGACTAGTGACCCAGCACGCAAAATTACATGGCCCCACCCACCAGCATGTGCCCCTCCTTGACACCTTAACCTCTCCACCAGAGCTCAAGTGTGCCTGGCCCCACCCCTGACCCCTCCAGTCTTCTCTGGCTGCTTCAAGCCCTGCCCTTGGTCCCACGAGTCACCTCGGGCTGGTCCTGCCTCCTCCGGGTGCCTCCCTGTCTCCAGAGCAATGCAGCGGCTCCGCCCCATCATGGAGCTGGAGGAGAATGTGGAAGCCTCACGCCTGCTGCAGAGTTTTGAGTGCTCTCCTTCCCCTGGCAGGTGGGCGGTGGGAGTGCTGAGTGCGAGTGGTGGGTGGCGAAGGACTGGTGAGGGGGCTGCTACGGCTCTCACCCCCGCCCTCCCTGCCATGGGATGATCCCGCCTCCTCTGGGCACCTCCCGGCTTCTGCCCATCTCTGGAGCAATGTGGTGGCTCCGCCCCGCCACGCACGCAGCCTCCTGCTCAATGGTCCTTACGGCATGAGGTGTCACGGCCATTAGCATATTAGCTCTTTATTTATATATAGAGATAAGGCAGTAGGTAGAGGGCTCTGCAGTGTTCCCATCCAAACTTAGGACCTCACTGCTATAAACTCGGACCCATGTTCTGCTTGCCAAACAGGAAGCTGACATTTTCCTGGCTAGGCTCTGAGGGACAGGCTGCCATCAATGCAGTAAATGACCCACATCCTCCCTTTCTGCAGGCTGTGTTCTTATTTTAGCCCATTTTTGCACACATTTTATAATCATGGTCCAGGCAGGGAGTGTTCTGCCTGTAGCCTCATCAAAGACCTGGCTCTGTGTATAAGTAGTTATGCAGGTAGCCAAGCTAGATTGCAGCATCTATATAAACAAGTCTTTCTTGGGGCCCCATTTGCAGTCAGGGGCTATGCCAGAAACTTGTTCTGGTCTGTCCTTAAAACAGGGATAAGATCATGGTGGCTTTAGGAACATGAATTGAGAGGGTCAAACAAGTTTCAAGGAGAGGCAGAGACAAGCAAGGGGTGGGGCAGGTACTCAAGGGGTGAAGGAGGGAGTTGCGTTGGGAGGGGGGATCAGCTCATACGTTTCCCATCATCATGACCCACTAGATTCTAAAGAACAAATGTGCCACTCAAAGGGAGAGATGTGTGGTCTCAGCCTGTGCACCTTCAACTTCACTGTGATTCTCTTGGGGCTAATCTAGGCCATTAAAAGCACCCACTTGACATTCAAATATTCTGTCTTTTCATTTTCTTCTCTCTTGCTCTCTCTCTGAGGAAATTGACTGTAAATGGCAACCTCACAGATAGTCCTGAGCTGCAAATTAGAGACAAGCTGGTAGTCCTGGGATTTACAATCATAACCTCTCGGAATTGAAGTATTAACTAATTCAAACACGAGTTTATTAGGTCTCCAACCCCAGCTTTAGCAATTACTGAAGGCATCTTGTCAGTCAGTCAATAATTCTAAAATCGTTGGAATTGCTGCCACCCCTTTAATCAGGTTTCAAGCTGAGGGGGTGGGGGTGGGGGGATAAGTGTCTGTTTTTTTTTTTTTTTTTTTTTTTTTTTCTGCCTCCCTCATGATTTTCCTGAAAGAATTGCAGGGGCCTGGGTTCTTTCCTCTCTTTCCCTCCAAGAATCATGTGTTAAAGGCCAAAGTCGGAAGATGGTAAAACTGAGAATCAAGTTCTAGATGTTCACGTACCTGAAAGGTGCCTATTCCTTTTAAGAAGGACTCTGTTATTTGAACAAGAATCAGGGCAACCAGCAGAATTCACCTGGAAAGTGAAAGGGTGAGTGAGTTGTAAAAGAAATACTTGTTGAAGGCAACCATGAATAAGGCAGATTGACCTTGAGAGCAGGATGTGTTTTTATTGAGGTCACCATGTAGTGAATACTCATCCTGACTCTAAGTGTGTGAACTTGGGCTGGCACCTCCCCCTTCTGATTACGGCTGGTCTTGATCAGTGGTTGCTAAAGGGTGGGGACTTGAGGTGATAGATGCACAACATTAATAACATTGGAGCCCTAGTCGGTTTTGCTCAGCGGATAGAGCATTGGCCTGTGGACTGAAGGGTCCTGGGTTCGATTCTGGCCAAGGGCACATGCCCAGGTTGTGGGCTTGATCCCCAAAGGGGGGTGTGTGTGTGCAGGAGGCAGCCGATCAATGATTCTCTCTCATCACTGATGTTTCTATATCTCTCTCAGCCTCTTCCTTCCTCTCTGAAATCAATCATATATATATATATATATATATATATATATATATATATATGGACATCGGAGAAAG
Source organism: Myotis nattereri (assembly GCF_964212035.1). Taxonomy (NCBI): domain Eukaryota; kingdom Metazoa; phylum Chordata; class Mammalia; order Chiroptera; family Vespertilionidae; genus Myotis; species Myotis nattereri. The sequence continues at coordinate 22,897,990 of NC_138082.1, forward strand.
GGATGCTGCTTAGGGTCACACCCAGATGTCACCATTTACTAGGTAAATGACATTGGGCAAGTTACTTAATCTATCCATGTCTCGGTTTCCGGATTTCTCAAGGGGTAAGACTGACACCTGCCTTTCGGGGTTGTCATGAGAACTGTGCCTGGAGTTTTGCTGCTATGAGGGTGAATTCGTCCCCGATGCCTCTGACCAGGTAGAGGGAAGCTCTCAGCTTGGTGCTCATAGGTCCTTCACAGCCACTCTTGGCACCGCTAACCTCCCTGTAACAGAGCAGTGCTCAGCTTCAGCATTAGCTAGAATGTGCTCACACTGGTTTTCACATTTATTTTTATGGTTACTGCATTTTTACACGGCAAGTAAAACTGATTTTTCTCTTTATAACTGTGACATAAAGTTTTTAAAGAAGTAACTCTATTTAAATAAAATGTGAGTTGATTAAAATAAAAATACTAAAAAAATATCAGATAAAAGAGGAAGATGACGAAGGCAGAGGTGATAAAGGTGGACCGTGACTGAATGAAGAGTACATTAGGCAATCTTGTCTAAAAGAACCCAGCACAGAAATGTGGAGATTGAGGACACATTTGGGCATCTTTATATTTAGGTGAGGGTGCTTGCCTGATGTGTCCTCTGGCCTCCTCCTGGCTTCCATTTGCCCTTCTGTTTGTGAATGGTCACTGGGCTGAGTCACTGGGTCAGTCCAGTGACTGCCCCATCCTATGCCCCATGTTTCTGCCCCCTCTGACCAATGGGGGAGAGGCTTCCAAGGGAAACAGGCAGACTCTGATAGTCAGTGTAGGGCACTGTGTGTGTGTGTGTGTGTGTGTGTGTGTGTATGTGTGTGTGTGATTACACTGATCAATTGTGAACAACTGATATGGTCTGGTTAAGCCTGAACCCATGACTTCCCTTTTCAGACATCAGATTCCTCATCCTAAATGAAAAAGAGCAGATCGACTGGGTCTCAAGAAAGCAAAGGAAATGAACAACGAACTACAGCTATTACCATTGAGGGAGGAAGCCAGGCAAAATTGGGTGAAGGCAGAAAGACCTGAAGAACATGTGCTTTTAGATACAAATAGATTAAAAAAAGATGGAAACATAAAATTCAGGAAACGACATCGTCTAACTGAGTTATTACAGAGAGGCAGATTTGGGGACCATATAAAGAAAATGTGGCTAACAAAACCCATAAATTAAATAATATGGGTGGTTGAAATAAAGGCCTTTAATGAAACCCCCACTGTGAGAATTTCTGTGAAGGTTCCAGAATCCTCCGTTTGGAGTTACCTTGGGGATCGGTCTTAGGGCAGTTTGTGCCAGCTCTGGACTAGGCCTGCAGGAGGAGAGGTAGGGTACCTATTTCTGCTATTACTGTAAACTAAATTATTCTTTTTTTAAAAAAAATATATTTTATTGATTTTTTACAGAGATGAAGGGAGAGGGATAGAGAGTTAGAAACATCAATGAGAGAGAAACATCGATCAGCTGCCTCCTGCACATCCACTACTGGGAATGTGCCCACAACCGAGGTACATGCCCTTGACAGGAATTGAACCTGGGACCCTTGAGTCTGCAGGCCAATGTTCTATCCACTGAGCCAAACCAGTTAGGGCAAACTAAATTATTCTTGACTTCTTTCCTCCAAATCTCCTATTTGCATCCATGGTATTTCTGTTATATAGGCCCCAAGGTTTGTAACCTTTGGGGTCACAGTTCAATTTTCCTTTTCTTTAGTTTCTCCATCTAGCTAGTCATTAGCTCCTCCAGAGTTTCCCTGAGCAATTTCTTTGACTTCAGTGTCTTTCTGTTAATTCTTCCTGTTCACACTGCCATCTTCTTCAGCGAATTTTTCATTCAATAAATACCAAGTGCTTAATGTGTACTGGAGCAGGACCTGTGTCATCTTATGCCTGAATCCTTGGCCACAGTGCTGGGCATATAATTGGTGCTCAAGAGGTATTTTGAGTTGATATGAGGATGTCTCAGTCTTTTCTCTCCTGCTAGGGATGTTTCTGTTGCATTGGTGGGGAGAGAAAAGATCTCATGAGACCCTGGTCTAGTCTGAATTCTTAAGACTTTTCTGAAATTGACATCCTCCTAGGAATCTAGTTTGGGGATCCACACCAGCACTTCTTTGTACTACTAAAAAAGCCTAACTTGGGAGTATGAGAGGACAGTTGGACACCAGGGAGTTTAATTCACCGGGTGCCCAGACAGTCAAATAAATGAAGGTATGACATTGTAGGCAGCTGAGGGCCACTGGAGTTGTAGGGGGATGTCACCAGAGATCCTCTGCTTTTGGTCCTTGATCTATAAGTTAAGCCATCCCCTGCTTTCATTCTTTAATCAGTTTTCAGAGAATCCTCTTTCACTGGGAGAACCTAAGTTGTTATTTTTATTACTAAGGGTAATTGATAAACAGTATGGAAAAATTATATACGCAAACTCAATCCCTGTGTGGAGAAACAGCTTGTGGATGTAAGGGGGGTGCTTCATTATAAATAGGTAAATTTGTCCCTTGCTCATTGAAGAAATAATCAACCTTTAATGCTGGAGGTGCACATTGGAGTTTAGAGGAAAACAGCCCTTAACTTTCCATGACATACTTTTCAATAGAATCCCCTCATGGTAAATATTTTTCATTCCAGAATAATAATATGCCATAGTGTTTACAGAAAGATTTCTTATTCAACAATACAACGGTTGTGTTGTTTTGATTACATTGGTAATGGTCTCATTTTCCTTTTGTAAAAGGAATTCAGACATGTAACACAATTGTATCTCGACATCAATTCAGAGCATCATGAAGAATTTTGCCAAGAGAATTCAGTGAGTGGTGAATACCTTCTTTGCCCACATTTGGTTTCCTCAAATTACTTGTGATTCATAGGTAGCACAGATGTTCCCAGCTGCTGGAAAATGAAGCTTAAAGTTCATGCTGATAAGGAGAAAAATATCTAATTCAAATTCCAAGAATGGTTCCACCTAAATCAATTTCAACTTGAGAAAATGGGGTCAACTCTCTGTCCCCCAGAAGAACCACCCTGGCGATTTAAAAGTAAATCTTGAAGAATTAAATTATGTTGCTGTTCAGCTTTCACATGCACACTTAGGAAAAAAACCCCACCGCATCAAAGGCTGCCAGAATAACTCAATTTAGTGATAGTGGCAAAGCATTATGAAGAAAAGGCTTTCTAGGCAGCGAGCTTTGCTCGAGGGGACTGCTACACACTTCAATTGGTATCTGAGAGAAAAGGAGAAGTCTTCCAAATGAATAATTTTATGGCTTTGAACCACACACATACTGCTTGAATATCAAATTATTTTAAATGAGAACTTCAAAAAGATCTACCTATTAAATGAGTAAAGTGCCCTACACAGCTGCCTAACAGAACAAGGAGGTTTGGATCAAAATGACAGAGATGGATCTGGGTCGGGACACTGTCAGGCCAGGATTCCCAGGACCTATACAGGCTAGAGTTGACCTTCTTATGGAAATGGAGCATTGACCTCAGGATTTTGTAATCCAATCCAGCCCTCCTTTTTTCAGGTGAAAACGCTGAGGTCAGAACACAGGTGTCCTGCCAGATGCTGTCCCCAGTCAGTGTCTAGTCCAGACATATCCCAAGTTAACGTTCTTTGAGTGGCATGGAGAAAAGTTAGTGATTGGCAAACTGCTCTGGACTGAGGGACTAATGCAGTGGTCGGCAAACTGCGGCACGCGAGCCACATGTGGCTCTTTGGCCCCTTGAGTGTGGCTCTTCCACAAAATACTGGCTCTTCCACAAAATACAGACTTCTGTGCATGGGCCACGAAGTTTCAATCGCACTGTATGTGCGCGCCCGCATGTGGTATTTTGTGGGAGAGCCACACTCAAGGGGCCAAAGAGCCGCATGTGGCTCGCGAGCCGCGGTTTGCCAACCACGGGAAAGGCAGTGGTTTATGTGTCAACTTTTCTAGATGATATTTGCATTTTAAAAGGGAGCTTTAAGCCCTCACAGGTTTGGTTCAGTGGATAGAATGTTGGCCTGTGGACTGAAGGATCCTGGGTTCAATTCCAGTTAAGGACACATGCCTGAGTTGCAGGCTTGATCCCCATAGGGGGTGTGCAGGAGGCAGCCGATCAATGATTCTCTCTCATCATTTATGCTTCTATCTCTCCCTCTCCCTTTCTCTCTGAAATCAATTTTTTTAAGAAAAGGGAGTTGTAATGCCTTTAATCCTTAGCTCTTTGCTAAGGCAGGGAGTTTTCAGGCAACTGGATGAGGATGGGAGATTCCTCAAACTCCTCCCACCCCTCTTTTCTTTATTTTTAAATTTTAATATAAGTTTATTTATGATAATTTTATATAACTTACTCCTGATATTTGATGTTACAAACTTTATGGTCTTTGAGATGCTCAGGATCCTTGTATGTAATTGGCATAAATCCCATTATTTGAGCTTTCTTAATCACTTTTGTGATTTCTTTTTGTTTCTTCCCACAAAAACCTGTTAAGTGCCTTCAATGAATGTGTCCAGTAAATGGAGAAATAAAGGAGCAAAAGTTGTACATTCTTATAATCTACACCAGAGATGGTGAACCTATGACACGCGTGTCAGAGGTGACACGCCAACTCATTTTTTTGGTTGGTTTTTCTTTGTTAAATGGCATTTAAATATATAAAATAAATATCAAAAATATAAGTCTTTGTTTTACTATGGTTGCAAATATCAAAAAATTTCTATATGTGATACGGCACCAGAGTTAAGTTAGGGTTTTTCAAAATGCTGACACGCCGAGCTCGAAAGGTTCGCCATTACTGATCTACACATTTTCCACACAAGATATACTTTTTAAGAGGCTCCTTATAAGGATTTTCCATTAGAATGGGCAGGTCCTCATTGCTGGTTTCTGTTTATATTATGAACAACTTCTCCACAGCACCGCTTGGGTTCCTGGGCTGGGCAGCTGACAGCAGCCATTAGGAAGTGCGTGAACCTTTTCCTCCCCAGACCACTGCAAACAGCAACCACAAATGCCATGGTTCCTCAGCCCTCCTCTCCATACCCCTCTTTCCTATCAACAAGTAGATATCTCTCTATATAAAAGCCTAAGCCATTGTTTGACCAGTAGCTATGATGTGCACTGACCACCAGGAGGCAGACGCTCAACATGCAGGCATGGAAACATGGAACAGACTGATGAATCTCAGAGGGAAGGGGGGAGGGGAGAGGGCAGGAAGAGATTAACCAAAGATCTTATATGCATACTAGAGGCCCGGTGCATGGATTCGTGCACTGGTGGGGTACCTTGGCTGGCCTGCGGAGATCAGGCTGAATCAGTGCAGTGGGCCTCAGACATCCCCCAAGGGGTCCTGGATTGTGAGAGGGTGCAGGCCAGGCTGAGGGACCGGATTCGTGCACTGGGCCTCTAGTATTTTTAGTTGTCTATTGAGTGTTATAGAGGAGAACTACCTTGGTCTGGTAGTTGGAAGATCCAAATTCTTGTCCACTAAAGAGCCATGGGTGCCCCTTGGTTAGCTGGTTTACCCAAGTTGAGCTTCAGGGAACTGGGCCCATAGATATTTGCTCCCAGTTTCTTCTTTTTCAGGCTCATAAAAGCGAAAATGCTCTGTAGACTGGGAGATGTGATGGGAGGGTGTATTCATCATACCTTTTATTTTGTGTTTTTAATGCTTTGACATCTTGGGGCCTTGCTGACTCTGGAGAGATTGCTCCTTCCAGAGTTAGCTAATTCCTAAAGATAGCAAACAATTCACCTGCAACATACCAATCCAGAGCTCATACTCCCAACCAGCTTCTTTATCAAATTCTTATACACTGGGCAACTATTCTTCTGCCCTAACCACTCCAGGGCTCGATACCAGACAACTAGGGACAGTCCTGGGTCCTGGGGTCCCTCTGAAACTATCAGAATTAGCCAGTGCTGAACCTGATGACACTGCCTCATCTTCTCTCCTTTCAAAAACCACAGTGAAGGCTCTTATCCCCATAACCCCCTTGCTCCCTCTGCCATTTGACTGATCCTGTGCTTCTCCGTGTGGCACCTGGTGGCATGGCATGCCCACTTCTTTTGGGACCTATTAATGTATAACAAACTTAAAAAACATAATTACTTGATTATTTAAAAAATTAAGTCTCTCTTTTTTCTTTAGAGCTGTTTAAAGTCCACAGCAAAATTGAGGGGAAGGTATACAGATTTCCCATATTCCCCTCCACCCTCCTATACTCATAGCCTCCCTGACTGTCAGCATAACCCCCGTGAGTGGTACATTTTTTTTATAATTGACAAACTTACATTGACACATCATAGTCATTCAAAGCCCGTAGTTTATATTACTGTTCACTCTTGGTGTTATGCATTCAATGGGGTTGGACAAATGTATAATGACATGTATTCATTATTATGGCATCATACAGAGTTTTTTCACTGCCCTAAAAAATCTCTGTGCTCAGTCTACTCATCACCCCCCAACTCTTGGTAACCACTGATCTTTTAATTGTCTCAGTAGTTTTACCTTTTCCGGAATGTCATATAGTTGAAAGCATATAGTATGTAGCCTTTTTAGACTGGCTTTTTTCACCTGGTAATATGCATTTAAGATTCCTCCATGTCTTTTCCTAATATATTTTTATTGATTTCAGAGAAGAAAGGAAAGGGAGAGAGAGATAGAAACATCAATGATGAGAGAGAATCATTGATCGGCTGCCTCCTACATGCCACCTACTGGGATTGACCCTGCAACCCAGGCATGTGCCCTTAACTGGATTCGAACCTGCAACCCTTAAGTCCACGGGCCGATACTCTAACCACTGAGCAAAACCGGCTAGGGCATCATGGCTTGATTGATCAATTCTTTTTAAGCAAAAACTAATATCCCATTGTCCACCCCAGTTTATTTATCCATTCACTTACTGAATGACATCTTGGTTATGTCCAAGTTTTGGCAATTCTGAGTAAAGCTGCAATAAAAATCCATGTGCAGGTTTTTGTGTGGACATGTTTTTAACTCCTTTGGGTAAATACCAAGGAGAGTCACTGCTGGATCATATGGTACAAGTATGTTTAGTTTTTAAAGAAACACCAAACTATCTTTTAAAGTGACTGTACCATTGTGCATTCCCAACAGCGATGAGTGAGAATTCCAGTTGCTTCGTATACCCACCAGCATTTGGTGTTGCCAGTGTTCTGGATTTTGGTCATTCTAATTGATGTGTAGTAATGTCTCATTGTTGTTTTAATTTATATTTCTCTGATGATATATGATTTGGAGCATCTTTTCATATGTTTATTTGCATATATTTTCTTTGCTGAGGTGTCTGGCCAATTTTTAAAACTAGGCTGTTTATTTGGCCCATTTAAAAAATTAGGCTGTTTATTTTCTGATATTGTTGATTTATAAGAATTCTTTGTATATTTGGATAATAGTCCTTTATCAGATGTAGCCTTTGCCAATAGTTTCTCCCAGTCTGTGGCTTATTTTCTCATTTTCTTGACATTGTCTTTGTCAGAGCAGAAGTTATTAATTTTAATGAAGTCTAGCTTATCAATCATTTCTTCCATGGATCATGTTTTTGGTGTTGCTAAAAAGTTATCACCATACCTAAGGTCATCTGGGTTTTCTTCTATGTTATCTTCTAGGATAGCATAGTTTTATGGGTTTGTGATCCATTTTTAGTTAATTTTTGTGAAGGATGTAAGGTCTGTGTCTAGATTCTATTATTATTATTATTATTATTATTATTATTATTATTGCATGTGGATGTTGTCTTCCCAGCACCATTTATTGAAAAGATGGCAGTTTTCTCCTGATCTGCTGGCCAAACCATTCCTGAATGACAATAAATCTGTATTTTGAAGCAGAAGGTCTGCTTTTCATTCAGCTGTAATGGGCTGTCATTTCTGCTAACAGCAATGCTTCTCAGTCCCCAGGTCTGCCCTACATCTCAGGGGATTGATTGTAACATGTCCTCAGGGAGGGAGTGGTGACTCAGAGATGGGTGGTGGGCATGCGGGTCAGCTCCTCCACAGAACAACGGGCACCCAGGAAAGCACCTGCAACTGTATTGTCAGCCAAGAATTCCAGGCTGTGCCTTCCCACCCTGCTGCCATTTTCTCCTTTGTCTGGTTTCTTCGAGATCTCTGTTCTCTGGCACTGTGTGTGTGTTCTCCCACTCTGCCTTATCATCATCCTCACAGCTTTTAAAAACTGATGGAAGGACCTTACTAGAATTTTAAAGTGTTTCTTCATGTAGGTTCTGCATATTCCTTATGAGGTTTATTCTTAACTATTTTTGTTTTGTTTGGACTTTATTTGGTTTTTATTTTATTTTTTAAATAGGATTTCTTTCTTTCATTATATTTTCATATAGTTGTATATGTAGCAAGCTATTGATTTTCATATATAAATTTTTATAGCTAGTCACCTTATTAGATTATCCTATTGATTTTAACTGTTCTTTTTTTTTTTAAAACTTGATTCTCTTTGGTTTTCCAGGTGTAGAGTCAAAACTAGCCACAAATAATGATTCACTTTTCTTACTTATGTTTATGAGTTTTATTCTCCCACAGCAATGTTAAGTTATAGTGGTGAGAGTAGCATTCTCCTGTTTCTTAATTTGGTTTTTCATGAGGATTCTGCCTCTTTGACTCCACCTATGATTCGGGATACTGAACCTAAGTTCTGACTAGCACTCTGGGCTCTCATTGGTTTGGCAAGAGAGGGTCAGAGGTTTAAGGGGGTTAGGGTTTCTCAGTGTTTGGAATCCACAAGGCTGATGGACCACTTAATCTTCCCAACTTCTTGAAATATCCTCTAGCTTAACTTCTATTCTCAGGAGCTTAGCAAATAACTTTAGGAGGAAGAAACAATAAAAAAAATAGTCACAGAACTAGCATTATTTTAATGGATTGTCTAATTAGGATAACATGATGAATATATTTCTAAGTATATTTTTTCTTTAAAAAAATCACTCTAGCACTTTTCAGGTGCTAGTGACAGAAATGAAAATTAAGCCAGCTTAAATTTAAAAAAGAAGTGTTTCTTACTCTTATAACAAAGCTACAGAAGACTGACTTACCCCTCCTCTGATGACTGACTTACCCCTAAAGCTGGTATGTGGTGTGGTAGCTCTCAGTAAGTGTCAGGCACTATTCTAAGCATGTGACACATTCTCAACCTTAGCACAAGCTTTTGAGATAGGTGTGGTTATCCCCATTTTATTGGTGAGAAAACAAAGCCTTGGTGAAGAGCCTGCCCAAACTCACAAAACCAGGAAAGAGGTGGGCCTGGGATTGGAGTCATTCTCACTGAAGAGCTTGGGCTCTTAAACCCTGAACACTCTCCTGCCCTCTGAAGAGCAGAGAGAAAAGTGAGCTATTCTCCCTACCTCCAGTTAGAAACATTCCCAAGCATCTCCGATTGGCCTGGCTGGGTCATTTGCCTATTCCTGGACCAATCACTGATGTCAAAGATTGGTTTACTAGGATTAGCCCCGCCCAGGTCACATGCCCATCCCAGGGTTTAAAGAGAACTAAATGGGAGAGGAGCTGTTTCCCAAAGAAGGAAGGGGTGATGTTTGGGCAGATGAAGTGATAAACATCCCCTACATTTCTCAAAGCCAAAACCTCCACTCCAGGTAGGCCAGCCATCTTGATGCTCTGGAAACAAGAGTGGCACAATCCTGCCTCCCCATTTTTGTGCATGCCACCCTCTCTCTCTAAAATGCTCTTTTCTCCTAAGTCATGGGTAGCATATCTCCTCCTTCTATGTGTAGTAAATACCTTTCTTTCTTTCTTTTTTAATTCTTTATTGTTTAAAGTATTACATGAGTCTCCTTCCCCCCTCTCCCCCCCGCCCACTGACCTCTCCTCCACCACCGATCCATTTGCCAGTAATCCCACTTCTAGGAATCTATCCCAAGAAAACAGAAACACCAATCAGAAAGGATATATGCACCCCTATGTTCATAGCAGCACATAGTAAATACCTTTCTTTAGATAGCATCCAGCTTCCTCCCTTCCTACTGACTTTTGGGAATAGCTCTATCGCTTTCTCTAATCATTTGACTGATGAGGTGATACCATTTTCTTGGCGAAAAGGAAAAAGCTGCTTCTACTCACTCTCTATGCCTTTGTATTTTCCAGCTGATGGAACTTTGCTGGGAAACAAAGTTGTTCAAGGTGTCTGTGCCAAGTTATTAGCATATACTGCCCCAGGCAAAGACACCACTGGAGCGCTCCATCTGTTTTGCCAAGTTCTGTTATGTAAGTGACAGCTGAGGGTATCTTTTAAGAAACGCAGTGTTTGTGAATGATGTGTCTTAATAGAAGAACAGTGAGACACACCAGCATGCAGAGCTCACTTTGTGGGAGCAGGTTTCTCAGAGGTATAGGGATGTGTAGGTGGAATGGCAATCAAGTTGGGATGTTACGATGATGACAGGGTTCTTTTCATTTGTGAAGTATTGTTGGTGGCTGAGACTCCTCTGGGGTGCCTGTGTTACAGCAGGATGAACTCATTCTTGAGAGACAAGCCTGGGTGCTTGGCTGCGGTTTGCAGAAGAGAGACATGGATCTAGATATAGTCTCTAAGGGTGGGAGCAGTAATGTTGGCTTATCAGTGTGGTGGTTGTAAAACATGGCTCCAAGATTCTTTCTCACTCTTCCTGTCAAGGGGTGGGGTCCATGTCTCTTCCTGTTCATTCTGGGTAGGTTGTGACCTCTTTGACCAGTGGAGTATAGAGGAAGGACTAGAACAGGTCATGGGCCATCCATTTGGTCCTCTCACAATGCTTGCTTTCCAGAGACCTCTCTTGCAAAATCCTTTCCCACCATCTTGTGAGAAACCCAACCCACATGGAGAGGCCATGTGTAGGGACTCTGTTCTGTTTTTTGGCCATCCCACCCCAGGTGCCAGACATATGCCTGCAGAAGACAACTTGGAAGCCCCAGACATTGTGAAGAAGAGAAGAACCACTCAGCCAGCTTGGCTCAGTGGTTGAGCCTCTACCCATGATTCAGGAGGTCACAGTTCTATTCTTGGTCAGGGCACATGCCCAGATTGAGGGCTCGATCCCTAGTGTGGGGTGTGCAGCGGGCAGCCAATCAATTATTCTCTCATCATTGATGTTTCTATCTCTCTCCCTTTCCCTTTCCCTTCCTGTCAGAAACCAATAATATATATATATATATATATATATATATATATATATGAAGAAGAGAAGAAGCATCAACATTGTGCCTAAATTCCTGACCCTCAGAATCTTGAGAAAAATAAAAAGGTTTTATAATAAACACACAGTCTTGGGTGTTTATTAAAAAATAAAGATAACTAGAACAGTCAGTCTCTTGATATCAACTGCAACCCAGGGTGCCAGAACCCTCTTTAGCTCCTTAGTGTTAGAGAGTTAGTAGTTGGGTCATCTCCTGGTTACTGAATGTGATGTTCTGTGCAGATTGTGGTTCTTTGCAAAACTTAGGCTCCCAGGCTGGCTGGCATCCTATATAATAAAAGGGTAATATGCAAATCAACTGAATGGCAGAATGACCAGTCGCTATGATGCTCACTAACCACCATAGGGCAGATGCTCAATGCAGGAGCTTCCCCTGGTGGTCAGTGCACTCCCACAGGGGGAGCACCGCTCAGCCAGAAGTCCAGAAGCTCAGAAGCTGGGCTCATGGCTGGCGAGCACAGTGGTGGTGACAGGAGCCTCTCTCATCTCCACGGACATCCCCAGAGGGCTCTCGGAGTGTGAGAGGGTGCAGTCTGGGCTGAGAGAACCTCCCACCCCCCAGTGCATGAATCTCATGCACCGGGCCTCTAGTTATTTTATAAGCCTCCCAGTATGTACAGAAATGATGCCATCTTGTTCAGGATTATTTTCCCAGCTTGGAGTCTGCTTTGGTTCCCATGATATCTGGGCACTCTGCCCTACTCTATTAGCCTGGATGGAAAATTCCAATGGCTTTTTTTCTCCTACAGATATATTTAGTTTCTAAGAAGCAAGTACCAGCAGCCCATCCCTAGGGTTTGGCAATTATATGGAAGATTTAACCCCAATACCTTTCCTCCTCTTGTCATTTTGGTCATCTCCTGGTTAGTGAATGTGATGCTAGTTTCAGACCATGGAAGCCTGAAGGAGTTCTATCAGCCAGTCAATCAACAAACAGTGGTAGAATGATTACTCTCTTTAAGGAAGAAATAAAGAACAATGTGACTTAATGCATGTTCTCATGAGCTGGTAACTTATTTGGGGAAATAAGACATACATGGGAAGTAAAATAGTCCAAAGATTATAATATTTCCAGCCTTTAAATAGCATTTTTACCCATGAGAGTGGGTAGCAGGAACTTTTCCTCTTCTTTGTGAGTCTGGTGGAACCCAAAGACTGATTTTATAATACATAGGATTACAAAGTAGACCAAATATATTGAAACATGGCTATCCAAACACTAAAAGCCAAAACCAAAGCCAAAACCAGATTTGTGAATGTAATAAAAGCTAATCTTCTGTATTACCCATTAAATAACATCATAACCACCATAATTTTGAAGTAGTGATGAGTATAAACTATATACTGGTACCTGGGAAATACCAGGAACAACTATAATATGGCACAACATACTGTATTTGTGGTTTCCATTGGTGACAAAAATCATAGGCACTGTTAATACTTCTGCAGAGGATGTCTATGTTTATGGTTGAGGGAAATGCTAAATATTAGTTAGAGGTAGTGCAGACAAAAAGGTACAGTGTGTGTAGCAAATTTAAAAACAACAAAAAATTGAAGTTGGTCTTGCTTTTATTATCACCATGCACCATTGATTTTAAACAATGTCAGTGATAAAATACATAGCTGCAGGGGCCAAAGATTCCCACTGCCCTCTGCTTTAAATTCCAGCATGCCACTGAATAAAGGTACAGATTTCCTTCCCTCCAAGTCCATAGACTCCTGAATTCTATCCATGGACCCCTTGGTGGTCTTAGATTCCAGATTATAAATTCCTGTTGTTGTGTCCTGGCTTAGAGTATGAGCTGGGCTTGCATCTGCTGTGCTGCTGGTTAGTTATGTTCCCTTGGGAAAATTGATTAAGCTTTCTGAAGATCAGGTACCTTCTCTGGAAAATGGGCTGTGATAATGGTGCCTCTCCCATCATCGTTGGGTGGAGTCACTGAGATCGAATAGTGGGTGAAGTAGTAAACATTGCCTCTGGTCCGAGGAGAGGACTCTATCAATGGAGGTGGAACCAGTGGTCACTGTAATGGTTGATCTTCCCAGTGGCTCTGGAAAAGGGCAATGTTGTCGTGGTTTATCAGGTGAGGAAGCCAGTCTCTCCCCATCATCAGTGCCTTTCTGTGCTGGGCCACAGACTCCAGGATGAGCTACCAGCCTTGCTGGGGCTGACCCCAACCAGGGATGGGAACCTATTGGGTTCTGCAGCCCAGTGGAAAGGTTGCGCTCATACAAAGCCTAGCTCAAGCCACTCTGCTTGCACATAGCATCTTGACCTTGGGGGCCACTCCCTTGTTAGAGTCCCCTGGTCTGGGAGGCTCATCTGGCACTTGAGTTATATGTGGCTGTTGTTTTTCTTATGTCAACTGCTCTTTTTGGTTATATCATAAATGATTGAGGTTCAGGGAACTGCAATCCAATTCCTCTGGGTGGAAGGAGCTTTTATCTTCCTCCCTCTCCAGCTGACAGCCGTGAGCATAATAAGCGATTGTTCAGTGAATGACTAGATCAGTTAACAGGTGAAGTGATTTACTGTAGGATCCTGGTGCACTTCTCAGAGCAGCTGGCTTTGGGCCTTGCTGTCCCGAGCCGGGGTCTGCCTGTGTCAGAGCCCTTCAGTGTTCACACAGTGTGCTTGCAGCACCGGCCGCACTGCTCGTGAAGTTGGCAGGGTGGGTTGATCACGTCTGCAAGTGAAACAGAACCTGCCACTCCAGGAGTCTGACTTTAAGTAAGGTGCCATTTCCCCTTCACCCAGTACCCTGACGCAATCTCCCATCCCCAGAGATTCAGATCGAGTTGGTCTGGGCTGGGCTTCCTACAGCTCTCACCGCCCCTGGCTGAGAGCCACGGCCCAACACTAACAAGGAGGGGTCCAGGCAGCATGGGGCTCTTGTGGATCTGAGCACTGCTCTCTCCCCTGCTAGCTGTGGGGTTCTGGGTAAGTAACTTAACCTCTTTGAGCCTCAGTTTCCTCATCTGTGAAATGGGGGTAATGATAGTACCCAGCCTCTAGGGAGATCCAGAGGATGGAGTGAGACCACATGTGCAATGTTTTTAGCATGTCCCAAGTGTTGAATAGATGGTGATGGCTCAGGGAAAGGTGCATGGCTGTCCCAACCCCTTTATCACAGCAGGCCCCAGAAGTTTGGAGCTGCGACGTGCTATTTATTATCCAGGCAGGAGGAATGTAAAGGAAGAGACTTCTGCGCTTACAGCACTTTTACTTTATTAAGAGGCTTTCTAATGTAAAAAATGCTCACACAGCCACTTTCCAGGGCAGCTGCATTACCATTATTTTCAGCACTCAGGACAAAATGAGATTAGGTGTGGGGAAGGGGTGAGGTAGGGTGAGCGTTTAAGGGCTGGATTGAAATCCAATTCTGCAGGTTGAGCCCGTGTTAATGCAATATTATGGGGTTTGGAGGCAAGGGCCTCTGTGGCTTAGTCCAAGGTTTCTCCAACATCTGGGTCACTGGCAATGTCACTGTTGCTTTTATTCTAACTACAGCAGGGGGACAGTGAGAGAGGAGAGCTAATTCCTAATTCTCACAATTGCTTGCCTTCAAGGCGCCAAATAGACACTCTTGCCAAGGAACCTTCCTTGATCACAAGAGACCTGAAACAGAAATGGCTTAACCCTTTCTGATGATTAGACAAGGCACAGGAGCACACATACCTGGTATCTTTCCGCTTCGTCCGGATGAATTTCAAACAGGAGAGCTCAGAGATCGAAGTGAGGCACAGGTTTAATTACCCTGTGCAGCCACACATCTGCTCAGCCTGCCAGGAGGCCCCCAGAGCCGGAGCAAGAAGCAGCACACTGAGCACACACTTATCAGAGTGCTGCGTGCTGGGGCCAGTGAGTGGTAGGGATTGCGATCTCAGTCCCTTCCCAGGGGGAGTTCCAGGTTTTGAATGTGAAAAACTATAATAAAAGATACCACTGTGACATGGGCCTTAAGAGAGCAAGGCAGGTACTCTTCCAGGCTGATCGAACAGCCATTGTTAATTTCTTTCTCCTGGTCCTCACCTACTCAGAGACTCAGGGAGTTATAGTCTCATTTACCGCCCTCCACTGCAGCTAGAAGTGGTCTGTGATGCACTTGGGGGTATGAATCGCTAAGTAGAAGATGCCTTGGTTTCAGGATAACTGCTGTTCTCCTGATAAAAAAGGAGAAGCAGCTGAAAAGCAAATATGATGCTGGACATTCAGCAGCCCTCTTGCTACCAGGAGGCAGCAAGCCTGAGACAAAGGTGATGGTAGAGAAGCTGTTCTTGATCTAAGCCAGCAGTGCCTTCCTGGAGCCTCTTGATATCCACATATCAGGCCTTTGAAAGACCACCATTGGCCTTGCTTGGGTCATTCTTGATTGCTGAGCCACAGAGAGGGAATCTGACAGAAGGGGTCTCTCTGAAAGGACAGCCTATGGAGGTCCCCCTTCCCCAACTGTGATGTCCCTACCATGTGTGCCCGCCCCAGGGGACCACAGGGAATGGGAGATGAGCTCCCCAAGGAATCAGAGGACAGTGGGTAGACTAAGTCACCGTGACTGTAGTCCTTGATAAGCAGTTTGTTTGAGTACAAGTAGCCTGGGGAACAGCAGGGCACAGATCTGCTCTTGAGCACTTGTCTCCAGGTCACCTGACCTGAGGAACCACCTCCCTCCTTGATGGAAATTGTGGAGTAGGAACAAAGGCTGGGCTTGCCACGCTGTGCAGTCAGCAGCCCTCCAGGGGACACTACAGGGTTTCGCAGGAGGCCAGCCTCTGCTGGAAATGTCACATTTATCTTTTTTTCTCCCTTCACATGCCTTCCAGTTGGATGCACGACCATTTTATTGCTGTTAAAGACACATGTCTCTCTCACATTAAAACAGAGAAAGTAGCAGGAGGGATGGAAAAAGCAGCAAATTGCAGGCTGGTTTCATTATCTCTGGGCTGAAGTGGAACCAAATGTGGCTCAGGAAGTGTGACTTCCAGCACACCCGGCATTCCTCATGGTCCAGCGTGCTGGGCGAGGGCCCTGCCATTACTCACCTCCCAGGAGCCCTGAGGAATCCTGCCCCGGGGGCCTGGCCTCCAGAATTGCCTGTAGCCCCTCCTTGGACTGGGGCGGGCATCGGCAGCAGGGACTGCCCAGTGTGCTCTCTGACCAGCTGCAGGCCTTGCGGGGCAGAAACTCCGGGACTGAGGTCATTAGGCAAAGAATGGAGGTTGTGAAGCTCAGGAGAGAAACCGAATGTGGATGCTCTCAGTTTCTTTGTTTCTGTTCAGTCTCCGGAACCCCCCTGCTCCCACTGCAGTCCTTTGCCATCCAACCAGTCAAGAAACCTGCCTTCTTTGCATCCATTCTGCAACTATGTTTTTTTAAATCCTCACCCGAGGATATTTTTTCCATTATTTTCAGACAGAATGGAAGGGAGGAAGGAGTGGCAGGGAAAGAGGGAAGAGAGAGAGAGAGAGAGAGAGAGAGAGAGAGAGAGAGAGAGAGAGAGAGAGAGAGATGTGAGAGAGACACATTCATTGGTTGCCTTTGGCACGCTGACTGGTGCCAGGGATTGAATTTAGGACCCTCTGTCCTTAGGCCAATACTCAAACCACTGAGAAAAACTGGCCAGGGCCGTTCCACAACTTTTTATTGAGCTCCCAATATGCCCCAGACACTTTTCTTGGTTCCATTCCTTTGCGAAGCAAAGACTCCCCAGAACTTCTGACCACCAACTGCAGCAGGCACCCCCGCCCCTGCTGTGGAGTGGCAGGAGTTTAGTGCCTATCTATCTCCCCCCTCACCCCTGCCTTCTGGATCCAATCCTTTCCTTCTCCCCTTATTCCTGCTCTTTTTCTCTCCGTGACCCCTGGCTCCCTATTAGCCTTTTGGGGGAAATCTGTTGTTTATGTTTGTTTATTTTTCTCTTTAATATAAACAAGCCTTTTAGTCTTCTTGTAACATCTTCTTATTCACCTCTTGGGTGTCAGAGAAATACTTCTATCTGGATGCAGCAATCGTAGAGGAAAGGACAGGCAATTCTGGAGTGAGAAGAGTTTTCATTGTTAAGCACTGGCACCATCACTCACTTTTGTGACCTTGGGCAAGTTACTTAAGCTCTATGAGTCTGTTTCTTCATCTGTGCAATGGGTATGATATTAACTGCTGCCCCTAAGTCCTTAAAGGGGGTTAAATGAAATGATTCATGGAATAACACAATGTGGAGGTTTCATGTTTGCAGACTGTGCAGGAGGTAACTTTAGTCCTGGCTGCAGCAGAGGGCTGTTTACCAGTGCTGGGATCTGCCCTTCACCCCCAGGTTTCAAGATTTTGGAAAGCTCTTCATCTCCACTGTTATCATCCTCACCCCTGAGGCAGATAGAAGCTGACTGAGATGTTTTCTGGATTACTTTCCACCGAACACTCAGGGTTCTATGTTTCACAATGTCTCCATAGGCTGGAATTTTAATCTCCCTTTTGCCACTCCTAGTCTTATTTTGGAAACAAACTTAATGTCACATTTTTGAGATTCCGAGCGTGTGACCCCCCTGAGCTCTTTGGGGCATCCATTTGCTGCTGCTTATAGCCCTGGGCTCCTGACCTGGCTTCACTGCCCCTCGGAGCTCACCTGGAGACCCCAGGCTCTCTCATGCCATCTCCGCTCCTGGCCTCTGGTTTCGGGTGTCTCCGTTTCTTGGTTTCTGATTTAGATTTGGCATCTCTCAGATTCCTTGGCTGCGGCTCTGTACATCCCATGACTCTCCTCCTGCCTTTCCTTCCACAAGTCGGTCAATGGCCACTGAGCCTTTTAGATGGTCCAAGTCCTTTCTGGAACTTTCTAGTGGGAAGGCTCTCATATACCTCTTCTTCTTTTGACATTAAGCAGCACTGTTCTGCTTTTAATTCCAATTGAATTCTTTGTGCTGCTGTGAAACTTCCTTTATTTACCTAGGAAGATTCACGCTCCACTTTTGCCCACATTATAGAGTAGATGTACAATATGTCATTGGATTATATTTTATATAATGTATAATGTATTCTAAAATATATCATATATAGCATATGCAATACTGTATATAATACAAGTTTTCCTCTGAGTCTAACACAATAGTTTTGGGGATACTTGAAAAGCTGAAAGAGGTAAAACAATGGGTCATGGTACCCCCTAGTGGCAGAGTATGGCAACACACATCTCAGCAAAAGGGAAAGTTTTGTAACTTTTTATTAAAAACAAAACATTAGAGACCACACAGATGGACCTAATTCCCCTTGTGTTATGGATTTAAATGTATTTCCATTGCAACCTGTATTCACAGATATCAAGATTAGTATTTTTGAGCTCTGTGATTTAAGTCTTTTTAAGGACTATCTGCATAGCAAAAAAATTTTTTTTTGGATTCCCAATACTGAATTCTATATTTAAATGAATAAAATAACATTTCCCCCTAGGATTTATGTTTTATTTTTCCAAAAGGATTCCTGTAAAATTGAGGCATGTCTGACACCCCAGGGCATGTCACATGCCTACTAGTAAGGTGTTCTCCTGCCTGGTGCTTGCAACAGCCTTTGCGCGCTCACCAAGTGTCAAGGATTCTGAGACCAGACATCGCTCGTGAGGAGACCTCCACAGGAGTCCAGCAGGCCGCTGGGCAGTCCCGCCCGAATTGGGTCTGCTGTGGTGTGTGGTCCTCTTGGCTGGTGCTCAAGATCTCTTCCATCCCTTTACCTTCATTCCTTTGAGCATCTCCACCTGCTGCCCCGACAGGACCCCTGGCCCAGGACCTGGCAATGGGCATAGATAATCCTTTAGCTGCAGACCAGCACCCTGATGGCTGCCCAGGGCCTTGAACACACTGAAAATATATAACAGTCACAGCACATAGAGCAGGAGTGGGCAGACTTTTTCCGAAAAGGCCCAGAAACTAAGTATTTTAGACGCGTGGGCCATACAGTCTCTGACACCACCACTCAGTTCGGCTGTTATTGTGCAAAGTAGCCAGAAATGAATGGGGTGGCTGTGTTCCAATGAAGCTTCCTGAACAGAAAACATTGAATTTTATATAGTTTCCATATGTCATGAAATCTTCCTCTTTTGATTTTTTGTAACCATCTTAAAATGTGCAGATCGTTCTTAGCTTGCTGACGGTATGAAAACAGGCACCAGGCTGGACTTGGCCCGAGGGGCAGAGTTTGTTGACTCTTGTGTTAGAGTGACATTCCATCACCTCTTTCTAGCTGATGCCAATTCTTCTGATCACCACAAATGGCAGGAATCAGGACTCTATTCTATCCAATATTCTAAATAAACCACAGATTCTAAGTGCTTAAATTTTTTTTTTTTTTTGTTAAATTCCAAACAGATGTTTTGAACCACTTGGATGAGTTGGCCTTTTATTTCCTCAAAAATTTTGTTGATCCACTGAAAATTCTGTTTGAAAAGCGACCTGATGGCTGTTTTATAAAAGTCCAATTTAGAACCTTTGGGGCCTCACTCAGTCACCTCCGAATCCCTTTCTTTCCATGTCCACACCTCTGCCATTTTCTCCGTTCTCCTCCTAATTAGCTGACTATATAATTAAACGGTTTCTTATTTAGTGGTTTGGAGCCCTCACTGACTCTAATCATCCCCTGGCCCTCCTGTGGCCTCTTCTATTTCCTTTTCAGATGAAGTGCCCAGACCTGAATGGCAGTCAAGGTCAAGCCGCCCGCATTTGTATTACACACGAGCACACCATTACCGTGGTGTTCGCTTCTCCTTAATGCAGACTAATAGCTCATTCTCCTTTGTGACCTCCATGAGCACTGAGCAGCCATCTTTAGGACTCTCTTTGTGATAATTTCAAGTTCTTTTCCTTAGGAAGTTATAATTAATTCAGGGCCCATCAGTGATCATAAATAGTTTAAATTGCTCTTTCGAGTGTGAATTGCCTCCCATGGGTCACTTAATTTACCAGGTGTCTCTGGCTGTGCTTGTCCCAGGACCAGCTGCTGTCCCCGCCTTCTTAGCTTGGTTTCCACATCTCACTTTGGTCCAGTCTGGGGAGGTGGAACTCACATTTGGGAAGGAGCTGGTGCTCTGCTATTGACCCATCTACCAATGCATGCATGATGGATTTGATCAGATTTGAGGAGTTTCAAGCCCAAGGAGGTTGTCTCTGGAGTATTTTCAAGAGGCCAGATGGATCCCAGAATTGTGCTAGGACTTGGCTTGCTTCTGTTGAGAAAAAAATCAGGGATTTTACTTTCCCTGTTTTGGTTTTACACGTTTTCATTGTTCTCCACTCTGGAGGACTTCGGAGACAAGGTTCTGCCCAGTTGACTAGACTACGCTTGTTTGTCCTCAATTGGTAGCTGTGTGAGAAGTTTAAATACGTGTATTAAGTTGGTAGAATTTGGATATCCTATATAATAAAGATGTAATATGCAAATGGTTGTTATCCCATGAAGTGTAAGGACTGACTGTGTAATGACCGGATCACGGATCAGCAGGAGGGTGGGGCACCAGTGGTGGAGAGCTACAGGGGTGGGGGAGGGGGGACAGGGCAGCAAGCTATGGGGGGGGCAGGAGGGGGTGGAGGGAGCTACAGGAGGACGGCAGCGAGCTACTGGCTACAAGCAGGCGGTGGATAGCTACAGGAGGGTGCAGGGCAGCAAGCTGTGAGGGGTGGGGGGTGGGGGTGGGGGGTGGGAGAGTTACAGGAGGGCAGCAGCGAGCTACCGGCAAGCTACTGGCATACCGATTCATGTGCAGGGCTACTAGTGGATTATAATTAGGTAATAATATTGTACGAATGGTAAATTTCCCTACTTTGATACCGACCTCTGTGATTATAGAAGAGAAAATCCTTGTACCTAGAAGATGCATGCTTAGGATTTAGGGTGAAGGGTCATATGTTGGCACCTTATTTCAAATGGTTCAGAAAAAATATATAACATGTATAATTGTGTATATATAAGCACACAAACATATGTAGAAAAATAAAGCAGATATGGCAAAATGTTAACAATGAACTAGGTGACTGAAGGGCAAATCTAAGTGAAAAGTTTTGAGAGTTCATTTTTAATGTTTTTGCAATGTTTATGTTGGTCTGAAGTTCTGTGCAAATAAACAGCTTGATTAGGAAGGTGGCTCCATGGTAACAGTAGCACCTGAGACATTTGTAGACTGCTGGCCTGACCCTGCTGTCTCCAGTGCCCCACAGTGCTTGGATTTAGTCCTCTGCCCCAGTGTCTGCTCCTGTTCTTCAGGTCCCTGCTCCTGCTGCTCTGCCCCATTTCAGTCAAGAATCATCAAACACAGGCTGAGCACCAGTATGTGCCAGGAAGGATCAGAGAAGTGGAAGCAGACACTGTCCCCATCCGCAAGGATCTACAGTCCAGCAGGAAGGCAGACAGTGAAAGAATCACAAAGGCTGGAAAGGAGAAGTGAGGTTGCTAAAGGAAGCATGTTCTAGGGTCAAGTCCATTTGGGGGCTCAGGGGAGCTCTCCTGGGAAAGTGGTATTTGAGCCAGAGCTATAAGATGGTGAGGGTTTGCTTGGCAAACAGCGGGTGAGGGTGTGCTATAGACAGAGGGCACTGTGTGTGTGCACTGGAGGGGTGTGTTGGAGACTCTGAGAAAAGACTGGCCTGGCTAGAGCAGAGCAGGCGCAGAGGCAGAGGAGGTGGAAGAGGAAGGCAGGCTCTCATATTTTTCTTTAAAAAGTATTTTTATTGAAAGGAGAGGACGAGAGATAGAAACATCAATGATGAGAGTGAATCATTGATCGGCTGCCTCTTGCATGCCCCCCCCCCCCTCCCCTGGGGATTGAGCCAGCAACCCAGGGATGTGCTCTGATGGGGAATCAAACCCCAACCTCCTGGTTCATAGGTCGATGCTCAAACACTGAGCCACACCAGCCAGGCTCATATTTTTCTTTATTATGAGAGCCATCGGAAGGGTGTAGGCAGTAATGTCATGATTAGCTTTTCATTTTTGAAAAAGAAATCCCTCGAGGTGCAATATAGAAAACAAATGGGAAAAAGCAAAAGTGGTGGGAGAGAAGCTAGGAGGCTGCGGCAGCAGTTCCGTGAGCAGTGGTGCTTTCCTGGACCAGATGGTGGTTGTGCTGATAGAGAGAACTGGGTTAACATCAGAGATATGTAGGAGGTGGACGTGGCTGGACTTGGAGACTGGATTATTCTGACATCACTTTATCGAACAGTTTCCTTGTCTTTCCTTTTGGTTTATAGAGCTGGTTGGAAAAATATTGTGTTTTTTTTTTCAAAAAGCATTTTAAAATATACTCATTTGCATGGCATTGATTAATTGTCTTGCTTATGTATGCCTGAGATGAATATTCCTTGCACAAAGATGATGGTTTATCTCATTCAATAAAATCATGCTAATTAAGAATTGGGACCTACTCATTGCACACATTCTGGAAGCTTACAATGTGGGAGATAAAAATTAATGTAGTTTTAAAACAATCTATTGCACTTATGAAACTGCACATTAAACAACAGGGTTTTATTGGAAGATATTACTTTTTATAAGGAAGAAGCCATGTATTTTTCAATCAGAATTCTGACAAATAAATGCTGTTGTACTTTTCCGTGCCAAGGCTGATTTACAATTACAGTATTTGCTTCTCTTTGATTTATGACATCCTGTTAGCCATGGAATTACTTAGCAGAATCAGTTTGGCTTGATGTAAGATTTTCTCCTTGCCTAGAAAAAATTTTGGCCTGAAGAAAAGATGACATTAATTTAGGAATAGTGGAGTTATCATTGAGTTATCAAAATAAATCTGAGGACATAAATCAATTCTACTGCATGGGGAATGCTAAATCGATAAGTCCAGAAAGACTTTATTGATCCCATGGCCATCACTCAAGCCTTCTTCATTAGATTCCTCAGCCATATGTCTAATTGGAATGATAATGTAGATAACTTTGGGTAAATCCATGAACCCTGACTTTGATATGGGGTTGTTCAAGGTAATGGGAACTATTTGGCCAGGCTGGTGTTCTCCTTCAGAGGCAGGAGGGTATACGTGGGAAGACTTCACATCTTCCTGTCTCCAGGAGTTTCTACTGTGGGCCCATGATGGTTGCAAAGTTTTAAGTCACTCCTTTTAAGTTTAATTAAAAAGATTGAAGCCAGGCTGGTGTGGCTCAGTGGTTGAGCATCCACCTATGAACCAGGAAGTCAGAGTTCGATTCCTGGTCAGGATACATTCCTGGTCAGGGTACATTCGTGGATTGTGGGCTTGATCCCCAGTGTGGGGCATGCAGGGGACAGCTGGTCAATGATTCTCTCTCATCATTGGTGTTTCTCTCTGTTTTCCCTCTCCCACACTCTTCCTGTGTTTCTCTTTTATTCTCACAACACTACCACACTCACAACACTTCTGACACCAGACATGTGTGTTTTCCACACATCCAACACATGACACCACCTGCACCTCCTGTAATTCAATTCAGTTCCGACACTATCCAGAGTTATTGTGGAAACCACAGGTTAAGGACTCAGTCCCACAGGACTGACCCACATTTCAGGTGCCATTCGCAAGCAGTAGGTCTCTAGCTCACCCACAACTTCTGTCCCACATGGAGGTCCCACACCCTGCTCCTTGGATTTGATCATTTGCTAGAACAGCTCATAGAACTTACAGAACCACATTTATTAGTTTATTACATAATAAAGGATACAAATAAATAGCCAGGTGAGGAGGTACATAGGGTGAAATCTGGAAGGGGCCCAAGGCAGGAACTTCTGTCCCCAAGGAGTTGGGGTGCGCCACCCTCCTGATGTGGATGTGTTCATCAACCTAGTAGCTCACTAAACCCTTAGCAGAATCTGTTTTTATAAAGACTTTATCACATAGGAACGATTCGTCATTATCAACTCAATCTTCAACCCTTGTCTCCTTCCTGGAGGCTGGTGTGGGGACAGGGCTGAAAATTCCAAGCTACTAATCATGGCTTGGTATTATTTCTGGTGATCAGACCCACCCAGGAGCAGGAGCTGCCTCATTAGGATTACCCAGACAATTCCAAGGGATTTAGGAGTTCAGTTTCAAGAACTGGGGTCAAAGACCAAATACAAAGGATGCTCCTAGTGCTCTTATCGCTTAGGAAGTTATAAGGGTTTTAGGAGCTCTGTGCCAGGAACGGGGGAGGAAGGGAAGAGATCAGTATATATTTTCTATTATTTTACAGTAGGTAACTCTTCAAATGCTCAGCTTCTCAAAAAGTCCAGCCCCCGCAGATGTGTTTTGGATGTGCACTGGAGTTGGCTCACACCAGATTGTTCGTCATACCAGCTGGTCATCAAATTTTCAGGAATTTTGTGAGCCAGTTGTTACACACAGCTATTATTAAAAATTAAATTATAGAAACTTACAATTAAATAAATTATATTAAAAGGTAGTAAATACTCAAAACTCACCACTTTCTACTTATTTTACATTTCACAATATTCTCTAAGATCTTGAGGTAATTATATGTATTTTACCAGTATGGTGGAAATACTGTATCACGGTGTGCTACTGTGCATCTCTTCCCAACTGCAACCCACAGCATCATGTTGGTAGCCTGGAATCAGACATGGTGGGAGTATTTACATCCCCAAAACCTGTAAAGGCCACAAATCAGGGCTTGGCTTATTGTTTTGTTGGTTGTCTTGACTTGAGAAAGTCATAATGCCTATTAAATTTAAAAAGTGTCATGTCTGTACCTGTTACATTGATTTGAGGAAGTTCTCCTCGTCTTTGCAACTGTCATCTGATTCAGCAAGGAAATCACTCATGTTGTTGATGAGCAGTTGAAGTTCTGACATGTTTTTATTATTTCATGCTCTTTTTACTTGTTAATATAAAGGAAAATATCAACCAACATTCATGTTGTAACTATACTCATTTGTCAATTACAACAATAGGCTTACTATGGACACAAGAATTCAGCAAAGATCAACAAAACATTGTGTGAGAGCATTGGCTATATGGTATTTAAAGCAAAGAGTATTGCACAAATTGTTTCTATTGATAATTTGGTGTCATGCATTTTTATATTTGGAAAATTTATATCAAACTAATATAAGTAGTATATCTACATATGCACACATTTCCCCTCTCCCCTAGCTAGAAGTTGTTAAACATCTACCAGCGCACCATTGGCATACTCCCATCCTCTTACTGGTCACATGTAAGAGTTTGGGGGATTTTCCTCTTCAATTTGTAGGCATTAAAATGCCACCTTTCCTTTTATTCTTGGTGGGGCTCAATCACAGAGAGCCCTGCCAATTATCAAAGTCAACCAGCTGAGGAAGTCCAAAGGGAAAACATGGTTTCCCTACAATCTGAGGTTTTTCCTAGGAAGAACCAGACTATTAGCAGGTAGAGGGAGCTCCTGTACGTGAACATCTTGTTCATCACAAAGGAGCATTTTAGAACTATTGCATTTACATTGATCAAAGAAACAATGACAACAAGCATTGATAAGCTGTATCATTTACAAAGCACCCACACTTATGAGCTATTTCACACTGCTAAAGATTTTTCTGATTTTTAGCAATTCGTGTGCATCTGGAGAAAGGAAATATTTATTACAGTTTGAGATGTTAGCTAGCTTATTCCTCTCCAGAATGTCATTGCCTCTTGGACATGGTATTAAAGGCATTTACTTGCTATTTCCTACACTCGTTATTATACTCACTCTGCAGTGAATTCAGGGCAGGAAACAAAACTCCTTAAGGGGTTATTAATGGTTCAAGTGGGAAGAGTAATCCCACTTGCCAAAAGTAAGTGAGATGCAGTTGCCTTTGAATCGATTTCTTTTCAGGGTGTTGGTGAATAGATGTAGATGTCAACATCACCAACTCCATCTCTGTGTCTTAGATTTCATTTCATTTTTAAGTTTCATGTTGTGACCTTTGACCAACCTCACTGTTCTTAGCAAACATGTCAAAGCCTTCTAGTTGATGATTATTTGTGTTCCTTAAAATAGAATGGCATGACAACTGAGATAAATATCAAACTGGTGATAGTATTGATTATAAACAATCATCTATCACAAGACCACCAGGAGGCATGACCCCTGGTGCTACTACATTCTTTGTCCCTTTGTGTTGTCAATCATTAGTGCCTGAGTTATATTATTAAAAAAATATAGTAGCATATCTTGACTACTATTGTAAGTAATGCTGCAGTTAGCATAGAGGTGTGTATGTCTTTTCAAATTAGTGTTTGGATTTCTTTGGATAAATACCCAGCCAGATATGCTGGGTCATATGGTGGTTCTATTTTTAATATTTTGAGAAACCTCCATACTGTTTTTCACAGTGGCTGCACCAATTTGCAATTCAATTAACAGTGCACCCTTTCTCTACATCCTCACCAATACTTGTTGTTTATTGTTTTATTGATGATAGCCATTCTGACAGATGTGAGGTGATATTTCATTTGTGGTTTTAATTTGCATTTCTCTGATGATTAGTGACATTGTTCATTGATAGACAATTGGATAAAAAAGGTGTGGTGCACATATACAATGGACTATTACCCTGCCATTAAAAAAAATGAAATTTTACCATTTATGACAACATGGATGGTCCTCAAGGGTATTATGCTAAGTGAAATAAGTCAGACAGAGAACGACAAATATGATTTTACTCATATGTGGAATCTAAAAAACAAAATAAGCAAACACAAAACAGAAACAAACTCATGGGTACAGAGAACAAACCGATGGTTGCTAGGTGGGAGGAGGGTAAGGGCCTGGGTGAGAAAGTTGAAGAGATTAGCACAAATTGGCAGTTACAAAATAGTCACAGGGATGTAAAGTACAGCATAAGAAATACAGTTAATATTATTGCAAAAACTACAGGGTGACCCACTTTGAATAATTACTAATTCCTATGGGTTAAATCGGAAAAGAAACATCAATTGAACTATCAGAAAAAAGTGTGTATGCATTTTTTTGGGACACCCTGTATGTCAGGTGGGTACTGGAAATATGAGGGGGAACACTTTGTAAGGTATATAAATGTCTAACTACTATGCTGTATACCTGAAACTAATATAATATTGAATGTCAATGGTAATTGAAAAATTTTTAAAAAGTACTGTAACAGGAGTCTGTAGCAGAGAATAATTTGCTCAGAACTGCTGAGTTGCCTGTCCGCTCCGACCCCATGTCCCTGTAAGTAAATCCTCCTATAATAAATTCTGCTATATTCTATGGCATTGCCTGAATCATTCTTTGGTCTGAAGATACCTTCTTGTTATGAAGGCCATTAGACCTCTGTCCCACCATCAGTTCATGCCTGTTAACAACAATTAGGCGAATTCTCCACAGCACACAGGATGTTGGGAGTGTGGCTATTATCCAGTTAGCACGATTAATTTTCAGAGCTATGAGGGCTTCCTCAGACCCTAAAATGGGCGTTTGGGACCGAAAGAACTAATTTGATGTTCTCTGATGATCACACTAAATCAGATTGTTATCAAATATTAACTCCACTTTCTGCTGCGTGAGCTTGGATTGTCTGCAATAGAATCCTTGGCACTCTTGGGAATGAAGAAATTCAATTTCGAAAGTAAACACAGAGTACAAAAATAGTTGAGAGGACAGGTTATACATAGAACAAAGCTCAGCTCATTAGGGCCAACAAATACAACTGAAATTTGCAGACCTGAAGCAGTATTTTATCCAGCCAAAGATATATATATATATATATATATTTTTTTTTTTTTTAACAAGATTTGCTTTTTTCTCTTTAGTTATTGATTACTTTTGTGAAGGAGAGCATATTGACATGTGCAGAAGACCGTTACGAGTTGAAATAGTTTTATAGATGAGTATCTTTGGCAGGCCTTCATGTTCTGATTTAAGTGGGAACCACTGTGGATTCTGAAATGGCTTCTATGACCAGTTTCATCACAGACCTAATCATCCAAAACATCATTCCCTGTAATTTTACTGAAAATCGGTGAGACAGCAAAAGCTTCAATTCTTGAAAAGGATTTAGCAGCCAGCCAGCTTATGCTTATTATAGACGCAGTTGCACCCTCTTCACGCCAACCACGACTAAATAAATCCAGAGGCTTGAACCACGTATGGAGGTGGGAAGGGCAAGGGGAAGGACCAGAACAGACTTCTGGGGGGAAACTGTTTTTAAAAAATGTTAGACAAGGCTTTACTGTCCAATAGAAGTTCTAGTCTCAAAATACTGAGAATTGAAAAGTGAGTCATTCCCCCCCTCCCCAGAAAACAGGCACACCCTTAGGCTAGAGTTCAGTGGAAAGAATCCAACACTTCACGGATGGAGCCCTGACTCCTGCAACCTCTTCTTCACTGTGTGAGCTTCCATGAGATTCTGAACCTCTCTGGGCCTTGGTCCCTTATTTGAGGCTGTGTTTGCTTTCAGCCCTTTGCACTTCTATTTTTCCTGGTAAAGCCTCTCACTTTTAAGATGAAGATGCCTTGAAGACTGCTCTCACATCAGGTGGTCTTAATTTTTATGGTTTGGAGTTTTAGCAGACATTATCATATTTACAAACTATATTGGGGATAACTGGGAAGGCCAAATGTCTTTGGAATGTGTAAACCAAATGTAAGGAAAGGAGCAGCTTTTGGGCAAGTCTACATTCTCATAAACCAGCCTTCATTTCGATTGTGTATGCTATGGCATTAAATTAAAAAACCGGTCTATGCATGTGACCCAAGTGTCTGCCTCCTCCATTTATATGTATTTGATAAATTTTAGAGGTCACCTTCCTATGACACATTATTTTTGTCCATACTCACCCCCTTGGTCTCTCACTGTTCTCTCTTCACCTTCTGCTCTCTCTCAGGGCTGCTTTCACCTCTTTCTGGCTTCACTGTCTGCTGGAAACTATGCTTCTTCTTTCTTCCCTCCAATGCACCGGTGACAAAGTCAGGCAGAACAAATCTTCACTGAATGCTTGGAGATATTACAATGTGGTTATGAGGCAGTAAAAATTCACACTAGATTCTGTGTTTGAGGTCTGGGCCCTGGAATGGCCTTCTGGGCCCTGGCATGAAGGTCTGGGACCCAGATGAAAATCTGATGCCTGGATTAAGGCCGGTCCTGGGACGGAGGTCTAGGCACTGTAGGGCGGTCTGGGAACCCGGTGGAGGTCTGGGTCAGGGGCTGGACTTTGGGACATGGAATGCTGGTCTAGACTGCTATGGAGGCCTGGACCCCGCTAAAGTACTGGATACTGGGTTCGAGGACTGGGCCCACGATGGCCTTCTGTGCCCTGGCAAGAAGGTCTGGGACCCGGATGTAGGTCTAAGCCCTGGTTGGAGATATGGGTCCTAGGAGGGAGGTCTGGGCACTGGAGGGAGCTCTGGACCTCTGGTTGAGGTCTGGGTCAGGAGTTGGACATCTGGGTCAAGGAATGGTGCTCTGGACTACTGTGGATGTCTGGATCCCAATAAAGAACTAGATTCTGGGTTTGAGGTCAGAGGCCTGGGATGGATTTCTGGGAAATGGGATGAAGGTCTGGGACCCTGATGTAGGTCTGAGCCCTGGATGGAGGTCTGGGTCAGGGGCTAGACCTAAGGGTCTTGGAATGGTGGTCCAAACTACTGTGGTGGACTGGACCCTCAAAAAAGACTGCATACTGGGTTCGAGGTCTGGGCCCCGGCATGAAGGTAAGGGACCCGGATGTAGGTCTGAGCCTGGATGGAGGTCTGGTCCTGGAACTAAGGTCTGGGAACTGGAGGGCTGTCTTGGGCCCCGGGTGGAGGTACAGGTCAGGGACTGGACCTCTGCTTCATGGCATGGCAGTCTGGACTACTGCGGATGTCTGGACCCCGATGAAGGACTGGACACAGTGTTCGAGGCTGGGCCCTGGAATGGCCTTCTGTGCCCTTGCATGAAGATGTGGGACCGGAATGTAGGTCTGGGCCCCGGATGGAGGTATGAGTCCTGGGAGGGAGCTCTGGGCACTGGAGGGTGGTCTTGGGCCCTGGGTAGAGGCCTGAGTCAGGGGTGGACCTCTGAGACATGGAATTCTGGTCTGGACTACTGTGGAGGTCTGGGCCCCGATGAAGGACTGGATACAGGGTTCGAGGACAGGGACCCGGGATGGCCTTCTGTGCCTTGGCATGAGGGTCTGGGACCCGGATGTAGGTCTGCCCCCGGATGGAGGTATGAGTCCTGGGAGGAAGGTCTGGGCACTGGAGGTCGCTCATAGACCCTGGTTGCGGAATGGGAGAGAGGCTGGACCTCTGGTTCATGGAATGGTGTCTGGACTACTGTGGGTGTCTGGACCCCGAGAAAGGACTGGATACTGGGATTGAGGTCTGGGTCAAGGGAGGGACTTGCAGGTCCAGCATAAAGATCTGGGGCTCGGATATAGGTCTGAGGCCCGGATGGAGGTCTGTGTCCAGGGGGGGCGGTAGGGCGGTAGGGCAGTGGAAGGAAATCTGGGACCTGGGGGAATGTCTGGCTCATGGGCTGGACCTCTGGGACATGGAATGGTGGTCTGGGCACTGGGTGGATACTTGAATCAGAGGCGGGAACTCTGAGACGTAAAATGCCGGTCTGAACTACTATCCAGGTTGGGACCATTAAAAAGGACTGGATATTGGGTTCGAGGTCTGGGCCCCTGTATGAAGGTAAGGGACCCGGATGTAGGTCTGAGCCCCGGATGGAGGACTGGTCCTGGGTCGGAGGTCGGCACACTGGAGCGCAGTCTGGCCCCCGGGTGGATGCCTGGATCAGGGGCTCGACCTCAGCGTCTTAGAATGGTGGTCTGAACTACTGTCGAGGTCTGGACCCTTAAAAAGGACTGGATATGGGTTTGAGGTATGGGCCCCCTGTATGAAGGTAAGGGACCCAGGTGTAGGTCTGAGCCCCTGATGGAGGTTTGGTCCTGGACGGATGTCAGGGCAATGGAGGACGCCTGGGCTCCGGGTGGATGCCTGGATCAGGGTCTTGGCATGCTGGTCTGAACTACTGTCGAGGTCTGGATCCTTATAAAGGACTGGATGTGGGTTTGAGGTATGGGCCCCCTGTATGAAGGTAAGGGACCCAGGTGTAGGTCTGAGCCCCTGATGGAGGTTTGGTCCTGGACGGATGTCAGGGCAATGGAGGACGCCTGGGCTCCGGGTGGATGCCTGGATCAGGGTCTTGGCATGCTGGTCTGAACTACTGTCGAGGTCTGGATCCTTATAAAGGACTGGATGTGGGTTTGAGGTCTGGGCCCTGCCATGAAGGTAAGGGAACCTGATGTAGGTCTGAGCCCCGGATGGAGGTTTGGTCCTGGGACGGATGTCAGGGCAATGGAGGACGCCTGGGCTCCGGGTGGATGCCTGGATCAGGGTCTTGGCATGCTGGTCTGAACTACCGTCGAGGCCTGGATCCTTATAAAGGACTGGATGTGGGTTTGCGGTCTGGGCCCTGCCATGAAGGTAAGGGAACCTGATGTAGGTCTGAGACCCGGATGAAGGTATGGTCCTGGGACAGAGGTCTGGGCACTGGAGGGCGGTCTTGGGCCCCAGGTGGAGGTCTGGGACAGGGGCTGGACCTCTGGGATTTGGAATGCCAGTCTAGACTGCTGTGGAGGGTGGATCCCGCTAAAATACTGGATACTGGGTTAGAAGTCTGGGCGCTGGTATGAAGGTAAGGAACCCGGATGTAGGTATGAGCCCGGATGGAATTCTGGCCCTGAGACATTGGTCTGGACACTGGGGGGCGATCTGTGCCTCAGGAGGAGGTCTGGGTCTGGGGCTGGACCTCAGGGTCTTGTAATGCTGGTCTGTACTAATGTCGAGGTCTGGACCCTTAAAAAGGACTGGATACTGGGTTGGAAGCCTAGGAACGGGTATGAAGGATGGGGACCCGGATGTAGATCTGAGCCCCGGATGGAGGTCTGAAACTGAGATGGAGGTCTGGGCACAGGAGGGCAGTGTTGGGACCGGTGGAGGTTTGGGTCAGGGGCTGGACCTCAGGGTCTTGGAATGCTGGTCGGAACTACTGTCGAGTTCTGGACCCTTAAAAAGGACTATATCCTGGGTTCGAGGTCTGGGCCCCTGTATGAAGGTTGGGGACCCGGATGTAGGTCTGAGCCCTGGATGGAGGTCTGGTCCTGGGACTGAGATCTGGGCACTAGAGGGCAGTCTGGGATCCGGATGGATGTCTGGGTCAGGGGTTGGACCTCAGGGTATTGGAATGGTGGTCTGAACTTCTGTCTAGGTCTGAACCCTTAAGAAGGACTAGATACTGGGGTCTAGGCCTGGGCCTTGGTTTGAAGGTCAGGGACTCATATGCTGGTCTGAGCCCCGGTTGGAGGTCTGAACCTGGGAAAGAGGTCTGGGTGCTGGAGGGCGGTCTTGGGACCCGGGTGTATGTCTGGGTCAGGGCCTGGTCCTCAGGGTCTTGGAATGATGTTCTGAACTACTGTCGAGGTCTCAACCCTTAAAAATGACTAGATAATGGGGTCTAGGTCTGGGCTTCTGTATGAAGGTAAGGGACCCGGATGTAAGTCTGAGCCCCGGGTGGAGGTTTGGTCCAGGGTTGGATGTCTGTGCAATGATGGGCAGTCTGGGTCCCGGGGGGAGGTCTGGGTCAGCGGCTGGACCTCTAGGAGTTGAAAAGCTTGTCTAGACTACTGCGGAGATCTGGACTCCGCTAAAGTAATGGATACTGTGTTTGAGGACTGGGTCCCGGGATGTGCTTCTGTGTCCTGAAATGTATGTTTGGGACCCGGATGTAGGTCTGAGCCCTGGATGGAGGTATGGGTCCTGGGAGGGAGGTGTGGGCTCTGGGGGTCGCTTTTGTACCCTGGTTGCGGCATGGGAGAGGGGCTGGACCTCTGGTTCACGCAATGGTCGTCTGGACTACTGTGGATGTCTGGACCCCGAGAAAGGACTGGGTTCTGGGTTCGAGGTCTGGGCCCTGGTATGATGGTTGGGGACCAGGATGTAGGCCTGAGCCCGGGATGGAGGTCTGGTCCTGGGGCGGAGTTCTGGGAATTGGAGGGAGGTCTTTGGCCCTGGGTGGAGTTCTGTGTCAGGGACTGAACCTCAGGGTCATGGAATGTTGGTCTGAACCAATTCAGAGTGTTCTTAGAAATTTCTCCCTGAGTCCTCTTTGTTTTTGCCATGTGATAATGGGTAAAGGATGACTTAATGGAACATTTAGCAACTATCCTTTCTCCCCTTCCCCACTAGGAAGTCTTAGAATTGGAACATTAGAAAAGAGGTCGGGGAGGGCATTTTAGGGCATGTGAAAAGGGAAGGGAACGAGCTGCAGAGAGCAGGTTACCTGATTCACAGTCTGCCTGGAGCAGGCTCTGTTAGCATTGATCCCCCAGCTAGAAGAAGACCTTTAAAAATTCCTTTGCCTCCAACATCTGCTTTAGCCAACTGCACTGCAAGATGAAGTCTGCTTTATGAGTTTGGCTTAATCCCCACATTTTCCCTGTTAACTCTCTTATTGGTCTGTCTAGGTCAGTGGTTCTCAACCTTCCTAATGCCGCGACCCTTTAATACAGTTCCTCATGTTGTGGTGACCCCCAACCATAAAATTATTTTCGTTGCTACTTCATCACTGTAATTCTGCTACTGTTATGAATCGTAATGTAAATATCTGATATGCAGGATGTATTTTCATTATTAAAAATTGAGCATAAAGCATAGTGATTAATCACAAAAACAATATGTAATTATATATGTCTTTTCTGATGGTCTTAGGCGACCCCTGTGAAAGGGTCATTTGACCCCCAAAGGGGTCGCGACCCACAGGTTGAGAACCGCTGGTCTAGGTAAAGAACTTTGGTGGGTGTTTAGCCATTTAGTGACAGATGTGGAAATTTAACTGTTTTGGGCTCCTTGATTTTCTTGATGGGATAAAGAGACCCTTCTGCTGTCACTCATCTATTGCAACTGGTCCTTAGATCATATTGAAATCCCTTTTTGTCACACCCTCTAGATCATAATGAAAAGTCAGATTAGCCTGATTATCAAGGCCCATCAGCTCAATGCTCTTAGTTAAATGACACCCACCATGAACCACAGAGCAGAGCTTTGCAAGGTTAGCTGGGTGCGTTATTACAATGATTTCATTTAATAAACTTGCCGCCAGCATCTTAATCCTCAGTCAAGTATAGCATGAGAATTCTCGTTAGCCATGATTAGGCGACACTGATGGTTAACAACATTTTCTCATCCCACAGGATTCATTTTCATTAAAAGCCTAAATTGATTTAAAAAATTTTTCAACAAGAGCACCTGATTGGCAGTGACTGCCTGGGCTTTCATGATGAAGGCCTGTTAGAAGTAAACCGTTTCAATTGTTCAGTTTGGTTTTGCATTTGGGTTTATACTGGGATCTGTTTCCTGTAGCATTTCTAATCCTTCAGCCCCCTCTTCTGCCTGACCTGTACTTGGGTCCTGCTCATCAAACTGGCTAGGTTCTCCATTTAGTGCTATTCTACTAAAGGTGAAGAACATCCCCCCTAGAGGGGATGGTATAGGAAGCCATGCTGGGTTCTTGGAAGTTCCCAGGATTCTGATCAGACTGGTGGATTCTGACCTGACTTTGAGCTCCTTTCTCCCACTCACATCCTCTTGGGAGCACTGCCCTCACGCCTCCCACCTGACAGCACCAGGCATACAGTAAGCGCTCCATGAATGTTTGAGGGACAAAAGAATGAGGGGCTGATGGTTCCAAGTTCTAAATATGCAACTGTCATTTCTCCTTTCATTTTTTAAAACTTATTTTTCAATTATAGTTGACTTAAGATATTATATTAGTTTTAGGTGTGTACAACACAGTGATAAGACATTTGTGTACCTTATGAAATGGTATATAATGAGGCATATAAAACCTCACTTCATAAGATATGTTATTGTCTCTCCTTTGTTGAGAGCTTTGTCCATCAGGGTCCTGGGGGAAGCAGACACAGAGACAGGACTAAACATCAACAATTTCATTAAGGAAAATGCCTGTTCGAGAGAAAATGGGGAGAGAGCTGGACAGTCTGGTAGGACTGTCACACTGATGCAAATCTGGTTTGAGTGAAGGAGAGAGGGAAGGAAGGTTGGGAGTGACATCCTAGACTGCCATGCAGCAAAGGTAGGTACAGCAAGGATACTGGGGAGGCTTAGAGCCACGCCGGGCACCAGCCTAGTTATGAGCCTGCATTGGCATACCTATAGTGCTCAGTCATTGGCTGGGAGCAGCCTGTGTGAAGTGTGGCCTTGGTGCGAAATGGTGCTGGATTTCCTAGTGCAATAGCAGGGGCTTGTGGTGAATTATCCATCCTGGAGTTGGGAGGTCTGCAAGGTATGTTCCCATGGCTACCATAGAGCCAATGGCCAAAGCTAAGCCAAAAGCCACAGCCCAATATCTGCCTTTGGGATTGCCTTCTGTTGAGCTGTGGATGCTTCCCACTCAGGGGTACTCTCCTGTGGGCATCTGTGGTTCACTCCCAGGCTTTGTTGCCCATGAGGCCATTCATTGCTCAGGGCCTGTCACTGCTGTTGGCCCAGTCCCCCCATAGCTTCCTATTGTTGAAGACACCATGTTAACTTTGAGAAAGACAGGCATCATTCTGCCAATGAGATCCTTTGATCTCAGTGCCTAGGAGAGCCTTTCTGGATAGCCCCATGTAGGACTGGTCAAGACCCTGATAACTACTTTCTCCCTTCTCTTTGCCTGGCACCAGCTAGACTACTTGGTATAACAGTTGTGTTTAAGATCAACTTTGTTTAGTTGTCGACACCCTTGGTCCTTAGGAAGCCAAGTATTTGGGGTAGAAAAATCATCCCTCTGGCTCACGCTGTGGGAGCTGCTAGGCTCCTAAGTGAGTGAAGCTCCCAGGCCCAGTCAATGTAGGTGCTTGTTCATGGTCCCTCACTGGTGGGAAGGTGGTGCTTCATGCATTGCTTTTGTCTTCATTCTCACTGTAGTTATTCCTTTTGCTCTAACTCTCAACCTCTCTTCTGTTCCTTCTGGGAGTTCTCTGTGGGAGGTGAGATCTCACTTATTCTCAGCGGTTTTGAATCATCCCTTTTTGAGGCAGAAGTGTTTTAGATGCTCATACAAATATTCCATTTCATGGTTCTACCCCCAGCCCAGTCCGTTATTTTCTAGCTCCTTCCCTTTTTCTCTTCATTCATTTATTTCCCAAGTGTATCAGAAGAAGTCACTCTTTGTGGAGGGAAGAACTCTCAGAACTCTCATTTCCATGCTGCTCTCCAGAGCTTTGTCTTCCTCTTGGGGGGCTTTTTACTGATGTCGTCAACCGCCAGTCCCTGAACTCTATTCCCTGATTATCAAGAGAAGACACAGTTTTTCCCAGTGGGTTGAGATGAGACTGATTCAGACAACAGCACAGGTTTCTTGGGGACATCGAAGGGGGTTGCACACAGAGAGCTACTTACAGCAGATGGCTAGCTGTGGCTGTAGCTGGAGCAGCTCTGTCTCGCTGCCTCTCTTTGCAGCCCCCAGCTGGAGGCTCTAGTAAAAACAATTCTTTGCCACCACACAACTCAGCAGCACCCCTAGAATCTCTGCAATACTTAGAGTTCAGCCTAACAGAGTTATGTCCACAGGAGGAAGGATATCCCTGCCTTTTATTCAAGCCTGCTTCCTGGACTTTAATGTCTTGTTCTGGACCAGTGGCTTCCTGAAGGGCCTGTCCCTTAAAGTAGATCTCACACTGCCACTCACAGCAGTGTGTCCTTACACTGCGTTCAGACAAGGGAATTCAACAAGAACACAATTGCCCAACAGTTTTCTGCATAGACATTTGCAGGAGACTTTTCAATCACGATCTTCTGTCCTGTCCCTCCCGGTGCTCACTACTTCAGCCTGAGCTGCCTGTGAAATGCAGATTGCTAGGTTTTTGCTTCTAGACGTTCTGACTCAGGTCTGAGATGCTCCACTGATGAGCCTAATGTAGCTAAACCCACTACTTGGTTTCTCTAAGCTTGTGTGTCTGGCTCTGTGCTGGTGTTTAGCAGAAGGGGCTCAACTGTATTTCCAAAGAGAAATGTAGAGGCCAAGGTCAGGGGTGAAGGACAATTGCAAATTGGACAGGAAGATTGGAGTGGTAGTATCCAAATTCAGGGAATTGGGGGCAGATCTTGTTATGTGTACTGCTACCTGTTGGGTATCATATTTCCCATTTGGAATCTCAAACTCCATAGCCTGTCAAAGACTATTTAGTAGGGAGATGGAGTGACATGGAGACTAAAAAAATGATATCTAGGTTTTATGGTTTTCACTAAAATTGATAATTTCTTCCCTTAAAAGAACCTTTCTTCTTGGATTAGATTGAATTTATTTGGTGCAAACACACATCCTATAAGTACCAGTGTGTTTTTATATGCCATGCATAAAGACCAACAATTATTAGGAACTGAAGTGAACAAGCTTGTAAACTCTTTAGTGCAATCAATGAATTAGTAAACTGCTACCCATTTTAAATGAGATATATGCACCCATAGTTGGTGTGAACATAAAGTTGCTGAAGTAAAAATTTACTGTTTTCAAATTGGCATTTTATAATGAAAAACAAATTGCTTTATGTAAAATATGTACTTAATTGTATTTGTTCCAGTGGGATTTTATCTGAATTAGCTAGCATGCAAAGCAAAGGAACTAGGTTCTAAGATGAGAAAAAAGAATAATGGGGAGATTTTCTATAATAATTTTCAAAGATTACATGGAGAAGACTCATCAGTTTTACTCTGTGTTCACTATATAGAAAATTAAAAAACGTACACCATGTATGCAGCAATATGCTCTACCAGAGAGCAAATCTGCATTTGCCCTCTATTCTGCAAGAGGTCAGAGAGATACCTTGGGTGTCTTTTTTTTTTTTTAAATTAAATCTTTATTGTTCAGATTATTACATTTGTTCCTCTTTTTTCCCCCCATAACTCCCCTCCTCCCAGTTCCCGCCCCACCCTCCGCCCTCACTCCCCACCCACTGTCCTCATCCATAGGTGCACGATTTTTGTCCAGTCTCTTCCCGCATCTCCCACACCCCTTTCCCCCCCGCCCTTGGGTGTCTTAAGGAGAATAAATCTTTGAATCACTGAAAGTATACCCTATTCCACCCCCATGAAGAGATCTGGGATTCCTGTAGGTACAGAAAGGTAATGGGTAGTTCCATTTTCCAGAAAAGGGGGTATGACATGACATTTTGGGACCAGGGTCCGGGACCAGTGTCCCAGAAGGAGACTTGGGGAAGAGAAGGTGCCTGGGACTCTGGATCCAGAGGCAGTGAAAGCTGAGCTCACCTGGTTCCTGCATTCTAGGTGTTGACATAAGAAACACCCAAACCTGTAGAAAAATTTTTTGAGTTGACTGAGCCAAACTGACAATTGACAGGTAGCAAAATCACAACACATTGAGAAAATGCTCCAGAGAATGGCAGTTCTGCAACTTACTTAATACACTAGAATCAGAGGAGGAGATGTAAGGAAGGTTACATGAAATCCATTGGTGGACATAGACACCAGGGGAGTGAGGGCATGAGTGGGAGGGTTGGGAGGGCAATGGGAGTATAAGGACACATATGTAATACCTTAATCAATAAAGAAAAAAAAAAGAAAACAAACAAACAAAAAAGAAATCCATTGGTGTAGATTAGGGAAGCAGGAGTGGAGAAATCTCTGGGATTGGATCAAGGGTAAAATTGAGAGACACATAACTTCTTTTACACCAATGGGTACAGGATAGTTAATAATTAACATTTATAGCACATGGAGATGGTATTTGGGGTAAAGAGGGGTTTTGAAGGTGGCTATGCGCTGAGGGGTCTGAAAAAGATTTCTCTGTTTCAAAGGTATGTTATCATAGATGCAAAAAGACAATAGACAGACTCTCTTAAGGTAAATTGAAGAATGGTCTTTGTCAAGTCAGGCCTATGGCATGACTACCTGACATGACCCGCTTTTAGTTAGGAAATTTAAACAAAAATATTTTTATTGATTTCAGAGAGAAAGGGAGAGGGAGAGAGAAATAGAAACATCAATGATGAGAGAGAATCATTGATTGGCTGCCCCTGCACCCTCCCTACTGGGGATTGAGCCCACAACCTGGGCATGTGCCCTGGCCAGAATTGAACCTGGGACCCTTCAGTCCGCAGGCTGACTCTCTATCTACTGAGCCAAACTAGCTGGGCTAGTTAGGAATTTTTATGTTCGGAACATCCTATGTGGTTACTTTCAGTTTGTAGGGCCTGCCATTCTGGCCTCCTCTGAGCTTGTCAGGTTTGGTATGTGGCTCATGTTTTGTCCACATAGGGCTGGCTTTCAGTCCACGAAGTGGGGGAGGATGGAAACAGAGATGAAGTGTTGCAATGATGGGCATCCTACCTCCTGGCACTGTGTTCTGGGCTTGTCCCTTCCATCTGCTCAGGCTGAGGTCTCTCACAGGTCCCTGTAGACACTCACTCAGTGAGGGGAGCTCAAATGCTCATACTTGGGAGAGGGGATGAAGCATGAAAGTTCCCCCTGGGTAAATGTGGGCGAGTCAGAAGAACTGGCCATCTCCTTTACATAAAGCTTCACTGTGAGGCAGGGTTTTCTAACAATGAGGTGTTAGTCATTGAGATAAAGACCAAGTGGACTTTTCTAGGGGCCTTTGACAAGGGAAAGGCTGTCTATTTAGGGTGTATTTTGTGTGGTCTTGCCTGTGGGGAGCAGGGGTGAGGGATAGGAGATGGGAGAAAGGGCAGTTAAAGATACCCAAACAAGTTCAGTTCTCACACTGGGATTATCTGTTTACTCATCTGCTGAAATCTGATGGGTTTCATCATTGTTCCTGCTTCTCCTGGTTTGCTAGAACTCCCCCAGGGCACATTAAAAAAATACAGAAATCAGGCACATTATTTTTTACGCTTGGTTTCATAAAAATTAATTATGGGAAAAATATATGCAATGACATACTCTTTTTATCCCACTGAGATAGGAATCTGTAGCACTTTCTCTTGTGAATAGAATGCAATAGTTCTTCTTTGTGTAGTAAAATAGTATTATAGTCATGCTTGATCATGGTGTTGCATGTAATTACAAGCCTGTTGAGTTCTGCATTTAAGCCCAGTTTGGAGGGGAGGGATGTGGAGCTCAGCCTTTTTCAGTCACACAGGATTAAACTTGTCACTCAAGTTTTTATAGAAAGCTGGTGTTAGCTGGTAAATGTACATTCTGACCACCAGTGTGAAGAAAAATTAATCCCATTCAGTGTACTCAGCCAACACGCACTGGGCCTATTGGACTGATGTCTGTGGGAAAGGACGGTGTCCTTTCTGATTCAGGGCTCCTGCTGTGTTGTACTGGCTGTCAGAATATTTCGAATATTGCCTCTGATTTATATCTCTACCTTTTTCACATGTAGGTTGGATTACCAAACTGTAAGCCAAGATATCTTGTCCAGCCTTGAAAATAAGTGCTAACTGACATGTCTAAAATTTATGGGCAACTGATGAAGTGCAATGTATTTACAAGGAGCTACCTCCAGGCTTCATCAGATGAGGCAACTGAGTACTGTAGAAAGAATTGTTTTAATTACAGTCCATTAAACATCTAATGGGTAGACTTCCAAACGGGGATTGGTCATACCTGGGACCATAGGTCAATAACATCCCTTACATGTGACTGTTTCTCCCTTGAATCCAGTGTAGTGCACTTGTTCATCTGGTCCAATCATATTCTGGCCTCTGTGACTCTGTGATGGGTCAGCTTACTAGGTTAGCTCTTGAGTTGAGTATGGGCTTTGATGCAAGATTATGAAAGTTGATCTCCGTGTCCTCTGGAGTCCTCAGTTCTGAATGTTGTACTCTACACTGAATTTCTGAGATGTACTACTCTGTCTAGAAGGGCTGAGAATTGCAAAGACATAGAAAAAGGTAAAAGGCTTTGGGATTTATGTAATAGTAATAAAGTTGGAGATTGCACTTCTCTCATCCAACTTTCCCAGGACTTTGTACACTCTTCTTGCCAAAGCAAAGCCAGTCATATATTGTAGACTTGTCCTGATCTTCTATGGCAAACACATAATTATGACTTATAGTAATAATTATAATAATAAGTAAGATAATAGTTGTCATGTAGTGGAGCAACGGCCATGTGCCAAACTCAGGGCTAGTGTTTTCAGATACATTATTTTATTTAATTTTTAGAACAACACCACTGTAAATAGGAACTACTTTTGATTGCATATAGATAAATAACCTGAGGCTCTGAGAGATTTAGTAACTTGCCCACTTACTTAGCCTAACTCTTCTCAGCACCGAAGCTCACAGTCCATCCTTGACCTCCCAAGCTAACTCAGTGCCACTCCCCCTCTATGCATTTTATAAAACGAGGTCTGAGAAGTGTTTTATGTGTTCCAACTTTGTATGAGAAGTTCATATTTCCTTTAAAATTCCCCTGTTAACTCCTGCAGTCAAGGTTATCTTGGACACAGAAAGTTCTTCAAATATTCAGACCACCTCTGGCACCCATGGAAGTTCTGAACCTTGACAGCCTCTGAAGTGTTCCTTCTCTTGCATGAAAACAGCTCTGTCTGACTTGTAATTAGAAGTGAAATGATTTTAAATGGCTTCCACACAGCAGCTCAGCTTTCAAAGAGGCTCCAGTTATATATAACTTCACATAAACAGATAATCAGAGGCTAGAGCCAGAAGCACAGTTCCTGCCTCTTAATTGGCATGAAGCAGGGACATCTGCTCTGCATGAAGCCTGGGTCAGGTGGTCCCTCTTATATGAGCCCTCCTGTGGTTGGGGGGCGGGGGTGGTGACTCACCCTGGATTACATAAAGACTTCACAGGGGCATTGAAAAATGAGATGGAATCAACTTGAATAGAAAACCTAATTGGTTTGAATCTTTCCTTAACCATCAGTAATTATTTTGGGATTGATAGCTCATCTTATAAAATGAATGTTTCCCTTCCAAAGGTAGAGTTTTCTTTTGCCTTGGTTGCAAGTGCAAACAATTGTGTTTAAAATATTCCATCAGAGATGAACCTGATATGATTCTATCTGTTCTTTTTATTTTAGATGAATTTTGCAGATTGGAGAATATGAAACACCACATTTATTCAATGAGTTTTGTCTTAACCTTTCCCCCCATCTCCTCAATGCACACACAGCTTATATTATTATTATTTTTAAATTCTTAAACTGGATGGGGGTTGTGGGGGTGGGAAAATTGTGTGAGCTACAGGGCAGGGTTTAAAACTTGAAACTGTCATTGGTTTTCCAGCAAACCAATTATTCCAAGTGTACCTAGAATCTAAGGGTCCCGAGGTACCTTTCTTCAGAAATGTTTGAGTTCTTCAGAAGACTGAAGGATCCTCTAAATGGGGCCAAATATGTATGTGTGTGTGTGTGTGTGTGTGTGTGTGTGTGTGAGAGAGAGAGAGAGAGAGAGAGAGAGATTGATTTTTTTCTAGAACTTTGGTCTCAGGTTCTAGTAACCCCTACTCACAATACTTTTCTCTTTCTTCAGCAAATATAAATTCTATCCATTCTTTGAATGATGGTTGGAGTCATATTTTCCTCGTAGATTCTTTCTGTCAAGTCTGGTCTTCACTGATTTTATTAATTAATGTTATCCATTTTAATTTAATATTGGAATGAGTAGCTACTCATGTGAGGTATTGCTCTAGATATGATTTGTGGGGCTACAAAGATGGACCAGATGTAAATCCTTCCCTAAGCAGTTAATAGTGTATCAGGAGAGAAGTAAAGTAAAGCTGGGGATGGAAGGGATACAAATAAAGAGGCAGTTACTATACAGGGTGTTAAGGCAGGAAGTGATGCAATGCAATGAAAGAGAATGTGAGGAAATGCCCCAAAGAACTCTCTCCTGTGAGGGGAGGGTTCTCTCCAGTTTGAAGGTTCTTTGGAAAACATATGTTCACTTAAGTCAGGAGAAATCTTGTGGGATTTTATATCTATTACTTTCCTAATTGCTGGGAAGAGAGCCTTCATGGGGGATGGTGACAGCAGGTTTAAAATGGGGTAGGGAGTTTGGTGAATGAAACTGTAGGAATGAAAACAAAAGGCAGAAGCCCAGTGGTGCCTACGGCTCTCAGCTAAAGAAGATGTAAGAACTAGCAAGCAGGGACCAAGTCAGAAGTGGCTTGTGAGCTTCCTTATGCCTGTAGCTTGTCTCACAATTATGTGGCTTGTCATTAATTATGTTTGTTACCTCCCCTTCCCAAGGTTTCCTCCTAGGGATTTAGGCATTGAGGGTAAAGCCTTTAAGTGAATGGGTTCAGCATCCCTGTCTCTGGGGACAGGGAGGCGGGGTTGGTGGCGCTGAAGAGATTGGGCCTGGCAATGGAGAAGAAGACCAAGAGAAAAGGTGAGTAGTCAAGTCCTGGGGCCAGGTGGGCAGGAACTGTGACCTGGTTTTGAGATAGGAAAGTTTCTGGGGTACTGATACAAGCCAGAGTGAGTGCCAGGGAGGTTCTGGGGACAGAGGTTGGGGGATTGAGGCAGGTGGGCTCCATGGAGGTTGAATGTCATTTGACCTCTGAAAGACAGTACAGATCTAGGCACATCAGATCTAAAAAGGAGCAAAGTAGAGTAAAGACAGAAGGGCAGGGAAGAATAGGGTGAGGATGTGAAACAGAAAGTCACTGGCTTTGGTTGGACAAGAAGAGAAGGAGTGGGAGTAAGAGTGAAAAGGTGGGTAGGGGCCAGATTATGGTAGCTAAGGAGATTGGGCGATGGGGGAGGGTAATTTGAAGGCTCTCTGAGGGTGTAGAACTGTGCTTTGAGAAGATTGATCTGGCAGCCATGTGGAAAAGAGGTTAGATGGGGAGCCAATACTATAATGTAGCAGAGGTTGAGGTAATGGGGTCTGTATCAGTCAGGATTAATTTCCACCTGTATCAGTAACTTTTACAAGTATACATTTATTTCTCTCTCATGAAAAAGAAGTGGTGGTTAACAATCAAGTACTGATATGTAGGCTCCATAGTTCTCAGGTATCTGGTCTTCCATAGTTCTTTGCTTGCCATCTCTAGGGAGCTGCCATTGTTATCAAGATCCAGTGGAAGAGCATGTTTTCTTAAGGGAAACTCACCAGAAGTTCCACAGAACACTTTTACTTACTTCTCATTGGCCAGAACTTTGTTCGTGGCCACACCTAATCGGAAGGGAGTCTGGAAAATGAAGTCTTTTAACTGGGTGGCCATATGTCTGACTAAGACTGAGGGTTCTGTTATTAAGGAGAAAGGGGAGAAGGACTGTAGGGGAAGACAACTGGTAGACTCTGTCTCAGAGCCAGGCTTCAAGTAGTGACAAAGAGAATGAAGAAAAAGGGGAGAATATATGAGACACTCATTGACATAATGACTGGGCTTGACAACTGATTAGAAATGGCATGAAAATAAGAGAGATTTGGAGTCTGGGTAAAAGGAAGTGGAGAAACGATAGCTAATACGTACCAGGCACTGTTCTAAGTGCTTTCACATGTAGTTCACATTGATTCCTTATAACAAACCTATGAGATAGGTCCTAGTATTATTATCTCTATTTTGCTGATGAAGAAAATTGGGTGCAGGGATGGGTAGGTTGCTTGCCCAAAATAATACTATCAGCAGCAGAACCAGAATTTGAACCCAGGCAGCTGGTTCCAGAAACTGTCCTTAACCATCATGCTTGTGGTGGGAATGAACAGTTAGAGGAGACACAGGGATACTTAGCTCATGTGCTCATACTAAGTCTTTTATCCACATTGTT
Source organism: Myotis nattereri (assembly GCF_964212035.1). Classification (NCBI taxonomy): domain Eukaryota; kingdom Metazoa; phylum Chordata; class Mammalia; order Chiroptera; family Vespertilionidae; genus Myotis; species Myotis nattereri. Next base: position 22,942,959 of record NC_138082.1, read on the forward strand.
CCTCCTTTCCCTTGAGTATATTTAACTTCTCTAGTGCTCAGTGGTAGATGGCAAAGAAAACTTGCTGAATTGATTTTTGCATTGGGCTTGGAAGAACACTCCAATATCTGACAACCTGTCCCTTCTTTTGGTCATTGACAACTTCATGCCTTGGCCTGGAGTGGGCACTGTTCACTATCAATACCTTGTGGGGCCCAGGGGATGGGTTCTGGGGGCTGCATCTTGGATATTTCCCACTTTGTCAGGAAGTAGATTGCCCAAAACCTATGTTCGAATGGGGCAAGAGAAGAAGGAAGAGTTAAAAGGGAAGCCTGTGGGTCGCAGAACCTTGAAAGACTGGATGGGGATTCAGGAAGGTGGGCTCTGGATAGACTAAAAAATGGGGAGCTCCTCATATGGTTTCTGGGGGACAGTGGGCAGCTCTGTGCTCCAAGGACTTGGGGATATAGTTCTTGGAAGGACAGAAGGGATTTGTTTGTGGCCGGCTGTAACTTGAAAACAATATTCTCTGTCTGCCATTGCTGTTTTGCAGAAAGCATGATGAGGTCAAGTCTGTGTCAGGGCTAAATACCAAGAATAGAGTAATGTCTGCAGAGAGGATAACTAGAAAATTTCTTAATTAGGGTTGGGTTCCTATTTCTCCAGTCAATTCTAATCACTTGTTAGGTTTTAAGTCAGCTCTTTTGGCCGGCAGTGTGCAGCTCTAGAGTTCAGACAATGAGGACCCAGTGATTATGGATAAAGTAAGACAGACCTGGCCTCCCCTTCTGTAAAAATATTATCACAAAACTTATTTCTTGAGACTATGAGGATCCAAAGAATTAATATGTGAAAGTGTTGGCAAGCTCTCAAGTTTAGTTATTTATTATATTAGTGATAATGATGGATATTAGTCATTAATGCCTACTGGAAAATGACTCTGTACTTAAATTTCATGCTTCATTGGATCCCACTGACTTCCATTTCTTACCAAGGTACGTACTTCACTGACACCTGTAATCAAAGCTTGGAGATTTACTTAGGCACCAAAAGATTAATCATGACAAAAATCATGAAGTTTCTCATTTTCTTTCTTGTTCATTGGGCATTAGCCATCATCCCTGGGATGTGACCTCCTCATCTTACTCTGACGGGAATCTGTGCTTATATATATGTTTAGAAAATGTCTTGTTGAAAGGCTGCAGTCAGTAGGTTGTGGGAAAGGTGCTTTCCTTGAACAAAAATCTCATACTGGAATGGACCTTGATGTTTTGCTACATAGTGCCTCCATTCTAGGTTGTTACTGAATACTTCCTCTTTCCATTCCTTGTCTTTTTTCTTCCCCTCAACCAGGATTTAATTGCAAGAGACCAAATTCATCTGTAATTATTCTGTCTCAAAGATACAGACAAGAATAAGATGTATTTCCATCCTCTGTAAGCTCACCTTCTGGGATGGAAGACAGAATTGAAAATAAATAATTGTAATATGGCGAGACAAGTGCCATTGAATTAATATATTTTTGGTGCAGAGGTGGCATTTCAACAGGAAGAAAATGCATTTTGGCATTATCCCTGTCTAAATTTGCAACCCTAGAACTCACCCATCACTCAGCAAAACTGACTCTTCCTGCTTCTTATGTTAATTTCACAATCCTTTTCACTTCAGGGATCTGGAAATAATTTGAGTTTTATTAGTTCAGTCTCTTCTTTCTTTCATCTTATTGTGCTTCTTAATGCCTCGTTTATTATTTATTATGCAAAACACATTAGATCATCCCTCTCACCTCCATTCTCCCTAGTGATCTTTGTATGTGTTTTTATTTTTTCCATTATAAATTTTTAATGTGTATAACTGTTTGTTTCTTTAAAATCCAACCTTGCCCCATCACATTTGCAAAAATCTGAAAGCTTGACAATATACTTCTTGGCGTGGCTACAGGGAAACAGGTATTCTCATATATTGTTGGTGGGAATGAAAAATGGTACAATTCCTATCGAGGGAAACTTGGTAATTTTAACAAAACTAGATGTGCATTTATTCTTTATCCAACAATCTGACTTCTAGGAATTTATCCTTATATATTTCCAACAACGTGAAAATATAAATACACAGGTTACTCATATACAAACATAAATGTTTGTATTTGTAATATTATACTTATATGTCACAAATATACAAAGCACAAATATCACAAGGTAGTATTATTTCTAATCACAAATCATTGGAAACCACCTCAATGTCCAGACATAGGAAACAAAAAACTATGCTACTCACACACAATGGAACACAATGCAACTGTAAACAAGCATGAGGAAGATCTCCAAGATATGGACTGATTTCTATACAATATTGTTAAGTGAAAAAAGCAAAGTGAATAAAGAACATACATAATATGCACCTTTTATGTAAGAAAGAAGTTCAGAAAACATATAAATGTGCTTATCTTTACAAACAAAATACAGAAAGGGCAAATCAGGAAACATTAAAGTTGGTTACCTATAAGAGGTGGTGGGAATAGGGTAAAAGAGATACAGAGGGAATAATACTTCTCTGAATATATCTTTTTGCATAGTTTTGTTAATGTTATGAAGGCTCAAAAGTAAAATTAATAAGGATAGGAAGGGGGAAAATTCACCCCTAAAATTGAAAGCAAACTGAAACAAATCACCCAATTACATTTCAAATGAATACTACAATCATACCGAAGGAAGAGAGAGAAAAAAGAAATGACTAATCCAAGTTACTTATGATTGCAGCATCTGACTATATACTCTCAGTCTTAGGTGAGGGCATAGTAGGGGGTTACACAGAAATCTTTTTCTTAGGCTTGTGTATGTGTTTTGTTGGTTTATTTATTTTTTTTAGTGTTAGGAAAAAGTGATTCTGAAGCACTTTTGTATGGTTTATTGGATTGAGCAAATGAGTAAATGTATTATTGTTTTTGGGAGCCAGGGTTCTTGCTCGGGAAGAAGAGTCATAATATGGAAAGGGCAAGGAAAGAAAGAACTCTATTTGGATACATAAAAATTGGAGGTAGTAGTGTGTATCATGTTTCTATCCTATCTAATAAAAGAGAAACATGGTAATTGGCGTACGACCGCTACCCTTCCCATTGGCTAATCAGGGCGATATGCAAATTAACTGCCAGCCAAGATGGCGGCCGGCAGTCAGGCAGCTTAAACTGAACATGAGGCTTGCTTGCTTCAGTGATGGAGGACTGCAACGTTCCCCGCCTGCCTTGCCAGCCTCTGAGCTTGCAGTTTAAGAAACATTGTAACAAATATAGAAGCTAAACAAAACCCCAGAAACCAGCTTTCAGTGGGCTGGGATCTCAGAGCTGGAGTTGATACAGAGTTTCGATTATAGAACCTAAACAAACCAGATACCTCCTTTCAGCAGCTGAGGCCTCAGAGCTGGAGCCAAGCCTCAGAGCTAAAGCTGGCCCAGAATTAAAAAAGAAAAAGAAAAAAAGGAGCAGTTGGGAGCTTCAGTCGGCCTGAAAACAGCCCTCAGCCCCTCACCCAGACTGGCCAGGCACCCCAGTGGGGACCCCCACCCTGAAGGGTGTGTGACCAGCTGCAAACAGCCATCATCCCCTCATCCAGGCTGGCCAGGCACCCCAGTGGGGACCTCCACCCTGATCCAGGACACCCTTCAGGGCAAACCAGCCGGCCCCCACCCATGCACCAGGCCTCTATTCTATATAGTAAAAGGGTAATATGCCTCCCAGCAGCGGGATCAGCGGAGCTGAGAGGCCTCCCGGCACTGGATCAGCGTGACAGGGAGCAGCGCCCAAACCCCCTGATCGCCCTGCGGCTCTGTGTGTGACAGGGGGTGGGGCCACAACCTCCCTATCGGCCCTGCTCTGTTCGTGACAGGGGAAGGTGCCCCAACCCCCTGATCAGCCCTGCTCTGTGCCTGATAGGGGGGAGCTCCCCAACCCCCTGATCACCCTGCGGCTCTGTGTGTGACAGGGTGCGGCGCCCCAACCCCCCCCCCCCCCCCCATGGGCCCTGCTCTCTGTGTGATGGGGTAGAGCCATAACCTCCCCATCGGCCCTGCCCTGAGTGTGACAGTGGTGGCGCCCCAACCCCCTGATCAGCCCTGCTCTGTGGGTGATAGAGGGCGGTGCCCCAACCCCTTGATATGCCCTGCTCTGTGTGTGACAGGGGGCGGTGCACCAACTCCCCTATCGGCCCTACTCTGTGAGTGACAGGGGGGAGCTCCCCAACCCCCTGATGGGCCCTGCTCTGTGCGTGACAGGGGGTGGCGCCACAACCTCCCCATCTACCCTGCCTTGAGTGTGACAGGGGGCGGTGCCCCAACCCCCCAATCGGCCCTACCCTGAGCGTGACTGAGGGTGGCATCGCAACCTCCCAATCTGCCCTGCTCTGTGTATGACAGGGGGCAGCGCCCGAACTCCCCAATCGGCCCTACTCTGAGCCCGACCAGGGGCTGCACCTAGGGATTGGGCCTGCCCTCTGCCACCTGGGAGCAGGCCTAAGCCAGCAGGTTGTTATCTCCTGAGGGGTCCCAGACTGCGAGAGGGCACAGGCCGGGCTGAGAGACCCCCCTCCCTCCCCCCTGAGTGCACAAATTTTTGTGCACTGGGCCTCTAGTAATATATATGTGATTATGCATGTATATACATGTGTAGTTGTATCTTTGTATATATATATGTATAAATGTATATACATGTATCTATTATCTAGCTCTGCCTGTTGAAAGGGCCATGAAGCAATAACATCTCAATAGCACTGAGCACACCTAGTGCCCAGACCTTGGTCTCTAATACTCTTCCCCACTAAAAGGAACCAAGGCTCCTGGGAGAAATAGCTGATTCCAGGGCAGGGTAGGTATGAGATGAGCTGGAACATTTTGTTATACTAGAAATTAAGCAAGTGCTCAAAAAGAGCTGGTAGCATGTCACAAGGACACAGTAGCCAGCTTGAAAGGACTCCTACTAGTTAAATCAGAGACAATTTGAATATCAAAATAAATCAAGTACAATAGTGAATCATAAACTATTAAAAATAAGAACTTAGGAGTCCATACCAATAATAAATGGATATATTAATAACAAATATATGGGGAGAAGGGAGGGCTCTTGTTTATAGTGAAATGATAAAGGCCAATTGGTAAATTGGTAGAGGCGCTAGGGTTTGAAAGTTAGTGTTTTGCAATCCTTATGGTAAAGATTAGGTCAATCAAGAATCATCAATGCACACTAAACTTAGGGGGAAATTTAGATAACAAGCAGGATATTTGTATGGTCTTAAAGTATCGCCCACAGGCTGATTACTATTTCCAAGAGAAAGAATAGGAATTATAAAGTGGAGACATTTGACATCTTGACTGATTGACCACAATTTGCATCAGCAATGAGAACAGATGGACATCATGTGCCTCTAGATGTGATACTCTGAGAACAATACTGCAGCACCCATATCATATTACTGCCAAGAATGTATTGAAGCTTAATCATGAGGAAACATTAGACAAACTCTAAATGAGAAATACTCTATTAAAAACTGAGGAGAGGGCAGGTCTATACTAAAAACCACCATTATCATGAATGACCAAGGAAGGCTCCAGAAGTGTTCCAGATTAAAGAAGGAGAGAGACAAGACAGCTGAATGCAATCCCTGCCCCTAGACTAGGTTCTATACTGGAGGGGAAGCTACTGTAAGGACATAAATGTGTCAATGGACAAAAATGGGATATTGGACAGATTAGATAAAAGTATTGTTCCAATGTTAAATTTACTAAAGATGATAACCATACTAGATAGTTGTGTAAGAAAATGTCTCTGTTCATAGGAAATAGAATTGAGGTATCTAGGGATAAATGGCCACAAATATATATGTATATATGTAACTTTCCCTAAAGTGATTCAAGGGAATATATGGGGTTAGGGAGGGAGGGAGAGAGGGAGGGAGGGAGAGAGAGAGAGAGAGAGAGAGAGAGAGAGAGAGAGAGAGAGAGAAAGCAAATGGGCAAATTGTTAGCAATAGGTGAAATTCAGAAAAAAGTAAATCAGGTGTTCTTGTATTATTTTTATTCTTGTAACTTTTCTCTAAGTTTAAAGTTATTTCCAAATAAAAAGTTTAAAAAAATCAGTCTTGCATATCTGCATTGGTACAGGAACATTTCTGCTTGTTGGTGTTGGTTCTGGGGACCATGTTGATGTCTGACTACTTGTTACAATAGATAACATCAGTAATCTAAAAGAAAAAAACCACACTTTTATTTTGGGAGTGAAGCTCTTTCCTTGCAAATGAAATTTCATGTGGAATGTCAAGCTGTAGAAGAGATGGAAGAAGGGTTGCTCTGATTGTTGTGGGGAGTATAAGTCTACTTCACCTTCCAATCCCAGTTGGGCAGCTCTGAGGCACCTCCAGAGAATGCAGTTTGACAGCCAGTGCTCTCAATTACACTGGGCATGGTCCAACTGACCTTATTAACCACTGAATGAGTGACTGTATTGTGACTGGGTGAAAACCTCAGGATTACTTCAGAGCAGTTGACTTGTGTTTTTTGGACATGTCCTAATGGGTCTTTCAGTGATAAATGACCAGTTCCTTTTCTACCTCTCCATGAGGTTGTTCTGTCCTTGGCCTGTGGTTCACACTTGACATCTATTCAGCAACCAGGCCCTGTATGTCAAGCTCAGTGTGCGATTATTTTCAAGAATCGAGTTGGTTCAGAAGAAAAGTGTGTAGATAAGGCTCATGGAAATAGAATCATATTTTCTTGTCACTGCTTCATGTTTGTTTGGGATACATTTTCAAATGGCTGTGGTGCCTCGCAGATGGGACTTAGGTTTATTCAACCATCTGCTTCCTTTCCTTTACTTTCAGGTAGTTAAGAATCTTTAACACATTTGTTGAAGAGGATATTGGCATTTAAATAAATCTTTGGCAAACCCTTTTGTAAAGTGACTTAATACTCTTCCAAGTTAACTACTCTGAAAGTTGGAATCTCCATATATTTATTTTAAAACTCAAACCCAAGTCAACCAAAATGTAAGAGTATTACTTATTCAGCAAACCTTGGAAGATTGTACATAACAAAATCATTTTGTTTAAGAAGATGTAGCCAAAACAGAAACAGACACATAGATGCAGAGAACAAACTGATGGCTGCCAGAGGAGATTGTGTTGGGAGGGAGGGGGCCGCTGGATGAAAAATGTGAAGAGATTAAGAAGTATAAATTGGTAGTTACAAAATAGTTATGGGGGTATAAAATATAGGGTAATAACTAGGTATGGTGCTAGGTGGGTACTTGAAATATTGGGGGGATCACTTTGTAAATTATGATTGTTTAACCACTATGCTGTATAACTGAAACTAATATAAAATAATATTTTTTAAAAAAGACATAGCCATCTTAGTGACTTGCCTCAAGTCTCTATAAGGCTTTTTGTAGGGCCAAGACCCTAACTGCTACCTGCCCCATTGTTCTTTTCATAGGAAGACAAATATCCTTAGGGCAGTGGTCAACAAACTCATTAGTCAACAGAGCCAAATATCAACAGTATGATTGAAATTTCTTTTGAGAGCCAAAATTTTTAAACTTAAACTATATGGGTAGGTACATTGTTATTAACTTAATTAGGGTACTCCTAAGGCTTAGGAAGAGCCACACTCAAGGGGCCAAAGAGCCGCATGTGGCTCGCGAGCCGCAGTTTGCCGACCACGCCAGGCCTAGGGTGAACTGAGGATAGAGGTGGCTCTTGGATTTTATCTTTTATAACAATTTCTGTTGATTGGTAGTGACTTCCTCCAGTCCTATGTTGAGAGTGATTTTGGGATAGATAGCATCTGGTCTAGTAAGAATAAGTGTTATGATCAATTTATGATGTCTGTTTGGGGTATAGAATAGGGAACTTATCCAGATCTATGCAACATATGTGGTGCTCCTGGTCTAAAAGTAACTCTCAGGGGCTCTGGTTGGAAAGAACACATGTCTGCATTGGCCACAAGCACCAGTCTATTTTATGTGTTTTCTTAGTAACAAGGAGCCTTAGCTATGAATCTGCAACTTAGACATGGGAGGAACCAGAGACTCCTCACTGACACTTTGGTGTTTTTCCTGTGCACATATGACACTCAATACCACACAGGAATCCTTAGTGGAGGGTGTGGCAAAGGCAGTGTTAAAAATCCCCTATACTTAGTTTGGGTTTAACTGATTGTCATGTTCATCTTGGTATTTTAGAATTCCAGTCTTTCTTTTAAGATTTCAGAACCCTGAACTTTCTTGTATTTGTACAACCTCAGTGATATTTCTTTGCAACTTAAGTGGCAAGAAAAGCTGACCCTGGCGAAGCCCAACCTCTGTCAGAACCTTCCTCAGTACTGAGGCATGAGGAGCAGAATAGAATTCAGAGACAGTCTCTCTGTGAAGCTATGCCTGATCCTCATGAAGGCTGGAGAATTCTCCTCCTTTGAATCCCACAGCACGTTGTACAACTTTTAGGTGAGTTCTGTAGTGCTGCTTGGCTGCCTTCCACTGAGATCTCCTCGTCCTTCCCTGCCCCCTTTTGATGATAAGAACCTTCCACTGAAGCTTTAATCAGTAGCATTTTTAAAATTTATTTTTTATTGATTTCAGAGAGGAAGGGAAAGGGAGAGATAAAAACATCAATGATGAGAGAGAATCATTGATTGGCTGCCTCCTGCACTCTCCACACTGGGGATCGAGCCCGCAATCTGAGCATGTGCCCTGACCAGGAATCAAACCGTGACCTCCTGGTTCATAGGTTGACCCTCAACCACTGAGCCATGCGGGCCTGGCATCAGTAGCATTTTTGAAGGCCATTATTATACCTTGCTCCCCCCCCCCCCTCCAACCCCCAGTTCCAGGTAATATTGCAAACTATCTAAAACCCCAGTATATGTTTGCAAAGTGCATTGTTTCAAATATTAAATACTTCAGGTTAATATTTGTGTTTTTGGAATTATTTTTTAGGGTAAGAATAAAAAAGGCTGGTTGAGCATCGTTAATCCAGGCAATTCATGATAGATTGTGCCTTCTCCTCCCTGCCACGCCTTTCCTCCCTTCCCCAGGGGTCTAGATTCGCGTTACTTTTGGTAATCCACACAGACAACTTCCTGGTGCTGAACAGTTGGAGGTGTTCTTACTGGGAGGCAGGGTGTTAGAGGCAGCCCTCAGAAGGAGTCAATGCGTGTTTTACTCACGAACAGCCCCGAATAAGGAAGACTTTGTGTGAATGTTGTCATATTTCCCAATAACACATGCTTGAAGTAGCCAGTGTGACCCTCCCTTCCTAAAGCAGAAAACAACTCCCCATTTATGGGTTCCTTTCAAACCCTGTTTATGCCAACACCCACCTGGGTATGTTCTGACTTTGGGGCCAAACAAATATACATGAGCATGGAGGCAAAATGCTTTTAGTTATCTATTTATTTAAATTATTTGTTTTACTTTTTTTTATTGTCTAAAGTTTTACATATGTCTCCGAGGCAAAATACTTTCATCGAAAGAAGTTGTGGGTAGAAGTGGGTCCCAGATAGGAGCAGGAGTGTTGTGTGAAGATGAGAATGAGAGGGTTAAGCAACCCTATTTAGGGTGGAGGAGGATCCACATTCCTATTTCAAAAATGGTATGAAATTGCTTTTTCCTGCCTTACTTCCACCTGCATCCTTCCCCCTTCGCTGAGGAGTCTGTGAAGATCTTTTAATTTAAGAGTTGAAACTAGAAAGAAAAACACCACAATGACATAGATATGCTTTATTTCTTTGATGAAAAGAAATTGGAAACATTAAAATCAGAGTTTTGGAGAATTTTGATGTGATTCTCCTTCAACATATTGTCCCAATTTTATTCTTTCCAGGTGATTTGTCTTAACATGACCACAGTTTTAGACATTTTGAAGAGTCAAGAGAATAATTTTTTTGTTTATGGGAGATATAAAAAAGCCTGAGGTATTTACTATTTTTAAATCTGGATAACTGAATGGTAATAACCAATTGGGCCCGGAATTCTGACAGATAATTTAGAGCTCATATACCTAAGTACAGTCATGCACCATATGTATGAAGGTGGTAGACCACATAGCTGAGGTGTGTAGCAGGCTATACACACTTCATCCTGTTCACACAATGACAAAATCACCTATCAACGCATATCTTAGAACGTATCCCTGTCATTAAGCAGTGCCTGACTATATCCATGTTCCAACTCTCCCGGTCCCCCAAACTCACTTCCTGTCTGTTTTCCATTCACCAGGCTCCAAGCATTAAACATGCCATGGCCTTTCCCACCTCAGGGTCACTCAGAGTGCTGCTCCCTCTCCAGGAGGGATGTTCCCTTCCCACCGCCTGCAGGCACAGAGCCTGCTCTCCAGCTTAAATCTCACCTCCTCAGACGGGCCTGCCCGCCTCACCCTAAGTGAGAGTGATCAATAATACGAATCTTCCTATTCTTCATGTTAGCCTCCTTTTTGTATCCTTCGAAATGTCCACCAAAATTTATCATTACTTTGTTAGTTTACTAGATTTCCCTGAAATGTAACTTCTTTGAAGGCTGGGACTCTGCTTGCAAGTGTTTCCAGTCACAAACACCCATTGAATAAACAAACTTGTGAACAGTGGAGCTGGCAAGACCAAAACACACGGGTCATTTGTCCACGGGAGCCAGGCTGTCCTGGAGATGGGTTTCTGTCAGCACCTTCCTGTCCCTGCAGCTGGCCAGGCTGGGTCGGGGAGGCTGGGGTGGAGAAACACCCAGAGAAGCTGAGCGCCTTTTGGTTCTGGGTGCATTCTCATTATTTTAGAGGTGATGCAAGTCAGCCCAGGCGTGGACTTGAGGCTCTGTCTTTTCTGGCAAAAGGTGGGGATGTGGGTCATACTAGTAGTTACTATTTTAATATGAGGAATACAGCTTGGAGTTTTTCTTGGAAAAATGTGGCATTTTAATAGCAGACATTTACCTTCTCAGCCAGACATGATGCTGGTCATGAGGCACAGGGATGAAGGGAACAAGCCATTCACAGTGTCTCTGCGGGAGACCGACCTGTAAACAATTCTAACACGGAGTGACAAGAGCTGCCACTAGGCAAGTGCAGGTGCTCCAGAGGAGGGCGGGGGGCCTTGGTGGCGTGTGGGAGTGTGGGTGGGAGACTTCCCAGAAAGGTCAACCTCAGCTTGCTGCCTCCTTGCTGGTTTCTTAAAGGAGGATTTGGTGACCTCTGCTGGGAGATGAGACTCCAGCCTGAACTGAGCCAGTTGGTGCAAGGAGAGGGGAGATGTGCACAAAACTAAGAAGGCTTTCTAAAGTAAAACTGGCTTTAAGAGATACAGCTTGAAGGAGATTTGATAAAAGGTGGAGGGACCTGGATCAACAGCATCTGGGAAAATACTTTATGAGCAAGGCCAGAGAGTGGAAAAGGCTGGAAGGGTAGGAATGGAGAAACGAGAGGGGAGAGTGGTCCAGCTAAGTGGGTTTTGTTGGGGGAGGATTTGGACTGAGCAATTCCACTTGTAAGAATTTATTCTCAGGAACCAATCAGTTACACATGCAAAGATATCTCCCCCTTCATTGATGGTACACACTAGAATAGCTAAACACCAGGATGAATGAAATAATTTATGGTCTACCCAGAATATGACAGGACCATTAAAAACAATGGTGTCCTTTTATTTATATTGGGAAGAAAAGACATTCAAGAGATATTGTTAAGTAGCAAAACCAGATTATGAAACAATACTAAAAACATATAAAGGTCTGGATGTAAACACAAAATGGTCACAGTGTGGGAATAATTATGAACAATTATTTATTTTTTGCTTTACACTTTTATGTGTTTCTTTTTCTACCCACAGTGAGCAGGCATCAAATTTACAATCAGAGAAATCAGTAAAGTGACTTCCATTTTGAAAGGAAAACCCCATAGGGTTTTTACAGAGGTGATCAGGGATAGAATCTCAGTTGAAGTAGTGATTTTCCAAGGAGATTCTCTAGTATGAAGGGGCTTCTGGATCTTGTGGTTTTGGCTCTGGGTGGAGAGATGAAATCTTCTGTTTGCTCCCCAGTACTGACCTCCCCCTTTAATGCTCTAGAATAGGCATGGGGAGAGGAGGCTCCTTCGCATGCTCCCTGAGCTGGTGGTTCTGCAGGCTATCTGCGAATTAGAAAGTAATACCTGTGCTCAGGTCAATTAAAGACAGATCTCTAGAGATGAGGCCCAGGTAAAGGGCCCAGATGATGCTCTTCTGAAGCCAGGGTGAGTACCTCCTGATTAGAGGATAAGGAATGATGAATAAACAGCATCATAAATTTGGACCACTGTTTTTAAGGTAGGTCAGACCTGTGTGTTGACCTTTGAAACAGGATTCCTTGGTCAAATTCTTCTGTACTTCCCTCTAGGAAAGTCTCAAAGCACACAGGCAAGTAAAGGCACCGGGAAGTCCTGCCATAAAGAAATCTGCTTTGTTTCCCTTGGTGTTTCCCATTGTCTTGGCTACAGACACCTTTGTCCTTGGTAATCCTTTATCTTGGGTTGCAGTGGGCTGGCAACAGCAGCCTGGAGTTCTTCTTGCATGTCACATAGTTTGGCCACCCTGTGGGAACAATTCTCCACAATGACCCTAGGGCAGTGGTAAGACCCAAGTGGATTCCTGGATATACAGCTGTATTGGTAAATATGGAGTTCCCATTCTGGAACTTTGGGGTATATACCTGTTGCTCACTAGACTGCCTGACCTGGAACAGTGGGGAGGGGACACCCTGGCTACAGAGTTTGGTTTACACAGAAGGAAAATGAGGTCCAGAGAGGTTATCCTGTGCTTTGTCCCAAATAATGAAGCTGGGCTGGAGTCCACAAGGGACTTAAAATCCAGACTTTCTGCTTCTCAGTCACAAGCAGTCAGTCCCCTTCCTCCCCCCCGGGTTAAAGATATGACCTCAGACATTTTATGATCTTTGAATAAAGGAGCACTGCCATGATTAATGGGAAGTTCTGGCCTTTTTATTCCATTTTGTGTTCCTCTCTCCATCTGCTAAGAAGACACCCAAAGCTCTAAATATCACTGGGTTGTAAGGAATGTTTAGAATTGAAGAGCTGGTTTGACACGATTAAAAGCTTCCAGAAGGCTGTTATGGCTCCAATTATTTACTTAGCGATAGCGAGCTATTTAAATTTCATTATGGAGTAGAAAACAGGGAGATAAGAACAAAATATGGTCAGGCTGACTGTGACCTCCAAAACCCTCTGCTCCTTTGGTTTATAAAAGATAGCAGGAACAGAACATTCTGATTCAAGGATCATTTTGTTAAACTGTGCATTCTCTTAAATGGAATTGTTTCTTAATCTCTTTGTGGGCTGCTAATGGCCATTTATGGAGCATGCCAAGGCAAAGTCAATGGGGACCAAATGGGGCTGCTGATTTGGGGAGGGGTCCCCCAGTGTGGAAGGTCATTGGACAATGACTCAGTAACTACCCCCTGACCCCTGTCTCCAAGGCAAAGAAAGCAGTGTTCAGTCCTTTATTTTCCTCAGTCCCTTTTATATACATGACTTTGATTGTTGAAACACTTCCTCCTCTTGCCCCAGTCCTCTTGCAAGATTAGTCTCTATAGTACTTTAAACTATAACATTTTCATTGACACAACTTTTCATTTTGTTCTTCGTATAGCAGGTAGGAAGGGCTGGAGGGTATGGCAGGGCGGAGGACCTGGCCCAGTGGGTTGTCAAAAGGGGCACTTAACTGATATGTACATGCATGTGCACACATATGTGTATATATACACATACATTTATTTTACACTGAGGACTAATTTACATATAGTAAAATTCACCCTTTTTAATGTATAATTTTATGAATTTTGACAAATGAATACAGTTGCATAACTTCATCAAAAATCAGTATACACAGTGGTGGGGAAAAGTAGGTTTAGAGTTGTTCATATGAAAAAAAAATACTAATACAAGAATAAATTCTGTGTGTTTTCCTGATTATTTATATGAATGTATATATATGACCTGATTTATATATATATAAATATATATATAAAATATATATATATTGATCTTCATTATGTTCTCAAATAGTTCTTCCTCTCCACTTTAATCTTTTTTAATGGAGCTCCTATTATCTAGATGTAATATCTCTATTTCTATCTTCCTTATCTCTTACTATTTCTTTTATATTGTCTATTTCTTTGTCCTTGTTTTCTTCCTTCTGGGGTGTGTGTGTGTGTGTATATATATATAAATAATTTTTATTGTTGAGATTATTACAGATGTCCCTCTTCCCCTCCCCCCCATTGTCACCCTCTACCCAGTTCCCACCCCACCCCAGACCTTTGCCACCCTATTATCTGTGTCCATAGGTAATGCATATATGCATATAAGGTCTTTGTTTAATCTCTTTCTGCCCTCCCACCCCCCAGTCTGTTCCATTTCCATGCCTCTGACTCTATTTTATTCACCAGTTTATTCTGTTCACTGGATTTCTTATTCCTTTATTTTGATTTTTAAATTGAAATGTTGATAGATATGTATTTGTTGCCATTTTGTTGTTCACATTTTTGATCTCTTTCTTTTTCTTCTTCTTCCTCTTCTAAAAGAATACCCTTCAACATTTTATATAATACTGATGTGGTGGTGATTAACTCCTTTAGCTTTTTTCTTGTCTGTGAAGCTCTTTATCTGACCTTCAATTCTAAATGATAGCTTTGCTGGGTAGAGTAATCTTGGTTGTAGGTCCTTGCTATTCATCACTGAATATTTCTTGCCACTCTCTTTTGGCCTGCATAGTTTCTGTTGAAAAATCAGCTGACAGTCATATGGGCATTCCCTTGTAGGTAACTAATGGCTTTTCTCTTGCTGCTTTTAAGATTCTCTCTTTATCTTTAGTCCTTGGCATTTTAATTATGATGCGTCTTGGTGTGGTCCTCTTTGGGTTTCTCTTGTTTGGGACTCTCTATGCTTCCTGGGCTTGTAAGTATATTTCTTTCACAGGTAGGGGAAGTTTTCTGTCATTATTTTGTCAAATAGGTTTTCAATATCTTGCTCTCTCTCTTCTGCTGGCACCCCCATAATGAGAATGTTGGTACACTTGAAGTTGTCCCAGAGGTTCCTTACATTCTCTTCATGTTTTTGGGTTCTTTTTTCTCTTTGCTCTTCTTGTTGGGTGTTTTTTGCTTCCTCATATTTCAAATCATTGATTTGATTTTGGAATCCTCTACTCTACTATTGAACCCATGTATATTACTCTTTATTTCAGTCAGTGTATGTTTAATTTCTGACTGGTCTTTTCCATTTTTTTTTTTGGAGGTTTCTAGAAGATTCTTGAGTAAACTTATAACCGTGGTTTTGAACTCTATATTCAGTAGTTTGCTTTCTTCCATTTCTTTCATTTGTGACAAGTTTCTTTATTTCTGCATTTTGTCTGCTTCCCTGTGTTTGTTTCTATGTATTGAGTAGAGCTGCTATGTCTCCTTGAGTTGGCAGAGTGGCCTTGTGTAGTAGGTGTTCTATAGGGCCCAGTGGCTCAGCCTCCCCAGTCACCTGAGCAGGGAGCTCTAGATGCACCACTTTGTGGGCTGTGAGCACAGTCTTGTTGTAGTTGAGCCTTGATTGCTGTTGGTATCACTGGGAGGAATTGACCTCCAGCCCAGTTGGCTGTGAGGACCAGTTTCGACTGCTGTGGGAGAGCTGTTACGGCAGGAGACATGCCTATGGAGCAGGACTTGCTTCAGTGGGGCTTTGGTGCCACTGAGTCTGCCCCTTGAGTGTGCCACTTATGGATGTGTAGAGTTGTAATCTGGTATGGTCTGACACTGACTACGGGGTACACTGGCTCTTGCATCTCCAGGGAGGTGCAAATTCAGCCACTGCCTGGGGCCCCCAACAGGCACTACAGAGAGATCTGCAGATTCCTCCTCTTTGTATCAGGTTTGGAAGTGCTCAGATGAGGCCCAGCTATGAAGCAAGGCAGGCTAGTGCTGGTGTCAGGTCTTGGGGCTTTTATTGATAGGTTTGGGGCTCCCTGACCCACCTGTAGCTTGTTTGAGAGATATTTAGCCTGAGCAAGGACAGGCCATTTATATGCAAAAGCTGCTGCACTCAGCTTGGGTGGGGTTGTAAATTGGATGATGCCTAGGGTCTTAGGGAATCACCAGAGCAGAGCAAACAGAAATGGCTGCCAGTCAGCCCTCAGACTGGGGAGGTTCCAGCATAGGGACAATGATCCCTGTGAGCACCTCTGTCTGGGAGAAATCTGCTCCCGAGTTCCTGCCCTGATACCAGACAATCTGCTGGGATCCAACCCCAGCAGGTCCAGGGGTCCCCAAAGGTGTGGACGGAGTCGGCGAAGAAGGAATGACACAGAGGCAGCGTTCAGTTGATCAGCATGGTTGGGTTCTCTTGCCTGGTTCTATTGCCAGGTTCTGTAGGTTCTCCAGCCAGGTTCTGTAGCCAGATTCTGTCCAAGATCTTTTGCCATGTTCTCTTGCTAGGTTCTCTCTCTAGGTTGTGTTGCCAGTTTCTGTCCAGGATCTTTTGCCATGTTCTGTCTCTAGGTTCTGTGTAGGTTCTGTGTCTAGGTTCTGTGTCTAGGTTCTGTGTCTAGTTTCTGTGTCCTGTTGTCTTGTTACATCTGTATTTATACCAGTTGATTCCAACCCTATCAATCTCTATTCCAAAGGTTAGGGCGTTTCTTATCTCCATTCCAGGGAGTAAAGATTATGTAGTTTAAGCATGATTGTTCGTAGTTAAAGTGATTAATTACCTGCCTGGCACTTAGTTAAGGGGTTTTATCCCCTCCCTAACTTCAGGGGAAAATCCCTACCTGGGGAAACAACCTTTCTCAGAGAGGTGACCTTGGTTAAAACACATAGTGCCAAGAAGGTGAGCAAACATATTAAGAACAGTATGCCATATATGCCAGGTCCCTTGAAACAGCAAGGATGGACTGGCTCCCGTCAGCAATCCAGATCCTCTTCATATGTGTCTGAGTTCCTCAGAGCCTCACACTGGTTCTCTGGGGAACTCAGACACACAAGCTCAGAGGAAACAGGACCTTGTAAGTTCCGTTCATGGTGCTGGCCTCTTAAGAGGAACAGCTGGGTCTCCAGCAGCCTCTGTTTCACTGAGCCCCAATCCACACTGGTTTTTATAGGCCATAGTTCTTACTGCCTGTATCTCTACTTCTTTTCCCAGCTCTGGGGCCCTGGGTTGGGGTCTGGTGTGAGGCTG
The DNA here is from genome assembly GCF_964212035.1 of Myotis nattereri. Taxonomy (NCBI): domain Eukaryota; kingdom Metazoa; phylum Chordata; class Mammalia; order Chiroptera; family Vespertilionidae; genus Myotis; species Myotis nattereri. The sequence goes on from NC_138082.1 coordinate 22,960,169, forward strand.
GGACCCCTTGCTCCTCCAGGCGGCCTCTGCAGAGACTTCTCCCTCCTGATTAAAAAAGCGGCCCACGTGGGTGCCAGTCCAGGCCGTTCTGTGCCTCTGAACCTCCTACCAGTCTCAGTGTGCTTTCTTCTTTACTTCTCTATTTGTAGGAATTCCATTCAGCCAGCTTTCCAGTGGTTCGGATGATGGTTGTTTTGTATTTCAGTTGTAATTTTGATGTGGTTGTGGGAGGTGGGGAGTACAGGCATTTACCTATGCTGCCATCTTCTCCCTCTCTGGGATATTTTTTCAATGGGTCTCCCAATTCACTAATTTGTTCTTCAGCAGTATCAATTCTGCTCTCTCTTATTATATTTCTGTTTGAATCTTTTTATGTTTCTTTGCTTCTTCTTATTAATTGTTCTTGTATCTTTTTGTATATTTATTAGGCTGATTAAAAATAGTTAATCCATATATTTTGATATTTCTGCTTCTATTTGAATCTGTAATCTAGGAGGTTACCTTCATTTTGAAATAGGTGTGCTCCTGAAATATCTTGTTATTTTGTTTTGTGTGATCATTCCCCGCCCCCCACCCCCACCCCCGCACCTGTCCAGGGTGCTGGCTACTCAATCAGGCAGTGCATATGGGGAAAGGCAGACCCCCAGTGAACTCGGGGGGGGGGGGCGGGGGGTAGTGGTAGGTGAACTTCAGTCTTGAGAAAATTACATTCAATTGCTCCTTACCCCACAAAACAACCCCTGAGGTCAGGTCTTCATCTTTTATTCCCCAGAGAGAAGCAGATTCACAAGAGACTAAGAATTCAGTGGTTCTGAATTTTGGCTGCACATTGAAATCACTTGGGAAGTTTTAAAAAGTCCTGATGCCCACACCATGTTCCAGACCAATTTCATTAGAGTCCCTGAAGGTGGAATTGAAGCAACAGTGCCGGTATAGCTCTCCAGGTGATTTCAATTTGCAGCCAAGTTTGGGACTCTTCATCAAGACTAGATTGTAAATCTCCAGCCCTGGGAGTTTGAAGGAGAAGGGATGTGAAAATAATTTCTAAAAGTCAGTTGGTCCCCTGGTTTTTCTGTTTCTTCTGAGGACATCTGCTCCAGATCTCTATGTCTTGGCAGGAGGGATGCAGGCACTGTTTGCCACAAGGTGACTGGGGGTGGTGGTGGGGGCGGGGGGGAGGGTTGGGGGAAGCAGAAGCAGAATTCTATCAATTCTTCTATTTTATCTTCCCAAAAATCCTGCTGGGCTGTGTCCTGTCTTAGGACAATGCCACCACTCCACAATCACCAGTATAAAATAAACCAGTAAACTTAGGAGCTGGTCACCATGTTTTTCCCCTTACTTTACTAGTTCCTTTGGAGTAGATAGGGATGGGGCAGTGGAGGTGGGGATCAAGCAGTCATGCTTATTCAGGATCTTGGCTTCACTGGAGCTCCTCAGGGCATGACCCATGGACTGGATATATGACATCACCTGGGAGTGTGTCAGAAATTTGGAATCTTGGGCCCCACCCTAGATTCAGAATCTGTATTTAAACAAGATCCTCAAGTAATTCCCATGCATCTTAAAATTTGAGAAGCACTGCTTGACACAGAATAGAAGCTGAAGAAACACATGTAAATTGAATCAGGCACCTTTGTGAACAAGTGCCTTGGAGTTTTGTTTTGGTTATGTTGTGTCTATAAAATGTTGATTTTGGTTCTTTGATTTGAGTTTTCTCTGCCCTAGGCCAGAATTCAACAATGTTGGATTTGCCTTCTATGCAGATGAATTTTTAAAACAGAATTCTTGCCCTAACTGGTTTGGCTCAGTGGATAGAGCGTCGGCCTGTGGACTCAAGGGTCCCAGGTTTGATTCCGGTCAGGGGCATGTACCTTGGTTGTGGGCACATACCCAGTAGGGAGTGTGCAGGAGGCAGCTGATTGATGTTTCTCTCTCATTGATGTTTCTAACTCTCTCTCCTTCTCCCTTCCTTTCTGTAAAAAATCAATAAAATATATTAAAAAACACACACACACAAACACACAGAATTCTTAGTTTAAGAAAAACAACGCTCTAGTAGCACCATCTACCTCTAGGTTGTAGCATTCATTGCTGTTGTAATTTTATATTTACAGGTATGAATAGCTGACAGATGTCTGGCTCTCACATGATATTGTAAACTCTAGAAGGACTAGTAAATTTACTGAATTTATTAGTCATTGCCTCCTTAGTGCTCAACACAATGTGTGGCATACAGGTGGTGCTTAATAAATATTAATCACATAAAAGAAGTGACTTGAACAATTATAGAGAGCTATTTAATTGATGGTTGTCATTTGAATGTTAATATTAATGATGACACCTGTAAGGTATTCTTTTGTTAAGAAATATATAGTTTTGGGAATATGTTTCTTCCATTATTACTATTTCTTGTCATTAATATTAAATCCAACTACTAGAATTTTTAGTTTTATGTTTATTTAAAAAACTTGAATGCGCATTAGTATTCAAATAAATGTTAATATTTATTTTTTAAAAATGTCTACATTTTTTTCATGAAAACAAAAAAAAAGTTGCCTTCAAGGAACTTCACATCTCTTTGGTATTTGAAAAGAACAAATACATTCATTATATGATATAGAAAAGCAAAAGGGTACAGGGTCATGGCATGTGCTGAGCATGAGTCCTATTGGAATTGCTGCTACTATCATTCTTCTCTCCTTTCCCACCTCAGTTTAGGCCCAGGATAGTAGCACAACCAATTAAAATTAACTTACTCTTCCCCCTACTCTGTCTTCTCTGCCAAATTTCCCAAGAGGTCTTCATTGTGAAATAGTTTGGCTTCCCGTCAGACTGAGAGAAGTGGGAGGGACGTGTGCCCGAGCTTAAGAAAAGCATCTGACAAAAATCCAGTTTTTTATTATATAAGGTTATAAATGTGCATTTAAATACACACTTTATTTAATTTGAATATCAAATTTTATTGGTTAAGATAGAGGATAGGTTCCTGATGTCTTTCATAGTCATGATTCCCAAAAGATATATGATTCCCTCAAAATATGATCCGTTTTATAGACCGCTGCAAGGGATTCCTAGTGTGCTTTCGTGTGCGTCCCTCTTTTTTGCCTCCCCACTGAGAGCCTGATTACACATAGAGAGTAATTATTTGTGCAGAAGCGTTAGCCAATTAAGAAATAGACTTTTAAAAGATCATGCCCAGCTTTTCTCTGGAAAACTTAAAATGAAGTTTTTGCTTTAAACTTGGCAAAGCTAAAGACCAAAGTGATGTCTATGATGAGGGCAAGTCTGACTAATAATTGGAGACTATTAGAGAGCCGGTAGCACAACACATGCTTTTGGCCTGTCAGAAGTGATGAAAGGTATGCAGAGGGGCAGAATCAAGCCACAGAATGGGAGTGCTACGGAAATGATTTTGTTTTGAGCGTTGCTGAGTGTTAAAGCAAAGTAACTTTTTTCAAGTTTTTCATTAAACATTAAATTATAACATGTAGAGACTTAAAAAAAAGTTTAATTTTTAATTCCTAAAATGTGCATTTGTTTAACAAATAAATGTAAACCTTAATGAGACATTTAGGGGCTGCACTTTACTCTAATTAGTAGCCCCTACATTTAAAAAATGATTGCAAATGCTTCATTTCAGTAATGAAATATCAAAAAGAAAAAAAGAAAAAGAAAACAAATTATTGAGTTCCAAGTGAGAGCATTTCTTTATTTTTTTCCTAGAGAATAACTATTAAGCACAGAAAAACCAACTTGAATCTCATTTCTACACATCGCTAAGGAGTTATTGAGCCATATAAGCAATGACCTTTTCCTGAAGATTAGAAAAAATTAGTAGTGTGGAAAAATGGTCATTTGTTCAGGGAGGACTTGGTCATGCTCTTACCTACTCCCACTCTCTGCTCACTTTTTTCTTTGTAGACTTGGGGAAAACAGCCAGATTGAAAAACTCATTTTACCAGCAGAGGTCACCCTTTCTCCTCTATCATTCCCAGTAAATGGCTTCTTAGCGGTGATTCCTTAGTCCAAGGAAATGCAGGCGTTTTCAGCTGGGAGCACAGCCACAGGGCTGGTGGAAATATATTCAGCATTCACACCACTGTATCTTCTAACATATGCACTGTTTAAACATAGTATTTACCTGGACTCTTAAGTGGGTAACTTGTATACATATAAGAAGAGCCATTAGGTTACGTATAATAACCCTATTCTTTGGTTAATCCACTTTATCAAGTTTTATTCCATGCTTACTGATGCCAGCTCAAATTTTCCCCAGTTCTCAGACTCATGGGCCAAAGAGTAGTTATCATAATCCCCTGAAGGTGACTGGCACAAGCCCTCAGAGAGAATTCCCTTGTGAGTTTCTGTAGGGAAAAGAGGAGGAATTAAATAGGATGTGGAAGTATTGAACATGGACTGGGCATAGAACCCAGTGCCAGGACAGGAAAGTAAGTGAGAGAGGTATAAACCCCAGTCTTGGCTTCTGTTTTGGTTTGGTTTGGGAAATAAAAGCATCTATTTGTAGTTCATTTGAAGATTAACATTGGACTACAGAATAAACTTCTAGTGGATTATTCATGAGTGTCCAGCATATGGGTCATTCCATAGGTATTGTCTACAGAAGGTCAGGGGTGGTGAGTGATAGAATTGCCCCAGTCCTGTTACCTTGCACTCGGGGATGGGGTGGGGTGACACTCAGCACGTGTCTGGCCAAACCCAAAAACAGATTCTAGGAATTCCTATTCTCTTCCTCCCTTCATGGGGAAATAATAGGCACTTTCTTGGGGTCACTGGGAAAGCTGGGCTTATTGGTTTTACAATAGTTGGTGAAGATATTTTCTAAATTAAATTCCGTCCCTTCCTTCTCTCTCTTTTCCCTTTTTGTGTAAATCAAAGTTTTTGTTGGCATCTTATAAGTTTAAAAATGCAGTGTGTTTTGGGATTCTCTGTGGCTCTGCTCTTCCCTTGGGCTCCAGGTAGCACAATCACAGTGTACAGGTGCTGAGGTAGTGCTTCCTAAAGAACAGAAACGTACCTGTCCCTTCCAGGAAGTGGGGTAGCCAAATGACCGTGACAGTGGACTTTGATTAATGCATGTGAGGCCACACATCCCAGAGAGGAAAATCTACCTGTGCTCTTGACATCACTCTCTGGGGTCCTCCTCTTACTGGTCACTGAACCTCTGCCTCTTCCAGATGGCTCTGGGCTGAGTCACCTGCTACCTGTCTGCCCATCATCATGCCTTGTAGAAGTGATGCTGCCTTGCCAGAGACTGTGGATAAATAGACAGGAATTTTGCAAGCTGATTTTTAAACCACTGATAGCTTGAAGTCAGCCTTGGTGGAAATATTTACAACAGGGAATGGCCAACACTGCAAATCAAACCCCGCCTCTTGCCAGCTTACCCGTCCTCCTAAGCTGATATGCTCCTTTTAGTACCAACTGAAACATACTCACAACACCTTATTTTAACAGTGACACACTTTGGGGTTGTTTTGATGTAAATACTTACTAGGAAAAAAAGAGAGAAAATAGCCTCACTTCCGTCTCCTCCTCCTTCAAAAGCTTTGAAACAAAGTTGTTTGTTTTTATCAAGTACAGATTTCTACTCTTAATGTTAACCAGAGTTTGTTTAAAAGATGGGCAAGTTGTCCCAGCTTTCAGGCATAGTTTGATTCCTTTCTTTAAGCCCACACTAGACCAACTTTCCTTTTAAAATCCCCTCATTTGCTTCTTCCTGTCTCCTCTGGCTTCCTGAGGGTAACTGTCCCAGACATTGTCCTTACCCCAATGCATCAGACTCTTCATCAGTCCTTTTAGGCTCAGGAAGCCATTCCAAACCCTCCTTGGGTTTGTTTGTGAGGGACGGTGGCTATTTTCAGTTTCTCCATGGAATTATCCTCTTATTTCTTCACAGGTCAAATCTGGACTCCAAATCATTGCCCTTGGATATTCAGGAGAGAGAAAGTTGCTCATTCATCACCTTCCTCACCCAGATAGTGAGCACTGCTTCTACCCACTCTGAGACAGGTACATTGATGTAGGTCCAGAGGCTGTATTTTAGAAAAAATAATGTGGATTATAAAACCTATGGGTTAGCGGTATTGTGAGGAGGTAGCCTCACCTCTGCTAGGGACATGGTCATATTTATTTCCCTAAACACAGGGCCTAAAAGATTAGTTTATCCCCATTTGTTGACTGACCCAGTTTATTGGCTTCAACATAGCGGGTTTTGGGTGGAGGGTGTCACAATTTAGATAATAGCAAATGGGAACTGATCCTGCTTTAAAAATATTTATAGGAGAAAGAAATGTCTAGCCCTGGCCAGTGTTTCTCAGTGGTTAGAGTGTCAGCCCACACACCGAAGGTTGTGAGTTGATTCCCGATCAAGGGCATGTAGCTGGGTTGCAGGTTCATCCCAGGCCCTGGTCACAGCATATGCAAGAGGTAACCAATCAATGTCTCTCTCTCTCCCTCCCTTCCTCCTTCCCCCTTCCTTCCACTCTCTCTCTCTAAAAAAATAAAAGAAAAAAAGAAATGTCCTCACAATCTCCCTTAATTCCCTCTTTCAGATTAAACAACACTTCAGGAAAGTCTTCCCCATGGCCTAAGTCCTACTGGAGGCAGGGCGAAGCCATTTTTTTCTCTTGGCCTCAATTGGAGAGTGAATCCTAATTCTGTATATCTGTGGTTTGCATCTGTGTATCTACACTTATCCCTCAAAATTTCTCCACTCAAAATTAATTTTTATTCATTCAAATTTAAATAACAAACATGTGCAGTAATTTAAGAAGAGGTACATGTAGCCAAGTCAAACAAACAGTGGTGGGGCTTTATGACTCTCAGAAGTGAGAACTTTTATTCCTCAAAAACCCTAATGACACAGTGGGTTTGAATGTCACCATTACATTATCCCTCATCCTTGTTTTCTCCCCTAATTAAGTCCTTTTGCAGTCCCACTTATTTTGCTAGCTGTCGAGGATATAAAATAAATCAGGGTGGAAGTCAGACAGCATGCCTGTTTATTCCTCATTCCTAGTCAGTCTTCTTCTTTGTAAATTGGGGTTTTGTGCCTCTTTTGGTAGGAGAAGTTCTTCTTGTGTTTGCCACATATTTTTGCAGGGTGGGGAATGGCAATAGAAGCTGGAAAATGTTAATGGTGAGAGGGTAGCATTGGGGAAAGAAGCTGAAGCCTGGGTACAGGCCACTTTTCTGTGCATGTTTGCATTTAACAGGAAACTTCTGGAAGCAAGATGCTTAAATGCAAAGAATCTGAACCCTGTGATGAGGATTTCAGGCAGGCCTGTGAGAGAGATATTTTGTGGAGTGTGTGGGGACTTTCTTCATCATCTAGACAAGCGTCTGCCTCTTCCCTACTTATGAGAGCGGGGCTGGGGCAGGCCTGAGACTCAGCCATGGAGAAGTGTTGGAGATATGACTGTGTTTTTGACACAGACCCTAGTCTCTGAATAGGTTATACTAGGATTTGGGGTTCCTCTGCCCACGTGTGGCCCCAGGTACACAAGCTTGAAAGGAGTGGATCTGGGCCACGTCAGGGATGGGGCTGGCTGTTGGCAATCCTAGGTGTAGCTACCCTTCCCCTGGTGGAATCCTGATTCTCAGGACTTCAGAGCTCAGAGGCACCTTAGAGGCTCAGTGAGTGTAAGCCTTTCATTTCACAGATGAAGTCACTGAGGCCCCAGAGGACTCCACCCTCTTTCTGGGCTTGTCAAGAGGCACTTACGAAATACATGTTGACTTGACATGGCCCACTGTGAAATCCGTGTAACAGAACTCCTCACATGGCAGCTGGATTAGACTGCCAGCAGCTGGGAATGATTCTCCCTCTGTTGGTTAAGCTTAAATGGTGGGGCAGTAGCAGCGGGGCATTGTGGGAAGTGTGGCTGGTACAACCCGAGTGGAGGTCGAAAGCCTCCCTTCAAGGATAAACTTGAGTTTAATAGACTGTCAGAACTGGAAGGGAACCTTATAAATCATTAAGATCACCCCCCCCCCTCAGGTTACAGATGAATAAACTGAGGCCCAGAGAAGGGAACAGATTTGGCTGATGCGTTGCTGGCAGAACTGGGTTTTGTGCCCAGCACGCAGGCTTCCTGATTGAAGTTCTTGCTGTGCCACGGAGCCGCTCCTGGCAGCATGTTGTAATGTGAGGTTGACTGTACTGTGTGGAAGCAGAGGATATGAAATGCACTGGAAGGGAGGTGCAGGTAGGCAGTGAGCACACAGAGCGAGGCCTGGCCAAGCGCAGCCTGGATTTCTCTTCCTCAGCCATTTTGCGACTTAAGATGGAGCGAGAGTTATTGTCCTACTAGTGAAATAGAACCGTATAAATTAAACCTGCAATGGCCTGTCTGCTGAAGGTGTGAACAAAGCCGATAAATCCCTGGGAGCTTAGGAAACATCTGCTCCTTACCTTGAAGGCAGAAATGTTACCATAAAGCAGAAAAAGTCAGGACTGGAATCTTTCACTTTCTCTAAAAGGATAAAGATGGAGCCCAACCTTCAGATAAACTCCAATAGCTGAGGGAGCTACCGCCTCTGTCCTTTACGAGGCAGGAAATTTCCCACTTCTGCTGTGCCAACCTCAGCTCTTCAGTGACCTTGTGCTGTTCCGCAGCCACAGAAGGGAGCCTTGACCTGGCCAGGGTACTTTCCACTGAGCCCCAGTGGTGGATGGGTAAATTGAGTCAGCAGGAGGAATGACAAGAAGTTTTCTAGGCAGAAGAGGAAGCAGGAGTTGGGGCAAGCCACCAGGCCCAGGTGGGAGAAGTCAGGGAGAAATAAGGTCAGGAATGTAGGAGATCAGAATTGGATTGCTAATCTAATATCAGGAATCTTGGAATCAGAGGCATATGAGGAAGCACCATGAAGTAGACCTAACATGTGAAATGCTGATTTCTAGCAAGAGGAAGCCCTCTTAAACACAAAGGTGGTTGGTGGTTATCAGAGGAAAAGGGGTGGAGGGGTCATAGAAGGTAACATGGGTTAGTATATGGTGATGAAAGATTTGACTTTGGGTGGTGGGCACACAGTGTAATATACAGATGTGTCATAGAATTGTACACTTGAAACCCATATAATCTTTTTAAAAAATATTTTTATTGATTTCAGAGAGGAAGGGAGAGGAAGATAGAAACATCAATGATGGAAGGGAATCATTGATTGGCTGCCTCCTGCACGCCCTCTACTGGGGACTGAGCCTGCAACCCAGGCATGTGCCCTTGAACAGAATTGAACCTGGGACCCTTGAGTCCACAGCCTGACTCTCTACACACTGAGCCAAACTGGCTAGGACCCCATATAATCTTATTAACCAATATCACCCCATATATTTAATCAAAGATGGCAAATAGGTGACATCTTGTTTGTCAGTCCCAGCTGAATGATGGTGGCCACTTGAAGTGTGGTATCTAGGAGGGTCAGAATCCCTGACTGGGTTAAAGGGTGATGTGTCCATTGATGATGTCTGCTATGGACAGGTCGAAGAAGAGACTGCCATATTTCCCATTCCTACTTCAATTGATGGCCTCTCCTAATATTCCTTGTTATACCTAACTGGTTTTTGCAGCTTGTACCTATGTGCCTTGTACTACCCATAATCTTTCAGTATTCTGAGCAGGTGCTATGTTGTTGGTCCAAGGAATAAAAGAGCAATCTTCTTTAATTTGCCCCCCTGTGGTGGAGTCTAAGACTTGTTCTCTTTATATACTATGTTCAACAGCAAACGGTATTGCATGTATACAATCTTTTACATTGAAAATAATAGGGAATTAAAAAACTTAGAGGCGGTGCTTGGACACAGACCACCATCTTTGACCCTGTGGCCATGGAGTCCCCTCTCTAACATTCTCTCAGAGGAGCCTGGGAACTGTAGTGGATGGCGAGGAGGCAAGATGGTCTATGCCATGCTTCTTGCTCTACCATGGGATAAGATCTTCTTTTCCAGATTGATAAGTAGTAGATATTTAATAAATAGTTGGTAAGTGAAACGAACTCTACTTTTGGTATTTCTGTAGGGACAGGTGTCAAAGCCCACTTACCTAGGAAGTAATATGTATAGAGAGGTATGCACCTGGGATCAGACTTGGGTGTTTCTCTGATTGCTTCATAGTATGACTTTGGGAAAATTACTTGATCCTTCTTCTTCTTCTTCTTCTTCTTCTTCTTCTTCTTCTTCTTCTTCATCTGTAAGGTGGGGTAATAATGTCTATCTTACCATCTGATAGTATTAAAATATTAATATGCATGAGTGTTTTATAAATCCCTATAAAATGCAAGGGATTATTATTATGATATTGAACATGAAAAATTTTTAGGTACAAATAACATAACTATTGCATTAGAATATGAAATATGGGGCCTCTTTTGAATGCAATATTCACTTCATATTTTATTCACTGATCTAGAATTCATAGTAACATTCTCTTTTTACACTTTTTGATGATGCCAAACTTCCAATCTATAATGAAAATATTTGAGCTGTTTCAGTGAAGGTGGAGAATTTCCCCCTCCCCCTCCATGGGCTGGATGCTCCAAGGAGAGAAGGGGCTTGCATTTTAAAATGAATGGCCAAGTGAAGGGTGTCATCTTGGACTGAAAACTGGAGTAGAGTTAACCAGCCTAAAGAGGCCTTGGTCTCTTTGTTAGCTTTTGTTGACAAACTGAGCCAAATGGACAAAGAGCCAAATGGACACAACAGGAATTGAGGTTGCTTGTCTGGAGCTTGCTTTATTCCAGCACCTGACTCCCTTCCTTGTAGTTTTGCCAGGACATAGTTTCGGTTGCTAGATTAGATTGGGGAGTTTCTGGCAAATTCTATTTTGCTAATTTGGGCAGAAGAAGGTATTATCCCATTTAAGTTCAAAGCTCTGCAATTTGGAGCTAGTGCACTTTGAGCTGAGAAGATTAAATGCCATGTTGGCAACTTGTTTTAACTTTCAATTCCTAGAGTTAGGAGAAAAATAAGATATTCCATCTACAGCCATTTGTTTCAAAGCTCTAATTGGCTGAAGCCTCTATGTTTGATCGTTAGCAAAATGGTCTCCTCTTTCTGCCATGTTAATAATATTATTTAATAGTAATGCAGCTTTGATTTCTTCCTGGGCCAGGTTGCTATTTTTCTGGAACTGAGAAGTGTTGGTTTAAGATTTTGCCACATATGTGACATGGCAAAATTCCATCTTGGAACTCTCTAAGCTTGGACTGTTCAAAAAGATGGGACTGGAAGGAATATTGTTGGCCCAGCTGTGGGAAGCAGTTTGTTTAGATCAAAACGAACCAAAGAGATTGGCTTATGTGGAAACTTTATACCTGTCCCACATGTTTTAGGCCCTTCTGAAAAAAACAAACAGCTCCATATTTGCAATTACAAGGTCAAAGAGTCACACATTGGCCCTGGTGCCAATTTAACTAACTGAGTCCTCCAGCAGTCAGCACTGATGTTAAGTGAGAGTATGTTGTGGCCACTTAACCAATCGCTGCACCTGGAAAAAATAAAAATATACAACAAGAAAGGAAGCAAAGTGATTTTGAAACCAGAGTGAGCTATAGTGACAATGTTCAGATGCCGAGCTCCTGAGCGGTCTCTACATTCCAGATTTGGAAGGATATTTGAAAAGCATGCATTTTTATGGGAAGAATTTCCTTAATCCATATCTCAGGGGCAAGATTAACACTGTGCAACACCCTGTATAGACCTGGATTTCTGGAACTATATTCTCATGAAAAATGCCTCATTGACCATGTCATCTTTTTCTTTCTCTTCTGTCTTAAGCCAGCTGGTTCATCTCCTGAAATTCAATATGCTCCCCCTTTTTATTTTCAGATATGTCAGTGCACAAAAGAGGCCCATGAAAAGAAACAGCTGCACTGATACCAGCAAGAGCTGCTGCAGCTATAGATATGAGGCATGCACCTGCATGGAGTTGGGTGGTTGGAGATTTGTCAGGGAAGGGAATATCATGGTCATCAGGACTCCAAAGCCAGAGGGATGGATGGCTCCAGGGTGGCAAATTGGATACCCCAGTGCTCACCTGTAGGTCATGGGATCACACCTGCCTTGAATTAGTCAAAAGGATTTCAGGATGAGGGTTAGTCATTTATGAATGGAATGATTAGCTGGCTGTAACAGTTCCTAATAAACAGATTGCTTCTATCAAAGACATCTATTCAGTGAGCCACAAACAAGTGGCATCTCTGTAGCCCTCATGCAGAAGGGGGCAGGATTGCTGAAGACTCCTGTTAAGGCTGTGTCCTCATGTAGCAGGGAGTGAGCAGAGGAGTGACACGATCTGACATATGTTTTCATAGACTCACTCTGATAGGTGTGTTAGGGATAGACAGTAAGGGAAGAATCCAAAGGCAACAAAATCTCAGACATATGCCGAAGCAATTTCTTCACTGATACAGCTCCTAGGGCACTTGAAACTAAAGAGAAAATGAACAAATGGGACTACATCAAAATAAAAAGCTTCTGCACAGCAAAAGAAACCATCAACAAAACAACAAGGAAGCCCACTGCGTGGGAAAACATATTTGCCAATGTCATATCTGATAAGGGCCTAATCGCCAAAATTTATAGGGAACTCATACAACTTAACAAAAGGAAGATAAACAATCCAATCAAAAAAATGGGCAAAGGACCTAAATAGACACCTTTCAAAAGAGGACATTCAGAAAGCCAAGAGACATATGAAAACATGCTCAAAGTCACTAATCATCCGAGAGATGCAAATCAAAACAACAATGAGGTACCATCTCACACCTGTTAGACTGGCTGTCATCAACAAATCAACAAACGACAAGTGCTGGAGAGGATGTGGAGAAAAAGGAACACTCGTGCACTGCTGGTGGAAATGCAGACTGGTGCAGCCACTATGGAAGACAGTATGGAGTTTCCTCAAAAAACTGAAAATGGAACTCCCATTTGACCCTGTGATCCCACTTCTAGGAATATATCCCAAGAAACCAGAAACACCAATCAGAAAGGATATATGCACCCCTATGTTCATAGCAGCACAATTCACCATAGCTAAGATCTGGAAACAGCCTAAGTGCTCATCAGTAGATGAATGGATTAGAAAACTGTGGTACATCTACACAATGGAATACTATGCTGCTGTAAAAAAGAAGAACTCTTACCATTTGCAACGGCATGGATGGAACTGGAGAGCATTATGCTAAGTGAAATAAGCCAGTCAATGAAGGAAAAATACCACATGATCTCACTCATTCATGGATAATAGAGACCATTATAAACTTATGAACAATAATAGATACAGAGGCAGAGCTGCCTCAAACAGATTGTCAAACTGCAGCGGGAAGGCCAGGGAGGTTTGGGGTGCAGGAGGTAGGGGGGTAAGAGATCAATCGAAGGACTTGTATGCCTGCATATAAGCATAACCAATGGATATAAGACACTGGGGGGTAGGGGAGGCCAGGGGATTGTCAAGGGCGGGGAAAAAAAAGGACACATATGTAATACCCTTTGTAATACTTTAAGCAATAAAAAAAAAAAATAAAAGAAAAGAAATGATGTTGCTTGGAGTATGGGGTTTGCTGAAAGAGGTGAGATGCTGTTGGATTCTGGGTATATTTTGAAGTTAGATTCAGAGAGTGAAAGAAAGAGGGTAAAGGGTGCCTCTAGGGTTTTGACCTGAGCAATTAGATGGGTTGCCAGCCACTAGATGGAAGAGGCTTTATAGAAGAAGAGATTTTGGGGGTATGTGTGGGGGAGAGTATCAAGATATCAGTATTGGTTATGTCTATTAGTCGTCCAAATGGAGGGGGTGGGTAGGCATTTGAATCTATGAGTCTGGAGTTCAGAGAGGTTCTAGCCAGAGACAAAAATCTGGGCATTGTCAGTGGGTAATTGAGATCCACTGGAACTGAATGAGATCACTGGGGGGAATGGGACATATAGAGAAGAGACTAAATGCTGAGTCCTGTGTCCTCCAGTATGAGGAGGTTGGGGACATCAGGAGGAGTACATGAAGGAGAATGAGAAGCCACAGCTATGAGGTAAGAAGAAAACTGGAAGAATGCAGTGGGCAAAGGGTTTCAAGTTGAGGAAGGGAGCAGCCATGTCCAGTGTATGTAGGATGAGCACTTGGCATTGACAGTTGGGTTTAGCCACATGGACATTACTGGTGACTTTGATGAGCAATTTTAATGGAGTGATGGGGATCATCTGATTGGAGGGAGACTGAGAGGAGAGGATTTGGCAAAGTGGCACTGGACAATTCTTACAAGGAGTTTTATTATATGGGAGAGCAGAGAAATGGCATGGTGATCAGAGGAAAAACAGAGTGAGAAAAGGTGTTTTTTTTTCTTTTTTACGGTGGGAAAAATAACATGTCAATGAGTGATAATCTAGTAGAGAAGGAAAATTTTGATGATGTAGGAGAAAGAGGGGAGGATTGCTGGAACCATGCCCTTGAGAGGAATCCATGGTGCAGGTGCAGAGGCTGGCCTTCTGTAGGAGCAAGGATGGCCCACCCATAGTAAGGGGAGAAGGCTGAGTTTATAGGAGCAGATGCTGGTGGGTGGGTAGAAGTGGAAGTGGGAGACTGAGTAGTTCCTTTCTGAGTGCTTTTGTTTTTTCAGTGAGGTAGGAAGTAAGGTTAGCAGCTGTGAGTGAGGATGGGAGAGGAGGTGCTGAAGGCTGAGAAAAGATGACTGTCATGTAGGAGGGAATGAAGTGTGATGGCCAGGTAGCATGAGGACCCAGCTGAGGTCATGGAAATAAGTTACATTAAGACTAGTGGATGTTGGTTGTATGATTTTCTCCAGCTACATTCAGCTGGGGGTGCAGTCCAGAGCAGGTAGAGAGTTGGATTTCAGATGATGTCAATGGAGTTCTACAAAGCAGGAGAGGGACACCATGAGGGTTTCTCTTCTTTTTCATTAAAAGGAACTGACTATGGACTTACTAAATAATTTAATGAAATATTAATGGGTTATGACCCACAGTGTGAAAATCAATGATCTACATGGAATACTTATATTTTCCTTACTGGTTTCTTTTTTTTTTTTTTTTAAATATATTTTATTGATTTTTTACAGAGAGGAAGGGAGATAGATAGAGAGTTAGAAACATCGATGGGAGAGAAACATCGATCAGCCGCCTCCTGCACATCTCCCACTGGGGATGTGCCCGCAGCCCAGGTACATGCCCTTGACCGGAATCGAACCTGGGACCCCTCAGTCCACAGGCCGGCGCTCTATCCACTGAGCAAAACCGGTTTCGGCCTTATTGGTTTCTTAACGTAGAGATATAGCCTCAGAAAAGATTTTTCTGAAAATCCACCAGGCATTTGTTGACAAGGTACCTAACATAGTTTTCAGTGCTGGGGGGGGGGGGGGGCTGGGGGGGAGACAGTGGTGGGGTAAGACACAGTTCCTGCCTTCAGGGTGATGAGTTGGTGAGGATGTGAGTCAGGCAGGGGTTGGTAGACACCTGAGTTGCTTGTTCTCATTAAGCACCTGGGTCAGATTTTACTACTCAAAGCAGGTGGCCAAACAGCACTGATGTCCACCTCAATGTCAATCTGAGAACACCTGTTCCCCACATGTGGTCAAATCACCTGACCTTAAGACTGTCAACTCCTTTAATTTGAGCAGTAAATTCTATTAGTGCATCCTAAGGTAATATCAATCTTTTAAGCAACCTTGGCAAACTGCTGGCTCACATTAAACTTATGGCCAACGTCTATCAGACTTAAAAAAAAAATCTTAGTTCTCATCAATTTTTATTATATAGCTAATTTTTAAGGGGGAGGGTAGTGTGGGATAAAGTAAATGCCCTTCTATTGGAGGTGGGGACTGTGTGTTTTGGAGCTAAAGATACACAATTATTGAGTGGGGATAAAGTCAGGGTGCTGATTCTCTCTAATTTTGATTCATCTTAGAACATATGGCCCTGCAGGAAACAGTTTTTGATGCAAAAAAAAAATTCATATTTTTATTCTATTTTTGGTGTTTGATTCAAAGGGGGATATGAGTTAGGACAAAGATGGTATAATCTACTCATCTTCTAATCATATTTTAATTCAATATAAAAGGCATTCATTTCTTTCTGAGACATTCAGTGTTTATGGTCCTAGACATGGCATTTGCATCCTGTTTATGGTTTGGATGCTTTGTGCTAACATACTTGCCATGGAGTCAGTTGGGCTTGCCTTTCCAGGCAACAGTTAAACCAGCAGGAGACCACTTGTGTGCAATTTGTTGGAATGAAATCTGCATTTTGGGATTAGATTACTTAGTAGTGTCATTCTGTGTTGAGTCGACTTTGTGGGTGGTCTCCAATAAACCCTAGGCGTACAGCAAGTGTCAGCCCTGATTATCTCCAAGCAAGCTTGTAATGACTGCACAGCTTGGTATTTACAAGAAAAACCAGCTTCCTTAACTTTTAATTCAGGGAATGTAGGGGCATGGATAAACTCCCACAAAAGGGTGACAGAAGGCCCATTGTGGGCTATTCTTGAAGAGGTACAACTGAACTATCTGTCCTCTGGAGATCAGGACAAATGTCACTAGGGGCTCACCAATGAGGACATTTGTCTTTAACAATGCCTCAATATATAAGGACTAAAGGGTTAGTTGAGAAGAACAGATCAGTGGAATGAACTGTGTGGTTGGCTGAAGCATGAATACATATAGTATATAATAAACTCTGTTCCAGGACCTCCCCCATGGTATTCGGGGGGTAGCAATTCTTTAGGGCAGTAGTTTTTTTTTTTTTAATTAAATCTTTATTGTTCAGATTATTACATTAGTTACTCTTTTTTTCCCACCATAACTCCCCTCCACCCAGTTCCCACCCCACCCTCCGCCCTCACTCCCCACCCATTGTCCTCATCCATAGGTGCACGATTATTGTCCAATCTCTTCCCTCACCCCCCCGCCCAAGAATAGTCCATTCCCTTTCTATGTCCCTGATTCTATTACAATCGCCAGTTCATACTGTTCATCAGATTATTTATTCCCTTGATTTTTAGATTCACTTGTTAATAGATGTGTATTTGTTGTTCATAATTTGTATCTTTACCTTTTTCTTCTTCTTCCTCTTCTTAAAGGATACCTTTCAGCATTTCATATAATACTGGTTTGGTGGTGATGAACTCCTTTAGCTTTTTCTTATCTGTGAAGCTCTTTATCTGGCCTTCAGTTCTGAATGATAGTTTTGCTGGATAAAGTAGTCTTGGTTGTAGGTTCTTGGTATTCATCACTTTGAATATTTCTTGCCATTCCCTTCTGGCCTGCAAAGTTTCTGTTGAGAAATCAGCTGACAGTCGTATGGGTACTCCCTTGTAGGTAACTGATTTTCTTTCTCTTGCTGCTTTTAGGATTCTCTCTTTGTCTTTTGCTCTTGGCATTTTAATTATGATGTGTCTTGGTGTGGTCCTCTTTGGATTCCTTTTGTTTGGGGTTCTCTGCGCTTCCTGGACTTGTAAGTCTATTTCTTTCACCAGGTAGGGGAAGTTTTCTGTCATTATTTCTTCAAATAGGTTTTCAATATCTTGCTCTCTCTCTTCTTCTGGCACCCCTATAATTCTGATGTTGGTACGCTTGAAGCTGTCCCAGAGGCTCCTTACACTATCTTCGTATTTTTGGATTTTTTTTTCATTTTGCTTTTCCGGTTGGGTGTTTTTTGTTTCTTCATATTTCAAATCTTTGACTTGATTCTTGCGATCCTCTGGTCTGTTGTTGGGAGTCTGTATAATGTTCTTTATTTCAGTCAGTGTTTGCTTAATTTCTAGTTGGTCCTTTATCACAACATCGAGGGTCTCATTAGATTTCTTGAGGATCTCACTACATTTATCGGCGGTGTCACCAGTCTTCTTGAAGATCTCACTACATTTATCGGTGGTCTCACCAGTCTTTTCGAGGGCCTTATTAAGTTTATCGGCGGCTTCTAGACAGTTCTTTAAAGACCTTAAAAGTGTGGTTTTGAACTCTATATCCAGCAGTTTGCTTTCCTCCCATTCTGTCGTTTGTGTCCTGTTTCTTTGTCTTGGCATTTTTTATGCTTCGCTGTGTCGATAGAGTTCCTTTCTGTGCTAAGTGTCCCAATTACCTGAGGTAGACACTCTTGGTGCACCCCCTTGTGGGCTTTGTGCACAGTCTTGTTGTAATTAAGCCTTGATTGTTATAGTTATCACTGTGAGGAATTGACCTCCAGACCAATTGGCTGTGAGAATCAGCTGTGTCTGCAGTGGGAGAACTTCTGTGCTGGAGACACCCCTCTGGGGCTAGACTTGCTTCAATGGGGCTTTGGTGCTCACTGAGTCTTCCCCCTGAGTGTGTCTTTTATGGTTCCACAGCGCTGCAAACTCGATGGTCCCACTCTGACCTCTGGGCTTCCTGGCTCCTGGATCTCTAG
This sequence comes from Myotis nattereri, assembly GCF_964212035.1. NCBI lineage: Eukaryota > Metazoa > Chordata > Mammalia > Chiroptera > Vespertilionidae > Myotis > Myotis nattereri. Next base: position 22,978,578 of record NC_138082.1, read on the forward strand.
GGAGGTGCTAATCTAGCCTTTGCCTGAGGCTATCCAGCAAAAGTCTCCCTGCAGGGCTTGGGCAGGGCGGGTCCCACGGGATCAACAGGGCGGGGTTGGCAATTATGGCTGCTCTCAGTCTTGCCCTCAGAGGCTCTGCTTCTCAGTGTCCCAGTAATTGCTGCAAGCCCCATGGAGAGAAAGCTGCCCTAGGGTTCTGAGCGATGCCAGACAGTCCCGCTTCTCCCGTATGAGTCTGGGTCCCTAGAGACGCCCGGAGCTGGAGCTCAGAGTCTGAGACTCCCTCCCGGTTGAAAACAACAACCACGCCCTCAGCCGCCAGCCTGCTCCGCATGTACTCCGCACCTTAGTATTTTACTTCAGCACTGCGCCTCCTCTGAGTCTCGGTATGTTTTACTCTTTCCTCCTAGTTGTAGAACTTCC